>NC_134230.1:19212857-20460000 GCF_965140235.1 Caretta caretta
AGAGAAGTGTCAGTCCACAGCTGGGGGGTTGGATTTACAGGTTGGGAGACTCCTCCAGGAGGAAAATGGCAAGTCAATTCCCAGCTCCCCAGATAGATGCTGGGTGGTGCAAGCCAGCAGAACTCCCTCTGCTGGACCATGACAGAGCAAAGCATTATGGACCCCCCACCTTTGCGCATGTAAAAATGCACCCAACCAAAAAAAGTCTCTAGCCTCTGGTTTATCAGCACCATATGCTGGGCTGGTTGGGCGCATACATGGAGTCTGCACAGCCACACACACATGCAGTCATGGCACACACAAGCACAAATAAACACACAGAGCAAACTGACTGCGCTCAATATGCACTCAAGTCTAATTAATGGGAGAGGAAGGAATCGAAGGGTTCCAGAACCGGGCTAACATCCTGGTGAGAAGAAACATGAGCCTTTCAGCTGATGCCCTTGTGACATGGCATGCCTTGTGCCACTCAGACCCTCTTCGCAGGTTAGTGCCACTGGCTCCAGGTACCTGCCCCTGTAACGTAGGAGAGACGCCTTTTGGGAGGGGCTTCAGAGCCCTGGTCCTAATGCCTAGGCAGTGAACCAGGCCCTTGGGCTGATCTCAGAGAATCCAGATTTGGGGATCACAATAGGTTTGTCTGGAAAAGGATAACACCAAGTGTAACAGATACACACATGCAGCCTCCTGGTGCAGACCAGCCATTCACTAAGGCCTGCCCCGGGCCAGCACCCCATACTCCATCCAGTGTGTGCAGGATCCAGGGTCCTACCCACCTCACCACCACAGCTACACCTTCTGGATCTTGTGTCTCTCCATGCCCCTCCTCCCGCACTCTGTTCACTCAGCAATCACCATCACTGGGGCAGGAGCAGGCTTCATCTGGATCAACCTCCCTACGTCTCTGATCCCCAGCAGATCTCAGCCGAACACAGCCCCATTCTCTCTGGCCCTGCCCCAAACCTCTCTCCCTCTTTCCCACCTGTCCTTAGTTAGACTCGGTAAACGCATCAATTCAGCAAAGCACTTTGGGATAGGGTGTGTACACCAGGATGCACAGAATAAAGTCACACGCAAACACAGAGCAGAGCGTGTACACGCACACAGTGTTCCCGTTAGCTGTAAACAAGTACCCAGCGCAGCTATAAGGTTTTGAGACCCTCGTCTCTGCTGCCACCAGATCTGACCTCATGAGAAACATGGATCTTCGGCCTGCCCAGGACGCTGTCCTTCTCATTCCCAGCCTGATGCTCAGTGAGGAAAGTGCCTCTTTATTAGACTGCAAAGGAAAAACGCAGCCTCTCAAGCCCTGAGCCTGCAAGCTCCCTGTGCTGAGGGGTACCCTTCCCACCACTGGCCATTCCCTGCTTCTCCGCCCTTTTTGGCCACCCTGAAACCAGAGAACTTTCAATCCCAGAAAACAGGGACCCGAGGGCAGGGCAGCCCATGGCCAGAGACTCAGTCTCAGGTTCGCCCGAGTTGGCCATGCTGACATTACGGCATGCTGCCTCAGCCCCTCCGCTGCGCCGCTGACTGGGAGCCGCTGGAGGTAAGCCCCCGCCCAAGCCCCTGCCCTGAGCCAGAGGCCCCTCCTGCACCCCAAAACCCTCATCCCCGGCCCCACCCCAGAGCCCACACCCTCAGGCCAGAGCCCTCACACCCCCCTGCACCCCAACCCCTTGCCCCGACTCTGAGCCCCCCCAAACCTCTCATCCTCAGCCCTACCCCACAGCCCTCACCCCAACCCCCTGCCCCAGCGCAGAACCTCCTCCCACACCCTGAATCCCTCCTCCCCAGCCCCATCCCAGAGCCCTCACCCCCTGCCACAACCTGCTGCCCCCTCCCACACTCCAAATTCTTCGGCCCCAGCCTGGAGCCCCCTCCTGCACCCCAAGCCCCTCCTCCCCAACCCCACCCCAGAGCCCTTACCCCCTCCCACATCCCAACCCACTACCTCAGCCCAGAGCCCTCTCCCGCACCCTGAACTCCTAAATTCTGGCCCCACCCCAGAGCTGGCCCCCCCAGCCGAAGCCCTCACACGCTCCTGCACCCCTACCCCAGCCCAGTGAAGGTGGGGGAGAGCAAGACAGCGAGGGAGGGGGAATGCAGTGGGGCAGTGGGCGGGGCCTCATGCAAGGGGCGGGGCCTCAGGGAAAGGGGCAGGGCTAGGGTGTTCGGTTTTGTGTGATTAGAGAATTGGCAACCCTAGCCCCTCCCTGGGGGGCTGTGAGCTGGGGGGGGCGGGCGCGAGACACAGCGGGCACTGACATGTTCCCAACTCCCACAGAGCCCCTGCCGGCTCAGACGAAGGAGCTGCCGCCAAACAGCGCGAACCCCCAGCCTTCCCCAGGGGCGCACGGCCACTGGGAAGGGAACTTGGCTCCAGAAAATGCCCCCTGCAGCCTGGGGGCGAGCACGACGCCACTGGCTTAGCCACAGGCCCTTGGCCTGGTGCAGTGGGGCCCTGGAGTGCCTGTAAATCACTGGGAACCATGGGGCCCACCTGTGCGGCCCCCCACTGAGCAGCGCCAGCCTCCTCCAGCCAAGCCAGAGAAAGCAAACAGCTGGGAAACTGCCCAAGTCTCGGGTGCATCCTCCCTGCTGCCATGACAGCTCTGCAGTACCCAGGTCACGTTCTGCCCTCTCCACACAAGGCTGCGTCCTGCGGGGCAAACAGACACATTGGCATCGAGAGGAGCTGCCTAGCGTCTCCCCACACCCTGCTCCCTGAGTCCCTGCCACCAGAAATGCCCTCACCCCCTCTGCTGCTGGGCACACTTTGGGAGAGGCATCTCAGGGAGCCATGGGCACAGTTACAGAGACACACAGAGGGTACAATTCCCCGCTGTCACATACGTGCCTGTCCGGCTAATGGCAGACGGGGTCCGACTGCTCTCAGATCCAGCTGGTCTCTCTCCAGCACACAGCCACGCGGTCAGAAGGAGCCTGGCTCTGGATCTGCTTGGATGTGTGTGGGGCAGGCAGGACCTGCCCCTCCAGCTGGAGTCCAGCATTAATGCCCCATTGCAGATGGAGCAGGAGCCGAGTGGGAATTAACCTGTCAGACAAAACCCTTCCCATTGCCCCATTAACGGTCGCTCCCCGCTGGAACCAGAGACAAGGGGAAGAGGTGAACTAATAGCCCGTAATGCTGAGACCCTGCGCCAGCCCGATGCACACAGCTGCCCCCCCCAGCCCAATCCAATCCACACAGCCGAGAGCGGGGCCCCCCAGTCTGACCCACAGGGCCAGCCCCTCCCAGCCTGGCCCAACCCACACAGCCGAGAGCCAACCCCCCACAGAGATACCCCCGCCCCCAGCCTGGAGAGACCCGACCCGCACAGCCATGAGCAGAGCCAGGCCACTCAGGACCCCCAGCCCGACCCGCAGAGCGTCAGAGACAGGAGTGCTCAGAGCGGGGGTCACTGACAAGCGGAAATGGCTGGAGAAGGCAGCCGTGCAGCCTGTCCCCCATGACAGAGATGCAGAGACTGGGCTGGGAGGCTGCCTGCTTGGGGTTAAAGGTGCTGGCACTCGGGCACTGGCCCCGTTTCATACCAAGAGAAACGGGGTCACCTGCCACCAGCGCGGGTGGCAGCCAGTCCAGACGAGGGCCCCTCGCACCCGAGCCCTGCGGTGCCCGGTCCTGACAGGCAGTGCTAGGAAACTCCTGCAGCTCCACACGTTATCCGGCAGGAGCAGCATGGGCCACACACTGCATCATGACTCCAGCTGCAGGCTTCCAAGCCACCCTCCCCATCCCCCCTCGCTGTCACCGCCCGTCCAGCTGTTTGAGGGGAGGGGCAGTTTAATTGCACAGTGACAGTGGGGTGCAGCAAGGCACTGAGCCCCGCACTGACCCAGACGATCCCGGGTATAACACAGTGGGTTTCTTGGCTGGACCCCCTTGACTCACTCTCCCCCACCCCCCCGGGGCCATTCACGAGCAGCCTCAGCCAGAAGGTTCAGGCCCCTTTGGGGGCCCAAGTGCAGAGGAGGGATGGGCGCTTTCCCCCGGCTGTCCTGGCGTGGCTGGAACGTGTCCCCCCCCCCCCCCCCCGGTACAAGGGATGTTGCGTGGCAGAGCACAGCCCACGGCAGCACTCAGACGCGCCCGGCCCTAGAGCAGGGCAGCAGGTGCGTTCAGCGCTGCAGCAGGAACCTCCCTTGCCTGTCCTGCCCAGGAGGGTTTCGATTTGCACCATCTGCCCCGTGCAAAGGGTGGGGCCGCTGCCACCCAGGGGCTCCCACTCAGAACTGCGACCAGAGGGTTTACAGCCTGCTGCATTCCCCAGAGCGCCCCCAGGGCTGCTTTCTTTTCCCGTCCTCCCTGACCGCTCTGTCCCAGCCCCAGCTGTGCTGGGTGGTGCTAGGGGACCACAGGGTCTTACCTCCAGGGATGCAGGGTTAGTAACGGGCTGCAGGGGCTGCAGGGACTGCAGGGGCTGAGCAGGGTCGGGCTCTGGCTACTTGGAGACAAACTGTAAAGCAAGATGCACCAGACCAGTGTGAATTCAAATGCCCACCCCCTCCAGAGCCTCATGCACCCTAGCGCTGGCCAGCAGCGACACAAGGCCACACTCCTCCAGGCTGCACAGACCCTCCAGTGGGGCTTCTATGGGGTGTCTTGAGGGTCAGGATTGAGAGGCCCCTTGGGGCGTGGGGCTGGACTACCAGGAGGCTAAGGAGAGGGGAGCACCAGCACAACTGTTTATGTGCAAGGAGTCCAGAACTGGAATTGCAGGGGACTGCGGGTCGGGAGTGAGGGGCACGGGCAGAGCGGGGTGGGGGGAGCCCAGGGCTGGGGAAGCAGGGGGCTGCGGGTCAGGAGTGAGGGGCACAGGCAGAGCGGGGTGGGGGGAGCCCAGGGCTGGGGAAGCAGGGGGCTGCGGGTCGGGAGCGAGGGGCACGGGCAGAGCGGGGTGGGGGGAGCCCAGGGCTGGGGAAGCAGGGGGCTGCGGGTCGGGAAGGAGGGGCAAGGGCAGAGCGGGGTGGGGGGAGCCCAGGGCTGGGGAAGCAGGGGCTGCGGGTCGGGAGCGAGGGGCACGGGCAGAGCGGGGTGGGGGGAGCCCAGGGCTGGGGAAGCAGGGGCTGCGGGTCGGGAAGGAGGGGCACGGGCAGAGCGGGGTGGGGGGAGCCCAGGGCTGGGGAAGCAGGGGGCTGCGGGTCGGGAGCGAGGGGCACGGGCAGAGCGGGGTGGGGGGAGCCCAGGGCTGGGGAAGCAGGGGCTGCGGGTCGGGAGCGAGGGGCACGGGCAGAGCGGGGTGGGGGGAGCCCAGGGCTGGGGAAGCAGGGGCTGCGGGTCGGGAAGGAGGGGCACGGGCAGAGCGGGGTGGGGGGAGCCCAGGGCTGGGGAAGCAGGGGGCTGCGGGTCGGGAGCGAGGGGCACGGGCAGAGCGGGGTGGGGGGAGCCCAGGGCTGGGGAAGCAGGGGCTGCGGGTCGGGAGCGAGGGGCACGGGCAGAGCGGGGTGGGGGGAGCCCAGGGCTGGGGAAGCAGGGGCTGCGGGTCGGGAGCGAGGGGCACCGGAACGGGTCCCCCTCCCCGCGCCGGGCTCCAGCCAGGCCCCGGCGGACCCGCGCAGAGAAGCGCGCCCTGCCCCCGGCTCTCCCTGGGGAAGGGTCCGCGGCCCCTGCGCTCTCCCGGCCGGGAACAGACGGTCCCGCCGCGCAGGGGGCAGCCCGGGGACCCGTCGGACCGCGCAGCCCCCCCGCAGCGCAGCCCCGCACCCTGCGCGCCCCGGACTCACTCCAAGGTCAGAGACGGGATTTTCAGCCGGTCCCTCCGCGATTTCATGGCTGGGGGCGGCCGCGCCGCCCCGCCCGGCCCGGTTCCCAGCAGCGCAGCGACCGGCACCAGGCGCCAGCCTCGCTGGAGCGATCTGGGCACCGGCCGCCCCCGCCCGCCGCTCAGGGGCTGCGGCTCCCGCAGGGGGAGGCGGCCCCCGCCCCGGCGCAGGGACGACGCGCTCTGCGGGGCTGGCTCCGTGCCCCCTCCCCGCCCCCAGCACGGCCGGGCGCAGCGCGGGGCCCCTCCCGGCGCACCGGGGCCGCCACCCGCCTTGGCCCGACCCGCCGGGGCGCTGCAGGGGTCGGTCCCAGACCCAGCACCCACCACGCGCCACTTGGGGCCAGGGGCACGAGGTGGCAGGGGCCCCTGCAGATCCGAGGGGAGCCCCAGGCTGTGCAAGGTCCAGGTGCCCCCTGCCCCACCCCCTCCATGCTCTCCCGTAGGGCCTGGGCCAAATACAGGCCCATGAGCCAACATCTGAGTCTTGAGCCTGGGCTCCCTTCCTGGAGCTGCAACAGACGTGACACCTTTGTTAGTCTGTATTCGCAAAAAGAAAAGGAAGTGGCACCAGCTCTCACTTGTGGCACCAGCTCTCAGCCCTTTGCCCGGAGTCCGGGCAACCTTCAGCCCCACGGCAATCTGCCCCCCTCCAAGGGGCCGGGCTACTCCCAGTCCCAGGCTGCCAGCCCACTGAGGGTCTCATCCACAGGCCCTGGTCCAGACGGGAGTCAGGGCAGGAGTCAGACTCAAACCACGTTCATGGCAAACCCTCCACCAGGACGGGCCTTCGCATGGCAGGTCTGTCTGGCGGCTAGTCCTGGCATCACTGGGCGAGCCCTTGGCACAGCCATGAAAACTTCCCCCAACCCCTGTGTGCTGCACGGCCCAAGCACGTGCACAGATCAGCAGGCAAAGGGTTAACCTGTGCTCCCCAGCCCCTGCTGGGCACCACCCTGGAGCCCGCAGGGGCGGTTGAGCCTGGGAAGGCAACTGACCGTGGCCTTCAGGGTCACTTGGGTTTCCACACTGCATCAGAGGAAAATGGGCCAAACCCGCCCAGAGTCCAACGGGCCTGGCCCCGCAGGCTCCCTGCCTCCTGGCAGAGGCCTCGGCACGGCCCTGAGGTGCCACTGTAGACACAGGACCAAACCCATCCCTGGTTCAACCCCACTGGCATGATGCCAGGAGGGATTTGTCTCGGTGCCCGGGCTCCCCCCGCTCAGAGCAAAGTGCCCCGGGGCAAGTGGGCAGCTCCAATGTCAGTCCCTCCCCAGCGTACCAGTGAGAGACTCAGGCCAGAGCCTCCAGTGCTGCCTGGGCCGGAGCCGCCCTGAGCACGGAGCCGCCTGGAAGGAGACAGCAAACCACCACCAAGCCCTCCAAAACAGCCCCTGCTGCACCCAACCCCCCGACCTTGCCCTGACACGGGTAGCCCCAGGGCTGGCTGCGACTGGGGCATATCGCTGGAGCGCCGCACCCCGGGGGCCCGTTCCAGCAGGGAAATGATTTGAGCAAAGAAAAATGACACCCTTAAAAAAGCACCCCCTCCCCTGACTCCAGCAGGGACCACGGTGCCTTCCAGTCCCAGCTGGGCCCCGCAGCACAAGGGAAGGGCCAGAACTCTCTCCCGGGAGAAATCCCGTCCCAGAGGTTCTGGGCCAGTTGGACCTTAAAGCTCACGCTGAAAAGCAGGGCTGGGCAGGCGTCCGTCGCTCGTACTTACATGTTTCCTCTGCGGGGCAGGCTCAGCTCCTTCTGCAATGAGAGGGCAGAGAAGAGAGGGGTCAGCCAGCCGCTCCCCCCGCCGTGCCATGGCAGCTGCTGCCAGCACCATGCCTGCTGCAGCCACAGAGCAGCCAGGGGGATTTCAGGCAGGCACGGTGCCCAGCCAGCGCATCAGACCCCACAGCCCGCCACAGGCTCTGCCCCTGCCCCCTCTGCCAGCTGGGAGGAGACAAATGGCTGCAGCTCAGCCTCCTCCAGCTCCCAACCAGCGGTGCCACCACGTGAGCCTTGCCGCTGGGCGCTAGTTATGGCTGCTGACACACAGGACGAGGGGCAGGACTCCTGGGTTCTCTTTCTCGCTCCCAGGCTGGCACAGTGCGGGTCCTTGGGCACGTCTGGGACATTTCTCTCTTTGGGGGCGTGCAAGGCCTCGCTGGCTGAGGATTCTGAAGGTCTTTGAGACCCACATGGAGAGGCGTGTGCCTTGTCTGGGGGAGCCAGCCCTTGGCCTAGCAGGGGAGGCTGAGAACGCCATGCTCTGAGTAGGGAGCCCAGGGCAGGCCGACTGAGCACACTCCCCCCTGCAGCATCCCACAGCTCTGCTCTCACGTATCCTGACAAGCTGCAGCCCTGCTGAGCCTCTTCCTGCGTCTCAGGTCCATCACCTCTCCTCGGGGTCAGACTGCTGACGGCGCCGTGGCCTGGGCATGGATGGGTGTCTGGGCTCCCCATGTTTGGGTTCTCTCCGAGGCACCGCTTACACAGACGCTGCCCTTAAAGTGACCCTAGCCACGTCAAACATCAGCACCCCATGACCCTGTCTCGTGTTCTGAGTCCTGTGGGAGCAGCACGCTCAGCTTCTCCCACGGTTGTAAACTCCCCAACCCCCAGCAAATGTCTAACAAATCGCAGAGCCCTGGCGGATCCCCTCCCCTTGCCCAGGTCGGGCACAGTGAGTGGCATTTTCCTGCAAAGACCCCTAACCCCAGCATGCAGGAGGGAGACAGACGCCTGGGGGAAGGGAAGCAAAACAGAGGCATTGTACAGCAGCTGGCAAAGCTGCATTTCAGCCCCTGGGCTGGGGGTGAAAGGCTGCCCATCCCATGATGCTTTGCTTGGAGGCCTGGCACCTGCCCAGCGTGAGCCCACAGCATGTGCGGAGCAGCCAGCAAGCAGCAATGAGAGCCCTGTTTACTTTTCCCCTCGGGCATATTTCTGCAAGAGCGGTTTGCTGGTGCGTGGCATGAGGGACAAAGGTCAGTTCTTCGGAGGCCCCTGGGAATATCAGAGGGTGGTGCTGGGAACAACTGCATCTGGGTGCGCGCGTCTGTGTGCCGAGGGGCAGAGACACAGGCTCCTCTCAGTGAGGTCGGCGGGGTGCACGGCGCGTGCACAAACGGCAGGTTGTGTGTGTGTGTCATTGTACGTGGGGGTGCCTGTGCACACACTGAAGTGGAGGAACATTCCCCTGCCCAGGCTGGTGCTTCTTCCACTGCCCTGCCAGCAGCCGGAGGCCTAACACCCCGAGCCCCACACCTGCACAGATTCCCACGCTCTCCGGCGACAAGCTAACGAACGCACCTCTCCAGCACCACTGCCCCAGCCCTGCCCAGCCCCTGTAAGCAGCTTAGACACAGATGTGAAATCACACCGAGTTACTGGCACGACTCTAGGGCCTTTGCACACACTCACATCTGCTCCCCCAGACACACGCCCCCAACGACATGGCTATTGACACATGCACACGCATGTGTGCTCCCTACATGTACTCAAACACAGCCACACGTAAGCACAACCCCACCACATACACCCCTGCCGTCCACGCACACGCATGTGTGCCCGCACACCTCTTTCCTGGACAGCCTGTCTCCCCCCATCACAGAATGGGGAAACCCCCACCCATGGTACAGTAATGGAATGCTAAACTGTATTACACAGTCCAGCCGCAAGGTGGAGCTGTGTGTAACACACCTTATTTAAGATAACCTCAGCCACACCGGGCAGAACATAAAAGACTGGTGTGTCTCTCTCCCAGAAGGAAGCTCTGTAGCCCGTCTATATCTGGCCCAGGGGCATGCCCTGGTGTCAAAAGTAAACTAGGGCCAAAGAACAGAAACAACAAGGAACAAAGCACCAATGGTTGCAGGATCTCACCAACCTCTCCCTCTCCAGTGGGCTCCGGAGAACGTCAGCTGTGACAAACCTTCAGCGTGAACAGCCTGGAAGCAAGACTTCGCATTGCTTCCAAGCTCCACGAGGAAATGGATGATATTCAGGTATCTTCTTTAATCGATGCTCCGGTGAAGCAAGCAGAGTATATCTTTAAATCTTTTCCCTTTACTGACGCAGTCACAGAGGTGACTTTGAAAGGGTCCTGGTTACACTTGATGTATACTTTACACCTCAGAGAAATGTGGTTTATGAAAGAGCACATTTTATTTCACCAGAGAATTCAAGAAACAAGAGAAAATGTTGACTGTTTTCTAAGAGCTCTCTATACATTCACTGCAAACTGTGGTTTGGGGACGGCAAAACATGAAAATATTAGGGACAGGCTGGTTATTGGTGTCACGGAGTCCCTGGGCGATGCTCTGGAACTGCTCCCCATGAAGTCAGTCAGGACTCTGGGGCAGTCGCCTTTCTGTGAGCACCCTGTCTGCAGGACACACAGCTCACACAGCTTCCACCTTCCTGGGTCTGACCTCGGAGCATTCAGCATCCTCTGCCCCTCCGTGCGCTTCCCACAGCGAGTCCGCTCAGGCGGGGCTCCTGGGGAAGCCAGAGGGTCCTGCACCCCAACTTCGCAGTCAGACGTGACTCTCAGCCAGCCAGTAAAACAGAAGGTTTATTAGACGGCAGGAACATGGTCTAAAACAGAGCTTGCAGGTGCAGAGAACGGGACCCCTCAGCTGGGTCCATTTTGGGGGGCAGTGAGCCAGACAACCACGTCTGCACTTCACTCCATGTCCCAGCCAGCCCCAAACTGAAACTCCCTCCAGCCCCTCCTCCTCTGGGCTTTGTTCCTTTCCCGGGCCAGGAGGTCACCTGATTCCTTTGTTCTCCAACCCTTCAGCTCTCACCTTGCAGGGGGGGAAGGGCCCAGGCCATCAGTTGCCAGGAAACAGGGTGTCGGCCATTCTCTGTGTCCAGACTCCTGCACACACATGCCCTCTAGGGCTCTGCAATGATCATACACCCTTACCCCACCACCTAGATACTTAAGAACTGCCTAGGGGAAACTGAGGCACCCCCACACTATTCAGAGGAAACATTAAGAACAGTCCCACTTCGTCACATCTCTCCCCCCTTCGAGATCGAACTGAGCGGGGTCACTTTAGCCGGTGACCTGGGGAAGTTCGAAGCCACCAACGTTCCCATGGATGCCCCAGCATCTCTCCCATTCCTTGGTAGGAGTTACACCAGGCCCTTCCAGTTTCACGCCCTCCCTTAGGTCAGGGGTGGTCGATAGCACTCGCAGGCCGCATGTGGGAAGGTTTATGCAGCCCATGCCCTTTGGCCGCCCCAAGAATGTCTCCCCATTGACCATCACCTTCTACTCCCACTGGAGGTCCGGGGGGCCTGGCCCCAGGAAACTCCACACAGACATATAGGTTGGGGTCAGGAGTGGGAGCCTGTCCACATCCCCAACCACCTGGCTGACGGAGTCTATGGCCTTGGGACCCAGCAAGGGAGCTAGACACCGGGGCTTTTCCGCAGGGTCCCCTTGGTTCAAATCGCCAGCCTGCTCAAAGGCAGTGAGGTGGGCATCCACACCCCCCCCCCCCTCCTTAACCAGGGGCAGCAATTTAGTCTCGAGGTTCCCTGCGGAACTGGCCCCCCGGGGTCTATCCCCACTCACCCCGGGGAGGTCCCCTAGGCCTCTCCGCCCCACCACCGCCAGTTCATGCTGCTGCTGCTTCTGCAGCTCTTTCTCGGGCTCTCGCTGTCTCCCACAGTCCTCTTGCTCTCTCAGACTCAGCTGCAATCCCGTCCGTCTTGATCCCCCGATGGGGAACCCGATCATGAAGACCCTCGTCTGGTCGGGGACAGGAGTCTTGGCGATGCCTGGCTCCCGCTTCAGCTGCTCCCAGATCCTGCTATAGCCCCAGTTGGGGTCAGGAATCTGTTCCTTAGAGCGGTCATCCTCCTCCAGCTGCACGATTAACTCTGCTTTGGTGAACTTTCCAATGCTCAACCCTCTCTTTCTGCACAGGGTTACAATGTCCTTCTTAAGGAGACGGTGACAGGCCATCACTCCGCTCCTCCCAAGTTGTTGTGGACTCACAGGCCCATGTGTTCTCAGCTCCCCACGGTTTCCAGGGAGAACCCCTAGTGTGCCAGCCCTTCTCAAGGTCACCCCCTCTTTGCCAGGGTCGAGCTGCAGACTCCTCCGCCCCTGAGACTGCTCACTGCAGTCCCCAGGGGGACCCCATTACTGCACAGTACTTCTCGCTGGTCACACACTCCCAGGGGTTAACCGCCCCCCGAAACCGCTCCTCTCTGAGCCTTCAGCAGGCCTGGTCCTCGGCAATCCCCCTTCGTGTTACTGCTCCCCAGTCACTTACTGCAGGAAGCGCCATCCACGGGGTGCAGTAGATCCCACCGCTGCCACCAGTTGTCACGGAGTCCCTGGGCGATGCTCTGGAACTGCTCCCCATGAAGTCAGTCAGGACTCTGGGGCAGTCGCCTTTCTGTGAGCACCCTGTCTGCAGGACACACAGCTCACACAGCTTCCACCTTCCTGGGTCTGACCTCGGAGCATTCAGCATCCTCTGCCCCTCCGTGCGCTTCCCACAGCGAGTCCGCTCAGGCGGGGCTCCTGGGGAAGCCAGAGGGTCCTGCACCCCAACTTCGCAGTCAGACGTGACTCTCAGCCAGCCAGTAAAACAGAAGGTTTATTAGACGGCAGGAACATGGTCTAAAACAGAGCTTGCAGGTGCAGAGAACGGGACCCCTCAGCTGGGTCCATTTTGGGGGGCAGTGAGCCAGACAACCACGTCTGCACTTCACTCCATGTCCCAGCCAGCCCCAAACTGAAACTCCCTCCAGCCCCTCCTCCTCTGGGCTTTGTTCCTTTCCCGGGCCAGGAGGTCACCTGATTCCTTTGTTCTCCAACCCTTCAGCTCTCACCTTGCAGGGGGGGAAGGGCCCAGGCCATCAGTTGCCAGGAAACAGGGTGTCGGCCATTCTCTGTGTCCAGACTCCTGCACACACATGCCCTCTAGGGCTCTGCAATGATCATACACCCTTACCCCACCACCTAGATACTTAAGAACTGCCTAGGGGAAACTGAGGCACCCCCACACTATTCAGAGGAAACATTAAGAACAGTCCCACTTCGTCACAATTGGGTTAACAGATAAAAACCTTTCACAGCAGCTACAATTAAAAACAGACCTTCTCAGATGCAGGCTGGCAGCCGTGAGGGGCCAAGTGAGAAAGGACTCAATGGATTATTTGATGATACTGGACTTTTGAAAGGGGATCCCCTACAAATCAACTTAAGAGACGATGCTGAACCCTACAGTGTACAAACACCAGAGACCATGGAGGAGACTAGCTACGGATTTATGGCAATTCAGTGGACATCATCTGGTCATAGGGGACTATTTTTCCATGCATATAGAAATAATGTATTTGAAGGACATAACTGGGACACAGTGTTATTGAACAACTGACAAGCATTTTTGCTCACTTTGGTATTCCAGAAGAACTAGTGATGGACAACAGGCCACACAATTCACTGCAGCAGAATTTAAGTCATTCTGAATGAAATACGATTTTGATCGTATTACCAGCAGCACATACTACCCACAAGCAAATGGAGAGGCTGAGATAGATGTACAGACAGCCGTGAAAATGCTACAGCAGGAAGATCCTTTCCTTGCTCTTCTGAGCTACAGATCAACACCTACAATGGCTCCTGGATATAGTCCAGCACCACAGGTGATTAGAAAACAACTCAGAACTACCATTCCAACTTTGGAAAAGAATCTATCTCCAAAGTGGCAACAGCAAGAGACTAGCCAAATCGGATAGAAAAGCAAAAAGAGATTATGAACACTTTTATAACAGATGTGACTCAGAGAATTGCCGAGTCTAGAACCTGGTGATCACGTTTGTGTCAACCTGGATGGAGAAAAAGGACGGACAACTCCAGCTGTCACATAGAAAAAGAATTCAGGGCTAATATGCAATTGAGATTGGCAGTGGGGAGTTCAACAGAAACCATCAACATCTACAGTTTGTTCCTCAGAAAGAACAATCAACAGAGCAAATGCTATGGATGGCGCATGCAGAAAAGATGACATAAGGATTCCAAACCCACCACAGCCAGTCGTGCCAACTAATGTACAGGCAGATGGCCAAGTTGTTATACGTTCCATTTGTGTCATTAGAAAACCAGTACAATTCAGAGACACGTAACAGACTGATCCATGCTGAACCTCAAAGCTAGTGTGATGATAATGTAAACTTTGTCAGTGGTAGAAATGTAGAAGGCAAAGGGGAAGATGGAATATTATGCTAAATTATTACACTGGTCGGCTACTAGGTGGCGCTGTGTGTAACACCTTATTTAGGCAGGTTTCAGAGTAGCAGCCCTGTTAGTCTGTATCCGCAAAAAGAAAAGGAGGACTTGTGGCACCTTAGAGACGAACCAATTTATTTGAGCATAAGCTTTCATGAGCTACATCCGATGAAGTGAGCTGTAGCTCACGAAAGCTTAAGCTTAAATAAATTGGTTAGTCTCTAAGGTGCCACAAGTCCTCCTTTTCTTTTTACCTTATTTAGACTAACCTTAGCCCCACCTAGCAGAGCATTAAAGGATCTTACACTGATCACATCTGGTGCGTATTGCACTCAGAAGGAGCTTTGTAGCCGCTCCACATCTGGTACAGAAGCCTGGCCTGAGCAGCACTGCAACCTTCCATGCACCAGAAGTACATGCCATCGTGTCAGAGCAGCACCAACCCCCATCCTCTGCTCTCCAGCCTCATTTAGTCCTTTGCGGCCCCACCAGGCCCTTTCCAGGAGCCCAGGGGCTAAGGGGGTTCCCTGGCTTTGCTTTTCATTCAGGCTTCTCTCTTCCCAGATCAAAGCTGGGATGCCAAGAGGCAGGCAGGCATTTGCCATGGCAACCACTGATGTCACAGTGCAGTGATGCACCAGGAGCGCCAGGGATTCTCAGGGGATGGCAGGGGTGGGGAGAAGTCGCTGCCTCGTGAGAGCAGGGGCAGCTGGAATTGTGCACAGAATCCTGACCTCTGGGAGCTGCAACCTCTGTCCACCCCCTGCAGCCCACATGTGCCAGGCCTCAGCCCGCCAGCGGGGCTTAGCACCCATGTCTTCCACAGTGCTAAATAATCCACACAGCTGCTGGCGGGGGGCGGAGGGGTGGACTGCGTGTCGTATCCCCTTTCACAGGTAGGGAAGGAGGCACAGAGACATGAAGGGGGATAGCAGCAGAGCTGGGAACAGTCAGCAGATGTTCTGATACACACACCAATACCAGCTCCCTGCTCCATCCACTCAACCACGCTGCCTCCCAAAGGCCAACAATAAGGCAGCAAAAGGATGCAGGCAGAGTGGGGCAAGGCAAGGCAAGGGCAGGGCATAGAAGAATCAGGAATGCTGTGGGGCAGGGCAGAATCAGGGATGCTGTAGGGCAGGGCATGGAAGAGTCAGGGATGCTGTGGGGCAGGGAGGAAGGGTTTTAATTTAGCAAAATTTGGAGATAGCGCATAAAAAAACAAGTAAAATTGTTTGAGACACGATTACTCCAGTTATCCCCTCCCCCAATAAACCCCCCTATTACTCAGATTATCTCCTCCCCGATTACCCTCCACCCCCAGTCATTCCTACAGGATGCTCCCTATCCTGTTTGTCAGTGACCAGGTGCAGTCCGATTGGTTTAGAAAACAAGTCTATTGTGTGCACAGGCTAATCAGGGAACATTTGTGCAGCGTTTTTATGAATCAGAGAGTCCTGGCTGGGCAGCCCTCGTTCTGCAAGATGACAGGCCAGCACGGAGCCATCCCGAGGGCTGCGTGGCTGGTGCCTGTTCCCCAGGTTGCCTACGGGAGGCCGTGTGTCATGCTCAGGAGCGGATGGCTGGAGACAACCCCTGTGCAGGTTCCCTGGAGGAGCCGTTGAGCCCCGAGCCCTGTGGTGGGGACGGAGCCAGGGATTAGAGATTAAACATTTGTTATCGGGATGGCCATGACGCTCAACGCTTTGGAATTAGATCCAAGGGCCGTGTGCCCCAACCTCAGCAGAGGAGAGAGTGCAGGAAACCGGGAGCCACTTCACGCTGCAGGGGGCTGACAGTTGGAACAGCTCCTGTCCAGGTTCCTACAGAGCAAGCAGCCCCCCAACAGCTGCAGCCCTCGCAGAGTGCATGTCCCGCACCCCTGCACAACACTCCCTCCCGTGCATGCCCCCACAGACCCTCCATGGCGCAGCACCCCACACGGTCACCTGCCTCCCTGCCCAGTCACACGCACTCGAGGAAGGAACCGGTTTTGGCAAGAGTATTTTAGGACTTTGAGTAGCAATTAGTCTGCAGAAGAGAAGAATGAGAGGGGATTTGATAGCTGCTTTCAACTACCTGAGAGGTGGTTCCAGAGAGGATGGTTCTAGACTATTCTCAGTGGTAGAAGAGGACAGGACAAGGAGTAATGGTCTCAAGTTGCAGTGGGGGAGGTTTAGATTGGATATTAGGAAAAACTTCTTCACTAGGAGGGTGGTGAAACACTGGAATGCGTTACCTAGGGAGGTGGTAGAATCTCCTTCCTTAGAAGTTTTTAAGGTCAGGCTTGACAAAGCCCTGGCTGGGATGATTTAATTGGGGATTGGTCCTGCTTTGAGCAGGGGGTTGGACTAGATGACCTCCTGAGGTCCCTTCCAACCCTGATATTCTATGATTCTATGAATTGTGCTGATGAAGGATGTCTCTGGGGGAGGGGGGCCGTTGTACACCCCACCTCCCTATGCACCCCAACCCCACACATCCCACCCCCATGCTGCAGGGTGTTTACGGATGATTTCACTTGCTGTATTCCAATGGAGAAAGATGAACACAAGGCAGACAGCAGAGCATGCCTGCCCCGGGAACTGCCAGACTAAATAACAGTAACACCGTGCCCTTGTGCAACAGCCCAGAGAGTTTCGCTGACATTCAGCGATTGCACCTCACAAGCCCCTAGCAGCACAGAACCGTAGGGCTGGAAGGGACTACCAGCCCAGCCCCCTATGCTGAGGCAGGACCACGTACACCTAGACCAGCCCTGACAGGGGGTTTGTCATCACAAGCTCCTTTTGCAGATGGGGAAACCAAGGCACAGAGAGACAACATGACTTGCCCAAAGTCACACAGCAAACCAGAGTTGGGAACAGAGCCCCAGAGTCCTGACTCTCAAATAAAACTGCCCTGGGGGTGGGATTCCCAGGCCACGGAGACAGACTCTCGCTAGCTTTCACAGAGGTAACGTGCTAAAAGTAAGACAGCAACAGCAGCACAGGAAGCAGCGAGTGGCGGCCCAGCCTGACTGCCCTGAGAACATGTCCGTGGGGCCTGGGGGGAGGGGGGGGTGGCAGTGCGTGGGGTGGCTAACTCCTCCCTCCTCTCGCCACTGCCCATGCAACGCTGCTGTTTGTCGTGCGCTCGCTCCCGAGTGTGTCACGCCTGTAGCTTGTAACCCCAGTCTCGTCTTATACCGCCTACAGCAAACTAGAGCCACTGTTATGGGGCACTTAAAGAAGAAATGAAGAGACTGTCCCTGCCCCAAGGAATTTCCAAGCTAGTTTTGACAGGAGCCTGCCCATTCCACAGCCATACTGGGGCACTGGGTCTGACCAGCAAGTCCTGCGTACCCTGGATGTGCAGAACCCAGCCTTCATCTCCCTAAACACCTTGCTCACTAAACAGCCAGCTGATCCCCTACAGCAAGGCCTGGCGCAGGCAATCGCAGGGAGGGTGTGCATACAGGCAGGGGCCATAGACACAGCACTAGGGGGACACTCACACAGGTTTCTGAGTGGTACTGCCTAACATTAGCCGGGGAAGGGACAGGAGTGGACCGACCTGCTGGACTGGGAGTCTGAGTGGAGAATGGATAGACACACAGCGGGAGGCTTCCTTTGGCTGGAGCCGCCAGGACGCAATTGCTCAATGTCGCAGCAGAAGTTACTGGAGTTCTGTGCTTCACATAGCCCAGTGCCGCTGCAGCTCAGGGCATGGCCCTTCTCTCCCTTCCCTCACTACTGGGCCAGGTTCTGCCTCCCATCCGTGGGGCTTTGAATTCACCAGCGTAACCCAGGGTAAACGGCCTTTCCCCTCCAGGGCACTGTGCTGAGCACCTGCAGGTGCTGCACCCACCCACCTCTGCATTATGCAGAGCATCACTCTGCAGGCAAACCCTGGGCGCCCAGTCTCTATCTTGGCCCCTCGCCCCTCTGGAGCATGAGGGCCAAGAGGATGGACTGGGGGCAGACAGTTGTCAGGGGACCAAGCCCACCCTCTGCTGGACTCCCTGGTGCCAAAGACACCAGGCCAGGAGCTGTATGCAGCAAGCCATAGGCTACAGGTGATGCCAGGCAGAAAGCCAATCTCAGAGCAGCCATGGGGCTGCCCCTGCATAGGATGCATGGGTACCCCCGGCATTGCGGGCAATGGCTCGTGGCCTGACTCATCCCACGTTCCATCTCAATGCCACACGCCACCCTGGCCCCTGTGTGCAAAGAGCATAGACTGGGGAGCAAAATGACTCCACATGGTACATGGGAACAAGCCGCCTAGGGCCAGGGCAGGGCCACTCTCATGCTTAGAGGCCTTTTCTGCTGCACCCCCCACCCCCTCAAGAGAGGCCAACACTGGCTCTGTGCATCCCTCTGTCCCCACCCCTCCCCCCATCACATACACAGGGTGCTATGCAGCCGCTCAGACCCAAACCCTCTCCCATGACACACCTGCGGTGCTATGCAGCCTCTCAGCACCCCTCACCCCCATCACATGCAGACACTGGCTCTGCACAGCTCCTCAGTTCCCCATCATGCACAGGCCAGTACCCCCCACTGCCACACGTGCATCCCCCCAAACACATGCAGCCCCGTCACACCCATCATACACATGTGGCACCCTCTCTCACACCATCGGTGCTGGAACTAGGGGTGCTGGGGGGGCTGCCGCACCCCCTGGCTTGAAGTGGTTTCCATCATATGCAGAGTTTACAGTTTGGTTCAATGGCTCCCAGCACCCGCACTGTACACACTGTTCCATCACCCCTCACCCAGACACAGCCCCCCATCAAACCCACACACACCTGTCACACCCCTCACCACGACAGCCTCACCGCCCCATCACCCCCACACAGCCCCCCAAACTCCTCACCCAGACAGCCCCCCATCAAACCCACACACCCGTCACACCCCTCACCCAGACAGCCTCACCGCCCCATCACACCCAGACAGCCCCCATCAAACCCCTGACCCAGACACAGCCCCCCATCAAACCCACACACACCCGTCACACCCCTCACCCAGACAGCCTCACCGCCCCATCACACCCAGACAGCCCCCATCAAACCCCTGACCCAGACACAGCCCCCCATCAAACCCACACACACCCGTCACACCCCTCACTCAGACAGCCTCACCGCCCCATCACACCCAGACAGCCCCCATCAAACCCCAGACACCCGTCACACCCCTCACCCAGACAGCCTCACTGCCCCATCACACCCAGACAGCCCCCATCAAACCCCTGACCCAGACACAGCCCCCCATCAAACCCACACACCCCTCACCCAGACAGCCTCATTGCCCCATCACACCCAGACAGCCCCCCATCAAACCCCTGACCCAAACACAGCCCCCCATCAAACCCCTGACCCAGACACAGCCCCCCATCAAACCCACACACACCCGTCACACCCCACACCCAGACAGCCTCACCGCCCCATCACACCCAGACAGCCCCCATCAAACCCCTGACCCAGACACAGCCCCCCCATCAAACCCCTGACCCAAACACAGCCCCCATCAAACCCCTGACCCAAACACAGCCCCCCATCAAACCCCTGACCCAGACACAGCCCCCCATCAAACCCACACACACCCGTCATACCCCACACCCAGACAGCCTCACTGCCCCATCAAACCCAGACAGCCCCCATCAAACCCCTGACCCAAACACAGCCCCCCATCAAACCCCTGACCCAGACACAGCCCCCCATCAAACCCACACACACCCGTCACACCCCTCACTCAGACAGCCTCACCGCCCCATCACACCCAGACAGCCCCCATCAAACCCCAGACACAGCCCCCCATCAAACCCACACACCCGTCACACCCCTCACCCAGACAGCCTCACTGCCCCATCACACCCAGACAGCCCCCATCAAACCCCTGACCCAGACACAGCCCCCCATCAAACCCACACACCCCTCACCCAGACAGCCTCACTGCCCCATCACACCCAGACAGCCCCCCATCAAACCCCTGACCCAAACACAGCCCCGCATCAAACCCCTGACCCAGACACAGCCCCCCATCAAACCCACACACACCCGTCACACCCCTCACTCAGACAGCCTCACCGCCCCATCACACCCAGACAGCCCCCATCAAACCCCAGACACAGCCCCCCCATCAAACCCCTGACCCAAACACAGCCCCCCATCAAACCCACACACCCGTCACACCCCTCACCCAGACAGCCTCACCGCCCCATCACACCCAGACAGCCCCCATCAAACCCACACACCCAGACAGCCTCACTGCCCCATCACACCCCTCACCCCCACACAGCCCCCCCACCCGTCACACCCTGGGACACCCCGCTCAGCCCGGGCTCCCCGGGAACCCCCCGGCCGCAGCGCCCGAGACAGGAGCCGGGACCCGGCCAGGTGAAGCGACCGCCGGGGACGGCCCCGGCCGGGCGCTCCGGGGCCGGGGGCGCCGCGCTCACCTGCAGCCCGCGCCGCCGCAGCAGGCCGGGCTCGTCCATGCCGCGCTCCCGGCCCCGCGCTGCGCGCAACCTGCGCCGCCGCGCCCGCCCCTCCGCGCTGCGCGGTGCCAGTCAGCTGATCCCCCGCCCGGCGCCGCGCAGCGCCGGGGGCTGGGGCCAGGCGGCCGGTGCAGCGGCCCCTCGGTCCGGCCAGCGCAGCTAGGGGCGGGTCCCGGGGAGCAGGTCCCCTGGGTGGCCTCCCTGCGCCCCCCGCCCTGGTTCCCAGCCTTTGGGGAGCCCCTCTGCGCAGCGACCCCCCCTCAACACGGGGAGCCTGTCCAGAGGGCAGCGGAGAATGGGGGCGGGGCAGCAAGTTCTGCTTTTGCTTTTCAGTTGCAGCGACATTGTCAGCACCTGGCCCGGCCTGGCTCCCTGCCCCTTGCTTGTGTGCGGGAGGGGGTGGCCCAGCGACCTGCGGCGGTGCTGGGACAAACCGCAGCTCAGCTGCAAGGAGTCTGGGCTGTTGCTTGGCGGCCTCCCCCATCAGGCAGGCCAGCACCGGCCTCTGAAACCCCAGGCAAGACACCACCGGCGAAGTCAGCCAAGGCCAGTCCCATGGGGCTGGCCATCAGCAGGAGATCAGCTGTTCAGCCCCACTGACCTGAGTGGGGCCCTCCACGCTTTTAGCCCATCCCTCCAAGACTTGCAGGCAGGGCCGGGCGGGACAGGGCTGACTGAGCCCACAGTGGCTCATTATCGCTTTCTTGGCCAGCGTGGGGTTTGTCTGGCACACACCTGCAGCGTCGTAGTCTCTGAGCCCTAGTTCCAGCCGTGCATTAGGCAGCGACTGACTTCTGGAACCTGTCGTTTGTCCTCTCAGCCTTGCTGCAGGGGGGAACATCTTGCTCTGCATTTATGTGAGAGAAGACAGGACCAAGCAATGCTCCTGGCACTTGGGGTGGAGGGTGGGGAGGTTTGGGACAGTCTGTTCCTGGGGAAGTTCAATCCACAGTCTGGGGTGGACCCTAGAAAGCTCTGTTTCGTGCCCAGGTACGTTGCATTGCTGTCGTCCAGCTGAGACGCCATGAACGTGGACAACCCCCTGGGGGTGATGACCCCCCCCTGGAGAAACTCTGGGCTAGATGATCAGAATGGTCCCTAAAATCAATTACCTGAGTAGGGTTCCCTAGCAGCTCTTGCCATGTTAGTCGCTGGGGTTCCTTAGCAGCTCTTGCCATGTTAGTCGCTGCAGGGAATGTTTGCTGGACCTATCTGAATTAGACAAGGAGAGAAGTAATCCACATTTGCTGCCTTATATAGAGCATCCTCACGTGCCCTGTGGAGACCAAGCACTGACAACTGAGGCCAAGTGCCCTAATGGGGTACGAATCCCAAAGCTGCATGGACTCATCCGGTGCCAGTATGCAGTACTTAATTTGTAACGAAAGACGTACAGGGGCTCAAGCATTTTTCCCTTTCAGAACTGATGCAGCAAGCCTAGAGGTGCTGGGGCTATGAACTGCCAGGCCCAGAGATGCCAGGGCTCAGGCCTGGCAAGCCTTGGCCCAAATTAAACACTGCCAGTATAGGAATCAGATAGCTGGATTCATGGTCTGAACCTATACCAGAGGAGAGGGGCCTGCTGGACCAACAGCCTGAGGCAGTACAGCAGGGGACCCAGGTGGACCAAAAGAATAAATGGCCAGTTTTCACAGTAGAGGGAGGTAAATTGCAGGGTACTCCAAGGGGGGAATCTCTACTGGGACCAGTGCTGTTCAACATATTCCTAAATGATCTGGGAAAAAAGGGGTAAACTGTGAGGTGGGAAAGTTTGCAGACGAGACTAAATTACTCAAGATCGTTAAGTCCAAAGCTGACTCCGAAGAGCTACGAAGGGATCTCACAAAACTGGGTGATTGGCAACAAAAATGGCAGATGAAATTCAGTGTTGATAAATGCGAAGTCATGCACATTGGAAAAAATAATCCCAACTATACATACAAAACGATGGGATCTAAATTAGCTGTTACCACCTAAGAAAGAGATCTTGGAGTCATGGTGGATCGTTCTCTGAAAACATCCACTCACTGTGCAGCAGCCATCAAACAGGCTGAGAAAATGTTAAGAAAGGGATGGATAATAAGACAGAAAATATAACGCTACTATATAAATCCATGGCACGCCCACACCTTGAATACTGTGGGCAGTTCTGGTCATCCCATCTCAAAAAAAGGTCTATTGGATCGGGCAAGGTTCGGAGGAGGGCAACAACAATGACAAGGGGATGGAACAGCTTCCAGGGGAGGAGAGAGTAAACAGACTGGAACTGTGCATCTTAGAAAAGAGGCGACTAAGGGGGGAGATGATGCAAGTCTATAAATCCCTGTCTGGGGGGGGAGAAAGCGACTTGGGACATGTTATTTACCTCTTCCCATAGCACACGAATCAGGGGTCACCCAGTGAAATGACCAGGCAGCAGGTTTAAAACAAACAGACGCGCCGTCACCCTGGGGAACTCGTTGCCAGGGGATGTTGTGAAGGCCAAAAGTATAACTGGGTTCAAAGAAGAATTAGATCAGTTCACGGAGGACAGGTCCAGCAATGGCTATTAGCCAGGATTGTCAGGGACGCAACCCCATGCTCCGGGTGTCCCTAAGCTTCTGACTGCCAGAACCTGGGACTGGACAACAGAGGATGGGTCACTCGATAACTGCCCTGTTCTGTTCATTCCCTCGGAAGCACCTGGCACTGACCACTGTGGGAAGACAGGACACTGGGCTAGATGGACTATAGGTCCGACCCCACACAGTCGTTCTTCTGCTCTGAATGGGCTGCTCTGTTGGAACCGCTCCTGGGCCGATGGGCAGCCTCAGCTCTCCACTTCCTGACTGCGTGTGTTAGTGGTCCCTGCAGGAGGATGTAGCCTCCACGGCCAGAAACAAATCTTATCCTGAGATCAGGAGTGGGGCTGGCTGACTGGCCTGCTGCAACTTTTCCTTCTCTGCTGCCTCCTGTCTCTCAGCGCTGTGACTTGGCCTCAAACCCATCAATCTGCCTTTTGCCTGCTTCAACCCAAACATGGCTCTTCACCGAGCCCAGCTGAGTTCCCTGTGCATGGAAGAACAGAGTATCGATTGAAGAGTCCTTCCAGAGACCCAGCCCCACTCGAGAGACCCATCGACTTCCATTTGACAGTAAACATAACCCAGCCTTGAAGCGACTGCCTGGCCCAAATGACCATAGGGTGCTCACCTGCACAGCTGTCTAGAGCTGGGGCTGAGTGGGGAGTGCCCCCAGAGAGAGGGGAGAAAGGTGGATCCTTTGCCTTTCAAGGGCTAGGACCCACTGGTTGAAGATTCTGTGGCCTGCATTGTGCAAGAGGTCAGACTAGATGATCATAATGGTCCCTTCTGACCTTAATATCTATGAATCTATGTGAAATGCTGCAAGCAGCTGCTGGAGCAGAGACACCTGGTGTGTGGGTGTTAATGAGAGAGAAACAGAACAGATGGGTTGATGAGGCCCAGCATCCAAAGAAGCTGGTGAATCCTGGGCCCCCCAGAAGGGCTCGGAGCAGGTGCAGTGCTCACAACAAGGGACCCAGCTCCCACATTGGCAGGAGGCTCCGTACAGGGGAGAAGCTCCCATGGGGCCTGCATTGTCCCTGTGGCTTCAAAGGCACAACACAAAATGGGGGGTACTCCCAGGTCAGGAGGGAGACTGGATAATGGGAGGAGGCAGGAGAACCGGCAGTGGGTAATGACAGTGTCTGCTGGGCTCTGCTCACTGGGGCAGAGGGGCTGGGGGAGTGATTGGGGATTCATCACTTTAGCATGTCAAGAAAGCCCTGCAGCCTTCATTTCAGGGGCAGGGGCTGGCCAGGGCCCTCTCATCTGTGCCGCCTTCCCTCCCGGGCTGCTCCCGGTGAAAGGGATGCTTTTTGCCTGGACAATGGGGACTCTGTGCCAGGCCCGGTGCCACCCGTATCTGTTTGCCTTAAGTCATCTGTTTGCTCATGTGGTGGCGCCGGCCCCACGGCCAGGCTCCCAGTGACACGGGAGGCTTGTGACAAATGCTCTGCATTCAGAGGCAGCCCTTGAGCCGCTGGCTTCCGGGCAGTGGCGCTCACTGGGGCTTTTGTTCAGCGCAGCGGGCGGGGACATTGTGTCTGTTTGGGATCTCAGGAATCCATCCTCAACCGCAGGGGGGCCTCATCTCCTCCCCAGGAAACAAACACCCATTGCTACCTCCCTGGAACCAGTTGTTTATCCCTGTGAGAATGGAGCATCATGGGAGAGCGAGGGAGGCTGCCTCTCCCGCTCCCTGCCCTGGATTGGCCTCACCCCTCTTCTGCCCACGGTGGATTCAGGCAGGCTGCGCTGTTGGCTCCGAACTGAGAGCCGGCACAGGCTTAGCCACGCTGGTCCGTGTTCATGAGTCATTGTGAAATGTCCCTGAAATGTCAAACGGCCCCAGGAGCCGTCTCCGGTGCGTGATGCCCGCTCCCAGACGCCGCTCCATACCGGGCCCCAGCGACTGCCGCACCAACCGTTCACAGCCTCTGCCCATCTACGGGAGCTGAGTAACAGATCCCACCCTACGCCTGCTTCCCCGCACGTGCTGTTGTGTGGTCCACATGGCTCCAGCAGACCCTGCGCTTCGCAGGGCCAATAGAAACAGGAAGGAAATGCCAGGGGCTTACATGCTGCCCCCACTAGCCATAGCTGTGTTCTTAATGGTTCCCACCATTGTTACTGGTGCCACACTGTGGGCAGCAGCAGCCAGTCACTGTCACCCCCTCTGCTCCCAGTGCAGCTAGACAAGACGGCAAAGTGCCACCAGGCACCAGAGTCTGTCTACACTAACACTCCCACCGTGGGCAGCTGGCCACGAAAGCGGGGAGCACAGCAAGGCATGAGGATATAACAGGTGAATGCCTCATTAACGATTGTGACGTTCCTCTCTGGTGTTATCCGGACTGGTGATCTGCTAGGTCACTCCAATCCTTGACTCTGGGAGCCAGCCTGACCCTGCTCTGCTGTGAGAACCCCCACTCCTGGGCTGTTCACACACAGCCTCTGGCATGTCAGCTGCTCCTTGGATTGTGCAACCCAATGACACTAGCCAATACCTCCGGTCCCAGACACAACCCTAAGAACCTCCATCTTGCAGTGACCAGTTCTGCCCGCTGGACGCTGCCAGCTTATATGAGTTCGTCAATTTAACAAAGAAATTGATATGTACCAGGCTTGTTATCTCAAGGGGAGTCTCTGTCATGCTTCAAACCAAACGCACTGCTTCAGGTAGAATAAACAGATGTATTAACTACAAAGATAAATTTTAAGTGATTATAAATCAAAGCATAACAAATCGGATTTGGTCAAATGAAATAAAAGCAAAATGCATTCTAAGCTGATCTTAACCCTTTCAGTGCCCTTACAAACGTAGATGCTTCTCACACAGGCTGGCTGGTTGCCTTTCAGCTAGGCTCTCCCCTTTGATCAGCGTTTCAGTCGCTGGGTGGTGGTATCTGTAGATGGAGGTGGAAGAGAGAGGAAGAGCATGGCAAAATCTCTCCCTTTTATCATGTCCTTTCTTCCCTCTTGGCTTTGCCCACCCCCTTCAGAGTCAGGTGAGCATTACCTCATCGCTGTGCCAAGCTGACCAGTGGAAGTGGGGGTGACTCACTCGAGAGTCCAACAGATCCTTTTGTTGCTGCCTTGGCCAGCATCCTTTGTTCCTGTGAGGCTGGGCTGGGTTTGTCCCATACATGCCCTGATGAGGTGTGAGCTGACCCTCTTATTCCTGGAGACAGAGTAACAGCCGTGTTAGTCTGTATTCGCAAAAAGAAAAGGAGTACTTGTAGCACCTTAGAGACTAACCAATTTATTTGAGCATGAGCTTTCGTGAGCTACAGCTCACTTCATCAGCAGGAGAGTGAATTTGTGTGGGGGGGTGGAGGGTGAGAAAACCTGGATTTGTGCTGGAAATGGCCCACCTGATGATCACTTTAGATAAGCTATTACCAGCAGGACAGTGGGGTGGGAGGAGGTATTGTTTCATGATCTCTGTGTGTATATAAAGTCTGCTGCAGTTTCCACGGTATACATCTGATGAAGTGAGCTGTAGCTCACGAAAGCTCATGCTCAAATAAATTGGTTAGTCTCTAAGGTGCTACAAGTACTCCTTTTCTTATTCCTGGAGAGTTTTTGCCTGGGTCTGTTTTAAGCCATGAAGACACATTTTCAGCCTCATAACTATATACATGAAATTACAACCTATAACATTACTGTAACAACAATTACTATCACATCACTATAACAACAATGCTCAGTGCATCATGAGCCTTCCGAAGACACCCGACATGACAAACTTTGCATTGGATACCACACAATCATTCTACAGGGATGAACATGGGGGTGCTGGGTGATCCCCTGAGATACAGAACATCACAACAATAACCCAGGGTGACTGAGGAGACACGTCTTCCAGCACAGCTCTTCACATCCCAAACTCTGATTGACATTGAAAAGCCCAATGAGGCCAAGTGGCCACTCCCTGCTTTAAGTGGAGGGCAGGGCAGGCTATCTGCTCCTCCACACCTGCAGGCAGGATAGTAACCAACTGCTCTTCCTTCTTTCCTTTGTCTGTGCGCCTGTCTGCTTGCTCTCTGACTCCCCTTTGTCTTCCTCTTCTGATGTTGATCTTGGCAGCTCTTCCCTTTGGCTCCAGACTGGCCCTCTCTCTCTCTCTCTCTCTCTCTCTCTCTCTCTCTCTCTCGTCTTCCTCAGCCATCTGTGATGGGCCACCTCCAGTCTCTTCTTGTTAGCGCCTGCCCTTGGCCAGTAGCATGCTCAGCACAGTCACATGGTATAAGCTGACCTTTAGTTTGGAGTGGACACCTGTGCTTGGCCAGGTGGTGTTCATCCTTCCAAAAGGGGGGTTTGCTTTCTGGGCCTATTACTGGGCTACAATTCTAATCTTCAGCAATCTGCTGGCTCAGACGCAACAATAGAGGAGAGGAAGTGAATTCTGTCACTCAGAGAATGGCAGCTCTGTGTGACGAAGTGACTCAGCAGGGAGGGGGGAGTGTTGACCTGGGAATGTGCCCTGGGGATGGGAGACCTGAGAGCCTGTCACCTGAGCCAGGAGGGGGAGGGGGAGGTAACACCTCTGCCCGGGAATGTGAACAGAGGCTGCAGCAGGGAACCTGCTGGGTGGGGTTGGTTGGCAGTTTGGGAGGCTGGGGAGAGGAACACAGGGAACCCCAGGGCTGGGGTCTAAGCTCCCTGCTCCCCCAGAAGGACGTGATCGAGGGGTCCTGGTTGTACCCACAAGCTCTGTTGTGGACTGTGTTCCTGTTGTCCAATAAACCTTCTGTTTTACTGGCTGGCTGAGAGTCTCAGTGGATCCCAGGAAGAGGGGTGCAGGGCCTGGACTCCCCCACACTCCGCGACAACTGGTGGCAGCGGTGGGATCTACTGCACCCCGTGAACGGCGCTTCCTGCAGTAAGTGACTGGGGAACAGTAAAACGAAGGGGAATTGACGGGGACCAGGCGTGCTGAAGATTCAGAGAGAGACGGTTTCGGGGGGCGGCTAACCCCTGGGAATGTGTGACCAGAGAGAAAGACTTTTGCAGTAACAGGGTCCCCCGGGGGATTGCAGCGAGCGGTCCCAGGGGCGGAGGAGTCTGCAGCTCGACCCTGGCAAAGAGGTGGTGACCTCAAGAAGGACTGGCACACTAAGGGCTTTTCCTGGAAACCGTGGGAAGCTGCCCGGCCTGCGAGTGGCCAGCAGGGAGATGTACGCTAAACGCCTTAAGAGTGACCTGGTGGAGCTGTGCAGGCAGAGGGGGCTGCGCATCGGGAGGTCCACCAAGGAACAACTGATTGCCCAGTTGGAGGAGAGGGATCGCTTGGATGACCCGATCCCTGTCCCTGAGGGGAGCCGCCCGGCAGACGCAGCGTGGGCCCCGGGGCCTGACCGGGCTGGGAGGGGTCAGACTGCTGCCGAGGACATCCCGAGACCCTTCCTACCTATGCCTGGGGGAGGGGTTGGGGGAAGCCCAGCGAATACCGAGGGCACCCTGACCCCAGCACCCAGCAGGGGATCCTCCCGGCGGAGCTCCCCATCCCTGGAGCGGAGGCGGCTGGAATGGGAGAGGGAGATGAAAATGAGGGAGCTGGAGGATCATGAAAAACAACGTCAACATGAGGAGAAACAACGTCAACATGAGCGTCAGGAGAAGGAGAGGGAACGTCAGGAGAAGGAGAAACAAAGACAGCATGAACTGGAGCTGGCCAGGCTGAAGAGCAGTGGGGCCCCGGCTGTGGTGAATGAGGGGGGACCCAAGACTGCAAGGAACTTTGATAAGTGCTTCCTGGCCCAGCGGAAGGAGGGGGAGGACATAGATAGCTTCCTGACGGCCTTTGAGAATGCCTGTGAGCTGCACAGGGTTGACCCTGCAGACAGGCTCCAGTTTCTCACCCCCTTACTGGACCCCAAAGCCGTGGAGGTGTACAGCCGGATGACAGGGCCGGAGGCAGGGGACTATGAACTGTTCAAACAGGCCCTGCTCCGTGAGTTTGGGCTGACCCCCGAGATGTACCGGAGAAGGTTCCGGAGTCAGCGTAAAACGCCTGAGGTCACCTACCTACAACTGGCCAACCGGATGCAGGGATATGCCCGCAAGTGGACAGCGGGGGCCCGAGCTAAAGAGGACCTGCTTGACCTAATTGTACTGGAGCAACTGTATGAACAGTGCCCTTCCGACCTGAGGCTGTGGTTGGTGGACAAAAAGCTCGAGAACCCCCAGCACGCAGGGCAGCTGGCCGACGAGTTTGTGAACAGTCGGTCAGGGGGTAGCCGGGAGGAGTCCCAAAAGAACAGGCCCCCCCCGATGCAGAGGGAGAGTCACCAGGGGGCCTCCCAGCGGGGAAATAGGGAGAACCCCCTCCCAAGGGGAACGCCTGGCGTCGGGCCCCTCCGACCCGCTCGAGGGGACCAACGTGACCTGAGCTGCTATCACTGTGGCCAGAGAGGCCACATACGGTCCCAGTGCCCTGGGCTCAGGGACAAACTGAGCAGACCCAACCTACCCAGGGTTAATTGGGTAGGGACCCAGCTGGACGAGGGGCAGACGACCCAGGAAAGGGGGCCTACCAGTTTACCACCTGCCCCGGAGGGAAGAGTACCCCAGGCCAGCTCCACCAGAGGGCTGGAGGCTCTGGACTCAGGGCGCTCAGTTTACAGGGTGGGCGCGGGGCTGTCCCTCCGGAGAGAGTGCCTTGTTCCCCTGGAGGTGGATGGGAGGAAGGTCAATGGATACTGGGATACGGGCGTGGAGGTGACGCTGGCCCGGCCCGAGGTGGTGGCCCCAGATCGGGTGGTGCCCAACACCTACCTGACCCTGACAGGGGTGGGCGGGACCCCATTTAAGGTGCCCGTGGCAAGGGTACACCTGAAATGGGGGGCCAAGGAGGGCCCCAAGGATGTGGGGGTACACCACCATTTGCCCACTGAAGTTTTGATGGGGGGAGACCTAGAGGACTGGCCAAGCAAGCCCCAGACCGCCCTGGTTGTGACCCGTAGCCAGAGCCGGCGAGGGCCACTGCTCCCTGACCTCGGGGAGGGTACCACACCGGAGGCGCAGGACCCTACCCTGGTGGGAAGGGAGGGCCGAGGGGCACGGCTCAGAGAGGCTGAGGCCTCAGACCTGGCCACTGAGGGGGAACCGGTCCCCATCCCTTCCCCAGCCGCTGAGTTCCAGGCCGAGTTGAGGAAAGATCCCTCCTTGCGGAAGCTCAGGGACCTGGCCGACCTCGGTGTGGTACGAACCATGAGGAGAGGCTGCCAGGAGAGGGTCCTGTGGGAGAAGGGGTTCCTGTACCGAGAATGGGCTCCCACAAGGGAAGTAGAGTCCTGTGGGATCAGGAGGCAGCTGGTGGTCCCCCAGAAGTATCGCCGCAAGCTCCTGTACCTGGCCCATGACATCCCCCTCGCAGGGCACCAGGGAATCCGGCGCACCCGGCAGAGGTTGCTACAGAACTTTTACTGGCCCGGGGTCTTTACCACGGTCCGGCAGTATTGCCGATCCTGTGACCCCTGTCAGAGGGTGGGGAAGGCCCGGGACAAGGGGAAAGCGGCTTTGAGACCTTTGCCCATCATAGAGGAGCCTTTCCAGAAGGTGGCCATGGACATCGTGGGGCCTCTCAGCAGGACGACCCGGTCGGGGAAGAAATACATTCTGGTGGTGGTAGATTTTGCCACCCGCTACCCCGAGGCAGTGCCCTTAGCTTCCATTGAAGCAGACACCGTGGCCGATGCGCTCCTGACCATTTTCAGCCGAGTGGGGTTCCCCAAGGAAGTCTTGACAGACCAAGGGTCCAACTTCATGTCGGCCCTGCTCCGGTGCTTGTGGGAGAAATGTGGGGTCCGGCACGACTGGGCCTCAGCTTATCACCCCCAGTCCAACGGGCTGGTGGAGAGGTTTAACGGGACGCTAAAGATGATGCTGAAAACCTTTATGAACCAGCACCCGCAGGATTGGGACAAGTACTTACCTCACCTGCTGTTCGCGTACAGGGAGGTGCCCCAGGAGTCTACCGGATTTTCGCCTTTCGAACTGTTATATGGAAGGAGGGTGAGGGGCCCCCTGGACCTGATGAGAGACGAGTGGGAGGGGAAGGCCACTCCCGATGGAGAGTCAGTGGTGGAGTATGTCCTGATCTTCCGAGAGAGACTGGCTGAACTCATGGGCCTGGCCAGGGAGAATCTGGCCAGAGCCCAGAAGAAGCAGAAGGTCTGGTATGACCGCACGGCAAGGGCCCGTGCCTACGCCACCGGGGATCCGGTGATGGTTCTCATCCCAGTGAGAAAGAACAAACTACAGGCCGCCTGGGAGGGCCCTTTCAAGGTCGTCAAGCAGCTCAATGAGGTAAACTATGTGGTGGAGCTGTCGAACCGGGCGCACCACCGCCGGGTGTACCATGTGAATATGATGAAGCCATATTATGCCAGGGGGAATGTGGTGTTGGCCGTGTGTGGACAGTGGGAAGAGCAGGGAGATGACCCTTTAGTAGATCTATTCCCTGGGACCAGAGCTGGTTCCCCCCTGGAAACAATCCCCCTCTCGGATCAGCTAACCCCTGCCCAGCAAGCTGAGGTCAGGGGGGTGCTGCATCCGTACCGACAGCTGTTTTCCAACCAGCCTGGACGCACTAATCTGACTGTCCACCGGGTGCAGACAGGGTCGCACCCGCCGATAAGATGCTCCCCCTTCCGAGTCACAGGGAAAACTGCTCAGGACCTGGAAAGAGAGGTCCGGGACATGCTGGCTTTGGGGGTGATCCAGCCATCAGCCAGCCCTTGGGCCTCGCCGGTGGTGCTGGTCCCCAAAAAGGACGGGTCGGTCCGGTTCTGCGTGGACTATCGGAAGCTCAATGCCATCACTGTATCTGATGCCTACCCCATGCCCAGGCCGGACGAGCTCCTAGACAAACTGGGAGGAGCTCGGTACCTTACCACCATGGACCTTACAAAGGGCTACTGGCAAGTGCCGCTGGATGCAGATGCCCGACTGAAATCGGCCTTTATCACCCCTCTGGGGCTCTATGAGTTCCTGACCCTGCCTTTCGGCCTCAAGGGAGCGCCGGCCACCTTCCAACGCCTGGTGGACCAGCTCCTGAGGGGGATGGAGAGTTTTGCCGTGGCGTATATTGATGACATCTGTGTCTTTAGCCAGACCTGGGAGGACCACGTGTCCCAGGTTAGACAAGTGCTGGACCGACTCCAGGGGGCTGGGCTGACTGTAAAAGCGGAGAAGTGCAAGGTGGGGATGGCGGAAGTGTCTTACCTGGGCCATCGGGTGGGGAGCGGCCGCCTAAAGCCGGAACCAGCCAAGGTGGAGGTGATCAGAGACTGGCCCGCTCCCCACACCAAAAAGCAGGTCCAAGCCTTTATTGGGATGGCAGGATACTACCGAAGATTTGTGCCCCACTTTAGCGCCATAGCCACCCCCATCACTGAGCTATGCAAGAAGGGGAAGCCAGACAAGGTGGTCTGGACCGAGCAGTGCCAGGTGGCTTTCCGGGCGCTGAAGGAGGCTCTGGTCAGTGGCCCAGTTCTGGCGAACCCGGACTTTGACAAGGCCTTTGTGGTGTTCACCGACGCCTCCGACACGGGACTGGGGGCGGTGTTAATGCAGGAGGATGAAAAGGGGGAGAGACACCCCATCGTGTACCTGAGCAAGAAGTTGCTACCCCGGGAGCAACACTACGCGGCCATCGAGAAGGAGTGCCTGGCCATGGTGTGGGCCCTCAAGAAACTAGAGCCCTATCTCTTCGGGCGGCACTTCACCGTGTACACCGACCACTCTCCCCTGACCTGGCTGCACCAGATGAAAGGAGCCAACGCCAAGCTCCTGAGATGGAGCCTGCTCCTGCAGGATTACGACATGGACGTGGTCCACGTGAAGGGAAGTGCCAACCTGATAGCGGATGCGCTGTCCCGGAGAGGGGGCCCCGAACTTCCCCAGGTCACTGGTCACAGTGACCCCGCTCAGTTCAGTCTCGAAGGGGGGAGAGATGTGACGAAGTGACTCAGCAGGGAGGGGGGAGTGTTGACCTGGGAATGTGCCCTGGGGATGGGAGACCTGAGAGCCTGTCACCTGAGCCAGGAGGGGGAGGGGGAGGTAACACCTCTGCCCGGGAATGTGAACAGAGGCTGCAGCAGGGAACCTGCTGGGTGGGGTTGGTTGGCAGTTTGGGAGGCTGGGGAGAGGAACACAGGGAACCCCAGGGCTGGGGTCTAAGCTCCCTGCTCCCCCAGAAGGACATGATCGAGGGGTCCTGGTTGTACCCACAAGCTCTGTTGTGGACTGTGTTCCTGTTGTCCAATAAACCTTCTGTTTTACTGGCTGGCTGAGAGTCTCAGTGGATCCCAGGAAGAGGGGTGCAGGGCCTGGACTCCCCCACACTCCGCGACACTCTGTCACTGTGTTTTCTGCAGACATTTCCTCTTGCTCTGGTTCTCTCTCACAATTCTCAGACAGAATTGCAGAGTACCCGGATATCTGCCTTGCAGCCCTGTGTGACGCCATCAAAGGGGACGCTGCTTTCAGGAAGATGCTGTGCATGTTTGCTGTCCCCTGAGTTAAACTCACTCAGCCTCCTTCCCGTGATCGCAGGAAACCAGATGAGGGAACCATAGTATTTGCAGAAATAGTAGCTCCAGGACCTGCCAAGCCGGGGCTGCTGGAGGGATGACACAGGCTTATCTGAGTGCATGCCCTCTTGCTGGCCTCTAGGTCAGTGGTTCCCACCCTTTGCAGGTATCTGTGCTGTTTTACGAAGAGGAGGTTTCACTGTATCGCCCAGTGCCTGTGGTACAGAGTCTGGCCCCACTGGTGCGAGGCTGGGAGTGCTCTACGCTGCAAGACGAGCACTGGCAAGCAGCAATGGGGCACCAGGGCCCAGCACGATGGCCCCAGCCCATGTCAGAGAGGCAAGGGAAGCCCATCTTATTACATCTTACAACAGCAACAGGGCACCCTCCAGGAGAACATGAAAGGACGTGACTAGCATCTTCTGCAGCCAGTTGCCAAAGCCTGAAGCACTAATTCCAGCTAGCAACCCCCACCGGAGACTGATGCCAGAGATACTCAAACAGGACCCAAGCCAATCCAGCTGGAGAGACTATCATAATTTCACCCTTGGGGCTGGGAGCAGCAGCCCCACCAGCCTTGGAGGTGCCAGCCCCTCTGCTCTGCTGAGCCCTGTCTATGCTGGAGCCCTGCCTCTGCCCCGCTCCATTTGGGGGGCTGAGCTATTTCCAGCTGCCAGCATGGTCAGGTCTTGTCCCCAGCAAGTTTGCTATCAGTCACGTCGTGTCTCTCCTCCTCTCCGGCTGGATGGACTCTCAGACCATGGCTAGAGCCGGGAGGCCCAAGGCCGCGGCATCGCAGGGAGTTCCAGGGTCTCTGTCAGGCGACTGACACCGCCAAGCATAAGGGACGTGCAGCACGCTGAGCAGTCAGGCCCCGCGCACTCTGCTCTGTGCTGCGGACTGAGCATCTCTTCCCGTCCAGCTGGGTGTGCGACCAGGCTCAGACATTAATTCAGGCACAGCACTCTCTGCTGAGAAGGGTCAGGGGGTCTCAGCCTGCTTCCTGCCCTCCCTGTGGAATCAGGATCCTTGGCAAAGGGAGAAGTTCAGAGACACCCCTATCAGTGCGAGCGCTGGCCTGGAACCACTACAGCCAGAACAACACCTGCTAATCCTAATTCTGAAGCGCTGGCTCGGCCTGGGATAGTGTCTCCCTGCAGTGGCTGGTCCCAGCCACTGCACCAGCCTGCTACATACACACGGCTAAGGGAATGACTCCTCCAGCCCCAGCAGCAGGGACGTCTGCATTTCCTGCTGCAGATCCTGGGTCGGACCCTGCTGATGGCTGCGGGGCCCGTGTGGACACAGGGTGCTGGAGCAGCCATGACGGCTTGGAGCAGCCCGTGCACAGTGCCCTGCAGCCAGTGGATCTGTGGGGGCAGCGTAGCCCTGGCCGGGGGCGCTCCAGGGCGGCTCCTGTAGCACTGGGCACAAGCCAGGCAGCGGGAAGGCAGGAGGACTGCGTGCCTGCCCTAGAAGGGCTGGAGGTTTCCTACCACAGCACAAGAGCTGGGAAGAGGCCTGAGGCTCGCAGTTCATTGGCTTGCCTGGGAAGAGCCCGTTCCAGGCACAGTATGGGGCATATACAAGCAGCTGCAGACAAGAGTCTTGACCGGCTTAGCACTGGCTGTGCCACAGACCTGCGATGGAAGCGTTTGGGGGCCCAGGCCAAGATCTGAAACTGATGCCCTGTAAAGGATTGGGGCCTATTGTCACGGAGTCCCCGGGCGATGCTCTGGAACTGCTCCCTACGAAGCCAGGCAGGACTCTGGGGAAGTCTCCTTTCTGGGAGCAGCCTGTCTGCAGGACACACAGCTCACCCGGCTCCACCTTCCTGGGTCTGACCTCGGAGCATTCAGCATCCTCTGCCCCTCCCTGCGCTTCCCACAGCGAGTCCACCCAGGCAGGGTCCTGGGGAAGCCAGAGGGTCCTGCCCCCAACTCCGCAGTCAGACGGGACTCTCAGCCAGCCAGTAACACAGAAGGTTTATTAGACAACACGAACAGGGTCTAAACCAGAGCTTGTAAGTGCAGAGAACAGGACCCCTCAGCCTGGTCCATTTTGGGGGGCAGTGAGCCAGACAACCACGTCTGCCCTTCACTCCATGTCTCCAGCCAGTCCCAAACGGAAACTCCCTCCAGCCCCTCCTCCTCTGGGCTTTGTCCCTTTCCCAGGCCAGGAGGTCACCGGATTCCTTTTTTCTCCAACCCATTAGCTCTCACCTTGCAGCGGGGAAGGGCCCAGGGCACCAGTTGCCAGGAAACAGGATGTCGGCCATTGTCTGTGTCCAGACCCCTGCACACACCTGCCCTCTAGGGCTCTGCAATGATCATACACCCTTTTCCCACCCCCTAGATACTTAAGAACTGCCTAGGGGAAACTGAGGCACCCCCACACTTTTCAGAGGAAACATTAAGAACAGTCCCACTTCGTCACACCTATCTTCTAGCATCCTCTTCGGTGTAGCTTATGCAGTACATTCTAGATTTGAACCTACCTTAAGATAAGATCTCATCTCTAACAGTAATGCACAGAACCTACAGGCCCAACCCTGTCAGATATTAGCATAAGGCAGTTAGGCCTAGAAGCCTTAATGTAAGTAAGTTGACCAGCGGTGATACTAAGTCACAAGATGCCTTAATATCTTATTGTGCAATATGCAGTTTTGCTGTGATCTTGCATAAAACGCTGACTGGCAACCACGAGAAGTCAGTTGATACTGGTTTTGGGGTATTTTGAGATAGCAACCTCAGCAGGTGCATAGCTGCAGGATTGCCATAGTAACCAGCTGATGTATGTGCTAACAAGTTTGGGATAATTAATGTACTTGCCTATAGGCTAAGGATGCCCCGATATTATTAGGGTGAGGAAGTTAGTTATGGGCAAAAGAGGCAGAACACTTAGGAATATTCACGGCAGCCAGCAGACCCTATAATAGGCCCATCCCCGATCTAGGCCCACTCCACACTCACCTCTCAATGGTGGCTCCTACCCCACGGGCTGCACCCGGCTCCCTGCTCTGAGCACTGTGACTGGCACATGGGGTCACAGCACCACTCTGGTTTGGCCCGGCCCCCCCGTCATGCTGGGGAAGGTGGGGTGGCTGGGCCAAACCTGGGTGGGTCTGTGACCTTGTGCACCAGGTCACACCACCACTCATTTGGCCCGGGGCCCTCTCTGGGCCAGGATGTGGCAGGCTTCATTCCCTGATGTTTGTAAAGGGCTTGAAACCCTTGGCTGGAAGGTGCCTCTAAGGGTACATCTACCCTGCAAAACAAACCAACAGTGCGGCAGAGTCTCAGAGCCCCGGTCAACTGACTCTGGGTTCGCAGGGCTACAAATAGCAGTGTAGACATTCATGCTCAGGCTGGAGCTTGGCCTCTGAGACCCAGCCCTCTGGCTGGGTTTTGGAGCCCGAACAGGAACGTCTGCACTTCAAGTTCTAGCCCTGTAGCATGAGCTTGAGTCAGCTGACCGGGGCTCTGAGACAGGTGCTGTCGTGGGGTTTGTCTGTTTGATTGCAGGGTAGACAGGAGAGTGGAGAGAGTCTTCTAGGGTGAACAGCAGTAACTGCCACTCGCTTCAAGTCTAGACGCAGGGAACTGGCATGAGGGAAAAATTTCAAACACATCTTACTTAAAACTTGGGTTCTTGTAAACTTTCCTGAGGGCTTTGCCCTCTCCCCAGGCAAGTTTGCTAATTATTTCTTTATTTAAACAAAAAGGTTTTCCTATCCTGGCCCATCTGCTCCTCTTATGGATCCTCCAGTGAAGACACTGTGCTGAATTTATTACAGTCACAGTTATTTCTACAACAGGCTGTGATATCATAAGCAAGGGACCATGCCAGGATCCGATCAAAGGGGAAGCTAGGGCTTAAGGGAACAATTTCATCAGAGGAGGAATCGTAGCTCTGTGTTCTCCTCATAATGAAAGCCCCTCTTTAAAGAGATTAGTTTTTCTCTGAAATAACCTTGCCTTAGAAATCCTAAATAAACCAGGGATGGAAAATCCTGCCCACAAATGCCTGCATCAGAAAAACTAGGAAAACCTCATCAGAAAAGCTTCTTCATGCACGGCAAACACACTCACACATCCCTACAAACATGCACACGCACACACATAGGGAGTCATGCTCTGGAAATAAGAGAAGTCCAAACACACACACTCATGCACGCCTGGATGTGTCAGGCAGATTCTCATCTCAGTTACGCTGGTGTAAATCTGCAGTAACTAAACTGACGTCAGTGGAATGACTCCAGATTTGCCCCTCTGTAGCAGGGACTGGAGTCTGAAAGACTCCAGATTCAGTCCTGTGTGATAGAGATGGACTCCGGTGTGGGGTTCATAAGAACACAATGCTTTTGCTTACTTTGCTCTTCTCTCTCCGCTTTCTATGTGTGGTGTGATCTTGTGGCTTTGGTGATGCTTCCCTGAAGTGACAGAACAGAGTGGTGCACCTCTCAAAGTGGGATAGGTTTTTTTTGTTTCTCTTTTGCTTTTGGTAAAAGCGAGGCGTGTAATGACACCTCAGTTTCTGCTGCAATGTGTGAGCACCTTTAGTATGCATGGGGAAATTTGTCACCTTTTATCGGAAACGTGCGTGCCAGATGAGTTGTCACCGAGTTGCTCTGGGTCCAGGAGCTCTGTGAGACTCGGGAGGGTCACTCTGCAGAGCCAGTCACTGTGCCCGGAGTAAAGTCACCAAGCGCTGAGCCCTCCGTGCTGCTCCCCTCGGTTATGGTGCAGGAGCAACTGGACTGACAATGGCTTGGCTGCTGCTGCTGGCTGCGCTCACACTGAGCGGTAAGTGGTTCTGTGGTGTACAGAGATCAGAGATATCTTTAAAAGAACCATCAGACGAGCGATGCTGGGTGATAATGAGGCTTCCCCTCCACAGACTCTCACTCTCACAGACCAGGGTTTTGGCAGTAAATTGTTGCTGTTTTGGGTTGGGGATTATTTCTAAAGCAACAGCAAAAGGGTCACGATTCCATTACAAGGGCTCAGTGCTGAGAACCTGCCCTGGGCAAAAGGGAGCAGGGTTCTCTTTACGTCGAGTTCAGATTCCCCGCCAGGAAGTTTCGGCTGTTCTGCCACGGGCAGAAGCCCTTCTAGAGCAGCTTTTCCAGAACGAGTATGAGGCTGATTCAGCTGGGAGGAGACGAACCCTCCTTTTCAGGAGTCCGTATTTTCTGGCCAACGTCTGTTACGTTTGGACCTGCATCGGAATTCCTGAAGCAGCGACGTGTGGGCGAGTTATTCCTAGGCTGCGTGTCTCTAGTGCAGAGAGCTGAGCTGAGCTGGCAGCGTGACTGGTCGGGGGAGCTGCAGTTCCTGAAGGCGATTAGCTCGCCTTACTCCTATCCCTGCTTTCCCCCTTCCTTTTTGTAGTCCTGAATACAAAACAGTCCCCTTTCACAGAAACTGGCCCCCCAAGTGCTTCCAGGGAGCCCCTCGGACCTTCTCCCCCAGCTTCCCAAGCTGAAAATGGGGGGGGGGGGGTCGGAGTACAATGGCATCTGCCCTGAATCTCCCCACAATGGCACAGGCCCCCCCAAGGGACATCTCATTCATCGTGTCCTGGGGACACTCAAAGGTGCTGCAGTGCCAGGCCTGGCTCCTGGCTGGGGGAAAGCCTCCAATTCTTCACAATCATTTACAGTGAGAAATGAGCTTCCAGTCCCCTGAGAGGCAGAGGGGGAGAGGGCCTTTGCTCATCACCTAGCCTGTGCGTGCACCCAGCCTTATTGAGTCAGAGATGCCCAGCTGCCTGGATCCTATGTCACCCTTATCCTAGAACTGTAGGACTAGAAGGGACCTCGAGAGGTCATCTAGTCCAGTTTCTGCCCTCAAAGCAGGACTAAGTATCTGTGACAAGTGTTTGTCTAACCTGCTCTTAAAAATCTCCAATGATGGAGATTCCACCACCTCCCTGGGCAATTTATTCCAGTGCTTAACCACCCTGACAGTTAAAAAGTTTTTCCTAATGTCCAACCTTAACCTCCCTTGCTGCAATTTAACCCCATTGCTTCTTGTCCTGTCCTCAGAGGTTAATAAGAACAATTTATCTCCCTCCTCCTTGTAACAACCTTTTATGTACTTGAAAACTGTTATGTCCCCTCTCAGTCTTCTCTTTTCCAGACTAAACAAACCATTTTTTTTTCAATCTTCCCTCACAGGTCATGTTTTCTAGACCTTTAATCATTTTTGTTGCTCTTCTCTGGACTTTCTCCAGTTTGTCCACATCTTTCCTGAAATGTGGCCCCCAGAACTGGACACAATACTCCAGTTGAGCCCTTATCAGCGTGGAGTAGAGTGGAAGAATTATTACTCATGTCTTGCTTACAACACTCCTGCTAATACATCCCAGAATGATGTGTGCTTTTCTTGCAACAGTGTTACACTGTTGACTCATAAGTAGCTTGTGATCCACTATGATCCCTAGATTGCTCTACCCCAGTACTCCTTCCTAGGCAGTCGTTTCCCATTTTGTACGTGTGCAACTGATTGTTCCTTCCTCAGTGGAGTACTTTGCATTTGTCCCTATTGAATTTCATCCTATTTATTTCAGACCATTTCTCCAGTTTGTCCAGATCATTTTGAATTTTAATCCTGTCCTCCAAAGCACTTGCAACCCTCCCAGCTTATTATTGATTGCAAACTTTATCAGTGTACTCTCTATGCCATTATCTAAATCAGTGGCTCTCAAACTTTTTTACTGGTGACCCCTTTCAAATAGCAAGCCTCTGAGTGCGACCCCCCTTATAAATTAAGAACACTTTTTAATATATTTAACACCATTATAAATGCTGGAGGCACAGTGGGGTTGGGGGTGGAGGTTGACAGCTCGTGACCCCCCCCATGTAATAACCTCGTGACCCCCTGAGGGGTTCCGACCCCCAGTTTGAGAACCCCTGATCTAAATCATTGATGAAGATATTGAACAGAACTGGGAACCCTGCGGGACCTCACTCAATATGCCCTTCCAGCATGACTATGAACCACTGTCTGGGAACGGTTTTCCAGCCAGTTATGCACCCACTGTATAGTAGCTCCATTGAGGTTGTATTTCCCTAGTTTGTTTACGAGAAGGTCATGTGAGACAGTATCAAAAGACTTACTAAAGTCAAGATATACCACATCTACCGCTTCCACCCTGTTCACAAGGCTTATTACCCTTTCAAAGAAAGCTATTATCAGCAGGACACAGGTTGCAGCTACTGGCCTTTTTTACACAACCTGCCTGATAATGTTACAAAAGCAATAAGAACAAACAAAATTGCATTGTATGTTACAAATGAAAATTATCCTTCCACCCAGGCTATCCCACTGAGACATCTGGGGAGTTGTGGCCCCGTAAGTCATAGGGGCTGTAGCTACTTAGTGCCTTTCAGACAGAGGTGATTTTCCTCTGGGGATCTGTACTCACCAACACTTTGAGCAGAAGGAAATAGAAGCCTTGCAAGCGAGCCGAGCCGTGTAAACCACACACATTCTTCCCCCCTCCCACACACCTCATGCAAACACAAATGCCACATAGACTTTATCTCTTACTCCACATGCAAACAGAATCTCTCTCTCACCTCCCCAATCTCTCCCTCTGCCCCATACAAACTCATCCACTCATGCACTCATACACTGCCCGCACATGTTCTTTAGCGCACACAGACGCACCAGTCACAGTCCCTCACACACACACACACACACACTCTCTCTCTCTCCCGCATACACCCTTGGACATACCCCCCGCACAGACAGACACACCCACAGTTTGGAAGCATCAAACCCTTCTTTCCCTTCCTGCAGAGAAGGGCAGATCTGCTGTGGCCCTGGGGGGCTCGCTTCATTTCAGCCTGTGGCTAATGGGGACGGGGTTAGATGGGGTAAGGAGCAGGCTTCCCACAGAGCCCCAGATGATCCCATAGTCTTTCTTGCACTTGGGGGAGGGGAGGGGGGCGGGAACATATCTCTTAAGGCTTGAAAACCCAGAAGACAGACAAAGAAGTGGAGGTAAGAGCTGGCCTTGGGGGTCACTGCAGCATGGGCTGCGAGCAGAGGAAGAAGGCATGCTGCAGATGCTCAGCCCTGTGCTAGGGTTTAGCCCATTACCATGATCAGGCAGCCCAAGGCTAGAACCACAGGCCAGGCCTGGAAAGGTGCCAGGATTGTGCTCTCTCTTTGACATAGGCACAACCCATTGTAGTGTGGGGTAGTTCCTATGGATCCTGGTAACGTTTTGCCCTGGACCTTGAATCCAGCTCCAGAGGGCAGGGTCGCTGGGCAGGGAGTGAAAACCTGTAGCCCATTGTGTGGGCAGGTGGAAAGGAAAACAACCCTGTGGCAAACCCCCGAGTTTTCTGTAGTTCTCCTGCTACTCCCTACACACACTGCACCTCTGCTAAGCCAATCGAACAGGAAAGAACAACTCCAACTGCTTCTTTGTGTGCCGCAGGCTCTGCCGAGGATCCTGATTTGGTTTGCTACAGGAACTGCACCCAATGCAATTTCATCTGCACTTGGAGAGCTAAGCCCACATCAGGAAATGTCACCTATACTCTTAAGTTTTGGTGAGTCGGAAGCCCCAACAGTGGGACCAAGTGAGTGGGAAGGATTGTGCTGTGATGGCATTGTCTGCCTACTACGGTGATGGGAACAATAGAGATGGATAGGTAGATCAAGCGAATAAAAACCCACCTGCATCATGCACCAGGGAGTGGGTGGTGGTGATGGAGAAGGATTCATGGCACATCTCAAAGCACACAAAACTAACTCACTAGTACATTTTTGGGATGTCAGGTAATGTATGCATAAAGATGCTGGGGAGAAGGATGATGGATAGAAGGCAGGGAAGGTGACAGGGGATGGAAAGACAGAAATCCACTGAAGGGGAGGGTAAGTCGAATGCCAGTGAAGGTGATGGGGTAGGTAGAATCTGGACAGGGAGGTGGGGAACTTAGCATTCATCCATCTCCCTAAATTCTCAGCCAGGACCCCATACAAAAGCATTAGAAACAAGCGAGAGTTCCTGCGCAGAACCCTGCAGACAGTTTGTACATGTGGATGGTGAAGATATTTGAATTCCAGGTGGCCTGAGCACGCAGCCAAAGGAGTAAGACTCAGCTCTGGGGCTGCAGAGTGTGCCCGTTAGGCCCTCTGGTGCCAGCAGCAGGAAGAGCAAGGGGCAAAAGCAGTAGGGAAGAAGATTGGCTCGCTTTCTTCCACCGCTGCTGGCCATGTTGCCCTGAGCTGTGCCTGGCTCAGCCAGCGCAGGCCTCGCTCAGACACACTCAGGATCTAGCCTGGTTAGAGTAAGGCATCCTCTGTAGATTCAGCAGCAAATGAGCCTTGCCAAGAGCAGGGGATTCCAGCTTTCCTCTCAGTCACGGTCCCTGGGCAAGGCTGGCTAGAGCAACACCAGGCCTGCGTAACAAGGGGTAGGCCGGGGGCGGATGGGCAACAGCGGCACACTGGCACTGCATCACGGACGCGCTACAGCCAATAACGGGGACAGCCTGGCACTGCAGCAACCAGGTTTCTTCCTTCCACAGTTATCACAGCACCTATCCCTGCAAGGAATTCAAGACGGAGTCCTCCACTCACTGCAGCTTTCCTTATCGGACACTGCGGGTCCTACAGAACCTCACCGCCTGGGTGGAATCCCACAGTGGAGGCAGAGTTGAGAGGACCCAGAACATCACTTTGCAACTGGAGAACGCCAGTAAGCAGCCCTCTGAAGTGTGCTTTCTTCGTAGCACTGGCCCTTGCTGGGGCGGGGGCTAACGCCAGCTCCCTTGATGCTGCAGCTGGGTTAGCAGGGGGCCGCATGAGCCTCCTTAGGAAGCAAATAGCTGCTTTCCTGTGATGCAAAATCTACAGCTTGTGAAAGCAGCTGGACTGACAAGCCTGGAACCTGCATCCTCGTCCTGCCCCCAGGACGACAGTGGCAGGGGAGGCTCCACATGTTCCCCCCCCCCCCCACCGTGTATCCCAGCTCTGCCCCAGATGGGGCTAGCAGAATTGTGGAGCTCAGTTTCCATAGCCATTCATCCCTGGGCCTTTCTGCTGGGTCTGCCAACATGGCAGCCGGGGGCACCTGTGCTGGTGTTTTGTGTGATGTGGACACCACTGTGTTTGTGTGTGCGCACACACGATGGGTGTCTGAGGTTCCCTTGGCCCTGTTGAAATCACACACCACCTCCACCCATCTGCCCCGCCTGTTACAAGCCCCAGTGACGCCTACTGTCACATTGTCATTCCAGTCAAATTGGATCCGCCACTGCCTCATCGAATCACATTCTCTAAATCCAGCGGTACCCTGACACTTACACTGCAGCAGCTAGATTCCTGGACGGTCAGATACGAGCCGTTACGAAGGGAAGCTCGGTACAGACAGAGGAATGACACCGAATGGACACAGGTGGGTTGAACAGACACAGTGACCAGCACTCAGAAAAGTGAAGGCCCAAGGGGCAGGGACGCTAAGGTGAGTGACCCCAGCCCTGCTCAGGCTCACTACTTCTCCTCCCAGTAATCCCACAGCGAGGACGCTGCTTGTGGAAGCTGATGATGGTTAATCGTCGTTACCATTGTAAGCACGTCTCGTGCACCCACTGCCCGAGCAGCTCAGGGCCCTGGTGACGTATTTCCCGCAGCCCAGCTGCTCCTTCCATCTGTTTCATTGTATAATAAAGTCTCCCCTCCCTTACCAGGGATGGATTATGCTGTCTCCCTTGACAGGATCTGGGGCTTGTTTGCAGGGATTAGATAGGAGGAAAAACCCAGATAATAATAATAAAATCCTGCAGTTTGTTTCCAATGAAGTCGTTCTCAAAGATGTGATACAAATTGCCCCTTCGTTGCACCGGCCAACAGCACCCAGGCCCCAGCACCCCATACCAGAGCTAGGGGGGTGGGGTTAGTGAGGGCCTGAGAGGCCAGTTAGTCTCCTGGCCTCACCTGAGCAGGAGGGCCAGGGTTAACAGAGTGAAACCCAGCACTGGAGAGCCAAGCAGCTGAGAGCAGAAAGGGGCTGCTGGGGAAGGAGGCTGCAGACGATCCCTGGGATGAGGGAAATGTCAGGAACAAGGAGAGACTCCAAAGGCAGAGTAAGCCCAGAGATCCTGCCCTGGAGTAAGGACTCTGGCAAGAGGCATGGCAGGGGTGAGGTAGCAACAGGGAGTAGAGGAAGCTCCAGTGGCAAACCCAGAAACAAGCAAGGAGAGAGAAAGGCTGGGCAGGAAGGAGCCCAGGGAAACAGCAGCAAGGACTGGGACTGAGCAGCCCTGATCGCTGGTTGCGGGGTTCCTGGGCTTGAACCAATGTAGAGGGTGGGCCCGGGTTCCCCTGCCAGCCACTGGTGTCATGGCATAGAGCCCTGAGCTGGGGCTGAACGCCATCTGGAGATAGCATTGGAGAGTTGTCCTGTTGGACTTTAATCCACCTCTTCCGGGGTTACAAACAGTGACCAGGCCAGAGGGACAGAACTTGGATGCTTATTCCCAAGTTCTCATTTTTTAGCACTGCAATCCACACTGTTCTGGGATGGAGCAGGTGCCTCGAGCTTTCTCGCAGAGCAATGAAGCTGCAGGAGTTGCTCCTGCTGAGAAAGCGCCAGCTTTGCTCCGATGGTCTCAGGCTCTCTCTCTCCTGCTGTATTTGTTTTGCAGAAAACTCCTTGCGTGAGGATCATAAGAGGTGGGCTCCCCACCACCAAAGCACTTTACAAGAACATGTGAATGGCCACACTGGGTCAGACCAATGGTCTGCCTAGCCCAGTGTCCTGTCCTCCAACAGTGGCCAGTGCCAGATGTGCCAGAGGGAGTGAACAGAACAGGGCAGTTATCGAGTATCCATCCCCTGTCGCCCAGTCCCAGCATCTGTCAGTCAGAAGTTTAGGGACACCCACATCAAGGGGTGGTGTCCCTGACTATCTTGGCTAATAGCCATTGCTGGACCTGTCCTCCATGAACTCATCTAATTCTTTTTTGAACCCAGTTATATTTTTGGCCTTCACAACATCCCGGCAATGAGTTCCACAGGGTGACTGGGTGCTGTGGGAAGAAATACTGCCTTTGTATAAGCCTTGTCCGGTTTGCTTTTAGGTGGAGTGTCAGACACGAGGTGAATACAAGCGTAACAACATAACAGGTCAGCTTATTATACTGTACCCTCACAGATACAGCCAATGCCATTTGAAGCTCTTGATCCCAGCACAGTGAGAAAAACACCTGCCAGGAAGGCCTGGGGACCCTCCCTGCACCTTCTGCCCAAGAGTTCCTCTCAATATCACTGCACATTCCTAGGAGAGGGAGGCTGAGAGGGCTCGAGTCAACACCCCTATTGCCCAGCTCTGGTTTATGTATGAACCAGATTTGTACGGCTGCTCACAGCCTATAAACCCTTGCGCTGAGTCCCCACATCCCACAAAGACCCCCTCGGAAGCGCCCGGGGAATGGATACACAGGCCTGTACTGCCTTGAAGGTAGAGAAACTGGGAGTGGGTGTTGTTAGAGGAAAGCGGTGGCAAAACCTCTGTTCTGTGAAACATACTGCAGCTGGGAGAGTGCCAGGTTGCCTCCTCTCTCCACCCTCTGCTCCTTTCCAGGCACTCAGAATTACAGCTGCTGATCAAATCCATGCACTGCCAGTCACTCAAACACCCACCTGCTCCTTAACTCTCTTGCTGGGAGGTAATTTCTCATCTGACAGGAATGTGGCCTCAAGCTCCAGCAGCAGCGAGTAAGAGTAGTGTCCCATGAATTCTGTTCTGATGCTCAGGGGACCCAAGCCCCTCTGACCCCAGGCCCAGGCTCCCTGAAACTGACTCCAGCTAGCCAGAAGGGCATGGTGCCCATATGAAGCTGAAAACTCCTGCTGGATTCTGTCACTCAGTCCCCGGTGTCTTGGTTTGCTTTAGTGATATGCAGCTTGGAAACAACAGCAGCCTGTGAAGTCCAGATTCGGCACAGAACGGCCCATTGGAGCAGCTACTGGAGCGGCTGGAGCAAATCCATCTTTGTTCCTGAGGGTGCGAGATTCCACATGGTTCACTCTGGGCTGAATGGCTTAGAAGAGAGGCTGACTTGGGGGAGGGGAGGAAAGTGAAAGTCAGGGGAGGGATAGCTCAGTGGTTTGAGCATTGGCCTGCTAAACCCAGGGTTGTGAGTTCAATCCTTGAGGGGGCCATTTAGAGATCTGGGGCAAAAATTGGGAATTGGTCCTGCTTTGAGCAGGGGGTTGGACTAGATGACCTCCTGAGGTCCCTTCCAACCCTGAGATTCTATGATTCTAAGTGGCATCTGAGGGGAGGAAAGCTAGAGGGCAGGACTTTGCAGAGAGAAACAAACAGGTGGCCAGAATTCCCTGCTGTCATTCCAGAAATTCCAGAGGTGACTTACACGGTGGGGAGACTCGGGAGGAACGGGCAGAGAAACGTGACGTTCCATTGGCAGGTAATGCAGTGTGTGGATGGGGTGCAGCTCCACCACCAGACACGCCATCACTTCCGGGGACCCTGTCACAATGTAGTTCCAGGGCGTAGCGTGAATGGGGTCTCAACTCTCCTGTGACAGGGCTATGGACCCTCTGGTCCAATCAGGATGCAAGCTGTAGGGCCAACATCCTCCCTAATTCAGAGCCCAGATGGGTCTGTGGTGTGTTCAATCTGGTGGTGGTTACGGCCGCAGTAATACAGCAGCTGCGACAGCAGCTTCCTGGCCACTGCATGAGGTCTATAAACAAGCCCAGACTGCATGACCATTTATGCAAGGCTCCTTAATTCTGCCCAAGTTATACACACACACACACACAGCTTCAGGGGAGCCAGGATCTTGTCACTTAGTGTCACCCTTCCAACCCCCTGTCAGGAAGCCCATGAGGAGCAGTGGAAAGTCAATTACACGCTAGCTGTCTACATGCCAGCGTGCAGGTGCACAGTGCTGAAGAAGGAGGTCCCTGAAAAGGACGAGACAACGCTGATCTTGGCTCTCTCTGGGGCAGAGTATCACGTTTCTATGAGCGCATCTAACCCAGCAGGGAGAGGTCCTGTGCGGACGTATCACATTCCTCCAGAACATCGCACAGGTACAGAGACCTCAGCTTCCCCTCCATGCCTCAGACCAGCGGTCCCTCCAAACAGCTGCTACCCTAACGAGCCTCCTGAAAGAACCCGACCCATCCACTGCTGGCCTTGCTGCTGTGGCCTCAGACAGGGACTGAAGACAGAGCATTGAGTTTCATGGCATAGTGACTCACGGCCATTTCCCTGGGTTATTTCCCTCTTTGGGATTTTAACAAACTGCATCCCCAAAGCTCTCAATGTTGCAAGGCCTCTGCAAAGGGGGACAAGAGCCCACATCTCCCTCTCTGAGCAACTGCAGGATCAGGGTTTTGGGTAACTGGCGAACAGAGAACTAGACTGTGCCCCTGCCCCAGTGCTGCCTGCCCCGGATGCCGTGAATTTGGTGCCATGTCTTCGTGCCGTTGGTGCCGTGTTTCTGCTGAAATATCTCCTTATATTTCCTCCCAGAAATGAATTTTCTGAACGTCACCTCGGATGGCAGCAATGTGACAGTGCAGTGGGCAGCAAAGACCAATGGGACCTTCTACTGCTTTGAGAAGCAACCCCTGGAAGAGCCCCAGGAGGACCAAGAGGAATGCATCCACAAACAATTCTTTGAAAAGGACAGCAATGTGAATACAGGTAACAAGGACAAAACCCACCTGTTTAACATACCTTTCTTCAGCCTCCCTCTCCCAGCACCCCTCCCTACTGGGACCCTCCTCCTCTGCCAGTTGTTTGGAAACTAAATGCCCATGTGGTAACAGCTGGCTTTATCCAAACCCACTGCAGCCAGCATGAATCTCTGCATCAATTTCAATGGCCCAAAGTCAGGAAGAGTCAGTGTGAGGCAAGTGCATGGTACCATCTGGTGCCAAAGCCATCCATGCTTTCTAAGTTCAATTTACAGATGAGTCCAGCTGTCATTTGGGACCTGTGCATGTTTTGGTCTCTCACAAGGTTCCTTTACTTATGCTGGAAACTCACGCGACTTGGCGAAGCCGGGAAATCAGCTGAGATATGCAGCCGGCCTCACTTTCTCAGTGCCTGCTAAGGCCCAGCCCTAGTCACACCGTGGCGCAGCCAGGCCCTCACCTTGGGACCAGGCAGTTCAGACAGAAAGGTCTCTCTCATCCCCTTATCTGAGGAGGCGTGTGGGGACGTTTGATGACGTCTCCTGATTTTATGCTCCAGGGTCAGTGAAACCCAGGAAGTGTTACAGAATTGCCATTCACGGAGGGGGGCCAGAGAAGCACTGGACGTTTGGTTCCATGTACCACTTTGCTACTAACAGTAAGTCTGCATATGGTGTGTTTCCACTGGGGAAGGGCAAGACCCACTAAACTTGCTTTTATCACGCAAGTGCTGGGCAGAGTGTGACTCACAGATGACCTGGAGTAGGCAGGGCATGTGATCTCAGAAGAGGGGGCTGATGGTGGAATGATTTCTTTTTAAATACATTGTTGTAGGGAAGGATTCTTTTCTCATGTTCTAAAAATTGGCCAGTTGCACGTAGTAATAACCCCTCCCAGAACCGAAACACCCCTCCCTCCATGCAACCTTCTGCCCTCACCCAGGGAGCAAGAAATTATTCACCATGGCCCTGTGTGAAATGTGCTAGGCCCTTCAGAGAAACAAGCAAAGCCACAGTCCCTGCCCTGCAGAACGGACCATCTCAGTTTTACGTCACACAATAAGTGCATGACGAGAACAGATGCAAGGGGAAGTCCTCCCCAGCCCTACATAAGGGGCCTTTCCCAAACCGCATGGCTTGCAGGGTGGCTTTTCAGAGCACTGGTCTGTATTCGTGGGAAAGCAAGATGCCTGTATAATCCACACTCTGCAGAGGCAGGAATTCTTTAGGGGCAGCCCTCTAAGGGTTTGGTTTGTGTTCAAGCAAAGGCTGAAGACTCATATTGTCAGTTCTTATTTTCCCTAAACCACTTAGTTCATCACTAGTGATCAAGTGAACTGAAGATTGCAGGTTATGGGCCGACGAAATAAGCCAGGGCGAGAAGATCCATGGGTTCCTGGTCTGTTTTCTTGCTGTGAATCCACGTGCACGCAGCCAATTACTGCTTTTCTTTCCTACCTCTCCTTTCACAGCTTCTTTTGATGGGCCCATTCACATCCAGAACATCACAGCAAACTCTGCTTTCCTGCTGTGGAAGCCGTCACCGCTCTCCCAATGCCCCGGCATTCTGAAGAAATACATTATCTGCTACACAAGTGAGCAGGACAACAGAACGGCATGTGAGTGTGAAACACTTGACTTTGCCTTTCTCCCTTCCAACGCGTTACCGACCCCAGTGGGCTGCAGCATGTCCCCAGGCTCACAGGCAGGCAGTCCACATAACTGAGCGGGGCAGAAATCAGCCAGTGAGCGCACCTGATTCTTTGGTCTCCTGCTCCCGCTGCCTCTAGAATGGCCAGTGAGTCTATGTGCCAAATAGATTTAGGGACAGGAGTGCAGGAGGGCTTGGCAGAGGAGCAGAGAAAAGCTGGGCAGAGCGGGGAGAGAGAGAGAGAGAGAGAGATGGGAGGAAGGAACAGGACTGATGGGCCCCTGTTCTGCAGGCGGAGGGTGTGGTAAGCAGTTTAAGAGCTAAAACTGGGACAAACGGTTTCAGAAAAGAAAGCAGAATTGGGAGGGGTTTCCATGCTGCTGATAGCTCAACTAATCCATCATCATCTAATCAGATCAGGAAGCGAATTCCTCAGCGACCCACTACACCCTACAGGACCTGCAGCCTGGCACCTCCTACAGAGTTGGGATTCAGGCAGCCACAGCAGACAGAGATGGGTCCTGCAGCCCCCAGCTCCTGTTTAAGACCACAAAGCTCGGTAACAGCCACTGGATCCTTCCCCCCATGTTGCTTGGCCCAGGGAGGGGACTGACGTGACCATGTTGCAGAAGCTGCTTGGAGGCTCAGATTCTCGGAAGAGGCTCTTTCTGCCCGCGGGAGTTTCTCTTCTCCCGGGGACCGGCATCTCTCTCTCTTCTGAAAGCAGAATGATGCAGCTTTTGTAGAAGCCGAGGGCAAAGATGCTCACAATAGCAAAACCAGGAAAAACAGAAAAGTCTGTGCTTCCTCCAGGGGTCCAACGATCAATGGGAACGTGTACTTCTATTTGTATTTTGGCAGCTCCCAGAGACCCCAGCAGAGCTCAGGGCCTGCTGTCTTAGACTCTGTACCAGCAAGCAGGGAAAGACCTTACAGTATAAATAGGTAAGGCAGGAAGGGGAGGATTATGATCCCCCTTCTACTGATGGGAGCTGAGGCGCAATGGTATTAAGCGATCTATCCAAGGTCACACAGTGAGTCTGTGACACAGCCAGGAATTGAACCCCAGCCCCCTGAGGCCTAGCCTGCAGCCTGAACCACAAAACCATCTTTTCTGGAATGGCTGAAGCCCTGACCCTGTCCCCTGGCCTGGCCTGGCCTCCCCACAGCCTCCCTGACTGGAATCTGCCATTACACACCACAGGAGCAGCTAGACAGAGGCCAAACCCTGTGTTAGTAAAAGACCTGCTGACACCCAGCTCCCACAGAAACAAGTCACCCCTCGGGAAAGGAACCCACGGCCTTGGCACTCCTTGGGCATGTGCTGCTGGCACTCGGGCTGACCCCCGCCCAGCCTGAGATCCAAGCTGCAGCCTGAGCTGCCACGTCCACCCCGCTATTTGTAGTTGGCCAGCTCGAGCCCCTGCTAGCCCCATTCTCTCCCCCGGGCCTGCTCACTTCCCACTGCAGTGTAGACATTCCCTAACTAGCTCCCTCAAACATAGGTGCCATTACCAGCATAAACAAGGCGACAATCACAGGACACCAACACACGCCTCTATTGGGAAGGGTGGCATGCCAAGGAAAGCAACCAGGACATCCAGGGATTGTGCTGGGGGAAGGCCACCTCGAGGCTCAAGCCTAGTCCCTTCACTGCGGTACATTGGGGTTGATCCTGCTTTGAGCAGGGGGTTGGACTAGATACCTCCTGAGGTTCCTTCCCACTCTGAGATTCTATGATCCCTGCCTTCTTGGCTGGGAACGAATGTCAAGTGCTGCCCGCGGACACTGGGACCAGGGCAGGGTGGGGATGGTCACTGGTACAGAGCCCGCAGGTTCTCCCTGTCCCTTGTGATGCCGGTTCCAGGGGGCTCTAAGACAGAGCTGTGTTTCCTCCTAGGTCCCAACCCTGCAGAGTGGAAGCTCAACCTCAGGTACCTCAGTATATTCCTAGGCGTCCCTATCCTGGCTGCGTTTTGCCACTTCAGCAAAAAGAGGTGAATGTGCTGACTTTGCTCCCGTTCTCCCTGCCCTTTCGCTCTCCTGCACATTAACCAATCTCTGCCAACGTCCTCCAGGGCCAAGAAAGTGCTGTTCCCGCCTCTGCCCAACCCCATGGACAGCGAAGCAATCAAGTTCCCAGCTGAGGAGATGAGCCAGGTGAGTCTCTGACCCCGAACTCTCACCCCTGGGAAGAAGCTACAGGCCAGGAGGTCTGCTGGGGGAAGGAGATAACTCATGGGATACAAGTCAGAACATTGTCTGAGGGAGAGCAAAGCTGCATGGGGAGGTGCGATCAAATCAGGCTTTGCAGCTCTCATGTAATTGCTGCAAAATGTGCCAATAAAATATTAATTTGAGCACACCTGACCCCCAAACTCTGCCCCAAAAGGGCTAATATGGAGGGAGGAAAAGGTCTGGACCAGGTGCCATAGATCTACAGACCCACAGTCAGCAGCAGGATTTGAAACTGGGTCTCTCAGCCCCAGAAACACAGGTTTCTTCCCATCTAAGTTCAGGAAGCGCTCCACAAGTATCAGGCTCCTAGAGTCACTGTGGCCAGTAGCTAGAGGGAATCCGATCGTAGTCCCTCATCCAGTGTGCTACACATGTGACCTGTGTCCCAGCAGCGTCAGGCTCCCAGCCTGGTGGCAGGCCCTGGAAGGGTCTGAGAGCTTGGAATAGCATAGCTTCTTGCCTGAAATGCACCAGGGTCTGTTCTGCCTTCGGCATGTCGACACAATGGTTTGTACTCAGCACACAGATGACTGACACACACATGCCCCATATCAGGCTGTTTTGCACTGAATACGTGCTTTGTCCTTTTCAGGTGAAGCCGCGGCCAGGCTTTGTGGAGCCGTCAGAGAAAGTCAGCGGCACAGAACCGCTAGTGACCGAATTCACGTCAGACAAAGGGGAGCCTGACCTGAACACAGAGACTCACTCGCTGCATCTCTACACCCAGACTGAAGAAACGGCAGAGATGTTACAGGCCAAGGAGGGGCAGGCAGGCTCTGACAATGACCTGCCATTTGAGTATAGAAGGCAGGTGCTTCTGACCCCAGCGGAAGAGGAACAGGAAGAAGATGATTTCAGAGAATTTGCTGCTGTTTGTGGTCAGAATAACCTTGCTGAAGCAGGCACAGGCCCTTCTCAGCCCCACCCAGACGAGAGTGCTGCCATGGAGCCGACAGGGCTCTCTCGGCCTCTGATGCAGCTCTCCTTGCTGCTCTCAGACAAGCCTGTCATAATAAAGAATGGGGGCAGCTTTGACCGTTTACATGATAAGTGAGCCTTGTCATGAGGGTTCAACTTGGGACAGCCTGGGAAGACAGAGCATTGCAGTGACAAGGCACCGTGTGCTCAGGCCCATCTGGGCAGAGATCCCATGGTGCAGGACACAGGAGCCTCAGCAGGTCTCTTGAGAGACTTCCGACCTCAGCCTTGCAGCACTGTTAGGTCTTCTTTCAGATTTTGTGTGTGAACTCTTTGCGGCAGGGACTGTCTTTTATTATACATGTCCCAGTCCCACAATGAAATAGTGAATAGGAAGAATGAACTGTTCGAACATCCTCTATATTTTGATGTGCGAGAAAAGGTCCCACAGTCCAGCCACGGTCTCCTATTATTCCAGAGCCCACTTCCTTGTTTGAGATTCCGTACGGTGGCAATAACAGGTGGTCGTGGTTTTGCAGGCAGGAGTTTCCTTACGGAATGCTGAACAAAATCATTCCTGGATAAAGACTTTGGTCGCTAAAATTGACAAGCTGGTTATAGATCCAAGTCTCTGTTCACCCACTAAGCACAGAAGACTAGGATCAGCTAGAGACTAACAAACGTATCTTCCTTTCAGACTTGTTCTCGGGTTTGAAGCCAAGGCTTTAGAACAGAGGCTAGTTCACTCCACTGCTGTGCCAATGGACCCTGCATGTTTAATATTACACAGCAGTTGTTTGTATAGTAGGAAACATGGAGGGCACCTGTATGCCACACACAGTAATCAGAAGCAAATCCTCGACTCGGAGCTTATTCTGTGGATGCAGCTCAGAGACTAGCTTTCATGTTTCAAGCTTAGGCTGTTGCAGGTAATTCATGTCTTATTTAAGGCAAGGTTGAATCAGCATTTAGGGTTAACTTGTGGTTTGGCCTACATGATACATTTCTCGGAGACAGTCTCAGTGCATGCTGAATGTTCAAACACATTTAGCAGCTCGGGAAAGTACAGGGAAAACCTGATGCTCAGCAACCTTCTTTGCACAAAACCGTCAGCGGCATGTGAATCAGGCTCAGTGGGCACATGGCCACCTGAGACACAGTTGCGGGGCTGCCTTGTCCCTCACCCTGCAAAGATACCAGCTGCCTAAAAAGGTGAATCTGGTCCCAATGCCAGTGGTTAATGCATGTGCAGCGCTGCTCAGCTCCTACAGTTCCAATCATCACTGTACTCCAAAGTGATCGGAATTTGTAGGGTGAATTTATTATTAATAAATAATTAATGAGCCAGATTTTAGCAAATCTCTTTTTGCCTATCTTCCTCATTCACTCCTGCCATAGATTACATTTAACACCCCACACAGTAAAATAGATAGCTCCCCCCAAAAATCAACAAAATCCAACTACAACAAATATTGTGGTACTAACATAGTGTGCAAACAATCATTCTGCTTGCATGTTGCATCCCTTTCTCCCCCACTTGCTCTGTCTAGTTAGATGGAAAACTGTTCTGGGCAGGGACTGTCTCCTACTCTAGGTTTGTGCAGTGCTCTGATCTCGACTGGGCCTCTGGGTGCTACCGGAATACAGACAAACAACAAGCAAACGTGTTAGGAATGGGATTGTGTCCCGAGAATCCATGTGTGATCCCAGCAGTCCCTAGCACTGCCTGGAGTCCACAGGGTGCTGTGAGCGCAAGTGTGGCTTTGCTCCAATCTCATCGGAATTCCCATAAACAAGGGCTTTGCTAGAAAGAACCAGGAGATTGTAGGCACAGAGCAGAATGGTTTTCCTGGGGTGGAGGGAGAACTAATCCTCAGGGTGAGATCTCTGCAGATGTAAGAACACTACAATCCAGGCGACAGTCATTGCTCACAAATTCCCTTGGAGACAAGCCCAGATCAGGAACAGCCCTAAGGATAACACTTGCCAGATCTTGGTTGGTCTGTTTCATCCAACAGTGAGCAACAGTGGCTGGGAGGGGTGCAGTCGCTACATTGTCAGGCGAAGCTTTTTAACCGACAGAGAGAAAGAGAGAGAGAGAGAGGTGGAAGTAAAAAATACTCCCACCCTGCTGGCAGCATGAATTTACCCCCCGCTTTGTCGCACTCCCCAAGCCAAGAGGGTGGGGTTCTGAGTGCAGGCATCATTTAGCCAAGTTATACTTAGGGTGAGATGGGAGTTTTGCCATTGGCTCCCACAAAGCCAGGATTTCATCCTCAGTCTTTATAATCGTTTATCACAGTCACGCCCTGGCCTCTGGCTTATCTGGGCTGTTGTGACCTGACAGGGGCATACTCTCAACTAGGGGAGACAGCATTACATCAGAGCTTCTTGAAAGTAACTGGAGAACTCTTTCCACTTAGACCAGGCAATGGAAAGTAAGTCTGTTCTTCACCCAGTCACCAACACTGAAACTGTAGCGGCCAGTTAAGAAACCTATCAGCACTCTGCATCATCCTCTCACTTCCTGATGCGACATCTAGCTCTTCTGCTCACTTGCTTGTTGCTTTTCCATGGATTTTAGACACTGACCTTATCATCATCAATAGTCACCTGCCCTGTTTTTTTTTCTATTCCAAGTTGTACAGCAATAAAATCTCTGCTATTTAGAGACTGGGAGCCCCTTTCATCCTGAGTGAGGACAAAGTGCTTTACAGACGAGGCACATGGATCACTTCATCCAGCAACGAAATGTCGCCACTTCAGAACGAAACACGACAGCTGCTTCACAACACTCAGCTACGGCGTACAAGTGTTTAGAGCATGAAGTGAATATTCAATCCAACTGAAACACCAAGGAAAACAGAGGGAGCTGGAATGCAATGATCAGAGCTGGAATTTGGCAAAGGCACCAGGATTCACGTTTGTGAAAAGTGCCATGAGATTTTTAATAAGCACACTGGGCAGGACCAGCTTTATCTCTCTTTCTCTAGTTGGAGAGTGTCTCCTAACCCCATGCTGGGGCACTTCTTTCATTCTAATTGAGAGGGAAGGAACAACCATCACCACTTCCTGCAGTACCTGGGTATTAGTTGTATGTCTCTTTTCAGAGTACCGGCCATCCTCACGCAGCAATGTTGGACCTGACAGGGTCCGAGCACAAGATGCTGCTAAGGACTCTCCTTGAGTCTAGTCTCCGGTAGCCTGAATTCTGCACAGCTGCAGAAGCCACATCTGACAGTAGTTGGTGGCCTGGGTGAAACACGTTGGTGTGTCCCTGACCAGCTTACCGCTAATGGGCCTCCTTTGTTGGTAGTCTCAGCAGAGGTGAAGGAGTGAATACTTTGGGTCTGGAATCAAATTCCCCCTTCTGCCTTAGAAGCGGGCTGGTCCTTTCAACTGAGGGCTGGAACAGACATTCCAGGGACAATTCCCACTCACAGTCAAGGAGAGAGGCTGCACAGGAGAGCTCTTAAGGGATTTGGAGAAGATGCTGTGATATGTACTGATTGTGCAATCTATCGAAACCAAACATCACTGATGTTAATGAAGAGATAAACATCAAGCATCGCTGACGTGAGTGAACCGCAACACGAATAAAAATAATAAGTGAGTCTCAGCTAAACCAACGTGCAGAATATCTACCCCACGCACCTAAGGCTGATTCTCATCTTGCTTCCACTGCAGGTCTTTGCAACCTGATTATAGCCTGGTTTTGAAGTGTGTTTTCAGTATTAGCTTCTGTGTAATTGGTAGCTCCTTCCCCTGGATTACATTCTTTGAGAACCAGGTCCTCAGCTGGTGCAAGTTAGCACTTACATGAATGGAACTATGCTGATTTAGGCCAGCTGAGAATCTGGCCCAGCATTTTAAAACATCTTTATGTTCTATTTGTTCTGTGAAGGCTGGAGCTGTAGGTCTTCATCCTTCTCATGAACTTATAACTTCTTTCAATAACCCTCTTTAAGCTGATGGAAGGACTTTGCATAAAAAATACCAAACAAAGCTGCAGTCAGCAAGGTCTTCCCCATCCCGAACAGTTTGCAACAAGGAATCAGAATAAGTCAACACAAGCAAGAAGGAATAAGCGGAGCATTCCCCAACCTGTATTCAGCCTGGATCTGGGATGCTGGCTGAGGTCAACTTTTCCAAAGCAGCAACCCCTGTTGCCCTTTTCCTAAGCATCTGTGCTAGGGAAGGGGAGCTGAGCTTGGGAGCTGGCAACCCTGGAACCTGCTACATTTTCTTATGATTGTAGCCTCCCTTTGTCTGGTGTTATGGGGGCAGTCAGTGCTCTGCAACAATACCACACCTCGCTCTTGCAGAGCGCTTTCCATCAGTAGCTCTAAGCGTTTTACAAAACAGGTAAGATCAATTGCTGCCCTGCACATACGGATGAATTTCCATCTAGGCAGGTTCTCTTTGTGTTATGGTAGCACTTAGAGGCCCCAGTCTTGGCTGGGGCTCCATTGTCCTGGTCCCTGCTCCTAAAGTCTTATAATCTAAAGAGACAGGACATACACAAGGCTGGAGGAGGAGGAGAATTCTCCCTGTTTGACAGATGGGACCTGAAGCACAGAGAGGGTAAGCAGAATATCAGGGTTGGAAGGGACCACAGGAGGTCATCTAGTGATTCCTCCTCTCACAAGTAATGTTGCACATTTGTGTTTGTGGTTGGGTTGGTGTTTTTTTATCCCTCCCCCTCATCTTCACCCTAAAGCCTCAGGTCACTGCAGGAACAGGATACCTGACTAGATCTGGCTGTGAATCTTACATTCCTACATGATTTCCAGGACACTTTTCAAACTGGTGAGAGGAGCGTGAAAGAGATGTGAGCAGGGGGTGGGTTTGAGCCAGCATTTTACACCTCGATTCTCTCTCAGCAAGAGGCTCTAATATTCCAAGCCGTCGATGGGCTATTTCTTAGTGCAGAATACATAGCCTGCTGCATCCAGAGAGGCCCCTGCACTGACCACACAGCTTTTGCGCTGCTCATTACTTGAAGTGCTGAGGGATAATTCTAGCATGAAACGTGTCCTGTCCTGCCACCTAGTGGCAGAGGGCACATCCTGCTACGTGATGTTGGAAGGCATGTACAGAAATATGGAGAATCGAGATGATGGCATCCAAGACCAGATTCCTCTCTTTACAGATTAACCAACATCCTCCCAGTCCTGACAATGTCTTGAATACTGCCCAGCAACATCCCCACGTCAGTCCAGGGAAATCCGCCCATCAAAGCTGTTCTTGAATGGGTTAGCTATGGAGCAGGATCCATTCTCTGTTGGTCCAGCATCTCCAGTGGTTGAGAGCTGGATGTCACCGCCCCTAGTGTAACATTCACAACATCAGCTGGCAACAGAGAGCATGAGTCCCTTATTAATTTCCACCTTCTTAGCTTTAATTTAACAGACTGTCATTACTAGCGTACCAGTGAAAATAAAACTTTGTGGTTTTTTTAAGCTTCTTGGTGCTCCGCAAGCATTCAGCACCTGATCCTCTTGATGTCCCAGTGAGATAGTACTATTGCCCCTGGTTTTTAGGTGGGGGAGCTGAAGCAGAGATAAAATGACACAACCAAGCCCACAGAGGGAGTCAGTGTTAAGCCAAGTCTTGAGTTCTTGGCCCCCAGTGCTGTGGTCAGGCCACTAGCCTACACATCAGTAAAATCAGGAGGGAAACTGTGAACGACCATGTCTTAAAGGGGAGAATGGCGTGCCCCAAGATGCCCAGCATGCACTGCACAGTAGGACTGTTGCTTTCCTTTCCAGAATAAGAGCAAGGGATTGAGGGGCTAATTTTACACACCCACACAAGGACAGCAATGAAAGTGATCTGGAAATACCATAACATGCCTACCGCAGGCCACAGGGTAGCAGCAAAAGCACATTGTACTATGAAAGCTGGAGCCTAGCCCCTTCCCTCAACGCAACCTCTTTCCTGGAAAGCACACTGACACAAGTGGGCCAAATTCATCCCAACTCAGTGGAGTTACATGGGACTGAATTCGGCTTCATGTTTTCCTCACGCTCCAGCCCTGCAGGAATATGCTGGGCTAAGTGATGAGCCGCTGAATAACTGGGCAAATGGGAACTAGAACTGAGCCTTGACAATTGAGGAGCAAGGAAGTAAATGAATCTTGCTTGCTCAGCAAGCCCATGGTGGTGCAGAGAGGGGACGGCTCCTGGCAACTGGGAGATCAGCTGAGGCCAATCTGTTAGGAAGACAGCCAGGCCTGTAGCACAGTTAAAAGTGAGAAGTCAAAAGTTGTAGAAAGCAAAACAAGTTTGAAACCCCTTTTGTAATGTGTGTGGGGGGGACATTCTGAACACTGTGCCCACTGCAGCAGGCAGGCTCTGCATGTTAAATTCCCCAGGGGATCTTCCCACTGATTCAGCTGAGTTGTGCGTCCAGAGTTCCCATGAACCTCCAGTCCTGAGGGCAGTGAGGGGAGGAGGGGACCACTCCCCCAGCTCCATATAAACCCTATGTTGTTACCTGGGAGCCAGCTGGCAGCTCACTGCTAGCCCATGAGATTTCCCCATTGCCCCTCACTCTGAAAGGTCCCAAAGTGCTTAACAAGACCATCTGACTCCCCATTGCAGAGCAGCTCCCTCCGGGGGGAGGAGGTGTGCGTGTTTAAACTGCACAGCAACCCTGCATGCATTAGGAGGAGGAAGTGAAGAACACTGGGTCCAAATGGTACTTCTGGGGGTGGCATGGGGAATTCAGGGAAGCCGAACAGGACTGCCCATACTGGAATCTGGGCAGGACACCAGGTTAACATCCCACACTCGTGACAAGCACCCTGGAATCTTTAACGACAAAGGGTCAGGACCTCAATTTTATCTAGAATATAGCGTCATCATCTTGTTTATAACACCACGAATTCCCAGAACAGGACAGCAAGTCAGCAAGTGTCCCACCCACCCTGTGCCATTCCTTCCTGGTCTAACAGCTGTCACTGAACTGGAAGTGTTTGTCTGTACATTTGACACTATTAACAGTCAGGGTTGCAAAGAGGAGTTCTGGATCTCTCTGCCCAGGAAAGCTGCTGGTGCCTTTCAGTTCACTTTCTTGTTCCTTGGGAGGGGATACATCGTCTCTTTTAGGAGGTGTCCCTGTGATATTATCATTGCTGAATGTGCTTCACACCGCACACACCTGAGACTATTTAGAACTACTTCTGGGTGCAGATATGGTAACTGAAGAGGTGCTGAGAGAACGCTGCACTATTCCCCTGTGCAGCAAACTATGATCTGGGGCTTTCTCCTAGTTTTAGGACAGTCATCGATCAAGGCTCTTTTCCTTTTGGTGCATTTTGAAGCACACAACAGAACACATCCACAATCAAATCAAACCAGCACAAGCACTGAAGCTCCCAGAAATTTGCTGGAAGTCGCTGGTGGCAGCAGAGGGCTTTTCCAGTCATGTTGCAATCTGCTGGAGCAAGAAAAGGCTGCACATGGGTGATGCTGAGCTCAGCCTCCAGAGGCTCATACCCTTAGCCCTGAAGGTCCCGGGTTCAACCTGCAGTGGCAGCCACCAAGTGGTCATTCCACATTCATTCATCGGAGACAAGTTTACAGCATCTGCATGAACCCAAAGAACTCAGTGTTGTGACATAATCTGCCCATGATCTTGCAGAGAGAATCTGGAGGCCGCGCACCCCCATGACGATGAGACCACAGAGGCCGCTCTGGCCCAAGTCCTGCATGACAATAATGGCATCATCCTGGCTCCAGGATGCCTCTGCTCACTCATTGGATTTTCTTTGCTATTCTAGAGCTGGTTCTGCTGCACCGTTGCTGGTTTAAGTGTTCAGTAATATTTTGAACAAACTAAACTGGAAAGGCTCGACAGATTTAATATCTGGAGTGGGAGTAGTTCACTCCCTAGAAGATTCTCAGACATGGGTCTGAAATGTTGGAGTCCATGTTCCTACCTGGTGGGCCGCACTTGCACCCTGCTTGTATTATTAATGTCAATTATTTGTATTAGTGTAGCATTGAGGAGCCCTCCAGGACTCTGTTGTGCCCCCAGCTCATGGCACACCCACACAGCGGGGGGAGCTGAGAACCGACAGGCTCAGTGCATTAAGGAGCAATGTCATTGTCCCTACTTTGACTCGCTGAGAAGTGGCAGCTACATTCCCCATGGTGGACAGGGTCCCCCTTCCACCCTGACTGTCAGTGAGAGGCCCAGGAAAGCCCAGGGTCTGGAGGGTGGGCGAGCTGGGATGTATCATGGTCCCCTAGTGGAATCAAGGGTCAAGCCTCCCCGGAGAGATCCGGGCCACAAACCCCCACAGCCTGAGGTAAAATTGGTCTTTTCCCTCCTCCCTGCCAGGGAGCCGCTGGGCTGCCTGAGGTAATGTAATCTCTGAGGCGAGGCAGCGGGCCGAGGTTTCCCTGCTCCCGCTCCCAGTGTCTGACCAACCTGGCTCGCTGCTCAGGCTGCACAAAGGCCCCAGTGGCACACACCCACCACTGTAATTAGGCGTTTACACACAAACTGTGGCAGTCAGTTTCCGATTACAGCCTCCTAAACTCTGTAATTAGGGGAGGAGCCGGCAGGGCCCAGTCTCACACTGCGCTTTCTAGGCTTAAAACCACAAAGCCTCAGCATTCCCTGAGGCAGGCTGCCGGCTCCAACCCGAGCACCTGCTGTTGAACAAAACACAAACTCATCAGGAAAGGGGCGTCTGAGCAGCTGGGTCAGATGGGGGGGATTCAAGGAGACACTCTTTACTTCACCCAGAGCAGCCCCTGTACGTACCTCGCCCTGACCCTGCACCGGGACGGCTCCATCTCAGGCTTTGCATGGATTTCTTAGGATACCAGGACTCAGGAGTTCTGGGGATGTCCCTGGGAGCAGATGCTGTACCCACGACACAGAGTGGAGGGGGGTAAGGAGGCCAGCCAGGCCACAATGATGACAGTTCTGAGTCACTGGACAGCTCTAGTATGGGAAGGGATTATTTTTCTTATTTAAAAAGAAAACCAAGACATATATTTGGTGCCAGGCTTTTTCAGATGGCAGTGAGAAGCCCAGGGAAGGAGCAGAGAGGCATCTCAGGCATTGGGGTACATCCCTTTGTGGGGAGGCATAAGCCCACCCTCACCTGTTTGCATCCGATGAAGTGAGCTGTAGCTCACGAAAGCTTATGCTCAAATAAATTGGTTAGTCTCTAAGGTGCCACAAGTCCTCCTTTTCTTTTTGTGAATACAGACTAACACGGCTGTTACTCTGAAACCTGTTTGACATGGCAACTCCACAGTCTTACTGGATTTTACTACTAGCTGGTGCCCAGAGCCGGGCATCTCCAGCCGAATTTGGTCACCTGGGGAGAGCCTAGACTAAGAGATAAACACATTCCTGGAGCCATGACTCAGCAGGCAGCTGGGAAACAGAAAGTGTCAAGCAGAGATGATACTCCAGTCACAAGCAGCTCAGAATATCCCTTGGCCAGAGGCTGATGTGTTCTGGCTTGTCCTGCTCAGGACAGCAGCCTCTGCTCTAGTAAGATCAGTGGCTGGTTACTCTTGGGGAAATGCACAGTGACTCTGAAATGATGAACCCAGAGTATCTGCTACAAAGCTGTTCTAAGTGAAAGAACCCCCTTCCCACAAGAGAAAGGGATTTTGAAAGGGAGAAAGTCAAGTCCATGGCTGATTAGGCGACTCATTAACAAAAGTGTAGCAGAGCATCTCTGGCTGGATTTCAAAAGCAATCCTGCAGTTACTCCAGGGAACTGGAAGAGACCCTTACTGCAAAGCACGTTATGGGGGGATTTATGATGATTCAGCCAATTTGCAACTGAATTAAAAGCTGCCAGGCTCAAACCTTGGTACCTTCTGCTCAAAATGGACTCACCGTTTTGTGTGTGCAAATCGGTTTGTAGACCCTGAACTTCAAAAGTATCTGGGTTTGACTGACCCCAGTCCCTCTGTGGTTGCTTTTCACTAATTCATAGAGTTTAAGGCCAGATGGGACTGTAGTCATGTCACCTCTCAGTCTTCTGTTTGAGGAGATAAACCAACCGAGCTCTTTCAGTCTCTCACTGTAAGGCATTTTGTTTAAATGGGCCCTGTTTACCAAACAATCCAAATCGCTCTGTATGACTGCCCTGTCCTCATCAGTATTTATCACTTTGCTGATCTTTGTGTCATCCACAAATTTTATCAGCAGTGATTTTATATTTACTTCCAGATCATTGATGAAAATATTGAATAGCGTTGGGCCTAGTACCAAACCCTGCAGAATCCCACTAGGAACATGACAACTACTTTTTGAGATCTATCAGTTAGCCAGTTCTTAATCCATTTATCATGTGCTTCACAGGTATTGCATAGTGTAGTTTTTAATCAGAATGTCATGCAGTACTAAGTCAAATTCCTTACAAAACTCTATTGCATCTATGCAGTTACCATTATCAACCAAATTTGTAATCTCAACGAACGAACTCAGATTTGTTTGACAAAAACAGGTTTTCCATAAAACCATGTTGACTGGCATTAATTATATGCATATCCTTTAACTGTTTTTCAATTGAATTCTGCATAATCTTTCCCATTATTTTCCCCAGGATGTCAGGCTAACTGGCCTACAGTTCCTTGGGTCATCCTGGTTGCTCCTTTTTAATGTTATCATGACATTAGCACTCTTTCAGTCTTCTGGAATTTCCTCAATATTCCAAGATTCATTAAAAATTATCAAGGGGCTAGAGGGCTCCTCAGCCAATTCCTTTAGGACTCTTGATACAAGTTATAAGAGTATGCGGATTTAAAAATGTTAATGCCTAGTAGACATTGCTTGATATTCTTCTTAGTTATTAATGGATTGGAAAGTACTTCGTCATTGTCGTATAATACAAGTACATCATGATGCTTCTTTCCAAACGCGAAACAAATATTTATTGTTCACTTCTGCCTTTTCTGCATCATTATCATTAACAATTTTACCATTTCCATTGCAATTACATAGGCAAATATGCTATTACCAGAAGTGGAAGTAGTACTCCTATAGGAAGATGCTATGCAACGTACTCCATCAAACAAAGCGAACTTACAATTTCCCAGGGAACAGCAGCCCCAGTACTTTCTTAGAGATCTAGATGGAGGCAGACTCTGACAGATCATTTGTGGGGACACACACACAAAGTTCTAATGAATCACTGCTATTTCACACACAGATCGAATTCAAACCAAGACCAAATTTGACAACTATTGGGTTTTGAGTCAAATGTATCAGACAGTTCTTGATTATGTTTTTCTGACCCAGAGGCAGCTGTCACATAAGGGAAGAGACAGCCAGCAAAAGAACTTATATAACCTCTCTCTCATGCTGCTAACAGCCTCGGGATCTGGCAACTTCAGTTCAGCCAGACTGATGGCCTGCATACTCCATGCTAGTGTTATATAAGGATCCAGAAATTGGATAACTAGCTCACAATGTTGTGTACCTAAGCGTACAGGGGACCTTATAAAAACAGAACAAGTTAGAAGGGTTCTGGCTGAATTCTGATTAGTGCAGCGTTGTATCTTTAAATGCACATCTAGCATCTGTGGTACACTGAGGCTGAAGAGGCAAACATCCCAAAGACAGGATATTGTGCTCACTGCAGCTTCTATTGTGGCGGGTCCTTGTGTGGCTTGTCGGAGGAAAAGGGAGTTCTTGCCTTTTTAAGAGTGCCCTCCCCATGACAACAGGTACTGGAGGAAAAGGCTTACAGGGCCCGAGAAGGAAGCACTTGGGCCAGGTGCTCTTCCTGCTGACTGGAAGGGGAGTGATATTTATACCCCATGCAGCACTGGAGAAGCCTGCTCTTACCTGGATCAGGCAAGAACGTCCACCCACCACGCTATTTGCAAAAGGACCAGGTTTCCTTGGGGACTGGGAAAGAATTTTCCCCTCACTGTCAGATTGCCCAAGTGGGGTGGGGTTTTTTGCCTTCACCACAGCAGGTCTGGGACCCAGTGGGGTAGGGAGGCTAGGTTATAATATCACAATCACAACCGAGTAAGTAAAACTTGTGGCAGACATCCAGGGCGTGTACTCGTTATGGAAGGGATAGTTATTGGACAACACAGATGGGAAGGAAAGCATCCCTTAGGGTAACTAAGTAAGGGGGGTTCGGGGCTCCTATGATGGGAACAGCAGGGAGACCCTGCCCTCTTTTTTCTAACCCCCCCTTAAGGGAGCTGAGGAAGAAGAATATGGGGTTTCTATGACTGAAACACAGGGCGCTGATCCCAGTCCTTTTATAGCCCCCTTTTACCTCATTCAAGGGAAGGATGGCAGGGTCCCAACAATGGGATGGCTGGGACCAAGGTGTAGGATTATGTGGAAATTCTTAAGGCGGTGATGATGACCTGCACTGCACAATTTATTCCTGGGTATTCCCAGATATTTTAAGTAAATAGAGCTGCCAGCGAGCTAACCAAACCACATCCATTCCCTCCTGTCTTCCTTCCGGCATGGCTTGACGATCCAAAATGTAGAGGGTTTCTGCCCCATTGCATCACAGCCATGGGCTCGACCCTGCAGGCACCGCATACAAAGTCTTGATTGGTGCTTCTGAACAATCATGAAAAATTAAGTACACAGGTTTAAGAGTTTCCTACACCCCACAGCAAATGCGCCAAACAGTATTTTCACACAGAACACAAATCCAGAATTGTTCAAACCCTAAGAAGGGCACTATAAACCCATGAGTGAGGGCTTATTTCTTCCCGGGTTTGAAGTCAGAATTCTGCTCCTTTTGAGTTACCTACTTGACAATAGCTGGTGGTCAGAACAGCAAATATCGGTAGGGGTGGAGGTTCACCCTCAAACATGGCCAAACACAACTAGCTCAAATTTTCCAGGAGTCGAGAGAAGAGACCAGGTGTGGAAAAGTTCAGCTTCTTTTAAACAGAGGGTTTTTTTCCAGAAAGTTATGAGCAAGTCAAAATTGGGCATTATAAATGAAAGAGTTTTGTAACTAACTATAACAGTGACTACTGAAGACCACTACAGTACAAGACAGTTGGCTGGTTCCTGAAATATTTCGTGTCTTCTGTAAAGCATTCAGTACAAAGACACTTCACTTGTTTTCAGTGCCACTGATGCAGTGAGAATAAAATTGATCTGTAAACAACACAGGATCAGAAAGTTTAAACCAGGATGGCAGTTTCTAATTCTTGCTTTAAAACAAACTGGAAAGTTATTTAGAAACTGTAGTTTCTCCAACACAAATTGAAACCCCTGATCAGAGAGCCACTGGAAGTTTTCCTTGCTTACTATCTCTAGGTTGAGACTAATGTGCATACAGGATGTGGCATTAAACTAGAAAAATATTTAGGCCCACGTTACGCTCTTCCACAGAATAACTCTGGCCCTTCCTGGAAAGCCCCCTATCCACTTGCATTGGACAGGACAGAGCAATGCTCTGACATTTACAAAACATGCCTTTTTCACCCACATCGGGTGCCTGACTTGATCTCTGCTGGTAGCACGCACTGTCCCTATGAGCTTCCAATTGTTTCCTGAATTATGTGCTCTGAGTAGGGAATACCTCACAAGCCCATGCAGTAACAATCTAATTAGGCTGCCCTGTAATTCAGCCTGCAAAATAATGCAAATAGATGGTTCAGGGCTTCGCTTTTCATAGAAATATTTCCCAGATGAAACTCCCATGAACAGCTCTGACTTGATGACACAGGAGTCTGCTGAAGCAAGTAAAGCAATTCGCAGCTTAGTGCAAGGGCGAGTCCTCCCTTGACCTCACTTCAACTGGACTGTCTGGCATTTCTGTGTGGGGAGAATGGCACTGAAATGGCTCCTGAAATTACCGAGTTATATATAGCAAGGTAACTGTACATGGCATTTGGTTGCAGATGAAAATGATTTACAAATCCCATTGCAAGACAAACATTCATTCCCTGGCCTGCCCGCTGACAGGCCAAACACAAAAAGGAGCCCAGCACAAGGAGCAAACCAAGGCTATTGTGCAGCTATTATCACGACCTGCTTGCTTCCCCCAGTCAGGAGCAGACCCATTCTGAATCTTTGTGCATTGGTCTAAAAGATTCATTTGAGAGCCACCCCAAAAGTAGCAGAGAGCCAGGGGAGCTCAGCTTATACTTGGCAGGAGGAATGTGTTCATTTGGTGCCTACCATAGACTGAAGAATGTCATATCAAAGCACATGACATCACAAGAGAGGCAAGTAGTTGTCTGTGTGACCAGTAGTAGCTCTGATAAATGCACCTGAAATACTGTGTTTAGCTTTCAGAATATCATCATCAAAAGAGGTTTCATATCTCGGAATTAAATTCCATGTAGTCAATAAGAATAATTAGGGAGCTAGAGAGACTATCAATCAGTAAAGATAGAGATAAGTATGTATGCTGTGATGCATCCAATGAAGTGAGCTGTAGCTCACGAAAGCTTATGCTCTAATAAATTTGTCAGTCTCTAAGGTGCCACAAGTACTCCTTTCCTTTTTTTTTTTTTTTTTTCCTTTTTAAGGAGACAGATGGTTACTAATGGCCCTAGCAATGAGCCAAAAATGCATCAATTCCTGTTCTTCAGTCAGTGAAGGAAGAATGCAGTGAGTTTGGGCTACTCCAGAGCTACCCAATCGGATGATAGTGACGCTGCAATGTTATTAAACATTGGATTTTTACATCTGAAGGATTCCAGTTACAAGTTTCTCAGTAAAAGGGCCCTGTAGGGGAAGATTTCGAACAGAGACACTGTTTGCTAGCTCTGAATTGTTCTGGTCTACTCTGGGAAATTGCTCTATCTGGAATCTCCTAGCCTGTCTCTGCCAGTACAAACTGGTTCTCGCTTCCTCACATAACACACGCACACAGTCTGACTTCTGAGCCAAGGAAGCCAGGCTTCCTTACATGCTGCAAGAGAGAGAGAGATCAGCTCTGCTGTTTCACTGCCTCTCTGCCCACAGATTATGGGAGGGGCAGCCAAGTGGGTCCTTCCCCCATCAGTTTAGAATCAGGACTGTAAACAACAGTGGAAATGCTGCAGTTTCCTCAGTTGTTTATACATGTCCCTGGGTTTAGTAAGTGGGAGTTTAAAACTCCTTCCCTAGTGTTTGTGTTTGAAATTAGACACGGAGCCACGCAGTAAACAAAACCGAACGCTGGGTCCATTACCCAATACCAAGATTGGCTAATGATTTCCATCCATCTGGCCACAGCCTGCCAACTTGGAGGAAATCAAACAACAAGAGCAAGTCAAACGACCTCTTTGGAACCGACTCCAGAGGGGTCCTCAGGAAGAGCCAAACTTTCCCAGAATCAAAAGCTGTCTCCATCGCCAGAGTCTTGTTGCCCACTTAGCACTAACACTGTACATTGCACAGCCATAGAAACAATTTCCAAAGCCCCAGAACCACAGTGTGCCAAAGTGCCCTGGGAACTGCACAAACAATAATGAGTAGGCATTAGTTTGCAAGTCAATTACTTCTGAGCTACCTGCAATGCACAAATGGATATGAACTGGCCATCAACAAGTTTAGGCTTGAAATTACGTGAAGGTTTCTAACCATTGCAGGAGTCAAGTTCTGGAACAGGCTCCCAAGGGGAGCAGTGGGGGCAAAAAACTGAACTGCCTTGGAGCTGGAGCTTGATAAAGTTATGGAGGGGAGGGTACGAAGGGCCTGCCTACAATGGCATGTGGCTGATCTGCCTTGCCACGTTCTTAAGAGCAGGGGATGGCCCTGATGTCTCAAGCTGCGTGAGTTACTCCTGAGTACCTGGTGACTGCTCTGTTTGCCGCTGCCTGTCCTGTCCAGGGCTTTGAGATCCCTGGAATGTCCGGTGTTGCAGAAAATCCCGCTACTCTAGTCTATATTATTTTGGTGCTTTCCTGAATCATACTTTTGTCTGTTAACATTTCCGCTAGCAGGTTAGGAAGGAGGCACCATGCAATTCAAACGGATAGGACTGTTCCTATGGCCACCAGTGCCCAAAGATTTGCTCATCTCCCTGGTGATTCTGCGTAACTGAAGTCCAGTGCAAGCTAATGAGGGGAGCATTCACTCTTCCGGGGGTTGTTGTATGGGAGCCTTGTGGGATAACAGCAAGACTTTCTTGCTTCTGAACCCGAAGAGCAGCTCTGTGAAAGCTTCACTCTCACCAAGGAGGAAATGGTCCAATACAAGATATTACCTCACCCACCTTGTCTCTCGAATATCCTGGGACCAACCGGGTGACAACACTAAATTCTTTGAGGCAGGGACAGTGTCTTTGTATCCCTTTGGACAGAGTGTACTCAGGGAGGATTACACGAGTACAAATGATAAACAATAGAAATAGCCAGGTAACCCCCAGCTTCCCAGTACTGCCCTGTACTGTCAACATGGGCATGAGCCACCTACACCCTGGGATGGTGGGATGCTGGACCAGAGACAAGTGCTACCCAATAAGTCACAGGCAGCCTGGATGAGTTAGTGTCTCCCTTTACATTGTTTCTTATTCACCGAGACAAGCAAGTAGGCAGCTTTAATCTTGCTTCAGAGACAGACACATCAAAGAGAAAACCGCTCCCGCCTATAGACGAGAGCCATGCTGCCCAGCCCTGCAGCAATGAAAGCAAGGCTCTGGCTGCTGCTCTGTCACCAATAGAGCAAGACCCCGGCTGCTACCTCGTCACCTCTCTACCAGAACAGGGCCCTTAATTTAATACATGTGAACATGGATGGGGTGTTTCAGGCAAAGAAGGAGAATGTGGGTCAGTGTGTTGAAGGCAGTGAAAGGGCTTCTGGTCTCTAGAAAGTGTTAGCAGCCAGTCGGTTCTGCTGGTGGCTGTATCTTACCACAGCCTTCTGAACCAGGAAGTACAATAAAGTTTGTTTTCACAGTTTGATTTGCAACTAGGACACCTGGCAGAAGCAAATAATAACAGCCCCACACTAAAGAGCCTGTTGCAATGCAGATATCCACTGCCAACCCTGCCTCAACTGAGCCATGCTCTTAGCAACAGCCCATATTTAGCAAGGCCAATGAACACAGGCTTTAAGCAGATGCCCCTAGCGAGTGTGCGAATCAGTCACGGAGCTGGAGACTTCCTCTGTTCTCAGACAGCAGCCTGCCCTCTGTGACTCAGTTCCTAAATGAACTGCCTTTAAAAACATAGAAGCCAAATTGAATAGCTTAACTCCCTCGTGCAAGGATCTCTTTGCAACATTACAGTCTGGAATCATTCAGGAATAGGAGGGAAAGATTAGCACAGATTTAACACTGAGGAGGGAAACAGAAACGGGATCTGCTCCCCATCCCGTTGCTGGAGAGAGCAGCAAGGCAGAGCTGGAAGTAAATAAAATCTGTTGCGAGATAGACAGTCCAATCATGGCCCGATCACAACAAAGGGATCCAGATCCCCTGAGTTCAAAGGCTGGTTCAGACCCTGGGCAAGTGACTGAGGGTAAGCCTACACTGTAAAAAACCCAGACCCATGCAGCAGCCAGTCTCACAGCCTGGATAAACTGACTGAGGCTCACACACGCAATGGGGCTAAACCTAGCAGTGCCTGCAGACATTCCCCCTGGGGCTCTGAGACCCCTCTCTCTCTCGCCGGGTTTTACAGCCTGGGTTCCAGCCCAAGTGGGCGTGTCTACACTGACACTTTTCACTCTATAGCGCAAGCCCTGCGAGCCCAAGTCAGTTGATCCAGGCTCCGAGACTTGGTGCCGCAAGGGTTTGGTTTTTTTTGCAGTGCAGATGTACCCTTAACCTTTCAGCGTCAGCGTCTCCATGGGGAATAATGGCACCCTACTGGCAAGGATTCATGTTTTTAATGATAATATTAATCTCTTGACTATAAAAAGAAAATCAACCCTCAGGCTGCAAGTAACCTGTGCTTGAGGGCACACCCTCCCTTCCAGCAGACGCCAGGCACAGGTGCCAGGCTGTATGCACAGAGAAGGATTCTTGTGCAGGTAGCATTCTTACCACTACCAAATAAATAAATACAATAAAACCCCATCTCACAAATGGGGTGGCAGCTGGTTGGGGATAATAGAAATACTACTAAACCACTCTAGGTCTTCTGATCATCTCACCTCCTAAATAGTCCTGGCACACTGCAAAAAGTTTTGAAGTTTGTATACAACACACTCACATCCTTTGCTCTTGTGTTGGCAAAACCAGGCTGAACACTCGAGAGCTGGCATGCCCTTCCCAGCACATGGACCTCTCACACGCAGGAGAAGAATCTACCCTGAAGGGTAGAGTCTGCTCTCTCCTCTCTGCAGAGTGCTTCAAGAAATGCAGATAAAGTGTTGATGACCACAGGCCTGAGGAGTGATTCCATCCAGTTTGGGGAAGTGAGTTCAGCCAAAAGGTCAAGCAGCTCTTCGCTCCAGGCTTTAGAACAAAACTCAGAGATAGTAAAATACCAGACCGGATGATTCCATCTGATCTCCTGGTACTTTGCAGGGTTTCTCCCTACCTCATGCCCACCAATACCTGATCTAGCCTGTTCTTGTATTTTTGCAGGCAGAGTGCTATTTCTGCCTCCCTCCATTCCATTACCTAATTACTTTTGCAGTTAAAGACTTTTTCCTACGATGTAGCATGTTTTTCCTTCCTTAGCTCCAAGCCATAGGAAAGCAGAAGTGAATATTATTATGTTGAGGCCCAGTGGATGGTGGAGGGGAAAGACCAGCCTGATGCCAGATAGTTATTGGAAAGAGTAACTAACTTGAAAACAAGCTATAACACAGAAAAGGATTATCTGCTGGGCAAAGAGCCACAAATCCAGTGAAGTAAACTGTGTAACCAGCTCAGGAGAGAATTAGATGTTGACAAAGGAGTTAATTTGACTTAATCTTTGGAAAAACAAATCAATCCCTAGGATTTTTTTTTTTTAAAAGCAGCCTTTTAGGACTGCCACTTTAACAGCAGAACAGTATATTTAATATTTTGCATATACAAAGCAAAATGTCACACTGGCTTTACAAAAAGAAAAGGAGTACTTGTGGCACCTTAGAGACTAACCAATTTATTTGAGCATGAGCTTTCGTGAGCTACAGCTCACTTCATCATGCTCAAATAAATTGGTTAGTCTCTAAGGTGCCACAAGTACTCCTTTTCTTTTTGCGAATACAGACTAACACGGCTGTTACTCTGAAACTGGCTTTACAAAAAGCCATAACAATTCTTTTTCAGCACAGCATACTTTAGCTACATTCTCATCACCATATTCCAAGGCTCATAAGAGCTAGATGAAAGAAGAAGAGAGGAAAGTTATTCATTTAGCACCCAGTATGCTGGGTCCCCTATGACCCACAAAGAAGGCATGAGCCTTGCTCCCAGGGCTTTACAATCTAGAGAGACAATGCAACTCAGACACATCCTGCTCTGGCATCCAAATGAAGTCTAATCTGAAGATAAATTGCCCACTTGGGCCAGTTTTTCATGAGATATCTCAGTGTCCCAGGACCCCTAAATTATCCTATTTTTCTATTTCATTAGTCAAAATTTGTTTTGTTTTTAATCAACTACACTATGTTTATTCAAGACCCATGAATGGAATTTGTTCCGTGTTTATTAGAAACAGTCGAGCAACTTGACTGTTCAATGTGATGAACGGCGTTTGGAGTGAAAAGTCAGAGAAGCAGAGACACTATTGAAAGCCGTTCTCTTGCTCAGTGTGAATGTTAACACCACAACACCGAGTTATCAGAAAAAATCCTTCCCTCTGAGAAATACACGTGTTGCTGCTGATTCAGAGTTGGGCAATACCCACAGCAGCATGCATTTACAACTCAAAACATACTTTATCACTATTTTGCAACCCTAAAAAATGACATCATCACAATGTCCTAGTTTCTTATTTTGAAAATACAGTCACCTAATCCCAAGCATTGACTGGGCTAAAAAACAAATGAGAACCAATTAATTTTTTCAACTAAATGTTGACTAGTTTTCATACAAGTCTATATTCTTTTCATGGAAAGTTACTTACATATGTAGTGTTTATTTCCTCTAAGAACATTTTATAATTGCAACAGGGCCCTGCAGGGCGTGGATTACAATGCAGTCATTCATACCTAGCTGCTCTGATAGAGTGCTGACAATGGAACTGTATTAGAACCATATCCTGCCATGTCGTATTGCTACATGAAGCAGGCCCTCCGCATCTCAATGTCTGGCCATGCAATAATGATGGGAAAGATTCTTCCTTACTTTGAAAACAGACAGTTTTCAAAGGCCCTGGGATGATTTTAGCCCTGGCCTGCTGCTGCAGCGTGACAGCTAATGGGGTTAGTCTAGCGCCCGAAGAACTCTGTGTACTCGAAAGCTAGTCTCTTTCGACAGCAGATGGTCCAATAAAAGAGGTTACCTCTCCCGCCTTGTCTCTCGAGTATCAGTGGTGTGAGCGGTAGGAGTGTTAGTTTATAATGGCCACTGGTGTTTTTAGCCATGTGTTGATCTAATCCTGCCCCAAGGGGAAGCCCGTCTAGAGCCTATGGCAGCCCGTGGTTGGTTTATGCCCTGAAGCAGGACAGTGTATATCCCTTATTACCATGCAGACATTTAACCTATCTTGAATCCCTCTAAGCTTTTGGTGTCAGTGGTATCCTGTGGCATCCAAACCCACAGGGTGATTAATGCCCGCTGGTAGGACGCCTGGCCGTTTATCAGCTTTAAGTTTGCTGCCCTCAAGTTGCATAGGTTTCAGGACAGAAGGGATGTTCTATGGAGGGTGAGTAAGGGTTCCAGACCTATCTTCTCTCTAACAGAACGTTTTTCTGCACACCTCTAAAATGCCCTCTTATTCCTTTCCTTTCTAAGCATCCATCCCCACTTTATCTCAGTGGAGGGGGCCCAGTTGCATTATAACAACTGCCATGTTATTCTCTGCCCTGTCCCTTCTTCACCCCAACTTCTTGTTCTGTGATCCCCCCTGGGCTGAGCTTCCCATGGAGCCGTTCAACGTGGCATCCAACCTCTTATCCTGAGTGCTGCTGTGCCCACCCATCTCAGCTCTGGCTCTCCTCCTGGCCTCACCAGAGACCCTGCTTCAAATATGTTCCTCAGCCTTGGCCATAAGGGCTAGAGGCCTGTCTGCATTGCCCGCCTCTGTCCATCACCCTGCCCCGGGGTTCCAGCCAGAGCACCACCAGTGGGGGAGGGGCCGTGCTGGACCTGGAAGACTCCAAAGGGTATTTATGGTTTGCAGTCGCCCTCTGCTCCCCAGATAGAGACACACAGATGCTTGGGAGCTGCTCAGCGTCCTGAGCAATTTGGGACGCTGAGCAGCTTAGAGGACATGACATTGGCCAGCCTTGAATCCCACCTGCCCTGGGGCTGCCATTTGCCTGGCCCCAGCTGCCCTTTGCAGCACCTCACAGCCCTCCCCACTTTTCACCACCCTAAATAAAGTTAGTCTCTAAGGTACCACAAGTACTCCTCGTGCTTTTAAAATAATTTGAGGCACTCTGCAAATTTGGCCATCTCCCGGCTCACCCCCAATTCCACATCACTGACAAAATAACTCGGTGGCCTGCTCCCCATACCTCTCACACTGCTCCTGCCCATCTATGGAATGAAACACACGAGCCCTAGGGTGAGGAGCTTCAGGAGTCTTCACTTCTAATAGGAAGGTTCAGTATCAGGACTACAGTTTTAGTTACGTTTCTGCAGCCAGCCACTCTCTGCTGCACAGATCAGGCTCCTGCAGCCAGGGCTTTGGCAGGTAGTTTCACAGTGTGGAAAGCAGATTTCTTGAGCTGAGCTGTTACATTATAAACAAGGGTGTGTGAGCCAAGCAGTTGCCTCCACACAGGGAAAACAGGAGGGGCAGACTTGCCTTGGTGTTTATTCCTGGGACTTTCTGTGGCTATTTATCGAAACAGCTGTGACCCTAACAGCTGTGACCCTAGTTTCTACTCCCCATCTCAAAAACAAAGAAAGTCCCAGGAGTTGCTCACAGTGTCTCTCACCAACTCTCGCTATCAGATTATCTCCCAGGAAAGGACATGCTGCCCTATCAACACACACATGCCTGTTGATTCGGCTCTGGCTGCTTCCAGAGGTTTGCCCCATAACATATTTTGCTCCCTCTGCTAAACAGGGGTGATTAAGGCTAAAAAGACCTGAAACTTTGAGCTCCCCTGTGCCCCAAGACTCTGTCTTCTACTCTCCCCTCCCCTTGCCTGATGGATATTTGTCTTTTGCCCACTCCCAATTCCTTGATTTTGCTCCAGGTAAAGTTTCTCAGGCCCCTCCCTGCAAGGGACAGTCCCAGCCCACAGCAGGGAGCTGTATCTCTGCCCCTTACCATGACATATCCATGTGCCCAGCTCCAGAGAATCCTGTCTTAATTCAACCCTGTTCTAACATGTTCTCTCCTTGAATTTCTTATCCTAACGGATGCGGTTTGAAACTTTACCTAGGGGCAACAGCAAAGGGAGAAAACAAGGATAATGAACCACCCGGAGTTCAGATCCTGTGGTGGGGAGGGTCATACACACCTAGACAGATGGACACACATAGCTTTAGAGGGCAGAGTGGGGAGAGTATTTTCACAGACAACAGTAAGATGTAGGTGTTTTATGCAGTGAGGGAAGGGGAAAGCCAGCTCTGTACCACCAGGATGCAGCAACCAGTCGCAGTGTCTCATTCCCACTCCCAGAGAGGCTGAGCAGGGGAAGGTTCATACATGTCAAGTATGAGCAGTGACCACAGCAACAGACATTCCTGGATCATCGGCCGCTGGGCTGCTAGAGGTGGCTCGGCCAAGAAAACAAAACCAGATGGAGACTGGGTCAGTCTGAACCAGCTGGATCAGGAAACTAACACAACAATAGAAAATGTTTCCCCTACAAATATCACCATAATTGCAATGTAAATGCACCCAGCAGGAGGATTCACATTCCTACAGATTAGGCGAGAGCTTCTGGCTCTCCTGTCACTCTTACCTGGCAGCACCGTTTAGCTAAGATTACATCGGGCCCTTCCAGCCTCGGACAGCTCTTTCCGGCTTTCAGGAGGAGCAGGAGCACTGCAGAACTTTTTTTTTTTTTTTGGGGGGGGGGGGGGAGAATAAGGGGCCCCTGACTGTGAAGTGGCTGGCCTTAGAACAGTGACAGAAGTGAGGTAGCCCCTAACAGTAGCAAGAAGAGCCAGCCCCCTTCAGCCCCCCCAGAATTCAAGCACTGAGCAGCAGCCTGTCCAACAGTTGCCTCTAAAACTCTGACTTTCCATGTGATTAGAAAACAGCTCAATTTATTTTTGGTAGTCAGAAGTCCTCCAGAACCCCCTTACGTCTCAGATGTAATCACTCCAGAAAGGTCCTGTCTGCTGCCAACCCATCCTCTGGAAGAGCCACAGAGAGCAGCCCCGTTGAGCATTCCAGTTGGTTGAAGGGTGTGGGATATTTTCCCCCATAAGATGAGCATGTTGCATCCACAACACTGCCAGACAACATAGTGCTGCTCCTGGTCTCCAGAGTGCTCTAGCCCTGGTCTCTGCAGCAACCAGATACAAACCCCTACCTGAGCAGCAGATGCCTGGTAGACCCTCCATCACTTGGCATGTTTAGATTTAGACTGAGCAGAGCAGTGTGATATTTGCTGCTAGGGAGAGGGACTGAATGGGTCCCAAGAGCTCTCAAAAGAAAGGCCTGCCTGTTTCTTAGGTGTACTGCAGCTTAACCAGGCTTATAGTTTCTCCCACTCATGTTTCTGATAAGTGAGTTTGTAAAGCTCTGTCAAAGGCTACATACATCACCAGCTATGCTTCTCTCAGCCATTGCTGATGGAATTCTACTCACAGGCTCATTGCAACAGACGTTTGAATGAGGGGGCATCAGATGGTAAGTAGGTCATGGATGCACACTTTGCAAGGAAGGAGTGCAAGCACCAGGGATTTCCCTACACCCCTCCTGAATTTCTCCAACCCCCCGTCTTGTGAACTAGTTACATGCAGTGTTGCCAATTTAGTGATTGTTTGGTCTGCAACAACAGTAGTAGATCTTTGTCCAGCAATAGAAGCTACACTTGGATCAACCAGAGAGCCACCTGTTGAAAAAGTACTGGAAGAAGCAAATACTTCAGTCCAGAAGTTGACTAATGAAGGTGTTTATATTGAATCCTTAAATGAAGAGGACAAGAAGTGTTTGTTAAGACACCTGAAAAAGTACATAGACTTGAGTCTTAAAAATCTACTACAGCGACTTCTAGATTCTACTCAACCCCTACGTAGCTTTTACAGATCCCTGCCCTATAAAACACCGACAGCTGAGTGGAGTGAGGCAGTGTCAGCCATGGGGCTGCCGTGCGCTCAGGACAGAACAGAGACTTTGAACACAGAGTGGAATTTCATACGACGAACGAATGAAGATTTGATTTCAACTTCTTTTTTTATCATCACCAGTGGCTCGACCTGATCTCTGTGCTGTTCCCCGGATGAAGGAATTAATCTCTTGCTACTCCCAGTCACAACAGCTACTGTCAAGTGTTCTTTTTCATCATTGAATAGAATTTCGTGTTCTGAAAGAAGTCGCCTTCTGCCTGATCATGTGAATGAACTAATGAGCAGATCAACTGAAGGAATGGAAGCACTGGACACACGAGAAGCCACCAAAGATGAATGCATTCCATTCAAGAAGTTCATTGACAGAGTTGTGCAAAATTATAACAAGAAACCAAGAAGGATGTAGATGTAGTGCTTCATAGAAGTGTGACCAAGTTCCTCTTCTGCCTTGGTGGGTCCTGCGCTTTTTGGCAGATTTGCTCGCCTCAGAGGTTCACGGCAACCCTCAGTTTGGCCACTTCTGCTAGAGGCTCAAACCCGCCATTCATTCAGCTAACCTCATCACTGGCCAGCATGGGGGAAACAGAACAATCCCCGCAATCTGTGTCCCACCTAGTGGGTCGGGGACAGGCCAGATCCCTTTCCAAATTAGACCCTCCCTTCTGGTGTTTTTCACAGATCAGGTCAACTCCTCCTGTGTCCGATCAGGAGTTGGGAGGATGGGGGGAAGCAGGGCCCACCCTCTACACTGGGTTCCAGCCCAGGGCCCTGCGGATAGCAGCTGTCTACAAATGTCCCCTGCTGTGTGATAGCTACAACTCCCTGGGCTACTTCCCCATGGCCTTCCCCCAGCACCTTCTTTATCCTCACTACAAGATCTTCCTCCTGAAGCCTGATCACACTTGTACTCTTCAGTCCTCCAGCAGCACACCTTCTCACTCCCTGCTCCTTGCACCCCCTCCACTAACTGATGGTAGGTCCTTTTTAAACCAGGTGTCCTGATTAGCCTGCCTGCCATAACTGATTCGAGTAAGTTCTTAATTGGCTCCAGGTGTCTTAATTAGCTTGCCTGTCTTAATTGGTTCTAGCAGGTTCCCGATTGCTCTAGGGCAGCCCCTGCTCTGGTCACTCAGGGAACAGAAAACTATTCATCCAGTGGCCAGTATATTTGCCTTCGACCAGACTCCTGTACCCCACTGGTCTGGGTCTGTCACAGAAGGCTTGAGCAGCCAACTTTAATTTGTGTGATGATTTTAAAACATGAGTTAAATCTAATAAAATAGTCATGAAACATTTTTCAGTTTTTACTATGGTGCCGTACAGCTACCTTCACCCTCACGGTCTCACCCCTCATTGGTCCTGACACCCCCCCTGTAAATTCGAACACCCCCCCCATTTCAATTCCTGGGGAAAACACTGCTTGGCAAGCACCTTACAGTCAGTGAAACCCAGAAGATGATCCCCGAATAAGGTTAGTAGCAAGAACACGCTCCATCATTCTCCCCAAAACATCCTCTACCTGAGGGTTATTTGTTTAATTGTTGTTAGCTCTTTGGTAGCCAATTATTTTTTCTGGCGGTTTTGTTACTAAAATCCTTCAGGAAGCAGAAAAACTGACTGGCAGGCACCCCCCACCCCGCCATCATAGCTAAACTGCTCTGACTTGAAGTGCAGCAGAAGGGCAATAAACCCCTTTGATTGTTCTCACGTCCACCCAGCACTCCTTGCTCTGGTCATTGTTTTCCACTCAGCACTGCCCTGCTGCAACCCACCCCGACCGCTTCCAGTAGCTTTCAACCAGTTCTCAACACTGATTGTCAGGACTCACCTGGGGAAATCCCAGCCTCTCCCATCAGCTATCAGATTTCCTCATCTCTTGGGCTCAAGAACAGCTGTAGTTACCCAGTCTTGTCACTGGATAATTCCCTCCCCCACTAGTCCTTTTAAAATTCTCCACACCCACCAAGAGTCTCTAAAAGGTTTTAGGACCAGATTTGCATCTCCATGGACCTTTGGCCCCCATCTTGGTAAAAGAGGAGAGGCAATCCCAGCCCCAGCAAAGGTCACACAGACCCTCTTGTCCCCTGCAGCAGTTAGGGTCTAATCACATGCAGCCTGTTGCAAGATTGCAACAGGCTGCAAGGCCCCTGACACCACACCTGGTGTCAGGTTTCACTACAAACTCATAGGGACCCCCTTTGGTTTTCTGTTGAATCCAGCCCAAACTGGCCATTTCCTGGGGCTTCACATGAAACTCAGAGGCTTTGATCAAGTTTCACTGGAGTATTTGGATCAATCTGAACCCCAAACTTGAAGCCAGACTCCAGGGGCTGCAAAACAGTTCCCAGCAGCACCCGGAGAAGGGAAAAGGCCAAGTACAACTCAGTGCTAGGTTCAAATCTACTTCTGTAAAATTGACTGGAAAGGGGGAGCATTCGCTGCCTGAGCCCAGTGCTTTTTCTGTGGTAAGTAACCAGTCTGAGTAATGGCAAAGTCTGGCACAAAGCACATGCATCAGGGCAGCGAGAGGGTTTTTTTTCCAAGGTATAGATAAGGAGCAAGGGACCTTGCAGTTAGTGGGTGCCCAGGAGCTAGGATGGGGAACTTACCATCCACAAACAGTAAAGACCCCCACAAGAAACAAAATCCCCCAGAGTTCACATACCCCCAGAGCTACCTTTGTGACAGGGATTCAGCAGTGAGATTGCCCCAGCAGAACCCCACTCCCCAGGGAGTCAAGTATAGCTGTCAAGTCCTGGAGCAGCTGCCATGGCCCCTGATGTGATATTTGTAGGCAGCTACCCACCATGGACTTGTGCCAACGCTGCCCCCGAGTTTGTGCTGTGATGGCTTCTTGGTATTTTCACAGCATCACGAGATAAGGATGCAGCAGCATCCAGAATGCAGAATGTTCTGCCCTGCCCTTTGCCTGGCAGCTGCCTCCCCTACTGAACTGTTGCCTCATATGGGCTCCTGAGAGCTTCTGAACGAAGGAGATTTCATCTGTCAATTGCAGTAGGAAGACAACTTTGAGGAGTTATTTTATGGGAAGTGCTGTAACTGCAGCAGCCCAGCAATGGCAGGAAGTGATCCTGATTCCTAGGGAGGGAGACACATCGCTAACCCCATCTAGATCTTTCCTGTGTCTCTTGCTCCCAAATAAGGAGAAGCTGCTTTCAGAGCAGGAATTTTTGCTGCACCCTGTTTGGTCACTGCTCAGTTACATCAGTGCAAAGGCTTTCTCAGCACAAGGCACTATAGGCTGTGCAATGAGAGGGCCAGCCTTGGCCTGGGAGCACCAGGGCGCCCTGCAGGTTGCTGGAATGGTGAAGGGTTTTATCACAGCCATTTGTGCTTATAAAACAAGTAGCAATCAGTTAATAGAGCAGGGAAGTCTGGCTGAGCTCAAGCCTGGAAACTAGTAAATGCTGAGCTCTTATCCTTGCTCTGACAGAGACTGGCCCGACAGTTGTGAACAAGGCACATCCCTTGCCGTGCCTCAGTTTCCCACTCTGTAAAATGGGGGATAGCACCGACCTTAGTCAATGTTTGCACCGTGCTATGAGAAGTAAAAGTGCTAAGGAACATATTTAAGCAACTCCGTTTAAAATTGTGATGGGCCAAAGCACATGCTGTAACAAAGATTTTCTCTGTTAACAGCAAATAGATGATTTTACATTGCCAGTGGTTATTTGTCTCTTAGCTAGCTAATCATCCTTTGTACAGAACTTATTCCAGTATATTACGCCAATAAAAACAAAAGTGCAAATGGCTTGTGCTGAGGATGTCAGAGACAGAGAGAAGATACTGAGCATAGACTGATTTACACCAAACTGCAGCCTTTTGGAAAGCCAGCCGGGATCTTCAGCGCAGAAGATGAATTCCTGGTACTCAAAACGTATGCCTGAAAAAGTGGGAACATCATTTCATGGCTGGCAAAACTAATATATACATTAGATTCTCCTCTGCAAAAATTTGTGTTAAAAGGCAACAGAAACGTTCCAAAATACTGGATCGCTGATGTTACAAATTGTAACACAAACAAAAATTCAGTGTGTGTGAAGAGAATCCACATTACAATACAGAAGCTGTGGAATGACCAAATGTAAGACTCTGACCCGACAGCAGCGAGGTTGGGGGGGACAAGACATCCAGCCTAAATTTATTTGGCAAAGCTCTCAGCCTTGAGCAGCCAGTTCTGACCCCACCCTTCCCTCTCCTGAAGTAAGGTTGTGGGGGCTGCCCCACATGCCCTGCACAGAGATATGGCTCCTTCCAGCACTGCTGTGCCAGCCTGTGATTTCAAGGCAGGGCTGCGGGTTTTGGTTTCCACTCAGAGGTTTCTGTGAAACAGCGAAACTCATTTTCACTTTTCATTTTTTTTGCTCATGAGACTGATGGCGGCACCAGAGGGTGAGAAATCCCAGCACAGTGAAGGACAATCCAGACCCTAATTAATGCCGTAGTTTGCGAAATGCAGACGTTTATGTGTTGTTTAATCATTCCCACATACATGAGCTATGTGGTCAGAAATAACACGTAGCCCTCTCCATAAAGGCCTATTAAACCAACTCTCCCATAGAGGGCGCCAGCGGGCAGTGAAAGATGATTCCTTGCTACATGGGGATGGGGGAATTTGAGGAAGGGTGTAGGAACCCTGGGCCAACCCTGGGGAGTGTAAATAAGGAGCAGACATGACAGAAGGCTGCTGTCAGTCTCCTATCAGACCTGTTCTGAATCTCTTTCCTTCTGGTTTTGTTCAAAATTAAAATAGAGAAGGTACAAAGTGGGTGTTTTGGTTTGCGGAATTCCTGGCACACAATCCATTACACCCAGGGTGACATCCTGGCCCCAGTGAAGTGACTGGCCAAACTTCCATGGATTCCAATAGGGCCAAGCTTTCACCTTAGTTTCATTGCAGAGAGGCAGTGAAGACAAATGTCACCCAGTTCAAAGGTGGCAAAACATTTCAAGGCAGATTAACACGGACACCAGCTTTGGGGAGGGGACCTGGCTATGCCTGGCAGGGGAACCAGCCAGCCCTGGAGGATGGCACTGCAATGTTCACTAGCCATACCGTTAGCAGAGGTGCGAATGGGGTGCAAAGGGAATTTCTCCCAGGCTTCCTTGGCCATGTAGAATACCCCAAGGAAACGAAGGGAGATCTTCCTTGGAGCTCTGTGTTGGGACACGGCTCCCCACCTAGGACCTTTCGCTCCCTCTGAGTGCCACACCCAACCTCGGCTCCTCCAAACTCCTGGTCCCTCTGAGTGCTGTGATGGGATGTGGCCACCACGCGCCCTACTTCCTCGGAGCGCTGCCTGCCATGGCTCTGGGCTCCTGTGAGCACCGTCTCCCTGTGAGCACCTTGCACAGGCCTGGCTCCTGCTGCCTCTGAGCACCACGCTGGGATTCAGCTCCTGCCCCTGCTCTTCTGCTTGCTAGTTTGGCATCCCAGGCAGAGGAAACCACATTATTGTTGCTCCTGGCCTGCCTCCTAGGCCCTGCCCCTTCACCACCCTGGCTGTACAGAGAGGAGCGGCACCACACACATGCTGTCTGATGGCCCCGCACCCAGCTGATGGGGCAGAGCTGAGCAGGCCTTGCAGCAGGCAAGAAGGGTTCAAGACCCAGCTGTGAGGATTTGAGGGTTGAGTCACCGAGAGCCACTGGTACAACGGCAGGTGGAAGTCACACCCCAGAGGAAACAGGAGATGCCACCGGTACACATTAGATGTTAACCGGCAGGAGGGGGTTAGTGCTTTGGGCTGCAGGTCGCAGCCAAGAGCTCATCTGTGATAGGAAAGGGATGCTTGAAACTGGCCAGTAAAGCTCCGATAATCAGACATTCAGCGTCTGACCTTGTTGGCAGTGGTGCTCTAAGCCCAGAACTCCCCAGGGAGGCGGCTGCCTAGCTGTGATGCCGCTGGGCTCATGTCTGTGCAGCCTCCATGGCCCATCCACTGTTCAGCTGGGAGAGGGCCTTGTTACTGTCAAGAGAGCTTTCTAACCACGTGTGCTTGTATTCTCAGAAAGGAATCAGTCAGTGCAGCCCAGGTCCATGCCAGGAGGGAAGAGTTAGCACCAGCCACGCAGAAAGACCATTTTGCCTTCCATCCATTCAAGAGCTAATGACATTTCTGTGAGAAAAGCTGTGATTAGTTCTGGGTGTAAAACATTATTAATAGCTCCGAAAGGCCACGCATCCTGGTGCCTCCCCCTCCGTTCATGCAAGGAGCCTCCGGCGTGTGGCAAAGATAAAATGGGTGATGGCTCCAGGCTGGGCGACAGGCCTCTTCCCTTTACTTCTCCCACCTTTACGGCAAGAACTGGCCATGAGACCAAAACAGTGGGTGTCCAGGAGGCCTCAGAGAGGTTTGTACTGGTGTGAACTGGATAGCAATATTTCGGGGGAATGTCTGTGAAAATGGAACAAGTCACAGAGTGTCACCGCCTAGTCAGTCCCGCTGGAGATTCTGTATTGTTTAAGTTTCATCCGTAAGGCTCCCAACAAAGTCCCTTGCCCACGATGAAAAGAGAATCCATTTGAGAGACATCAGTGGCAGTCAAGGAGCTATTCCCTAGGCCAAGAGACCACCTTTAGGAATGTGTTCCTGATTTCCAGCCCAAACGTTCCTCTGCTCACTTCCATTCCATTCCATGGCCAGAGTTATAATTACAATACGTTGTCCGGCAGGGATATTCAACCTCATGCGTTGGGGCTTACGACACCAGTCGCTAACTCTTGGAGATTAGGAGGAGACCTAACGAAGGGACAGACTACTCCATGTCTGCTACACTGGGGCGTCTGACCTTTTCCTCTGAAGCATCTGTGACCAGCCACTATCGGAGGCAGAGGGCTGGACTTGGTGGACCTCAGAAGCAATCCAGCCTCATCAGTTTGATATTTCTCTGGAGAAGAGAAGCCACTCTAGGGAGTTTTGAATGTCTAAGCTCATCCGCCTGTGATAATACAGGGGGGCCTTGCATGTCTGGTCCTGGTGCTTCTTTTTTTCTTGATGCTGCTCAACCTTCATGGTAAGCAGGTGAAATTAGAGTTCTCAGGATGACTGACCATGCAGGAGGCCTCACGAGAGGGTCCATCTTGTACAGCCAGTAACGCCTAGGAAGAAAATAATGGCTATGGGAATGGGAAGGAGTATGTTGTAGGTCGGCACAGCAAAGGGCAGTGGTTCTCAATCAGGGGCCCCTTGGGGGGCTGCGAGCAGGTTTCAGGAGGGCCACCAAGCAGGCCAACATTAGACTTACTGGGACCCAGGGTAGAAAGCCGAATCCCAGGGTCCTGAGCCCCACCACATGGGGCTGAAGCTGAAGCCTGAGCAATGTAGCTTTGCAGGGGCCCCTGGGGTGTGGGGGCTTCTGTGGCATGAGGCCCCCAGCAATTGCCCTGATTGCGACCCCCTAACGCCAGCCCCGGCTTTTATATGCAGAAAACCAGTTCTTGTGGCACAGGTGGGCCCTGGAGTTTTTATAGCATGGGGGCGGGGGGGACTCAGAAAGAAAAAGATTGAGAATCCCTGGCATAGGGTTTCACGTTCTACAGACTCCATGTGGGCAGAAGATCACAGAGGGTGAATTAGGCCTTGCACTGTGCACTTAACATGGCTATGATGGGGCATTTCCTGATGGATTGTCTGTGAGGCCGTACAACGAGAGAAGCTTGTTAAACAGGTCCCCTTCAAAAGATACAGCAGTTGTCATAGGAGTTTGCAACTGCCTGGCAAAGTGCCTCGTTTCTGAGGTCAAAGAAATTCATTTAAATCTCATTCAAACACGTCGGGAAGTTTTGAGTGAGAAGGAAAGAAAATGTTTAGGCGGCACTAGTGGTTTCCTCAATATCTCAGTCCAGGTTCGGTTAATAACAAGAGCGTATGTGAGTGAATTGCCAGAAACCGCAATAATGAACCATGGTTACAAGTGTCAACAAATGAAATTCAGCAAAGAAACTGCATCTTACCCCTTGCATTTATGCAGTGCTGGTGTTACATGTCCGTGTTTAGCCATATCGACACTGTGGCCAAGTTACTGTGGCTGTAGGACGAGGATGTGGAGTTTCCTGGCTTTTTTGTGTCTTAGTGGTGAATTAACCAGTGAATTTCAGAATTTTGTTTAAAAACAAAAAACCAGAGTGATTATCACAGCTTGAATTAACGTGTCTATCTGTGTATCAACGTGTGTATCCATGAGTGTCTGCGCTCACCACACTAGTATCTGAGTGCACTGACCCAGGCAGTCTCTTGAGCGGCTTTTCTATGTTCTGCCAGAAAGGGTCTATTTCCTAATTGAGAATCCTGGACCTTTGCTTAGAGATCTTTATAATAATTGTCCTATAGAAGGAAAAAGTATTGTTGTTTTTAAAGACTGATTATTATTGATGGTAGCAGATCATAGAATCATAGAATATCAGGGTTGGAAGGGACCTCAGGAGGTCATCTAGTCCAACCCCCTGCTCAGAGCAGGGCCAATCCCCAACTAAATCATCCCAGCCAGGGCTTTGTCAAGCCTGACCTTAAAAATATCTAAGGAATTATTATCATTAATAATCCGTCTGTATCCATCTATTGCCTCTTGTCTTAAACTGAAATGGTATGAACAGGGACCATCTTTTGTTATGTGTTTGTACAATGGGGATGGGACCTTCTGACATTACTGAAAGATCAATAATAAATATCAATTAACACTTCTAAAAAGCCTGATCTAAGTTCCCCACTGAATGGCAGGGGGCACTCTGGAGAACATGAGGCTATCCATGAATGGGGTGAGCGGGACTATGCTGTACTAAGTCATAGCATGTCTTCCATTTACATTCCTCACCTTCATTTTTAGAACTGGCTGAGACCATGCAAGAATCCCCAGGAGAGGTTCCGTCTGGTCTGATCCAATAAGCCATGCCTAGGAAGAAGTTAATTTCTGGATACAGAACAGGAATGAGTCATGGATTGACACTGCACATGCAGCCCTGCTGAAGAGTCCCAAGTCTACAGGTTCCACGTGGGCAGTAGGTCTTCAGAGTGCCCGAGGCCTGGCATGCGACGAGACATGAGATCCATCTGTCAGGAGGCAGTTGCTATGGATAGCAACTGCACTCACTCAAGCGAGAGAGGTGATCGCTCAGCAGCACAGCGAGTTACTGCTTTCATCTCTGGAGACGTGACGTTGGTGGGAAAGTGAGCTGAGTTACAGTAGTTTGTGGTTTTGTTTTAACACTGTACATCACAACACTGTCACATGGTGGTACAGCTCCGCCCCGTCAGCTCTCTCTGCTCAGGAGAGGCCTTGGACTGAAGCAGAGCGTGGTGCTACTGGGCGGGAGGGAGATACATCAGTGAAAGGACCTGCCTCGGCTGCATACAGCTCTCGTTAGAAGGAGGAAGGGCTGGGTTAACGCTGCTGGGATTCAAAGCTGTGGTGCTCTGAGGGTAGGTAAATACAGAGACTGGGTTAGAGCAGAGAAAGGGGATGGGGTATTTACCATTCACACCTGACCTCTGGCAAACCAGACGGCTGCTGCTGCACCTGGCCATGAGGCATCCCTAACCCACCCGCCTTCATGCTAACAGCAAGTCCCACAGACCAGTTCTCAGAATGAGCCACAGTCGGGAGCCTGGCCGCCTGGGACCATCCAGCGCGATGAGTAACACTAGAGGCTCATCTAGTTTTGCTCGGCAGAGCTGCATCTTCAGCTGGAAGGTGCCTTGTTTTCAAACAGAACAGAAAGTGTCAAACTGTAGAGAAGGGGTCTCTCGGGAGCCACACAGATCAAGCACCAGTCGATGCCAGATAAAAGTTACAGCTCTGGGCTACAGGGAGCTGGCGAATGGAGATGGGACACAGATGAAACATGGACCCATCGCTGCCAGAGCGAGTCAGCCGTGCTGGGGCTGCATTCCAAGGAGAGAAGCCTACAAAGACGTCAGCAGCAGCTTCCTCACTGGAGGAGGAGCAGAGTGCCAGCCACGTCAGAGTGGCTACAGTGAGGGATGGAGGAGCTGGCTATGCTGCTTCATGCCAGCTAGAGACTCCTCCCTCCAGGCAATACCCAGTTAGGGAGATGCGGAGGTGTGCTGGCTCCTTTGCACTACCTGAGCAATGCAAAGGGACAGAGTCACAGCTCAGAAGCCGGCCCTGGGCTTTGAACCGGTGAGAATGAAGGGTCCTGCCAATATACAGAGGCTGCTTTAAAACACAACTTAGCAAAGAGAAATTTAGACAGTCCTCAGTTTGTTTAAGATGGGACACAAATGATCCTATTAATACACAAGGCCCCCTTGCCTTCCCCTCCTCTCTACCCACTTCCTTCCCTTCCCATCTCTATTCCCCGCCTCTGAATTTGGCCTCTATTCTCACATTATCTTAATTTTTTCTTTAGCTAATTGGATTTTTATAAACGAATTTAGTTAGTCTGAATTGTGTAACACAATTAATTGATTGTATTTATATTTTAACCATTCATATATATAACAAAATTAAATTTCACATATAGCTACAATTAGATAGCAAATAGTTAATAGATAAGAAGTTTATGTAGTTTATTTAAAATATATATATACAGAAAAAAATAAAATTTAAATAAAATTTAATTTAAAAAGATATCTGGCAAAAATTCAGCCTGACTTCAGTGGTGGTATAACCACTTGTATCAAGACTAAATCTGGCCCTTTAAGTGAATTCATCAGTAACAAAACCAAAGACACAGAATTACCAGGAAAAGAAGATAGGACCCAACAAGGCATAAAATAAAATCTAAGCAACTGGGCACAACTAAAACTTAGCTAATGAAGAAAAATAACCCAGCTCCACCTGAATATTCTCAGCCTGATAGATTCTATACATATGCCCTGCTTTTCCTGCAGCCATGCCCCATAAATGTTTCTCAGACTTTAACAAACAATTCTATTTTGGGGGAAAACAGCTAACTGGTCTCTTGTGAATCTCTGTATTTACCATATGAACAGGGAGGGATTCCAGTTCCCCAGCCTGAAAATGTTGCATGACTCCTGAAGAGCTCTATAAAGCAAGCCCTTCCCTGGCTAAAAGTAAACAACTTGCAATGCAGAATTAGTGCCAGCGGATGACTCACTCCTTCTGACGACATTTCTTTCTTTCTATTGCAGGGATCACTTATGGCCCAGACAGTAAGGCCATGGAGCACAGCAGAGAAAAGCCGCTGCCTTTCTGAAAAGATCACTCCCCGCCGTCATCCCAGCAGCCAGATAGGAAGTTAAAATGAACCCTCACTAAGGCGACCTGTCATGGGGCACGCTGACAGCACATAACCAGTAGAAATAGGATGATGATAATCATACAAGAAATTAAGCAAAATCCCCGAGAAGTACTGACAATTCTTGCTGGCAGGGTGCCTTGGGTAGGTTGACAGTAAACTACCCTTCTCCGCTGTAGCAGGGAAGACACTGACTGAGTCAATGACTAACTGGCAGCTGGAAAGACCCACCATGGCCAAACCGAATGCTGAAAAGAGCAGCGAGAACCATTACAGGAAATCCAAAAGCAGTAACAACAGCTTGCAGCTCCCTAGTACCTCCCTCAGATGTCAAGAGAGTTGGAAAAGATTCACCAGGTGGTCTAGTCCATCTTCCTGCAAGGGCGGCATTGTTCCCTCAGCACATCACCCACTTTCGTCCCAGACTATAGATACAAGGATCCTCCACCCACCCCACAACAGGTACCATGTCATTATGCTCCTGACGTGTCCAAATGCTGGGCCCTGGCTGTGAACACTTCCCAGCCTGATCAGAGTAAATAGAATTGAGAGCTCCTTTGGTGAGATGTGTCTGCTATTCAGGACTGGAGTGTGATAGTTTCTAGCAGGGATGGGAGAGAAAAAGCCAGCTCATACTACTGGATTTGTTTCTGTTCTGTTTCTTTAAAACTAATGGTTTCATTAGAAAGTTATGAGTACTTTTACAGCTCATTGTCATATGAGCACCGGAAGTTACCGCATTATCTGTTACAATACAGAACTTTTTGTTTAGAGAAACATTCAGCAACTATACAGCCCCCAAGTTTTTCTGTTTGACAGGGCAATACAACCCAGGACATGCCTGCAGGAACTAATTACCTTTTGCCCCTCCCCGCAATGACTGTCTTGAAACAATCTAGTCTGAATATGGGGGGTTTTCTGAGCATTTTATCTTCTGAAGGCATCATCCAGCCCTTTAACACTGGAAGGCACTTAAAGAAGAGAGCCATTGTTAATTGCTGTTTGGCTTATCTCAATTTTTTAAAATTCTAGGTTCTTAAATTTTCACACTCCTACTTGGACTTCAGTCAGGTAGGGCTAGGCCCCATTCTGAAGGGAGCATGACAAGAAATGCCAGTCCAGCTAGCCTTTTCCCTCAGTGCTCCAGGACTACTGGAGAAGAGACCTTCTGATGGCATAAATCTATATCTAGCAGCTACCTCTAATTCATCAGTAATGTTCCTACAATTATACACTTGGCATAATTGTTGCTTGTAAACTTCCAGGGGTTTTTTTTCCCCTCAGGTTTGCTATGAAATGTCCTCCAAAGATAACAGGGAGCTAAGAAATACTGAGCACTGAGGGCTCTTGGGGGCAGTTTCTCTGGAGCTAGATTCTGCTCTCAGTTACACTGGTATAATCCCAGAGTAACTCCACTGATTTAACTGTAAAGGAGAACTTGTGGCACCTTAGAGACTAACAGATTTATTTGAGCATAAGCTTTCATGATGCATCCGATGAAGTGAGTTGTAGCTCACGAAAGCTTATGCTCAAATAAATTTGTTAGTTTCTAAGGTGCCACAAGTCCTCCTTTTCTTTTTGCGAATACAGACTAACACGGCTGTTACTCTGAAACCTGATTTAACTGTATGTAATGCAGCTTTACACAGGTACAACTGAGAGCAACTGCAAATAAGAAGCCTTTGTCATGTGAAGCGTTTGTTGAAGTTTATACAGCTTATGGGGAATTACTGTGTAGGATCCCACAGAGCTGGCCAGCCAGGCCAGAGGGCAGGTGGTGATCTCCTCACTCTCCACGGGGCCCGACTGTTCAGAGCCAGCGTGTCTTTACTCCAGTAGGACTGGGAAAGTTACACTGTTGGTCTCTGAAATCTTTCTTCTGTTTAATTACTGATTGATTTATTATCAATATAATTTGTGCTGGAAATGGCCCACCTTGATTATCATGCACATTGTAGGGAGAGTGGTCACTTTGGATAAGCCATTACCAGCAGGAGAGTGAGTTTGTGTGTGTGCGTTTTTTTTTGTTTGTTTTTTTGTTTTTTTTGGGGGGTGGGGGGGCTGAGAACCTGGATTTGTGCTGGAAATGGCCCACCTTGATTTTCATACACATTGTAAGGAGAAAGAAAAGGAGGACTTGTGGCACCTTAGAGACTAACCAATTTATTTGAGCATAAGCTTTCGTGAGCTACAGCTCACTTCATCGGATGCATACTGTGGAAACTGCAGAAGACATTATATACACACAGAGACCATGAAACAATACCTCCTCCCACCCCACTCTCCTGCTGGTAATAGCTTATCTAAAGTGATCACTCTCCTTACAATGTGTATGATAATCAAGGTGGGCCATTTCCAGCAGAAATCCAGGTTTTCTCACCCTCCCCCCCCCCCCCAAACTCACTCTCCTGCTGGTAATAGCCCATCCAAAGTGACCACTCTCTTTACAATGTGTATGATAATCAAGGTGGGCCATTTCCAGCACAAATCCAGATTTTCTCACCCCCCCCCTTTTTTTTCCAAAAACCACACACACAAACTCACTCTCCTGCTGGTAATAGCTTATCCAAAGTGACCACTCTCCTTACAATGTGTATGAAAATCAAGGTGGGCCACTTTAGATAAGCTATTACCAGCCGGAGAGTGGGGTGGGAGGAGGTATTGTTTCATGGTCTCTGTGTATATAATGTCTTCTGCAGTTTCCACAGTATGCATCCGATGAAGTGAGCTGTAGCTCACGAAAGCTCATGCTCAAATAAATTGGTTAGTCTCTAAGGTGCCACAAGTCCTCCTTTTCTTTTTGCGAATACAGACTAACACGGCTGTTACTCTGAAACCTATCAATATAACTGTGTCCAAGCAGAGGGCCGTTTGCATCCGGAACATCAGACAATAAGAGACAGACAACCCTCGGAGGATGATTTTAACTAAAATCACAATCCTACTAGGACAGAGCTGCTAAGAACAGACCATAGGGTCACACTTGATGTTTTGCAGGAAGGCGAAATTCACCATCATGCACCTGGCCAGCTGTGCAACACTGCATAGGAGAGGAAAGTTTCCCTGCCCTGAACCCTGTGGCCATGATCTGACAGCCTGCAGCAGGAGCACTTAGCTCACAGGGCAACAGATGCTATTTTTGTTGGTCATAAAAGCAGCCAACTCTTTTTAAATCCAGCTACAGTAACTGGCTGGCAGAGAAATGCTGGCAGAACACCATTAAACTAACATTAGCAGCTTTTAATCAGTTATATATTAATGTCCACATCCCCGAGAGTCAGAAAAACGCTAAAGGCTAACTCAGGCATGGAGATCACTGGATTGCTAACAGAATGGGCTCAGGTCTAAGCAACATGACTGATTTGTGCCTCCCTCATTTTACTGACTTCCACATTAGTGAGGGAGCTGGAGTCTGTTCACACCAAATCATGCTGAGACCTGAATGTTGCAATTCTGTGTGATTACCCTGATACAGAGAGCAGACACGTCTCCAGAGAAAGGTTGTAGGGAGAAGAGTTAGGGTGGGAAAGTGTTCACAGCGTAAGCCTTCACTGAATACCATGCAACTCTAAATGTGATCATTAACCCATTAACTCATTAGTCTGCGAATACAGACTAACACGGCTGTTACTCTGAAACTCATTAACCCAGTGTGACAAGGTTCCTGCTCTACCTTGGTGGGTCTTGTACTTATTGGCGGATTTGCTCGCCTTGGAGCTTCATGGCAGCCCTCAGCTTGGCCATTTTTCTGAACCCACAGTCCAGGTCGACTCCTCCTGTGTCTGACCAGGAGTTGGGAGGATTTGGGGGGAACCTGGGCCCGCCCTCTACTCCGGGTTCCAGCCAGGGCCCTGTGGAATGCAGCTGTCTAGAGTGCCTCCTGGAACAGCTGTGTGACAGCTACAACTCCCTGGGCTACTTCCCCATGGCCTCCTCCCAACCCCTTCTTTATCCTCACCATAGGACCTTCCTCCTGGTGTCTGATAATGCTTGTACTCCTCAGTCCTCCAACAGTCCGCGTTCTCACTCTCAGCTCCTAGTGCCTCTTGCTCCCAGCTCCTCACACACACACCACAAACTGAAGTGAGCTCCTTTTTAAAACCCAGGTGCCCTGATTAGCCTGCCTTAATTGATTCTAGCAGCTTCTTGATTGGCTGCAGGTGTTCTAATCAGCCTGTCTTAATTGTCTCCAGAAGATTCCCGATTGTTCTGGAACCTTCCCTGTTACCTTACCCAGGGAAAAGGGACCTGCTTAGCCTGGGGCTAATATATCTGCCTTCTATTACTCTCCTATAGCCATCTGGCCCAACCCTGTCACACCAGCCCCTGTAAGGTTCACACTGGGCAACCAGATTCAGTGCTCCAATCCGGCACCATTCCATTGTTTGTAAAACAGCTGTGTGGCTGGAAAACACCCAGCAACCCAAAGAGACGGACAGGAGGAGGTCAAAAGTATCCACAAACATTCCCTCTCACCCTCTTCTTCTGACAAGACAGCCTGGGAAGATGGAAAGACAGACAGATACACACAGACAAGGGCTTACTTTTTCTCACCATTAGCCTGGCTGAGTAAATTCCTTTTGAGCAGTAAAATGCTGCCTATTCCCTACGATCCCCTTTTTCTTCACATTGAGTCCAGACAGTGGCTAATTTGCCTACTGAGGACATAGAGTAATACAAATCAGTGAACACTTTTGAGGCTGCCTCGCTCTGTGACCGAATGTTCCCTAAAACCTGTGAGAAAGGGGAACGCTCCCCAGGTGAGTGGCTTGCCTGCAAGAGTACTCTGCCAGCCTCAAAGCTCCATACAAAGGTGGGTGCTAGAATACCCATGTTACAGGTAGGGAAGCTTAAGGCCAGAGTGATGGGGACCTACCCAAAGTGTCAGTGGCTGAGCCAGATATGGATCCCAGGTCTCCTGATTCCCAAGACCTAGGTTCTAAGCTCCTGCCTCCTCCTGCAAAGCCCCACCTGCAACATACAACCAGCATCTTTTCACCACCCCCTACATCCCCAGGCCAAGATGTTTTTGAAGGCGAAGGCTCATTGTCTGGGTAGCTTTATTTATGAAACACCAGCCCCGGAGGGATATGCAGCAGTTCTCGCACCATAACAAACGAGAGGGAAAACTGCATGCTCGCACCTGGGCTTTTGTGCTTCCCACCAGTGAGCTCATCTGGGAGACAGCAGAGAAAACCAAAGGAGAAGACTAGTGACTGCCTGGGAGATGGGTGGGGAATGATATCGAACAGCCCCTAGGTTGCCCTGGTTACATACAGACCCAACACACTCTCCCAGCATGGGGACAGGCGAGCAAGCATTGAGCGCCGTGGGTCACTGGCCCAGCATGAACCCCTTCCCCATCTCCCTGTCCCCCCCACAGAACCCCGGCACTCCTCTGCCCCACACTGGCTGTTCTTCTTGCTCGACATGGGACAAACTTCCCGCCCACTCCTGCCTTTGCTGGCACCTTGCGTCACTGACCTGGTTCTTCCCTAGGGAGGAAGAAACAGCCCTTTATGGTGGGGAAAAGGAGGGGCTTGAGGGACTGATATCCCTGCCTAGAGCCAGTGTACAGCAAGCTGGTCCTGGGCCAGCTTCCCTCACCCATCTGTGTCAGTGCCCCACAGTATTCTTCTGCTGAGGCCCCCCACTACTGACCCGCAGCCCCCCACTACTGACCCGCAGCCCCCCATCCTGCCACTGCCCCCAACTACTGACCCATAGCCTTCCCGTTCTGCCAATGCCCCCATTGCTGACCTGCAGCTCCCCACCACCAGTCCTGCAGCCCCCCTGTCCTGCCACTGCCCCCACACGGACCTGCAGCCATCTCTGTTCTGACGATGCCCCCCACTATTGACCTGCAGCACCTCCACTATTCCAGCCCTGCTGCCCTCTGGGCTCTGCCAATGCCCCATAGCTCTGAACTGCAGCCCCCTCACCCTCCAACTCTGCCAGTGCCCCTCAGTCTGGCCTGCAGCCCCCCATTCTTCCAGCCCGTGGTTGCTCAGGTCTCAGCCAGCCAGTCAGGAGTCGGCGGTGAGCCCAGTCAGAGCTGGGCTGAAATCAAACTCACTGTCCCATATCCCCAAAGGTAAGAGGGGAAAGGCCTCATGTGACCCCCACCACGCTCCTCTGGGTTCCAAGCCCTTGTGGAAAGTCCAGCCCTTCTGGTGACTGCCAGGGCTGATCAAGACTAGACAAACCTCTGCTCATTACCATACATGTTTGTGCAACACCCAAAAGTTGAACAGAGCCCAGATAAACAGAGCCTTGGATTTCACGTAGGAAATGTTGCCTGTCTGCTGGGGCAGCCTGCAGTGTTATCCGCTGGTAGCCTTTTGGTTTCATTGGAAACTAGTCGAGAAATACAAATAGAATTAGAGAGTTGAGCTTGGAGCATGCACCAGCCGCACTTCACACACGAACAGCTGGTACCAGCTGGTATCGACTGAGCACCAGAGAGGAGAGCTCGTCCCCAGGTCTCTCCAGCTGCGACAAATCACAGCATACGACAGGCAGCCTAGTGTTGCCCAGCTCAGGCTGGGACAACAGGCTGCTGGATCCGAAAGGCCAGCACCACATGCCGCGTTGCTCTTGCTGGTGGCCAGAAAAAACAGACCTTGCAAGCGACAGCAACGACGTTTAATCCACATCAGGGATGCTCCTGCCAGCTACCTGCATGGACTGTGCGTTTTCAACTGAAGGTTAGGTAGGACCTCACAAACAGTCACTCATTAAACTTCACCCCCAACCCAAATATTAGCCCCATGGTAATGGAGAAACTGAGGCACCAAAAATTGAAAGGTTTCAGAGTAACAGCCGTGTTAGTCTGTATTCGCAAAAAGAACAGGAGGACTTGTGGCACCTTAGAGACGAACCAATTTATTTGAGCATAAGCTTTCGTGAGCTAATTGGTTAGTCTCTAAGGTGCCACAAGTACTCCTTTTCTTTTTGCAAAAATTGAAAGTTTCCCCACACTGAGTTGGCCACCGAGAGAGGACTAAAACCCAGGATTGCTGGCTCCCCATGCTCTGCGATTTCCCCCCTCCGATGGACCTGCCAGAATAGCCCCCAGATGGGCTGGCTCACCATACTGATCGAAAAGTCCAGTGTGGGTGTAACCGGGCCTTAGTGGGTCACAACTGAGGATGCCAAATTCAGGACAAACTGCTGAGAAACAGGGCAAACACAACTCAAAACTGGTGGTTATTCTTTTATAAGATATACCAAACCAACCACAAAAATAAACTCCTGTTTCACCACACTGGCTAACAAGAAAACATAAAGGCAGTTGCCTCAGGCATTCCAGTTCTTATATCACCACCAAAAAGACTGGATACAGAGAGGAGTTGTTCTTTACAACCGGTCTCATCAAATAATAGGTCCTTCTGATCCCAAAGGACCAGCCACACACCCAGGTCAATATATAACGTAGATCTTACCCAAAAATCACTCTGATGCTGATCCTTTAGTATCTAAAATCTAAAGGTTTATTTACAAAAAGAAAGAAAGGTGAGAGTTAAAATTGGTTAAAGGAATCAATTACCTACAGTAATGGCAAAGTTCTTGGTTCAGGTTTGTAGCAGTGATGGAATAAACTGCTGGCCTAAGTCAAGTCTCTGGAGAACATCCACAGCTTGGATGGGTCTTTCAGTCCTTTGTTCAGAACTTCAGTTTGTAGCAAAGTTCCTCCAGAGGTAGAAGCAGGATTGAAGACAAAGTGGAGGGGTTTCCAGGGCCTTTTATAGCTTTTGCCATGTGGAGGGCATCCCATTGTTTTTACTGTGGAAATTACAGCAACAAGATGGAGTTTGGAGTCACATGGGCAAGTCACATGTCCATGCGTGTCACCTAGTCACAGCAAGAAATTTCATTAAGTGTAGATGGGCGTCTCCCATGGTCCACAAATGTTCTTTCGATGAGCCACTCAATTTGAATAGGCCCTCCAAGATGTGCTGGCTAATTACTTTGTGGGCGTTACCCCAGGAAAAAACATTTGAAATCCAAGAATGGAGCCAATACTTATAACTTCACATACAAAAATGATACGTGCAGACAGATGGCATCATCATAACCAGCCAGTCATAACCTTTCCATGGACAACTCACTCAACAACCTTTGTACAATATTTGCTGCAAATATAGAACAGTGGTTGCAACAATGATCTATATGGTCATATTTTAATGAGCTAAAGTCACAGTGGGATGATCCCAGGATCTCCCAGCTCTATTCGAAAGGCAGAGGAACAGGTGGATGTGTTTGTTGTGGTGTTATTGGGTTGCTGGGCCCAACTCACGCTATGTAAGTACGTGAGCTCCACTGGGCAGGTTAATGCCGCGCTCGTCGTAGCAGGGGTAGGGCGTGTTCATGCCACGTCCTACCCGATCCCTGGGAGTACAGATCAAAGGGACAGAGGGGCTCATTCTAGTGGGAGAAGTGGAGCAATGACTCTGCAGAGAATTCCTATCCCTCTGGGTCCCCACTGGAAATGTCTGTTTCCCTGCTGAAGCAAACTGGGGATGCCAGGTAAAGTTCGCAGCTTTGGGTTTCAAACCAATCGCGTGGAGAGGTGCCCAGCTGGCACATCCCAGCGGCCATGGGGATCCATTACTGGAAAGGTGTTTGTGCTGTTCACCCAGCCCTGCTGCACACAGGTGTCCTTAAAGCCTGATATGGCAGCTGACTCCCCTGCCATTGACCCATTAATCTTTCGCTTAGTAGAGACGGACGGAATGAGATGGTCTCACAGTTCCTAGGAGGGCTTGATACTGAGGGGAGGCAGTGAACGGACAGTGTACTAAGCACAAGCACATGTCCCATGACAGGCAGAAGAACCACATTACAGCTTGTCACCTCACAGACCCACAGCTAGAAGCTTTGGGGCATGACCTCTGATCTCCTGCTCCACCCAGTCCACATCCAGGATCCTCTCGCTGTTTGGGGTGCGGCAGCAGGGTGTGCAGGTCTTTGGGGGCCCTGAGGGGAACCAAAGGCCTGACTCACCCCACCCCACCGGCGTCCTGAGTGTTACATCCTTGGGGGTGTTAATAAGGCATCAAACGATACAAGCCAGAAGAAATGTCACTGTGCAACATCTCCATGGGCCCTGCTCCCAGTGCATGGAGTGACAGTGTTGCCAGGGGCCTGCCCGTGGCAGCTGGCCTGTCGAATAGCAACTAATCAACCCTCGGGGGGGCCCCTGGATATTTACAGCGATAAAAGGGACAGTGAGGGGCTAAGGTCGTGCCGACTCTAGCTCTCAGAGCCCTCAGTGTTAGGGCAGCAGCCTCTGGTGTAGTGTTTACTGCACGGCGCATCCTCTCCGCAGGAGCCATCGATGGCCTCCCAGCACACCCAGACTAACTAGGGCGTCAGCTCTGTTGATATGTCAACACATCATGTGCCTAAGTCAGATGATTCTGGAATTTTTTTAAACTTACTGTGTTTGTGAGAAACTCGGAAACGTTTACCTTGGGGCAATGAACATTTCCCACCAGTTTGAGGCTCTGTTGCTACATCGTAAGGTGTGCTGTGTCTTGTCAACCTCTGCACCTGCCCTGCGTGCTGAACGCCAGCTCCATCACGTGAAGTGTCAGAGCACCCGACTGAGACCCACTGCGATGGGTGCCAGGTTTCAGCCATATTCCGCTTCCATTGAGACAACAGGAGAGAGGGTATTTCACTGCAGCTCTCTGAAATCCTTATCATTATTTACAGCTACACTATGGATCTTCTCCCTCTCAGCTCCTCGACTTTCCTCCAGAAGTGCCATTTCTGGTTCTCCCTCAGGCGAGACTGGTTATTTCTGTGAGTGGAAAGACTTTCTACACAATAAAGTCCTGGGCAGTGTCAGGTTATGTTAGCAGCTCGGTTCACAGATTGAAACACATCATGTTGTCTTGGCCTTTCCTAACACTTTGCAAACTTGAGCTAATTTAGCTCACAAGGACCTTGCAGTGTGGGAAGAGCAGAGGGAGGGGAAAGGGATTGAGGAGGGAAGAGAAGCAGAGGAGATGGGGAAGCAGGAGTTCCCCTATGTGAAAATCTGCTGGCCAGCAGTATGGAGATAAAGTCCCTTGGAGCCCACAGTCGCCCGCACCGAGCTTGCTGCAGACAGCCATCCTGGTGATCATCACCTCCGCTCGTGGGCCCAGGCTGTGGTTTCCAAACCAATTGCTTGGATTCCTACAGCTTTGCCTCCTTGTTCAACCAAACCCCCATCGTACTCGTGCCAGACGCCCTGGCTTTCTGCAGCAGCCAATTGAATGGGACCAGTGAGCCGAGAAAACTTGCACAAGGCAAATGGAGCCTTCCTTAGTGCCAAGGCCCTCGCTCCCGCAGACACCACAGAGCAGGGCACAGGGACCCAGCAAGCAAGGAGACCACAGGCGCTTTGGTGAGACTCATTCCCCGCAGCAGACAGAGTGCAGCGTGGCTGAGCCCTTTGCTCTCTCTCTCTGCGGGAGCCTTCACTCTCTCTGAATCCTGCCTCTCCACAGCCCAGCCATGGTAATGGGCGACTGGTGTACATGGATCCCCAGAACTGGGGCAGCTCTGCCAGGGGGATCCTGTAGGGCGAGTGCAAACAGCTTCCAGGGTTATTTGTCCCTGGCCATCCCAGGGCCCAGTTGTACCTGCCTGTGATCCGAGCTCCGATGTCCTGCACACGACGCACACTGGCAGTGCATTGGCCTCGGGCTGGCTCAGTCACCTGTTAATATTTACAGGGCGAGGCACCGCACAAACACAACACGGGTCCCTGCCCCAAACGGCAGAGGGGAGAAGCTCCTTTTCCCATCCCCAGTCCCAGAGCTGCCCAATAGTCCAGACATAAAAACACTCGGTGCACTCTGGTTTCCTCCCCGGGAGGATCCGTCCCGCTCTGACATTGTGTGGGGACAGGAGAGATTTATTCATCCTCCACTGAGACCGTGTCTATGGCTCTCGCCGGGCCTGGCGGACCTGACTCCAACTGAGCAAAGAGACGCTGGCTCCCTTTGTAGCTGGAGTTGGTGTATTTAGGGGTGGCCTCTGCTAAGGACAAACCGTGGCCCCAAATGGAGGGAACGGTAGCAGCATGCCTGCCCCAGCAAGCGCCAAGGCCTGCATGGTTTGTTATTCTCGAAGCAGCCGCCTTGCTGAGCCCTTGTGTTTATACATAGACATGCTTGAGAGCTGGGCTCAGCCTCAGAAACAACTTCTGCTTCAGAAACAACTGGGGCAAGAGTAAGAAATAGTAAAAATTTTCCATTGTCAGAGGAAGTGACCAATAAACAAAAGCCAGCAGCCTGCGGCAGCCCTGCCATGCAGGCAGCCTGGGGCAGCCCCAGCGAGTCTCTTGAGCAAGTGATGCCAACAACATGTTAGGAACAAGAGGAACCAGAGCAGACAAACAAGGGGCTGTTTTTAACAAAGTGAATAACAAGGCAACGTGCAGGCGGGGTGGGGAGTCAGTGGGCAGAGCGGGGCCTGGGGCATCAACAGGCTGTGTGGCAAACGGCTGTGTGGAAAAGCCCCACGGCTTCTGGGAAAGAGCCTAGAGACTCCCACGCTTTGTGGCCTTCAGAATCAGAGCCGCAGGACAGAAGGTCTCTCCCTCCAGGGGTGCAACCAGAGACCCCAGCCCACTGTGCCAGGCTCTGCACAAACGTGACAGGACAGTCTTTGCTCCAAAGCACTTACTGTCCTGGTACAAGACTGAAAACAACAGGTGGTTACAAACAGCCAAGGAGAACGCAAGGAAACAATGGAACGGTGCTGGCCAGGTCAGCACCAGTCACTGCTCACCAGTTGGCCGGCCACTGTCCAGTGATCTGCAGGCATCAGGGCAGAGGAGTGTTTGTGGGATGACAGTGACTTCACGGATGGTCCAGGGGAGCCCCTCTCTACTCAAGGGGTGACATGACAGAAAGCAACAAGGCACTTGCTGGGAAGTGTTTTAAACACCCAGAGCCTGTTTCTGGTACAGTGCTGCTTTGCACAGACGTAGCTGCTCTGTGCCAAAAGCCTCCCGGCAGCATGCCTCAGTATCACTCCCATCTTACAGAGGGGAGCGGAGACACCCAGGTGACAAGTCACAGGCGGAATAGCTGACTGCAGTACATTACTTGCCTTCCCCTGCTCTATTTAGACATGGGGTGGCCTGGGAGCGTGCTCCATGCCTGGAGTCTCACCACGCTCCTGCTGCCGAGCCTGTGTGATTAGAATCTATGTTTGAACTGCGAGTCTGGTAACCTGCTGTGGGATCTGCCTTGTGCCCTGGGCAGGCCTGTGCTCCGTGGTCCGGACAGAGTCCTTAATGCATAGGAGATTTGCCCTGGGAAGCACAAGCAGGAGTTTCCCTGGGATGTTAAGCGGGGTTGGGAATAGAGGTTGTTGCTTCAGACCAAACTGCTCCATGCAAGAACAAAGGCGTTCGTGGTGACACGAGGGAGATCCGCATGCCCTGCCGGGCAATCAGTGACACAGCAGTGCACAGGGGACTGCGCCCACACCCATAGATCCAGCAGGGTCCAAATCCAACAACTCAGAAGGAGCAGGGCAGCCTAATCCACAGGTAAAGAGCCGGGGGGGGCTTTCCTTGCTCCTCTGCTCCCTATCACTAGAGCTGGTGAATGCAGAGGCCTCTCTCCTTATACTGTGCAGCACTCGCCTGATGGCAGAGGGAAAGCTGATGTTCTTCAAAGGAGAGGAAGCAGGAGGACTAGCCAAGCAGACTTTTACAGCTCCACAGAGCAGCTTGCACAGATGCTGCAGGGAATCGTCTCTCCCTGTGCCGTGCCCATTCACTGAGAGGATCTCAGAGCAATTTACAGACCCCCCCGTCACCCCCGCCTTCATTACTTACCCCCCAGATGGTTCCCCTGCGCCTCCCACCCTCAGCCAGCATGCCAGGGTGCTGTCACCTTAAGGGAAGCAGGCTACACACACCCATCAGGGCAGGTGCATGGTGGTTCAGCTCCAAGCAGGCCTGGGGGATCAGACAGGGGAGTGCCCGAGCAGGCCCCACGTGGCACGGAACCCGAGTTCCCTTTTGGGAACAGATGAAGTTAAGATTTTGAATGTCACCTTGACAGGGCCACCACCCTCCTCCAGCTCTAAGGAACCTGCCCAGGGCTTTCATGCTCTCCACCCGGGGTCACTGTACTTCCCTAGTGGCCTCCCCAGCTGTGCCCCATGAAAGCACAGACAATGTCAATGCAACAAGTCTGCACTGCGGGCAGCTCCCCAGGGCTACCTGACCCCCAAGCCTCATCTCAGCATGCCCCAGGCCCAGGGTAACACTGTGGGTGGGCTCTTTGGCAGCTGCCTCTTCTGGGTCAGTCCAGAGTCCTGGTGAGGAATCTCCAGGAGGCTGACCAGACCTACCAGCCCCTCCTTGGCCGTCTGGCAGACACAGGGTGTCACAGTTGTGGTTTGGATACAGATTCCCTGACGCCAGCTTCCTTCGCGTCTCTGGCTCTCTGCCAGGCGGGGGTCAGGGGAGCTGCCTCCATCTGCTGCAGCCCCATGGCCACCGCGAGGCGCAGGCGCTACCTGTCACTGGCTGCAGACTTCCCAAGGGCTCACTCCCCACAGACTCCTGCTTCCTGTTTGTGAAGGCAGTGGCCAGGCCTGAGTGCAGAGGAGAGCCCAGAAATGCTGACCTGGTACTTCCCAGGTTTAGCAGAATTGAAAACACACGTCCCCATGCACACAGCCTCCGCCAGGGAGAAACCACACTGGAGACACCGGGCCCAGCTCAGGGGAAGGGGAGGCCACGTTATTTCAGCTCAGAGAGCCCCGTGGCCTGCAGGGCTCTCTCCAGCCCCTCCTCTCCGGTAACCCACCCAGCCCATGGCACAGGAAAAGCCTGTCCTGCCTCAGTGCTAGGGTGCCAAATGCCAGCGTGTGTTGTGGCATCCTGCACCTAAGCCCGAGACGGGTGGGTGTGCTCAGTGCTAGGAGGGCAGGGCAGGCACCCATATTGCAAGCAGCTGGCACGGCTTATTTCCTTGAGGCCAAGCAGCGAGTAGCTCTGGAGAGTGAACTTGCCTCTCCTCCCTAGACAGGGTATGGCCAAGGCCCGCTGGCAGGGCAGACAGCGATCTCCAGCTGCCCACCCCACTTGGCTGTGCAGGTCAGAGCTCTTTGCTTCTGGCTCCCAGACTGTCCACATGGCTCTGTGCACCAGCAAATGGGCGGGGCCCTGACAGGTCAGTGCAGGGTACCACGGGACATAGGCAATGAATTAATGGTTTCAATCCAAGCTTAGAGATGGCCCAGGCGTCACCTACGCCCACTTCTATACATGCAGGGTATGAACTAACCGTGGCGATGCTGGCTCTGGAAGATCAGCACAGTTGTGGGTGTGCAGGAAATGTACGCAGGTATGTTTATCTGCAAACAGACCTGTTAAACGTGTCATGTCCCATGAAGTCTGCCGTGTAGTCCCCCGCTAACCTAGTTAACTTGGCCTAGAAGCCAAATACAGCTGGAGAAAGTGTCACATTCTGATCTCAGTTACACTGGCTTAAGTCTGGAGTAATGCCATGGACTTTTGCAGCATCACGCTGGCTTCACAGCGATGCATGTGAGCTCAGGATCCAGCCCAAAGCGAGTTTAGCCCCCGTCAGAAATAGAAGTGAGGGAGGAGCATCAGCAGCAGCTTTGGCTGCCGGTGCTGGGTGCTGCAGCCTATTTGTGAAAAAGTCACGTGGCATCAAGACTCCTCTGTTGAGCAGCAGTACACGAAACCGCAAAGCCAAGAGGAAACGTCTGTGTACGTGTCCCTGTGAGTGGAAGCCACGTGCCGAGGAGTTCTGATCTTGCAGAAGGACAAACAGAAAGGGGCAGAGGGGGCTTGGTGGTGGTTTCTCTTAGTCCCCCAACAGTGAACAGTCCTAGCAAGCGTAGCCAAGGAATGGATCTGCGGATGCTGATGTATATTGCCAGGAATGCCAGGCACAAGTCAGAGCAGCATCCTCACCGCTCTGACAGCGCCGGGCACAGAGGCTGCCTGGCCTCAGAGAGCCCCCAGTCCCGGTGTCAGGCAAGACACAGCAGGGGCATCAAACCGACAGGGACAGCATGGGTGGTAAGGACAAGAGAACACAACAAACAGACCTATGCATTGGGCTAGGGCCTGGCCAAGCTAGCCCTGGGAGACACAACAGCAGGGCTTGCTCACAAGCCCTCTGCCGGGCAGCAAGGAGCGTCACCCCCTTTAAGGCGTCAGGGAGACGAGGACTAGAGGCCATGCGACTCCCCTGGCGTCAGAGGAGGAAGGAGCTGGTGGCAGAGCCCAGCTCTCCTGACTCCCCGCCCCAGACCTGAGCCACACACTAGTGCACCCCGCAGCAGGGCCGCCAGGCGGAGGTGCCGTGTTGCTGCTCTCTGGCTGAGGCCCTCAAAGGAGGACTCAAGTCACCAGGGAGCAGTTCCCTGGGCCCGGCTGCACCCCTGAAGTCAGACACAGCACCCATCAGATGCTACCGAGAGCTCCCTGAGCCTGAGGTGAAACAGCCTGTCAGGTGCTACTGGCAGCAAGAGCACAGCAGCGGGACCAGTCCCACGCGACAAAGCGGCTCTTTCAACCTTGCTCCCAAATGGGGGGGTGCCTGAGAACCCCCATTCAGCTGCATGTGACAATGTCTCCAGCCCTCCCGACTGGGCAGCAGTTTGGGGAAGCCCCTCACTTTAGGCCACGTTCATTTGGGATCCCTTCAGTTTTAAGGGCGAAGATTAGTCACATCAGAAATAGGGAAGCCTGCAAAGGAGGCTGGGGAGAGCGCGATTCGCACCAGACACAGGAACCTCTCCACATTGTAAGTTCCCTGCATGGAGCACGTGCCCGTGTCCCTTGTTTGGGCCTAGGACACTGCACCCTGCTAGCAGGTTCAGCAGCATGAGCATCTCCCACCAGCACAGCGCCAGTGTGGACGGGACCACGGGAGCTAGTGAGGCACCTGCTCTCCTGGCATCAGGAGAGGGGAACATTGCAAACAAGTCAGAGCAGTGAAGAGGCCACAGTTTAAGAGTCAATCTAATCCCAGGGTTTGGCTGCCCCATCCTGCAGAGGGCGGGAGAGCTGGACCAGCACAGGAGGTACCTGCCGGTTTCAGAGGGTGGATTCTGTGCCAGGTAAAGCTCTGCACAGGTCAAGCCCCAGCCACAGGAGGGTGGTTACCAAGGCCCCAATGCAAGTGCATCATCAGCTTTGCTGTCCCTGGGGGCAGGGGGAAACAAAGGCAGGGCTTTTTACAGAAAAAAGTCAGGACCCCCAGATGCCAGCCAGGAACAGCAGCACCTACGTCAAGGGGGGAGGCGTGATCCCTGGGAGAGGGAAGGAGAAACTGGAGTCACATGCAGGAGTGTTCACACTTAAGTGAAATAAGTGCTACTCAGAAGCATTGCCACCCCCTGCCAACAAGAACCTAAGAGCGGCCACACTGGGTCAGACCAGTGGTCCATCTAGCCCAGTAGCCAGTCCTCCTACAGCAGCCAATGCCAGGCACTTCAGAGGGAGCAAACACATTGAGTGATCGGTCCTCTGCTCTCCAGTTCCAGGTTCTGGCAGTCAGAGGTTTAGGGTTGCGTCCCTGACCATCCTGGCTAATAGCCATTGCTGGGCCTATCCTCCATTAACTCATCTAATTCTTTTGGAACCCAGTTATACTTTTTGCCTTCACAACATCCCCCGGCAACGAGTCCCACAGGGTGACTGTGCGTTGTGTGAAGAAATACTGCCTTGCGTCTCTTCTGAAGACGCTGCCTGTACATTTTATATTGATAGACGCTCCAAGTGCAGGAGCAGAACGGTACGCAAGAGGCCAGGCAGTCCCCAGCCAGTGCATAGCAGTGTCCTGGCACTCCCAGCACAGGGTGGGGGGAGCTGACGTTAATGGGATGTTTGTGACAAGCAGTTGCAATGAATGGGCCACCCTCGGGGACACATTCCCCAAACTTTCCACTAGAGGCTCGAGCTGTGTTTGTTTGCAGGAGTTTGTGTTTCACAAGAGGGCGGGAGAGGGCGTTGCTGATTCTCACTCATCACAACACGCCTTTGCTGCCCTATTTTGCACCATCCATGCAAGTTGCACAAGGGGGTCACTCAGGTGCCCCCTGCCAAGGTCCAGGTCCATCGGACAGGCACATAAGGAGAAGGGGAATCACAGGCAGGTTTTGAGGCCTGTGAAGTAGCGAGATGATGTTTATGGGGCTATTTTCAAACAGCCCCAAGGAGCTTCCAGTGTGACCGAAACAGACCAACATGGTGCACTGGGGGGACAGGGTCTGCATGAGAGCAGAGAGCTTGGAGGAAGCTGTTCTAGGCCCAAGGGCAGCATGAGAGGGCGAAGAGGACAAAAGCAGCAGCGAAGAGCGTAAAGCCAGTCACTACCAGTTCCGTTGGGGCTCCAGGCTCTCTCAACCGCGAGGTCAGCCACAGAGGCATTGGGGACGCAGGGAACACGTGCCTAGAACCGCTGTAAGCACATCCATGGCTGCAGCTGTTGGGACAGTCGATAGCGGGTTCCTGTAGGGGACCCTGTGGTGGGTCCCCAGGGGCTCAGGCTGTCCAGGCTCTCAGCCAGACCCCCCCCCAAGCACTGCAGAGTGGCCAGTAAACATGCCCCCTGCACTGGGGTGGGGTTGGGCTTTGGGGATCCATCCACCCACCCCATAAACATCTTCCTGTGCCTCCAAGCAGCCCCATGTTTGCAGAGGCATGGGACTGCGCTGCTCTGGGCCAGGCCTGTTTGGGCTCAGGCCTGTGTGGCTTGGTAACCTTCAGAACGAGGGGTTTACTGGCAGCGGCCCGGCCGCACACCCCCTTTGCCCGCATGTGCCTGGCCCAGGCAGGGCAGAGCCAGCCCCTCCGTTGGTTTGCTCCAGACCAGCCTGAGGCGCACAAGCTGAGGTTGCAGCCTGAGTCTCCCCCCGCCCCGCGAGGCTGCTGCCAGTGCAGTGCTGGGCTCGCTTGTTTTTCTCTGTGGGGAGCTGGAGGGACTCCAGAGCTGCAGCTCAGGAATCCACAGACAGCAGGCACGCCACTAATCCCCAACCCATCTTCTGGCAAAGACCCGGTCACAGCACCCCTCCCCGCAGTCTGTCCCCATCAGCCGGCCAGCCCACCTGATCCCATTGCCACAAGTCTGGTATTTCATACTTGGCGGGTTCGCCTGGCCCCCCCTTTCCAGAGAGTTCTGACCCTCTGCTGGAGAGGGCAATGACCCCAAAAGAGCTCCATCCATAAACACACAGCTTGCCAGTACAATACCTCACAGCCTGGGCCCGCTGGCTTCTGCCCTCAAGTTACCCCAAAGGCAGCAGGGACACCAGGACCTCAAGAAGGGGGTTAGTTACCTGGGGATATCAGTTTCACAAGCAGCAGGAAAGCTCATCACTAGGGCCCTACCAAATTCACTGTCTATTTTGGTCAATTTCACAGTCATAGGATTTAAAAAATCGTAAATTTCATGATGTCAATTGTTTAAATCTGAAATTTCACAGTGTTGTAATTGTCGGGGTCCCAACCTAAAAAGGAATTGTAGCTCATTCCAGGTGTGGCCAGGATTCTCACCCTTAGCAGCCAGCCTTGCTGCAGTTGCCATGGGAGTTCCTGGGTAAACTGCAAAAAGAACAGGAGGACTTGTGCCACCTTAGAGACTAACCAATTTATCTGAGCCTAAGCTTTCGTCAGCTACAGCTCACTTCTCATCGGGAGCATTTCGATAATTTGCACTTTGTTTCCAACTCACCAGCTACGGCACCAGCCCAAGGAGACATCGGTCACATGGTGACTGCTGGCCTTGTGTGTCAGCCCCTGGCGTGGGCTCTTTCGAGTTACCTGTCTGCCTTGGTACCCAGCTGTGGGGCGCTCTCTGCTTTCCTGCCTGGGACATGCACACTCCATGTTCACGCTGTGTGCTTCTGGGGACACACTGCAGCCGCGTGCTCACTGCCCCATGGGGAGGTATCAGCATGTGCCTAGAGCATGGGGAGGAAGGCCCCAGAGCTCTAGGCTCAGCTCTGCCCAGGACTTGCTGGGTGCCCTGCAGGAAGCCTCTCCCAGCTCTTTACCACAGCAGAATGGGGATGCTAAGCTTGTCTGACCACATGGGCTTGGGGCGCCGTTAGTTCTGACATGCTTTGAGAGCAGTTGAGAGGCATGCGGCACGGATGCGTGTTGTATGTTGCGGTATGTATGTTATAGGTATTTAAAAAACAATAGAGAGAGAGAGACACACCCCCCCCCCCAGCACTATAAGAAAGGCCCCCAGGCAGTAACCTGAAGCATGTTTCTCCCTGTACAGAGAGAGGCCTGGCCATAGAGGATTAACACCCAGAAAATGCCCCTGCCTTCCCTGTGCAACATAGACAGCGAGAGAGAGAGAGACCCCCAGGGGCACATGTGAGCCAGGGAGCGGGGCCAGGGCTTGCTGACCGTGAACTGAGGGGCACCGGGGGGCCTTTGGGGAATCCAGGGGAGCCGTTAGGTTAGCTGAAAGCAGCTGCACTAGGAAACCTAAGGAAGGGTTACAAGCTGGCCCCAGACTGCTCAGCAAACAGCCCCAGCTGATTCCAATTCGGGGTGTCTTGCTTGGAGGCTGAGATTCTGGGAGGGGCCCAATGCTCCAGAGCCAGCTGCGGGCTGGGCCATTTCCTGGCTGGGGAGGAATAGCGTAAAAAAAAAATAAAAAAATAGAAAGGAGCATAAACAAGCCCTTAAATAAAATAAAATTTGAGAAAAGGGAGGGAGTAGAGCTAGACCTAGCGACCACTGGCAGCATCGTCCCTGGGAGTCTCCAAAGCATTTCCCTCCCAGCTGGACCAGGTGTCATAAATAGGCTCAGCACCGTAATACTACAACACGCCCCCTGCTCAGGATCAGGTCGCCGCACACGTGCCGCTCAGAGCTCTGCACTTGTTTGGGTGCCGTTGTGTAAGCGGCGTCGTACAGGACGGTCTGTGCCTCCCTGACCGAGTAAACCGAAACGACACAACGCTGGTGCTTCTGCAGCCCGCTGATCGCCTCCGGCTCGTCCCCCCCCCCCCGGCCTCAGCACCCACCCCGCTGATCGCCTCTGGCTCGTCCCCCCCCCCCCATGGCCTCAGCACCCACCCTGCTGATCGCCAGCCCAGCCTGGCACGTGGGGAAGCTGCGGAGGGGAGCTCTGTGTTCAGGGGGTGTGGATGTGTGGTGGGCGCAGAGCTCTGGCCAGGAACCCGTGGATACACCACGTCCTGCACACAACAGCCGAGGCAGTAGGCAAGCGTGCCAACCCTGCACCTGCCCGTGTGCCCAAAAGGACCTTCCCAAGGGCAGCTCTGTGGCTGAGGCTTATGTGAGGCGGAGGCTCCCACTGACCTCAGCCAAGTCTCTGTGGGGCTGCCGCCAAGGGGAACAGGTAAGCCAAAGGGGACAGTGGTTTTTGTCAGCTGGACACTTGTCCATGGGGCACTAGCCTGAGCCCATGTCACAATGGTAAATCCCTGAGGCCACCAGCCGGCCACCAGCCAGCCCACGCAGCCCAGCACTGGCTGCATTTTGCAAGGACTCATTTGTTCGCTCACTGTCAGGTGCTTGAGAGCTCCTTGTGTCCTGGCTGTGACTAAGCAGCCGGGCAGCAGCGCACTCCAGCCCTGCCACGCTGCAGCATCTGTCACAAGCAAACAACGCCAAGCAGCAGGGGCTTGCGCTGGGGGCCTGGGAGCCCTACACCCAGCCAGGGCTCCACAGGGAGCTGGAGAGGGAATGCACGCTGGAGAGAGAGCTCCTGCTTTTCTATGGGCAGCTGTGAAATACATTTGTGAGCAACACTGAGACAAAGGCCTGGTCCAATGCCCAATCCAAGGAAGCAGGGGCAAGAGCAACAGGACAATGCCCCGCAACCCGTCAGCGACAAACGTTCCGGTTTGTGGTAACTCTTAGCGCCCAGGGTGCGATGTGCTGCATGGCCTCACGGCAGACAGACAGACACGCTGGGCAAAGGGAAGAGTCATTACACTGCTGTACTGGTCGCTGCACCCGCACCTGGACTCGGATGGTAAATAGCATCAGACACAAAACCCCGCTGAATTTATAAACAAAGGAATCGTAAATACACAGGCAGGCCGAGGCACGAGACATTGGAACCTGGGGAGATAAACAATCTGTGAGTAAAAAGTTCAAAGCACCCACCCCACACACACACACGAGGTATTCCGATTATGAAACCTGTTCGCGTGATGTCAGCCTGTCTCCGCTGCATGCAAACACACAATACGTAGGCGTCCTGGGTTTAGACACAGCCCATCTCCGTGTAATACACTATGTACATGGTGAAAGACATTTTCCAGTCCTCCTCTGCTTAGGAACAGACATAGCACGTCCTCCTAATGCACCCTCTGGTTTAGTCAAGTGTACGACGGCTTTACAGCAACCCCTGGGAGAATTCCTGGAAGAATCTCCGCTTGAAAAAAGTCTTAGTCGCAGGCTGTAGCTTGACGTGGTGCCTAGTTGGGTTGGATTCCCTAAGGTGCCAGGCCAGTGCCCAGCTCACACTACACTCTCCCCCTGCCAGGGATCATGGGGGGAAGAGCGGGGCTGTAGGAGTACTGACAACACACTGGAACATGTTTCCCCATAAACAGCGGGCTGGTTTTTGCACCCACTAGGAAAAAACCATGAGAAAGAGCAAGGGCACAGGTGCCAAGTGTAAACACGGGCGCTGGCCCAGGTGCAGCCCCAGAGCACACCTCTTTACAGAGGCCTAACACTGTTTGCCAACAGCAGCACGAACGCTGCGAGGTATCTGAGCACAGCCTGCAGCCACCCAGGGTGATGGGGCCGGGCCAGCAGGTGACATTGTTTAGGGGTCTGCAAATTAAAAATAAGTTTGCAACCCCATGTTATGGCACAAAGTGCTATAGCTTAAGCCAAGAGTGCAGTCCGTGGCGCTGACAGGGCCCAGCATACGGTGCTCCAATTTGACCCAAGTGGCTCCCTGCTGGGGCCCACCAGGTCCTCAGTATCAGGGTGGCTGCATTTGGCTTCTGGACAGCACTCTGGCTGCTGCAGAGACATAGAACCCAAGGGTGGAAAAATACAATACCAAAAACAGGAAATGAATTAAGCGAACCTAGGCCAAGGCAGTGCCCCAAGGCCCCACGCAGAGAGAGGCAATAGGAGTGTCAAGCGCGGCATCTGCTGTGGGACCTGATTAACCTGGGTTAGGGGGAGAAGGAGCCTTTAATGAGCAGCTGACGTGCCTCCTTCCGCCCAGGAGCCTAGCCCCTCTGGCCCAGCCGCACCATCACAGAGCAGGCTGGGCTCCGCTGCACCTGTGTTCAAAGCTGTAAGAGTCCCTGTGCCCAGCCTGGCATGCCCCCCTGTGCCCCTCATGGGGGGCCCTGCTGCCCCTCCCTTACCCAGCACCTCCGCAATCATTGCCCCCAAGGCGCTGCCCCCACCTGGGGGCTCAGTGCTAATGAACTGTGCTGGTCTCTTGGCACCAGGCAGGGTGACCTACCCCACTCCCCACCAGCCTGAGCCCCCCCGGGGCTGCTTCCAGGCTTTGGAGGGGCGATCAGGCCCTAGGGACCAGTCTGTCCTAGGCCAGCCAAGTGCAATGCATAGCCACTGTGTGCTTACAAGAGCTGTGCACTTCTACCTCGCCTCCTCTCCCAGCTACCGCTGCACAAACAACCCCGACCACCCCACAATGCTCTGCTGAACCCAGCACGTGCCATTGCTCCAGGGGCCAGCTGGCCTGTTCTCCCTGCAGCAGTGCCTGGATGGGACTGGCAACTTCCACTGCTGAGTAGCCTGGGGTCAGGACTCTGGTTCCATTTCCACCTCCCATGTTGTGTGGCCTTCTGGGCACTTCAGCATCCCTCTGCAGCAGGGGTAGGTGACACCCTCCCATGGGCTGGGATGAGGCAGCTGAATTCAGGTGAGATCAGGAACCACTTTTGGATCCCCTGGACAGCTGTGCAGAGCAGTCCTGAGCTTCTCAGAAGCCAGGGGGCTGACTCACAGTGATGGGAGAGGGCTGGGTTAGCATGTCAGGATCTGGGCCCCAAACATAGAAGGGCATGGACAGGTCCCAGCCATCCCTAGCCGGGGACTATGGAAGTCAGTGGGTAGGAATGGACCAGGCAGCCTGCCTGAGAGCTCCCCTAAATACACATCAGCAGTCCTGCAACACCCTCATGCCAACAGGGGGGCCCTGCAGAAGAGGACAGGAGGTAGAGTTTCCAGGACACTATTCAGACACTAACTTCAGAATAACAAGAGTTTATTTCAAAACCTGGAGTTGTACAAAAGCAGAATTAGTCAAAAAACACACCAGTTACAGGTATATTAAATTTTTTTTTTTAAAAAAAGCTTGCGTTTCCGGTCCTTAGTGGAGGAAGCTGACTGCATAGCTAAAGTAAGCTGGTTAGGGACCTTTTGCTTTGGCTCTGAGCTGGAATACTGTGGCTGTCAGTGGTTTTAACCAGCAAGCTGGTAGTTTTAGCCTCAGATCATGGAATGCATCGTTTACTAACGAATGATCAATGGCCAAGATCTCTTGTCAAGTCTGCACAGGGAGCAGTAAGACCAGCCTGAAGCCAAAGGCAGATGCACCCAAGCAGTCTTCATTACAACCTCTTTTTCCCCTGCTAACAGGATTTACCAGCTTTCAGTGCATACCATCAGCAGCATCTTCCTCACTCTGCTAATGGCAGACAGACCTGTGGCTCTTCCCACTAGGTGCTGGGTGAAGTGTTAACAAGGCAGCAAGTCCACAGGCAACTCCACATGCAACAGGACTGGATTTAAGGCTCTTACCTACTTGCCTATAGTGTCTACAGGCCTCATCACACATACTCTCCCAGTGCTGGGCTATGGGACACTGACCATGTCAGCAACTGTATGGCCCTGCGCCTGGCAGCTTTCCCCATTCACCTTTTACTCTGGCAAATATATAGAGAGGGCAATCAAATGCTACTGGAACCATTCTAGCAGCCCCAAAGGCACAAGCCCTTTAAAGATTAAGGCACAGCTTTCTGCATCAGTGGAAGGTTCAATGGGTTTTGCAAGTTTGTCTGGTGCCTGGTAGGGACCAAACTAGACATGGTGACCAAGACAGCACCATAGGTCTTGCTGCGGTTTATAGAACAGGAGTTCTTCCCTGAGCTCACAGCTCTTGCCCCCCCTGGCACCTATACAATCCTTGACTCAAGGGAACAGTCTTCACACATTTAATGTCTCAGAGTGTGTTAGACCAGATGCAATGCACAGCCCCGGCAGCAGGCACCCCGGGGCACAACTTAAGGCTCATGGGTGCTGGACAGCAAGGGCTGAGCCTCAGTCTGAGGAGAACAACCCCATTTAATTCTTCAGAAACTGAAGTCCTGGTGACTTTATAAGAATGCAGAAGCTGGAGGGTGCCCTCAGATTACCATGGTGTTTAAACCCTTACCCAGAGCAAGATTAAAATGCTTTCCAGTAATCCCAAGAAGCACTTCCCAGTCCTGTTTTCTATTGGCAGGAGTTAGGTGGAGCATGACCATGGTAGCTGCAAGATGAAGGAGCTTGGCTTGTTTGAACCCTATACTCCCGCAGAAGAGTTCTTAACCCTACACCCTCCTCTGCCACCCTTGCTCATGTGCTCAGGAGCTGCTCTGACCCCACATGGCAAGTCCAACCCCCTCGTTTCAGCTCTGGGGCAAGAGGAGTCAGTCCATGAGATGCAGCATCATCAGGTAGTTTCAGGCGGCAGTGAGCAAACAGGTTCTCAGCTCCACACGAGCTCCAGCCCCACAATAGCCTCTTGGACGCCGATCCGGATACCCAGGGCTGATGTCCTGCGAGTCTGCAAGCGTCTCAGCCCCACCAGATTGGTATTCTAATAACTGCACTCAGTGACGCTTCCTTCAACAGGTCATGCAGCGTGGCCGGATGCTGTCTGGTGTGGGGTTTGGATCCACCTGAAAAGCCAAGTGGAGTTGTACCAGACACCAAAGGGAGAGTCATCCCAGCAAGGGTCCCCTAGCCCGACCTCCCAGGGGAGGCTGTACTTACCTCTGAGTACAGTGGAGGAGGACGGTAGCGGAACTCTTGGATGTAAGCAAAGAAAGGACCTTCCAAGCCATTGCTGAGTTCACCTGGGCAGGGTGGGGACAGGTTCTGAGCAGACTCTTCACTGGACACAACAGACGAATATTCAGGGGGAGCTGGAAGGAGAACAGAGGCATTGTGTGGTTAGGCAAGAATCTGCTAGCAGCAGACATGCAGATAGTTATGTCTGCATTTAGCCACATCCCCTCCCCTGGATACCTGGTCCCCGCAGCACCAGGGCGCACAAAGCCACATGCTAGGCAGAGTTCGGGGCAGAGGACAAGGCTCCTAGTTTGCCCAGACACTCCCTCCGGACCAGCTCACTTGGAGCTGCCGCCCCATGCGGCTGGATCCCAAAGCACCAAGAACAGATGCTTACCCTCAGGCTCCTCCGGTATCACCATTCTGAGCCAGTCCAGGTTGACGCTGTACTGGCTGCTGATGCTGGATGTGCGGCTCCCGAACGGATGCAGTGGGATCGTCCCAATCACAAGTGGTAATTCCAGGAGCAGCTTGGAGGTCCCAGGAATATCGACACAAACCTTTGAGGGGGGAGGACACAGGGGTCACTCCTTAGCATTCCCTCAGCCCATGAGGACAGGCAGCACCCCACTCTCCCCAATGGGGGTGGGGTGCAAGCACGACCTGGCCAGCAACAGGTTCCCTTGGTAGGCGGCTAAGCCAGGTGCAGGAAGAAGCTGGCAGACAGCCTCTCCAGCAAGAATACAAGGTTTTACCTGCACAGTAAAATACTTAAGTTTGATGGAGTGGGGAAGGAGGGACTGGATATTAGCACAGGGTAAGAACCTAGGAATTCACCCTGCCACTGGCAATGCGGCATGGCTCTGTGGGGACAGCTCCCACCCACGGGCATGAGGGGCCCCAGCACAAAAAGGGCACTTCAGCAGAGTGACCAAGCCCCACTCAGTCACGGCTATGTATCAGGTAGGCAGCTGCCAGAGAAGCCCATCAGCCTGTTTATTCAAGGCCTTCTGCTGCAGGTCAGATTTATTCCACTTCCTACCTTTAGGGCGTATTCCACACGGATAATGCGGCACTGCAGGATTGAGGGGCCCACAGGGGGGATCTTCAGCGCTCGGCCATGCCACACTTCCCTCTTCCCAGCTGCAATGGAGTCGCCTGCTATGCTGGCCACCACAGACTTCTTCTGCTTCTTGGCTCCCCGGGCAATGAACGTCTGAGTCTGGATGATGGCAGCTTTGGGCACGACTGTGCGGGTGCTGCAGTTGTCAATTTCAGCAAAGATGGGGATGACCTCACCTGGCAGGAGAGAGACAGGCTCAATTGAAAAACAAACACTGGCCCAGCCATGTGGTGTGCACTGCACAAGAGAAACCAGGCACAGCTTAGATGCAGAACAGCCTGGGACCGCATTTGTTAAGCTACATCTCATTCCTGCAATTCCAGCCATTCAGTTATTTGTTCCTGAGAAGCTGCACAAAACAAGGGCATGTCTGAGCAGGGTTCAGGGGCCAGGGCCTCTCTGGAGCTTCACACCAGTATGAAGAGCCCCATCACAACACAGTGCTAGGAGCCTCGTTGCCATAAACCCTTCAGCTCCTTTCAAGCCCCACTCTGCATTACCCAGGGCGGTTACATTCAGCACCCTTTGAACAGCGAGTGGCCTGTTCAGTTACCTGGCGTGTAGCCTTTTCGGTCGATCTTGGCGGATACAGAGACCTGGCCACGGTTGCAGTACCAGGCGCGGGCAAGCTTCTCCTTCACACCTGCCTGAGGAGCCTAGAGGAAGGGACAGAAGTGATACAAGTTTCAGCTATTTCTAGGCAAGAGCCACCAGCCACCTCTACTTCCTAGGATCGCCACACAGCCAGTCCTCTCCCATTCAAGCAGATTTTATTGCTCGTCTCCAGCTAGAGTTGTGATCAGAGATTAGGCACCCACTGAGCAGAGGGCAAAAGTCTCAGGGACGGTTCCTCCTGCATCTTTAGGACACATCTACCCAGCAAGAACAAACCCCGGCAGTGAGTCTCAGGGCTGAGGTCAACCGACCCAAGCTTGCACACAGGGCTAAGAATAGCAGTGTAGACTTGCCAGGCTCCAGCCCAAGCCCAGATGTCTACATGGATATTTTTCACCCTGCCGCACAAGTCCTGTGAGCCCAGGTCAGTTGGCCCGGGCTCAGACTCTCTGCCACTGATCTCTTGTTTTGCTGTGCAGAGCCCCCTGCCAGGACAACAGGCAGGGCAGATGCTGATCTGGCTCCTCATGTTTTTAAGCCAAGGTTTTCATGCAGGATTGAGAGAAGCTCCATTTGGAGCACCTCTGTTTTGGGGAGCCCAGCGACAGACATGCTTTGAGAGGGCAGGTGTCTGCCATGTTCTGAACATCTGGCTCTTTAAAGGCAGCCCTACTGTGTCACTAGTCACTCCTGATCAATCTTAGTCCGAGCTAAGGTCAGCTTGAGCACACTGGCTCAGGTCTTGGCATGTCGCTCTGGCTGGCGTTCACTTACCAGCAAGGCCGGGGTGTTGATGTCAATGGGCTCGATCACTGTGAATTCTTTCTTCGCTTTCTTGACAACTGACCAGGGTCTGTGGAGCCTGGCTTTCACCCAGTAGCGCACATTACCATGCCGGCCTTCAAAGGAGGTGGCCAGAGTCCTGCCCGGGGAGAAGCGAAAATGGTTAGGGGTGGGTTCCTCCACGGGATTCACAATGAGACACTTTATCCACCTACAGAGCAGACACCCAGAGCCTGTATATTTAAACTGGGCTTCCTCTGGGGAGCTGCTGATGTCCTTAACCAGTTGTACTGCCCCCACCCCGTCCTGCAGACTCTTGCAATGGTGCGAACACAACAAATAAACTGAACTTACTCTGGGAGCTGAAACGTGAAGGGGAATTCGTGTTTTCCTGCCTGCAGAACTGTGACTTCACCATTGTCTGGGGAGATGACAAGAAAAATTTAAGATGAGTATGATCATATCTTTCTTGCAAGACTTCCTTATCGGAAGAGTGCTGCTTGGCTGTCACTTTACAGGAAGTGCAAAACAGCCAGCCACTAGCCACGTTACTTTCGTTCTGACTCAGGAGTCGCTGAAGCATTTGACACAGAAAAGCAAAATAAAGACCTGAATTCACAACAGTTGTCACATGGTCAGGCTGAGGCTCTGCAGGGTGCCGTTTAGATTGAACACAGAAGAGTCCTCATTTGATAGAGGACTATCAGGTTTATTTAAGTGAATATATTTTGACTATTAAAACCCCAGAGGACATTCGGGTGAGCTCCAGGGTTACACCAAACCCCACACATGCCAAGATCTTCCTCGCCTGCGCTGCAGCTCGCAAAAGTCCTGCCACGCCATTTCTGCTGGCCGAAGTAACTGATGTGCAAACAAACTACTGCCCTGCAGCTCAACACGCACCCGCGATCCCTCTCCAAACACTGCCCAGGAGAGGCGGGACCAGAGAAGGGAAACGTAAAAAAATTACGGGACGCGCTGCTGCGGCGGCGTTTCGGCGGAGACCCACCCGCCCTCTCCCGCAGGCCTCCCGCACCTTCCCCGCGCACGTCAGGCGGTGGGGCCGAGACCCGCCCCGGCTGCCGCGCGTCCCCTCTGCCGAGGGCCCGGCCGACGCGGAGCAGACGGCAGCGGAGCCGCGCGCCCGGCCTGTCCCGGGGAGCGCCAGCGGCGAGACGCCTCCCGCCTCCCCGGCCAGTCCCGGGCCAAGCACCAGGCGCAGGGGTGCCCGGCCCGAGCACCCCGCCCCGGCCAGCGCCCAGCGGCGCCCCGGGCCCTACCTGGCGGGGCCAGCAGCGTGTCGCGGTGGCTCAGGAACGGCACCTGGTCGCTGTAGCTCTGGGTGTAGGCGGTGCTGGAGCCGGCGCTGCGGGACTCGGTCCAGTGCACCCGGGCGCAGCCCTGGGCGTGCAGCCGCAGGGCGCCGAGACGCGCCTCCCCGGCCAGCTCCAGGACCACCCGGCCGGACACGGCCTCGCCCGGGCTGAAGACGGGCGGCGAGTCCAGCTCGGGGCAGTCGAGCAGGACGCAGAAGCGGCGGAGCCGGTCGAAGAGCATCGCGGGGCTGGCGGAGCGGGTCGCGGCAGGACGAGCGGCGGCCGGACGGAGCAGCCTGTGGGGAGCCCCGGCCCCGGGGCCCTTTAAATGCCATGTGGCTGGGCCGGGCCGGGCCGCCCCTCGCCCGCCGCCCAATGAGCCGCCGGGCCGGGCCGCCGCCGGCCTATCCCGGGCGGGGGCTGCCCCGCTGCCGGAGAGATTGATGGGCCGAGCTGTGCGACCCGAAGCGCTGAGCTGGGTGGGGGCGGCCCGGGGAGAGCAGCCCCCCAGCCCGGCCCCGCCCCCCCGCTGGGGCTTTGCCGGCAGAGCCCGGGGGGTAGAGCAACCCCCCCACCCCCCGAGATCAACTTTCCCCCACTGGGCAAAGCCGCCGCGATCTCCCGCTGCCCTGGCGGTCCCCAGCTCCCGGGCCTGCCCTGCCCTGGGCTTGCGGGGAAGCGGGGCTCTGGCTGCAGGCTGGGCAGGCTCCAGCGGGAATTGCTGTCCGAGGAGAAGGGCAGATTCCCGCAGACACCCAGTACAACCCGCTCTTTCTTTTTAAACATGACAAGAGAACCACTAGGAAACAGCCCCTTGCATGGCCGGTTATCGCCCCAGCGCTGTGCCCGATGCTGGGAGCAGAAGCCCATAACAGTGATCCCCCCAGGCGAGGCTGACCCTCCGCTGATCATTTCCTGGGTCCCTAGGTCTAGACAAATGATGGCCAGAAACCAAACAGAGGGATTCTGAAACCATCTCAATTCTGGACATGCCACATCCTGTCCATGTGTCCCCTGTCCCCAGGCCCAGCTTCAGCCACCTCCTCTGACCCCTCCATCCACTCAGTGCTAGCAAATGCCCCTGCTCCTCCGCCTCCAAATTCCCAACTGTCCCTGTCCTACGGTCCAGTAACACACAAGCTACAGTACAGGCCATGCTGAGAAACCCTCCTGCCACTCTGCATTTGCAGTTCTGCTGCATCCCCACCTGACTTCACAGAGTCAAGTGCAGCTGTCCCACCTGCATTTGATGCCACAGTTTAAATGCACAAATGCTCAAAAGTGAAGCACTGGGCCAAGCCCAGAACACTGCAGATTGGCAGCCCGACTGCAGGCAAGAAGTCAGCCCAGTCAGCACTCGCTATGGTGCGACTGGGCACACAGGAGTGTGTTTGCGGGACACAAAGAGGAGTTTCAGGATGTAAGTGTTTGGTGCTTTCAAAAGAAATAACCCAGCAGCTCCCCATTCCCACTTCAATTTAGCTGAGCCCAGCATCCCGACAACTTGCACTCGGTACAGTATTGACCAAAATCCATTTTCCCAGAAGCCTAATTGACAAGACTGATGCTATGGGGCTTCTCACTAGGGAACTGAGTGGGACAGCTCAGCTTAGCTGCTCCTCATTTTGCTCCTTGGCCCATGTGCTCGTACAGCAAAGGAGACACCCACTCGTCTCCTAAGAGCGGGGTGCTGATGGTACAGCCTTAGGCACCGAACTCAACACCTACCACAGCCTGATTTACCAAACCGGAGCTGCAGAGAGAACCACTCTGGGAGAAAACCACGTTATACGCTTCCAGGTCTGTAAAGTGGTGTGTTTTACCCATAACTCTTGCAATTAATTACTGAGCAATTTGTCTTGCTTGTGTTTTTAACCAGGCCAAGTCCAGTGCTGTACAAGGTTTGTAAGTGGCCTATCACTGTCCTGCGCTTCAAGTCTACAATGCCCAGGAACAATTAAACAATCTCGCGTGTAAATGGAGTGCCCCGTTACCCAGGACAAACACGCACCAGTTGTTTATGGCGTTCAGCAAAAGGTAGAACAGTGGGGTGCTGGAGGCTCTGTGCATACCGAGTTGATCCTTGGTGCAGGTACCTCTGTTATTAAGCATGCAAAGACACGTGCCTGGCTGTAAAAAGTGACCGAAGGCAGTAAAATGGCCCAGGACTTCTAAGGGATTAAAGCAGCTCCAGCAGCTTTCACTTTAATGATGACTATTAATTTGTTAAGCATCAAGTGTGCTCTGCCCCCAGGCCTGGAGGTGGTGGTGGGCCAACGAAGACAAGGTCCTCATCATTGGCTGGAGAAAGCATGACTATAATATAGCATCAATTCAGGCCATGCAGTCCAGGACCTGCCCCTCCAGAACTCCTGCTTTGAGTGCGTTATTCTCTCAGCCATTGTAGATCATGTTGGGCTGAAGCCATGTAAGGCTTGCTTGGTCAGCTCGGAAAGCTCAATGTTGAATTCCTTCGAAGGTTTCTGCCTGATCCAGCAACAGGGAAAGGGCCTGTTGCTTTGTTACATGTATGTGCAGTGCCCAGCACAGGGGTCTACCCACTACCAACATGCAAACAGCAATACAGATTGCACATGGTTCAGCTCCTGCAATGGGAGTTTGCATGTGAATTCCACTAGGAATGGCCACAGCATAGGAAGAGTTAATTTGTGACAGCCAGCTCTGGGAGGCTCCTTGTCATCCCTATGGGTACCTCAGGATACAATCATTCCTCACTCCCACAGAGACATACTTGCTGTCCTGTTTTAAGGCCGGAGACACCTCCCAGTGCAGTCAATGCAAAGACTTGCACTGACTTCAGTGGAAGTTCGATTGGGCCCTCGTAAAAGATTGAGAATTTCCCCACTCTGTCTATGGCCCCCATGCCCCTGCATCTGATCCCGACAATCTTTGAGGGAAGTACTGTCTGGATGTTAGAGATGGGGAACTGAGTCACAGAGAGACTCTAGGTCTGTCTGCAATGCAATCAGGGGACGGGGGGCGTGATCGTAGCACATGTGAGGCAGGCCCGAGCTACCTAGTGTGGGTACCAATAGCAGTGAACCCACTTCCCTAAACTCTGGACCATCCTTCCTGTCCATAGCTCCTCGTATGCTGTCTCTCCAGAGAGCATTCTCTGTCCCAAGCATTTCACTGGCCCCTCACAGTGTCTGTGCCTGGGTTCGGAATGGGGGTAGGCACAGATGCATTGAGAGGCAGGGAATTTTCCAAGCTGCATCGAGTCTCTGAGGGTGGGTCTGAGCTCCGCAGCTGAGCCTGTTGTCGCTGCCTGTCTGCTGAGGTGAGCATGATGCTGCCAGGGCAAGTGGAAGAACAGTTTTCCCTGCAATGTTATTTCACTAGGCAACGGTCCCATTGGCGTGAATGGAATGTCGCGCATCTGATTTCGGAAGACTTTGCCAATGGGAAAAGCAGCATTGTCTTGGTGTGACTCACCACTCTTGCATCCTATGGCAGCCTGGGGCAGCAGTGTTATGACACATCAGCTTTGCTAATCGGTCCACTGTGGTTCACCTATAGGACTACAATTCTAGCAGGCTGGGCAATGTAAAGGTATCTATAGGCCTGCACCTGACTCCTCTGTGAGCCCCCTCAATTTCAAGGGGCTGTGAGAAAGCCACTGTTCAGTAAGGTGCACTGTGGAGTAATCCAAATCTAACTGCAGGAGTTTTGGAGGCCTTTCCTCTTACTGCCCTGATAAGTGTAAAGCAATGCACGTTGGAAAAAATAATCCCAACTATACATACAAAACACTGGTTCTAAATTACCACCCAAAAAAAGAGATCTTGGAGTCACTGTGGATAGTTCTCTGACACCTTCTGCTCAATGCACACCAGTGGTCAAAAAGTCTAACAGTAAGATAGGAACAATTAAGAGAGGGATAGAAAATATCATATTGCCACTATATAAATCATAGTGTTGTGTCCAGTTCTGGTCACCCCACCTCAAAAAGGATATTGTGGAACTGCAAAGGGTTCAGAGAAGGGCAACAAAGATGATCAAGGGGATGGAACAGCTTCCATACAAGAAGAGATTAAAAAGATTAAGCTGTTCAACTTAGAAAACAGACAACTAAGGGGGGATATGATGGAGGTCTATAAGATCATGAATGGTGTGGAAAAAGTGACTAGAGAAGTGTTATTTACCCTTTCCCACAATATAAAACTGGGGGTCACTCCATGAAATTAATAGGCAGCAGGTTTAATACAAAAAAGAGGAAGTACTTTTTCATACAATGCACAACTAACTGTGGAACATGTTGTCAGGGGATGTTGTGAAACCAAAAGTATAACTGGGTTCAAAAAATAATTAGATCAGTTCATGGAGGATAGGTCCATCAATGGCTCTTAGCCAAGATGATCAAGGACACACAACCTCATCCTCTGGGTGATCCTAAACTTCTGACTGCCAGAAGCCAGGAGCAGAAGATAGGGATGGATCGCTCCCTAATTACCCTGTTGTGTACACCTCCTCCGAAGGTCTGGTGCAGGACACTGTCAGACAGGATACTGGAGAAGATGGACCATGGTTGGAATCAGTCTGGCAAGTCTCATGTTCTTATGCCCTTCTGGCCACCACAGATAGCCCATTTCAACCTCTAGGGCATGTAAATCATGTCAGAGATAACCAGGTCTGCTTATTAATTAGCATTTGAAAAGCACTTTGAAGAGGAGAGCATGATATATGTGTTCAGCATTGTGATCTAATGGGCATATTACCTAATTAGGAGCAGTAAATTTGGTGCAGCAGCATCATGTGTAAAACATTCTTTTAGAAAATCATTGGAATCTGTATGAGTTGAGGAAAAGGCAGAGACCTTTTAAAGAACAAATAAGAAAATTTAAGACAAAATGAGTTCAGTTAAGGTCCCCACGAAGTTCTCCACCAGGGCTACACCCACCCGAATCTGTGTTGGTTCGTCCGTTAATTCCCTAACACACACACATTAAATGGGAGTTAAGTGTGTATCAGTAATTTCACGGTACATGGCAGTGCCCCTGTACTTATCCTAAAGACAGGTGCTGACACAGTCAATTCCTTGAGAAAGTCAAACATAAAAGAAATCGCAACATGTGAAGGATCCAAATGCACAGTGGAGGCCCCCAAAGAGCCCTAGCTGTCCCTCAGAGTGACACCAGGTGATTACCATGGGATAAATAGCATTTGCATTCCCATGGTAGAGGAAGCTGGTTTTTGATCTTCTCCCTTTCCTCCCAATGTCGCAGGTTTCCCCACTCACTTATCACACCTTGTGCAGAGGAAAGAGGTTGACTTTTCTCCCTGTGCTCAGACAGGATCCCAGAGTTCCCTGAGCCTGAGTCCCACTGGTGGTGATGGTGCCATTGACAGTGAATGTGCTCTCCCCATGTACAAAAGGGAAAATGTCACTAGCAGGCAGCGCCTTGGCAGTGCCTGGCTTTGCGATTAGTCCCACTGCGCCCACCAGGGCTTCACACAGACCAGGCACTGCCAAATCACAGGGATCTTCTGTCTAGCGCACAGCGTTAGCATATGCCGCAGCCTGCATCACCACCCAGCGGGAGCCGCGGGGCCAAGCAAGCCCAGCTTCCCTCTGCTAGCAACACTCAGAGGGAGGAACCAAAAGGTGACTTTGCCTTGGTGTTTCAGGGCAGGGAACCAGAGGCACCTAGTGGCCAAACAGCAGAGTCACACGATTAGAGCAGTGAGCTATCGGTCTCCAGGCACAGGTTGGCCCACCGGGGGCCTTGACCAAAGCTTTGTTGACATAACTATAGCAATCAGGGGCGTGAAAAAGCCACACACCACTAGCCAACGCAGCTGCGCCAGCAAAGCTCCCAGCGTAGATGCGGCTATGCTGACAGAAGAGGGCTTCTTTCGGCATCACTAATGTCATCTGGGGCAGAGCACCCAGGCCCATATTTCCTGTGCCCAGGTGCTACCCTGCCCCCTAACCAGGACACACCTATGCAGGCCGAGGAGGACTGAGACCCTGTGACAAGATGCAATCATGGAAGGTGAGGGAGAGGCCCAGCCACCCAATATGCAGATCCAATGCCGGGCGTGTGCAGCTCTCCACCCACGGGGCCGGGCCCTTGGAAAGAGCCCACCAGGGTTCTGCCAATTATCAAGGGGCAGCTCTGACTCAAATGCAATGGAGTTTCCGGTAAGAGCCTGCGAGAGGCACTGAGCCCAGCTCCCTCCTGCCTGGCACCTCGGGACACCAATGCAAAGCAGGTACCAAAAGCTGCCACGTCAGAAAGGCGGTGTGCCATGCCCACTTTGCACGGGAGGCCCAATTCTGCATCGCCCTGCCGCTTCTCCAGGCACCTGCACCAGTGCAGCACCAGTGGAAAACACCCCCAGCTCACTTCACCCCACACTGCGCTCCCTTTGCACTGGTATAAATGGAAACACAAGGTGCAGGGCAATGGAGAACCAGGCCTAGTCTCGATTCTGCAGAGAGAAGTGGACCTAGTGTCCCTAGCTGGGTTCTTCAACGAAGCTACAGTCCATTTTTGGTGCCTGTGTGACTTGCCTGGGGCCATGATCCTGCAGACACCAGGTGAGCAGACCCACTGAAATCACGTGCTCAGCATTACACCCACATGTGAGTGTTTGCACCAGCAAGGCCCTCATCTTTCTGTGTCACTGGTTCCTTGGCTGTAAAGAGCATATCGTAAAACCCAGACCCAGGGTGACATTGTCAAAACTAACATAGGCACTTAGGGGCCAAAATCCCACTGAAACTCAATTAAATGCGGGCTCCTAAGACACTGAGGTGCTTTTGAAAATGTTACCCTTAGACTGATCTCTTGGGCGCAGGGCCGGCTCTGCTGGAGCTTTGTGCAAGGCCCAGCACGGTGGGGCCTGCCCTCCAGGCACTACTGCAATGCAGATAATAACCACCACCGGTGCTACACCCCATGTAAAGTGCTTTGGGATCGCGATGGCAGAGCTGGGAAAGGGCAGCTTTGGGCACAGGCGCTCTCTAAATACCCGGTGTGTTATTTCATGCAGAAGAATCCAAGGAGATTCCCGTTTCTGCCTCTGCCCGCTGAGCCCCCTCTGTCCGTCTGCTTAAGGCAGTTACACAGCAGGAGCCTAACTGCCCCCACACTCAGTCCGAACAAAGGGTTCCCCAAAGGAGGCACACGCCAGACCAGAGCCAACAACCCAGCTGCCTCCTGCGCATGGCCTGCCAGCCAGCCTGCCAGGGGTAAGTGACCCCGGCACAGGGCACCGTGTGGGGAGGAAAGTCGGGGTTCTCAGGCTGGGCTTTCCAGAGGAATTGGTACAACTGTACATCGTCCCCTTAGCACACAGCTTCGCAGGGCTGCCTGAGCAGCCCGGGGGGAGGGGGGGGGGGAGGTAATGCTGCTGCTCTGCAGGCTGGAAAGAGGATCGGAAAAGAGAAGGAGAGAGGATGTAAACCGGAGTTCAGCTGGGCCAGAGCAAACCGGGGGAACCACAGGACACAGGACACAACCCCCCTGCACGACGGGCATGTGGGTGCAGCACAGATCTCCCTAGGCTCAGCTCCCTGGCTGGGAGCCTGGCTGCACGCGGGAGGAGCTCTAAGGTGCTCATAGCTCAGCAGGAAGCCCAGCCCCCAGCCCACGAGGGCTCTGCTCTGCGTTGTTACCATGGCACCTGCTGCATTCTTTTTTTAAAACCCCGGACAACCAGTAGATCTCACCAGGAAGCCGCAGCTGCTGCAGGAGAAGCAGGGAGAGGCCACGTGGGTGGTGCACAGAGTGCTGACGACAGGCACTTCTGCACCCCCGGCAGTCCACATGAAGGGACTGGGGCCCCTGCAGCTCTCCTGACGATGGGGTATGAGCGCTGGGTGGGGCCCCATGGCAGCAGTCTTGACTGCACAATGGCTTTTCTCAGTAGCACGTCTCTCGCCTCCTCCTGTCCTTCAGGAAGCAGCAATCACACACCCGGTGCCCCAGGGAGAGCGCAAACCCAGCACAAGGTCATAGCCAATAAAGTCACCAACCCTGGGGTCCGGCAAACCCCACCGCAGCTCCCCACAGGGCCTGGCTAAACCTTCCCGCCCCAGTGGGTGAGGCCAGGGCCCAGCAATGAAATACTCATCTCAGCTCCAAGCTTCACCACAGCAGGGTCCTGCCAGGACAGAGCAACTGATCTTATTGCTCCAGAGTCTGGCTACGTGCTTCCCCCGCGGCTCCAGGAGGCTCTTGCATCATGCGAACCAAGCCACGAAATCTAAACACAGACAGCAGCTCACAGCTTCCCAGGGGAGAATCACAGCAGGTATTAATGGGCAACAAAACTCACCCCATCATCCTCCTAGCTCCTGAAATCACCCTCACGGCTACATGCAAACAGGAGAGCACCGCCCTGTGTGAGCTCATGGTGGGGCCTCTCCCCAACCCCCTTATCCACTCACCCTCCTTTCATTGTAACTTATATAGTGGCAGTGTAGGAGCCAGAGCCCCTGCTCAACGGGGAGGGAAACCAAGGGCTGGATTCACCAGGATGCTGCACAGGGCAGCCAGCGTGAACCAGCATATCTGGCCCTACGCGCTTACCTGAAAGAAAAACAACTCACCAAAGGATCGAACACGATTCACCCCACCTGGGACAGCGATTCCTCGCATCCCACATCTGATTATTCAGTTTTGTTTAACACATTCTTCTAGCCAGAAATATCACTTGTGTCCTTCTGGGATGAGCAGCTGGTTCCCATGCCAGATGTGGCCAGAGATCTGCAAACTACATGCTTGGCAGTCACACGTCTACTCCCAGTTCAACCCCTGCAGCCACCTGGCCGCTGTGTGAATTCACAGGGATTGGCTCCCTCCACCTGGCACCTGGGTCTGCATTTACACTTCAGCAAAATGCCAACATTCACAGTGCCGGGTGGGGAGAATCAGGTCGACTGGGATACAGAACAGGGCTTCCCTTTGGGCCATCACTGCCACGGGTATCTCCTGGGCAGAGACTCCATGGGGAGAACATCTTCATTACCCAAGGCAAAGCTAATGGCTTGATCGCTGTTAATGAGCACAGAACCCCTGTGCTATTAGTCCTGTCCATCCTAGCTTGGCTGCATTGTGCTGGGTGGGTCTGAGCAGGCCGGCCCTATTAAGCTGACTAAGGGTGAAGTCCAGGAGGGGTGTGTTGGACCAGAGCCATGGAAGAACAACAAATATTTGCCTGCCAGCTAAGTGCTCCATTCACACCTGAGAAGACTTCGCTGTTTACCTTTCACTGTACAATCAAAGCAAGAGCTGGGGCAGCTTTGTGTGTCCCAGGGCCGAGCCCCTGGTACAGAGATTTGGTCCGAAGAGGCCTCCAGCCGGGCAGCAGAGAGCACTCCCTCGAGGGGATGCTAGCGTGGGAGCAGGTGAGTCAGAGGCACTTAGTGAGTGCCTTTGGCTTTCAGTGGGAAATGGGGCTTAAGTCCAGTAAAGCCAAGGGCACTTGTACTCATAGGTCAGTTAAGCATTTGAACCCCCGCCCCACCATCTCACAGGGCAAACCTGCCCTTACAGGAGCTGTGGTCATGAGCACTCCAGGGCCGGAGCTCGCTAGCAGCATCTTTGTGAAAGGCCTGAAGCCGAAGAGCCCCCCTGGAGTGACCCCTGTGAAATCCCCTCTGGTGCCCTGGGTCATGCACTGGCCTCTCCCAGCTCCACAGAGCCAGGGGTCTTTTCTCACAGAGCTCTTGTGAGAGAGCCTTCATTGCTCCTCCCTGCCAGGTGTGGGAGAGGCGCCACGACAGGGAGTGGGGGGTCATGCTGGCCCTGCTCTGACGTTTGGCATCTCCTGTCTCCAGGGCCTGGCAGAGGAAGGTTTCCTGGGAAGTGCTATCAGCACGACACCTTGCCCACCGGCATTAGCCAGTGCCGGACTAGGCTCCACGGCTGATTTAGGGTTTGGAACAGCCCAGAGCTAGACCACCGCCAGTGCTGCCCTGAGCATGAGCCAGGCATCATCTGCCCCCCGTGAGAGCCCAATGCCTAGCTCTCCTTGGCGAGGGTTTATTTCTGTAAGAGGCCTGTGGGCAGGGAGAGGCCAACGAACCGTTGGTTTGCAGGGTTTAATACTGAGCTAATGTCACTCCCCCTCCACATGGGGCAGGGAACAGCCCCTGAAAGGGCCAATTCAAGCTACTGGAAAACAGGGCTCGTATTTAGTCAGGAAGGATCCCCAGCCCCTGCATGTCCGGCACCACCATACTCGAGCTGGAGCCAGATCTAGACTCCCCACAGCGGGAGGGTCTGACTGCATTTGACCCAGACGCCCTATTTCAGAGAAGTAAAATCCTCAGCCCCGTGTCGGGCTAGTCCAGGCAAAACTCATGTTGCTCGATCCTGCCTTCCGCCCATGCAGAGATGGTAGGAAATCTTTCATGAAGCGGGCAAGCTCTTACCTGTCTGCAGAAATGGAAAAATGCTGATTGCCTTGGGCAGATCTCACCTCCACAAGCGCCGTTGCACTGGAGGTAAGGAGCTACACCAGAGACGTGTGCATGCACCATCCCCTTCCCAGCTAGAGCCTGGTGCAGTACGTCGAGATCCCCGTTCGCCTCCCAGTTCTGGAGACCAGAGTCAATGACTTGGGCAGTGAAAGGGGAGAGCCACAGCTTTTCAAAGTGAGCCCCTGGGGCGTGTTCACCCAACAGCGGCTCCCGTGGGGCTGCGCAGAGCAGACGCTGCACCAAGGTCCCTCAGGGTCACCTGGCACCGCTTCCTCTCTCAGCCCAACCACACACCGCAAGGAGCAGGAGATGCTCCCCGGGGAACAGAGCCAGGCGGGACAAACCTGGCCCTTGCCCTCCAAAGCAGGCCATGTCCCACGTACCAGCAGCTAAGGGGGGAAGAGGTGAAGGAAACGCCCTGCTCAGGTGCCAGGACACCCTCCTGGCAGGGCTGGGCACTGGGACGCAGACAGCGAAGGGGGGACGATGTGGCTCCCTAGGGGCGCCAAGGACCCGCTCCCATGGGCGGGCAGGGCTGCGCACCGGAGAGCAGCTCGCCCAGGCCAGGGACTCACCGCGGATGAGCTGGCAGCGCGCCCTGAGGTAGGGCTCGTAGGCGGTGTAGTCGCTGTAGACCGTGTTCATGCCCACGCTCCTGCTCTCCAGCCAGTGCGCCGTGGCCAAACCCCGGGCGCAGACCTCCAGCGCTCGCACCTTCAGGACCTTGCTGAGCTCCAGCACCACCTGGCCGGAGAGCAGCTCCCCGCCGCGGTACACCCCCTGCGCCGGGCCGCCGGCCAGCTCCAGCGCGAAGCTGCGGATCTTGCCCAGGGGCTGCATGGCCGGCGCCGGGCCTGGCAAGCTCCTGTCCCCCGGGGCCGGGTCTCCCCGGCGGGGCTGGGGCTCCGGAGAGCGAGCTCGGCCCCGCGGAGTCCCGGCTCCAGCGCAGGGCGGCTCAGCTCATCGCGGCGCCCCAAGCTCCGCACCAGGCGGCCCCGGGAGCGACGCGCGTCGCCGGCCACACCTCCCCGCTGCGCCGCGCAGGGACCTCCCGAAAAGCGCAGCAGCCCCGCCCCGCGGCTGGCCCCGGCTCCCTGCTCTCCGGGCGCTAATGCCATTTAAGGCCTTTTCCTCTCTCTGCTTTGCCCTGAGCCCGGGTCCGCTTCCTGTCTCCTCTGCCTTCCAAGGCAGCAGCCCAGGAGTGAGCCCAACACGGCGCAGCCCTGGTCAGCGGTACAGCTCAGAGCACTGTACATGGCTCCCATTTTACACATGGGGAAACTGAGGCACTGGGTGGGGAAGCGCCTTTGCCCAAGATCACCCAGGCCAGTGGCACAAGTGGGAACAGAACCGGTTGCCCTGATGCTGGGTCCAGAGCCCTGCCCAGGGAGCAGGCCGCTGTCCTAGTGTTGCTGTTGTGTGTTGTTCACAAGAACCAGGCTAGGCACAGAATCCTGGCCTGGCCCAAGGATGTGTGTACACGCGTAGGGAGAACACAGTGCCAGTAGCCCTGCTGAATGAGGCAAGAGGCAGGCTTCTGGAGGATTTTTTCAGAAGCCCCTCTAATCTAGGCTGGCTCTTAAATGGGCCCCTCACTGTGGTATCTGAACACTTTCCAGCACTGAACGCCCTGGCCTGGGTTTCTGCGTGACTTCAGTCATGTACGAGTGAAGCCAGCCGGGGAACACCCAGGGCGCATTACTTATTTTTAATCTCAACTCGCCCTAACGCAGCTCCCCTTATCTCTGCAGCACAGAAGCAGCTGGTGCGTAGCTGCTACGTGCCGACTGCTCCAGCACAGGGGAGGGGCCGGGGCATTGGCTGCACAACACATTTTGCTTTTGCAGATTGGAAGTCACCGCTGGAATCAAACCAGGATTGTGGCCAGCCTTTCCTCCGCCACGCACAGGCCACGCCTGCACGTGCTCTTGGGGAGCAGAACTTGGAAGAACTTCAGGGGGTGGCTCCAAGGCAGAACCCATTCCCTCAAGAGCCAAGTGTCATTTCACAGTCTGAAATTAGGTCCAAATTCAGCTGGGAAAGACGGCAGCATGTAAGAAGCCCCAGTGGGTTAGCAACCACCACCAGCCACAGTCAGGTGTACCCCCCCCACACGGCTTCCGCAGACACCAGCCTCACCCAGCTCCATGGAGACATGTTCCGGATGCTAGCAAATCTCTCCAGCTCAGCCCCTCACTCACAATAAGCCCTGCACCAATCTCCAGCCCAGCTGGGCCAGATTGGTGGGGGTGGGAGGGGAGGTGATTAGTTATTATTTGGTAGGAGTATTTATTGCTACAGCAGTGCAGTTGGGGATTCTACTTCACAGTCAGGTAAAATACATGGGCCAGCTCCTCCGGTGGTATAAATGATTTATATCAGCTGGGGATTTGGCCCACATTCCCTACCTCAGGGACTATACAATCCAGACAGCCTGGAGTATTGTATCTCATGTTAAAAATGAGGCTAAGTTAACAAACCAGAAAAGAGCAACCCTTGGCGCTCTCTCCTTCTGTGTAAGCAGGTAAATATCCCTAGAGAACATTCCCACATAGCCCGCTGTCCCCATGAATCCTTAGGACAGCTGGTCTTAGCTTTTCATCACAAATCTAGGTTCTGGCTGTTTCACACCACCAGCCCTGTCCTGTCCCATGAGATGCAGGATTCCTAAGGAATTCACATCTTCAGGCATAAAACCAGAGCTTTCCTAGGGGTCTGTAGCTGATGATGGGAACAGAGCAGCCTCAAAATCTCCCAGAGCTTTAACATGTTTAATGTGGAGGGTCTTGTTCACACGAGAGTTGCAGTAGGTTGAAATGGTTTAGTAAACCACAGTCTGTTTACTCTGTGTGGTTGCTTTTATAGATCCATGGAAGAGCATGAGAAGGGGGAGCTGTCATGGCAGCACCCGACCCCTTACTCTGCTTCCACCCACCAGGGAGCAGACTAAAAGTACAGCACCGAATCAGCATTAAAATTCTCATGCTGAGAAGGTTTAGTGCAAACTCAGCATCCAGGCGAAAACAGTGAGCTACAAACTCAGTAGAAAAGACACTGCCCTGGAGAACAGCCCTGCAACCTCCTTAGCCTTGGGTTCCTCTTTGCACTAGTATTCACCGACCTTGTGCGAAGCCCTTGTGCTGAAATGCAGCCAGTGCTCATTGAGGGGAGAGACTCCAAGCCACACTTGGAGCTTACAATATCTCTCATGCTGCCTTTGATCTCTGTCTAAACCCAGTGGAGAGGTGACACATCCCTTTGTCCCTGCCAACTCACAGCCTGAGGAAGAGGCACTTGAAGGCATGGGCCCAGGCTCCTGTGATTCTAGCAAAGGGAATCGCCCTACAGCTTCGTCCTGTTTTCCCAGTGTTTGTTCTCAGTCACATGGGTTCCCACCACCTGCTCCTGCACAACAAAGGAGCAAAGAACACAGGCCCTGGTTCTGTGCAACAGAAGTTTTGCACTGCACAGCCAGCGAAGAAGGGTGGGTTATTGGCATGAAGTACCACAGACTAAACTGCACCCCCGTATGCATGCCGGTGAGCGGATACTCATGCAGACGCATGGAAGGCACCAGCACTGCATGGGTGAGTAACTGCTCAGCAGGGTGGGAAACGGGGCATACTCTTCCCTAGGGTTCTTATGATACTACCCACTGTGTCATATTACATCCCTGGCCACCAGGGGATTACAGCCCCTCACAACTGGGAGCCCCAGCAGAGGAGCCCCTCCTAGCCTTGCTAGTGTTTCCCTGCACTCACACTCAGAGATAGGAATGGAGGCTGAGGGAAGTGTGCGATTAGCCCCATTAGTGCAGCATCCCCCCCTTTCACTCACGCTCAGCCCCCCACTCCCCAGGTTACTGCAGAGAGTGGCTGCCACCAGGGGCTGAGAGCTACAGGCCTGCAGCCCACATGCTCTGCACCCAACTTTTTGTTGCTTTTTAGGCTGGTAGTGAGGAAGGTGGCTCAAGCATTTTACGGGGGTGTCATTTCCCAGCCAGGCTGAGAAGGCTGTGCAGCAGATACAGGGTGGGACCAGTGGACAGGACCCTGACCTGGGCCTGAGGAGACCTGGGCTCTTTTCTAACAAGGTACTTGTCTGGACTCCTCCTGGTCATGCCCAACATCTCACAATCAATTACTTTTAGCCACACAGGGGTAGGAAGTATCATCCCCCTGTTCACAGGGCAGATTCAGTGATTTACCCCAGGTCACACAATGAGGCTGCAACAGAGCTGGGAACTAAACCCGGGTCTCCCAAGACCCTACTTGCTCGGCCGCCCCTTTTCCCTAGCCAGTCCATAGCTCTGCCACTGACTTGCTGCATGCCTCTGGGCAAGCCACTTCATCTCTGTGTCTGTCCCCTTCTTCACTCACTGTCCGTCTTGTCAGTTCAGACAGGCAGGGACAGTCTCATTCCCAGTGAGTGAGTAGCGCTCAGCACAAGGGGGCTCTGATCCCAGCTGGGATTTGTTACCTGCCTCCATCAAGGGGAAATGGAGCTAGGTTGTGACTCCTCCCCTCTGCGAATGGGAGTTCAGCAGGAGCACAGAGGGCAGCCTGGAGTGCAGCTGGACACTGACCTGGAGGCAGGTTTGTCGCCAGCTAGCCCAGTTCATCCCTGCTATGACTGTGCCCAATTCCTGAGATGAGTTTGGCACAGAGACCTCAGCCAGGTGCTGCCGAACCCATGGAGGGCAAAGCACAGGGAGCATCTCCACAGAAGCCAGGTACCGGTGTTTATTTGCTGGCAGCCCCTAACGGGTGGCATTGAGAGCCACCACAGGAAGGGGGCACGTTATGTTGCAAAGACCATCCGCCGCTGGGGGTTGTACTTCTTCAGGGTGCCCAGGGGGATGCTGCTCACTTGGAAGTTCCCCCCGCAGATAGTCACAGGGCCGCTGTACTTGGGGGTGAACTCATCCTGATGCTCAGTCCCGAAGAAGCGCTGGCCCTGCCATGGCGGGACCAGGTGAGAGTATTTAATCTGGGGAGACAGGAAAGGCCATTGGTGGCGGTGGTGGGGATTCAGTCGTTAACCTCACAGCCCCTAGAAGTCAACCCACTGCTCAGCTCCCTGGCTGCTGAGCACTAGCCTGTAGGGAGCAGGATTCAAGTTTATGCAAGCCAGCAGCTCTGAGCTGCCTGCCCCCTCACTTGCTCTGACCCTGAGTGCCCTCTAGGAGAAAAGCAGAGGCTTCCCTGCTGAGAAGGGAAGAGGTGCAGCTGGGGTGGTTCTGGCCTCACCCAATAATGCCCACACCCTTTCACTGCCAGTCTGTTCGCTGGACAGCCTTCGGTATCTAAACAGGCCCACTGGGGGGCAACACATTGTGTACTGGGCTACTAACTGGGCCAAGTTCAGAGGTGGGCAGCCCCCGACCCTTCCCTGCTCCCTCCAGAGAGGCCTACTTGCGAGGTACACTTGCAGTGTCCTTTCCCCTCCCAGCTGCTGGGTGGCATGAAGACTTGCTCAGCTATCCGTCTCACTAGGCCTTTGTCCTGAACCTGGCCACATACACCAGTTATTGCCGTACCTGCTGCAGTGACTCTTCTGAGGGCCGGAGCGTCTGCTGTCTGTGTGGGACGAGCATAGCTTGCGTGGTCGTGACAGTTCCTTTACCTGCTCACAAATGGAATAAAGAGCAAAGTCAAGGCATGAAATGAGCAGGCAACAGACAGTGTGGCTCAATCACAGACCTGTCTGGGGTCTGCACTGACTGAGAGAAGAGACACAGGCCTCACAATTGGCAGCCCCAGGCACAGCTGCAGGCAGAAAAACTGCCACAGTGCATAAGGAATGGGATGAAGAACGATATGGAAAACACTGTAATGCCATTCTGTACATAAATGGTGCCACCTCATCTGGAATGCTGCGTGCAGGACTGGTCACCCCAGCTCAGAGGGCACAAGAGGATTAGAGGGAGTTCAGAGACGGGGAGGAGAATGATAAGAGTTCTGGAAAAAATTCTCTGTAAAGGAAAATGTTGAAGACTGACTGTTTATTTTAGAGGAGGTGCATGAGAGGACATGACAGCAATATACAGAATCATGAATGGCACGGAGAAGGCAGATTGGTCACTTTTCACCCTGTCCCATACAGGTGGACACAAAGGGCAACAAGTTTAAGAATGATCAAAGGAGGATTTTTCCTCACCCAATGCATAACTAACCTGTGGAACTCACAGTGTAAGACTGGATGGTTGTTTCTTTTTGTGTTTGCTTTTGGGAACTTTATTCATTTAATAAAAACCCAGACCCCGAGAAGGGCACTGATTGAGCAGGAATGTGTGGACTGCCACTGAAGGTGCCCTGAAGAGGGGGAAACAAAAGCAGGGCACTGCAGCAGCACCCTGGACCACGAGGGGGTGCTCGGGTGGTGGTCACACTCCTGCTCGCTGCAGCATACATTCAGTCAGTAATAATGCAAACAAAAAGGAATGGAGAGATACCCTGCTCCCCCACCACCGAGGAGTAAATGAGATTCCAGAGCAAAGAACCAAGAGATGAGAGGGGATCTTTTTAGCCTCTTCCACACAAAGCCCCATATAAATCCCTGCCTGGGGCTGCACAAACAAAGCTTATAATTCAAACACTCCACTACCTCTTCCAACCCAGCAAGAGAAGGCCTTTGCTTCTGGAAGTCAGCTGAGGAAATTCCAGCAAGAGGAAGGGAAGAGCGAGTGTCTGGCTCCAGTGTCCAACAGCATATGCTACAAGCCACCCACAAGATGGCAGTGCAACCCTGAGGCTCACACAGGTGGCATGTTTCTGGTCGCTGAGCACTTTGACACTGCCCCTCTGGGAGGGTGACCAGCCTTCCAGATTAACATCTACCTGCCAGCCCCTGGGAGTGCTGACCAGCACTGCCAGGTGCTGTGCTGAGCACAAGTTCCCTGCCTGGCTTTTGGGGGTCACTGTCCCATTCTTGTAGACAAACACAACCCCCATCCCAGTGCAGCAAATGCCTGCAGCCTCCCATCCCAACACACCCATCACTTCAATACCCAGCTCACCCCGCTGCAGGCAGAGTGAGTAGCAGGGGCAGAGCACCAGGATCCCACGCAAAGGAGCAGCCGAGAGCACCCGGCACAGCAGCCTGAAGCTGCTCCTGGGATGTGTCCCAGGGTTGGGAGCCTCGGCTGTGGAGCTGCGCTAGGATCGGAGGGACTTTGCCTTACTGGGATAATTAAAGGGCATGTGGCTCTCATGGTGGCTCTTGCTGCTGGACGTCTCCCTCTGGCTTTCGGGTGGTGGCTGATAGTCCGAGTGTTGCGTCGTGCTGAAGAAACAGGCGTTTAAATGTTTGTCACCCAGGGGCACTTTGCTTTGTTGTCTCCACGGTGGCACATCTGGCTGAGGTGGATGTTCCCCCAGGTCAAGCTGGAGTAAACAAGAGCAGAAGTTAATGGGCAGGTGCTGTAGCCAAATGCTCCATTCAGCTTCCAGCTGTAAGTGTGAGCAGCCCACTCAGACAACACAAAGAGGGCCCAGGTCCCCATTGGTAGCTGCAGGATGCTGTGTATTTCTCTGGCATCCTGCATTGCTTCTGCCTAGGAATGATGCCCCCAATGATCCCAAGATTCTTGCCAGATGGCCTTTAGAGGCTGCAAGCCTCTCTGAGGCTGCGAGCCTGTGTCTGGAGGTTCTCTGCAAGCCCTGGCGAAGGGTGCACTGTGGCAGTCGGAACAGGAGCCAGGCCTCCCAGGGTATGTGGTCAAAGACTGGGACAGGAGACTGGCCGTGCGTGAATGTTATGAATGAGCAAGGACACAGTGTCCTTTAGAGACCCCCGCCTGCAGCAGGAGGCAGCTCTGATCCTGTGACACACTCAGTGATCTTTAGAACACAGCGCTGCTCTGTGATAGCAGCTTCTGAAAGGTGAAAGCAGGGCACAGACCTGGGTGTGGAAGAATCGGCTAGTGGTGGTGGTCGCACGCTCCCGACCCCTCTCAAGGTTTTCGTCGCCTTTGGGGATCGATGAAGTCTGTTTGCTTAGACACGTAACTTTCATGGGCGCTGGTAAAGGCAAGAAGCGAATCCTGTCAGTGTTCCCAATTCTGAACAGGTTGTAGCTACCGCAGCATTCCCAGGTGGGATGGCCAGCTGGAAGGGCCCTTCCAGCTGCGTCTACAGCACGTGGAGAAAGGCTGGTCTTGTGGTTAAGGCACTGGGGGGGGAGGGGAGAGGGGCAAGAGATTTAGGTTCATTTCCCAGTTCCGCTACAGGCTCCCTGTGTTGGGCAAGTCATGAAGGGTCCTGAGCTTAGGTGGGGGCTCTTCACCGTTCCCAGTCAGAGATGCTGGGTGCTGAGCATTTTTGAAGATCTGGCCACTGATTTTGGTGCCTAAGTAGGAGCTGAGCTCCTGACAATCTACGCCTTAGTTTCTCTGAGTCTCAGTCCCCTGTTGGTAAAATGGGAACAATAATCCTTCCTTTCTCCCGCCCCTCTGAGCTCTTCAGGACAGAGACTGTCTCCTGCTATGTGCGTGTGCAGCAATGGGACACGTGGCCCTGGTTAGGGCCTCTTGTTGCTACTGTAACACAAACACTAAGGGGTCGGATACAGGGTTGAGTAGCTGTGGCTCCCAGTTATGTCTGAGCTGAGGCAGAATGCTGGCAGCCGAGTTTTCTGGACACAGGTTCTGCTGCCTCTGGGACAAAGCAAGGATGGGAATAACACTGGGGTGGGAACAGGACAGATATCCACATGGAAACTATATCTTCACTAACTATGGGCAAATGCAGAACTGGTGTAAGCAAGTGTCACCCCCGCTGAAGCCAACTGATTTACATCTACTTACATCAGACATTTATCTGGCCCAGCATGGTCTCTGAGACTTAGCAATGGGGGAGAAATTTATCTGAGCACAATGGAATTTTGGATAAAACTGGCCCCAGATTTGATCCCCCAAGCAGTGGCTTCGGTTTGGCAAAAACAAAGTCACCCAAGTTTTGCACTAGCCCAGTAGGCGCAATAACAGTGAGATCTCACAGCATGCTAGTAACAGGGAGACCAAACTTCCCCAGCCTACGCACTAGAGGAAGAGTCAAGCCAAGGAAATTAACAGGTGTGGTGCTCAAAGCACACATCTGTCTGCCCCTTGAAATCGGTGGGAATATCTACAGAAAGTAGAAAACAGTGCGAGCAGGGAACATGGGACAGGAAAGGTCAGTTGTAAATGCTACTCTTACCCCTGGGGGAATTCTGCACCAAAAAAATAAAATTCTGCGCACAATATTTTAAAATGTTGTATATTTTATTTGTCAAAATAACACAATATAATCATACCAGTTTCAATTATTTTGGTAATTTATTTCAAAATACCTGTCAGCAAGTATGTCTGTAACAATACAGACAACAAAACAGATTCAGGAAATGTTTTTTTGACAAATACTAGGCATATTAATACAGAACTCTGAGTAATCATTTAACTACAATACAAAACCACATTTCCTGCACCCCTCAGAAGCAGTGCAAAGGCTTGGTGGAGTTAGGGATAATGGAGGAGCTGTGGGTGAGGGAAGTAATTGCTGGGAAGGAGCCTGGGTGTGAACTTGGAGGGGTTTTGGGTATGGGTGGGAAAAGTATTGAACAGGGTTTTTTTGGGGGGGAGGAGGCAGTGGAAGGGATTGTTAGGGAGACCCATGAAGACCCGGCTGACCCCTAGCCTCTTCCATTCATTAAAACATTGAAAATATGTGCAACACATGAATTATGCACGCACTTAGTGACACAGAATTCCCCCAGGAGTACATTCTCCAGCCAATAGGAAGGCAAAACAGTACTATGTATGTGATCTCTCGCTGGGTCAGGTCACTGTCCCTCCATACCTAGCTCCCGCTGTGGGAACGACTCCAATGTCACAGTAAAGAATCTGGTGCAACCATCCCCTGGCGTGATGTTTGTCTTGTGTATTTGGAAGGCAGCACATTCTTTGTTATAGACTCTGCAAGGCATAAGATGCGAGTTGCTGAGATAAGGTAGTGAGCTGTGAGAGAAGTGCTCAAAGACAACTTGCCTTTAGTGAGCACCACAGAGCCTGGGACAGCAACAGCCCATCAGATGTACTTCTTGGCTACCTGCGGTTCCTCGTGTCCTGGAGAGTGTAGGCATGTTTCTCCTCGCTGGTGCTGACACTGCTCCTGGGGTCTCCAAACACAATGGAAGACTTGCTCTACAGAGAAACCACCTCTGAGTGATGCTGTCTGCTAACCAGCTAATTACAGGGGAAATAAGGACTTTGCTGACTGTCTCCACAAACACCCAGGCTTCCCCAGCACATACTCCATTCTGTGGTGCAGAAGCCATGAGGATCAAGGGCACACATCACCCCTTCATTGCCTTCTGGAGCTCCCAGTTCCAAGAGACTAGTCCTTCATTCTGGAAAGCTAACAATGCTGCTGGATAGGCCACTCCATGGATCAACAGGTGTTTTATTGGAAATCCAAGTGTAAATCTCTAGGTGGGGTGCACAGATTGGGATAGTTCTGACTAGCAGAGTCTAGATGAACACAGAGATGTCATAATTCTTTGCACTCATAGCACCTTAGCACATAGACTCAAAGGGTCTAAAACCTTAATTAATCCTCACAACACCCCTGTAAAGTGGAGACATTGGCCAATATTTTCAAAATTGAGCATCTAAAGCCATAGATGTCTGGCCTGAGCACCCACATCTCCCACTGAAGGGAATGGGGACCACTGGTGCCAAGGACCTCAGAGAATAAGGCCACTTACTTTGGCATCTGAATATGGATTTAGATACCCAACTATGCACCCACATTTGCCAACAGTCTCACAGCAAGTCAGAGCTGGGATTAGAACCTGGCAGTTGTGACACCCAGTCAAGATTCATGATATTCACTGCCACAGATACTGAGGCCAAGGGCTTGGAAGGGGCCAAGCAAGGACTGGATATTTATATGGACAATGAGAACAGCCAGCATTACAAATTGGATAAAACATGTACACGAGCTACAGATCCTCCTGCTTCAGGGCACAAGCCAACCACCAGCTGATGATGTTAGAAAACAGCTTCCCTTATAGATAGGTCATTACAGAGTAACCTGCACCTTCTTCTGAAGCAGGTGTTCAGAGACAAGACCACAGGACTGGCAATTCCTATGCTCCCCTCCCCATAGCTAACCACTAGGCTCCACTCCCATCAGGCTGCCTGAGTGGGCAGCAGTGTTTCAGAAGACTTAGTCCCATCATAATATGAATTGGAAGCAGCATGGCTGAATTTGTAGGACTATGATGTTACCTTTCCACAGGTCTTCACAGGAGGGATCCAGCCACCCTCAAACTGTGCTTGATAAGACGTGCCAAAGTAGGAGCATCTATCACCTTTAATTGTGGGAATTCCTCCTGCCAAACAACACAGGGAGGGAATGATCTGAGTTACTCCTTTGCAGTTCTCAATTACAGTTCTTAGGAAGTATCAGAAACTGACATGGGAAGTAGGGTTCCAAGGCAGCTGCTCTCTGCCCAGTCTCACACTGACCCGGAGTACCTACCCACTAAAACTAAAGGAAAAGGCTATTCAGCCTTGGCTACTTCATCCCTGACAACCCTTCAGCCTGGGGCGCTGTCTGCCTAGAACAAACAGATTTTGTGCTGCCCATCCCCCAGTCACTGGGTTTAGGAGACCATGATGGCTCTCAGGTTGGGCAAATATCCAGAGCTAAGAAATCAGGATCTGATAGCAAGGGCACAAAGTGGCCTTTTCCACAGATCAAAGATCACTCTCTCCTGGCTGAAAAGCAAACAGACCACCACTGAAGGAGCAAATTCCTCTGGCCCGACTCTGGAACTAAGGCCCCAGTTCAGCAAAGCCCTTAAGCATAGGCTTTGTGAGTGGGAACTGACTTCTTTAACAATATTGCATCTTGGCTCTCCTGTAATTGCCTAGTGTGATGAGGTCCCTGGCTGGCATGGCAAGTAAATGCATTCACTAGCCTTTCAACTCTGGAGGTCTGGGTCCAAATTCTGCACTAGGTCACTAAGGTGCACAGATGGGGTCTACTGACACACACACCACACAAAACCGCCACAGTTTTGCACAGCTGGCAGCCTAAGCTAAAGAGAAGTGCGGACTGTAACAGAAACCAGGGATATTGGGACTGCTGCAAGGCAGGATTGTGTACACCAGCCAAGCTATGGAGCAGGGGCCAAGACTAGCATATCAGAGGGTGCTGCAGGTAAAGAGGAAGGTCCACTGGCAGAGCTGCATAGTGAAAACTTGTATCATGTGTACCGCCAGCCACTGCTATAAGCCTCTCACTATCATGAGCATCAAATTCACACATGAAAATATAAAAGGGAAACCAGTGATATTTAAATATTTCTAGATCCTAAAAGTCAGCACTTTGATGATGGACTCCACTCACTACAGCAAACACAGACTTAAACTGGCTGTAATGGGAACCTAAACCAAGCCAATGAAAACCCCAGTGCCCGTGAATGCCACCTGCCCTGAGAATTGTGAGGCCACAGCCCGACAGAGAGAGCCCAAAACAACTCACCCAGATGTACACATGGCGCTTTGGCAATGGGCTCGAGTATCTCATATGCTGGGTATGAAAAATGATAGACAGAAGGCAGGAACTTTAGTTTGTCTTTGTCTCCACAAGGAAAATGATCTTCCTCCTTACTGTAATCAGCTCTGGTGGAGGCTGGTCTCTGCAGAATCACGTCTGGCCAGGGGTAGCTCTCCCTTGCAGCTGAGGTGAAAATTTTGGTCTGGGAATCTGCATGCATTCGGAGGTGAGATTCTGGTGGACAGACTTTGGGCTTTGGTTCCAGGGATCTCACTGGAAATGCCAGGTGGGTTTCTGACCAGGTTTCCTTGGCTTTATCCATATCCTGATTCAAAACATCCTTGGAGTTTGGAAGCAGAATTGGGTCTGGTTTGTAACTGCCCCATAAAGGAGGGAAATCAGTGCGGAAAGGAGATTCAACAACGTTTCCCTGTGGTCTGTGGTCAAACCCTATCTGAAAATGTGAGGCCTTTAGGAAGGGAATCCCTGTGAGCGGGGCTGGGATTAACGACTGGCCAGTGGCTGCCATTTTCCCCTGTAAAGGAAGAGACATAATATCAGACTCAGGTGCATTGCTGCTTTGGTCCCTTCCTAAAGCAAGAGGCTCCAAGAGATAAGGAAGAACAGGAGATAAAGATCTTTATTCTCCGACTGTTCCTTACAAGATGTCCAATTAAGGCCCAGAAGCAGTCACCTGTGAATTGCACACATTTGCACTCACTGCAATGAAATGAGCTCCCAACAATCCCAGAACTGCAGGTACATCCTCCCATGGAGCTGTCCTGCTGTCCCCCTAGATCAGTGGTTCTCAAACTTTTGTACTAGAGACCCTTTTCACATAGCAAGCCTCTGTGTGCAACTCCCCTTATAAATTAAAAACACTTTTTAACCCCCAGTCTGAGAACCCCTGCCCTAGATGCCGCCATGATAAGGGCTGCCCAGAAGCAACTGGGACTTTGTCCTGCCTCAGATACAAATTCATCTCTGCTGTCAATCCATACACATTGAAGGGTTACTACTGGGAAGAATCTGGGCCACAGAATCTCAGGGATTTATGGGAGTTTAGCATGCAGGAAGTTGGCCTTTTGGACCACTTGCTCATCACCCAGTGCCAGGCTCTAGGATATTTCTAACAGAATTATTGGAATTGGAACCAAAAGGGCAATATTTTAAAATATGGCCAAATGGGGTCAGATGCTAGAGGGACATTAGCCAATCTCCCTCATACAGGATTGGATGTGCCATGTGTATAGTCAGTGCCTATTACCCCAGCTGAGACTCAAACTGGGCCTCAAGTAGTTCAGATAGCAGTTTTATAGCATGAACCAAAAGCTGCCTGCCCCAAAAGCAAATCAATAGGACCCAGGCTGAGCTAAGCTGGGCTGGGAGTCGCTTCCCCTCTGGCTGAGTGAGTAAGAGCCACACTGTCCTAGTCTCAGCTGGGACTCACTTCCCATGGCCAAGCTGGTCAAAGGAGTGGTGCTAAAATGGTCTTGGCTGGGAGAGGCACTTCCCATATCTGACAGGAAAGCCTGAATGGGTTCTCTTATATAAATGGCCATGCACATAAATCATGAGTTTGGGTAGAGCCCCATGCCAGCAGGCGTCTATGGACACTAGCCCAGAGCACACCTCAATGGTCCAAATTAATGCAAAGCATTTAAGTGTGTTTAATAAACAGCTGCATGTGTATCAGAGATGGTCTTTCCTATAAACATTAAGAGATTAAATTATCTTTCTAAGGTGACTGACTTTGATCAATGTATTATTATTATTCCTTGCACCCCAATCAGCCATCATTGTGCTGGTACACACTTACAATGAAATAACAGGCCCAAGAATTTATAACCTAAATAGCCATAAATTGGCCAGACGCATCAAACACAAGACACCAGACAAGAAAAGGAATTATTTAGATTTAGAAAAGGAGAACTGAAGACAACCTAAACCCAGTGAGTAACAGCCAATGGGGCAAATCCTAAAAAAGGAGCTGGCTCAGCAGGAGTTCACACACTAACTAGCATCTGACAACAGAACTGAGGCCTCACACAATAATGCTAATCAACGTTTCTCTTCCTTTGAGCCCTCAAAGGGTACCCCTCATCCATTCATTGCCCCTGAGACAAGTCGACTGTAACTCACCTCCACCCAAAGCTAAACAATCAACTTTAGAATTTTCAGTGTCCTGTGATGTTATCATAAAATCATCATGTCATAATGGAATCTCAGCAATGGAGAGGTGAGGAAGATGATGTCTGGAGTAACAAATATGGAGAAAGTGAGAACAAGAAACAGATAAATTACTGGGCAGCAAGAGAGCTAAAGGGAAGGAGAGCATGCACATGAGAGGGTAAGTTACAGGTGCTAGTGACACAAGATTTCAGAGAAGCAGCAGTGCCTAAGCCCAGCATGGGCAAGATCACTACCGTCCCCATCAAACCCCGTCTGCTGCCCCACAACAGCTCATGGCTGGGTGGCGACATCGTGGGATTGTGACATCACAGGTAAATCAGCCAGTCAACAACCCTCTATCCCAGCCCAGGGAGCGAAGCTACCATACCCTCATTCGCAAACCTGAGGCCGGACTCAGCAAAGCTGGGAGCAGGAGGCACACGCAGAACAGACACGGAACGGAACGTGCAATTTGTGAACGAGAGTTTGGTCACTCTGCTCCCTCGGCTGGCCGGGGCTGAAAGAGTAACGGGGGAGAAGGGGATATGAGGTCAGCTCAGAGTAGAAGCACCACACATCACATGTAAAAAGAAAAGGAGGACTGGTGGCACCTTAGAGACTAACCAATTTATTTGAGCATGAGCTTTCGTGAGCTACAGTACATCACATGTACACAACCCAGCGGTTTCTCACACGCTCTCAAGAAGTTGCTAGTCCATGTCTCACTCTCCCGGTTCTTCACAGACTGGGAAAAGGATATGGAGACTTTCAGGCCCAGGTCAACAGGGAGGACAAATCCTCAGCCACCTGGGCCGCTGCCCATGCAAGGGCGCTGCCAGCCAGTCTCGGCAGTAACACGGAGGAAGGATGGTCGCTCCTTCGCAGGATGTAGGCTGGCAAAGCTGGCACTGCGGCCGGCCGGGAAGGACTTCGCTCTGCCCTGGGGTGCAGCGAGCACAGCGGCCCCCGCCCACGCCGCCTGCCCCCCGGCTGTGAACAAGACCCCTCCTGACGAAGGGGGGAGCGAGCGCCCTTGAGACAGGCCGGCGGCACCAGCAGCATCGGGAAGCTGGTAACAGCTCGGGGCGCTCGAGCGGAACCACCACAGGGGCTGGTGCCGCGAGGCGCCGGGGAACTCGCACCACCCGCCTGAGAGGGGACATGGGTGTCACAGGGGGGCCGGGGACCCACAGCCCGCGGGCCAGGCCCCGCCCGCCCAGGCCCCAGCCATTCCCAGCTGCCTCCCAGGCGCTCCTGGCAGGGGAGCTGCGGCCTAGCCAGAGACAGAGCCCGCCCCACCGCACACAGGGACGGGGCACGGTCGCCATAGCGACAGCGATCCCCCAGCAGGCACCGCGCCATCCCGGGGACGCCCGGAGCGCCCAAACGTCATCACGCTGCTAACGTACGGCCCCGTGGCGGCTAGTAACCCGGAAGTGTTGCCATGGCGGCAGCTGCGGACCCGCTCGGCAGCCTGGTCTCGGCGCTGGAGTCGTACCGCGGCCGCGACCGAGTGGTGCGTGGCGGGGTCCGGGCCCCGCTCACCGGGGCGGCAGGGTTTACGGGGGGGAGGTCGGGTTACCGAGGGGAGACGTGGGCCGTACCGGGGCTGCGCTCTCTAACCCCCCTTCCCCCCCAGATCCGGACCCTGTGCTATGGCTGCCAGCTGGCCGGGGGGGTCCTGGCCCGGAAAAGCCCCACGGAGTCCGAGATGGGCAGGAGGCTCCTGGCTGTGTCAGCCCAGCTGAGCCACTGCCGGACGGTGCTGCGCCTCTTCGATGATCTCGCCATGCTCGCCTACAGCCGCCAGTACGGGCTGGGTGCCAAGGTAACCAGCCCCTTTCTGCCCCAGGCATGGGCGAGGGGGGTCCCTGCCCCCTTCTCCCCTGGGATCAGGGACAGGCCGGGCGCTCTGTGCTGTGGGAGACCGAGTGCCCTGTGCAGCGCGACATCCAAGGGCCCAATCCTGCAAAATGCTGCCCTCTCCCCGCGCTGCTGACTGAGGAGGAGGCGCCTGCGGGGGCCGGAGGCCAGATCGATACCTAGACAGCTGGTCCCCGTGTAGGCTTGGGCCTGCTGTGCAGCATTAGCTAAGGTCTAATGACCTCTCCTGTGCTCAGAGGCCTCAGCTACCACATATTCCTCTGAAGCATTCGTATTCTTTATTTGAATTGCGGTGTCCCCCACTGGGAACAGACCCTGTGCACCAAGTGCTGTACAACCGCCCAGGAAGACATGAGCCCTGTTGCCCTTGGCAGCTCACGTGCTAAGAAATCTTTACAGTTTTCCATGGCTCTGCTAAGATACAGTGGAGTTTCAAAGTGAATGTTACAGACAGGCTAGTCCTTAGGCTCACTTTCTCAAACTTGCAAACTACTCTGTTCACTAAAATGTATTTTGGACTAAGCACATTCCAAGAAATGGTATTGATAAACTTCACCGTTCTTTGTATTTTAAGACAAATACAGGCTTCTCCTGTAACTGCTATAGAAGTGCAAGCAACTTCAGAAGTGTGGGTCCCTGGCCTAGCTGCCTGAGGGGATTGTTAAAGGGCTGTGGAGGTCTCTGGTTCCAATCCAGCCTTCACTTCCAAGGCCTATCTCTACCCTACCCATCATCTCTCAGTAGCAAAAGGTTGACTTCTACCTCCCGTTGGCTTATAATGCCAGCCTTCCTCACCCACTTGTTACATTTTCAAACAAACACCTTCCTGTTTTCTCCCATGTTGCCCCTCACATGGAAGAAACTCTCTGTAAACTTAAAGCTACCTCATTCTCCACCTTCAAATCTCCCCTTAAAACTCTTCTCTGACACGATGCCTACAAAAAACTTGACAGCAGTTAGATCACTGGTGTGCTGAGACCACAGTCTATCATATTGACCAATAGCGTCTCATTATTTCCTTTTACTCCACTTCTGTCTCTATCCATTGTCTCTTTTTCATATTCTTAGACTGTAAGTTCCTTGGGGCAAAGTCCATACTTTTCTTTTGTCTGTACAGCGCCTAGCACTGTGGGGTCCATAATATAAATAATAACAGAATGGCAGCCTCCAGGGCTCTCGCTCCCTCACTTTTCATCATTGTGAAATGTATTTTTTTAAACAACAAAATAGGGTGAGAGCAAAAACCTTGCTGGCTTTTGTGGAGATTCCTGCAGAGATGTCCCTTGCTGGCTCAGCTGAGAGTCCCTGCTTGATGGATATTCATGAGAAACTGCAAGTTCATTGCCGTATGCTGGATATAAAATACAGGATATGTTAGTGATGTGCCTTGTTTTCATTCTCTGTTCTCAGAAAGAAGCTAAGCTTGTTCTTAGGGCTGCAAGGAAGCTGGATTAGCCATGCTGCTGCAAGGTGCAGTGTACAGACTAACCTGTGGTGTCAAGAAAGCAGCCACTATTAAGTTCTTGCCTGTCTCTGTGCTACAGGAAGAAGATGCCATTGTCCGCTGGCTCTCTGTCCTCAGTAACCTGGCTGATCAGCTCTACTACCCCTGTGAGCACGTAGCATGGGCTGCCGATGCCGATGTTATTCGCACAAACTCACACAAGTGGTGGACATTAAGCACAGCTTTCTGGGTGCTCTCCCTAGTCCTGGGCATTGTACGGTAATGTTCACTAGATGCAGCTCTTAAAAGGGTATGAGGGGAACGCTATCTCCACTTCTGGGGCCTAGCAGAAAGGCTTACTGGCCACAGATCTTAGGAGGGGCTCTGGCTGTTCCTGGGGGCTGGGCAATGGTAACACTGTGGTTTTGGATTATCTACTAACCTTGTTGTTACTCTTCTGAAGTTTTAACTCCTCAGAATCCGAAGCCTTGGCATCCATCTTCAGAAGGAAGCTGTGCTATTTGTAACAGACACTCTGGAAACTAAGAGGATTCTGAGTGATCCTAAAATTTAGTGCTAGAAATCCTCCTAGCCTGTAGGGTATTGGTAAATTTTTAGTGGTGACTATTACCATCTTGCTAATCATGAGACTTTTCTAGTCCAGAGACAGTCTCCTGAGCCACCCACTAGGATGAAAAAATAAATGTCTTCCTCACCTCTCAATGTATTCCTTGATGTAGGGGAAGAGGCAAATAAAAATTTCCCAGTCTGAGCTAAAGTTCTGCCTTAAAAGGGGCCCGCAAAAGTATGGTGGGAAGGAGATGGGACTGATGCACTTTTTTTTGACTGCCATATGAGTGGAGGCCTGGAAGATTTTAAGTTTTCTTCACCTTCTATTTTACACTAGAGATTCAGTTCTTGTATATGCTATTTTGAGGAAGACTGAGCTCGCACATCTGCTGTTTCCAAAGTAAAAACATAACCAGAAATGCATCTCTTCTTCTTCGTCTTCTTCTTCTGACAGTACAAACCCTTTCAGATGGTTTTCTTTTTTTCTGACACCTAAAGGACACACATCCTTCCAGCCCCACCCAGTTTGTAGGGCACCTTTATGTGAGCTGTTTCCTCGTTACATTGTTTATCCCATCTAGTGAAACAGCAAATGGGAAAAATAGTTCAGTTTCCAACACAAGCAAATAAAGCCAAGTGGGAAAACATGGGAACCCTGAAGTTAGAGCCCCTCCCTTCTGTTAGCCAGATGTTTAGCTGGTAAATATGATTCAATTGTAAACTGAATTGGACTCTACTATAAAATTATCTCAAGATAGTTTTGCCCCATTTCCTTTTTTCTTGCTGCAGTAAGTGAATCCTCTAGTCTTCACATTAAGTGTTAACTTTCTGCTGTTACCACTTAAGAAAGTGTTCTTGGAGTCATTGTGGATAATTCTCTGAAAACATCTGCTTTAATGTGTGGCAGCAGTCAAAAAGACTAACAGAATGTTAGGAACCATTAGGAAAGGGATAGATAATAAGACAGAAAATATCATAATGCCACTTAATAAATCCATAGTATGGCTTCACCTTGAATACTGTATATAGATCTGGCCACCTCATCTCCAAAAATATATATTAGAATTAGAAAAAGTTCAGAGATGGGCAACAGAAATGATGAAGGAACAGCTTCCATATGAGAAGAGATTAAAAAGACAGACTGTTCAGCTTGGAAAACAGACAACAAAGGGAGGATATGATAGATATCTATAAAATCATGAATGGTGTAGAAAAAGTGAATAAGGAAGCGTTATTTACTGCTTCACATAACACACAAAACGGGGTCACCTTCAGTGAAATTAATAAGCTGCTGGTTTAAAACAAACAGCCTGAAGTACTTCTTCCTGCAATGCTAGGGTTGCCAATTTTGGTTGGACATATTCCTGGAAGTTTCATCACATGACAATTTTTAATTAAAGATTAATCTTTAATTCCTGAAGACTCCAGGACAATCCTGGAGGGCTGGCGAGCCTACGCAGTGCACAGTCAACCTGTGGAATGTGTTGCCAGGGGATGCTGTGAAGGCAAAAAGTATAACTAGGTTCAAAAAATAATTAGATAAAATCATGGAGTATGGTCTATTAGTGGCTATTAGCCAAGATGGTCAGGGATACAACCCCATGCTCTGAGTGTCCCTAAACCTCTGACTGCTAGAAGATGGGCGTGGCTGACAGGGATGGATCACTTGATAAATTGCCTTTTTCCATTCACTCCTGGAGTGTCCAGCACCAAGCCACTGGCAAAGGACAGAATACTGGGCAAGACGGCCCATTGATCTGACATAGTATGGCTGTAATTATGTTCTTATGCATTAGTAAAATCAAACTTTCCACATTATTCTCCTTCCCACATGGAGAAGGAAGAATTCTCTGAGTTATAGTTAGGGGCTGAAGTCCTATTACTTACCCAGCAGTAAACCCTGATCTAAGATGGGAGCTACATTAATCCATACGATTTTAAAAGGGCATATTTTACTCCAGCTAGATTGAGTAGCTTGAATGTTACTCCAGCTGCTTGCTCCATGTAGAAGCTTTGGTGGCAGATTCAGACAAACTTCCTCTGGAAAATTAGCTGCAAGCAACGTTACAGCTATGAAGGACATCAGAACCTTCTCTCCCCGATAGGGCGCCAGCAATTGTTTTTGCTGCATGATAGATGGTATTTTAAAAAAAATCTCCACTAAGGACAGTTAATTGTCCCTGGCCTTTTTATTCCATATTCCTTACATTATTTAGAAGCCCAAAGTTCAGGTAAATCTAGAAAAATTTGTACCAAGCTTAGAATTTAGTTTTGATCAGACTGGCAAGAAAGAAATTGAGCTCTTGAGAGGGAGAGCTCCATGTTGCTTTTGATCTAGCCCAAGGCTAAACCCCTGTAGCTTATCATGGTTGTAGAACAGTGCTTTTCCATGCCTGTAGGCAATAAAACTTGTTATAACAAGGATGCTTCTACCCATGGCAAAGACTAGTGCTGACATTTGGTGGTTCTTATTAAGCTGGACCCTTAGCATTCAGCGGATGATGGAGTCTCTCTTGGTCACAGACAGCTTGGACTCTTATTGTCATCTCTCTCTTGTTTTCAGGTCTCTCAGAATTCTGTTTCAGCTAAGAAGGAAGCTGAGAAATTGCACTGGGTATGATATCTGTCCTATGTAATATAGTCATTTTAACACATACTCCTTATCACCTGAGGTAGCTCACCCAAGGTGACACTAATTATTACTTATCAATCTCAAATGACAACGCCTATATACAGAAACTTGGTTACTGATAATTGATCAGTTAACATTTCCTGACAAGATGCTTCTCAGCCTCTGTGTCTACTTTATAATTTTGCACAATACACATTAGTGTTTCCTAAATCCTTCTTCTATTATCTGGTCTCACTGGCTTCCCAAATGTAAATGTGGATCAGGAGAAGGGGCACAGCTATTGCTGTAGATACCAAATGAGCTGGAATTAATCCCCTTGTGACATATCTGATGCTCTGTTAAGTAATGCTATGCCTTTGAGGTTAGTAAGATATAGGACCAAAAGCAGGTGTCCTTGCGATGAAAGAGAGGATGTTCACCTTCCAGAGGTGAGGTGGGGGAGAGGTAATGGATATCATTGTGATTCAGTGGTACAGGCAGGAGAATACTACTCCAAGCGGATATCGAATTTTCAGAGAAAAGAACAGGGCATTTGAACTGCTGTTCAGCAGAGAACTTCTAGGATTTGTTGCAATAATTTTGAGTCTATTGGGCAGATGGTGCAAGGAATAGCCACTGATAGATTTACAGATGTAAATACATCCTCCTGTCCATGCTTGAATCATTTGTTCTGATACTTTTCCTCTCTGAAAGTCACTGCACACATCATGCGTATTTCAGCCATGTGACTCTGCCAGAGTCCCTAGTGGCAGACTGGAGGATGGATACATTTCTGCCTTTTTCTCCCCACAGTGAATCCTTGGAGCAGAGTCAAAAGGAAATGGACACCCAAGTGAAATCTGAAGTCTTGAGCATCCTCAGCAGTATGGCAGATCTCTCCAATGCTGTCCACTGGCTGCCTCCAGGATTTCTTTGGGCTGGACAGTTTCCTCCATGGCTAGTGGGTCTCATGGGGACCATATCTTCCCTGATTGGTGTCTACCAACATCTGTAGGGGCAGGTTCTGGGGCTGTGTGAACCATGGAGTCAGCTTCAGGAGGCTAAGTTTTTTGTGGGTAAAGTATGAATGCTTCCAGTTACGGATCAGTGCAGCATGTAATTAGAATGTGATCAGAAAGTCTCTGTAATGTTATTAGTTAGGGTTAATGTGTTTTTAGCTCTTCCTCATCAGGGCAGGAATCTTAACTGTGTCCTCTGTATAGGGAGAGATCTCAGCTCTGATTGATATGCTCAGTAATAGGAGGGCAAATGAAATGGTGATCATCATTAAGAGAGACTGACTTTGAGGATTTCCAAAAGATGGGAGAAATTAAATCAGGGACAGCAAGTGACTTCTTTCATTTTGTCCCCACAGCCCCAAAAGGTGGGGATGTCACCTCCCTTGTTGTCTTGAACATGAGACAAGTCTGGGAACTCATTGTGGGGTGGGGAAATGGACACAATTATGACTTGTGAAACTCAGAGGAGAGTACTCCACAAACGCATCCTCTTGCTCTGATCTTATTTAAGCATTCCTGAGAGATGCCAGGAGCTGTAAAAGAACATGCCAAGTACCTGTCAGTTTCCAAATTGCCTTGGCCAGTGCAGCCACAGCCAGGGACATCTGATCTGAAGTGGGTTTTGCTTGTCTTCGGTCTATGGAGATGTTGTTTCTCCTGTCAAATATCCTGGCCCTAGGCCCCCAGGTCAGAGCTGCTCACTACAAAACAGAAGCAGATGTTTAAAAGGGTCTGTTTTCATGGCAGTCTCTATTGTTCAGGCCACATGTGATATGGTGAAGAGCTAGTTATCAGTATCTTAGGTAGCCCTTTATGTTAGCAATGAAAACCTTTTGCCTGTACTGGTCAAGTCCAGTGTACTTTCAGATGCTGTCACCTGGAACATCAGCCACGCTACGGAGTTCTCCAGTGGGTGCTCTTCTGTCAGGCTCCACCCCAATCAACAAACTTTCTTAAGAAAATAATTAAATACATATTTCATATCCTTGTAATGGATCAATTGACTGAATGCTAAGATCAGAGTTTGCACCAAAGGTCATATTTACAATTATTTCTCTGGCAGTGCCAGTAAATAAAGGAAGTGAACACTACAGAGCATAGTCTGAGGATTTGATCATTACTGTTCAGAGCTAGAGAGAAACTCTTCTTATCTGGCTTTTGCTGGTTCCAAGCTGCTCTGAAACAGCAGAATATATTATGGCTGAAGCTGTACTGTGTTAGCTAAACCTGCCCAAGGACAGGCACAGACTGTTCCTTACCTAACCTTCCATCACAGGGGATTTTTTCATGGCCTCCATGCTGATGTCTTGGAGATATATTGCTTGGGCTGTGCTGCTCACCTGCTTGTTCCGAGAGGTGCTTAATCTCCCACGTAGAACATTAACATACAGTATCAATAAAGCACACATTAAATGTATTAAGAACTGGCTGACAGATCTCAGAGTAGTTGTCAGTGAGGAATCATCATCAACTGGGGGTGTTTTTAGTGGGAAACAGCAGGGATTGGCGCTAAGCCCAAAGCTATTCAACAGTTGTTATATTTACTTCCAGATGAAGATAAATCACTGCTGACAAAATTTGCAGATGACCCAAAGATTGGCAGACTGATTACTAATGATGAGAACAGGGTAGTCACATGGAGTGATCTGGCTGGATCGCTTGGTAAATTTGGCTTAGCCACACAAAATGCATTTTAATATAGCCCAATGCAAAGTTCTGCATCTCCAAAAAAGGAAGGCAGGTCATACTCGCAGAATGGACTGCTTTCTGGAGAAAATGCTCAAGAAAATTATAGAGAAAGACTTAAAGAATTCAATTTGTTTAGCTTATCAAAATGAAGATTGAGAGGTGACTTGATTACAGTGTCTAAGTATTTCACCGGGAGAAAATACCAGACACTAAAGTGTCTCTAGTGGAGCAAGTCAGAACAAGAACCAATGGTTAGACGCTAAGGCCAGACAAATTGGAATAAGGAACAAATTTTTAACAGTGAGCATGATTAACCATTGGAACAAGCTACCAAGGGCAGAGGTGGGTTCTCCAGCTCTAGTTCTCTTCAAATCAACACTGGCTGCCTTTCTGAAAGTTATGATTTAGCCAAACAAGTTACAGCTCAGTACAGGGTAACTAGGTGAAATTAATGGGCTATAATATCCAGGAGAGCAGATTAGGTGAGCTGTCTAATGGTTCTTTCTGGACTTAAACTCTATCACATACCAGCCTTCTGGGAAGTTCGCCTCTGAGTTCACCTTATTTTCTGCATGATTGCTTGCCTGGCTCATCCTGCTGCCATGTGGGGATTGGCACAGAGGAAGCATGTTGCTGGACTTAGCTCAGCACTTGCTGTCACTGACAGGAAACAAAGCATCTGGTCAAGACACCAAATTGCCGAGCATCAGCAAGAGAAGCACAAGAACCTTGTCTTTTCTTCCCTGCCTGCATCATCTGCATCAGACCTTCCAGTGCACTCCAACTGGATGGATGACCTGAGTAACCCTGCTTCTGGGCTAGTGTTGTTCCCTTGAAGTGGGAGGGCAAGTGGCATCCCCTGTACTTGGCTGCAGTAACCATGCTTAAACACATCAGCGCTTTACTGCTACTATCAGATTGGCCACTTCTCACCACATGAGAATGTTTTACTGCTGCTTTCTTATACACATGCTTCTTGTGTCCAGCAGTGGGCAACAGCACAGATACTATAGCACTGAGCCAAGGGGAAAGAGGTGCATTATCTTAATGCAGATTAAGCATGGTTTAAACCAGTTTAGGTGTCTGTAACTGGAGTCCTAATATCATGGACCAGTTCTGAAATGGTAAAGGCTACTTTCTGAATTAGTTCTGGCCCCAGCTATGACCACTTTCTAGAATGGTTACAATTTACCATAAAGTAATGCTTCCTTTAACTATTTATCACTTACTGGTTAGGCAGCTGTTGCTTGTTGCAGAGATTGTTCAGCCCTGCACTTGCTCCAGCTCAACTGCTCTTATTTGCACACCAAACGTCCCCACAAGTGATTTGAAGGCAGAGTCACTGACTGGTGAACGTCTCTCTCCACCATAGAACGAGTCTGAGAAAGAGTAATACATTTTCCCCTTCTGCAGCAGCCGCTGGGCCTTTGTTCCCATTCAGTCCCTGTTCTACCACATTACAGGAAAGCATGTTTGCTCTGCAATGGGAGTTTTAACTGATTCGTTAGCCACGGCCCTGCTGTCAGCAAGCTATGAGCTGGAAGGGCTCCAATCAGCCACTCTGAGCTTTATATTGTGTGACTGAGAGTGATGGCTCAGACCCATGGCTACTGTGTTTATGGCCCTTTATCAGTGAGACCCAGTGAACGTTTCTGCTCACTGAGGGCCAGCTCTATCAATAACACTCCACACATAGGAAACATAACAACATCCTGCTCTGAAACTGCAAGTGGAGAGGTTCAGAGGCCATGCAGCTTTCAGATACGGTCTTCAAGGCCAGGGTTGGTGAGCCCTGATGTGGCAAATGCCCTTCCCCTTCTCTGTTAGTACTGTGGAGACGCAGTGCTTTCCAACGGTGGACCTCAAAGTACTTCCCAAAGGGGAGGTGAGTGTAATGAGGCCCCCGCCCGCTCTTTCCAGGCGCGGAGCCGGTTATGTGTTTGTTCCTTCGGACATAAGGCAGCGTTGCACTTCCAAACGGGCTGGGCGTGGTGCAGTTTCGCACCAAGGCTGCCTGTCCCGACTCCGCCCATAACAGGTACGCTCCGGTAGCAGCAAAGCGCCCACGTCAGGCCTGCTGGCAGCCTCCGCTCTTCGGGCACATGGACAAGGCGAAGGGGGAGCCTGGCAGCAGCGCGCCCCAGCGCCTGGGTCTGTGGACGTGGCTCAGGCTACGGCAGGAATGGACAGGCGTGTAGACGCTGCAGCTTGGGCTCCTTCTCCAGCGCTCAACCCCCCCCCCCAGCACCCCCCTCCCCGGTCTCCAGCGCTCAACGCCCCCCCCTCCCCGGTCCCCAGCGCTCAACGCCCCCCCCGACACCCCCCTCCCCGGTCCCCAGCGCTCAACGCCCCCCCTCCCCAGCACCCCCCCCCCGGTCCCCAGCGCTCAACCCCCCCCCGGCACCCCCCTCCCCGGTCCCCAGCACTCAACGCCCCCCCCGACACCCCCCTCCCCGGTCCCCAGCGCTCAACCCCCCCCCCCCGGCACCCCCCTCCCCGGTCTCCAGCGCTCAACGCCCCCCCCTCCCCGGTCCCCAGCGCTCAACGCCCCCCCCGGCAACCCCCTCCCCGGTCTCCAGCGCTCAACGCCCCCCCCCGGCACCCCCCTCCCCGGTCCCCAGCGCTCAACGCCCCCCCTCCCCAGCACCCCCCCCCCGGTCCCCAGCGCTCAACCCCCCCCCCCCGGCACCCCCCTCCCTGGTCCCCAGCGCCAAGGCCTCTGGCGGGGGCCCGGCGGCCGGGCTCCGGGGTGCAGGGTCGCTGAGGCTGAACTGGAGCGGCCGTGCGCGGCTTGGCAGGGCTCCAGCCTCCGGGCTACATGGTGCCGCGGGGGGACGTGGAGCAAGGCGGGGCCCGCATGGGAGGGGCAGGTGCCGGGCGCCCCAGACAGGCCGGCGGGGGGGCCGCAGGGGGGCGGGGGGCCCGAGCCGGGCGCTCCGCCCACGGCGCCCCACGGCAGCCCTGCCCCACAGGCGCCAGGCAGCCGGGGGCCGCGCCCAGGCCGGGGGCGCCGGGCTGGAGCCGGACGCCCGAGTTCTCTGCTGGGCCGGGCCCGACGCGCAGCCCCCCCGCGCCGGCCGTGGGAGCGCGCATGCGCCGCGGCGAGGCCGCGCAGGGTGTCGGGCGCCGATTGGCTCAGGGCGCTGCATCTCAATGAGGGGGCGGGGCGGGCGGCTCGGGAAGGACGCGGGGCGAGCGGCGGCGGCCCAGAGTCGCGGAGCGCGGGTGAGGGGCGCAGCGGCGCGTCCCGGGCCGCCGGTGAGTGCGGGGGGAGGGGGGAGCAGGGCCCTGCGCGGGTCCGGCAGGGACCTGGCTCCGTCCGCTGCCCCCACGGCTGGGCCGGCCGCTGCGCCCGGCGCGGGGGGCCCGGCCTGGGGGGCCCGGCCTGGGGTCCCCCGCGGGGCTCGGGCCTGCACGCGGCGCCCGCTCAGAGGGCAGAACCGGGCCCGGCGCCCGCCCCCGCGCCGCCCCCCGCCCGGCCTCTGCCCCCGCCGCGCCGCGCCCTGCAGCCCGGGCTCTGTGCGGCCCCGCGCGGAACGCGCCGTACGGAAGGGGCCGGTTGCTTTGACTGCCCCAGCCGGGCTGCCCCCCCCCAGCCGGGCCCCCCCCTTAGCAGCGCCGAGCCCCCCCCCCCCCAGCCGGGCCCCCCCTTAGCAGCGCCGGGCGCCCCCCCCAGCCGGCCCCCCACTTACCGGGGCCGAGCCCCCCCCCCAGCCGGCCCCCCCCTTAGCAGCGCCGATCCCCCCCCCCCCCCAGCCGGGCCCCCCCCTCCCAGCCGGGCCCCCCCTTTGGCAGCGCCGGGCCCCCCCGGTCTCTCGGGGCTGCTCCCCGGCGGGCAGGGCGCGGCTCTGCCCGGGAAGTGGCATGGGCGCGGTGCCGCTCGCAGGCAGGGGCGCCCCGGGGCCGTGACTCACCGGGGAGAGGCGGTTTCGCTTCGTGCCTCGCGCCGGCCCCCGGGGCCTGTTCCACGCCCCGGGCCACTGCAGTCGGGCAGCCGCTGCCCGCCCACCCTTCGCCCCCCACGCCCGTCTCCTGGGAGGCCCGGAGTTACGGGGCGGGGGGTCTGTTCTAGTTTTGGGGGGAAGGAGGAGACTGGAACGGGACAGCCTGCTGCCCGCGGTGGGTGGGGAGCGAGACGGGGCTGCCTGAGGTTGTGTAGTTTTCCTCTCAGGGCCTTTTCTCGAGTTGCACAGGGCGTAGCTGGAACTTTACCAACACGACCTTCGGGCCCTGCAGCCCCTAGTCGAGTTCACGCTAAACTCAGCCCTTGGGCCCTTGGCCAGCTTGCACAGTGGCTGCGATGACAGTTTCCTTGTAACTCCCCCCCCTTTGATTCACTTTCTTCTCATCTTGGGACTTGGGCTACTTCACTGAACCCAGCTTCTCAGCACAGCCTAGCGCTTTCGCTCCAGGGCCCATGCTGCCAGAGCTGCTCTCTCCTGTGTTCTCCAGGGGCTGACATGGGTGGAGTGGCACTTAGTTGCAGGAGTGTGAGCCCGCTGGAGAGCCGCCTGGGGGAGGCAGGAGAGAAACAGGTGGGGATTTTCTTACTGGAGCCCAGGGTCACGGCTGTTTTCCTTTCAGACTAGCTTTGCGACCATGTCCGTCAGCAATCACGAGAACCGGAAGTCCCGCTCCAGCTCCGGCTCCATGAACATCCAGCTCTTCCACAAGCCGGGCCATGCCGACAGCCTCCTGACCCAGCTCAACCTGCTGCGTAAGCGGCATCTCTTCACCGACGTGGTGCTGCGGGCGGGGAACCAAGCCTTCCACTGCCACCGGGCTGTGCTGGCCTCCTGCAGTCGGTACTTCGATGCCATGTTCAACGGCGGGCTGAAGGAAAGCAAAGATACGGAAGTCAACTTCCACAATTCCCTGCACCCAGAGGTCCTGGAGCTGCTGCTGGACTACATCTACTCGGCTCGGGTGCTGATCAACGAAGAGAACGCGGAGTCCCTGCTGGAGGCTGGGGACATGCTGCAGTTCCAGGACATCCGCGAAGCCTCGGCCGACTTTCTGGAGAAAAACCTGCACCCAGCCAACTGCCTGAACATGCTGCTGCTGTCATACGCCCACTGCTGTGAGAGGCTCTTGGAGCTGTCCTGGAGGATGGCGCTGGCCAACTTCACGTCTCTCTACCAGACCGACGACTTCCTGCAGCTGCCCAAAGACAAGCTGCTGGAGCTGGTGGAGAGTGAGGAGCTGGAGGTGGAGGACGAGAGCCTGGTGTATGAGGCTGTCATCGGCTGGATCCGGTATGACTTGCCGCAGCGGCACGGGGACTTGCCAGAGCTGTTGCGCTCAGTCCGTCTGGCCCTCCTGCCAGAATCTTACCTGCGGAACCAGGTGGCCGCCGAGGAACTGGTGACCAGCCACAAGCTGGGAGGGGAGATCGTGGCCGACGCCGTTCGCTGCAAGATGAAGATCCTTCAGAATGATGGGCTGGTGACGGGTTTCTGTGCCCAGCCTCGGAAGGTCAGCCAGGCCCTGCTGCTGCTCGGGGGCCAGACATTCGTGTGTGACAAAATCTACGTGGTTGACCGTCAAACCAGTGAGATAATCCCCCGCACCGACATCCCAAGCCCGCGCAAGGAGTGCAGCGCTTGTGCCCTCGGCTGCAAAGTGTACGTCACTGGCGGTAAGGGTTCCGAGAACAGCGCCTCCAAAGACGTCTGGGTTTATGACACTCTCCACGATGAGTGGGCAAAAGCCACGCCCATGCTGGTGGCCCGGTTTGGCCATGGCTCTGCTGAGCTGGACCACTGTCTCTATGTGGTCGGAGGCCACACAGCAGTGAGCAGCTCCTTCCCAGCTTCGCCCTCCGTCTCTCTCAAGCAGGTCGAACACTATGACCCCCAGTCGGACAAGTGGTCCCTGGTAGCCCCTCTCCGGGAGGGCGTGAGCAACGCTGCTGTGGTGGGGGCCAAAATGAAGCTGTTTGTCTTTGGTGGCACCAGCGTGAACCAGGAGAAGCTGCCCAAAGTGCAGTGCTTCGACCCTGGCCAGAACCGCTGGACGGTGCCTGCCAGCTGTCCCCAGCCCTGGCGCTACACGGCTGCCGCCGTAGTGGGCAACCACGTGATCGTGATTGGGGGAGACACAGAGTTCTCGGCCAGCTCCGCGTACCGCTTCCACAGCGACACCTACCAGTGGTCCAAATTCGGTGACGTGACTGCTAAACGCATCAGCTGTCGCGCTGTCACATCTGGAAACAGGCTCTATGTGGTAGGGGGCTATTGTGGGGCCCAGCGCTGCAAAACTCTGGACTGCTACGACCCCTCCTCCGACACCTGGAGCAGTGTCTCTACGGTGCCCTACTCCCTCATCCCCACCGCCTTCGTCAGCACTTGGAAATACCTGTCTGCCTGAGCCTCGCTCCAGGACTGGAACGGTAAGTCCTTACCCTTCACACTAACCCCCTGGGACCTCCCTGCTCCAGCAGGGCACAGAAGCAGACAGGTTAACCTTCCAGGCTGAGAGATGTTGGCATGGCTTCTCTAGCGAGGGCTGCCTGCTGGGAGAGGGAGCTCTGTCCTGGCTCAAGTTCTCTACCCAGCAGCCTCGCAGTCAAACCCCAGCTTTCAGACTGCATTTGCAGGTGACATGGAAGACCGCAACCAGTGAAGAAGGAAGAGTCCCTCTAGGCCGTAGGGTATTAGAGAGAGGAGGGCTGTATACATAACTGGATGGGGAGAATGCTCCATCTGGCATCTCAGCACTTCCCCAGAGTCCTATCCTATGTGAAACCTTTGGGGAATGCTGTTGGCAGATGGGATTTGATGTCCACAGTATGGGACAGCCCGGCTTGCTGATCACTACATTATCATGGGGCAACTCCAAGTCTGCCTGCAGCAAACGGCAGGAGCCCAAAGATAGAGCTGGTTGCCATAAATAACAGAGTGGTTTGTTTTAGCACAGACTCCTCACGGTGCCAGGATCAGTCTGCCAGGGACACTCAAATAGCAGTCACTTGTGGGGATAGGAGAGCCGGTGCTAGGCGAAGATTACAGCTGGGATTTAGTCCCAGTATGGCTTGTAATTGCATTTGTAAGACAAGCCCTGCCTACATATAAACACAGGGTCTCTTCCTTCTAATTATCCGCTGGTCCCATTCATGCCACTTACCTCCTGCTGCAGGAGCTATTAATTTAAAAAAAGTTGTAACAGGAATTAACCCTCTCTGGACTCTCTCTCAGTGGAGTTGGTGCCGAAGTGGGACAAATCGCGAGGCCTTTCATTCTGCTTCTCTTACCCGTGATCCTGTGTCTGGATGAGTTTGTTAAATACAGCCAAATATTCCCTGTACATAAGAATGGCCATACTGGGTCAGACCAAACGTCTGTCAAGCCCAGTGTCCTGTCCTCTGACAGTGGCCAATGGCAGATGCCCCAGAAGGAATGAACAGGCAGGTTATCATCAAGTGATCCATGGCCTGTCACCCAATCCCAGCTTCTGGCAAACAGAAGCTAGGGTCACCATCCCTGCCCATCCTGGCTAATAGCCATTGATGGACCTATCCTCCATGAATCTATCTAGCTCCCTTTTGAACCCTGTTATAGTACTGGCCTTCACAACACCCTCTGGCAAGGAGTTCCAGAGGTTGACAGTGCGTTGCATGAAAATATACTTTCTTGTATTTGTTTTAAACCTGCTACCTATTAATTTCATTTGGTGGCCCCTTGTTCTTGTATTATGAGAAGGAGTAAATAACACTTCCTTATTTACTTTCTCTATACCATTTGTGATTTTATAGACCTTTGTCATATCCCTCTTAGTCGGCTCTTTTCCAAGCTGAAAAGTCCCAAGTTTTATTAATCTCTCCTCATACGGAAGCCATTCTATACCCCTGATCATTTTTGTTGCCCTTTTCTGAACCTTCTCCAATTCCAATCTATCTTTTCTGAGAAGGGGCGACCGCATCTGCATGCAGATGTAAAATCCTGCGCCTTACAGGACATACCTTTTTGGATGCAGGCAGGCTTGCTGCAGAAGGCCAGGTTGAGGGGCGTGGACTCACCTTTCCCAGTGCTTAATTTGTAATGAAAGAGGTGCTGGAGCTTAAGCAATGTTTTTTTTACATTCATAACTGATGCAGCAAGCCCTGAGGTGCTGGGGCTCAGCCCTGGCAAGCCCTGGCACAAATTAAGCCCTGACCTTGCCTCAGTTTCTGTTCCCAGCAAATGGTTCTGGTTTCATTGCTTAGCGTTCTCACGACAACCCCTTCTGCGTTACAGGTTTCACCAGAAGCAGCGAGTTTCATGTTCCACTTCACCAGCTTCTCACTTCACCAAGAATCCGCACGCAAGACCTGGGCAGTAGAGCACAACCTGTCAATCATTGGGGTGCCCCACAATCCAATGGACATGGAACCCATCAGCACCAGGTGTGCAGGGCAGGACAGTCCCCTTTGGTGTCAAATAACTGGCTGCAAAGTCACAACGGTTTCGGAGGGCTTAGGATAGATTCTAAAGGGAGCTTGGTGGGCAAAGCTCCAGCCAGGCTGGCTGCCCGGCTCTCCCTTGAGATGCCGGTGTGGAAGGACAGATTTTCCATTCTTGCCCTTACATGCAAGGGATCTCCCAGCAGGAGCTGCGGGGATGTAGTCTGTTTCCTTTACAGACATTGTCACTTTTTTCAGTGCAGGCATCAGCCTAAGAAGGGAGGACCCCTTTGTGTTTCCCACAGCTGCCCCTGCACTGCCAGTCACGCATGCCGTCACCAGGATCTGCAGCACTTCGGGAGGCAGGTGGCTGTTTCACAACTGCGAGTGAGCAAACCAGTATTTCTGATGGAACTATTGTTCACTGGCAGGGACAGAGCAAGATTCCTAACCAGGAGCAGCTGGCCTCTGGGTTCTGTTGCAGCACCAGTGACAAGTGCATGAAATGTCTTAACACTTTGTCGACAGCCCGTGAGCTGGTTCTGTACAATGTTTTTTATACAGCAGCCCGGAGCTGCTTCAATAAACCCTAATAAAACCCACTGCCTCTTGAGCTTGTTGCCTAAGTAGGGTTCTTCTCTCACACTCGCCAGCTGGCCCCATAGATGGTGTTTAGCAGCAGCAGAGGGGAAGGGTGTTCTTAGAGCAATTGCACCGTCCAAACCTTGTGCTGATGGGACTGGCACCCACAGCATGTCCTGGCATGGACAGGTCACACATTCATCTTCCTTCTCTGATGGACTCAGGGGAAAAGCTCTCTCCCTCCTACATGCGAGAGAAGCTATTACCTGCCTTTCACACATAGTGCCTTTTCTGCTGGCTGGGCAGAGGGGAGGGAGGAGACGTGCTAAGAGCTAATGCTTCTCTATTGCAGTGCCACACTCCCGGGCACTAGAAGGAAATACAGCATTTAGGAGCTGTGCGAACATGGCTGCTCAGTGCCCTGCCAAAATCGCTTCTGGTTCCTTTTAAAATGTCTGTCTGCATTCAAGACGAGTGATTGCCTTGAACGGGCTTCATATGATCTCAGGCCATTCCTGTATCACGGGTGCCCCTGGGGCACTCCAGTTGGCCTGCAATGGAGGAGGGAACAAAAAGGCTGCCCTGGCTGCTGGAGGTGGCACCAGCTGGGAGGCTCTTTCCAGGGACAGCCGGCCCTCGGCTACACCGTGGACCTGACCAGGGTCCAAACCACCATTGCAGACAGCTGTAGGAATGCTCGAGCCCAACCCCTGGCATGGAATGCGAGCAAAACGTATTAGCCAACTGTGAGCAGCACGTACCAGTGCTTGTGACAAAGCCTTTCTCCCAAGAACAAGCACCTCTGCGGCAGGGCCTCGCTCAATGTCAGAGCGCCGAAGTAGCAGGGGTAGAACCCCACCGCCCAGGGCTGCCCCTTCCCACAGGCTGAGCTTTCCATCCCAGCTGCACAGCCTGGGGCTGGGTGGAGCTCTGACAGCTCCTGTTAAAACCCAGCTCCTTGCAGGACTCTAGTTTGCATCAGCAACCGGAGCCAGCTCCCAAAGGAGCTGCTGTGCTGGCTGCATGTGCAGAAGTGTCTAAAAACAGCACTGTTTGGCTGAAACTTCTCTCGTTTCCCCTCGCTTGGTCTCCTGCAGCAGAGTCAGCTCTGGGGCCTGCTGCCGCCAGCAATTTGAGTCTGGAGCTGCAGCCTGCTATGAAGATTTGGGCTGAAGTTTGGAAACACCAGAACTTGCTCACAGGAGGCAAACTGTACGTGCAATCCAGTGTCTGACTGTCGGGGAAAAGCGCCGTTTGGGTTTGAACCTTCATTTGTTTTCAGGCTGACAAGCTAAAAGTCAACATCACCGGCTGAGCCCAGCCCCATGGCAGGCAGAGAGCCTGGTGTGAAAGGGAGGAAGGGCTGCCCTTTGCAGGTAGAGCAGATGCAGTTTCTGCAAGCTCGTCCCCTGAGCCACAGTCTAGTTGTTAGGGCTCCTGCTGCCCGCTTGTGCACCAGGGTGCCTCTCCCCGTAACGTTTACTCACACTGTGTCTCCTCCTACGCTCCTGCTGAGCCTGCGGCACAGCTGGGGGGCCAGGCACAAGGTAGGGAGAGGAGCCAGCAGCTCCATCCGGGGGAGAGCCTGCTTGAAACGCAGTGACATGAGGGCTGCAGCTCTCTGCACCTGTTGGCTCTGCCATTGAGCAGTGCAGGCAGGCATGTACCAATGGTGTTTCACAAAGGGGGAAACTGAGGCCTCAGCTCACAAAGCCAGACAGCTGGAGAGCTGGGGCTAGAACCCAGCAGGGTTGCCTCCCTTTCCTTATCTAATCTCAGCTGTTACTGAGCAGGAAGTGTCTCCTTCCCCTTTAAACCAGCGGCTGCTTTCAAGGGGCAGGCAAAGTCCAACTTGACTCCAATAAGCTCAACATTCAAGGTTTCATTCATGGCTGTTTGTGTAGCCCCTGTTTTGTTCACACTGCCAGGCAACGGAGCTCTGGTTCTCAGCCACCTCCTGCCTTTACAACAAGAACAACATTGGTTTTGCTGCTTCAGCACCACTGAGTCTCCATCTGCTTCCTGCCCATGGCGCTGGGATGTTATCTGAGCTCTGGGCATAGCATTTTTCTTTGAGGGGCCCTTGTGCTGGAGCCTTCATAAGCGTCCGCGAGTCATTTCCCCGCCTTGCACTACCTTTAGAGCAAACTCTGCCTCTCATGGGGAAACGGCACCAGCTGCCTCCTCCGTGGCTGGATCCGTTTGCTCAGCAAAGGGCCCTGGCTGCTGTGTAGTAAAGACCAAGAAACTGCAGTGGGTTGCTCTGGCCTCCTTGCCATTCCGCACTGAGCACTGCCCTGCCCCCAGCTCTGCCCTCTCCCCGTCGAGTGCGGCTTCTAGTGCTACAGAGGGGACACCTGGGGAAGCCTTAGCCCCATGGCCCCCAGCCACATGCAACACAGACCCGCCTTCCTGGCTGGAGATTTCGGCTCCTTCGTTTGGCATCTGCACATGGATCCACTTGGGAGCTGGGAAACTAACCGTAACCACATCAGCACCTCTTAGACTGAAAGGGCTGCAATCCTTCCGCAGAAGCTGCAGATCCACTTCAGGGGCTGTTTGCTCACGGGAGCAGAAACCCCCCTGAACTAACCATTCAAGATTGAACACTGCTTGAACCAGACAGCCTTTGGCACTGGCAGCCACGGGATTTCCTGGGCACAGGCTCCCATGGCTGGGCGTGTGCCTCCCCTTAGCCAGACTGGTCACATAATTGGTGCAATGTTAATGTCCAGGCCTGATTGTACACAAAGCCCCAAGCAAACTGGACCTGACTTGCACAACTGTCCTACAGCGCAGTTCCAGGAGCCTCCAAAGCTGCTGCGGCTTCCCTTTGAGTCGGTTTCTTTGGTTTGCGTGATTGCCTGGAGAGGACCCTGGACATTCTGGGCTTGGCTGGGGACATTTAAACTGCTCAGCAGCACAAACCAGTTTGCAGACGTCAGGAAGGAGCAGTGAACATTTCAAACCAGCTGCCCTGTCTGACCAGCACCGTGTTTCCTCAGTCACCGGCAAGGCTCTATGATCTTATCAGCAGCCCAAGGATGAGCACGTTAATGAGCAGCCAGCCTAGGCCAGGCTGTTTCCAGCATGCTAACCAGCTACTGAGCAGTCACAGCCCATGCTGTGCTCAGCACAGACCAGCGGCCAAGCACTGGTGCCTCAGTGAGTCACCACCCAGCGGCTAGGCAGGGCACTGTGCCAGGCTGTGAACCTCGCTCAGCTGAGCACTCGTGTGCAGGTGGCAGCAGGAGAAGCAGGAGCTGGCCCTGCCCAGGACAGTGTTTCTGTTCCCCAGTCACACGACGGCCTGATAGCTGGGTTAGCCCAGGGACTCCCGGTGCCATGCCAGAGCCATGGTTCAGGAGGGAAGGCAGCCCTGGGAACCACCGGGGTCCATCTCAGCGATGAGCAGCCACAGGCTAATGAGTCCCCTCTTCTCCAGTAGCACTAAACCTCCCACAGCATTATACGGACTGGCTAGGAGTCGCTCTAGCTGGGTGGTTGGGGGATGGAGAGAGGCAGTGAGAGCAAGGGTCTGTTTCTAAGCAGGATGTTTATCGAAACCCCTCAACTGCCTTATCTGGAGCACTTCTAAGATCAAGGGAGTCCCTCGAGGCAGCTGCTGCCCAGGCCATGCTCCGGACAGGAAACAACAGTAAATATTTCATAGCAGTTATTGGCCCAGCCCCACCTGAAAGCCAAACTTGCCTGGCATGTTGAGCCAGTCTGCTCCCTCCCTCCTTCCCCTGTGCACGCTGCTCTGCTGGGCACAGAGCTTTACACAGCCACCACATCCCCTTGCGGGGACCTGCCTGCTGGGACTGCCAGTGTAATCCAAGCCCCGTCCACCAGCCTCAGCATGGAGAGGCCCAGGACAGAGGCTCAGGCCTGGCCCCCTGCAAGGGCAGAGCACAGATCCCGCTGGGCCTGGGTGTCCCCAGCACCATTGTATCGAGGCCCAGCACTCGCTGGCCCTGAGAATGGGCCTGGGGAATAGGAGTGGCCCCTGCTTTGACAACCAAGGCCTTTATGCTGCGGGAACCCAGATTGCTTGTGGGGCCCAGTAGGTCCTATTCTCCTGCCCCACCTTGCTGGAGAAGTGGCCTGTCCCTCCGGGCCCGGGACGTCCTACAACAGCTGTGCTGCAGCAGAATAGTGAGACCCTCACAGCGTGGAGACTGGCCTGGCCACCGGGCGCACTCCTGCCAAGCGAGAACAATGGCTGTACACCTCGCTGTCCTCGCAGCCCAGCCCTGTGACTTCATCCTCCCAGAGCCCGTTCCCCCCGCACAGCCTGGGAGCTGCACAACCAGATTCTTCAACACTGAGCAGGTGTCAGATACTAGACAGACCGACCCTCCCCCTGATGGCCACACAGCCGGGCAACTGGCATACATGGCCCAGTGTTCAGCAGGAAGTGGAGCCTGGCAGCTCCTCAAGTCCCTTGTGCAGCTGGCATTTGAAGGGCCAAGAAACCCCAGTCTGCAGACCAGCCCTGGGTCTCTCGCTTTAAATCCTGACTTTCAGAAAAAGCTGAGAAGCCACAGTCACAGAACCAGCAGCCGAGGCCAGGCTGAACTGAAAAGATTCGGGGAGGGAATTGCTCAGTGGTTTGAGCATTGGCCTGCTAAACCCAGGGTTGTGAGTTCAATCCTTGAGGGGGCCATTTAGGGATCTGGGGCAAAAATTGGGGATTGGCCCTGCTTTGAGCAGGGGGTTGGACTAGATACCTCCTGAGGTCCCTTCCCACCCTGAGATTCTAGGATTCACTGCCAGCCGGCTCTGGCGCATGGGGGGCCTTCCGACAGCTAACAGGCTGTCGCAATGGTGCCTAGTTGGGCCCCCACGCCGCACCTGGCCCAGGTGGCTGCAGTGCTTGGAACACGCCGAGTCACAAGCAGCAGCCTCGGTTAGAGAATCAAATGCTGAGGCAAACGTTCCCGCAATTCCTCCCCTTGGGTTCCCAGCTGCACCCTGGCAGTCGTCTCCTGCTACTGGCACGCGGGGGACATACCAGGCCAGCCCAGCTGCTCTCAGGCCTTACCTCCTCCTCAGGCTGGATGCCCACGTAATCCTCTCTGACAGAGCAGTAACGTTGGGACCTCTCGCTTCACGGCTGGCGAAGATCACGCGTGGCTCCATTCATTATCCATCGTCCTCTGCTGCCTCGTAAGTTAGGGGTGGAGATGTTCCTAGGACACTCTCCCGCTCCTCATGCTTAGTTCGGTCACAGTTACCCCTCCCCAAGAGGCCCTGTGCTGCAGCCACCATCCTGCTAGCCAAGGAACGCAGAGGATGCTCCTTAATCCTCACTTTGAAGAGTCTCAATTACATGCCTGGACCACGCCAGTAGTTACTGGGTGTATGATTTAGTCTTGTCCAAACATCCAAACGTGACTGAAGGGAAAAGAGCTTTCAGATAACCGGAAAGGCACCTGTCACAGAAATACTGGAACAGCGTCATCCATGCTGAGCTGGCCGTCACGCCTTAGGGGTACGCTGCCTGCCAGGCCCCCCTCCAAGCCCATGTCAGTACTGGGTGCAAAGTGTTCTGCTTCCTAAAGGGGAAACTCCCCTGAGCCAACCCTGGAAGACTGGGCTTTGTATCTGGAAGACGTGGTTCTGCTGAGGAGCTGACACTATGTAAACAAGATGGTTTCTAAACCCCAGCGACCTCTGGGAGAATTGGGGGGGGTGGGGTGGGGGGTAAATGGGGATTTGTGGATGTTATACATGTATTTGCGTGCACAGAGTTTATATTGGGTGAGAGAGTTCTTAAGTGGCTATGTTAGTACTCGCTTCGTGTGGGGCTGTTCTCTGTTATTCTTTGTGTCCTCTAACAGAGGCACGGAGAGAGGGAAAGCGACTTCCCCGAAGTCTCAGAGCAGATCGGGGGAGGGATGGGAATAGCCTCCCTTATTGTATTTACTGTTATTTTCTCTCTCCTCTTTTTGCTTTGATAATATTGAAACTTGATCCGCTGTGGAGCTTACTGAGCAGTTTAGAGTGAAACCTCCATCACCCATTTGAAATATTTGCGCTATCAAGATTTAGCTGTCGCCAGCCTCTGCTTCTGTCTGTTGATCTCAGCACTCTGGGGTAGTTGTGGTTACTTCATATTGCTTAATTTATATTAAGAATTAAAGAGACATCAGACTTTGTTTGGAAAGGGGTGACGTCTGCTACTGTCCAAGGGGTTAGGGGCAGGCCTGGCCCATCCCACAGCACCCTCCAGAGGATGTTTCAAGGTAGTAGTGTTACGCTCAGCTTTTTTTTAAGAAAAGCAGCCCTGGAACAGAATGCAGCTGGGCCCTTGTCTGAGATCCCTGTGACACTCCAATGCTGCCAGCTGCCAAGACAAGTCGCCCAAAGCGCTGGGAGGGAGGCACTTACCTTGCTTCGCCAGAAGAAAGCGCCTCAGGCATCCCCCCTTGTATGCTGAGAGCAGACTGGCCCACTCCTGGGGTAGGAAACTGGACTGGTTTTGATTTACAGAGGCGATGAAGCAGCATATTCCCTCTCTCAGCAGCACAGGATGGACCCACTGAGTGCTCGTCCTTCAACACCTGGCTCTCCAGTGGCGCACAGATGCACATGCAGCCGAGCCTCCCCCACACGAAAGGGAACATTCGCAGCAGGAAACTTGTCGCTCCTCATGGCTCAAGCGATTCATCCCTGGAGAAGGGGTGATGGTTGGGCTGGAGTTGAATCCGCATCAGATCTGAAATTAGCGAAGGCAGGTGGAGCTGCTGCCCTTGCTGAGGTGCTAGGTTTACTACTTGCTCACACGCAACTGGTTACAGAGTCCGGCTCTAGGGGAGACTATCAGGGAAAACTTAGAACAGAGCAGCTGTCCAGGGGCTTCACAAACTCACTCTCCCGTGAGGGGAGGCCAGGGCAGAAGTAGCTTTGTATTCATTTTACAGAGCAGCAATGGTTTGCCCAGAGCTGAGAACAGGCCCCTTGGGGTCTCCGTTCCCAGCCACTTGCTCTCACCATGGCCTGTGCTTTGTGAAATGGTTATTTGCCACTCCCCTGAGTCTCCCTTGGGCTTCAGTGAGTCTGTCGTCGCTGGCAGAAATATTCCCTTCCCGCTGCTGGACTGGCACATCTGCATGGCAGATGCGGGTGAGCAATTACAAGGGAACCACCAGCTGCATGGCTTTACGGCGGACTTTCAGCATGTGCTGCGGCCTGGAATTGGTCCCTCCTCCCCGGCTGCAGACACTTGCCAGTCACGCCATTGCTTCGGCACTGGTCTTTGGGTTTCCTGAGTTTTCCCATCCGCTTTCTCCGTGCTTGTCTCGTCCACCCCCAGCACTGCCCCTCTTCTCACCTCTCTACCCTGGGGTCTTTGCTGGGACGCCCCCACACTGCCTGCGGCATTGAAGCAGCGGCTGTAGTCTGTGCAGGTCACCCTGTCCATCTGCCCCCACCTCCCCGTTTCCCTGCAGCACAGACTAGACCCCTGCACGTTGCCCCATCTACCCACAACCTGCTCCAGCAACGGGGACATCAGCACTTCCGCGAGGCAGCTCCCTAGTCTGACTGGCAGCAAAATCCTAGTCAGCCTGAATTTTCCTTTGGCCACTGCTGGTTAGCTCTTGCTCTGGGAACACTGCATACAGTCCGGGCCTCCCAACTTGGTTATTAATCACCTCACACCCTGAGATTTAGTTGGGCAGGACTCCAGCACTGCCTTTTAATTCCAGGCATAAAGCAGCCCCCCCACCCAGCTGTCACCCACCAGAAACAGCAAAGCTCCATTTTCTGCTGCTGTACAGTATTTAAAAAAGAAATATTGCACTTTGGCTAGCTACCCAGACAAACAGGAAATGCATATAACAGTGACCCCCCAGTGGCCACTGCAGCTGAGCACCGAGAGCGCTTACCAGGGGGCCAGAATAAGCACAAATGTTTTGTCCTCAAGGCAGATGCAAGTCAAGTCAGGATCTGTTTACACGGCCTTTAGAGCTCCATCCTCTGAAGCATCACTCAGCTCTACCACTACCTCTGTCAGTGTTGACATATGCTGGGAAAACACTCGGGACCCTCCATCTAATATGAACTTTGAAGACCCACAACTTGAGATGCTAAGAACATTTCACAGGTGAAGCGTAGCTTCCAACAGAGATACAGCCCAGATCCCTCGATACCACTTTGAGATTGATATGATTTTACCGTTATTAGACAAATTAATCATTCGGAGTCTGCCACATTCACACACATGTATGCACATCTGGCCAAAGGTGTTCCTCAGCAGACTCCATATGGAATGGGGGGGACAGAAAATGCCTTCAGTCTGCTGGAGTCCAGGAACCCCCTGCTGCCCTCTCTCATTTTATCTGATCTATCCCGAGCCTCAATCCCCTGCCAAGGCCAAGGCTGACTGGGGCTTCCTTTGGAGTCTGTCAATACTTAGTGTTGTGAGGAGCTCCCCATAGAATGCGCATTGTCAGACCTGTAGCAGGGGCCGAGTACAACTAGTCAAATGAGTCCCACGCTGGCAATATCTAGCAGCAGCCTCCAGGCTGGCACAGAAAGAGTTTGATACATTGCAGATGGAAACTGATTGACTGAAGCAGCACCAGCAACATCTCAAACCAGACTGGCCCCAAGTTGCTGTCTGCCAATGTAAGGTAATTTCCTACCTTCACACTCCCACCACTACACTGTATTTCTGCCATTCTGGGACCAGGCCCCTTCATGGGGGCTTCAGCTCCTTGGAGATCTCTATATTTGTCAAGACCCTTGCACCTGCCTGACTCACTGTATGCCTCCCCCTTCCTGTAGGCAGCAGATGTGGTGTCACTAACACACAAGGAATTTTGTCTCTAGGGCAGAAAACCAGATGTATGTGAGAAACGGCTGCTTCTCTGATCTGTTTTAGGACAGCATTTAATCTTAAATGGAAATAAAAGTGTCTTAACGCAGCTAGTTTTTGAGGGTATTTTTATTGCTCGAAGTTGGTTTCAGGTCTATTGCTGCTCTGAAACCCTTCAGTGGAGAAACATTGCAATCACTGAAAAAATAAATTGTTTGGTGTGCTAAAATCACGTTTACAATTAACCAAGAAGTGCACAATTCAAGAGAATAGTAACATTTAACCATTGACTTTACAAATAAAATTAAGGACTACAAAGAAGTTGAATTACTGAATTATTGACAGTAGAGGAACTATTTACAATGTTTACATCCTAACAAAAGGAAAACAACTGAGACATTTCCCCAACAAAATACTCAATTTAAATCCCATGTAACCATAAATCATGATGATTCATGAATCATTGCAGCGCAGGGGGCCTTTAAACCAGGCCTAAGACTAAACAGCGTTAAGACAGTTCACAACTCACTGGGCGAGATACAACAGGATTTACTATCGTGAGCATTTACCTTGGTACAAACAGAAGAGGAATTTAAAATAAACTTTCCTAAAGTGCTCCAATTCTTTTCAGTACAAAAATATAAAACATTGATTAGACACATGGCACAAGTGGAATTCGACAAGTAGCATGCACACATAATGGATAAAGGGCAGCTAACTGTTTCAAAGGTACTGGACTGGCCTTGAAGGGGGGAAGGCTGTTCCCCAGATTTCTCAATGAGCAGGGTTTGCAGCTGCAGCAGAGGTAAAATCTACTGCAAAGGGAGATTTTAAAAATGCTGGGAACTGGGAAGACGACAAAATGCTCCGCTCTCCTGTGGGGAGAATCTATGCAACGAACTGGTGCGTCACTAGCGAGCATTAGTAGAGTCTCAGGGAATTGGGTTCTGCAGGATCAGGTATAAGGATTTTTTTTTTTTTACATTATTTTTAAACCCTATTCCAGTCTAATATGCTACTTTGATTCTAGGTATTTTGCCATTTGCTTTAACAAGTGCCATGAATGGACTCAAACAGTCGCCTGCATCTGGCTACAGGACTTTAAAAACAGAGGACCATTTAGAAAGGCAGAATTGCCACCACTTTACTCGGAATCAGCCGCTTGTCCGGGCACACTCGTAACTGGTATGCAGTGAACAGGCATCTCTAGAAATCAGCAACTCTTCCCCCCATCCAGGGAAAGAGATTCCAAAAGTCAACTTGCTGGGCCGGCTGCACCTACAAGTCACAGCTGGGGAAGTCAGATGCTAAGAAAGCACTTGAGAGTGTCAGAGTGAGCTCAACCTTGAGGAAGCCATTGGAACCCGAAGGCGGGAAACATGAAGGGGCAGCACTTTGAACTGAGAGAAGAAAGGAAGCAGCCTTTGGATTGGATTTTAAAAAGATCGAAGACTACAAGCAACCGTAACATTTCAAAGCAACAGTATGAAACACACACATCATCCAGGATGGGAAGGCTGTGACATAAAGTGAAGAACAGCCAAGTAGTTCAAAGGTCATGCTGAAACTCCCACCATACCTCTGGGCAGTAAAGGACCAAAGGGTGAGTCCAGGCAGGAAGGGCAGCATGGAGCTTCTGATTTGTAGCAACAGTATTTAAAAGCAAACATTTGGTAGTGAGCTCCTTCCCACCGCTTAAAATAAGTAAGTTCTTCCCTGAAGAGCATTAGAAATATGCCAATTACCCCAGACTTGAATAGCATCTTTAGAATCTAGGCTGCTTCAGGGGAATGGGTTTAAAAACTAGTGCTGGGTGAAATACCCCAATGAACTATTTTTTAATGACAAAATTTGTCTTGTGACATTGGAGGAATTTAATGAAATTTCAAGGCCTCTGAACAGGTGAATTTTTTAAATCACCTTTTCCCCTCAGTTCCACACATGATTTATTTTGTATTTTGGTAGGTGAATGTCACGTTTTGGCTTAGAGCCTTGGAGAGTTACAGATTTTGCACACACTATCATTAAGATAGCGCATCATTCGCTAATTCACAGTCATGCCTCTTCAGGCCGGTCACCGCACAGAAAAATCACATCAATGCCTAGGTTGGCACTTAAAAAACCCAAACAAACCTGAGTTTGACTCAAGACCAAGAGTCAAAGGGGTCCAGTCACCACATCAGATAAATGCAACCTCCACAAATGCTAGCAACAGTGAGACGTGTGCATTGAGGCAGATGCTGACTCTTAAGGTAGCTCCTCAGTTGTGGATTGAAGGCCCCATCTGGGAAGGAGCCCTCGGGATGGCGCCCAAGAGGCACCACGTCTGCTCACGTGTAGCTACAATCACTTCCTGGGAACAACACTGATAAAGCAGCTGTTTAAAACTTGGGTTATGTTTCTGATGAGTTCTCATTACAGACCTGGCAGTTTCAGGTGTCACTCTTCTACATCTGAGAGGATTTATTGCAGGGAGGGGTGAGGACAGCAGCAGCTACCTAAGCCTTGGGGGCCCATACACTTTATCTCCCACAATGTTAGAATGACAAAAATAAAACAAAGTAATTGTTTCGGAAAATTGGTTTAAAGGCTCCATCCCCGACCTGGGACCATGGACATAAGCGCAGCTCTGTGGTAAAGCTCCTGAACTCCGGGGTTCTAAGAGAAGGGCCGAATAGAATTTCGGCTTGGAATGGAGAGACTACAGCAACCCTGCACTCCTGCTGCTTTGATGTACACTTACACAAGGAAATGTGTGTGTCTCTATTACACAGGACTGGAATTGCAGCATCAGCTGATCAAATACAGCAATCAACCCTTACTGGGCGACTCGGTGGGCCCTCGTGCAGGTTAGATCAGAACTCATCTTACTCTAAGGAGAGAAGAAATTCCAGCCCAGCAGCCAAGAGAGGGTGAAGAAGAGAGACTGTCAAATGAAGACAGAGCCACAAACTCATCATGGTCCCATGTCCTGACCACTCATAAGGGGACACATTGGGTCACAGTAACGCAATATCACGATGCCGGCGTCAGGCTGTCTCTTGGTGTGACCTTACAGCTCTTTGCGCCTCGGCTCCATAACCAACCGCACGAGCTCGGCAAGGCTGCAGGTCAGCAGACAGCACTGCGACACCACCACCAAAGGGGCCTGATTTAGAAACAGCTTGTCTCAAAACAGAAAAATATTCAATAGGAGCTTCTAGAGGGCACGTCTCTGGAGCTAAACCACATGACGTGGGGCCGGATTCTCTTCTCACTTACACCAGTGTAACTCCACTGACTTCAGTGGCGTTGCTCCCGATTTTCACCAGGGATGAGCATTAAGCCAACCATGTCCAAGGCAGCACCGAGGAGAGGGCACTTCCCAGCACAGCAGGCACAGGGCCACTTGGCTTCCAAATTTCTGTCTTTCTCCCTCACTGATCACAGATTTCCAGGATATTTGAGTCTCCCAGTTACAGCTGAGCTTGCTTGGGGCAATAATCCTGCTTACACCATTTAGCCACTTTGAAACCAAGACTGTATTCTGCAGCAAATACTTTTGACAATTTATAAAACCTCCTGGGCTTCCCACGTTGAACAGTCGAAAATACTTGGGCTGAACTGAAGTTACTGACATGCAGCACACTTGCTCTGCCCGTTCAGAGGGAACAGTTTATTTAAAGCAGAAATAACTCGCTTTCCTCTCAGGCTGGAATAAAGCAGCATATCCAAATGCTTCTGGTTGGGAAACTGCCTTAACTTGTGCTGAAATGATTTTAGCCAGGATTTTGTGCGCCAAATCTACTGCAATCGTATTTTAGGAAGCATTTCCCCAAACTTGCTAAGGTTGAGAAAGCCTGGTTTCCCTTCCTATGGCATCATCCCCACAGAACAATCCCTTTTGGTGCACATCATTGTACACAGTACATTTGACCAGACACTTCCATGTACTAGGTTACATGTTAATTAGATATAGTGCATATTCAAGAACTGAGACACACACTGGAGTCCTATAATACGCTGAATGATTTCCCGAAATGCACACTGCCATTTGAGCAGAATGGTCTTAACTTTGTCAACATTCCAAAATTCACTAAACCCAACCCATCCAATAAGAGGAGATGTCAAAGCAGCTGTAAGATGATTTAGTTAATGGTAAATTATTCTAAATATTCCTTATTCCCTTCATTCTTGACACATTGCTGCAGAGCACTCTCTGCAGTAACAGCAGCTTTGTTACATTCCAGTCCTTAGCACAATGTCCACTGAGGCGGCAGACAGATAAAGATCCAGAAGACAAGAGGTTAGACAGGACAGTAACCAACTGCATGCTGAACCAGCTCTTTATGGTCAGCATCTTCAGCTGGAATAAAACCCCAGTCTCAAAGTTAATTTTGAACCAACACATGGTTTTTGCCTTGGGAATTTTTACACACTCACAGACATGGAGATGGTTGTCTACTTGTTGTGTCTTTAAGGAGCCTTTCCCGAAGATGGACATCAGACCTAGTGCAAGTGATTGCCAGGGAATACTCTCCCAGCTCAATTCTTCATTACCACGTTAGAGAGTTTATACATGTCCAACCCTTTGCTGTCACAACTAGGGGGAGCTTTTTGGCTCTTGGATTTTTTGAATGTTAAGAGGTTTACAGTCCCTCTTACATTTTGCATGTGCAGTAAGCACATGTTCTGCTGAACTCAGTAAAACGTACAAGATGCTATTCCTTTCATGTGAGTGGGTAGCTCTCCTCTGTCACGCTGGTTGTGAGAAGACTGGCTTGCTGTCCAGCTTGTTATTAAAACAAAATGAATAATCCATTACACTGATCACTGCTCTGTAAAGACAGAATTAAACTTCTCAGCCATTTGAAGACCTATTCTTAAAACTTGTACATAAAAATCTGAGAGGCCCAACATCAATTAAAACTGACTTGCTTTACAAGATAAAAGATCTACCAAGAGCTACTGCAAATTCACCAAAGAGAGCAAATTACAGTAGATGGCAACATTTTAACAGGCTTTGAATTTATACACCTAAGCCATATAAAAGTCAATACTTTCCCATGCTTGGAAAAGTTAAAAGAAAGTGTGTTACTATGGTGAATTCATTTTCAGTTGTCAGTAGAGAAGCCAACCAAGCAACACTGAAATCCTGCTCCACTGCATCAGTGGTGGAAGGACATCCCATGATGCTGACCTTCTGTTCTTTGAAACGGCATGGCACAAGGACCTTCTTGAACAGGAAACACTTAGAAAAAAATGACATCTTCCTTGCAGGTATCGTCTTCAGCATTTATCAGGGCTGGCGGAGAGGCCACCAACGTGTGGACGTGAACATTGTTGGGCTTGAATGGATTCACTGCTTCGGGCTGGCTGTCAGCTGGGCTGTAACTCTCTGTGGGAGAAAGAGGGAGAGGAAAGACTCACTATAGTACACAAGAATGTCTCAGCACAGAGTGGCCTCTCACTGCTCTTTGGCAAGACTTACCTGGCTGGAACGCAATGCTCTGGCTGTTCAGGAGGACCGGGCTCGCTGACCGTCTGTTCTTCAGTGCACCCTCATCTTTCCCAACAAGCTTAGGTGTAAGCAGCTGTTTCAGGTCAACAGATGCTGAAAAGAAAAAGTTGCTTTACACATCAGTACTTCATCCTGGGAGCATTTTGCCGACTCCACTGTTTCAGCCCAGGCTCAGACACCTAATACCCATTCCCCATACACCCAAAGGGCTGGTCCTAATAAACTTAATTTACCTCTTCAACTGCTCAGACCATGAGCATTCACCCTCTCTCTCCCACACCCAGCACCTTCTATTTAGTTACACAGAGACACCCCCAACTCCCGAGTGGCCCCCCTAGGACAACTGAAGATTTTAATCCAGTTTTATGATGGTCTGGTATAGTCAAGAAACACCTTTGGCACAGACACGCAGAACAAAATGGCTATTGCCACTCTCCACACGAGAAAGGTCACCACAAGTCTACCCGTGCTCCTTACCTGCAATGCAGCTGCAGCAGTGAGAAAACACAGCAGCTCTGATGGGACACTTTGCCAATGTTTTTATTCCAGAAGTAAAAGCAATCAATGGGAATTAAATCACTCCAGTCCAAAAGGCCTCCACATCCCAATGCCCATCCCTTACCTAGCAACCTACAAGCCAAATGAGACACTATGTGCCATTGGTGCAGAAAGTCTTAGTACGTTTTATTCTCAGCTCTACACCCGTGAACAGACCACCCCATTAGCGCTGATGAGAATGGACCCAATTGGTTTGGGTTTCACACCTTGCTCATGAGCTGATGAAAAACCATTAAGTACATTTCCACTGTGCACATCTGTAGCAGGATGGTCACCATGCTCCGGCCCTGAAGGGGTTAAAACAGCCATGGGAGAGGGCTGCCTGGGGGAGCCAATAGTAAAAGCAGCCCTGGAGAGGGCTGCAGCTGGGAAAAGCTAGGCTGACTGGGGGAAGTAGCCACAGCTGGGGCCATGCCCCAAGCAGGGCACAGCTGGCTCTTATAAGAGGGCTGTGGGCCAGAAGCTGGAGGAGTCTCACTCTAGCCCTGGAGTGGGAAGGACTAGCTGCTGGGAGCAAGGTACTGAAGCAGAGCAGTGCTGGGGAAGGGCAAAGGGAGCTGGGGAGCTCCAGCCTGGTAAACACCCAGGCTGCAGGCCTTGCTGAAGGCCAAGAAAGGTACTGGGACTGCAGCGGGGCAGCTTGGGAATAGGCACTGGAGTCAGTGAGGAACACAGATCCCAGCAGCAGGCGACACACCGGCCTGTAGAGGGTGCTCCGAAGGCTGGAAAGAGCTAATTCCCTAGATGACCACCAGGAGGCACCGTGCCGGTGAGTTGTCACTTCGCTACAGTTATATTGTTCATTTTGTAATATGCAAGGTTTGCCGTTAGAATGGATGCCTCACAAGTCCTTTTGAAAGGGGAACTAGAGCAGTGCTGAGGAATAGGGCAAGGGAGCTGGGGAGCTCCAGCCTGGTAAAACCCCAGGCTGAGGCCTTGATGAAGGCCTATGAAAAGGTACAGGGGCTGCAGAGGGGCATCCTGGGAATAGACAGAGGCAGCTGGTCCTAATCCCCTGCCAACGATGAGTGGCCATTAAACTGCAGTCTGCCCCAGTGAGCGGAGGTTAGATGATGACTGGCAGTAGCCACTGAGGCAAGGTAGATTTAGAGGGTTGGGGGTTCCCCAGGGAGGGGAGACCCAGAGTGTGGGGGTACTGCTGGGGCAGAACCCCAGGGTAAAGGGCACCAAAGTCCAGGAGGGACATGGATGCCAGCAGCAGGCGAGACACCGGCCTGCAGAGGGTGCTCCGAAGGCTGGAAAAATTTAATTCCCAAGATGGCCAGCAGGAGGCGCCGTGCTGGTGAGTCACCATGTCGCTACAACACCACTGTGTAAAAGCAATTTACAAAAATCAAGTTGGGGAGCTGCACTACTCCAGCTTTGTTTCCTCTGTTGCCACCACTTGGTTCAGAGGAAAGGGGCTACAAGGTTACAGGTAGGTGCTGGAAATAAGTCAATTCGTGTTATGAAAATAAAGTTACATTTAAACACCAGTGCTATAGGAGAGCACAGGTGGAAGGTGCCTCCCCAATGCACCTGGAGAAGCCTGACACTATCCACGCTACATAAACATGGACCTGTCATGTGTGTAAACTTGCCAGGACAATCCGGCATGGAACTAAAGATATTTATATAAAACTCAGAACTAAAGGCTGGAAATAAAGTGCTTTCAAGTGGCTGGAAAACTGTGGGTTTTGTATTGTCTGTCATTATCAAAGGCCACAATTTTAGTAACCAGTTCTTAGAAGCAGAAATTACATCATGGCATCGTGACTGCATTTGTAGTCCCTTCTATTCCTGACCGAATTAGCTCTTTTTAGCTCTGCAATACATGCAGCACCCTTGTTCTGGCCTGGAGATTCATGTTCACAGGGTGAGAAGCGTTGGCAGATTACTGCCTTTCAGATTCCAGGGGAGAACATGGCTAGGTGTTAGAACCAGCAGCTTTGTGCTGGGAAGTGCACACCTTCCCCTTTGGGATTTTCAGAATGGCCTTTGCAAGTGAGAAATCTTCCTGGACAAGCCATTGCCCGCAGGGAGGTGGGAGAAAGCCAGTTCTCTCTCACGCCAGGGTACCCAACAATGGCGAGGAGGAGAGGCTCAGCATATTCCATACGCCACCATGAGGATAAGAGATACTGCTCAGCATTCACAAAACAAGCTAGGATTCGGGGTGAGAGTCATTCAGATGTGTTTAAATATGTATGCCCAAAGCAAAGTTGGATGCTCTATTTGAGAACCCCCTGCCCCAAATTCCCAGTGTTACAGCAGCTGAGGACAGGGTCAGGGAGTCATAGGATTAAATCAGCCTTAAGTTCCATGCTGGTTTACTTAGGACATTCAATTTTCAGCTACATTTCCACCCCAAGAAGGGTCCTTGTGCTTTCTGTGGCTTATGAATTCCTGTGAGGGGTTGTTTGGCTGGATGGAGGTGGCCAGAGACTTGCTCCATATGGTGTTGTGTGCATCTGTGATTTCAGCAGAGCTCAGAGATCCCCTTAATGCACTCACCTGTGCTGTCTGTCCTGTGCGATGCTTTGCTCTTCCCCCCCTTTTCTTTGCTTCCTTTCGTGAAGGTGGCAAGCTTAGTGGGGATTTGCTGCTGAACTGCAGCCTGTTTCTGTATCTGGTTGGTTGCACTCAGCAGGTGGATTGGCACTTCGTTCTTCATTGCAAGAACTGGACGATTCTCCAATATGGCACTGTCCCTGCGAACCAGCTCTGGCCGCTCCACATAATCCACTCCCGAGACACTAGCCCTCCCAAAGGGCTTCAAGTGTTGCACAGACCCTTCTACCCCTTCTCCATTGAAACTGATGGAATGATTCAGTATTTGACTCTACAAGAGAAAAGGATTGTGTTACATGAAGCTGATACCTCATATCCCCCAAGGACTGAGGAGAGGAGGAAACAAAAGACAACCCCCAAAATATACACACGCCTTCCTGTGGCCAACACCAGGACCTCCCTTGTGCTACCGAACAAAAGAAGCAGCAAGAAAAACTCAGTCCGCATAAGTCTTGGCAAACTAAAGAAAAATATCTTGGCAGCTTTGGACCTTGATTAATACCATCCCTGACAGAGGGCTTTGAAAGGGACCACTGGCTGACAACAAAGTACAAATAGGGCAGACAGTAAAAAAAAAACAAAAAACCAAAAACAAACAAGCCCAGCAGATTAGGCTGTGGGCCAGCAAGTGGGGCAGTGACATGAGAGCAGAGGCCTGCACTACGCATGGGGAAGTACAGCACACACCTGTTACAATCAGGCTAAGAACCTCACCCACGCCCACAGACAGCGAGCAGGTGTCTGCTCTGGGCTCAAAGAGGCATTTAAAACAAAATGGCGTTTTAAGGCTTTAAGAAGTGGCTGAGCTGAGCTACTACCACCTGCAGCTCTGCCCGGGGTGTCCGGGCCTATTGTACTTCTACATGGCAAGGAAGCTTGGTCACCTATCTCACAGCCCCGCCTGCTGTGGCTGGATTCCTCTCCCTGGAGAGGGACTGAACCAGTGGAGCTGGGGGCAGCCAGAGGTAGGAGGTCACACTTTGGAGGGGGAGCATGTTTTTAGAATTTAAATGCACAGAATTCAGGAAAATTACAGAATGTCACAACTAAACCCCTCTGGTGCAATCATCTCCAGGGCAGAGTACAGTGCCTTTGTTTAGCAAACCCTATTGCAGCCACAGGACCAAATGCAATTTCCTCAACTTCTCTCACATGCTCTGCAGAACGCTTGGGCAAGTTGCCAGGCTGAATCAGAACAAGACCATCTACCCCGCTGCCCTGTCTCCAAGAGTGGCCAGTACCTGCTTCTTCAGAGAAAGGTGCAAAACAAACCCTGCAAGAGGCAGCTATGGGATAACTTTCCCCAGGGAAAGTTACAGCATTAAGATGTAGCAACTACTGTAAAGGAGGGAGACTTCCATTTAGAAATCTATGTGAAGGTGGCAGTTAGAAATCAAGCATCCAGCTGCAAGCAACTCAGTCCTTACCTGTCCCCCTTCTGGGGAGAACGTGCCCGACATCGTGTTCTGTTTTTTCAGCTTCTTTAGCTGCTCCACACGCTCTCTCTCTTTCTCAACTGCTCTCTGCGCTTCCCGTAGCCTCTCCAGGTCATGCTGATAGGCCTGTCGTTGTCTCTCCAGCTCTTCCCTCTCCTGGTTCAAGCGATCTTTCAGCTGCCGAGTCTCCTCTTCTCGCTCCTGCAACCGTGTCTCTATACTTTCAAACTCCCTCTGCTGCCGGTCCCTCTCCCGTTCCCAACGCTGCTGTTCCACCTTCAGCTGGTTCTGAAGCTTCTGCACATTGGCCAGTTCTTCTCTCTGCTTCTCAAAATTGCGTTGCTTTTCCTGCTCTAGCAGCAGGTTCCCGCGCGTGGACTGTAGCCGGTACTGCTTCTCCCGATCTATGATGGTGGCTCGCTGGATTTCAATGTAGCTGTCCTGCTGTGATATCACTGCCTGGAAAAAAACAACACAACACATGGGCTTGAAAAATACAGGAGAAGCGAGGTCAGAGACTGCATTGTCTACCAGTGTATAAATCTCAGAAGATAAAGAGACCTATTAGGTTACCCAGCCCATTCCCCTCAGCACAAGAGGGCTGAATTCTCACTTGGAACCTGTGGTTGCCATTAACCTGGTACTACATGTGACCTTGAGCCAAAAAACCTAACTTGCAGCATTCAAAATGATGCATCTTTTGAACCTAATTATCAGTCTGTATCTGACAGGATTATCTATACACATCCACATTGACGTGGTGTGCGTATTCTATAGTCATTGTGGGAAGCACAGTGTATCTCAGCAGTAAGGAAACCAAGTGGAGCTCAGAGAGGTAGAAAGAAGGGAGCTAGTTAGATCAGAAGGAGGAAAGGATTTCATTCTGTAAAGGCACAGGCGGCTAGGCTTCCTCTGAAATACTGGGGATAGTATTGGTTACTCTGGCACCCAAGTCTCAGACAAATCCTGCAGCCTCCCCAGCCTACGCATTAACTTTGTTGTTTCCAGTGCGGTATTAAATTACCATTACTACCTACATTCCTGCAGACTGATTAGTTCAGCTTTAAACGAATCTCTTGGATAGCAGCGTTTTACCTGAAGGCTGAGGAGCAACTGTGACAGCCTCTGTATCCGTTGGACAAGCTGAGGAAAGAGAAAGGCATTAGATTCTGGGGAGGATATGGTGGCGACATTCATTTTGTCAGTACTAATCTGTTGTCCAGCTAGAGTATCAGTGCCCACTAACACCACACAGATTCTGGGCAGCAATCCTTGTGCCAGGCTTTCCTCAGTTTAGAGACTTGATGCTGGTTTCCTCCAACACACCAGCATGAAGCTATGACACATACACAGCTGCTTGAACCATCTCTCAGAGATTCAGTTTCACCTTAGTAAACTGTTAGTGTGAGAGTGAGGGTGAATGGGAAGTAGTTAGCTCACTATACCTAAAACTCATCTTCGCTTTCAAATAGGATTTCACTCTCTGCATTTATTATATCCAAGTAACTAACTGCAAGGTCCAGGCTGTTGACAAGTTTCTGAGTCTATGAACATTAAAATGCTATATGCTCAAATAAATTTGTTAGTCTCTAAGGTGCCACAAGTATTCCTCTTTTTGCGAATACAGACTAACACGGCTGCTACTCTGAAACCTACATTTTCTTTGTATACTATGGAGCTAAATGTCACTCCTCTTTACTCTGTCTTAAAGCACAAACATAGCTTATTCTAGTACCTCGGATTCCAGGAGGGGCTGGAAACTGCTGTTGTAATCCAGTCTCATTACATCACTCTGGAAAAAGACACAAGCAACAGATGTCCTAGAGCATACTGTAGATAAGAGTCAGCATGCACATAGGCTGCTTTGTCGTCACTCTCTCAGCTTTACAATGGGAGAAGGCTTATTTAGATGGAAATTTTACAACCATCATTGCAGTAGAAAACATTTGATTAGCCCTATTTCAGACCCATTTAAAGCATTGCAAGTGTTTGCAGACCTAGGAGACCATATTCCAAGTACCATAAAGAAATAGTCCAATAATTTATTTCTCAAATATCAAAAGAATTTTCTTGTTTTTTAAAAATTCATTTTGACATGGAGGATTAATGCTGGTAAGAATCCAATTTAAAGCAATGAGTCACATTAGGTTCTATTCTGTGAAACCCTCCAAATCATTTTAGTGTTAAGAACATTAATTTGAAGAAAAAATAAAGTAAAGGGAGTGGCACCATTAAGACACACCTCTCCCAATACGTCATTGTGTGGCATTATCTAGATGGCCTTAATTAAAGGCATCTTCCCCAAGGGCTCTCACACTGAGGAGGGACATAGGAAATATTTTAGCCAAATTCCAGGTTGAAATAGATGCACAATCATTAAAAACTACATGTAAACAGTACATACAGTACAGAATGGACAAGCACTATAAATGAAAAAGTTGCCAAATTAAGTACATGTAGATTCTTGCACTTCAGATGTAAAACCACAAACCACGAGTTCAACCCTAAAGAACAGTAGCCTTAATGGAGCCAACTTATTTAACACGACGTAGGACTCTGCTAAGGAGCGGACATCATCAGCTGTTGGGACTTCTGGTTTTCAGTGACTTATCCTCTGTCTCCACCATGTTTGTCTAGGACTACCAGGATATGCATTTTAAAATGATGAGTGAAGACTAACGTACTGTGTGAGGTCCTTCTTCTGCATCAAGAGGAAGGTCATGGAGCTGCACATCTGAACTTATTGCAGGGCCTCTCCGGTCTCTCAGCCTCTGGTCACTACCACAGACCTTCTTAAAACTACCATCTGAAAAAGCAAGTAACCCAGTCAACATACACAGAGATGATATGTGCAACACTTGGTACTTTCTATTAGAAAAAAAAATGTAAAAATTGAAACAATTTAATGGGCAAAAGCAGAACAACTCTGGGGTTGGAAGTTTGTATAGATTTGCAATTTGTTGATTTAAAAATATGTATGAAAGTAGGGAACAGGGAGAGTCAGGTCCATCTGAGAGTTGTGAGAGACCTGAAGAGAACAGACTAAGGGAAATAGTGAGAGTGAATTAAAATAGTCTGTGTACAGATTAACATACAACCAGCAACAAGGCAAAGACTGAGAACATCAGTGGTTACTAAAACATACCCTCCGATATCTATTGCTACATACATCTTACCTGAAGCAATTACTGTGGTGGATAGGGGAGGAACTGAAAACCAAGTCTCATAAGGAGAGTATCTACCTTGTGCTCTTTTCGTACCACAACTACCACCTTTAACAGGCAGGTGAAACAGCTCCTGTAGATAAAAGATGGTAGGGAAGGGGCAGCAGGGCTTGGAGGATGTTCCAAGTATGTGTGCATCACATCCCCAGGATGTGCCAGTGAGCTTCTGAATGATGCTAACCCTTGCCTTTATCTTCTTTTGGTGTTGGCGATAGCTCAGCGTCCAATTGAAGGTAACTCCAAGGGACCATGGATTGTGGTCGTGTGTTAAAGGCAGACATTTCAGTGGCACTTTGGTCTCAGGGTTGTTCAAGTGGAAGGCAAAGACGAGTGCTTTTGGGAGCATTGGGTTTCAGTTGCCAAGCTTTGAAATACAGCTCAAGTGTCCAGAGGTCGTTGTTAGTCACCTTTTCTGTGGCCTTCAGAGAGGACACTCACATTGCTAATGCAGTATCATCCGTACACATGAATTTATGGGATGATGTGACCAGAGATGGTGGGGAGATTAAACAGGGCAGGCGCTAAAAGGGTCCCTCTGGGCGGCTGCTGTTCAGTCTCTGTAATCTGCTAGTGGAGTCACCGAGGTGTGTGGTGAATCTTCCGTTACTCAGCATCTCTGTGAGGAAGCTGATGGTTGACTGGCCGGGAAAACTAATAACTTCAGCAGGAGACCTTTGCACCACACAGTAGTGTATGTGGAAGGAAGGTTAATAAATGCTGCCACTAGTTTTAATTTTTGCTATTAGCTAGATTCTGTGTAGCTGGTTAAGGCCAGCGCTTGGTCACAGCAGCTGCGACCGGTTCTAAATCTGGCCTGCTCTTTGGAAACCAGATGCTCCGCTCTCGGCTGTAACCTTTGAAGTGGGAGCCGCTCAACAGTCTGTAGCAACAGCTCAGGAGAGAGATGGGCTGGTAACTTTTTGGATCAGTGGCCTCTTTTCCGGGCTTCAAAATGACTATAATCTTAGCTACATTCCATTCTTTTGGTATTCTACCAGAAGAGCGGCTGTTAAGGAAGAAGTCTGCCAGCCATATTCTTGCTTTCAGACTAAGGTTTATCCAGAATTTCTGGATATATTCCATCCATTCCTGATGCATTCCCGGACTTACTGTTGGAGAGACCCTTATCCACTTCATCTACTGTGTAGAAGGCGTTAAGGGAGGAAGACAACGGGCACTGTGCAGTAAAGTTGTTTGTGGACTTTCCACCTTATGGTTTTATCCATGGGCACATGGAAGTTGGCAGTTAACTGCAGTGTTGGCATCTGCACTTACTTGAGGTGGTTTGTAAGCGACTGGAGCCGCACTGCCTGAAAGACAGAGGAGCTTCCAGGCTTTGTGGCTTGACCTCGTGAAGTCAGGAGCCATCACGGTTTTGCAGAACCTTTTCCTTCTTACTGCATTCAAAGACTCAATGACATTGCAATTTTGAGGCTTTTGTTGGCTTGATATTGCTAGAAGAGTGCCTCGCTCTCTTCTGTTGAGGAAGGAATGAATGCTTTTCTGAAGCCTCTTGCCATGCTTGATTTGGTGGCCAATATTAGTAGACCTATAAAGTGGTGGTAATGAGCCAGATATGGGGGGGATCCAGTTTATCAAGCCCTCTAAGATCGCCTCATAGCAGGACCAATCAGCAGAGTGTAAATTCTAGTGGAGTTTCAGAAGGGAATCGAATTAGAGGAACTTGTACACAAATCACAGCCAGGTGGTGTTGGCTGCTGGGAGAGTCATTGAGAACTGACCTCGTATATGACATGTGGCCGCTAATATTCTGTGACACAAAACAAAGGTCACGAGCGTAGCACTTCCTCCATCGGGCTGACCCGAATGTGCCACAGGTTTTGGCATCCTAAAAAGAGGTCCTGGTCTTTGGTGAAAGCCCAGGATGGTCATTCCTATAATAGCCCCATAGGTCATGGTGGCTATTGAAACTGCCCGTGTGGATGGCATGGGGGTAGAGATGACACCCTTCACACGGTCGCCTGTTACATGCAAAAACACAATGAATGTCATCAAATCAGTAACCAAATGATCTTAAGGGTCTTCCCAGTCAGAAAAGCAACGGCAATAACTGCACATGTCCAGACCAAACCTTCCTTCCAACAGACCCATCGCTGAAAATTATGCGGCTCAATAATGAGGCCTATCCAACGCAAAGTGCAATTACATCACAACAATCCTGCAGACTTAAAATTTCAACATCCTTGCACTCCAAGAAATACACCTGACAAGTGAAGGCCACTGGTCAAACAGCAATGGATACATCCTTGTATCTGCAAGCCATCACCCTAAATATGGACTCCCAACGTTTGTAAAACATGACCTTAAAGATTTCGACTAGGTCATGCCTATCACAAACTTTTACTCAATCATCATCAAGATGGGCGATCTGATAGTGAGAAACATGCATAAGCCACCAACAATGGAACGGCCGCATCAGGGTTACCAACACCAAGCCATCTTACTATCCACATCGGCAATTTCTACAGCCCTCACAGCCTATGGGGCTAGTAACAGAACGACTGTGCTGGAGAACAGCTGACATCCTGGGCTTTCACCGAAAAGATTAGTAAGGTGACCAGAATGCCAGCTCCTCTCACTGACACACTGGGTCTGCAGTCCTGGACTGGATCCCCGAAGGCCCCAGTGTCTTACTTTTGTTTTGTATTGTGGTGGTGCTGTCATATCCCCCAAAGGTCTCCGCTCTCCTGGGTAGCCCCAACCCACAGCTGTCTTCAGAACGATAGGTCACATTGGCTGACTGTGTGAAAATCAGGTTCTGGAGATACTCAACTAGGGAAGAGGAGCACAGGTAATTTTAAGGAGTCATGTCCATGCAATGAGGCATTGGCACCATGCTACTATGTTACGTATACAACCATTCAAAACTCTGACATGCATTTAGAGATCAGACTGAGAGCCTCTTTACAGCACAGACGTATTTTCCCTTACCTCATACTCTGAAACGGAAAGGCACATGTGAAGATGATGCCTCATCTTCAAATGGGGACTCAAGTCATTAGGCCAGTCTGGATGGGCTTTCAGAAGGCTAAATCAATGACTCTTCACACATCAGCCACCAATTAAGATGATGTTTGTTATCTGTGCTCATGCCATCCTTGCTCTCACAGGCAGCCCAACCTCCCTTAATTTGGGACCCTTGCACGGTATCTCAGTGCATGCTGTCAGGGCACTCAGTAGCCACACATCCGAACAGACTCATGTCTACGCGCCATAATTTGATCTAACTTTTAAAAAATATTGTTCTAACTTGTAGGGAACGTCCACATTACCCATTTCACAGGAGGGCTCTGAGAATTAATAGTCTGAACAGCACTACCCAAGTACTAACTTTTTAGATACCATTAAACCCCATAGCCTCTCTCTTTATATCTACCTACCTACCTACACACACACAAACACACATTCCTGTTTTGCACTTACTTTCCGTCACTGCAGATTTCAGGATCACCTCTCCTTGCAGATTCTCTAAGGTCTCCCCCCTGAGGAGAAGTTTGGATCGGGCTCCTTGGGAAAGATCTTCAAATCCATTCATTTCAGACATTTCTAGATAAATCTGTTGTTTCTCATTTAGACTTTGCAAAATCAGATCATCTTTCATGCTCAGACGGTCTAGGGGGAAAAACAAACTAATTTAAACCCTACAAAGCTGTTTGTAAAATCATTATCAGAAGCATAATGCTAATTTCAGAAGATCATATTGATTTATTTTGTATTTCTTCTGTTTGTTTGAAGCTCTAACTATCATAAATGGCCAGAAAGAGCCAAATGGCAGAAAAGGAAGCAGATAAAAATGGCCATACTGGGTCACACCAATGGTCCATCAAGCTCAATATCCTATCTCTGACAGTTGCCAGTGCCAGATGCTTCAGAGAAAATGAACAGAACAGGGCAACTGGTGAGTGAGCCATCTTTGTCCAGTCCCAGCTTCTGGCAGTCAGAAGTTTAGGGACTCTCAGATCATGGGTTTGCACCACTGACCATCTTGGCTAATAGCCAAGATGGACCTATCCTCCATGAATTTATCTAATTCTTTTTTGAACCCAGTTGTACTTTTGGCCTTCACAACACCCCCAAGGCAATGAGTTCCACAGGTGTGTTGTATGAAGAAGTACTTCCGTACATAGGCACCGACTTTCCCTCTGCCTGGTGGGCGCTCAAACCCCACCCCCCGCTGCCCCTGGCCTTGCCTCTTCCCGCCCCTGCACCGCCCTCACCCTACCCCCATTCCACCCCTTCCCCAAAGTCCCCGCCCCATCCTGTCTTTTCCCACCCCAGTCCCTTCCCACCCCCTTCCCCCAAGTCCTCGTCCCTGCCCTGCCTCTTCTCCACCTCCTCCTCTGAGTGCGCCACGTCCCCGCTCCTCCCCCTCCGTCCCGGAAAGTCCTAAGCACCACCAAACAGTGGGAAGTGCTGGGGGGGGAGGGGAGGAGCGGGGACACGGCGCGCTCAGAGCCAGGGAGAAGGAGGCAAGGGAGGGCAGGAGCTTGGCTGCCAGCGAGTGCAGAGCACCCACTAATTTTTCCCCGTGCATGCTCCAGCCCTGGAGCACGCAGAAAGTCGGCGCCTATGCTTCCTTATGTTAGTTTAAACCTGCTGCCTATTAATTTCATGGCGTGACTGCCGGTTCTTGTGTTATGGGAAGGAGTAAATAACATGTCCTTATGCACTTTCTCCGCACCAGTCATGATTTTATAGACCTCTGTCCCATCTCCCATACTTCGTCATCTCTTTTCCAAGCTGAACGGTCCCAGTCTTTTTAATCTCTCCTCATACGGAAGCTGTTCCACACCCCTCATCGTTTTTCTCACATCTCAACAAAAAGTGAGAGGGGTTTTTTAGATGTGTTATGGGATCATATTCTTAGTCATTAAGTGTCCACCAAGAATAAGAGGATCATGAAGAGTTAGTGATACTGAGAAGCTATTCACTGGATGCTTGCATAAACCATTACCTTGAAATTCTTTTAATTTAGCAACTCGTGCTTCAGCCAGTCTCCTTTCTTCTTCAGGCTCACTGAATGTTCCTTCCTCTTCATCAGGGCAGCTATAAAATGAGGCAAGGCAGGAGGAGATTGATTTGATCTATGCATAGATAACCTACTGAAAGCCTTGGCCCAGATCCTGCATCCTTGCTTGGAAGGTGCTGTATCCTGCAGCCTGTTTGTATCTCGCATCCAGAACGCTACTATTATGTCAGGTAGTGGGCAAACACGCTTCCTAGGGAGGCTTAATCTTCTGACCAGGTCAAGTTACTGACAAATAAAACCCCTAATCTTCTCTCATCTGCCGTGATCTGTCTCCTTCAGGTGAGCATGTGCAAAGCAACATGCTCCACTCTTACAAAGAGCATGAAATACAACAGCAAAAACCAAAACCAAAAGACAGTCAAATCTATCTGGTCTCCTGAGAGAAGGCGCACTGAGATGACTAGTATACATCTTAGCAAGGATGTGAAATGGAGCCTGAGGGACCAGGTTAGTCAAATGTATCTTTACCCCACAAGCAGAACTTTCAGCTGTGCTGAGAGATCAAACACATGATCAAGAAATCAAACCCTCCGACTTTCAGTCATAATTTACCTTTCCACAGCTCTGCGAATTTGCGCCATCCAAGAATTTCTCTCTTCTTTGGAGCTGGTGTGAATTTCATACATCTCTGGTCCTTTTAATGAGGCACTAATTAAGAACATTGCTTTCTCCTCATTAGCTACCTCTCTTACAATTAGCTTTTGCAATGAAATAACTGGTGGCTTAGAGTCCTGCAGAACAAAAATATAAGTTGATGTGTTAAGTTTTGCTGAAGCACTAGATCACACAACACCTTTAGGATTAGGGTTTCTTCTCTGTCCGTGACCAATGAAGACAAACTGCAATGGTGCAGTTTTATTGCTGGGGCCCTTTTATATAGCACCCGTGCATGGCACATAACAGATGAGTCTCAAGGACCTACATTCTAAAAACATGAGACTTGTGAGAGTTGTGAATTTTGGCTCTTCAGAGTTCCCCGTGAGGGAGGGCAGCATGAACTAGTTTGGACTTTGCTTCTTTTGGCAGTAATAAAAACAGAACAGGGAAAAAAACACCACCACTAGACCTAATGATACACGAATATAAAAATGAAAGGAGAGCAGCAGGAAGCAATGCTGGTGCCAAATTGGCAGGTTAGCTCATAGGACAGGGAGAGAGAGTCACCTTCAGGTCTAGGAAACTGAAACCAGGTCCAAAGGGTAAAACCCTTCTTATATAACAGATTAACAGCAACTCTCCATGATAAACCATTTCTAAAAGGGTTATATTTGTAACCAGTGTCCCTAGCTACACTTTGTATTTCAGCCAATGTACAACACTTAGATAACCCATCACTGGGTGAGAAAAGAGTTATTTTGCAGGCTGCTGAACATGCTCCATTTCCACCGCATAAATCTTGGGGGGAAGCAGAGGGGATTCCTGAAACTGTGACATCAAGAAAACAAAGTTTTGCCAACTGTCTTCGGGCTCCCCTGCAAGCTGTGTGCTGGGGTCACTAGGACAATGCAGGAGAGCCGAGTAGATCTATTCACTCCCCTCCTCCTCTTAATTTATCTAGGAGAGATTAATATTTAGCTCATTTTAAACAGATCCCATAAATATAAAGGTGCCACGAACAGATCAATCCATGACTATGGACAGACAGTATTCCACCAGGCAAGGCACCCTCCACTAGGGATTAGCGATTTGGGATGGTAACAAGAGGCTGGATGCTCTTTAGCATTCTAACACATGATATCTAGGTTCTTCTGTAGCAGGAGTTGAGCTAGTGAAGTAGAATTGCAACTACAGTAACATAGGACAAAAAGGCTGCAAGCCGCACAGAGGGGCAGAGGAGCAAACTCAAACATTCCCAATGACAACTATCCAAGTGTTCCATTTGCAGGTATTACATTTGGGTTTAACATTCAACCTGAAGGAGTATGTTTTGGGAAACGGACCAGAAGCAAATATCCCACTCTACTCCAGTGCTATAGAAGCCGAACAGTGTGTGTATGTTGTCATGAATGGATGAATAGGCTGTAAAAGCCCAGGTGCAGCAACTTTACAGATAGAAAATACCCCTACCCGGAAATCATAGGTATAGGCTTAAAATTTTAAGTACTTGCTTAAATCCCATGGAAGTCAAGTGATACAGTTTGCCAGGGAAATTCAGCCCCAGTCTTGATATGTTGAAAAATATCAGGACAAAGTAAATAATTTAAAACAAAAAACCCCTTTCAAAATTGTAATTAGTAAATCCTGTTACAGTCACAACTGAACTTTGGTCAGTTCCAAATGTACATGTCTGTCCTAAGAACTAGGAAAGGCCCTGAAAAACAAGCGAATCCACAAGTGCTCCAAATTGCTGCAGTAATTACATATGGGTTAGTGCTCATTACATTTACATAAGAAAATCTCAGTTGCAGCAGGTTGGAGGCTACCCTAGTCACAGTTTACCATTTCCCCAGATGACATGGCAGGATTTTTTTTTTTCCTTCATCAAGCCTCAAATTAACACACTGAAGGAAAGTTGAGCAGCAGAGTCCCCCTTCTCTAAAGAGCTGTTTATAGGGGCCTTTCAAAGCCGGGTTCTAGCACACTTCCTCATATACTGCCAGCATACACAACCCAGCAATAGGGGGAGCAGTGAAAAGAACACAGAACAGTGCTCAATGCCACTGGAAGTTAGAGAGTTTGCTTGGGTTAGGAGTTCCGTACTAAGAGAAAAGTTCTGGGGCTGACCCAGGTTTAGCTTACGTGACCCTAAGATACCTGGTTTGTTTTCTAATCATATTTTTCTTTCAGATATTTTCTCTTTTTGATTCTTCTATGTGGGTGCCTCTGCAGCTCACGAGGGGGCATTAGTTTAGTTTAGAACAAACTCCACTCTCATGACTCTTACGTTTCTATTATGTACAATGACGCATGCACTTCCAGAGGTGACAGACGGAGTCTCCATGTCAGCTGGCATATGAGTCTGAATTCCATAGGCCAGTCAGGCATGTTTGTGCAGCCCCTCAGCATAATGAGGCCTTGATCTCAGTTGGGGAGCTTGATCACTACCACAATATACACATTTAATATGAATACTGCTACCAACATTCATGAATATTATGAGTGAATATTTTAATGAAGCAGAAAGATACATACCACAGATGCAAAAGTATATTTTTGGTCCTTTTCTTGCAACAGCAAAAGTACGTCAGTTAACAGGACAGCCAGAATATCTACTCAAGGCAACAGGAGAAAAATGAAATGGTTTTAAAGCCAAAAGACTTGATGCAAACAAGAAACCACTTGAGCTAACACTACAGTGTAAATGTCAAACAGTGCAGATGATTTACAGAGAATGTTTTGGTACCAGAAGCCTTTCAGTACCATTCTACATTGTGATGAGCCACTTTGTGATGCAGCCTACCTGGATGGATTATAATCAAGGCCCTGTGTACTCTGTATCAAGGTAGACCTCAATTATGTGGCAAGGACTCATTTTCTGTAGCTTCATTTTAAATAAACAACAAATGGATGCTTTTACTAAAATGAGTATGAAAATGAATATAGGCAGTAAAGCAGCCCTTGTATTATTGATTTTATATTGGCCTATATTGAATGGCCTCATAAGAATGGCCTACTGGCTCAGACCAACGGTCCATCTAGCCCAGTATCCTGTCTCTGATAGTTGCCAGTGCCAGATGCTTCAGCAGGAATGAACAGAACAGCGCAATTATCAAGTGATACTGTCGTCCAGTCCTAGCTTCTGGCAGTTGGAGGGTCAGGGATATCAAGAGCATGGGTTGTATCCCTGACCATCTTGACTAATCCGCCATGAATTTATCTAATTCTTTTTTGAATCCAGTTATACTTTTGGCCTTCACAACATCACCTACCAATGAGTTCCACATGTTGACTGTGCATTGTGCAAAGAAATACTTCCTCCCTGTTCATCTATGTGCCTGATAATTCTGTTCTTTACTACAGTTTCAACCAATTTGCTTGGTACTGAAATCAGACTTACTGGCTTGTTATTGCCAGGATTGCCTCTGGAGCCTTGGTTAAAAATTGGTGTCACATTAGCTATCCACCTGTCATCTGATACAGAGGCTGATTTAACCAATAGGTTAAATACCACAGTTAGTAGTTCTGCAGTAGTTTCATATTTGAGTTTCTTCAAAACCCTTGGGTGAATACCATCTGGTCCTGGTGACTTACTACTGTTGAATTGAGCAATTAGTTCCAAAACTTCCTCTACTGACACCTCAAGCTGGGACAGTTCCTCAGATCTGTCACCTAAAAAGAATGCTCAGGTGTGGGGATTTTCCTATACCCTCTGCACTGGTACAATGCAAAGGATTCATTTAGCTTCTCTGCAGCAACATTGTCTTCCTTGAGTGCTCCTTTAGCATCTCCATCGTCCAGTGGCCCCACAGCCTGCCAGTCATTCTGCTTCTGATGTACTTTGAAAAAATTTTGCTTATAGTTTGTGTGTCCTTAGATACTCTTCAAATTCTTTCTTGGCCTACCTTATTGCGCTTTTATACTCAACTTGCCAGAGTTTATGCTCCTTTCTATTGTCCTCACTAGGATCTGACTTTCAATTTTAAAAGGATGCCTTTTTGCCTCTCACTGCCTCTTTTACTCTGCTGTTTAGCCATGGTGGCATTTTTTTGTTCTATTACTTTTTGACTGGAGCAGGGGATGGGTGGGTAAGATATTTAGTTTGAGCCTCTATTATGGGGTTTTTAAGTAGCCTCCATGCAGTTTGTCTTTATTACTGTCCCTGTTTAATTTAATTTCTGTTTAACCTCATATATGTGTAGTTCCCCGTTTTTAAATTAAATGCTGCCATGGTGGGTTTCTTTGGCATTTTTCCCCCTACAAGGATATTAAATTTATTTACATTATGGTCACTATTATCAAGCAGTTCAACTATATTCACTTCTTGTACCAGATCCTATGATCTACTTAGGACTAAAATCAAAACCACTTAACTGTCATGGGTCATGTCAGAGGCTGTCTAGTTGGGGCTTTTGTCCCTAAGAAGGCATGTTAGGCAGTTTGGGATCCTGGGATGAGATCAGCAGATTTCTATTAAAGTGATCAGCAGTGAAATAGTTAAGAATATTGACATTTAACTGTAATTAGTTGGGGTTGAGATTTAAAGCCTATTGAGAGGAATGGAGTAGATCACCCCACAAAGCCATTGTTACTGCATTGCTTACACTCAGGACATGTTTTTAAGGGTCATTTCTACCACAACAAGCTTTGTATATAAGGAAAGTTTAGATTCTGGAGCCGATTCTGCAACCAGTTGGATTCCAAAGCAAATTCGTTGGCAACATCAAATACATAGGTGGGGATGATCATACTTATTGCTCTAGTGATAGACACAGTCTATATCAGAAGATCAGATGTAGATTAGACACCTATCTGCAGCTCCTTATAGTTATTTCTAACGCACTGTGATTATGGACCTCTATCCCAAAGAAAAGCCTAGATTTAAAGCAGCAAAAGTTTTCAGAGAAGTGGGAAAAGTGGAAACACTTGGTAACTGTTCACAACTACTCTAAACACTGTTCAACAGGCCTTTCCTACCGTCAGCGTTGCAATGGCATGTACATTATTCCTTTAAATTTGCAATGGTCACACACACAGCCTGACAGAATGCACTTTTTGCAGGAACACAAAAGGAACACATTAAAATATCTGCAAAGAGATTTGAAGATGAAAAGTTCTCCTGAGGCACAGGTTAACATATAAACCCAATCTGCTCATGAGGGAACATGCCTCTGTCCCAGCAGCAGGGAACATGCCTCTGTCCCTGTGTGAACTCCACAGGCACCAGATACCTCTGGCAACATTAGATGAGCCAATGAGCTTATGGAAGCCGTATTGATTTTCTGACCAGTCAGTCAGTTTGTGGAAGGAAGATGTCATGAGGTTGACATGACAATTTTTCCAAGTGTGAACTGGAGCTCGCACAAATAATGTTTTTCCACAGGAGTCTAAGAAGGTTTGACTCAACACCTTGTCATCTATTTAAAGACCTCCCATTTGAATTGGGCAGAGGATCGGACAGATTATAAGCATCAAACTGCATAAGGAATTTATCGTGTACCATTATAGAGTTGCTTATTTGACAAGTCAGGAATAGAACAAGTGCTATTTCTTCCAGTACCCTATGAAACTAGCAGGTTATCTTTATACTCATCTGACTTTATACTCAATTGATCAGTAATAAACAAATGGAAATCTTGTTTTCCAGTTGTGTTTTTCCCCCTTTTCAGCCCTTTTATTTACCTTTGAGCCTCCCTGATGCAGCTTTCCAGCACAGCGTCCCATCCAGCAGAAGCTGCCGCTGCCCCATGTCATTCTTCCGGAAAAGCAGCCCATTCTTGAATTTCCCTGATGATTTCAGCTCCATTTTGTACATAATCTCTCTAAGACGCTGCCTCTTCTCACACTCATTTACCTTGGCATCTACATGAGTGATCATGTCCTTAATTAAACTGAGTGCCTGGGACAGATCTTCATAATCCTTAGTGCCAGCTATAAAGAGGCAGAGTGTTGGTTAGTCTGACTTTGCTGCAGAAATTAAGGGAATAATTCATAAAATGAAAAGAAAAGGAGTACTTGTGGCACCTTAGAGACTAACCAATTTATTTGAGGATGAGCTTTCGTGAGCTACAGCTCACTTCATCGGATGCTGTAGCTCACGAAAGCTCATGCTCAAATAAATTGGTTAGTCTCTAAGGTGCCACAAGTACTCCTTTTCTTTTTGCGAATACAGACTAACACGGCTGTTACTCTGAAACCTGTCATAAAATGAAAGTTATTTAGATTTCCAGGACACAAAATGCCCCCTCTAAACAAATCCCAATCACCTCCTAATGTGACAGGCTCTGTGCTTAGCAGCTCAAAGTGTTTCTTTGTAGCATAAAGTCCGAAAAAAACCAAAGCATCAAATTCTGATCAAACTGAGAGGCTAAAACACCAAGATTTCTTGTCTTTAGAGTTAAATCTAATGCTGCCCCTGAGCCTTTTGTGATTTTTGTGGCTCAGTAACAACCCTTCAATGGATAATGGAGTGAAGCGGCAGAGCCTAATGGGAGTCCCAGACAACGCTCCACGTTTAGAAGGAGGGTGGTGCAAAGGAAGACAGCCAGGGCAGGGTGGGCAGGTATTACAGGGCACCTCATATACCTTCTGTATTCTGAAGAATACGCTCCACCAGCACTGGGTACTTCGTAATGCGTTGAGTGACTAGGAGGATACACTCCTGGACACCAAGTCTCCTCACAATAGAAGAGTTTCCTATTTTCTAGGGAGCAAGAAAACAAACAAGAAAAAACCACAACAACAAAAACAGAGCATGTGGTTAGACAACTCTACGTGGCATAAACTCCATGTTGTGATACAATCTGCATTTGAGATAGCCCTCCGTGTCCTACCCGTCCCCAATTACACATTCCTTACCTCTTGACATTTCTTTTTAGTGCAACAAGATCTCCACTGACTACACAACCCAGCGGCTATTCTTGCACCACAGCCCCATTAGTGTCAACCACAAACTCTTGCACCCAGCAAACCAAAAGTTGTTATTTTGACTTGCATCACAGGAAAAATATTTTTAAATGTTATTTCCAGCTAGGGCAACACAGACCTGGACCAAAGCAGAGCAAAATCCAACTTCAAATTGTTGGATTTCCCACTTAACAGTGGATTTTCTTTTTTTTTTTAATACATATATTATGCCCACTTTTAAAACATATTTATAAATATCTTCTAATCGGGTTCAACAGTATAATTGAACTGAATTACACTTGCTACTGAATGGTGTGTAGGTGTCTCCTTTACCAGGGTTTCTGGAATTATGCTAATAAATACAGATCCACTTATGAATGAAAGCATCAGAACCCCAACAGTCAGTCCGATTCCAGGTACTCTGGGATCCTGGCAGCAGAATGGATTACAGATTCATGGATACTCTCTTCTCAGAAAACAGAATGCACTGCACTTTTAAACTCATTTCAATTCTTGACAGTAATGAACTGGACCATGTGACAGTTCATCTAAGATTCAGGTTAACTCCTTACAAATGAACTGGACCATGTGACGTTCATCTAAGATTCAGGTTAACTCCTTACAAATTGGCTACATTTAAACGTATAGCAGCTTATTTTGTTCTACCTATGTTAGACTGCACTTTCCAGTGCACAAGAGACTGACACATGCCCTGGAGCCAGTCTCTTGATTCTGGAGAGATGTCATAGTGGGCAAAACTATGACAATAGTACCTAGTTCTTATACAGCGCTTTTTATGGTAGATCTCAAAGAATGATTATCCCCATTTTACAGATGAGGAAACTGAGGCATAGAGAGGTAAAGCAACTTGCTTAAGGTCACATAGCAAGCCAGTGGCAGAGACAGGACTAAAACCTAGGTCTCCTGAGACCCAGTCCAGTGCTCTATCCACCAGACTGTTCTAGAGCTGCAGTTCTCTTGGTGGGCTTTGTTACATGCAAACTGCTCATGTGGCATCTGTAACACAGAGAGACAGACAGAACCAGCCAAGTAACAATCTAACACTCCTTTCAGCTTTAAGTTTGATTCAAAACCAAACCCAAGAAATCAGAGATATTTTGCTTTTTGGAAATGGGGCAGACTGGGTCACTGGCTGGGTTTTTTACCTTTATTAAGTTTTGGAACTTCTTGTTGCTCTGCAGCAGGTCCTTATAGTGACTGACAGCTTCACTGTGACCACAACAGAACATACCATATTTTTCTTTCATTCTCTCTCCACTTTCACCTGAAAACTAATTGGAAAGATGAGGAAGGACATTAAATTAGCCAGTTTAAAATGCAGCCAGTTACTCCCAGAAAGCTTGGCTACTATAACACTCTTGGGTTTAATTAGGCTTTGTGCTGATTAGCTTTTAGGGTCAAATTTCTTTGCTACTCCAGCTTCTTCTCCTGCACCAGATATAGGAGAGATTGAGCCACTCCACTTTATCAGACACTGTGCTGTACCCAAATATTCATTTACTCCTGGCAGAAAGACAACAAATGTGAGTAAGAGCTTCTGGGACTCAAACGCAGTGCTTTTTTGGAGCTGGAAAGGGTGGGAGGGACAGCAAATTGGTGGTGATGTAAGAGAGTTTCTATTGCATCATTCCAAGTCAAGGAGAGCGTACAGAGTAGCAGAAAAAAGGGAAAGCCAGTTACAGCAAGGGTCTTTATAACCCAAGAGGGTCAGCAATTGATGCAGGAAAGCTGTGTTCAGGGGGCATGTGAGGACTCTACTTTGAAGGACTTCAGTGGTGTGCTGCTTTAATTCTGGAGTGGACAAGCAGCAGGACCACGCCCCTCCCAGTAGCATGCCATGTTGTGCATAAATACACAAAGGAAATATTCAACATTTCACACAATTAGGGACCAGCTGCATTTCCAGAAGCCAAAGACAAATGTGGTATTGGAAGGAGCACTTTAAACCCAGTGTTTTGTCAAGGGCCCACTACATTCAAACTTTACTCAACCTACTTTAATATTACAGTTAAGTTCTTAGAAGTTAAATATAGCATCAACTAATGTTATTAGAGCTTAGTTCACACCTGTTGTACCAAGAGGTCTCCAATGTTCTGGATAATGTAATTCCGGTCACTGCCCTCCTCCAAGGATGCCTTCCGTCGCTCCTTTAATTGAAACAGGAATTGCCCATGCAGCTCCAACAATTCATCCACACAAGGAAAGATTTTGTTGATGCCAGTGTTCGTGAACTGCAGCTCCTCTCTCAGAGCTTTGGAGTACACCTTCAGCATGATTTTCAATGTTCGGACATGATGCATTTCAGTTTGCATGAGCTCTGGAGAGAAAACACGTTAGCGGTCATTTAGAAATGTTAGGCAGCGGCTGGCCAAGCACCTAGCAGAGCAGGCTGTGAAAGTCAGCAGCCACAGCAAGCCTCTTATCACAGTGCTGATGCATGTTGCTAGCAAATGCACCACTGAAATAATCATGGGCATCGATAGCTCAGCTATTTTACTTTCTACATTTTACATTCTAAATTTATAAAACACACCCACCACTTCTTATTGGCAAGATAAACTGACAGGTGATCTTATACTGTTGTGTGTTGGATGCTGTGAAGTTTGTGCATTCCTCGGAGGGAGTGCTTTCAGTTAAATTTTTCAGTATCCATCAAAAATCCTTACTTTTACTGAAGTCAGGTGAAAACTGACAGCTTTTATTATGATTCAAGTCAAAGCCTAGGAGACCCTGAATTACTGAAATCTAAACATCTCATTAGTACAGAAACATGGGACATGAGATACTCGCACAGCTACGAAAGCCAGCCTGTGCCTATGGAATACTCATTTATGATGCTTTTGGATTTCTCCCAGACAGTAATAAAATAATATCACCAATACGTGCCAAGGACTATAGCAGCAATATACCAGCATGGCAGTGCTAAAGACTTTCCTCAGATCAGCTCAAAGCTGGGTATGCAACACAACTCTGAGGAGGGTGCAAATCTGACAGCTAAATTCTCTAGTCTGACTAAAACTCTGCAGTCTACATTACAAAGCAGCTGTAAACATTTTGAAGTATGCAGCGCAGAAACAGTAACCAATATCGACAGCAATAATAATCCCTATTCACGCAATTTGTAAAGAACTTCAGGATAAAAAAATAATTTCATTCCTCTCTGGGCTGGAATCGAGCTAGCATTCTGAACCGGAAACACTTCCTGAAAGGGTTTCTAGAAGGAGAAATGAAGACTCCTTATAATCCAATTAAAACCCTAGAGGGAGTTTTAGCATTATAGGTTGCAATTTGGCCAGGACAACAGGGCTGACAAGCCTACTCTTTCAAAAGGAACCATGGGATCCTTAAGAACATCGAGACGGTGGCTAAGGATATTGTCTTGTTTTATAGGTGGAATTTACAGCTTACATTAGCAATCTGAAAACCACAAGTTGTTTGACAATATAACAAATCAGAAGCCAAGTACACAGCATGTCCAGGGGTAGAAGAAGGGAAATCTTCACACAATCCTGTCTTCTAAGCACAAAAGAAAACAGGGAGGCAGTGAAATCACTGAATCCTATTATACTACTCAAAATAGCAATAGGAGACATTTTAAAATAGAAGCACTATGTAAATGACAGAAATAAATTGTTCTTACCATAAATGACATCTTGCCTTTTCATAACTTCTCTCTTTTGCTCCTTTGCATAAGGCTGTTCCACTGTGAGACTCCAAGATTCAGCCTCAAACTCATGAGCATCTGCTTCTATCTCATTTCTCAGAGAGGAAAAGTATGCATCTAGACCAAAAGCACATTCCATTTAACTAACATTATGCCTTAAATAACATTATAACTTGGACATATCCTCCAATAACTTTTATGAACATAAAACATTTCAGTATAGTCTCTCTGAGACTCAATTTGTTTAAAAAAAAAAGAAAAGAAAAGAAAACAGACCAGCAGGAAATCCTCAAAAGACAGAGAAGTTCCATACCTTCCAGAAAGATGGATTCTGCTGTTGAAGGTGCAAGTGAGACAACATCATCTGATGTCTGCTTAAATTTTATAAATCCCGAATCCCCTTCATCCATTTCTCCTGTGATTGGTCTAAATAGGCAAAAAAATTACACAACTGTGTTATTTTAACATAGAATATGAATTTTTTGAGAGAAAAGCATAACTAAATTATCTATAACAAACCATTTTAATTTGCACTCTTCCTTTATTATGGAGCTAATTAGTTATAACAAACACAGGCTATCCTTGCTTTTTGACATGAAATAGTCAAATTCAATTTGGTAATAAACATTGAAACTCGGTGGATAAATTTCCAGTTTAAATTAAAAGTCTCTTATTCTCTTCTCTTGATCAATCAACTCTTGTACAACTTCCGGTACTACACCTTAAAAGGCACCTAATTTTCTGTTGATGAACTGGACAAGGCACGATATTCCCTATGTAGGGTCAAAATTAAAAGCTCCATCAATAAGATGAGACACATAATTGTGGCAAACAAAAATGTGATACACAGATTTGAAATATCCCTTGATTAAAATAAGGGACTATTTCAATTTAAACAGCATTGTCAACTACCCTACTTGGCCCAAGAAATTCAGGCTAAGAAAGAAAAGGAGTACTTGTGGCACCTTAGAGACTAACCAATTTATTTGAGCATAAGCTTGCATCCAATGAAGTGAGCTGTAGCTCACTAAAGCTTATGCTCAAATAAATTGGCTAGTCTCTAAGATGCCACAAGTACTCCTTTTCTTTTGCGAATACAGACTAACACGGCTGTTACGCTGAAACCAGGCTAAGAAACTATTCCTAGGTTTCCAGAGACCTAGAGGTAAAGGACTTAGATGGACAATAAAGCTTGGGCAAGGGTACTCAAATGCCACAATCCAAATTTCACCATAATCCATGGTATTTTATCTGTAGCAGAAAGGAACTACAGAGATTTTGCATCCTCACAAAGAAACAAACAGCTGTCTATTTGGAGAGCATTTCTCAATGCAATTCAGCACTAAGGCTTCATCTAATACTCTCTACAGTTTGCAGTAAGTGCATGTCCTTAATTTGAAATGGATTTAGTTCCGTAACTGTAGGAAAAACAAAGTAGCTTATAAGAGAAGCTGTCTACTTACCCAAATTTATTAACAGAACCAGCAGTATTCAATGAAGACTGTGAATTTCTTCTTTGGGTGATAGTCATACCGAGATTCCGAGGCAGAACTGGGGTGCCATCCGATCCCAGGAGAGCACTCTGGGGCTGCTCCTTCAGAGACGCTGCTACAGAAGCAAAAACTGAATTGGTGCTCAAAAAGTGAGGAGCACACTGCAAATTGCCTGCTCTCAAACCGCTCCTCTCTGAACGTGGCTGGAGAGCAGACAAGATCCTGGATGTCAGGAGCTCATTGTCCAAAAAGACATTCTCATTCCATTTTCTTGAAAACAAGCTACAAAAAGACAGCTCAGGAGGAGCTGGCATTGTGTTGTTTCTGCCACTGCTTTTTGAATTTGTATTCCCCATGCTCACAACTGGCTGCCCTAAGATTTAGCACAGTAAAGTGGCCCCACAGATGCACTGTTTTTATACTATCTTGTGATCCTTCTAGAAATGTAAAGCTGCCACTTAACGTACTGTATTGGCTAAATCAGCAGGTCTGAAGTGCAGGAAATTGGTCCCTGCTGGGTTCATTTAGTGTGGAAATTGCAAAGTATCTTCTTTAGTAAAGCACTATAATCTACACACAATTATTCACACCCCATTGTACAAGGGCATAGAACATTTCATGTCAAACAAGAAAAATCTGAGATCACAAAAAAAAACAGGAGGAGAGGTGGAAAGCTCAAGAAGGGAACTCAAGGGAGGAAGGGAGCAACACAAATTCCAGCAAATGGGGAGCAAGATGATGCCAAGGACTGATATATGGATAAAGTTTTTAAAAACCAGGGATTATTAAGTATAATCACTAATATGTGCATAGAATGGGGCTTTAATTCTATGTTGCAGTTCCGGTGACATGTATAAATCAGTCTTTTGAATCATGAAGCTATCAAAACACTGCAATGAAATTATAGCCTTTATTACTCCAGGCTACATAAATTAGTGTTCAACTAAGCAGCAGATGGATCATATTCTACTTGCTATTCCACTGAATATACAAATGCCAGAGATTTCCCCTTGTGTATTGTTTTATTAACTTCCATGCGAGGAGGGCCAATGGCTACTGAATGCCTCTTTAGAGGAAGAGGCTACAAGTCTTGAAATACAAAATCAATTTCAATATTAGGACCCAATCCTACAAACCCTTGATCACAGGAAGAGTTCCACGGGCTTCAGTGGACTAAGTACATGAGGCGGCAGGATCCAGCCTTTCATGAGAAAATGTTCCATTTATTGCAAAATGTTGGCCTACAAAGCCAGCTGGTTTGTATCAAAAGCCTGATTAAAGTTTGTGGGAAGATCATTTTATTGTTATCATGAACACAATATTTTATTGCTGTGATCACAACAAAAAGCGAGAATTAAAGAATTTTTCTATGTCTAGAGACTCAGTGTTTGAAGTTCTTATCTGATTTTCAGCAGTCCTGAATGTCACTGATGGAGACCCATACATCTGCAAGCAGCGATATGGCAACTGCAAACTGATCTTCTGTTCACTTAAGTAACAAATTTGCAACTAAGCCTTGATAAGCTCATGTCAAAAATCACTCAAGAGAGCCCCCAAAATGAGTTTCCCTTCTGAGAGTTTCAAGTGCGTTTGAAATTCAGGTTCCAGGTGAATTGCATCTTCTCAAAAGTCTTATTTTAAGACAGTGGTGACCTTCCATTAAGTAACAGTGTCTTTAATGCTGCGCACTTTAGAAGGTAAGGTTTCTATTCTGGGGGCGGGGGGAGTGGCGAGAACCTTTGAACAAGCTTCTGAAGTAGGGTTCTCAACCTTTTGCTTTGTGAGGCCCTCCCCCAACGTGCTATAAAAACTTCACGGCCCAGCTGTGCCACAATCACCGGCATTGGAAGGTAGCAAGCAGGACCACTGCCCAGGGACCCACGCCACAGTGGGCACTGAGAAGCTAAGCTGCTCAGGCTTCGGCTCTGGCCCTGGGTGGTGGGGCTTGGGGTCCCGGGGCTGCAGTCCTGCGTGGCAGGGCGTTGGCTTTCTGCTTTGGGACCTAGCGAGTCTAATACCCGCCATGGCTGGTGGACCCCCCTGAAACCTGCTCACGGCCCCCCAGCCCCAGGACCCTTGGTTCAGAACCACTGTTCTGAAGGGTGCATTAAAATATATCACTGCAACCAATCCCCATCTCTGTACGATTTCTACACAAAAAGGTTAGCATAATTAGATCCCTACTCATAGTGATATTGCCCAGATTCAACACACTAGCACAATGTCATCTGTGCATGCATTAATATTGAGCCTTTGCATCTCATCATTTTACTATGTAACTAGAATCTCACTCGAATAATTCTAGGTTTCAAAGATATGCTGAGTTTGTAGTATTGAGCCATTGGATTTTCATCTGTCAAAACAAGGGGCCCACATATATAGAGAAAGTAATGCGAAAGTGTGGGGAGAAAGGAGCAAGTTCAGTTTAATTACAGTTCACCTTACCAATTAAAGTAAATATTCAATAGCATCAATTTAAAGCCTACAAAAAATCTTGTTTAAACAAAATTTCAGAAAGGGCCATCAACTCAAAGGATTGCAAAAAAAGAAAGAAGCTAGCATTGCAAAGACTATATATATTTTAACAAATACGCAGCCACGGCTCCAGATAGTGTACCAGAACTAAAAGGGGCTGTCAACATAAAAAATACCAAAAACCACACTTTTGTAAGGAGTTTTTTCACCTGCTATTTTTATATGTAGTCCCTAAGATCACTACCACTGAAAAACAATAACAATTATTTTTATCAATTTGTTTACACTGCATATAGGAAGCATTTTGTCTATAGTCACTTTGACTGTGTTGTCCCTGCTCCATATATGAAGTTGGTCAGCCCCACAGTTTGCATGGGTTATTCACACAACAACCGGGGACAGAAAATCATTTTAAAGTTTAACAAGTGTGATGGTAAAAGCACAAACACTCGCAGGTATAGGTTCTGAAATTGCTGTTAACCTTTGTTAACAGACTACAATATATTTCAACTTGACTGTGTCCCTTTAAATAAGAATAAAATTCAGAAATAAGCCACTGAGCCAAGACCATACAGATTCACAGTATTCACCTCCCAAAATACAACAGAACATCCATGTTTATTTGACCATCAAGTGACAACTATTCCTTATCAAAAGCCTGGGGCAGCCAAGGGCTTTGCACTAACCCTGGCAGGCTAACAAATCTAGACTCCAGCAGACCAACAAAGCAGGGAGTGAGTTCCAAAGTCAGACATCCTGCCCATAACACTGCCTCTACCCCCTATTTTCTGAAAATGGAATAGAGGTGCTAGCTTGAGTGCCTGATCACAAACACAGTAGTCAGGTTTCAGAGTAACAGCCGTGTTAGTCTGTATTCACAAAAAGAACAGGAATACTTGTGGCACCTTAGAGACTAACCAATTTATTTGAGCATAAGCTTTCGTGAGCTACAGCTCACTTCATCGGATGCATACTGTGGAAAGTATAGAAGATCTTTTTATACACACAAAGCATGAAAAAATGGGTGTTTACCACTACAAAAGGTTTTCTCTCCCCCCACCCCACTCTCCTGCTGGTAATAGCTTATCTAAAGTGATCACTCTCCTTACAATGTGTATGATAATCAAGGTGGGCCATTTCCAGCACAAATCCAGGGTTTAACAAGAAGGTCTGGGGAGGGGGGGAAGGAAAAAACAATCGGAAATAGGTTACCTTACATAATGACTTAGCCACTCCCAGTCTCTATTCAAGCCTAAGTTAATTGTGTCCAATTTGCAAATGAATTCCAATTCAACAGTCTCTCGCTGGAGTCTGGTTTTGAAGTTTTTTTGTTGTAATATTGCAACTTTCATGTCTGTAATTGCGTGACCAGAGAGATTGAAGTGTTCTCCGACTGGTTTATGAATGTTATAATTCTTGACATCTGATTTGTGTCCATTTATTCTTTTACGTAGAGACTGTCCACTTTGACCAATGTACATGACAGAGGGGGATTGCTGGCACATGACGGCATATATCATATTGGTGGATGTGCAGGTGAACGAGCCTCTGATAAAAAGAAAAGGAGTACTTGTGGCACCTTAGAGACTAACCAATTTATTTGAGCATGAGCTTTCGTGAGCTACAGCTCACTTCATCGGATGCATACCGTGGAAACTGCAGCAGACTTTATATACACACAGAGAATATGAGCCTCTGATAGTGTGGCTCATGTTATTAGGCCCTATGATGGTGTCCCCTGAATAGATATGTGGGCACAGTTGGCAACGGGTTTTGTTGCAAGGATAGGTTCCTGGGTTAGTGGTTCTGTTGTGTGGTATGTGGTTGTTGGTGAGTATTTGCTTCAGGTTGGGGGGCTGTCTGTAGGCAAGGACTGGCCTGTCTCCCAAGATTTGTGAGAGTGTTGGGTCATCCTTTAGGATAGGTTGTAGATCCTTAATAATGCGTTGGAGGGGTTTTAGTTGGGGGCTGAAGGTGACGGCTAGTGGTGTTCTGTTATTTTCTTTGTTAGGCCTGTCCTGTAGTAGGTGACTTCTGGGAACTCTTCTAGCTCTATCAATCTGTTTCTTCACTTCTGCAGGTGGGTACTGTAGTTGTAGGAATGCTTGATAGAGATCTTGTAGGTGTTTGTCTCTGTCTGAGGGGTTGGAGCAAATGCGGTTGTATCATAGAGCTTGGCTGTAGACTTTGGATCGTGTGGTGTGGTCAGGGTGAAAGCTGGAGGCCTGTAGGTAGGAATAGTGGTCAGTAGGTTTCCGGTATAGGGTGGTGTTTATGTGACCATTGTTTATTAGCACTGTAGTGTCCAGGAAGTGGATCTCTTGTGTGGACTGGACCAGGCTGAGGTTGATGGTGGGATGGAAATTGTTGAAATCATGGTGGAATTCCTCAAGGGCTTCTTTTCCATGGGTCCAGATGATGATGTCCTCAATATAGTGCAAGTAGAGTAGGGGCGTTAGGGGACGAGAGCTGAGGAAGCGTTGTTCTAAGTCAGCCATAAAAATGTTGGCATACTGTGGGGTCATGCGGGTACCTATAGCAGTGCCACTGATTTGAAGGTATACATTGTCCCCAAATGTACAATAGTTATGGGTAAGGACAAAGTCACAAAGTTCAGCCACCAGGTTTGCCATGACATTATCGGAGATAGTGTTCTTGACGGCTTGTAGTCCATCTTTGTGTGGAATGTTGGTGTAGAGGGCTTCTGCATCCATAGTGGCCAGGATGGTGTTATCAGGAAGATCACCGATTGACTGTAGTTTCCGCAGGAAGTCAGTGGTGTCTCGAAGGTAGCTGGGAGTGCTGGTAGCGTAGGGCCTGAGGAGGGAGTCTACATAGCCAGACAATCCTGCTGTCAGGGTGCCAATGCCTGAGATGATGGGGCGCCCAGGATTTCCAGGTTTATGGATCTTGGGTAGTAGATAGAATACCCCAGGTTGGGGTTCCAGGGGTGTGTCTGTGCGGATTTGATCTTGTGCTTTTTCAGGGAGTTTCTTGAGCAAATGCTGTAGTTTCTTTTGGTAACTCTCAGTGGGATCAGAGGGTAATGGCTTGTAGAAAGTGGTGTTGGAGAGCTGCCGAGCAGCCTCTTGTTCATATTCCGACCTATTCATGATGACAACAGCACCTCCTTTGTCAGCCTTTTTGATTATGATGTCAGAGTTGTTTCTGAGGCTGTGGAATGGCATTGCGTTCTGCACGGCTGAGGTTGTGGGGCAAGTGATGCTGCTTTTCCACAATTTCAGCCCGTGCACGTCAGCGGAAGCACTCTATGTAGAAGTCCAGTCTGCTGTCTCGACCTTCAGGAGGAGTCCACCTAGAATCCTTCTTTTTGTAATGTTGGTAGGGAGGTCTCTGTGGGGAAGTGATGCAGCCCAATCTAGGTAGCCAAGTCCTAAACTGCTTAAGGCTGTTTACTATATACAAATGCAACACCTTGAACACCACCTGGCAGATAAAAGTCAGCTAGTGCAAATTACAGAAGTTACATGTCCCCTGAGTGAAACCCTGCTTAACAGCAGTCCTTAGTGCTCTGCATTAACTTCAGCTTCCTTGCAGTCCCCAGGTACAGCCTCACATAGAATGCCTCCCATCATCACTGTGACATGAGACTAAGGTGTGGATAATCCAGGCAAGGTCCATATCTGACATAGGAAGGTGCACATGACTGAGTGCCCTGGGCCTCAGCTGCTACCTAAGCAACCAGGGACTCCCTCTTTTATAAAACCTTAACTTGCTAACCTCTAATACAGGTCCCTCCCTCCACTGGATGGACAAAGTCATCTTCTTTAATGTTCCTGGTTGGTTCCCACATCCTACCAACATTACTTCAGCAACATCCCACTCTCAGATACCAAATCACTCATTCCACTGTACCTGCCAAGTCTGACATAAAAGAGAGACAGATCCAAGGATCATCAGTACACTGAAAACAATGTAGCCTCTATTCACCCCCGCCCATGTACAGAAGGAATAATAAAACAGACCCCTACAGTGCCCTGCCTCAGGGCAAAAAAAGAAACCGCCCAAAAGCACCCTTTCATGAAGAAAGGAGTAGAGTAAGCAACTCTGTCCCCCCTGCTAGGAAGTGGAGACGTATCCGTAAAACCTAGTGGTGAGTTGTAGCAAAGGCAGCTAACAGACCCAAAAGAATCATCCATCGACAAGAAGAAATCCTCTACCAATGGAACCTATTTGTCTCATTCCTAAGTCTGAAACCTGACTGATTTCCATAGCCCAGTCAGAAGCCAGAGCTTCCTGACACAAACTCAGTGACTTTGCCAGAAAAGGACGATTGGATGGATACTGGTCAATTGTTAGCAAGGTCAGCGTCAATGGGTAGCTTCTTGAGCAGAGGACTCATCATAGCTTCCTTGAGGATAGGTAGCATCCCGTCTCCAGCAGGGAAATGATGACAACCGCAACCAACAACAGGCTCAGTATTTCCCTGCTTGCTTTCACCAACCAGGAATGGTCCAATTCACAGCAACCTGCTGTCTTCTACAGCAGCTCCAGAACTATACTGAGAAAATGACTCTTCAGACTTTCCTGGCTTAAAAGTGATTTCTTCTTCTATTGATGCAAAAGCTTTGGTCCTTTTATTAAAGTTGGAGAAGGAAGAGTGCTAACAAACCATCCCCTGAAAGTGAAGTATACCCATCATCTCATAAACATACAATATTTCAGACATTAAGCCAATGCCACACTAGATAGAACTAGAATTTGGTAAAGGAAGATTGCAAAAAATTGGTTTTCGGTAGCCCGCTGAACCATCAGGCTAGCAACAAATTTGTTCACCAAGTGTGTAATATTTTCACGTATATGCCAAATTCCTTGAGAATTTCAGACTGCAAATGTACAGCAAATAGAGCATAGGTGGCTGATGTAGTGCCTTTAAGGAAAGCGACAGCACTAAAGAGGCTGATATAGTCTTTCAGAGCTGCCATCCACATTCCAAAAAGTCCTTCAATATGTATTTATAAGCAAATCCAACAGCTTTTATCTTTTCACTGCCAAAACCAAGCAGAGCACACACAAAATATCCCTAAATGCCAATAAGGCCAAACCGACCTTGGGGCCTCCAATGCGGTTTCCTTGCATCTTAGGACCTATTCTAGAAATTACTTTCACTTAAAACAATTCCCAGTCAGATGTAACTTACTGTTTTAATACAGCGTATACTATGAATAAAGACATGTTCTGCCCATGGCATTAGCTGTTCTTTTCAACTTCTTACCCTTCTACTTTGACTATATTCCCATTTTTCAATGTACCTAGCAGAGTCTGTACTAAAGAAAAAGTCATTTTCTGAGTTCAATTAGCACTGTCTGCACACTTCTGAGTCATCATTGATTGCTGTTAACCCATCACATCAGACCAGACTGTATACCACAGAGATGTTCCAAGGACAAGATCTAGGATTAACCTTTTCCATTTTCATTATTCTTTCATGTTTCCTATTTTAGTCTCTAAATCAGGGGTCAGCAACCTTTCAGAAGTGGTGTGCCAAGTCTTCATTTATTCACTTTAATTTAAGGTTTCACGTGTCAGTAATACATTTTAACATTTTTTAGAAGGTCTCTCTCTATAAGTTTATATATTATATAACTAAACTATTGTCTATGTAAAGTAAACAAGGTTTTCAAAATGTTTAAGCAGCTTCATTTAAAATTAAATTAAAATGCTGATCTTATGCCACTGGCCAGCTCAGCCCGCTGCCAGCCTGGGGTTCCATTCACCCAGGCCGGCAGCAGGCTGAGTGGGCCTGTGGCTGGGACCCCGGCTGGCAGCCAGAACCCCAGACCGGCAGCGGGCTGAGCGGGGTCAGTGGCCGGAACCCCAGACCGGCAGTGGGCTGAGCGGCTCAGCCTGCTACTGGTCTGGGATCCCGGCCCTGCCCTCATAGAGTGGGTACCTGCCTTCTCCCTGGTTCTTGCCCATTCTCTTCCTCTCTCTCTGCACTGAGCTGAGGGTGAGAGAACACTGAGCACAGGGCTGGGGGTGAAGGAGTAGGCTGGGGGTTGGGGTGTAGGGCCTGGCCAAGAGCTAGAATGAGGGAGGGGGCTCAGCATTGGGGCAGGAGGTTTGGGTGTGAAGTGCTTACCTGGGCAGCTCCCACTTGGTGCAAGGGGTGCAGGTGGGAATGTGGGGGTGTGTGTGTAGGAGCTCCCGTTTGGTGCTCAGGGTGGGGGTGGGAATGTGGGGGGGTGCAAGAGTCAGGGCATGGGGGGTGCAGGAGTCAGGGCAGAGGACTGGGGGCATGTGTGGGGGGTGCTGGAGTCAGGGCTGGGGTCGTGGGGGGTGCAGGGGTCAGGGCAGAGGGTTGGGAGCGTGGGCTAGGATTGTGGGGGTGCTCCCAGAATGCCCTGATTCCACCCCCCTTCCTGAAAGCCCCATCCCCACCTCTTCTCCGCCACCTCCCCGAAGCAGCAAGTGCGCTGCAGCTCGGCTTCTCCCCCTCCCTCGCAAGGGCCATCGGCTGATCAGCGGCAGGGAGGGAGAAGAGGAGGGGCAGGAACCAGGGGAAGAGGCAGGGGAGGTGGGAGCTTGCCTGCCCTGCAGCAGCAGCCGCGGACCAAGCTTCTTCACCTTGCCCCCGCGGGGTGGGGCAGAGAAGAGCAGGCCGGGGCGGGCAGCATTTTTAATGGCACACTGCTGCCTGCCGGGGTCCTGGCCCCGGTCCCGCTCAGCCCGCTGCCGGCCTGGGTTCAGCAGCGGGCTGAGTGGGGCCTGCGGCTGGGACCCGGCAGGCAGCAGCATGCCAGTAAAAATCGGCTCGCATGCTGTCTTTGGCACGCGTGCCACAGGTTGCCAATCCCTGCTCTAAACCTTCCCATAAGGAGACAAAGCCATTCTTGGCAACAAAAACAGCCACCGATCTTATTCTCACAATTAGTCCCCCTGTGCTGTCTCCACAGTAAAAGCTTTTTTAAAAAAAACCCTTGACATGCAAGTCAGCCACCACCTAACATACACACACTGGTACTCCAGATAACAGACATCCCCATCTACAATGTGTCTCAATGAGTAACACAACTGAACAGAGACCAACACATCCAGGCAGAGACTAATTTTGCCCTTGTTTTGATCAACCCAGTCATCTTACAACCTGAGGAGTCTGTTTCTCCCCTTAACACACACCTGTCAATTGCTACCACCTAAAATTGTATTTACGCGCACACAGGGCTGGACTGTGATCTCGCTCACATGGGCATAAACACAGAACAGTTCTAATACACTTACACCAGTGTAACAGAGAACTGAGTCTAACCCACTCAATGGGGAACACCCTGTTAGCATTTTATGTAATCACTGATTGAAAAGAATAGCTGTACCTCAAAATAAACACCAGTATCCAAATTCTAGAAACAACTCAGAGCAAAGGTGCAGAATCTTACAGACTGTTTGATGAGAGAAAATTCTGTGATGGTGAAAATGCCCATTTGGAGGGATCCAAAAGGCCTCAGCATAGCTTCAGCACCACAGCCATGGGCAGGGGGAGAGGGGAATGAATGATTTATCTATTGGATAACGGTGCTTGAAAGCAAGCATGTATTTTCCATGGCAATAGCAAAAAGCTATTTCAGAGCTTATGCTTCAAAATAACTGCTCTTTTCAAATATTTTTTCCCCAATCCTTTTCCAAATTTATGACAAAGATATATCTTTCAGACCACTAATGCCTGCTTGTCTCAGAGACTGCTAGCTAGCACCAGCTGCAGGCAAATTTTTAATAGACAATTATGAAAATCTGATGTACAGTGAAGGTTCCAGTTCACAGTTCTAGTCTTTTCAGAAGACAGAAAATAGGCAATCAATGAGAAACTAGTTTATCGACCTTTCTTCACTGCGATATTTTGAAGTTACACAGCAAGAAGGTATAAAATAGAATAAAAATATAAACGGATAAAAACACACAGGAGACTTCTAAGCGCTTCTAGCTCATTCCCAATGGGGAAAAATGAAGTCATCTTATTAAGAGAGACCTTTTCTAAACTTCAATAATACACTGTATATTGTTTCTAAAACATATTAAAGAAAAAAGTATAAAACTCAACAGACAAGCTTTGAGCACAGAAATCATTCTTTAGTACAAACCTGGGTAAAAGCACTGGGGTGAACTTTGTGGGAATCCAGGAGGTCTGTGTTGCAAATCCTTCTGCTATAGGAGAAAAAATAAAAATTTCTTAAAGGGTGTCCTTAACTACAAAGATGAGAGCATCATTTCACAGTGAACCATATTTTCAGTATCATGAATTACAGATGACAGGTGGATCCTTACACTTAAACTAGGAAACCAAAAACTTCTATAGAAAAAGGTTTTAATTTTTCTCACATTCTAAAACAAAGCAATGTATCTAGACTTAAAAATTAGAAATAAATGCTAAGAATGCTTTGCAGAGTATAAGCAAGACTAAGCCTTGCCTACATCAGAAAGCTGCACAGTTTAAAGGTACGATTTAAATAGCTTTATTAAAACCACAAAACCCCGTGTGGACACTTATTTCAGGTTAAGAGTAGCTTATTTTGGTTTATTTTAAACCAACTCCTAATGGGCTTAAACTGATTTAAACCAAAAGTAGAGTGTCTGCACAGGGCTTTGTTCAGGTTTAGTTAAAGCAATTTAAATCAGAGCTTTAGTTACACCAGCGCAACTTTCTCACACAGACAAGTCCTCATTCGTATGATAGGGCAATGTCCAAAGGTCAATCTGTTAAGAGCCAAGATGTCAATATGCAGGAAAAATAAATAATATATTTCTGTAGCAGGTAATTATTATGGGGGTCTCATTGCATTTCATTATTTATTTTGTCTTCTGTTTCTATTTCAGCCTACTTCTCTCTCTTTTCTCTTGTCCTAAGAGTGACTTGTGGGAGCCTGGTTATGTATTAGAGTTTGTAGAAAGTTGTATCTGCAAATGGAACATTTCTATTGCACAGAAGATAGGCATAATAGTGTTTGCATGTTAAAAAAACCAGGATACTGTGAAAGTTCAAAGTAGAAAACAAACAATAATTCTGCCCTCAGGACTGGGCTGAAAATTGATTCCTTCATCCCTTGACTGCCAAGGCTTGGGCTGTTCTGTACTCTCTGTTCTTCCCCATATTACTCCCTGCTCTGCCTTAGGTCTCTGAAGTCAACAGTTGCATGTGGAAAAAAAACCCAACATTTGAATGTAAGTCTCAATAGGTAAGTGAAGGAGGAAACAGAAAAGGAGTAATTGTGGCACCTTAGAGACTAACCAATTTATTTGAGCATAAGCTTTCGTGAGCTACAGCTCACTTCATCAGATGCATCCGATGAAGTGAGCTGTAGCTCACGAAAGCTCATGCTCAAATAAATTGGTTAGTCTCTAAGGTGCCACAAGTACTCCTTTTCTTTTTGCAGACTAACACGGCTGCTACTCTGAAACCTGAAGGAGGAAATGATATTCAAATACCATGTTTTAAAAACACATGAATGGACTAAATATTTTTTACAAATACATAGTTGATTATGACCACACTAACCTTATATGGAATCCTATGAGCATATTTTGATAAAGGTAAGAAAGAAATAAACTGCTTGGCTAGAAGTCAAGGCACTGAGCCATGGCTTGCAAAGATTCAGAAGAAGATTTTACAGTTTAGAACTTGAAACCACTATTTCTACAGTGCTCAGATTATAATTAGCATGTAACTGTTCTGATCAACCTCCCTCCTCTCATGCAAGCCTCCTCAAACATGGACCAACAATGCTGTGTTACCTTTTATCCATGTAGTGGCATTAAAAAACAGGGGTACCAAAAATTAAGAATATGTATCATTTACTTTTAAAGAGAGCAAGAACGTTTCAGGAACAAATAATGGGCTCAAGAGCCAGGAATTCCTGAGGGTGAATCTAACACTGACTTGTTATATAGCTTTAGGTAAATCAGCCTGCCTCAGTTTCCCCACACATACATACACCATCAAGGGATGCTAGCTGGACCAGTTAGTAACTATTCAAGGATTTGAAGATATAGGGTCAGATTCTTAGCTGGTGTAAATCGGAGTAACTCCACTGAATTCAATAGAGAATATAGGTGATATTAATCCTATCTTATAAGGGTGGAGAAGTTGTAAAACCAACCTTGGGTCTGGTACTGCTGCATTCAGCCAGTAAGGTCTTGCAGTTCTTGTGGACATTCACTGCACAGTCTGAAATGTACAAAATATTTAAGTTATTCTTACCCCTCCCATTTCAACAGAGAGAAATAACTGATTTCTCAGATTTGAAAGGATCAGGAAAGGACTCCAGGTATTCCATTGGGAATACTTATTGTGCAATTTCAACTCTTGGTTTTATACCAAAATGCTCAAACTTGTAAGAATGAAGGTAAGAGATGTACTGGGTCTGAAAGAACACCATTACCAGAGTACCTCTGGCACCTGAAAGACTAACAGATTTATTAGGGCATAAGCTTTTGTGGATAAACCACCACTTCTTCAGATAAGAATCTAAATCTGTTAGTCTTTAAGGTGCCACCAGACTCTTTGTTTTTGTGGATACAGACGAACACAGCTACCCCCTGATACCACAGTACCTTTGGGGCATCCCCAGATGGCAGCCTAAGGCAGGAACAGTACCACATAAATATGCTGCTTGTTCCAACCCTAGTACAGTAGAATGGATATAGCAGATTCATATTGTAACCTAGTGGCATAGAACAATATTTTTCATTTGCATGGTCTCCTAATGGCAATATGACTATCACAATATTTCAGTCTCCGACTAAAGTGCAGTTAATTGTTCCCTTTTTCTACAACATTTTTTTACCTTGCATATTGCAAGTTTATTCTTTTTGTTGGGTGCATGAACGTGCATGCGCATGATGTATAAACCATTTCTTGGTTAATCAAGTCTATTCCTTTGCTACCCCCTTTTAACTAAACTTCAAGCAAGAAAACTGGTTGCTGGTTTCTTCATTAATCTCACCTCAGATTCCCCACCTTACCAAAATGAAAAGTATACATAATCTTCATATTTCAAATCATTCTCACAAACATTAATGAAATGAAAAATGAGCATTACATGTCCATTTACAAAGCAGAGAAACAAACTCCCAAACAAAAATATAACAGTCAGAAAATCTTGCGATTAACAGATATAATTAATTCTGTTAGTTCCCATAAGGATGATATTTGTTAAAAGCTCTCACTGCTTTCTGTAAAGAGCTCATTATTCACAGATATTCTTCTGGTTCATTTCCACCTCTGTCCGAGCACCACATTCTTCAGATTCTGAACTGTTATTCCAAGGCAAACTGAATCAAGTTACCTAATTCAGGCAATATACCAAACAAATTCAGAGACGAGGTAATTCTTCATGTACAATGTACACAGTGTCTTTTTACATGTGGATGGTGAATAGGAACTGATTAAATTAACTGAAATAGGCAACCAGAAGACCCTCAAAGTAGTGTCAATGATTCAGATGCCACCACTTTTCTACGGCATAAGGCAATTGCTTCCACATCATGTCACTAGAGCATCCCGAGTAACACACAAGACCTTTCCAACCAAGATTAAATTCAATGCCCTTTTCCCACCAAAATAATTATAACTCCAGGGGGTGGGGTCCAACTGGATGACACCACTCACACATTCTCCAGTAGATCCCCTGGCCCTGTGTAAATTAAGATGTTTTTCTTACCTGGAGACAATAGAAGCAGGACACCAGAAACTCAAATATTGAGGGAAACCTGATTTTTTTGCCCTTGCAATGTACAAAAAACATGCTTAAGAGGACAGCTAGAACAGGAAGACTTGCACTGTAACTGCTTGAGAAAAGGCTGTTTGTGCCTAATGCACTGGGGGAAAACTGTTCAAGCAATATTCATCCATGCAGAAATATAACCCCTGTTATGGTGCCAGTCAGCAGCACCTAGGGTGGACTGTTTTAAGTACTGCTGGTATAAGATAGCTACATGCTCATTTACATAGCAGTATTTTCCACAATTACAATAAATGTCTGAGAAGAGAATACAAGTAACAGATAAACCCTTACCCAAGCCAAATATCTAAATAAGTTAATGTTAGCAGTCATGTTGGTTCCAGGTTATTAGAGAGACAAGGAGGAAAATGTAATATCCCTAAGAGCTCTGTGCTGCTCGAAATTTGTCTATTTCACCAACAGAAGTTGGTCCAATAAAAGATATTACTTCACCCTCCTTGTCTCTCTAACTAAATTACCAACAGTCAGAGACTCAGGCCCGTTAGGAGATGGGATGACAACTGGAAATGAAAAGGTACATATGTACATGCTTTTTCCACATGTGAGGGGTGTAAGAGTAGAATAAATGCTGAAAGTGCACATCACACATACAGACTTTTCAATAGAAAATATCTCTGCAAAAAGCTTAATTCTGGCAACTAAAACTAGAAATAATGTGAAAAATGAATTAGATACATTTAGCATCATCCAATTTCAGTATTAAAAGTGTTTTCAATCCAAACTTTAAACCAAAGAAAGAATTCTGTATTAGCCATTCTACATGGGGTATAAACTGATGAACCCACTAACATAGCACAAGCACCCCACAAAATGAAGGAGCTCTAAAAGAAAAATGGGAAACAAAATCAGCAGATTCAGGAAGATGCCAAAAGAGCTCTCAATATTTGTTATGGATTTCTGAATGGACATAATTAGGAGCCTAATGGCAAATGCACCCATGAAACAAACCAGTAAACTGTAGAATGAAACCACCATAAAACAGGAATTAGAAACAAAATATTCAATAAAAAGAAAAGGAGGACTTGTGGCACCTTGGAGACTAACAAATTTATTTGAGCATAAGCTTTCGTGAGCTACAGCTCACTGCATCAGCTGCTACTCTGAAAGTATTTAATGACATTGTGCCTGATTGAATGGGCCCTGGAGACTGAACTCCCTTCTTACCCCTGGGGCAAGATGGGGGCACACTGGATAACTTTCTCCCCAACCCTGCCCCAGCCAATCACGCCTGTGATATACCTGCTGTGTGAAGAATCCGTGCCTAATGCTGTCAGTCTAGCACCTTTCACCGGCTAAATACAATTCCATTTAAAAAACAGAAATTAAGAAATAAGGACATTATGCCACTGTTACAGTGCTGGACAGGTTTAAACTGAAGTTGAGGCATTCCACTGAGAAAAGGTCACAGGTATAAGGTTGTCAGTACATATGCGTTTTATAAAAAGGAAAGGAGGACTTGTGGCACCTTAGAGACGAACCAATTTATTTGAGCATAAGCTTTCGTGAGCTACAGCTCACTTCGGATATAGACTAACACGGCTGCTATTCTGAAACATGCATTTTATAGTTTGCTAATGTCATGTTTTTGTAAAAGTAACCTCTCTGCTTCCTGTACACCTAGGAATGCTGGCTGTAAGCACCCACAAGCTTCATTAGAATTCCATTTATAAGTATTTGGGTGAGTGTGAATAAAATTTCCACAAAAGAATAAAAATATATTTAAAACGTTGTAAAAAGGGAAATCTTCAGATTGTAAGTGAATAAAAGATTTAGAGTCAAAGTTATAATGCAAAAAGCTACCATGAACATTCAACTGATCAAACTGATTGGACACTTGAATCACTCTGATCTTAAATCTATAATTGACTTAGGCCAGGTCTATACTACAGACCTCTATCAGTATAGACACGTTGCTCAGGGGTGTGAAAAATCCACACCCCTGAGTGACATAGTTATACCGACCTAACCCCTAGTGTAGAGGAGAGCTTCTCCTGGGGAGGTGGATTAACTATGCTGACGGGAGGAGCTCTCCTGTCAGCATAGAAGCATCTTCAAGTAAGCGCTGCAGCACTTAAAATGCAATGTTTTAAGTGTACTTATTGATTAGGTTAAACAATTCCTTTTTCTTTAATGATTAGTAAGACCAGGTCCTATTCTCCAGACTTAGGCATTTGTTAATATAACTTTAAAAGGGACATCAATTGAAAAATACACTTCTGTTTGAAAACTGTTCACCTATCTTTGTTACAAGCAACACCTAAAATTACCAAATCTGGGAGATTATGTATTTGACAGTACTGTGTGAACAGTTTCACTGTTTCCCTGTATTGTCAGTTTGTTTCCCTTTCACACAGCAAGGCAGAGAAAAACACACTAGAAAATAGGAAAAAATGCAATTGTAAAGCCTCAAAGATTGGCAAGAGAATTTATGGGCAGGTGTTGTTTCTGAAACTGCCCACCCAATGTGAAAAAAGCGTGAAAAAATAGAGTGAAAGAAACTGATAAAGCCTTTTATAATCCCACCAAATTTTATAAAATATGCTTCAGTTATATCTATTTGACACCCTTCTTACTGTAGTGGAGCAGCAAAATTACCACTATAGTTAAAGGTGAAATAATATACATTTGTTCATTCTCTTGCAGACTTTTAAACACAAGATCTTTTAGCATTCTCTATTCCTTCAGAGCACCTTTCCGAACAGAATATTGGAAAATTAGAGAGGGTTCAGAGAAGAGCAACAAGACTGATCAGGAGCATAGAAAAACTTAAAAAGAGATTGAAAAGATTGAGATTGTTACCTTAGAAAGGAGATGAATAAAAAGTAAATAAAATAATGGACTGTCTAGAAAAGATAGATGGGAGCTTCTGCAATTGAAAAATGGCAAATTCAAAACTGACAAAAGAAAATAGGTTTTTCATGCAACATATAATTAGATCGTGCAACTCTCTGCCACCTGATTTTACTAAGGCCAAGAATTTGGCAAGATTCAAAGAGGCAATGGACATTCATATGTTTAACAAAAATATCCAGAGTTATAACAATTAACACTAATAAAAAGAGTAGTGGGAGTGAGCTAAAACCTCATGTTGCAGCATTTAAACCAAACTAATTATTAGAGATTAAGATGAGACCTTCAGGGAGGGCAGATTATCCCACATCTGCTTCATGTGGAGTTTCTTGCTTCCTTCGAAAAATCTATTTTTTGGCCACTCATCAACAGCATACTGGACAAGATGGAAAATGGGTCTGATCCAGTGTGGCAAGTCCAATGTTCGAGAGCAAATAATCAATAACAATCATCATAAAAGATCATTTTCATGACCAAAGATATTAAAGTTATTTTCTGGTAGAAAATAAAAGCTCCCCCTCTCCTTCCCAAAAGTTAGTTTATACAATACGAAGTGTTAAAACATTTGAGGTGGATGACTGGTCTGAAATTCTGTTCTATGTCAAAAAACAGCTCTCTCCCAGACTTGTTGAGATTCATAAGAATATTTAAGATGGTACCATAAACCCAACAGGCTAAAATGTAACAAGATATCTAGCACAATGAGATTATTTCAGCACCTATCAAAATCCAGTGCTCTGGAACCACCATTGGCAATTTAGGATTCAGCTAATGTTTACTCAAGGTGTACGCAGCTACTGGCAGTAACCAATTTACAAGTCAACATGTACGAGTGCTTTTATTGGACAACACATTAGATAGCCCAAGAGAGGTTGCCAGGTTATGCTGACCCACAGTATCTGACAAGTCACTGAACCATCAAACCAAATTGGACCTGCCAATACATTCCCTCCCACGGCAACTAGTACAAAACTGACAGGCAGAGACGAGAATGTCCAATAATTAGTATTAAGCTCCAGTGTGGAGCTATGACTCATCACACATGATGAGTGGGAATGACCCTGCCCCCTGGACAATAAATGCATTGCCTAGTAAAATCACTCTTAACTGCTCATTTGCAAATCAGTTGTGACTAAGATCTAGGTATGCTGTAATTAGATTGAATCCTTACTGCTAATAGTCACGATGTGGTTCTGGAGCATTTGTTTTTTTAAATTAGACAGAGAAAGATTGAAAACATCCTTGAAGCACAATTCAGTTATAATATAAGATTTGGCAATCTCTGTCACTGTTTGCAAGGGTACAGAGCTTGCCCATGGATATACTCACTACCTAATGGATCTGACCTAACAGAAATGAACTGTGAACCAAATACCTTTCCCTTGATATTAATGATTTCTCTGCTGTCAGACATGCTTGGATTCTTCAGAGAACAAAAAGGAACCTTTTCTCTCCGTATGAAAAACGAGAAGATTATTTCTCTAGTCTGACTCTATAGGAAATGCCATGTAGTTCATGATGAATGTGCTTCTGAAGGATTAACTATAAAGGTATTTGTTTAAAAGTATGCCATAACACACTAATTTGCTGTAAACTCCATTTTGATTCACAGCACAAACAGTTAGAATTAAATCACAAACTGTGCTTTCCAACACCAGTGCATCCAGGTTTAGTCACTAAAAACACACCACCATATGCTTATGGAAATTAAGTTGTTCTTATGTAATATCTATGAAATATTATAAACATTTTGATGTATCCATAGTCCAAGGCAGCTGAATAGACCTGAAGATACACAATCAGTTTATTTTGTTACTACGGTAGTACACAGTTCCAGAAAACGGAACTGTCTGTGACAATCTCATCAGGTAGGTGGAGTTTCAACTGGACTTGCAGCAGTTTCTGAACTGAGCAAATCCAGGTCATGTATCCTAATCAGTTCAGAACAGATTTAACTTTGTCCTAGTGGATCCAGTGACTGGCACCTGCTTGTTCTCTTAACACCTAAATGAGTACAGCAGAAGCAAAACTGTACATTCTGATGTAGCAGCAGGAACAATCTACACTGAAAAGCCATGAAACCTGTACTTATTGAGTAATTTCATTTTCTTTATTAAGAACATAAGAATGGACATACTGGGTCAGACCAAAGGTCCATCCAGCCCAGTATCCTGTCTGCCGACAGTGGCCAATGCCAGGTGCCCCAGAGGGATTGAACCTAACAGATAATGATCAAGTGATCTCTCTCCTGCCATCCACCTCCACCCTCTGACAAACAGAGGCTAGAGACACCATTCCTTACCCACTAAGACAATTCTCTCTCCTAAAACAAGGAGGGGATGTTTTCTCAATTTATTTGTTTTTAACAAATTCTGTTCTAAATGTTAGATAAGTAGTTTTCAAATGACGCCCACCACCACCACAAAAAAATTTTTTTTTTAAAACACAAACTCAGTAACAAAATTGATTCAGATCAGGCACTTCATTTCTTTTTGAACAGCTGCAATACAAAATGAGCATTTTAACCGAAAATAAAGATTTGTTCCATTTCAAGTTTCTCAGACTTTTCAATTGCAAATGCTGAAAATGTGTCTAAACACGCTATCAAGAGCATTATGGAGTTACAGCAAAGGGAGTGTGAATTAGCAACTGTGACATAATTACAAAATATACTGAAAACATCTGATAGGTAAACATTAAGTGGAAGTGCAGCACATCATGTCTTATAGCTCCTGTTTGAGAGCCATATTTCATATATAGAAAAGGAGTACTTGTGGCACCTTAGAGACTAACCAATTTATTTGAGCATGAGCTTTCGTGAGCTACAGCTCACTTCATCGGATGCATACCGTGGAAACTGCAGCAGACTTTATATACACACAGAGAATATGAAACAATACCTCCTCCCACCCCACTGTCCTGCTGGTAATAGCTTATCTAAAGTGATCATCAAGTTGGGCCATTTCCAGCACAAATCCAGGTTTTCTCACCCTCCACGCCCCCACCACAAATTCACTCTCCTGCTGGTGATAGCCCATCCAAAGTGACAACTCTCTACACAATGTGCATGATAATCAAGTTGGGCCATTTCCTGCACAAATCCAGGTTCTCTCACCCCCTCCCAAAAACCACACACACAAACTCACTATCCTGCTGGTAATAGCTCATCCAAAGTGACCACTCTCCCTACAATGTGCATGATAATCAAGGTGGGCCATTTCCAGCACAAATCCAGGTTTTCTCACCCCTCCACCCCCATACACACACAAACTCACTCTCCTGCTGGTAATAGCTCATCCAAACTGACCACTCTCAAAGTTTAAATCCAAGTTAAACCAGAACATCTGGGGGGGGGGGGTAGGAAAAAACAAGGGGAAATAGGCTACCTTGCATAATGACTTAGCCACTCCCAGTCTCTATTTAAGCCTAAATTAATAGTATCCAATTTGCAAATGAATTCCAATTCAGCAGTTTCTCGCTGGAGTCTGGATTTGAAGTTTTTTTGTTTTAAGATAGTGACCTTCATGTCTGTAATCGAGTGACCAGAGAGACTGAAGTGTTCTCCGACTGGTTTATGAATGTTATAATTCTTGACATCTGATTTGTGTCCATTTATTCTTTTACATAGAGACTGTCCAGTTTGACCAATGTAAATGGCAGAGGGGCATTGCTGGCACATGATGGCATATATCACATTGGTGAATGTGCAGGTGAATGAGCCTCTGATAGTGTGGCTGATGTTATTAGGCCCTGTGATGGTGTCCCCTGAATAGATATGTGGGCACAGTTGGCAACGGGCTTTGTTGCAAGGATAAGTGCCTGGGTTAGTGGTTCTGTTGTGTGGTATGTGGTTGTTGGTGAGTATTTGCTTCAGGTTGCAGGGCTGTCTGTAGGCAAGGACTGGCCTGTCTCCCAAGATTTGTGAGAGTGTTGGGTCATCCTTTAGGATAGGTTGTAGATCCTTAATAATGCGTTGGAGGGGTTTTAGTTGGGGGCTGAAGGTGACGGCTAGTGGCGTTCCGTTATTTTCTTTGTTAGGCCTGTCCTGTAGTAGGTAACTTCTGGGAACTCTTCTGGCTCTATCAATCTGTTTCTTTACTTCCGCAGGTGGGTATTGTAGTTGTAAGAAAGCTTGACAGAGATCTTGTAGGTGTTTGTCTCTGTCTGAGGAGTTGGAGCAAATGCGGTTGTATCGCAGAGCTTGGCTGTAGACGATGGATCGTGTGGTGTGGTCAGGGTGAAAGCTGGAGGCATGCAGGTAGGAATAGTGGTCAGTAGGTTTCCGGTATAGGGTGGTGTTTATGTGACCATTGTTTATTAGCACTGTAGTGTCCAGGAAGTGGATCTCTTGTGTGGACTGGACCAGGCTGAGGTTGATGGTGGGATGGAAGTTGTTGAAATCATGGTGGAATTCCTCAAGGGCTTCTTTTCCATGGATCCAGATGATGAAGATGTCATCAATATAGCGCAAGTAGAGTAGGGGCTTTAGGGGACGAGAGCTGAGGAAGCGTTGTTCTAAATCAGCCATAAAAATGTTGGCATACTGTGGGGTCATGCGGGTACCCATAGCAGTGCCACTGATTTGAAGGTATACATTGTCCTCAAATGTAAAATAGTTATGGGTAAGGACAAAGTCACAAAGTTCAGCCACCAGGTTAGCCGTGACATTATCGGGGATAGTGTTCTTGACGGCTTGTAGTCCATCTTTGTGTGGAATGTTGGTGTAGAGGGCTTCTACATCCATAGTGGCCAGGATGGTGTTATCAGGAAGATCACCGATGGATTGAAGTTTCCTCAGGAAGTCAGTGGTGTCTTGAAGGTAGCTGGGAGTGCTGGTACAAGCCGTCAAGAACACTACCCCTGATAATGTCACGGCTAACCTGGTGGCTGAACTTTGTGACTTTGTCCTTACCCATAACTATTTTACATTTGGGGACAATGTATACCTTCAGATCAGCGGCACTGCTATGGGTACCCGCATGGCCCCACAGTATGCCAACATTTTTATGGCTGATTTAGAACAACGCTTCCTCAGCTCTCGTCCCCTAAAGCCCCTACTCTACTTGCGCTATATTGATGACATCTTCATCATCTGGACCCATGGAAAAGAAGCCCTTGAGGAATTCCACCATGATTTCAACAATTTCCATCCCACCATCAACCTCAGCCTGGTCCAGTCCACACAAGAGATCCACTTCCTGGACACTACAGTGCTAATAAACAATGGTCACATAAACACCACCCTATACCGGAAACCTACTGACCGCTATTCCTACCTGCATGCCTCCAGCTTTCACCCTGACCACACCACACGATCCATCGTCTACAGCCAAGCTCTGCGATACAACCGCATTTGCTCCAACCCCTCAGACAGAGACAAACACCTACAAGATCTCTGTCAAGCTTTCTTACAACTACAATACCCACCTGCGGAAGTAAAGAAACAGATTGATAGAGCCAGAAGAGTTCCCAGAAGTTACCTACTACAGGACAGGCCTAACAAAGAAAATAACGGAACGCCACTAGCCGTCACCTTCAGCCCCCAACTAAAACCCCTCCAACGCATTATTAAGGATCTACAACCTATCCTAAAGGATGACCCAACACTCTCACAAATCTTGGGAGACAGGCCAGTCCTTGCCTACAGACAGCCCTGCAACCTGAAGCAAATACTCACCAACAACCACATACCACACAACAGAACCACTAACCCAGGAACTTATCCTTGCAACAAAGCCCGTTGCCAACTGTGTCCACATATCTATTCAGGGGACACCATCACAGGGCCTAATAACATCAGCCACACTATCAGAGGCTCGTTCACCTGCACATTCACCAATGTGATATATGCCATCATGTGCCAGCAATGCCCCTCTGCCATTTACATTGGTCAAACTGGACAGTCTCTACGTAAAAGAATAAATGGACACAAATCAGATGTCAAGAATTATAACATTCATAAACCAGTCGGAGAACACTTCAATCTCTCTGGTCACGCAATTACAGACATGAAGGTCGCTATCTTAAAACAAAAAAACTTCAAATCCAGACTCCAGCGAGAAACTGCTGAATTGGAATTCATTTGCAAATTGGATACTATTAATTTAGGCTTAAATAGAGACTGGGAGTGGCTAAGTCATTATGCAAGGTAGCCTATTTCCCCTTGTTTTTTCCTACCCCCCCCCCCCAGATGTTCTGGTTTAACTTGGATTTAAACTTTGAGAGTGGTCAGTTTGGATGAGCTATTACCAGCAGGAGAGTGAGTTTGTGTGTGTATGGGGGTGGAGGGGTGAGAAAACCTGGATTTGTGCTGGAAATGGCCCACCTTGATTATCATGCACATTGTAGGGAGAGTGGTCACTTTGGATGAGCTATTACCAGCAGGATAGTGAGTTTGTGTGTGTGGTTTTTGGGAGGGGGGTGAGAGAACCTGGATTTGTGCAGGAAATGGCCCAACTTGATTATCATGCACATTGTGTAGAGAGTTGTCACTTTGGATGGGCTATCACCAGCAGGAGAGTGAATTTGTGTGGGGGGGTGGAGGGTGAGAAAACCTGGATTTGTGCTGGAAATGGCCCAACTTGATGATCACTTTAGATAAGCTATTACCAGCAGGACAGTGGGGTGGGAGGAGGTATTGTTTCATATTCTCTGTGTGTATATAAAGTCTGCTGCAGTTTCCACGGTATGCATCCGATGAAGTGAGCTGTAGCTCACGAAAGCTCATGCTCAAATAAATTGGTTAGTCTCTAAGGTGCCACAAGTACTCCTTTTCTTTTTGCGAATACAGACTAACACGGCTGTTACTCTGAAACCTGAAATACTTCATATATGTATTTTTGCTTTGTAGCTGTAAGTACCAAACAAAAAATACTCAAGCAGAGTTTTTATCTCAATAAGGGAGATGTGCCAAAGACTCCAGGAAGTGCATTAGTGACTTCACTTTTGCTGCTGATTTTACGTGGAAGAAGCCCAGATATTATGGTGACAGGCATGCAATATAAAACACTTAGCTAGACAGTACACTACTAATTCTGCTTAGTAACTAAGGAGGCTTGACACAGATACACAGTCTGTGATACTGCAGCTTTTTGTGTTTTGTTTTGCAGTATAAAATTTTCCTGTGAAAACTAAATACAGAATAAAAATTGTCAACTAATCCCATGTATCTGACAGCAAAACAAGATACTAACTCTACTTATTTTTTTCAGAATATTCTATTTATTTCATACTATTAAAATACAGAATAGGCAAGACTACAAGAAAAAGAAAACCCTTTCATTGACACCGATCGGCAGCACAAGGGTGTCTCCACCATGAGGAAGTGCCTGCCGCATAGGGAACAATCCTGCACAAGCAGGAGCTGCAAGACCCCCTGCTGGGGCTTTTCCACCCCTACCCCCCAGGATTTCCTAGCACACACCTCAAGCCTCAATAAGGGGGCGAGGGAGCCTAACTTTCTGCTTTCTTCCTTGGTGTCAGGGAAGGCGAGCCCCGCCGCTTGAAACCAAAGGCGCGGAGGACTGGTGAGAGGGCCCGGCGGGGTCAGCCCAAAGGCCGATCCAGCCCGGCCTCCCGGCTGCCGCCAGCGGCCAGTGCCGGGGCCCCAGGGAAGCGCCAAGTGACCCGTCCCCGGCCGCCCACCGCCAGCGCCCGGAAGGGGCGTCGCGGCAAGAAGCCGTCGGGGGCCCCGCCCGCCCCGGGCTCCCGCTGCCCCGCAGCGCCGACGGGAATTTCCCACCGTCTGACCCCGCCCGCGGCCGGCCCAGCGGGAGCCCGAGCCCCGGGGCGCTGCCCTCGGGCCGGGCCGGGCCGGGCCGCCCCGCTCCCGCCGCCGCCGGCCCGGCCCGCAGGGCCGGGCTGGTCCCTTCCCCGGGGGCTCGGGCCCCGGGACACGCCCACCGCGCAGCCGGCCGGGCCGGGCTCGGGCCCCGGAGGCGGCGGCCGGGGAGCGCGAGGCCCGGGGCGCTGACACCCCCCGTCACCTACCGAGGGTCCGGGGGGAGCCGCCGCCCGGCAACAGGAAATGCCCCAATGACCCGGAAGTAGAGCGCGGCAGGTAGAGGAGCGGCACGGCGCATGCGCCAGAGAGGGCTGTGCCTCTTTCTCTTCCACCCACACCCACGGGGGGTGGGGTCTGTGACTGGGGGGAGGAGAGGGGGGTGACTGGGGAGGAAGGGGGTCTGTGACTGGGGAGGAGCGGGGGGGGTCTGTGACGGGGAGAGCAGGGGGGTGACCGGGAGGAAGCGGGTCTGTGACTGGGGGGAGGAGCTGGGGAGGAAGGGGGTCTGTGACTGGGGGAGAGCAGGGGGGGTGACGGGGGGGAGGAGCTGGGGAGGAAGGGGGTCTGTGACGGGGAGGGAGCGGGGGGGTGACTGGGGAGGAAGGAGGTCTGTGACTGGGGGGAGGAGGTCTGTGACTGGGGAGGAGCGGGGGGGTGACTGGGAGGAAGGGGGTCTGTGACTGGGGGGAGAGCGGGTGGGTGACTGGGAGGGGGGGTCTGTGACTGGGGGGAGGAGAGGGGGTGACTGGGGAGGAAGGGGGTCTGTGACTGGGGAGGAGCGGGGGGGGGTCTGTGACGGGGAGAGCAGGGGGGTGACGGGGAGGAAGCGGGTCTGTGACTGGGGGGAGGAGCGGGGGGGTCTGTGACTGGGGGAGAGCAGGGAGGGTGACGGGGGAGGAGCGGGGGGGTGACGGGGGAGGAAGGGGGTCTGTGACTGGGGGAGGAGCATTCTAGACATTCAGGTTTGGGCTGGAGCTGGAGCGCTGGGACCCCTAACTGAGCTAGATCTGTAATAAAGGGGCTCATTATAGCAGCTTGCAAACCCTGTGGAGAGGTAGAGCCGAGAGCAATGGGCCCAACTGTGTAGCAAGATTCAGGGCCAGCGCTGAGAGGAGTATGCAAGCTGTGTGCTCAGACCAAGGTTCCCAATCAGCAAGGTCTTTGCACTGTTGTTTTCCAGCACACTGGCTTTCATGTGCTGTGTAGGGCCACCCTAGCTGTGTGTTCATTAAACCTACTTATCAGTAAGATACAAGACAGAAGGGTGAGGGGTCCTGGTCATTCTGTGAGGGTCATCTCAGCATTTCTTTCGAGTGGTCCCTTCAGGAACTGAGGAGGTTGACCTCCAAAGCCTGTTGGAAGCCAGGATCTGTAGGGAAAATAACCTCAATCTCATGGAGAACTGATCCCTCTGGGGCTTCTCTGAACCCCATCAACACCTTTTCTCCAAGAGGGTGCAGGTTTAGAGCAGCAGGTAATGAGGGCCCATCCAGACTCTCAAAGAATCCCCCATATAAAGGAGAGGAATTCACGAGACGCTATTTACCCCATCTATGGTTCCCTGCCCATTTCCACCGGCCACTGGTCACCATCTCTTTGCACGCTCAGACAGCAAGTCAGTTCCCTCTTCAAATACTTGAAACAAAAGCATTTTTTTATGAACATTTGGCATTTTATAAACAGGGCCAATAACTTATTTGAACCTAATCCTAGGAATGGATGACAAACTTTCTTCCTCTCAAAGAGCTACGTAACTAGTAGGAGCTTTTCGATAAACAGAACCTTTACCAACGGGGCTTTCCAGAAGCCCTGCCTTTCATCAGCAAAAGTCTGTGACTAGAAAAAAATAGCTAGGCTTTTAATTAATGGTGAATAGTACCTCGACTGACAGCTTTAGCAAGGTAGTTCATATGTTTGTGTAAAGATCATTTAGGGCTTTACATTAAATGTGGTATTAATCATATTAAAATTATGATGCAATTTTCCATTCAATAAAGACAGCGCCAAAGTGGTATTTTAAATCTTTGTTTGCTAAGACAAGTGCAGCCAGGGGAAGGGCATCCTGCAGCAACAGCGAAGTTTTCTCAAGCAAAATTCAGCTGCGACTTACAGTGTGCCCCATGCAGCCAGCAGAGTAGAAGGCATTAATATTAATATGTATTTCCAAAGCAACTATTGCCATAGAGAGAGACATTATACAGTAAAGGAAGTTTAGTTTCAGCATTTGATGCAGAGCTTGTATGCCATATTATATGAACAAACATGTTCACTCTGCTGGAAATAAAAACGATCTATTTTTATTTTTGTATTATTAATAAGGATTCTGACAAGCAAGCTAATCCTTTGATTCCAATGCCTGGCTACTAAAATACCCTTAGGAAAAAAAATCACAAGCTTATGTACTAAAAGAAAAATAAGTTTGGGGTTTCAGCCTAGTTATCACAGAATCAACACACTAAAATCTGGAACTGTCCAGGTCTGCTCAGGAGAAGCCAGCACTGCAAAACTAGGGTGCCGCTTGCATGACAGGATTTGGCTGTGTCAGCAAAGCTGTGCAGGATTGACTGCAATGATGAGGAGGGTCGGGTGCCTCGGGGGTACTGAGGTGCATTAGCAAAGATGTGTAGAAGCACAACTGAGAAAGAAAATACTGTCCTTAACTATAAAGTCCATTTGTTTCTTGTGAAAGGGTTCCAAAGCTGCATATACAAGTGGATGAGACACTGCAGTATTTTGTTCAATCATTGTCTGTGCTCATAGGCCATCCTACAGTGAACAAAGCATAATTCACCTACAGTCTCATCATTATTAAAATATTTTCTTCCCTTCTTGGATTGTGAACTGATTGGACGCAAAGTTCTGAATGTCAATGATTAAACCCAGCCCTAAAAGACCTGAGACACTTACATTCCTTTTGCCATCAGCTTTGTCAAACTGAAACGATGAACTCTCCTAGTTATTTTCATAATACCCAGTTCAGTCATGACAGACCAGATTCCAGGAGGGGACCCAGACATGACAAGGATTGAAAATAACTGCTTTTGGCCTAATGATGAGATGCAACCTTTTCATTGACCTTAACAAATGCAATCCTGCCCTACTCATATCCATTCAAAACACTGCTGTAAAGATCAGTTTCCTAGCCCTACCTTGACCATAACATCCCTCTCTTTAAAAAGAAAAGGAGTACTTGTGACACCTTAGAGATTAACCAGTTTATTTGAGCATAAGCTTTCGTGAGCTACAGCTCACTTCATCGGATGCTCAAATAAATTGGTTAATCTCTGAAGTGCCACAAGTACTCCTTTTCTTTTTGCGAATACAGACTAACACGGCTGCTACTCTGATCCCTCTCTGAATTCCTCCACTGCTCTCTTTCTCTGTCACATCAAACAAACTGCTTATCTTGACTTCCAAGGCCCTTCATGACTTAGCACCACCCTGCCTATCCTCTCTCATTCACTATTCAAATGTTGAATCCCACCTCTGATCGGCCCAGGATGCCAGCCTCCATCTCTGACTAATTAAATTTTCAAACACACAGGCTGCCCTCCACACTTGGGGCATGTTTAGACCGCTGGTGTGCTGAGACCACTACCTATCTTGCTGGCTTATACGGTCTCTGTTTCCTTGTATTCCCATGTCCCTGTCTCCATCTGTTGGCTCTTATACTTCCATTATAAGCTCTTTGCAACAGAAACCATCTTTTTGCTCTGTCTTTGTACAGTGCCTAGCCCTTTACTGGGGCTCCTAGGCTCCATGGGAATACAAATGATAAATAATAATGAGGATGCCATTTGGGGGTAAACAGAAGGCTGCCATCTGGTGACAGAATCATCCTAAGACAGACTGTGTTTGTGCTTCACTGAGATGAGATGCATACGCAAGTGCAATGCAGCCCAGACTGTGTCAGCAAGGCTGGCCCTAGACCAAATGGCGCCCCAGGCAAGGAGCGTCTTCAGTGCCCCCCTTCACTTGTTAAACTTTTGAAAACCTTATTTTTTATTGTATTTGTAGCCCAATTCATGACTTTGATGAATGATTTGCATGCATGATTTATCCCTGTCATATAAGACAATAAATTTGCAAGCAAAGGTCCAGAACATTCTAGGAGGGTAGTGAAAAATGAATCCACGTATGGAATACCTGAAACATTTTACTTCAAACATTCTATTTTCTATTTTGTCACTAACAACAAAAACAGCCCCCCAAGCCCAGCGTGCCTCCCCCCAACCCCCACTGTCGCCTGCCCCTAAATCCAGCCCTGCATGTCACTATAATTTTTCAAAACTGGCACAAGAAGAACATCTTATGCTGGGGGTATATGGCCTGTGAGCATCTGAACAACATCAGTATAGAAGGTGCACAGCAACCAGTTCAAATACTGTCTCTTCAAACCCAAATGAGGGTTGGATAGTGACAAAGAAAACAGCATTATCCTTCCAATGCCGTTTAATAATCTACATGAAAAAACACTTGTTATTGGCACTGAACAAATAGGAGATAGGGAAAAGCCCAGACATGTAATCAAGAGAAGCTCCATCAGTACCAGGCCTGCTTATCCACTCCCCAGGCAGAGCAGATAAGATCCTGGAGCTGTGTCAGGCAACTGAGAGAATAGGATCCTGGAACTGTTCCACAGAGGGGCAAGTAAAAAAGCAACACTGAAGTGAAAGGAAAAGAAGATGAAAAGCAAAAAGGAGACGCACTAGAAGCACTGAACAGAGCCATCTGACTGCAAAGAGCCATCCTGTCCCCTTTCTCTAAACTCCTAGGGTTGCAATGAGCATCCACTAGGATGCAGATATGTGGCAACAAATTCAACAGATCGCTTGAAGTCTCACCTTGTTTTGGCCTACAGCAATGTTAGCACAGTATCACCGTGGTGGCCTTTCGTGGTCTCTCTGGTTCTGCTGGTTGTTTTATTTGGACTCTTGTCAATAATTTCCCATTCCAAATGGGATTCCCAGCACATTTTTCAGTGTCACCATGCCACAGGAGCCAAACCTCCTCTCTCTCTTTTCCCTAAATAGAAGTTTTTAGGCAGCTGTGTCTCTTTCTAGAAATGTCAAGTTTCAAGTTTACTGCTAGCTTTCAGATTCCTCTGGCCGCTGTCAGGGCTAGTAGCAGAGGTTTCTTGTTGGAATTCACAGAATTCAGCTCTTTTCCAGTCCAAGCACTGCATGCCTACATTAGCTTACTGGCGCTGCTCTGGGGAGCCCAGGGGAAAAATGCAGACATCGATGTACTAAACACAAATGGCAAGGTGAGGGGGTCACTTTAACATGTTAGAATCCGAGCATGGGACAAAGAAGAGACGCCTGAGCCTGTTTTCTTCTTCAGCAATTAATTCACCACTAGTGAAAGATGCTGGCCCAACAACTCCGGAGATTGATGTACACAGAACAGGTATAACATGGGTCAGAGAAATTCAAGCCTCTCGCACCAATATTCCTCAGCCCAGCACTGGGGTCTAAACAGGAGCTCATTCTCCAAGGCGCATTGAGTCTCTCCACTGAGAGCCAGCAAGGGGTCAAACTGGGACAGATAGGCAATAGTGATATCAAGGTTAAAGGCTTTATATGCCATTGCTGTTACCTGAGCCAGCCAGTCCCCCAGCCTTTATGATTCATGGGGATTTAATAACACACTAGTACTTCGAATCTCGAAGGGGAGAAGAGCTTCCCTGAAATCTGCAAAGCGCTTTGGCTGCAATTATAGATTTCAGCATGTCCCTGGCAGGTAGATCTCTACAGACCCTCTTTCATATGCCCACAGAACTGGGGGCTGTACACTGCCTCACATAGCCTTCAACATGTAATCCGTCACTCATCAGGTGCAGAAAACCCCCCAATGGTCAAACCTAATATAGTCAATCCTGCTGTAACACATTCAGTGGCAAACCCTTGGCTCCCTTCCATGGCACAGCCGAGTTGGAGAGCTCTGCTCCTGGCAGTGGCTTCCTGGGATTCATCTAACTCCTGTTACATAAACATTGGGAGCATGTTTATGAGAAAGGATTAATTTAGACACACCGGCTTTTCCATGCTTGAGAATGGGGGCTGTCTCCGTCTAGACTCCAGTGATGGGGTCGCAATTGCTGCAGAGGACCCGCTTAATTTGAATCCTAGTCAGTCCTGCTGGCATCTCACTTCTAAGGGCTTGTCTGTAAGTGTAGGAGTGCAGCTGTGCTGCTTAGAGAAGACACCAACTATGCCAATGGGAGAGCATCTCCCATCGGCGTAGGTACTCCACCACCCTGAGAGGCAGTAGCTATGCTGACAGGAGAAGCCCTTCTGTCCACATAGCACTGTCTACGCTGGGGGTTTGGCTGGTATAACCACGTCACGCAGGGATGTGGATTTTCCACCAGGGCTTAGACCGTGAATCACCCACTGTCCTGAAACAGGGGCTCCAGAAAATGTTCTTTAGTCATGCTCTGGACCCCACATGGTTCTAAGCTGGCACCCAGCTGCCTGCCTCCCCTCCCTCATTAAGAGACTTTATACCTTAGGGTGCCCCTGATTCCAGGCATGGCTGGTGGGATCTCATGGAGAGAGGGAGGCAACTGTGTTTTGTGTGGAGCTATTTAGGATGATTTTCTCGTTCACAGCATGCATTTATGTTACCAGCAACAAACTGACTCCTCTCTGCCTTTCTGAACTAGGAGCACAGGTCCTGCTATTGCTTCTTACTTAAAGGGGCAGAGCTCGGATTCTCACTGGCAATCCCGGCCACAGTCCACTCAGAGTAGCTAACAGACCATCTGTGCTCACGGGAAACTGGAAAGTCCTGGGGCCTCTTACCCAGCCCTCCATCCTCTCTCTCTGGCCTCCCCTGTAACTCGCTTGCTCATCTCAGTCACTAAACTTGTTTTCTCTTCTGCCATGTGGTGGCTCTGCTGTTAAAATGCTGTCAACACAGCAAATAAACAGCAGCACCTGCTGTGCTAAGACCAGCAGCCAACAGGTCTGGGATCACAGGTGTGGGCTCCTCACTGCTATTACTGAGCAAGAAGGATAGGAACAGCCAATGTTTGGGGCGGGTGAGAGGGTGAAAATGGTCTATTGCTCCAGGACTGCCACCTGACAGGCATCAGTGTCACTGCTAAAGCAGCAGGAGGTCACTCTGGCTGTGCTGCTGCCGGGGAGGGACCAAAACGCTGCCTATCCAAGGGCCACCTCTCAGGAGCCCCAGGGCCAGCCGTAATTGGAATAAATGGAGCCAGTGGTGTCAGCCATCATCACTGACCCACAGGTGCAGCCTACAGAGATTCCAAGCCCCAGCATGCTGTCCAGCCCGATCTGAATGCCACTCTCTCCACAGGCTTCAGCGTGCTGGGCTCACTCGTGGTCTGGGTGGAGAAGGGCATCTAATCGCAGCAGCTGTCATATAGCTCCCGTCAAGGTAGCCTGAGGGGAACACCATGTGAGAACAAACTCTGGCTGCCCCAGCCCAACACACTATATTAACCAGCACAGCACAACGCCCCTGGGCACCCAGGAAAGCCAAAGGAGACGCTCACACAGTCCCGGTGAGATTCGGAGCTTTTCCCTCCTGCCAGGGTCTGGTGCCTTCATGTTCACGGGAGACACAGGATCACAGATGTCCTACAGCACAGCTCAGATCCAAGCTTTGTGCAGCTCCAGCTCACACCCAGCCCCAGGCACTTGCTCTAGACTGCAACACGCTGAACCATGTACACATCCAGACGATCCAGGCACTGGGCTCTCCTACACAGCAGACCAGAGTCCGAACCCCTAAGGCATGCGAGCCTGGGGAAATGAACCCAGGATCCCAAAGGCAGTGCAAAGAAACCTGGCCAGCAGTGGCATGGGTCTGAGCTCCTGAAGGAGGCTTGACCTGAGTATCAAAGCAGGGTCTCCTGCCTGGCAGCACAGAGCACTATACACTAAGTCACGGCTAATGTAGCTCATTGGAAAGCCAACATCCAGTACTCCAAGGCCTCACTGTAACCATGTCACCCCTCATGCATGGGAGGAATTCCCTATAAACATCTGCTAAGCCATCTCCTGGTCCCCCTCCAAACCCCTCCTTGACATTTCCTCTGCTGTGACACCTATGACACACACGACAGCCAGGCAGCTGGGGAACTCCAATTGCAGCTTCTCAGGCTGACCAGCAGCATCTCACTCTTTCCTTGGGCTCCTTGTCTCTGCCTGTATTCCTCTGTCTTACCTTTAGCCCGTCAGTTCTCTGAGGCAGGGGCCACCTGACTGTTACGTGTTGGTGCACCACCCAGCGAATCAGGGCCAGGCCTCTAGGCATTACCACAATACAAAACTATCAGAGCCGGTGTTACAAACCCGGCTAGAGGCCCTATACGAGCGGGTCCGCCTGTGTCTGTAAAAGCCCTGGTTACACCTCAGTGCCAGCCCGAGGCGCCACTAAGGAAAAGATCCTTCCCATGGAGAGCGCATGGGGTGGCCAGTCCTTTCCTTCCCCTCGAAGGGTGTTACTGACCTTGAGCACCTCTGAAGATCCCTCGCTTGGGCGCGAGCTTTGCCAAGGGGCATGGGATGCAGAGAGAGAACCTGCCATTTCCAAACTCCTGCTGCTTCCCTCTGGAAGGTCAATGTTCTGCAGTGCCTTGAGCAGCTTCACCCGCTCACCAAGCACAGGAAGCAGGGGGACAAGGCCCAGGGGTGAGACCATGCAGTAGGATAAAGTCTTACGTCCGTCCAGCACATTCCACAGAGGAGAGCCCTCCCCCCTCAGCCTAGGGATGTTTTTCCCTCTCTTTAGATGCACTGAGCTTGTCCTGCCTCTGTACAGGGTTAGCGCTCTCCATGCAACCCCACAGGGGAGGGCCAAGCCCCAGTGTGTGTCGGAGGGTTCCGGGGGTGACAGCATTTCACTTTGGCTTTGGTTAACTAAGCCCCGGATGGTTTTTTGACTCCCCATGTCTGTTCCCACATCACATGCTGAGCTGAAAGATCTGTGTCTCTGGGAAGGAAAGACTGGGCCCAGGCAGCCCAGTGGGGCTAGCCCCAGCCAGGCCCAAAAATGCTCTCAGGGTTACTCAGAAAGGACAGAGCATTTCCTGACCTTCCCTTTTTGTTAATATAAAATTTAAAGGAATGAATTGACCCTGAACCCTCCTTTGGGAAAGAGACAGGAGATGCCTGGGCAGGTAAGACCAATGAGAATGAACAAGGTGCCATGCCCTGTGGGAATCTGGGAACAAAGAGGCTAGGCCAGGCTTCCTGGGTACAGCCAGTCCAGGCAGGAATTGGGGGCACAGTCAAGCCAGGCACGGAGTGGGAGCAGGTACAGCCAGGCCAGGCAGGAATCGGCGGCACAGCCAAGCCAGGCCAGGCACAGAGGGAGGAGCAGTTACAGCCAGGCCAGGCAGGAATCAGGGGCACAGCCAGGCCAGGCACGGCAGATGGAGGAGCGGGTACAGCCAGGCCAGGCAGGAAGCACAACTAGGCCAAGCCAGGCCAGAAAGCGGGGGGGAGTGGGGGGGGTAAGTACAGGCAGGCCATGTTATCAGCCATACTCACTCAGGCACTGCAGGCCATTTTTATTCGTCAGAGGTTTGGTGCACAGTGAACAGCTGGTGCAGCTGGAGAAAGTTCCTGGCTCCAGCTGGTGCCCATTTACCCTTTTCCACCTTTGGCTCTTTTCTCTCTCTTTCTGTTGGTCTTTGTTCTTACCCTAGAAGGGGGAAAGCAGTGTCATGGCACAGAGTAGCAGGAGTTCACTACGGGTGCGCACACACACACATAGAGCTGACCCCTCAGCAGAGACGTTGGGCCCATTAGCGCTAGTGCAATTATGTGGTTAGTACCCGGCCCGCATGTGTTCCCCAAGGACTGAGCCAGCCCCAGAGTCTCTGCAGCCCCACTAGGGTGGGTGCACATGTGACTGAGGGCAGGATGCAGTCTGCGTGCAGCAAAACATCTGCACCACACCCTAGAATATAAACTCACACCGACTCCCTGCCCGGGGGTTGTTGCCTGGGGAGGGATGTGCCCCGGGCAGGGTCCATGCACTGGAAAGAAGACAGCTTCTCCAGGGCAGTCCAGCAGCCAGCCCTGCCAGCCCTCTCCTCACCCTTTCCCCACACGGGAGGCCGTGCTGCCACCTGGAGGAAATGTCCTCCCTGATTGGAACTCCCCGCATATTGGGCAGCCCATGCTAGAGCAGCCAGGACAAGTCCTGAGCAAATCTGGCCCTGGGCGGGGCGTAGGGAGCAACGCTCCGAGCAGGTGATATTAGGGGCTGAGCTGCTGTCATGCTCACCATTGAGGAGACCAAGTCTGTCCCAAAGCAGCCCCACTAGACCCTGCCCTAGACCCTGGGGAGCTTACATCCTCTCTGGTGACAGTGCTGTGAGCCTCTTATGGGTTCCACTTTTCTCCCTCACCTTATCCTTCTGCCGGTACCCGGTGACGCGGTTCCGCAGGCAACTCAGCCGGCGCTTCACCTTGGTGCCTCTCTCAGTCTTGTCATTCTTCCCGTTGTCCTCAGCCCTAAAACAAGCCAGGAAACCAGTCTCATCCAAAGGGAAGGCAAGTGGGGGCGAGAAGTGCCATGGAAGCCCTGGGACAGGCATGTACCCCACTCACAATGCCCCCAGGAGAGACACCCAATGGAACTCACCCCAAGGGCCCCCCCCAACATTGAGTTTCCCAAATCTCATGAGCATCAGGTTCTGTGCGAGTTGCCTCCCACATCTGCAGCCTTATGGTGAAGGTGCTGAGCTCTCCAGGGACCTGGGTTCAAGTCCCAGCTTAGCCACTGACTTCCTGCATGTCCTTGGGAAAGTCACTTCCCCTCTGTGACGCAACACCTGTCTACAAGAGGAGGAGAGTAACCCTGCTGCCTATTTGGACAGTAAGCTCCTTGGGGCAGGGCTGCATCTGTGCAGCACTCAACACAATGGGGCCCTGATCCCGCCTGAGGCAGCTGGCTGGGATGCCTGGGTGGATGGAGAGCTGGGACACGGGAGCTAGGATGGGGACATGGGGCACCCGTGCCAACGGGTCACTTACTCAGACAGGAACTCAAACCAGGTGAGGTTCTGCTGGGATTCGCTGCTTCCCTCGGCTGTGCAGGCCCATTGCTCCGTCCTGAGCAGGGGAATGGGACAAGGCATCAGACTGGGAGGAAGAGTAAACTGCCCCAGAGCTTCTGAAGGGAGCGAGTTCTGCCTGTCCAGGGGGACCCCAGCAGGCTTTGCACACCCTGTGGGGGGGGGGGGGATTGGTGTGGGACAGTTCCCGTGTGGGTCCCTGGCAAGCCCTGCATGGGTGGCTCTGCTCCTAGGGTGGTGTTGGGGGCCGTGTACACTGTGGATGTCAGCTCCCAGGAAGGTCTTGGGGGGATCCTGGTGGGCCTTGTGCACCCTGGGGGGCTGTTGCATGGGAGCTGCCCCAGGGGGCACTGGGAGGTAGGACAGCCCATGAGACTAGCCAGCCCCCAGGTGACAGGTGCCTTCTCCCAGCCCCACACTCACCCGTGATACTGTTTCAGCTCCTGCAGCACCTGCTGGACGATCAGCCTGCCAGGGAGGAGGAAAGGGGTTAGGAAGTCTCCCTACCGGCTGCTGCTCCAAACCCCCATGCAGCTCAGTCCAGGGCAAGATTCATGGCTGGGGTAGCAAGAGCCAGCAAAATGCTTCCCTCATACCCTGGTGACTGGAAGGAGCAGCTGACGAAGGGAGCGTGCCAGCTACCGAGACCTGCCTGCAGGGCCACTTTGTGCCTCACACAGCATGAAACACGAGCCCAATGCAGTCATTGGGAGTTTGGCTGACAATCTCAGTGAGCCCAGGGCATTTCCCAGAGCATCCCATGGGTCCGGGGCGCATCCCAGAGCAGGCACTCCCATGGCTCATGGCACTGCTGTTAGTTGCTCTCTTACAGCTAGAGGCCGAATCCGGATCCCCAGCAACTCAGAAGAACGTAGAGAATCACTGACCCACCCCCTGCTCCAGGATCACTGATACCTACATATGGTCTGGGGCCACATGGTCCTTTTCAATCATCTCCAGCACAGGCGGTTCAATACCTGGAACCCAGGGAAAACATGGTCAGTGGAGATGCCAGCTGCCTGGGCTGCCCCTTGGCAGAGCGCCACATTTCAAGCTAGGTACAATTAACCCTGGGCCTGCTGGGCTCCCACTCTCCCTTTAATGGGGAAGGAGGGTCGCTGTGGAATCTGCCTTGGTTTCCCAACCTGTCCCTTCTTTGCTCCGTTCTCTCTGCTGCCTCCTTCACATTCCCCTTGAAATCAGAGGCCAAGAGCTCAGCCCATCGCGTATGTTCCAAGCTACTTGCACTCCTGCACCACTTCTCCAATACATCCTCTTTCTGCTCCCTCCCCAACTCTTCCCATCTGAGGGCCGGAGATACACGCACATTGCTTGATGGCAGCCTGGCGGGCTCATTAATGGAGGTTTCAGCAGCAGGCTCCCTGGGTGTGGACAGAGCAGAGCTCCCATGAGCTGGGATGCTTTGGAGGTGGCAGGCCATGGTCAAACCCTGGTGTTCTCATGGGTTCCTTGTGCTCTCCAACGAGTTTTGTCTCATCACCCTGCTCTGAAGCAAGGGGTTTCTGAATGACCAAGAGTAAAGGGGAAGGGGGTCTTTCTGAGCAGGGTTTGTGTGTCAGCAGCTTTACCCAGGGAACTTCACAAAGGGATCATAAACCCCAACAGGATACCCAGCAATGATGGTCAGTTCTCTCTCTAGCCTGCCTCTGCTTTCCTAAAGCCTGTCCAATCCAGGAATGAGAATCTGCGATTCTGCTCTAAAGGCTGTGCCCTGCCTGGGTTTATCCCATGCCAGGCAGGCTCAGTACATGCTGGATGCACATCACCAGCCATTCTGGAAGCTCGGTTACCAGGGGAAGCTGCACTGTGCCCCTGACAGGCGGGACTGAGGCTCATGTAGAGACTGTGTTGTTGGGATGCCGCTTTCTGTCCATAGGGCACTGTTTGTTGTTGTGTGCAACCAGGGATCCGACACCGCATCCAGCCATGGACACATTCTGTGGCATTGGAGACAGCTATGAGGTCAGGACTTGGATACCATGGTAACAAGGGCTATGGAAATTTCTTAGATCAGGCTCAGGCTGCGTCTGCACTGCACCTGGGGCTGTAGTTTCTGGCTTGGGAAGACATAACCACACTAGCTTTGACTGAGCTAGAGTGCAACACGCAGTAGCGTAGCTGCAGTGAAACAGGCAGCAGCATGGGCTAGCTACCCGAGTCCATACTCGGGGCTGCACAGATTTCGGGATTCTCCACAGGATCTCCTGCTAGTGCACGTTCTTAAGACTATGTCTGTACAATTAACCTATTTCATGCCAGGCATTTACTCACCTTTGGCAGCTGGGAGCGACACCTCCAGGCTGTGAGAGATTAGAGGAGAGGAAACCTTGTTGCAGGCAGAAGGGACATACTTTGACTTCAGTCTCTTCCCACTGCTGTCATATTCCTGGAAAAGAGAAGAATCATCAACGCCTCCTGCCCTTCATGCAGCAAGGGTGCTTCAGGGGCACACAGTTAGCACCAGGGTTCTGCTGATGACCCCATCCCACCGTCTTGGTGGAAGTCACAGCCAGATAGTTACCACACGGCATAAATCAGGGCCTCCCCTCAAAACCAATTACACTGGAAAAAAAACCTTGGGAATAGGCTGACATCCTACCCCACCCTTTGGTATTTAACCAGAGTTACGATCACAGACATGCTGGAAAAGCCGTCTATTTACTAGGGTTTCTAGGGAGGGCTGAGGGTCTGGGCTTTAGGATGGCGTGGAAGAAGTATATGCTGCTGTGATATCTGCTGTCTATCAGCTAGGGTGCCTAGAACTTTTGTACAGGTGTCCTTTTTAGATATAGTGAATCGAAAGAAACAAAGGCATTGGGTAGAGCTGCTAATCAGGAGACCTGGGCTCTGTTCCTAACTGGCTTGGACTCTCGGTGACCTCTGCATCAGGTTCCCCGTCTATAAGATGGGGGAGATGTCCCTCTTCTCTGGGGCTCTGATGGAGTCTGTGAGCCTCACTGCACTGAAGCCACCAAGTGACCCATGTTATTATTATGCAGGAACGTGTGCCCGTGACTCGGGGCCCAGGGGCTGGAGCAGTTTGTCCCAGAGCAGAGTGAGGACACAGTTGAGGATTCACAGGTGCCAAGGTCCCTGGGGGTAGTGCGGACAGGAACAGAGCCTGGAGAGACGGGGCACAGGTTGAGCCTGCATGTCCCGCAGTCCAGCATCTCCCACTCCCCACAGCATGCCACGGGCACAGCTTTCAAGCCCACTCACTGTGTCCTCGTGATCGGGCACGATGGCGAAGTTCAGGTGCAGGGGCTCTATCTCCACTTTTATCAGAGCGCTGCCGCCGCCCCCCCAGGCCTCCACCCCAGCCGCGGGCAGCTCCAGGGACACACGGGGAGCCAGGCAGGGCAGGCTCCTTTCGAGCTCTTCTTGCTCCAGGTCACTGGCCATCTCGGAGGCATCCAAGCTTAGCCTAGTTCAGGAAACAGAAACCAACTCAGACCACAGGAAGGTAGCGAAGGCAGCAAGGGGGCCAACAGAGGACACTGGTCCGAGCCCTCCACTACAGCCACCTGTCAAAGGCCTCATCCCCAGGGACAGACAGGAAATCCAGGCCCAATTCTGCACCAGATACGTCTGTTCCACAAAGGCCGTTGGCCCTCAGTGAGGGCCCAAGCTAGTGATTTGTGCTGTTAGTCTGAGGAAGGTGAGCAGAGGCCAGCCAAGGAAAGCCACACCTGCGTCCCCATTCTAGGACAGCCAGCTGAGGACAAGAAAGCCCCATTACAGGCACGAACTACTTTGGACAGCAGCCTGGGGATGACAGAGAGGGAAATTTCCTGCCATAGCCTGGAAAAAATATATTTGTGAACGTATAAGGGATACGATTCCTTTGGGGTCCAAGGCCTCCAGCTGGCTGCCTGCAACCCCAGCCTGCTGCACCTGAGAGGAGAGCAGAAATGTAATTAGCTGATCTTTATAAGAGAGGGAGAGACTCCAGAAAACTGAGGGCCAGGGGCTGTTCCCCTAACGGACTGCTGCTGGAGCCACTGCAGAAAGGAATTGCTCCAGAAACCAAATGGGCAGAATGGAGACTGTGGGAAGTCCTGAATTATTGAGGCTCTGAGGTCAGAGCCAGGAATTTTGGGTTGCTGAAGGTATTGGTGTGAGGGCCAGATATGGGGAAGGGACCACTCCGCCTGCACAGACTTTGAGGGAAGAATCCATGAGGTTTGATTTGTTTTGTTCAGAAGGGTTAAGATAAACAGCAAACCCAGCTGGAAACTGCTTCCCTGGGTTCTTTGAAGGGAGCTTGGACAGAATAACCCCAGGCAGCAAGCTGGCTCTCCAACAGCAAAACCTGGCCTGGTAAGTAGGAGGAGTGTGCTATAAGATAGGCCCCAACCCTTCGCAGCACTGAATTAAGTTTAAGTTATCTGTGAAGTCCACTGTATTGAATGCTATGTTTATGGATTATTGGGGAATTGGAAGCAACTTCTCTAGGGGGAAATGTGGCCAAAGTAAACCCTGTCAAGTGTTGTGAGCTTCAAAGTTCTGTTCTAAACAACGGGCTAGACACGGAGGATCTTTTGGGACAAAGTGAAGTGGGTTTCCTAGGAAATTCCTCGGGATGAATGTAAATTCACACCACCCGACCCAGCTTTCTGAAGCTATGCCTTGAGGACAGAACCGCTGTCTGCTGATTACTACTCCAGAATCTGAAGAGCTAAAGCCCGAGCAGTAGAAAGGAGAGCGTGACCGATTCACGGTGGTTCTTGTTTTGAACTAAAGCTGTTATGAACTTGTAACCACACAAAACCCCTGGGGGTTTGAAGGACTGTCCACCGGCCAGAGCCCTTGCTGGCATTAGGGGTGATCTCTGGTGAGCTCATTAGCATGCATGCAGGCTCTTTTAATGTTTTTAATATGTTTTCTGTGTACTGTTTTCACCTTAGAACTAGACGTGCTTGCTTGGAAAGAGTCGAGTGGTAACAGAACTGTCGGCAGTTACGCTGCTTATTGCCTCTGTAGAGAAAGCAACGTGCAGACGCTAGGTTAGGCCGTCTGATTGGCTGGGGCTATTGCGGCATAGGCAGGGAACCGTGCAGCCGGGACATACCCCAGTCAGGAGGGAGAGAAATGCGGGTCTCCGCCCAAGAGAGGTGAGGCCTGCGGAGCTGGGCCCCTAAAAGTGGGTGACCTTACTAGATCACTCTAGAATTTACAGATCAGTTTTTCTGATCATCAGCATGTCCATGACCTGCCCATACCCCCGCAGGGCAGACTGTGCCAGCAAACACTGCTGACCCCTGCCCAGCCCCTGTGAGGTTTTGGGACAGACATGGGCAGCTGCCCAGCCAGCATGGCCTAAATCCATTTGCATGCTGTATGCCTGTTGGCTAAAACACCATCAAAATCACATTGGGCTTTCCCTTTGAAAAAGCCTGATTTTGCAGGCAGGGAGCCACTGCCATAAAACTGTCCTGTAAACCCTGCCACCACCTGCTTACAGTGGAGGCTGCTAAATAGGCAAGACAAAGAAATCCTCGTTCAGGGGGCCACAGGCCAGGATAACTCTCCCCTGTCCCCCAAGGCCCTGATGATTCCTAGCGTGCTATCAGGACGCCAGCCACGTCGCAGCGAAGTGATGAATAGAGACCAATGGAAAAATCTTATGGTACCTTGTGGGACCTAGGTGCTGATCGTTGTCACTTGGCTCCTGCTAGCCAGACACAGGTCCCAGGAGAACCAGACACACTCCCCTTCTCTACACATCATAAATCACCCAGAAAGGGGACTGACCAAGGCTGTGGCTTGCTCCTGGCCACTCTCCACACTAGCTCACATGTTCCTGCCACAACGTAAGCTGTGAACGATACACAGTGGATGGAACAACAATAGGTCTTAGGACCGAAGCCTGCGCCTGATAAAGAACTGCCAAGATCTCAGCACAAGATAATTCCAGGGCACCTTATAAGGAGGAGGAGATAAAAATAGTCGTTGCTGGCTCACAGCTCCCTCCCTGCCGGCAGCCAGATCAATACGTTCATCCCAAGGACACACCAGTGCACAGAAATCCCACCCAGAGGCCTGCGTGTGACAGAGCACATGCGGAGGAGGCAGCTCCAGCCCTGGCTCAGCCTTACCCACAGAACACCCTCTCTCCAGCCACAGGAACCCAGAAGAGGATGTGGCTTGCCAGAGAGGGCAGGGTCAGAGCTGGGATCACATGGGCAGGCTCCCTCCAGGGGAGAGCAGCTGGTTTGGCAGAGCTGCCCACCCAACACCTTCTCCTGCTGGCACAGCCGGAGCTGAGGGGACAAGGATGGGCTGGTGCCATTCTCCGGAGCTCCTCCCTGCGGCAAAGGGATGCAGGCAGGGACCCCGCTCACCCCAGGAGGGGAGATCCTCTTTCCAGCTCCTGGGCCTGCTGGGAAGGGCCTTCTTGCTGCTGCTGCCCCTCGCCAAGCGGCTAATGGTGCAAAACCCTCTTCCGGCCCCCCACACCCAGGCCTCCTGCAAGAGTTTACATCCCACAGAGCACAGGGAGTGGGAGGCTTCCAGGCCTCCCTTGGCAGAGGCTGACTAGGGAGGGGGACCACCCAGCAGCAGAGAGATCTGGGCTGCCTGAGCATTCCAGCCAAAGCACTGCACAGGCCTTTGCTGCTCTGGGTGGGCTGCCAGCCAGCCCCTTGCAGGGGGAGGAGCAGAGATGTCAGCAGAGAGCAGACCCATTGTATGGGTGGCTCAGGGCAACCCGGGGTACTGGAGTTCTTTCCCTGAATGGTTACTGGGGCTGGGGTGTCCTGGGGGAGAACAGAGATGGCACAGTCACTGTCAAGCCAGCAGCTCCTCCCAGCCTGGTGCTGCCACCTCGGACTAGAGGGGAGCTTGGTCCCAGGGCCCAGTCAGGTGCCTGGAGCGAACAGCCATAAGCCAGCGCTCAGTTCTGGGGCGTTCCGGCTGGGGAAGGAAGCAGCATCTTGGGGCTGCCGGCTCCTTGAGACACTGGGCTTACAGCAGCTACACTGAAAAACCTGCAAGGAATGTGGGCCCCTGATAGTCAGGGGTCAGCTTCAGACCCTTGGGTGGTTCTTGGGCCGTATGTAGCCACAACATGAATAACCAAGGGGAAGACCCAGACCTGCCCCCTTCCCCGTCTAGGGAAGCCCAGGAGAGGGACACCAGCCCCACCCCCAGCCTAGGGGAGTTTTTTGGTCACACAGCAAGCGCAGGTGCATCCCAGGCAGAGGAAGCGGCAGCCCCTTCTCACCCACAGGGGCTCAAACCGTGATTTCAGGTGGCTGGAAAGCTGCTGTTTCACCACATCCTCTCCCCCTCCTTCCCCCCACAGGCCCCACACAAGCCTGGCTGTGGGAGCCCTGCCGTACCTGCGCACGCTGTCTGTAGGTGACACAGGGCTTTCCCAGCTGTGCCTCCATGAGGTGGACATGGATCTCATTAGCGCGGGGAAGGACTCCCCAACCTCATGCCGCTCCGGTCCTTTACCCTGCTCTGCCTGGCACCCCCCTGCAGGGGGGCTATCCGGGAGCCCTGCCGCACAGGAGCAAGCAGAGTCACTGTTCAGGAAATGGCAGCTGGCCTCCCTGTACTGCACTGAGCCAGAGATGGGATCGGGGCAGCCAATGCCCACAAGCGTTCGCCCCAAGCCTCCAGGCTTCTCTTCCGGTACAGGACAGCCTGGCGCCGCCTGGCCTGTCCGTTCGGGCAGCATTGCCATTGCTGGAATCACACAGGCCTCTGGCAGGTTCAGCAGCCCCAGGTCTCTGTAATACTCTGTGTCATGGAGAGCTAAGTCTATGGAGAGGAGATCCTCAGTACTGCTGTGCACGCTGCCCATCAGGGCATCCAGCTCCGGAGACGACGCGTCTTCCTGCCAAGGGAGCAACAGTTTAATACCTTGGGAAGAGACCAGGCACAGCAGAGCATGGCTGGGGCAGACCATGCTGCCCGGGCCTCAGAAAGGGGCATGCTCCCACTCACACTAGCTTCCCTTTCACCTCTTGTGACAAGCCAGGAGACAGCTGGGCCCATCCAAAGGCAACTAATCCCTCCCTCCTGGGTTTTGGAATATTAACAACTTAACACAACAACTTAACATGTTGTCCCTGATACCTTGGAAACACACCCAGTCCACCTCACCTTCCCCTGTGGGGGAGATATCACTGTCGCCCTGTGACACACAGGGACTGGCAGGACACGGGGAAGAGGCACAAAGGGCTGGAGTTAGGCTTTCTGACAATTATGGCTTATCACCTGGCTGGCTTTGAGGACTGAGACGTGAGATTTTTGTGTTGCTGCCCGCACCAAGAGCAGGGCTCTGGTACCTTTCTGCACTTTGCCTCGGGACAGGCACTGCAGGCCCAGAGCAGGGCAGTCACTGGTCTCAACTCTGGAGGGCGAAGAGCAGGGCACAAAGGGCTTCTCTGGTGGGTGAATTGTGCTGCCATCTTAGCATGGGAGCGCCTAATGCTTCTGCCCTGTGGCATGTGGCATTCCTGTGCCTGACTCCCACTAACGCCAAGGGAAGGGGAGTGCGTTATTTCCCCCTGCACAAGGGAAGTACATCTCCCAAGCCCTCCAGGCTCCCCAGTAGCCCTGCTCTCCAGTCTCACATCAGTGCAAATCCTCCAGGACATTCTTCCCCTCTCTGCAGGAGACCGAATCAAAAGCTTTCGCTGCTGCAAGGCCAGAGGGTGGGGGATACAAATGCTGGCTGGGGGCTGGGCTGTCTAACCTCTGACCCCTTTCACTTGGATCCAGACCCAAAGCCAAGGGCTTGAGCATCAGGTCTCTGCAAGTGAAGCCATTGGCTGAGCAGAGCAGCCTTGGTGCAGCAAAATCTCACTCACTTTCGCCAGAGAAACAACCATCCATCCACAGCACCCTGCAGAGAACAGCGAGACTGCCACCGGGGCAGAGGCAGTCCCAGGGACCTGATGCTTCCAGCGGGGACTGTGGATGGGAGCAGAGGACAGACAGGACACTGGACACTGTGCTAAAAGGGAGGGGGACTCCCAGTCCAGAGCCCTCCCCACAGGGCTGCCTGCCTAGCCCCTGCATAGCTGGAGACTGCCCACTCAGCACTCTCACCCACAGGACAGTGCTTTGGCAGCAGAACTGTAGGCCACACTTGCCTTTTCCTCTGCCATGCTGGTGAAGAAGACTTCATCCTCAGCAACCAGGGATGGGGAGAAGGTGTCTGGGCTGCTGCAGTCTGACGTGGGGATGCCGCTGGCAGCGAACTCCCGCGAGCATGGCTTGCAGTCTGACCCTGCAAGAGAGAGAGACGGTCAGGGTCGCTCAACAAGAGGGAAACGGGAACAGCCATAAGGGCAGCGGTGGGTCAGATGCACCCACGCAGAGCGAGTGCAGAACAGGGCAGCCCCAGTGTCCGACACATGGCGCGCAGCCCCCTGGGCTCCTACGTGGTGGCCGTGCCAGGGGCCATTGTGACCTCAGCAGCCATCAGCCCGGAGCCAGCTAGAGAATGGCATGCCATGGCCACCTCGCTGCAGGTGCACTGGAGATGCTGCAGTCTGCCCCACTGAGGCCCTCGGGCTGCTAACGAGATGCCAGCGCAGCTGGGCAGAGGTTAAGCTGCTGGTGGCAGAAGGCAGACACTGGTCCTGCGTTCCCCATGGAGGGCTGTAGGGCACTAGATACAGACAGCAAAGCCCTAGAAAGGAGACAGCACAGTAAGTGCCAGAACTTGCCCAAGCCAGGGTCAGCTGGGCGCCCTCCTTAGCCCTTTGCACAGAGACCAGGGGAGCTAAGGAGGAAGCCCCAGCGAGATGAGTCAGCCACTGGCTAAAGAAGGCCCAGGCACTGCAAGCTGAATGCTGACCCCTGTCTCAGGCCAGGCCCAGCCCTTCCCCCCAGGCTGCTCATTTGGACGTGTCTTTTCAAAGAGGGTTTACCCCTGAGAAGCACTGCCCCAGCCTGGACCCAGACCCAGGCCAGCTCCCGCCCCCCCGCCGCAGCGTATGACCTCCCTGTCCCCCAGCCACATTATGCCATGCGGGATTCACTGTTTCCTCACCAAGGACGTCAGAGAGGAGTTGGGCCTGCCCTGTGCACTGGCCCAGCACCAAGTCACACCCAAGCAGCAGCCAAGGAGAGCACCTCCACGGAGGAATGAATTTTAAACAATAACCTGAGCACATGGGCCATTAATTGAGCCAGATGGTGATCAACTTGGGGCCTTGGTGGCCAGGAGATCTGGCCGTGACAGAGGGAGGGGATGAGCAGAGTCTCCACGGCCCCTACAACAAACAGCCCAGGTGCCTGCATCCTGGTGCAGCAGGAGCAGGGGATCTCTGTGGGGCACACGGGGCCTGCACAACCCCCAAGGCCTGGCGTCCCTGCCCCAGGGAGGGTGCAGCAGGGAGAGCCCAGGGCACACGGGGCCTGCCTGGAGAAGACAGAACGTATATCTGCTAAATTCAGTATAAAATCAAATGGCACGAGACAAGGAATCTGTAACCAGATGCCTCTGAGCGTGATCAGGCCCTGACTGAGCCAGGGGAGCCACCAGCCATCTAGCTGGGCACTACGTTCCTCCCTGGCACAAGGCACTTGTGATGAACTTGGCCCCTTCTCTCCAATGCTGACTATGTCCCCATCACCTGCCCTAGGACAGACAGCAAGCGTGACACCCTGACAGCAGAGAGGGCGATGGGCTGTGGGGAGGCCTGCACTGAGAAAGCCAAATGTCAAACTTAATTATCATACACATTGTAAGGAGAGTGATCACTTTAGATAAGCTATTACCAGCAGGAGAGTGGGGTGGGAGGAGGTATTGTTTCATGGTCTCTGTGTGTATATAATGTCTGCTGCAGTTTCCACAGTATGCATCCGATGAAGTGAGCTGTAGCTCACGAAAGCTTAGGCTCAAATAAATTGGTTAGTCTCTAAGGTGCCACAAGTACTCCTTTTCTTTTTGCGAATACAGAGTAACACGGCTGTTACTCTGAAACCTGTCATTGCTGGGGCTGTAAATGCAGTATTTCTGCCCCAGAATGTGCCTGTTCCCTGCTCCCTCGTGGCCCAAATGGGGAGCTCGAGCCGTTCCACTCGCAAACTGAAATTCCCCTTCGCCGCCAACGGGCGATAAATATTATGCAGAATGTCTCCTGTCCCCCCAGACCTCCTTAGGCAGGGCCCCTCCATAGGGCAGCGCAGCGGGATTGGCTGCAGTTCTGCTGCATGGAAATGTCTCCTTCGCTCGTGACCCCCAGGGAACAGGGGAGTGCTTGTGATGGGCTGTAACTCTCCACAACGTGCCTCACAAGCACAGAATGTCTCCACTGGCCCCAACCCAGTGATACGTAAGTGAATGCGGCTCCTGAATGAAAGCTGAGAGCGGGGGGGCGGGCTGAGAAATTCAGGGCAGCCCTAGGGCTATGGGAAGCTTTCTTGTGGGACCTCCATGGCTCTCAGGAGGGGAGCCCCAAATTTCAGCTCTCGGGGAGGAAGCAGGGCTACTCCTCTGACCAGAGCTACACAGACCTTCAGGGATTGAAAATCTAAATCATGAGCCAAGCAGGGCCCCCGGGCAGGTCTTGTCCTGCGAGCAGCTGAAATGCCACACTCCTTAACTCCCCCTCCACTGCACCTTGGCAGGGCAGCGCCTACAACCATCATGGGAACCAGCCGCCATCACGTCCCCTCCTTGCTGGCTCGGGTCTGGCATGAAGGCTGGGTTTGGGTTCACTGATCTTCTGCCTCACTTGTTCTCTTTCCAGGGTCCGGCAGGCTTCCCCATCCCCAGCGTCCCTCTGGTGGCAGCGGCACCAGCTCACCAGGCACAGCAGCACGTGCCTGAGCAGAGGCTAGGGCAGGCAGCCAGCTCGCGCTCCGCCAGCCCGCTCTTCCCAGGATTGCTACAGCAGGCGACTTACTGTCGCCATATTGTGAGGCCTCAGGCCTCTGTCTGCAGCCACAGTAAGACAGCAGCAGCCAGTAGCTAAGCAGCAGAAAGTCACATCCTCACATTCCATCTAAATTACGGTACATTAAAACAAGGTCATAGCAGGCTGTTAAGAAGGAGGCTCCTGACCTAAGAGCACCCACCATCACCAGAGAACGAAACAGATCTTAAGATGGTTAAAGAAAACTTAGTTTGATAGCGTCTGTCTGGCAAGAAATCACTTATCAATAGTTGTGCTTGTAAAATCCTCATTTCTTTATTGTTTTATCTTTATGGTCCCCACTTCTCTATTGTTTGTCTGTGTGATCTCTGTCTGGTTCTTTGATTGTTTCCATGGGTGGCGGATAGCGTAGGCAAGGGGAGGCTTTGTCTCCCCAAACAGCCTGCTGTGGCCCCACCCCCAGGCCAGCATGCCTCCTGCAGCAACTGGGGCCACCAGGCAGCTGCTGCTGGGCCGTGCTGCCTGCCTGGCACTGGCCACCCAAGCATCGGGACTGGGGAGCTCCTGGAGTCCTGGGGCTGGGGGCACGGTGACCATGCTGCCCGGCCACCTGAGCACCGGGGCTGTGGCGTACCGGGGCTGGGGCCCCGCCCCCCCACCTCTGTCTGTCCGTCCGTCCATCACTGGGGCGGGGGGGGCTGCGGTGGGGGTGCTTTGGGCTCCTGCAGGGGAGATAGAAGTGGGTAGGGGCAGGGCCTTGGGCACAAGGGGAAGGGCCGGGGGTTAGCCTCCTCGGGCAGCCGGGTCACCGGCCACCCGTGATTGTTTCTGTCTGTTACATAATTAATTTTGCTAGGTGTAAATTAATTAAGGTGGTGGATGATTAGGTTAGAGAATTTTGTTATAGTATGTTAGGATTGGTTAGTAAAAATTTAGTAAAATGATTGGTTAAGGTACATCTAAGCCGGACTCAAGTTTTACTATATAAATTGGGGTCCGAAAGGAAGTTCTTTGGGAACCAACTCCAGGACAAAGCCCCAAGAACAAAGCTGCCAGACCTCAACACTCTGCCAATGACACAGTGCAGAAGCTGGAGTCCCCAGATGACCTGATCCTGACTGGCCATCAAGAAAAGTTCATCTGTCTTATTGGGAGTGGGAGTGGTGAACATTGTATGTTTAGTGTGTGCATTCTGTTTTGGTGATTGTTAATAAATAGAGGTTAAGTAGGAGATTACTGTGTAAGGCTCTTTCACTGATAAAAGACCCCGTAAACCTGCAAAAGATTAAGCCCTGAGTCCACAGGGAATGGATGGGTGCTCTGAGTCCACACGGAATGGGTGTGTGCTCTGAGTCCGGAAGCAGTAGAGCCTAGAGCCCACGGAGGGGTAAATTAGTGCTTTTCTCCTGGAGCCCTAAGAACTGGGAAAGGGTTGGGGTGCCCAAATTAACCAGGTTACGCCTTGAGCCCTAGGTAGAGGTGGGGATGCCCTAGAGCGTGCATGTGACAGAGAATTTTGTGCGGGTAACATCACACGCTACAGCAGGCAATTTCCATGGCATGTGACCTGCACTGTTCTCCCAGCCCTCCGTGAGCCCACAGGCCCCTGCACCTGTCAGCCGGGAGGAATCCCATACAGGCATTCCAGTGGCCTTCTCCGCAGAACAGATTCCCAGAGACTCCAAAGTGACACTGAAGAAAAGGGGCTCAGAGCCCAGATCAGCTACACCCAGAGACAACTCTGTACATCAAGGAGAACATGGCTTCCACCAAGGAATGCCCTTGGGCGCTCCCCCATCTCCTCTCCTCGCTGGCCAGGGTTCTTCAGCATTCCGACCAAATGAGGTTCTGTTCTCCCTAAATACACAGCTTCACCATGTATGTAACCTGCTTTCACCTGGATAGTCCTGGACTGTCCCAGAGAAAGATGGGCTTGTCCAGCACCCACAGATTTCACCCCCACCCCGATGGGTTCCACAGAGCAGTGCCAAAGGCACTCAGAACAACAGGGTGCAAGCTGTTTTCTACCAGCCTGGTCACTTGCATCTGCATCCTTGGCTGGGGAAGGATTTCTCCTGGCTCCTGGCATGAAAGCCTATTATCAGTGTCCGCAGCCCCACACATGAATACTGCAGGAATGAAAAGCTGTTTCACAATAAGTCCCAACAGTGAAAGATTCACTGTCCTTGAAAAGAGGAAATTAGCATTCTCAGCTAAAGCACATAAAGAGTAGTCATGGACAATGCCCTGTTCCAGAGCTGGATTGCAGATAGTTGTCACAAGCTTTGAGGCACTTCTCAGGGGCTTATAGTCCTATGAGTTTGCTCAAGGGCCCACAGACAGCTGCCCTCCGTGGGAATTTAAGATTTAAACACGTCCAACAATTTTACTTTCATCCTTTATTCTTAAAGGCTACAGCCCAGGAGACTTTGGAGGTGTGAGACTAGAGCCATACGCTGGGGTTCTAATGACAGCCCTGAGCAGCATGGAAGGATTTCATACTCTGGTATCAGAACGCTCCTACGTCCGTGTCCTCTGCACTGTAGAGTGTTTGTGTGTGAGAGAAAAGCGTGTGTATGCACACAACCGGATAGCTCATTGAGAAATAAAACAAAGGCTTGACATGGTTCGTGGTACAATGCATCATCCAGCTGACTACAGCACATTCCTATGTAGCGAGCCACACAGAAAATGTTAACCATGATCTCTAAACCATGGCATGACTCATGAAGAATTCAGATGCCATCTCTAAGGAATACACTGGACACAAGCCAGGCCACCAGACCAAGCATTGTGGTAGATAATTTAAGGTACAGTCTCTTGCTTTGTTCTCTGCAAGAGGCCGAACGCTCCAGCTGACCCAACAGGGCAAACCAACTCTGCAAGGAATACCACAACACACTTCAAAATCTAAATCAAACAAAGTATTCTGTAGATCTCTATTTCTGACCCCGTATCTGACACCAGGAAACCTGAACTAACTATTGTAAACTTGTTTAAATTCACTGTCTGCAATGACAACACTACGCATTTCATGCACGTGGTTCATTTTTTAGACTAGGCTGGCTTGATGCTCTTCTACACACACAGGACTGTCCAGCATCGAACTGGGTGATGAGTATACAACCAGCCTCAAGATGGGTAAGCCCTACAGAACTGTCCTAGAGTAAGCATACAACCTCCCTCTGCATGCCAATGCATTACATGAAACTTGGCATGCAATGATGTAGCTATTTGATGGCTGTTAACCTTTCCTTCCTGAATCTTAAGAATTCAGTGTTCCTTCCAGAGACTTCAAATTATAATTGCTACCAATCAGCAAGTGTCTGGCAATATGCATTTTTAATTTTATTTTTTTCCCATATGTATTGATTGATTCATATGAGAGAAAAAATCCTAAAAGATTACACTGAAATCCCACATAACAGACTTTTGAACTGAATCTATTACTTATGGGCTATCAGCATAAACACCCCCATTAAAATGTTCCAGGATTTCTAAAACCTTTTGTTTGCTCTGTCACAGGGCTGTGCTGGACTATTTAGTAGGTAGCAGGAGGAGCGGAGGTGACATCTCACACTTCGTCACGTCACAAATCTAAATCAAGCTGGCTGGCTACAGCACAGACATTGGGCTGCGATTAAATAGGCAGGTAGTTGGATGCCCCATGTGACAAAAGCCATTGAGAGACTCCTGACAGACAGGGTTAGACACGGAAGTAGACCCTCACATGGACCTGGATTGCATTCGCCCTTTTGGCCACAGCATCGCATTGGGAGCTCATCTTTGGGTGATTATCCGCCCCAAGTCTTTTTCACAGTGACTGGCCTCTGTGCCAGATACGCCACTTGCAGGAGGGACTGCTAAGCTGCCAGTGCCCAAGGGGATGGAAGCAAGTTCTGTTTTCATAATGAGAGCTGCCTAGAACAAGGGAAGAAAAACGAAGCCTCTTGTTTGTGCCTCCTTTGAAACAGGGGACCTTCTCTGAAAGTGAATGGGCAGGGCCCCACAGGTAGCCAGCTGCAGGGACCAGGCAGTCACTGCAAACTGACATGTGTTTTGCTTCCACACCGATGTGGGTGATACCTCCGAGTCACATGGGTCGAAGTTAAACCAATGAAGTGTTTTCCTCTAACAGCAGGAGTCACGTCCTGCCTGCCGGAGCCACTCCAGAAAGAGGCCCATCGCTCCTGTACAAGGCGGCCTTCAATCTTCAGTGCTGAAGTGGAACCCTGGAATGGAACCAGCACCCTTGGAATCCTGGAAAACATTCAGCTTGTTCTTCTCGTGCCATCCCGGGGCTGGGGATCTGGACAGAGACACAGACTGCAGCCAACGTAACTTCTCCACCCCACAGCACAACATAGATCCTCTCTGGGCATTGCAGACACCCTGTTCAACACTCGATAAATCAGTCCTGCAGACCAACCCCCATAAACTTCATAACACAGCCCCGCACAGCAAGGCATCATTACTCAGCAGCATATAGAGCGCAGAGCTATAGGGCTGGGAGACCATTTTAGGCAATGTGTGCACAGCCAGACATGACAAATTAAACCCCACGCTACCTTTGCAGTGACTCCTTTCTAGCTAGTACCATGGAGAGGGACGAGGTGAAGGGGTAGCCAAGTAGCAAAGCCATCCGCACACTCCCCAGCAAACCCTCCCAGGAGCCAAAGACTAAGGAAACAAGAGGAGCCTTGTCTGATGCCCTGAAGGTCAGACTGGCTTCATCCAACTGCCAGGAGAAGCAAATGCCCTGAGCCAGTGCAGACTGTGGACCACGGGTGTCATGTCACATCAACCATGTTCATCTAATCCAGCGGTTCACAACCTGGGCGCCACAGCCCCCTGGGGGTCCGTGAGCAGGTTTCAGGGGGTCTGCCAAGCAGGGCCAGCGTTAGACTGGCTGGGGCCCAGGGCAGAAATCCCAAGCCAGAGCCTCACCACGGCGGGGCTGAAAACCAGTAGTTGTAGCATAGGTGGGCCATGGAGTCTTTATAGCATGTTGAGGGAGTGCGGGGGGGCTCAGCAAGAAAAAGGGTGAGAACCCCGATCTAATCCATGTAACACAAGCAGCCCCGAGAGTCCCTCCCAGGACAGTTTCCTACTAAGCCAGCACCGCTATCAGCCACACCCAATTGGTCGCGATGCGTAACAGATTGACACGCGGTCAGGCGCACCACATTCGCAAACCAGCCTCCGAAATTGCATTCCCACATTTTGGCTGGGCAGACTGGTGTGCACACAAGAACCAGCTGGGCGAGACCAATCCACACTTGCGCAGAGCAGCCACTCAGCAACTGCTGAGGAGATCCGTCGTCCTTTGCTGAGCGGGAGGGGTTTCCTGGCCCCAAGGAAGCCCCCAAGTAGCCTGGCAGGAACCCAGAGGCAGGATTCCCCTCCTACCCCTTCCTGACTCCAACAGCACAAGTGAGAGCAGGACAGGCCCAGGTGGGACTGAGTGACCCTGGAGCAACAGTGCGGGGCAGGACTAAGACACGTGCCTGCCAAGCACAGGAGTGGACTGGGTGGCAAGGAGCATCCACAGTGCCACTCTGGGAGAGTTGGACAAGTCCATGGCCCTGCACGGGGCAGGAGGCGCCGCATTAGGCTCCCCGCACTCAACAGCACTCTGAGTAGGAACCTGCAGCCTCTGGGCTCAGCGCAGTCGCCAGCCCTGTGCCATGTCTATACTGCGGGCCCTCTCATGGTACCGCTACCAGGCTGAAGTTGTGCTCCTGTCGTGTCGATGCGACAGAGGGTTTTCCTCTCTGAGGCAGAAGAATCTTTCCATCAACCTGGCTGTGTTGTCAGGGGGGCTTAGGTCACAAAACGTGTCTCCTCCCTGCGAGCCATAGCTCAGGCCATCTAATTTTGAAGCATAGACCAGGCCTTGGGCTCTGTGTGTTTTGCTCCTTTGTAAAAGATGCAGGCTCCTCGGGGCAGGCAGGCCCAATGCGGCAACAGCTGGAGCGGTGGGGAATCGGATAGACACCTCCGGCACTCAGCAGCAGCTCGCACCTTTGCTCAGCCGGAGGCTGGAGATGAGATGACAGAGTGACGCTCTCAAGAGCATTCACTGTTTGCTTAAGGAAACATTAAGCAGATTAGGACTGTGGTTGCTTAATGCGCCTCTGGCTGGGAACCATAAAAGGGTACTGCTGCAGCGAGCGAGCGCCTGGCCGTGGAATCCCCAGAGCGAGTTTGTGGGGAAATGGTCTCTGAGTTCCCTAGGACTGGAAAGGGCCCCACCAGCAGCCTGGGAGCCTGGTTTGATTTAAGGCTCAGCCACAGCTTGGCTTCATGGCCGGCACCCGGTACCATAGCGTAGCTCCTGCACAGATAGAAGGGAAGGAACATGCAGCACGACAGGACAGTTCGGGACCTGTGTAAATGCACAGCAGGTAGGAGAGGACAGGCCTGTGACCTGGGTGAATCTGCCCCCAGGTCCCAAAGGACAGGACAACACTGGAGCCTCTTCCACTCTGAGCCACTGGCTCAGGCTATCTCCCTGCGCCCCTCAGCCCCTAGGGCTGGCCGAGGCCAGGAGTGTCCCGTCTCCGGGGGCACGCAGAAAGGCATGCAGGCCTGTAGCCCCTCTCTGGATCTGATGATATCGAGACAGGCTGAGCAGGTTCCACGCCATTAAAGCAGAGTCTGGGTGTAAGTACCAGGAAAACCCCACCACAAGCGGTTAAATCCCCACCACCACGAAGGATTAAAGCCCAGTCAGTGCAGCTCTTGCTGCTGCCTCTGACAAACTAGTCCCTGGTTCTTTGCAGCCTGGACTACCAGGTGAATCCAATGTGAACGCTGCACCTGCCTAGTGGTTAGAGCAAGACAGACTGTCAGGGTGTATCCCCAGCTCTGCCACTGACTCACTATATGACCTTGGGCAAGACATTTCCCCCTAGCTGGGCCTCAGTTTCCCCCCACTCAACAGCGTGCAGGGTTTTGTGGGGCTCAGTGAATGAGTGAGGGAACCGTCTGGGGAGGAAACATGCTGGAGAAAAATCAAGAGCGCACATTCCGTATGCACAGCTCAGGGTCTCCACATCTCAGGCATTCTCCCCACTTTCTTTTTTCTAAAAGGCAACACCAGACACTGTGAAGAAAGGCAGAGCTACCACACCGTAGCTTTCCACGAGGCAGGAATGGCTGGGTCCCTGGACTCCTGGACACTTATAACACTTATAACAGCAGCAAGTTTAAGGGAGAAAAAGAACTATCAAGAAGCCACCTTCTGGCCCCAAAGCCAACCCTTTACGGGCTGGCTCTCCGGATTATTAGCGCTACAGACTAAGACAGCTATAGAGTGCACAATAAACCTGCCGCGCCGGGGGCTCTGAATGAGTGTGACCCCTTGGTGCGTGTGCCAATCCCATGCGTGAGCAGCCCTTCGCTGTGGCAGAGAGCAGCTCATGAGGGCTGGGCCGGGAGAGTGGAGACAAGCTGTCTGACTCTAACAGTAACTTGCAGCCATACACTGGGGAGTCTCCAGCCGTTCCTCCAAGCTGTGCCCAGGCCTGGCTGTTGGGCTCAGGCAGGGCCAGCTGACTGCTAAGGAAACAAACGCACACACACGTTAGGGAGACAGGCAGCAGGAGGTCCCGGTTGGGTTCCCTCTGGTCCCTCCTGGGCGCCAGGGCAACATGGTTCCTGGCTGTATATTTGCTAGGTCTTTGTCCAGTTTAGTTTAAATTCTTCCAAGCATTGGAATTCCCCCCAGAGATGATTACCCAGCAGGATCCATCTGAGCGAGCTCCAGTCTCCGTTTCCCCATCACGGAGGGGTGTAGCCCCACATAGCACCCTCGGGACCTCCCCCTCCCCGTAGGAATCACTCTTCACGCAGTGGGCCCAGGGCCAAGTGACATATGCTCAGCTTCTTCCTCTTTCCCCTAAATCAGCCTGCTGGGTGCTGTACTCTAGCTTCCTTCAGCAAACACCCCCATGTCGTCATAGGTTCCAGACCCTTTCTGACCGCGCTGGGTCAGGATTTCCGTCAGCAACTGCTACTGTTGAACCAGTTTGTTTTCCAGGCACGTGTGCTTGCTCCATTCGTGCTGCTGAACCAAACACCCGCTGTCCATTTTCTGAGGCTGGTAGCTGCTTCACCTGCCCTACTCTGCTCCAGGCTTGAGAGACCCAGAAGACAACCCAGTGCCCTTTCCTCCTCTCACTCCTTGACACAAATCCCCTGCTCCCTCCCCACAGGCCAGCCGTCAACCACGTGGGGGCAGCCGCTGGGCAGGGGGCAGAGAGGAGCAAAGTGCTGGCTTTGTTCTTTAAACCAGCTCCACTTCGACTACGAACTTGCCAGGGTCCTGCTGAGAAAGGCTCCCAGAGAATCTCACGGGGGTATTCAGCTCCAGGGCACAGGAGATGTGCTTGGGAGAGGCTGTGTATGTAACCCTGGCTCCCGAGTTCCCCAGTAGCTAGGGTCTGACACCGATGCGGTTAACAGGCGGTCCCCACTAGATGAGCGCTTAGAGCCCACACCACATGGCTCATGAAGGATTTGTGTGCAGGGACTTCTCTCATTCACCAGCTGGCGCGCGCACGAGTCCTTTGTGACACGCCAGAGACGGCGGCACGTCGGTGGTGGATGGTGTGAGCCCAGTACCGTTTGTGTCTGTCACACTGATAAAGCACCTTGAAAGGTCCCAGATAACTTGCGGGGAGGGAAGTGGGGGATTCAGATGCATTTTGAGCGTCCGGTTCCTCTGCTGTTGGCCCAGAAAAAGGGCATCTCCAGCCGCAGCACAGACCTGCAGGGCAGAGCTGAGCTACAGCTGAACATCCTGTGCACATGCCACAAATGGACAATCTGTTCGAGGCAGTGCTGTGTTGTGTGCAGAACCTACAGTGCTGCAGGAGGGAGGCTGGTGTGAGACAGACACTCTCCAGCCCAATGCATAGGGGCCACTTAGTACCATGACATTGCTACAAGGGAGATTTGCTTCATTTGGAAATTAGCAAAATTCAGCTCTCATCAGCTGCCTCAAATCTCCCTGCGCCCCAGCCAGCTGCCAGAGCACATCCAGGTTTGGAAAGGGTTAGCCTGAATCAGCCTTTTGCGAGCCTAGTCCCGTGTCAATTTCTGCTTCCTGCCCAGAATGAATTTCCATGTGTCCCTCAGTTTGAGTCTCAGATCCACCCTGTATCCAAGGCTCATCCACTCAGGAGAGGGGAGTGCTGGGGGAAAAGGCAGGCAGGTATGTGGGGAGAATGGAGCCAGGTGAAAAGGAGGGGGAGGAGCAGGCTGAGAGCTCTGACATCGCAGGTAAAAATACCTGGAAGCATCAGAGCAGCATGGCAGTTGCACACTGTAAATATTCACTGGGGAAATGATGTCTGCATGCGACAAGTCAAGCCCCAAGTGACTGCGAAATTCATGCTCCTCAGGCCTCTGGCTCTAGCTCAGCCAATAGCAACACAACGTTTTCAGAGAAAGTTATGCAGTGTTTGGGGGCTGAGGACCCCAATACCAGAATCGGTCTCCTCTGTCACCACTCACTAACACTGCTGGTCTTTGATTAACAAAGGGCCTTACTCAGTACTGTGTGGCGCGCCATGTTCCCCAAATCACAGGCTGCTCCTGTCAAGTGTTGAGGCTTTGTTAGCCCACAAGTTCCAGGGGGTCTCCTTGAAAGCACAAGATTCAGCCCCTTTGCACACATGGCTCTGGGAGCTGAGCTCTCAGCATGACATAACCTGCAGCGCTGCCAGAAGTTCACCTGGAGACAGCTGCCTCTATAAACTTTAAGTTCTCCAGTCCTCTGGGAGCAATGAATCAAGTTCATTATCAAACCAGAAGACTGATATTTAACCAATTACCCAGCTGCTAAAAGCACTTAAGGTGCCCTGAAGAGAAGATTAAAGGGAAGGAAAAGCATGAACAAATACTTATGCAGCATCCCCTCCGGCAAGAAAAGTCTCGTTTCTAAACAAACATAAGCCTCTCTGCCAAAGCAAGTCAAACTCCGCTAGCTCCCAGCTTGCTCTGGGTCTGGGTGTCTGCACTGCTCTGCAGCAGTTACCCAGGACCACAGAGCAGGGCTCCAACAGGCATCCAGGGCCCACGAGTGGGATGTTACCTCGCTTAAAGGACCATCTCTTCATCCAGCGCTTTGAGAACGATGGCCAGGAGTGGTTTAGCAGCGAGTCTGCCATCGGGGAGCCTTCTGAGCCCCGTTAGGGGATAAAACCCAAGCGGAAGACAACGATGCAGTCGCTGGAAGTCAGAGCACAGCACGGTCTGAGGCAGCTCTGCAGACTCCAGCCCAGGAGCTGCCAAGAGGGGGGAGTGGAGAAGCCAAGTGTTTTGTCAAAAGTATCAGCTGATAGAAGAGGCAGCCAGAGGGAAATTCTTGAGCTTTATATCTCCCACCTGCACAAAGGAGCCGTGCACACTTCCTGCAGCAGTGAGTGCAGGCAGGATGGGGACATCTAGGATGACAGCTCTGCTCCCTAAGCACCAAGCACTACTCACTGGATTGAAACTAAATATAAAAACAAGCTATTAGCACATTGGTAACTTTCCCCTGGCTGGCAAATAGCTCCCCATTCCACTCCTGGTCACGATGATGATAGCCTGCCAAATCCATCAGCCACTCAATCAGCGCTGCAGGGTCCCGAGTACTCATGCCATGGAAACACCGGATGAACACCACGTGCACACGGGCCTGGCATTTACGGCTTTGGCTGGCAGCGTATCCAAGTGCAAAGGCAGAGCCTGAGTGAGTTCCACGGGGCAGGCCTGGGAAGCTGTCCCTCTGATAAGCCAGCAGCTCTGGGAAGCTCTGCAGCAAACCCACCAACAGCAGGGAGAAACTGCCCCTGGAACAGACTTGTCTCCAGCTCATTTTCCCCACAGCATCTGATCAGGCTAAGGAGGGCCCCCATCGTCAAGCTGCTTCAGATGGAATAAGAGACCTGACCCATCACCCAAAATTTGAGTGGACCCCTTGACTCTGTGCCTGTAACTCAGCCTGCTTCTCCCCACCTCTCCATCCCAGCTGATGCCCCAAAATTTTAGCCCAACCCCTTGGCCCTGTGGCAAGGCTGGAAAAGCAGAGCTCTAGCCATGGGAAGCCTGCCTGAGCTCTAGGCCAGTGGGTCTCAACCTTTCCAGACTACTGTACCCCCTTCAGGAATCTGATTTGTCTTGCGTACCCCACTTAAAAACTACTTGTTTACAAAATCAGACATACAAAAGTGTCACAGCCACACTACTACTGAACAGTGGTTGGCTCTCTCATTTTTACCATGTAATTATAAAATAAATCAAACGCAATATAAATATTGTACTTACGTTTCAGTGCATAGTATATAGAGCAGTATAAACTAGTCATTGTCTGTATGAAATTTTAGTTTGTACTGACTTTGCCAGTGCTTTTTATGTAGCCTGTTGTAAGATACGGCAAATATCTAGATAAGTTGATGTCTCCCCTGGAAGACCTCCGGGGCATACCTCCCAGGGTACCCCTAACCCTGGTTGAGTACCACTCATCTAGGCCGAGTCTGCTCCCTACAGCTAGGCTCACTACTTCTCAGGTCTCGCTTATGTGGCCGACTCTTTACAAAGTAGAGGACAGGCTGCCTGGGGTGAAAAGACCCTGTCCCTGGCCAGGCCCTGCTCTCAGGCTGGTCTCCCCCAAAGCCCACTTCCCCAGGAGATGCCTTGTGGGAGGCTGTCATAAACATACAGCTAAAGGAGCATAAAATCCCTCCTTTACCTGTAAGGGGTTAAGAAGCTCAAATAACCTCGTTGGCACCTGACCAAAAGGACCAATAAGGGAAGAAGATCCTTTCAAATCTATGGGGGGAGGTTTTGTTTGTGCTCTTTTTGGTTGTGCTCTCTTGGGACAGAGAGAGGGACCAGGCAGGAAAAAACCCTCTCCTAAAACCCTACCTGAAATAAGCATCTAAGTTTACAAAAACTGTAAGTAAAGCAAGGAAATGCATTAGATAATCTTTTGTTTTAGCTTGTGAATTTTCCCTGTGCTAAGAGGGAGGTTTATTCCTGTTTTTTGTACCCTTAAGGTTTTGCCTAGAGGGGAATCCTCTGTGTTTTAAATCTTACTACCTTGTAAAATTACCTTCCATCCTGATTTTACAGAGGTGCTTCTTTTACTTTTTTCTTTATAATAAAATTCTGCTTTTAAGAACCTGATTGGTTTTTAATATCCTAAAAACCCAAGGGTCTGGTCTGCACTCACCTTGTTTACCTATTTGGTTAGTATATTATTCTCAAGCCTCCCCAGGAAAGGGGGTGAAGGGGCTTGGGGGGATATTTTGGGGAAACAGGAACTCCAAGTGGTCCTTTTCCTGAATCTTTGTCTAACTCACTTGGTGGTGGCAGCGATACCGTCCAAGGACAAGGAAGAATTTGTGCCTTGGGGAAGTTTTTAACCTAAGCTGGTAGAAATAAGCTTAGGGAGTCTTTCATATGGGTCCCCACATCTGCACCCCAGAGTTCACAATGGGGAGGGAACCTTGACAGAGACCTTGCTAACCTAAGCCTGTGGAGCAGCAGGCACTGGCTTCTGGAGTCTCCTCAGCCACCAGCTCTGAGCATTTCCCTCCCCAGCCACAGCCAGAGGAGAGAGCAGAGCGGGAAGAGCAGGACAGAGCCCAGAACAGAGAGAGCATTGCCTCAGCTGGGAACGGCCTGGGAGAGAATTGCCTGCACTGTAGAGAGCCGCGCTCAGGGCTGTTTTGACCCCTGGACCGGAGAGCACTCCCCACCCAGGCCCAAGGCCCATGACAGGATCACTTGAATCAGTGAGGGACCAGAGGGACTCATAAGGGCTCCCGTCCTCTCTCACACCAGGCAACAGGCTCCAGAGTCCACAGACATTTCTCATGGCTCCAGGCAGACGCCAGTGGAGCCTAGATGAGCCCTCTTGCTCATCCTGCCACCGGGCGCAGCTTCCAGCCGGGCCCTCTCTCCCGCCGCCACAGCATCAGTCCAGGCCTTGTCCCGCCAGTCTGCCGAGCGAGGCCCCGAGGCAGCTAGCAGGGTGTGGCTGCAGCAGGAGCCGGGGGGCTCCTGGCTCTGACCCCAATTCACTGTGTGACTGGGGGTCAGTCACTCCCTGGGCCCGTCTCCACTGCCCCTCCCTAGATCACGGGGCTGGTGACACCACCCCGTAGGGGACGAGGTCATTTGCGCTAGCAACATGCCCTGACGCCAGTCCCTGCGCGAGGCTCCAGCTGCCGGACTGCACAGGGCCCAAAGGGCTGGGTCCAGATTGTCATCTGGGTTCCAGGCCAGCTTCTCCTCCAGAATCCCAGCCATGGCTCCAGGGCCCTGTCCTCCCTCAATGCTGCGGGTGGGTGGAGTCCTTCAGGCGCCATGGGGCAGCCCCACAACCTTCTCCTGTCCCAGCCCGTGGCCTGCAGAGCGCAGAGGCCCCTTGCTCCTCCTCTGCTTCGCCACAGTCAGACCAACACCAGCCTCCACCGCTCCTGGAGTGGGGGGCCATGCACGCAGGCCGATGCTGACAGTCCAGCCATCACCCCAGGGAAGAGCCGGGAAGAGCTGACGGTAGCTCCCCTGGGTGTGCTGCCCCCGAGCTGAGGAGCCCAAGGGCTCTGGTGATGCCGGAGGCACTGGGTGCCTGGGGCCTGGCAGCCCTGCCCCTCACCGCTGGAGCGGGTGGGAGGAGAGCTGGTGCCTGGGACTCCTGATGAAGTTACGTCCGCGGGCACCTGGGAGCAGCACAAAAGCCCCTCGCCTCAGCTTGGGGGCAGGCGCCTTGGCCAGGGAGAACAGGGGTGGGAGGAGGAGGCGGCGCAGGGTCAGGGCCTGTCTGCAGCCAGACGGCTACCGTGGGAAGCAGGAAGCTGGAGTCACAAGATGCCCAGTTGCCCAATGGGGGGATGACGGGGCCACCCACGTCAGGGTTTCCTGCTGTGTCGCGGGCCTCCGCGCGGTTGGACGGGCAGTGCTGCCACCTGGTGGCTGGCACGGGCGCCATCACCTCATCTCACGCCCAGGCCGGCGGCCCTGGGCAGCTGGGGCAGGCTCCTGCCTGCACGGGGGCAGGCTCCTGCCTGCACGCTGCGGACCGAGCGGGGCTTGCGGGTCACTGTGAGACAGAGGGAGAATATGGCCGGCATGAGAGAGAGTGTCCAGCGAAGGGCAACAAAAATGATTAGGGGTCTGGAACACATGAGTTATGAGGAGAGGCTGAGGGAGCTGGGATTGTTTAGCCTGCAGAAGAGAAGAATGAGGGGGGATTTGATAGCTGCTTTCAACTACCTGAAAGGGGGTTCCAAAGAGGATGGCTCTAGACTGTTCTCAATGGTATCAGATGACAGAACGAGGAGTAATGGTCTCAAGCTGCAGTGGGGGAGGTTTAGATTGGATATTAGGAAAAACTTTTTCACTAAGAGGGTGGTGAAACACTGGAATGCGTTACCTAGGGAGGTGGTAGAATCTCCTTCCTTAGAGGTTTTTAAGGTCAGGCTTGACAAAGCCCTGGCTGGGATGATTTAACTGGGAATTGGTCCTGCTTTGAGCAGGGGGTTGGACTAGATGACCTTCTGGGGTCCCTTCCAACCCTTATATTCTATGATTCTATGTTTCACCACTCCCAGGAGCCAGGGGCAGCTGCAGCATGTGCCCAACCCCCAGCTCCCTCTGCCGCCCCGCTGTGCTGTGACCCCTCTCACCAACACCAGAAACTTCTCAACCTGCGGCCAAGAGCATCTTCCCCGGCCCAGTGCTACCGGATGCCTCAGCTCCCTCCACAGACTGGGGCAGAGGGGAGGCCTCAAGTTACAGCCACTGCCCTCAACCTCTCCCATTACCCCACACATCCCCCTCTAGGCCCAGAGCCCTGCATCCCAGGGGCCTTTGGGCCAGTCCTTGCAGCAAGGCAGCGGGGGGGTGAGGGAGAGTTACAAAAGCCCATGACCCAGCCCTTTTGGCCGGGAGCTAGTCGGTTCTCCCACCAGCCATTGCAACAATCAAACAACGACCCAGGGCCTGGGAGCCGGGGGTGGAGGTTGTACAGCGGGACTTACCCAGGACGTGGGAGGCCTCTCCTCAGCACACTGTGGCAGCAGTCTCTCACCAGCCCATGCCCTGGGCTTCTCCGCCCGGTATCGGGACAAGACACAGCATCAAGGCTCATCTCAGAAGTGACAGCAGCCGCTGACTCAGTCCTCTTGCCACTTCCCCTTTCCTGAGTCACACACAAACCCGCCCCTCCTGGCCTGCGATTTGCCCAGACCAAGGTAGCTTAGTTGCTTGCAGACACCTGCAGTGACCCTGCTGGGTGACATGGACAGGAGAGGCCCAGAAGCAACCCAGGGCCACCCAGGCTGGCAGCTCACAGCACAGCCCGAGTCGGCAGTGGATGTGCAGCCAGCAACTGCCACAAATGGCTTCCTGTTCCGCTCAAAGAGAAACCGCTTTGCACTTGCCTGTGCACAAGTGCTCAGCATCCCACCTCCCTCCAGCACTCCTAGGGAGTGGCAAGGCTCCTAGGGGAGGTTGCCTAATACTTTCCAGGATCCAGCCTTGTGCCCTTTTTACCGGCGCGCTCCTCTGCCACTGTGGTTTGCTGCCAGGCCCTGCGCATGGCCTGCCAGAAGCCCTGCGCAGCACTACAGGGATGCATGAAAGCGAACAGGAGATGAGCCGGGTCCCAGCATCACAGGGGCAGAGGTGGGATGATGGGATAGAGCCATGCTGCAGCACGCAGTGCAGCAACTGGCACTGGCTAATGGAGACCGACACCAGCAGGACAGACCCTCCTCTGCTCTCCAGGCAGGAGGGGGAGTCGGATGCTACAAGACTCTTTCCTTGTCTGGGCACCTGGCTGGCGCCAAGCCCGAGCGCACCCACCGCTCCTGTGAGAGCTCTAGCTGAAGGGCTGACCTGCTCCCTCCCTCTGGCAGTGGGTCCCAGGAGAGAAAGTAGGGGTGTCTCCTCGCTACCGGCACCCCTGTCCAGCTGGCTTAGCTCTGGGCCCTGCAAGTCCTGGGACGTGCTGCCACACGCAGGTTTCTGGATCAGAGTCACCAAAGGGCAGGATGTCAGGATGCTTCCTGACACATCCTTGCAGCCTAACTGGTGTGAGCATTGTTTCATGCTGTGGCAAGCACAATCCAGCCCAGCCCTAACCAGAGCAAGAGTTGCTCACCCGCCAGTTACTGAGACCGTGGCTTCGGCAGTGCTTGGAACAGCTATTACCCTGGGCTCCAGGAAACCACAAGAGTGAATAGGAATCAAGGTTTTAATTCCTCTGCTGCAAGACCCAGATAAGCATCTGAGATCAGACGGTCCCACACTGGGCAGGGTGCCCCAGCCTCGCGGGAGGCGACTCACCCTCAGATCAAGTGAGGAAGGGACATTGCCTTCTGGCTGCATAGCACCTGGCAAGCTGCTGGCACTACTATATATAAACAACCACCCTGCAGTGAGAGAGGCAGGGAACGGAGAGCCCTACCATGCCCTGGCCTTTTGCTGGGACAGTGTTTTCCAAATACAGTTTGTTGGATTTTCTTAGGCCAAACACAGTCACCTTCCCTCTCTCCCATCCCCACCTGCCTAGCATCAGCCGCCTGCCATGCACCTGCTCCAGGCCCAGGCCACTGGGGAGAGTGGTCCTCCAGACCTCACGACTCCAGCGTGCACACCTCACACCACAGGGTCCTGGTCCAGAACTGGGGGTGTTACACGCTACTTTGCTGTATTAGAAGCAGGGAGAGGGCGCATCGGCTCTACAAGCCAGGTGCCATTAGCCTCCTGCTCCCTGCTGTGCATTTACTGCCCGCTTCCAGCACCCACCTCCCACTCCTGCCCAACCTAGGCAAGCTCAGCCACAGCCGCTTTCACAGTTCAGAGGCATCTGACCCAAACCTCGAGGGAGCTGAGCAGCTGCTCTGAGGGGACACTGGCTGGAATGATACCCAAGGAAGTCTAATGGTGGCTAGTGCTTTATGCTCTGCCCTTGGGGAACTTCAAAGATTTGTCCCTCCAGGCTCTGGGATCCCCACATGGCCACAGAGCTCTCCCTTTCCCTCAGAGCCCCATGTGCAGTGTGGAGCCCCAGCCGTCAGTGGGTACTGCAGGTCTGTGTTTAGAAAAGGACAGCTTGCCATCCGTTAATCCTTTGCAGATAGGGCTGAGTGAAAATACCTTGCCCCATCCTCTCCAGCCTGCAGCTAGACAGTCAAGCAGTTCCACATATTCAGCTTAGGTCCACGTTGACCCTGAAAGCTAACAATGACAATTTAAAACCTCTGCATCATTAATTAATGCACAGATAGTAATTTCAGAAGAAGTGGCAAAGAATCCTGTGGCACCTTACAAATTAGCAGACGTATTGGAGCACAAGCTTTTGTGGGTGAAGACCCATTTCGTCGGATTTCAGAAGAAGACATCTGGATTCTGTGGGCACTCACCATGTGCTACCAGCGTGTACCTCTGCTGGCCCCACCTAAATACATTTGGAAAAGCCCTTCTCATTCCTTGCAGACAGCTAGTTAAGCGTGTGTGTTTTAAAAGTGAGGGGCAGGAATGTGTTTGTGGAGCCATCTGCTGCAGATGTTTGCAGGATTAACGCCACAGGCTGAGCATGGTGCCCAGGGCCCCTGCGAGCTACAGAAGCCTCTTACCAGAATGCAGTTCCTTGTAACACATTGAAACAGGAAGCCTTGACAAGCACTGTCCTTTTCATAGGATCATAGAAGATTAGGGTTGGAAGAGACCTCAGGAGGTCATCTAGTGCAACCCCCTGCTCAAAGCAGGACCAACCCCAACTAAATCATCCCAACCAGGGCTTTGTCATGCCGGGCCTTAAAAACCTCTAAGGATGGAGATTCCACCACCTCCCTAGGTAACCCATTCCAGTGCTTCACCACCCTCCTAGTGAAATAGTTTTTCCTAATATCCAACCTAAACCTCCCCCACTGCAACTTGAGACTATGGCTCCTTGTTCTGTCATCTGGCACCACTGAGAACAGCCAAGCTCCATCCTCTTTGGAACCCCCCTTCAGGTAGTTGAAGGCGGCTAGCAAATCCCCCCTCACTCTTCTCTTCTGCAGACTAAATAATCCAGTTCCCTCAGCCTCTTCTCATAAATCATGTGCCCCAGCCCCCTAATCATTGTCATTGCCCTCCGCTGGACTCTTTCCAATTTGTCCACATCCTTCTTGTGGTGTGGGCTCCAAAACTGGATGCAATACTCCAGGTGTGGCCTCACCAGTGCTGAATAGAGGGGAATAATCACTTCCCTCGGTCTGCTGGCAACGCTCCTACTAATGCAGCCCAGTATACCGTTAGCCTTCTTGGCAACAAGGGCACACTGCTGACTCATATCCAGCTTCTCGTCCACTGTAATCCACTGTAATCTGCCAAACTGCCGCTGAGCCAGTCAGTCCCCAGCCTGTAGCAGTGCATATGATTCTTCTGCTACAACGAGCCCCCACAAAGACAAAGCAGGGAATCCTGGGCACAGAGAGCAGCAGGAGGCTGAGGGTTGCATGCCCTGGACAAGATCTGCTCACTATGGGCACGTTCAGGAGATTAATGGATGTTTTTTCATTGCAACCAACCTGCTGGCGGAGCTGCAGCCCATCTGGACCCATCTTGTTCTAAAGGGTAAATATTTTCACTAGGGCCCTGCCTCCCAAGCCAGGAATGTAGCATCTCCATAATATGCCACCGCCCCACAATGCAACCCCCTTACCTACAACACTGGCCAGCACTGGTGCCGCTTGGTGGGGGCAGCACCAGCGCAGACAGAGCACAGGTGTCGGAACCAGGGGTGCAGGGGGCTGCCGCACCCCCTGGCTCGAGGTGGTTTCCATCATAGCCAGGGTTTACTGTTTAGTTCAATGGCTCCCAGCACCCCCACTGTACCAATTGTTCCAGCACCCCATGCCAGAGTTGTTTCTAGTGTGATCTCAGCTTGCTGGGAGCAGCCAGAACTCCAGGGACAATGGCTAGGAGGCCGGCACCTCTCGTCACAGTGGGGAATTCCTCAGGAAAGGCCAGCCTAGGCACTGCAGTAGCCAGATCTGCAGGCCGCCTGCGGAGTCCCTCGTGCATTAATCATGTGTTTGAAGACCTTGTGCAAGAGGCTCTGTAGCGCTGAATCCATGATGCCCCGGAACCAAGCCAGACGCTGGTTATATTCCAGGCAGAGTCTCAACAAGAAGAAAGAGGATTTCACCAGGACTGACATATCTGTGTTTGTGTCTAGTGCCTCCCTGAATTCCCATTAACGAGAGATGGGCCTGAACTGAAACCTGGGACCCAAAGACTCCTAAACTCAAGAGGAAATCCCCAGCTAGATACAAACTTCTAACCCAGCTCCTGTTTGACACCGAAGACCCTGACAGTTTGGATCTGAACTCTGTGGCTGAGGCCCAGAAGGCTGGTTTGCCTTTCTCAGTCCTGGGAGACGTGTGCACACCAGACGCCGGGGTCCTGACTGACTTTAGCAGTCAGTCAGATCACGCTGCTGTCGTATTTTAAGGAATATATGGAAGAGTTTGAAAAGTGTCTGCGCTATTTCAAGCACTTTAATGTGAGTTCTGTATCAGGGACCATTTCCTGGTGCCTGTAGCCCAGACTTGCAGCCAGCTGCCAGTACTCCAAGAGGCTTCTCCCTCTATTGTTAGAGGCACTAGATGGCATCACTACAGCACGGAGATCATTCAGCCCTTTACTCTCTCTCCACGTGCATCCCTGGCAGATTCCAGCACGGGCGGATGAGGGAAACACTGATAAAATGCAACAAGCTGCCCCATGTTTCGTAACAGTACAAAGTGAACAGCAGCCTTTGGGGATAGGAGCCAAGTGCTCTGTGGGCCAGGGCAGTGTAAGCCAAGACACAGCCAAGACTGTCACAACTGCAAGTGCAGAGATTGTGATCTGGGACTGGGGACATTCAGAGCAGCAGCACCGATTACGTAACACTAACCGCTGAAGCGGAATCACGTTCTGGAGAGCGAAGCTCCAAAACAGGCCATGCAATGACACAACGTGACACAGGCTCTCAGTACTAACAAAGGAACCTGGCACGGCCAGCGATGGGCAAGGCAGGAGAGTGCAGTGAGGGGCTTGGGCAGCAAGGAGCACACAGAGAGGCTCTGCCCTGGGCAGGAAGGACTGGGGAGCACCGGCCATGGTGGGGCCTGAAAGCCAGGTCTGCCATTGGGCCCCCTGCAGGGATGAGTGGGCCTGGCTCTGACAGCATGACAGATTTGTGGTGCTCAGCAGCCAGACCGTGGGACTAGGAAGACGGAGAGCATTATGCTTGAAGCATTTAGCACTGTGATCCCACAGAACCTCAGCCCGCCATCAGCAAGCCCACCGACATGGTGTTTAAATGGACCAGGCCTGGGCAGAGCAGGAAGGGCCAACCACAAATCTGAGCATGCGGCCAGGAGAGGGGGTCCAAAGGTACTTCCTGTAGGTGGCTGATGTTGCAGCTACCAGGTACTGCAGTTCCTAGCATTGATCAGACCAGCTGACTGGACCTGGAGCCAGAATACAGGTGGCCCTAGGAACTGCTGATCTGGGCTGATGCGTGTCACTCTGTGGGACACCGGCACATTTTCCCATCCGTCTGGGAACAGCCCCTAGAAACAAACAGCTGCCAGCAGAAGTGCCCTGCGCCACCCCCAAGGATTAGAACTCACTCCAGAAGAGGAGAGCAAGAAAAGCAGCCTCCAAATGAACAGCGCTGCACCCTGCCATGGGGGCAGCTACCCCTCAGTCATGGGCTGATCATTTGAAGAGATTCCCAGTTCCCAGGGCCAGCCAACATCTGCGGCATGTCAGGAGTGAGGTCCCTCTGGGCGAGCCAGCAGTTTTAGCTGGGAGCTGATCATGTTCCAGACTGGACCTTGCAGTGCATTGTACAAGCATGAGCTGGGGACAGAACTAGAGCAGCAGGGGGAAGGGGCAGGTCAGCTGCTGCCTGACACTCACACCTGTTCTGAAAGGAGTTCACAGTTAGCCAGGCTTCCTGCCTGCATGGTAAGGTCCCGTCTCAGACAAGGCAGGGTGGGCCCTGTCTGCTCTTCAGTTGCTACCTTGGCTTATGGTACAAGGGCAAGAGGACAGTCAATGAAGTGTAAATAACTCATAAAAGGTCTCACTTTGTTTCTTTACATCATGCACAATTAGCTCTGGAACTCATTGCCACGGGATCTTGCTGAGTTCAAGAGCTTAGCAGGATTCAGAAGAAAATGAGCCTTCTTTTGGGGATAATGAGACTATCCACAGATACATAACTGGACAGAATCTTGTAAGGACAAACAGTCCTGGCCTTGGAGCATAAGCAAGCTTCTAACAGGATTTCAGGAGACCCTTTCCACAGCAGGCTGCTCTATAATTTTTCATTACTGAATTCTGATACCTTCTTCAGAAAAGTCTGGCACAGGGCAGAATGGGCCCTTAGTCTGACCCAGCCCCTGGCCATTCCTGTGACCTTGGTTTGGTGTTCTGCCTTGTTCCCTTTGCTCCCCACAGTCACTGGATTCCTTCATTTTCTAAGATTGGAATTTCCTCAGATTTTTTGTTTACTTGCTTAACCTATAAATAACCATTTCCCACAGCCAACAATGCTCAGGGTGACAGGCAGGAGGGATGCAAAGTACCAGAGGCAAGGTGGCAAATTAAAAATTGACAAAAGAAAATACGTTTCCACACACTATGAAGTTAATCTGTGGAACTCACTGTCACAAGATGTCATTATAGCCAAGAATTGAGCAAGATTGCAAGCATGATTGCACACAGTGTTAAAGATTACATCAACACTGCAATAAAAGACTCATGGCAGGGCCACTGCTGACTCAGGTCAGCTGAGTAGGGCTTGTGGGACTCTGGCTGTGCAGCTAAAATTGCAGTGTAGACATTTGGGCTCAGGCTGGAGCCTGGACAGTATCAGAGTCCAGGCCAAGCCCAAACATCTACACTGCAATTTTTAGCCCTCGCAGTCAGAGTCAATTGACCCAGGCTTTGAGGCTCAGTGCCACAGGTACCCAAAGCCTTTTACAGCTAAAGCCACAAGCATCAGGCCTCAAGCCAATGCATGTTAGGGGTTAGGACAAGCCCTTCCAGGAGTGCCCACTATGGAGTTTCTGCATCTTCCTCAGAAGCAACTCGTGCCAGCCACTGTGGGAGACAAGAAACTGATCAGATGGAGTTTGGGTCTGACCCAGTCCGGCATCTTCTCATCCCCAGCGCTCCCAGAATTAGGGGAATGAGCCTGGGATGCTCAATGCACTAGAAGCTTCTCAGCCGAAAGGTGTGTATGGGCGGGGGTTTGACTTGTCCCCCAGCCTCGGAGGGGAAGGAACAAGAAACCCCTGACTAGGGAGATGGAAAGAGAATCTGCCACGTGTCAAGGAAACAGTGACCTGGACCAGCCCTCTTCCTTCCCTGCCTCCCCTCAAAGGCAGGATCCTGGCCCCAAGACTCTGCTTTCACAAGGGGAGACAGAGGTGGCGTCAGGTCGGAAGGTGAATAGCCATCTCCTGGGCTGGGACAGGCCGCTGGGCTCTCACAGAACAGCAGAGTGAGACCTCCAGCCCCTGAAGAGCAGCCGCCATGAGGGGTTGCCCAACTCCTGGTTTCCTGTGGCATGTGCGTGACTGGCTATGGGGTGGGGAGATGCAGAGATGGAGGTGCCCCCCAGTACATTATAGCATTGTACAGAGCATGCGGGAGGGATCATGCAGACGGCCCTGCAGAGCCGCTGAGCCAAGCGGCAGGGCACCCAGACAGCATGGCCACATGAGCTGCCACATACCCACTGCCTGGAGGGACGAGAGCAGTTTGTCCCACTCCAGCTGGCTCTTCTCTCCAGACCCTGGGGGCAATTGCCGGCATTCAGAAGCCAGGTACCCCTGGTGGCTTTGTCCTCAGACTGCTAAGAATCAGGAAGGCTCTGTCCGGCCAGGTCCTGTGGGCTGGTGGGGGTGGAGGTGCCTCTTTGGCCCAACTGAACTGTGCAAACCTGGTTTGTGCCGATGCTCAGCTGCCCCGTCACCAGCAGCTGCACAAGCAGCTTCGCTGTGTTATTCCCAAGCCAAAGACTTTGGGCCAGTTTGTGTCTTTCCAGGCCAAACTCTTGGCTGCTGCTGCTGCTATTAAAGCTACAGGCCAGACAGCGCACAAGCCGGTCTCCCCTGCCTCTGTCTGAAGGCCAGACTCCCTGGGTCGCACCGGGCGCCTGCACCAGGACTACTGCTGCCATGGGAAGATTCTTCCCCAACCGTTTGCTACGATCTATAGAAGAAGCCCCCCAGCCCCAGCCACGAGCGAGGCTTCCACGGAGATCAGACAGTGCGGGATGAACCCTTACCAGAGCGGCAGCTCCTCTTCCCCACTCCATTCGTCTTGGAGTCATGCTGCTGGTACGAAGCACGTTTTCCTTTTGCTGTTATGCAGCGGTGTAAACAGCTCTGATCTCCAGGAAAAGCCCATTGTCTAGAAGTCCGATACATCCGCCTGGGCAGAGTGAATTCTTGTGGAGGCTTGGCCATAGCCGTAGCCAAGTGGCTGGACAAGGAGCAGAACCACCATGCTGAATTGCCTGGAGAGAGCATATGGATGGTTCCTGCTCCAGAAGAAGGGATTTACCTTTTCAATGGTCTGCATTAACTGGTGGCATCTGACAGTACGCACACCACGGATGTCACCCAGACCCTGCCCCACTCCCTGTGGCTTGCCCCAGGAAAGCCCTACCACAAGGCAGTATGTACAGAGCAGAGCATTTACAGCTCCAGCTGGAGTCAATGGGCACTGCAGGTGCTCAGCACCTCTGGGACTCAAGCCCATAATCCTTAGCCCACAAGCTTCCTCCTGAGCAGGATTTCTCTGCCTCTGCCCCCACTTGTGTCAGACACACATTCAGCCTGGTGAGCTCCTTCGTGGGGCTCATGAGACTTGCTTGGTTTGGGTTCAAGGGTGAGTCAGAAGAAAAGCTCTGCACCTCCACCCAAGGGCCTAGTCGGACATCTGCTTTCCCAGCCCGAACAATTCTGTGATATCACAGGTCACTGTCTACGCCACAAGTTGTACCATCCTCATCTTATGGCACATAAAACACATTACATGCAAGCATACCACATGACAGTCCACTGTATGAACCTGCAGACCGAGGCCAGTATAAGCCAGGCTATAAATGAGGTTGAAGATATTCAAATGTGTGGATCACTACTAGCACCAAGTGGGTGGGACAACACAGTTAAAAGAGATGCCATCAGTGCTTGAAATCTAGTCCTTTTGGGAGGGGGAACTGAGTGAAAAGCAGTTCAGGTCCTAGACTTGTTCCAAACCAATTTTTATGGGTTTTACAAACATAGTTTCTTTTAAAAACATTCTTCTCACTCTTGCTGCTTTGTGATAGGCCCAGATGAACAGCTGAGAAAGCTGATCTTAGAGGGGAAAGACTATACAAAAGGCCAGCGAATCTACACAGCAAACTAACTGGAAAGAGTTTCCCTCCAGTTTTTGGTTCTAGCCATTTCAGGGGTTACTTGTAATAACAGCAGGTAAAACATTTTCAAGGGGCATAGTTTTAAAAAGTTGAGGCTATCCCCTTTACTCGCCTAATACGGGTGGCTGTATTTTCTGGTTGCAGTCCAGGCTATGTTAGTGAAGAGCAGGGTGAACTGCAAGGAGATTCAGAAGGCACTAGGAAATTGGGTAACAAAACAGCAGATTAAATTTATCTATTCTAAGTGTAAGGTAATGTCCAAGGGAAGGGACAATTTAAACTCCTCTCACGCACTGATGGGTTCTGAATTAGCTGGCCTCCCAGGAAAGTAAGCTCCTAGGCATTAGGCTGACATTCACTCGTCACTCAGCAGCAGTTAAGGAAAACAGGGTTTTGTTGTACTATAAATACAAACAGGCTATTCTATAAATTGGTGGCATGCCCATTCCCTAGAATCCTGCATTCGGTTTGGGTTCCTTCTTGCAGGAATAAGGAACGTCTAGAGACAGGCGCTGAAAATCCGATGATTCAGCGGATGTTCACACAGGGAGAGGTTAAAAAGATGAGGGCTATTTTGGCCCTGATTCTTCGAAGAGTTTGGGCTCATTGCAGCATTAGGGCTCTAGTCTATGAAGCAGTACGAGGAGCCAATCGGGGGCTCCCGTTCACTCCATCCCGTAACACAGAGCGACAAGACTTCTTAACAAATGGAAGCAGATGTTTTTTACACAGTGTATAACTGCCCAGCACAGGAGACAACTGAGGCTTACTACTCAGGAAGATGCAAAGCAGGATCCATTACTTACCTGAGTAGGAAACAATATCTGCAATTACAACAGCAACTATAAATCCTCCTGCTTCATGGCTGGAGCTGATCTCCAGTTGGGGTCAGGACGGAAATTTCTCCCTCTGGTAAAAAATAAAACAAGGTGCAAGTGGGAAAAATAAATAAATGAATAAATAAAATGGTTTTACATCAGCCTCTAAAGCATCCAGTGCTGCCTGCTGCCTGTCATGGGACACCAGACTTGATGGGTCATCAGCGTGTTCGATCAACTCTGCGGTTAGGCGTGAAGGAGGTGCCTGGAACAGTCTTATTTAACCTGCCTGTGTGGGACAAGTTCTCTCTAAAAGGCAACAGTGGGGGAAAAAACAAACTAAACCAAACACTAATTTTCCCCTTGGTGTAACAGAACGGCGGCTCTAGACGTCTCCGGGCAGAAGGCGTTCCTTCTTGCCAATGTTTATCTAATGGCTTCACGCTACACACTCCTCTGCCCTAAGGACAGAACCCAGGACAGATCACACAAGCAATTATGCAGAGGAGTTAAACACACCTCAAACCACAAGCCTATAAATTGGCAAGTATGACCTTTTTTTTCTTAACACCATTCATTTTGCCAGTGAAAGTATCGCTTATTCCAAGAGGTGAATCTAATGCTTTAATGTGGTGAAGCAGCATTCAGTGCTGCACAGAGAGCAAGAGACACAAATTACCAGAGTTATTCTGGGATAATTTATTCAGAATTTTAATATAAACAGTTAATTGTTCAATATTTTACACACAGCAAGATTTTTAATATTCAACGGTATTTTTTATACTTGTCACTGCTTGGCTCTTATATGAAAACATTGAAAAAATAAATCAAGCTTTTTTTATTTATTATTTATTTATTTTTAAACCATGGCACATTTTGATCCTTTACTTTATTTCAAAAAAGAGGTATCTGCAAGACTATCAGCATTCTGGGACCTTCTGTGTGCAGAAAGGAAGGCAGGAGCAGCAAGATTAAACACAGAAAATATAAAGACTTCACAGAACTTCACCTGACATTTAACTGAATTTGCCTTCAGTTTATTTAAAGGTACAAGCAGAACAATACCCACTTCTGGCTGAGTTTGATAAAGCTGATGACCAGTACCCACATCTGCATAGTTCCTCAAACACAAACTACTGTTTTGATACTTGAACAAGTGTATTCTGCACCCCACATAAAGCTAAAGGTAAAAGCTTTAAATTTTAAGTAGGATTTTAAAATTTTAATTCAACCTTCCAAAGTCAAAAGTGGCCTCCCTAAAAATCCATCTTTCGGGGTGGGGTAGGGTAAATATTCAGTAATGTGTGCTGAACGGTTATTGGGTGCTGCTGGGAGAATTTAAATTAAATAAGAGTGCTTTGGTAACGAGGGGGATAGTACATCAGAGAAATGCAAGGACTTTCTACTTGAGTCAGTATTTCCCCATTCAACCTAGATTTTTCTATTCATTGTAACACAAAGCCAGAGCTAAACAGAGAATATACTTTGCAGAGTGTTAATATTGGCCCTAATTCAGCTAGTTGCTCAAGCACATGCCTTAATTTAAGTCACTGAGATTTACTCAAGTACTTTGAGAAGTTAGGCATGTAGTTCAGTCTGGGCCAAAGCGTCCATCAATCATGATTTTCTAGAATGAGTGAAATGAATCACTTACTAGGCTTTTGGACAATTTAGGGAGTTAAGAACAAAAAAGACTTTCAGGAACGTTCTTTCTTGCTGACTGCAACTACTTTGACAAAAGAAAGAGTAACACTGTAAAAATTAATACTAACTTTATTATACAATATAAAACTCACCACTTCTTCACCTGTACTCTTATAGCTTGCTTTGTGGTGCAGTACCTTTGTTAAACTGCAAGAATAAGTGCTTATCTTCTGGAAGGACACGAACAGTTGTTTTTTTTGTGTTTAAAGGACATATTTCATGGCAGCAGCTGTTTTTATAAAAACAGAAGTTTTAAAATTGCCTTCAAATATTCAAATTCTTCCAAAGGGAAAAATGACTGTTGGCCTCATTCTTATGATATTCGTAACAAGGCAAGCCAAAACAGAACAGGCTGAGGCATGTTAATGCTCTTACATCAACATTTGTGTACAGTATGCAAGCAGAGTTAACATCGAGCCAAGCAGAAGATAAATTAAAATTGGCCTTTTTATTAAGTTCATAGAAACAACAACTAATCTTATCTCAGAGACTTTATGTATTTCTGACGTTACTATTTCTCGATTCCAATTCATTCAACAGCTCCTTTCCCTGGACACTACTCCTAGGACACTGATAGGCACCAGCTGTGCTTTCAAAGGCAATTAGCTCGTGACATAAAACATGCCCACCTAGTCTCCAAGTAAAAAAGAAGTTCCAAGAGAAGTTTAGTCAGGTGGCTTTTGAGGCAGGCTAGGAAATAAAGAGGATCAAAGTTTCTCCTGCAGTTTTCTTGCTTCCTCTGGTATTATTCAAGATGCCAGAGCAGAGCCTCGGAACCCATCTCACGTGGATTGATGGGGCCCCAGCATGAGCCTCTTTAGCAAACATTTATGGCACAAAAAATTTTGGTTTGATTTCTAACTTGTAAAACAAGCATATAGTCTCAGTAATATCTGGAGGCACCAGCTCTGTAGTGAAGGCTTAGTGCTCCTCAAGGCCCCTTCTTCATAGCACAGTGACATTCAAGAGGGAATTTGCTCTCCTCTCCCCTTCCCCCAAGAAAATGAGGCTCAAGGCTAATTGGCACAGTATCTACCTCACTCCTGTCCTCCTCCTCCATCATATTCTAGGTAAATAGCACGGGAAGCAACTTTGAGATTTTCCAAAGAGAAACCATCATCATATGCAACATACTAAAAATTAAGCAAAAGTGTCCCATTATTACAATACAAATTTGACAGGAAACAGATATACGACCCATAATCCAAAGTACCCTTTAGCAACCTGACAGCAGCCTTTTTCCATCTGATATAGCTGCTTTCCTACTCAATGTAAGAAAGATCGTGAAGTTGCAGCTTGGTCTATTTCATGTCACATGTCTAACCTAATAACTGCTGGCACAGTTAGTTTACGATAATCAGCTCTTCTATTTTACAACGATAGAATATTTACAAGCAGCCACAACAGACATTTTTGAACCTAGCAGATAGGTTTTGCAGTGCAAGGTGTGCTGTATTGCAAGTGAAGTACCACCAGCCTCGCAAGAGGCATTCAGGAAATGGCAACTGAATTTAACGTGCAAATGTTTCTGAGAAACCGGTCTGTTCTCACGCTTTAACGTTTGCATTACAGAAAGACAGCAGTGCACAAGGACTCACTGCTCATCTCTTCTGCTTTGCTAGCTTTAGAAATAGTGTTACACTGTGGGGCTGGACACCTTTTGCAGTGGGGGATGTGGAGAACTTCCTACCTGCATCACAAGGCAGCACGACGGGTTCTCAGGTGAATGTTAGGAAGGGGGCCCATCCTGACATCTACTGTGGTCACCGGTACCAATGATAGCCAGACAGACATGCTCTGGACAAGGAGAAAGAGGGCTTCTCAGTAGCGTGCTGCAACTGCTCAGTCTGAGCCATTCCACCTTGGGTCCTGGACAATTGTTCTCCTCCTCGCCTCTCGCAAAGGGCAGGATTTCTCCCTCAGTGTCTGCCTGTGCTTCTGTTACAGTAACAGTATTTTCAGCTCCCATATGAATCTGTTAAGTTCATGAAAGCAACAGCTCCGCAGGGACCAGGAACAAGCCAATTACTGCTAACGCCCTTTCTGCAAATGAGTTAGTAGGAACAGCTCAAAACTAGAACCTTTTGTCCACCACACACAGATCACATCAACTATTTTCATGCATGGGCCCTGCTGCCTCTTGGCTGGTGTTATAGGAGTAGTTCCCAGCAAGGCACAGTGCCAGGGTCCTTCTGAGCCCCAACACGCTTCAGGATAACGATAATTTCAACAGTATGGACCACAATGTCAACTGTGGGCTAAAAATGAAGATTCTCCAAAGCAAAGGCTGGGCTTTAGCAGAGCATTTTCAATTGTGCTTCTCACCTCTACAGGAAAGCAAGCATCAGCTTTAAACGCTAAGTGCTGTAACAGCTGATTTTTAAAAAAAGGAACTAGATTTCAACACCCACCCCCGCACCCAGAGAGAGAAAGAGAGAGAGAGAGAAAAGAAGTCTGAAGTAACCCATGTGAGGAACATGTATTTATGCCACGTGAATGACTGCCTGGACCACAAAACACAGTATATATTCCCTGCCTTCTTCAAAGAGCTGGACACTGCAAGTCATGTGCACTACACAGGGCCAACCAATATCAACTAAAGCTAGCCAAACCCAATACGGGGTTCCAATATTTTGTACATATAAGGTCTTCTACAGTGCCAATAATAGCCAGAGTCAATCACTTCAATTCTGCAATGTTCCTAAAGCAACAGTATGGTGAGAAAGTTGTACTTTAGGGGTCACATCTCATTATCGTTTACTCCAGATTCACACTGGTATAAATTAAGAACATGGACGTGATCCAAGCTGTCCAACTCAAACTAGATCTATTACGCACTGTTGATTATCTGGTCCACACTGGTCACATGCTATTCCAAACAAAGGCCATTTATTCTACTTCAGGGCATTGCATCAGGAAGAACGTCCAAATACTTAAAATATTTAGCCTTGGAAATTACTATTTTGTCCATATCAGGATATTTTCCTGATCATAGCAGAACTAAGAGGATTGCATCAGTCAAATTTGGCCATTGTGTACTGTACTTGGAGCCACAAATAGGGTTTTGGTCGTTACTGCTTAAGTTAAGTGATAAATAATGATTAGCTGTTCTCCCATCCCACCGGTGAATGGTCCCTCGTATTGGAATCAGCTGATATTGATTTTCCCCAATTCATAATAGGTCCAGACCAGAATATTTCATCCAGTCTAGAGATGCACAATATTAACAATAGCCTTATGGGACACTGAGGTAGACTGTGCCAGAACAGAACAAAAAAAACAACAACATCCCACCACACCCTCCTGCCTAGTTTTCAAAGATAAAAATGTACACGTTTTGTATGTTTTAAGAAAGAAAATGTTTTTTACAGCGATTTTATATTAAAATAAATAAAAATTTTCCTAATAAGAAAACCTCTCTCAATTAGAAAAGTGTGTGAATACTTCTTCCCTGCAGTGTAGCGTAGAGCTGCTAAATAGTTACTATTTTGTAAAGCAAGAATGCAAGCTAGGCCTTTCGAACTGTAAAGTTCTGGCCTCATATTTACACAATACATTTTGGATCTAATTTTGCGAACAATCTTTTTGTACCTTCTCCCTTTGTCCCAACTGAGTCAGGCCTTACAAACATAAGGGGGTGCTGTTCCTTTCAGAAGGTGCAGAAAGTCCATAATCCTTTATCTAGGTGCCATACTACCAGGTGTCTGTAGTTTTGGGTTAGCAGGGAGGGATCAGTGATGTGCTCCCTATTAGCACCAACCCTTATTTTATTTTCAGTGATTGGTCTTTCAATTGCGGGAAGGACGAAGCAGCCGCACGTGGTCTGGAGCAACAAGCCACACACCGACATGCTTAGTGCCCCACCCAGATGAGCCAGGACTGAACCATTTACTCCCAGCACAGGGAACTCACGGAGTCACTGTGTTAGTCATGGCTCCCTGAGCTGTCCACAAAGAAAAGCTGCTGATTTTCACCTTCTGTCTCCCTTTGAAACCATCACCTGCATTACAATGGCCTGCAACATCCAGGGGTTTGCTTCTTTCAAGCCTATTAGTACATTCACTCCCCTCTGCTTCAGCCCCTTTCCCTGACAGTACATCCTTTCATCACTGTAGGAGACATGTAGTTTCATGACGCTTTTCTAACACCCTAAGCTAAACAGCTTTGCCTTTTATGCAAAACAGCAGCCAAACAAAGCCCAGCCCAAAACACAGAAGTTAGCATCCTGAAGAGCTGGAGGCGCTGGCTAAGAACAAAATGGCCCTGTAACTATCCATGGGGCATGATGCAGGTATCTCAGCAAAACACCAAAATCCCACTTCTTCTGCCAGGCCAAATGCCCGCGCAGGCTGCAGACAGGCACAGACTAGCTCACCACAGGCACGTTCAGCTTTGGCTCCACTCTTGGAGCCAGGCACTCCCCGCTCTGGGTTGGGTTAGTGTCTGTTGTTCTGTTAGAGATTTTGCTCTTTCACCTGGCGCCGTTTTCTCCAATGTCTGTGGAAAAGTGCACACGGAAGGGAAAGAAAGTGAAGTACCAGAGCGACGGAAGGCTGAGGCAATGCTTTGTCTGTCAGCCCCCGCCAACCAACTCAAGACCAAACTATTTTATCTTGGGGCTTTAGCTGGAGCTGGCTGACTGTGTGATATAAATCATGAAACCATATTTTGAAGCCTTGTCAAGTACAAACTTAACATGTGCTTCATAGTTCCTAAGAGGGTAATCAGCTAAAATAAAGTTCATTCTGAAATCCATGGACCACTTTAAGACCAAACAAACTCACCAATCCCCTCCCCCAAAAAAGAATCATAAACACTCAATAATTTATATGGTAGTTAACACTTAAAACTAAAAACACTTTAAATATGTTACAACAAACAATATATATAGTCAATGCTATAAGGACAGAAAGCTTGATATCCAGTCAGGGGTTTCTGTTTTGTTTGGTCTTGAAAGTAGCCACAAATCTCAGATTTCTACTCCTTTGGCTCCTAGCATATTTTTCCTCATATGCTAATGAGAGAAAACTACTCCCAAGAGTCCTTAGTACAAAAATAATCTGTTTAGGGTTCAATCACTCCAGGAAACTGGGAAAGAGAGAAGTACACACTTCCAAGAAGAGGAAAGCTTCTGTGAGAACATACAAAACGTATGTACAAAAGAAGTGTATATCTGTATATATATACACACCCCATGTATATATACTGCGCTCACTCACACACACACACACACACACACTCGGATTTAACTCATTAAAAAAGTATGAAAGCAGCAGCTATTGGTCAATCTGAGGAAATGGCGTGTCCAATTAATGGGTGTTAAAATCCTTCGGCTGTAGTGAAAAACATTTCTGAAGAGGATGCCATAAAGCTTGGAATTCTACTGAGAACATTTATGTCCTGCAGAAGTTTTGCTCTGCACTTTTATAATGTAGCTCAGACATCATCGATTTTCATTTCCTTTGTTGGCAAATGTGGATTCTCTTCTTTCAACCTAATTTACAAGGTTAGTTCCTGTTTTGAACCATGGTTACAGAAGGGACAGCCACCATGGAAACCTTTTCCATTTATGTTCACAGATAAGTCCATTGACAACCACTTAACTTGTCAAAAAAAGTCTGTTAATCATAAGATGATTAAAAATCTGAACAGAGAGTTTGTAGTTGTATGTCATACGCTGTGGCAGCAACAACGAGAGTCCTGAGATTCACGGAAGGGAAAAGCAAAGACACAACTCTTGGGCCAAAGAGGTGGTGTTAGGAAGGGCTCGACCTAGGCATGGACAGAATCCGCCCGTTTTTCTTGCCACCATTCATGTGAGTGTAAGGTATATGCTCTTCATAGTTCCCCTTAAGGCCCATGGAGGGCCCATTGTCCCGCCCCAGGACTTTGTCCCTCTGCGAATAGGAGGAAGGGTCAAGGGGTATGCTCTCCATGTTCTCAAAGTCCATCTCGAACTCCTCTGTCTCGGGAGGTTTGTTTTCTTCACTGTAAAAGAATGAGACCTCCTGGAAGCTGGGGTGCAAGTCCTCCTTCAGCATCTCGATGATCTCGATGAAGGTAGGGCGCATTTTTGGGTTGTACTGCCAGCACATCTGCATCAGGCTATGCCTGAAAGGGGACAAAGAAGAGAGTGGGTATCTGGGAATCACTTTTACGAGCACAGACCTGAGTAGGGGCTGGTGTAATTTAATATCCGAACCAATGTTGGGACAAACACGCTGTGATGGCTGTCAACTCTCTGATTCCTGGGTCGAACATTTCAACTTACAGTCTCTTATGTTTTCTTCTCTTCCTCTCCAGTTTCTCTTCCTGGTCTCCACTTTTCCTATTATAGCCTCATGCTCCTCTCCTTCCATGTCTGTCAGGGCCCATGACTCCCTCAGATTCATTCAATTATAGAAACACAGGAATGGAAAGAACCTCCTGGTCATGGAGCCCATTCCACTGCTACTGCAGGACACCCATCATATAACCCTGTTCATAAAACTTACTGAGCTCCATTTTAAAACTAGTTCAGTTGTATTTTTATACCCCACTATTTCTACTGAGAGGCTGTTCCAGAACCTCCTTCCTCTAATGATCAGAAACCTTTTTCTAATTTCCAGTCTCAATTTACTCATGGCCAATTTAAACCATTTTTTATTCTTTTTCTAAGTCTGTTTAATGTTTTCTCTCTCTCTCTACAAGAGGTTTTCTTTTTGAGCCTCCCTGTATTTCTGACCTCCAGTGTTTGCCCTTTCCCCATCCCTCGCATCTCTACCTGCCCTGCCACTCCTCCTCCCAGCTGTTCCCGTGGGCAGCCCAGGTCCTGTTCACGTTCAAATGCAGGCTCTGGAAGATGATGGCTAACACGTCAGACAACATGCAGCCTAGAGCTGGCTAGACTTGGGTAGCAGGACACAAACAGCTCCACTGCAATTTTTAACACTAAACACTGGGGCTAGCAACTTATCTGAGACCCTGCAAGTTTCATTCTAGAAGGACTCGTTATTGGCAGCATGACATTCAGCACTCCAGATCTTAAGCACCATCACTCTCTTCGTAACCCCCACCTGAGTGGCCATAGGGGGTTAAGCCCATTGTTATTCCCATCATTTGGGAGGAGAGTTTCAGTGCTCCCTTGAGGTTGGCTACAGAAGCAAATACTGAGCACATGCTGGGCAAGGATAAAATGCTGATGGAATGACAAAACCACAGGAGAGGACAGACTAACTAGGGCCCTTGCTATGCCTGAGAGACAGGAAAAAGCACAAGACAAGACACTTTCCACCCTCCCTTCCCATTCACCAGATGAGGGATTCCTGAAAGTTAATCCATGGAAAGTGGCCACCACTCTTGCCTAGAAGCAAACCAGGTGGAATTGTCTAACACAGACGTATGACCAGGGGTCAGCCAGGCAGGTGTTGATTTGCAGACAGCTTCTACAGTGCTGGAGCACCCACCCCCTTTTGATTCATGAGCCTCTCCCCAGCATTTACAGCCACTTGGAAGGAACTGCAGAGAAGCAAGCACAGCCCTACATAGCACATCACTCTGCAGAGGTGAATCACTGTGCATTAAAACGCAGCGATGGGAGACGCCTTTCGTTTTGGCCTATTTATATTTTAGACTTTCCCCATGTTCTGGCCTTCACGCCCTCTGGTGTGCACTTTCTCTTCTTATGATCATACAGCCCAGTTTAGTTTGGCTTTCCTTTCTAGTCTCCTGGGCTGCCCTTGACTCTCCTCTTCATCTCTGGGTCACTCAGGATGGGGTGACAACATTTCTTTGTCAGGTGGCTCTCAAAATTCATCTTTGCTCCCCCCATTCATCAGGGTGGGAAGGGGGCGGAATTACAGCCACCTTAAGTGGCCATACCTTAACCAAAGAAGCATAACAGTTCCCACCCGCCTCTAATACTTACAGTCTCTCTGGACAGTTGTCTGGCTGATCCAGGTATCCGCCATCCATTACAAATTTTAGCACCTGTTCGTTAGAGAGTCCCTGGTATGGCTGCTCCGCCAAACTACTTATCTCCCAAAGGACAACTCCAAATGACCTGAGAAAAGACCAGAACCACTGATCAGACTGATACTGATGATCTAGAAAAAACAATGTTCAGCTTACTTTTGGGGCAGGAAGATTTTAGAAGATGCACTATATACTTAAGAAGCTGCTTTAAAATATAATTTCCTGTTCTCTGAAGAACTTACCGCCCCCCACCCCCACCCCTACCCCGATCAAGTCACCCATGTCACTATTAGGAATCCTGCTACAATTCATCATGGAATGCAGAATACAACTTACCACACATCTGAGTAAGCAGTAAAGACACCATCTTTTAGAGATTCGGGTGCCATCCACCTCACAGGCAGCAGCCCTTTGCCTCCTTTACGGTAATAGTCGGTCTCATAGATATCTCTGGTCATGCCAAAATCTGACAAAAGAAGTTAGGATGTATTACCAGTGCCCAGTCCAGCCCTGCCGCTTGCCGAAAAGACTCCGGTTTCTGTAACACGTGCACATTAACACCGTGTGCACCAGCACAGAAGGCGGGGTCAGGCACCCACAGCGCTGGACTCCTCCTACTTCATTCCACTGGCGTCTTCCACAATCCTCTCCTGGATCTCTGCAGTGTGGGAGCCACAGTCACTTGCCTTGGAGTCTGTCTTGCTGCCCAATTACTCCACCTATGACACCCCAACTTTCAGTCATGCTGCTATCTTGAGAGTATTTAGAGGCTGAGCACCTTCCACCTTCTCCCCGCTCCCCCCAAGTCTTCTTCCTAAACTATTATGCAGCCATGGTACCATTCCACTGGAATGGAAACTGTCACAGTTTAACTAACCCCTATTTTGACTGATCTCTTCCCACTCTGGATGATTTAACTGGGATTTGGTCCTGCTTCGAGCAGGGGGTTGGACTAGATGACCTTCTGGGGTCCCTTCCAACCCTTATATTCTATGATTCTATGAAAACAGAATTCCTTTTGGCCTGAAATTCCAGATGGCTGGCCTCAGGAGGCTTTGAGGGGGGTTTGGATTATTTTTAAATTTTGTCAACTTAACTGGTGTTAAGAACTTGTTTTAGATGTTTGTACTCCATAAAAACTAGTCCTTGGGCCTAATTACATCTTTAGCAGTCCTTAACTTTTAGTTTATGCTCCATGAATAGGATACTTTCTCCGTCACAGTTCTCATGGAAGCAAGAAATAATATGACATTCCCTAAGGAGCTTTCATTAGAAGAAGTTATTAACTGCATTTCAGTAGAAGCTGTAGATGCTGCAGTGAGGCTCACCTCACTTACCAAAGTGCCTGCAGGTCCTTCTGCAAAACAGGTGAAACAGGAAAAGATATTGGGCAAAGGAAGTTCACCTTAGTGAAGAACTTGAAAGCCAGTTAAAAATCAATGGAGATCAGCTGGCTCTTTGTAGCACTAGTCTAGGATTTCACAGAACCTCCTCAACAGTTAAAGCTTAGTATTAGATCTGAAGCACACATTACATACCTCCAATTTTTACAGTAAAATCTTCTGCAACCATACAGTTACGGGCTGCAAGGTCTCTGTGGACAAACTTTTTGGCATTCAGGTAAGCCATACCATCTGCAATCTCTGCAGCCATCTGGATCATCTCTCTGAGAGTGGGTGGGGGACGGCCAGGGTTATTCTGAAGTTAAGTCAGAAAGTATTAAAGACCAAAGCAAGTCAGTCTGTTGTATGACACGCCCACGCCCCAGGCCCGCCCCCCCCAATATCGCTTCTCTCCCACCTTTACCTCAGCATCAGGTCTCAGGGAGCGAAGGTAACTTTTCAGATCTCCATGTGCCATCAGTTCCATGACAACCAGTGTGGGTTGTCCTTTTGAGACCACCCCTAGGAGGCGAACCTGAAAAACAGAAATGGTATTTCTCCCTTAGCGTTGTGTCTGGGCATGGCACATTTGTGAAAATGGAGTTTACAATGAAACCAACGGTGACACATGGCTAGAAAGGGTTAAACAGCTTGCAGGCTGAATGACTCAAAGCCCACTTTTAAAGTCATGTTAGAAAGGTATGCAAATGATAATTAGGGATATTCATGGTAAATAGGCTAGAACTTTGAAATGCAAACCTATATTGTTAGAAGTAATACTAATTGTGTGTATCTTAGATGCTACCCGTAAACAGACAGTTCCTGTCTGTCACTATAAATATTGATTCAGAGATCAAAAGGGATTATTAACATTTGGATGAATCTTGGGTAAAATAATGTCATTTTCTATATGTCTCTTTGAAGGCAATAGACTGCCTAATGGATAAACTGCCCTATGTTAATTTGTGTAACTAGTTACTGGTGGTGTTTAGAAAGCAAAAGGTTACATCAAAAGCCTGTTGTTTAGCCAGGAATGTGTGGTCAAGTGGATGCTAGAACACTGTATAAAAAGACCCTTGGGTCCTGATTCTGTCATCTCAGATCTGCTTAGGTTTCATCAGGGGAAGTTTGAGCTGCAAGACTGAGATCCCAGTTATGCTTGTATGCCCTGAATGAGAGATCTGGACATTGGACTATGACCTATGAACTGAATTCTAAAGGAACTCTTTGCAACTACAAAGCTCACCATCTCTGTTAGGAATCTGAACCCCAATGGATTAAACTCATGTCTGTACATATATTGATCTTTTAATCATACAAAAGAGAGAGTTTTTTAATAAATTTTAGTTTAGTTATTAAGAATTGGCTGTAGCGTGTATTTGGGTAAGATCTGAAGCATTCATTAACCTGGGAGGTGATGTGTCTGATCCTTAGGGATTAGTAGAACCCTTTCATTTATATGATGAAATAAGATTTACAGAAATCATCATATTTGACTTAGGTACCTGGATGGGGTCCTGAGGCTGGATCACTTTTAAGGGAACTGTATTGTCTGGACTTCTGAGTAACCAGGAAGGTAATAAAGAAGCAGTTTTATGCTGGCTTGGTAAATCTAAGTATTGGAATATCCACCAGCTCTATGGGGTTTGTCTTCCCCATTCTTTGCAGTTCACCCTAATTGAGTGACCATAGCTGGCCCCACTCTGGTCACACCAACACTTCTGTAGCAAGATTCCAGAGTGCTGTCACGGGACATGGGGCCCTGTCATGAAGTGGGGGTTTGAAAGAGCACAAGGAAAATTATACAGGAAGACGAATTTTCCAGACGCTGCCTGTCTCTCTCACTGATGGATTTTGCTTCCCTTTCAATCATTTTTTCAGCCGGATCCTCTAGCATTATAAAGCACTAAAGAGACATTAGTTCGAAGGTGGGATTTTCACCAGCAAGTCATTTACTGTAGAGAAACTTCACTTACCACGTGATGGCAGCTGAACCCTTTCATTACAGAAGCTTCATTCAGAAACTCAATGCGCTCCCGGAGGCTGGCAGATTCGTTAACGGTTTTCACAGCTACCCGAGTCTCTGGCTCCCCTTTCACTATGTCTTTGGCTATTCCATCATACACCATCCCAAAGGAGCCTTGCCCGAGCTCTCTGAGAAGGTTAATCTTGTCTCGTGGGACTTCCCATTCATCGGGCACATAAACTGTCATGTGGAGAAAGACATTTCTCAATGAGCAGAGCAGTTACTGGAGAGAGGTTTCTGCAATCAGGCACAAGAGACAGGAGCACCCAGGCCTTGACACTGTTCCCACCTCAGCGAGACAGGGGCTGGTCTGGAGACTGGGGGCCAAAGTCACCCCCTGCCTTGTGCAGCCATTTACACCTGAGCAAGGTGGGTGTGAAACACTGCCTAATCAGACAGCAGTATTTCATACCCACTTTATCCCGGTACAAATGTCTGCACCAGGGGCGAGGCGAGGAGCGTCTGTCCCACAGACAGTAGGACTGAGTCTTGCAAAGTGTGTGCCAGGGAAAATCTGCAGGGTGAGTGACAGAATGCAGCTGCAAGCGCACAATGCAGGTAAAAGGGGGATTATGATCCACAAGCAGACATCCAGCATTCACATTCACTAGTTCAAACACCCATGTCCCGCTCCTGTACTGGATGTAATATTCCGTACTGAGCTCACTTTCCACGAAGATATAACAAATATAAACAAAGAATGGATACAAAGATACTGTTCTAAAACTCAACATCTTAAAATAATCTTGCTGTGTTCAGACTGTCAGCCTTGTGCTGCAGAAGCCTGGGCGAGAGGACAAACATGACTGCTTCAGTGAACAGCCCCCTTCTTACTCCCCTTAACACAATGAAATTGGATGCACAGTACTTTGCTTAAATACAGTGTACTGTCTAAGCTGACAGGCATTCCTACAGCAGGAAAGGGAGGAAACTCCTTTCCAAACCCTTTTCAGTGGATTACACAGAGTAGCCCTGAGAAATGTGAGGCATGCAAAAGATGCAGGTGTTGACTGTGATCCCATTAGATATTCTTTGAAAAGCATCAGTGTACCAGAGATTCTTGAGCAAAAAAACCTGGAGAAATACAACAGCCAAGAGAGGCAGTAAAAATCCCAGCATCACCTTATTTATGTTCCTATTCTGCAAAGTAGCGAGCATGTTAACAGCACACCACTTCCCAATAGTTATTACCGACCCAAAGGTGGGTGGTTGTTTTTTTTAAACTAACTGAGCTCCTCCTCTCTACCCTAGAATTGCTCTAGTAGTAGTATTTTCCCACCCAGGAATGGACAAGAACATCTTTTAAGCTTTTATAAGTTGATCCATGTTTCCCAAGTCATAATTCAAAACCAAGTGAAGCACTGGAATGGTCAGAACCGCAGCATGCTCTCACCATCACTGGCACTCAGGTACTCCGGGTTAGAGGATGCATACAGTGGCCCCGTTGGTCCTTCAGTTTGTCTGGAAGCAAGACAGATACATATAAAGTTTCAGTATTTCTACAGTTTTGTGCCTCGTGTTTCTGTCACCTGAGGCCAGGGGTGGCCAACCTGGGGCTCCAGAGCCACATGCGGCTCTTCAGAAGTTAATATTTGGCTCCTTGTCCGGGGCTGGAGCTACAGGTGCCAACTTCCCAATGTGCCAGGGGGTGCTACTGCTCAGCCCCTGGCTCTGCCACAGGCCCTGCCCCCACTCCACCCCTTCCCGGCCCCTCCCCTGAGCCTGCCATGCCCTCGCTCCTCCCACCTCCTCCCCAGCCTCCTGCAGGCCACGAAACAGCTGATTGGGAGATGCAGGGAGGGAGGGGGAGGTGCTGACTGGCGGGGCTGCCGGTGGGTGGGAGGCGCTGGGATCAGGAGCTGATGGGGGGCTGCTGACGTATTACTGTGGCTCTTTGGCAATGTACACTGGTAAATTCTGGCTCCTTTTCAGGCTCAGGTTGGCCACCCCTGCCTTAGGGCTTGTGAGGCTGACTTGGGCTCATGGGGTTGTTTCATTGCTATGTAGACTTCTGGGCTCAGACTGGAGCCTGAGCTCTGGGACCCCCACCTCGCGGGGTCCAAGAGCCCGGGCTCCACCAGTCCTGCAGCCTGAGTCCCACAAGTCAGAGTCGGCTGGCGTGGGCCAGCTGCAGGTGTCTAGTTGCCATGTAGACATGCCCTTAGAGCCTACATGCAGCCACGTAATTAAAACAACTCCCAAAGCACAGGACAGATAACAGCCCCTGAACTTCAGATCTCCAAAAGGAAGATGTTTCCTAGATAAGTCATTTAGCTGTTCTGCTAAAATCTGTTACCTCTTTTATAAAGCCACAGAAAACTACTAGTCTCTCTCTTTGGAAAAACATTTTGTTGTTCTGCTGAGAGCTATATACATCACCCACCTCTTTTTCACAAATACGTAGGCAGCTCCAATAATTCCAGCAATTATTATGGAAAAAATGATTGGGACAACAACAACAGCAATATTAGACTGAGGGTTCACTGACAGAGAGAGAGAGAGAGAGAGAGAGAGAGGTGTTACATGGGCTTCCAAGCAGTTTAGTCTTTTCTTGACTGAAATCCCCCCTGAAACACCTGCACACCCATGAGTCCAGGGGGAGATCCTGCCAAAGTGACAGGACTCAGAGGTGCTCTCCAGAGTTGGCCCAACACTGCACAAAGCAGGAATCTCTTCCTATCCAAACCTGCTTTGCTCCACCCAGAACAAGATTGGCAAGCGCCTCAGCACTTTGACGGCTGCAGACAATCCAGCTAGCTTGCTAATTCATGTCACAGGCGGGCAAATCGAAGCGCTTATCAACATCCCCGATGATGGGAACTTTGAATACAACCAGAGGTGGCTCCCAAACAATCTCCCATTTCCACTGCCTTCTTGCGCTCCCAAACTCAAGTGCAGAGCAAAGCCATTTCTGACACAAAGTGGATGGGGGTCCTTTTCTCGCTATTCAACTCAATGCAGAAGGCGGCTCTTCAGTTTCAAACAGCCCATTTCCAGAGGTTTCTAAGCTCACACACAGGAAGGCCGTTTGCTTTGCCCCGAAGCCGTAGGCAAGCAATGCACAGCCACCCAGAACTGTGGCCTCAGCATTAACAAATAAGTGAAGGAAATAGATCAGCTTTTAAGAGACTGATTGTCAAGTTTCTCTAATGTGCTTGCCACTTGTAATCCCCAGATCACCATATTTTTCCCCATGCACTTCTATTCCAGGGCCCCTGCTCTGTGCTGTGCTCCCCGCTCCAGAGAATAGCCTGGATTTCTATTAAAACATTAAAACTTTGAGCAAGTGAACTCACAATAATCAGCCACATAGAAATATGTGGGCTCTGTCCACGACCCATTTCCTGCCAGCGAGGTGGCTCGGATTCGGACGCTGTAGTTTCCAGGCTGTAGTCCACGTAACTTACAGCCCTGTTCATTAGCAAACTGCTTACGAGAAACGCAGTAGTGTGCCTCCTGCAGGAGGATGGAAAATGACAGCTTTACTTCACTGCCTCTTGAAGAATGCAGCACAGTCAGGAGGCCTGTAACAACCAACCTCCCTTCCACAGATTAATCTGCAAATCTTCCCCGTCCAGCCCCTGCTGAACCCCAATAGAAAGGGGGAACAGCACAACAGCCCGGTGTCTAGGGAGACTGAGATGATGCTGGAAATAGCAACTTGTGACCAAGGATTATAGAATCATAAAATATCAGGGTTGGAAAGGACCTCTGGAAGTCATCTAGTCCAACCCCCTGCTCAAAGCAGGACCAATCCCCAATTTTTGCCCCAGATCCCTAAATGGCCCCGTCAAGGATTGAACTCACAACCCGGGGTTTAGCAGGCCAACGCTCAAACCACTGAGCTATCCCTCCCCCAATTATGAGCTCCCAGCTCTGGCCTGCCCTAAGGCTGTTACTCCGAGAGCGCTGCTCTCTCCCCCTGTGCCCAGTGAAACACGCACGGGCACTTCCTTGACGTGCAGCCCCTGTTGCAGTCATCCAGGCCCTCCTCACCTGGAGCCATGGCTGTTCCGCAGCACTCCCCCAGACACCGGCGCCGGGGAAGAGGAAGTGCAGCACCATAATCAGTGCTGGCTCCCTGCACGTTTCCAAGTGGGATTACACTATAAATTCTAAAGCACTAAGCTGCTCAGGACCTGATTTCATGGGGGCTGGCTCTGCCAATGGGATGTAAATAAGTGGGTGCTGCTAGTGAGGGTTATCCCCACATTCTGGAGTCTCCCCTCACCTACAGCTCACTGACAGAGCCCAGATTAGTTAAGCTTTCCAGCACCTGTACTTGGGTGGAGAGTCTGGGCCACGTAACAACTGAGAGCAATTCTGGCATTTGGGGTGGATTTCAGAGTCTACTAGAGCAGACATTGCTATGTATCTGAACACACTAGTGGGCAGGCAGCCAGAGCACAGGATGGCAGCTTATCACCTGCATTGTTTATACACAATCAAATATATTTACTGCAAGTCAGAACAGGAGAGCGCCATGAGTCCCCAGGGTCCTTCTGCCTTTGTCCAGGAGGATGTCTGGGAAGGGGTTTTATTTAGACCACTAACACCTGGGTGCTTTTAAATGTATTTCAGTTAACACCATAATGATGTATTACAGCCAGTGAGCAGTTTCCTATGAAAGCCGATGAGAATTCTAATACCCTGGTTAATGGTGATTTTCATTTGGCATCAAATCAACATTCAAAACACCAAAAGAAGAGTTCTTAAATAAACAAAAGGGCGGGAGAGTTAGAGAGGCCAAGACTTCAGCCTTCCTACCAGTTCATAACTTAGGCAGATATTTAACACCCAAAGAAATTCAGTGACTAGCAGTAGTTTATTCCTAACACCATTTATTCATGAAATCATTCACCAATCTCAGCACATACCCAGCCCACTACAGGGAGGGAAGGGCTGCATATCACCCTGAGAGTTGGATTTGAAAGGCAAAGAAAGAAAAGCCATAAAAACATGTTGCCCAAAGATCAAGAAAACAAATGAGAACAACAGCTTTGTTAGTCCAAAGGTTAACTCTGCAAGTGGAATATTCTGCTGATCACCCAAGAAGGAAGCTCATACTAAGCACAGGGCTACAACAAGCAACCAAAGGAAAACAAAAGCTAAATCACAAGCTATTTCAAATGAAGTCCTCCCACGGAGACCTTTTAAAGGTTATTAGCATGAGGACTCTCCCCTCACAGTTCCCCGAACAGCAAAGACACAAATAATTGTGTGTTGGAATGCTCCGATCTTCCCCATTATAACGGTATATCCTGGGTTTGCCTCTCATTGTTAAGTAGTATTAGATCATGTGGGATGCATGCCATTTGCTGTACTGGGCCTCAATTCTGCCGTTTGATCGCGGTAGGCAAACCCTTCCACCCATGCAGAGCCCCACTGGAACCCTGCCCAGGCATTGGGGTCTGCCCATGCAGTTCAGGCTGCAGGGTCAGGGTTGCCATTTATTATATCCTTGAGCTATTATTTTAATTGTTTCGCAATAAGCAGCTGAGATTTACATCTATATCGTTTCCATAGCTTTCTGTGCACTAAAATCCCTACAGAAATTCCCGCACCAGGCTAACAAATGAGAGATTCATGCTGAGGACACCAATTTGTAGTGCTTTCCATCATCATGGAACACACTCCCAGAGGGTAAGGCTGGGCACATTTCTCTGCCGGAGTGGCTGATAAGTTCATGCAAAAAAGAAACCAGACAAACTAGAACAATAGGGCAGGGTGGGCTGCCTTGCATTTCTGGAGCACCATCATGCAAAACAGAACTTCCACAGCTGGGTTTCCATGAACTCCTGCAGCCAGTCCTCTCTTGCAGTTATAGTGATCCACCTTATGGGCAGAGCTGTGCTCCATGTTACTCCTACAGGAGGGGAGTGCATAGCTGTAGCCAGTCACTAGCAGGGAGAGACACACTCCAGGGCACTTTCATCATCATGGTAAATCTCACAGGGATGTGGTCTCCTTGAAGATTGAGCAACATCCAGATCGCATTCTGGCTAGCTCTTTAAAGGGGGTGCTGCTATATTCAGTTTACGTCCATCACTGGCAATCTGCTTGTGCCACCAAAGTTTCTGGCACCCACACGATTGCCAGCTGCGTCACAGCATTCGTTGGTACACACGCTTTGGAATTCACTGGTCTTCCATTCTAATGTGTCCATACCAAGAAAGCTGCTGAACCAGTAGTGATGGAGGCAGTTGGTGGGCTCTGCTTCCAACAGCCTCAATTCTGATCTTATCCCAACACTTGATATGGAGGAGCTGAGTCCAGGGAATGTAGGAATATGCAAATTTAACTTCCCAGCTGCTGCTACCAGCTATCTCCCCATGTTGTGAAGTGCACACCTATTCAAGTACCACCTATGGAGAGGCTGAATGAAAGAAGCTCTCACCTCTGGCTCCCCAAGGCGCCCATAATTCACTTCGTACAGCACAATTAGCCCATTCGGCTCCTTCGGCTCCTGCCACTTCAAATGAACAGCATTTTTTTCCACCAGCTCATGGATAACTGGACCAGCGATGTCATCCGCCTTTGCTGAGACCAACGGATTTTACAAAGTTATGTTTAGAAAAAGCTTTTTTTAAGTTCTAAAATATTTTACAAAATGCAAACCTGACCCAACCCGATATGTCAGATTTTTCGTCTAACCACCAAACAGGGATATTTATTAGCAATAGGTACAGCCCAGTTCATCAGCATGAGATTCCCAAGGCATTTTCTGAAATGCAGCTAACACACCGAGAAAACTGCCATTTAAAAATATTAGAGTCCCCTGAATCAAAGCTCAGTAAAGGCAACTCACCTTCTGGCATGGTTCTGGCACTAACATATGCTGCGACACTGCACCGGGATTCTTGGGCATCATGATTACAAGCATGGAGCTCAATGCGATATCCTGTAAAATGCCGCAGACCTGAGATAACCAAGGACTCCTTAGACTTAACTCTCTCAAAAGGTTTCTGTTCCTCTGCATTTTCAGGTGCTATTGCAGAGGAGGTATTCAGCGAAGATGGGATGGTGGGTACCACCACAGTGGCATTAGCCACACTGCCAAGATCTCTTCGTTTTCGTGATGGCCTGCAGAACAATACATTTAAGAAATTATTCACCATATTTAGCTCAAACATATTTATCTGGGAGTTCAGAGTTCATCTGAAAACTCAAATGCAAGTAGAGTGCATTTATAATGCAGCACAAACTACAAAATTCAGAACTTTTTGTTCTAACCCCCGTCTCAATGTCTCTGCAGAAACGCTACCTTTTAGTGGTGCCTGTGGTCTTGATCTACCTTTGTTTCATAACTGTACACGGAAATAATAAAAGCTAAGGCCAAAGTATGCAACGACTCAAGTTCTCCCAATTCAGCACAGCTGAACATAACAATGTTACTAATCTCTGGGTTCCACAGAGATAGGATGCTGCCTTAACAAGACTGCAATACTCAAGACTTTACCCTGCATTTAATGTAGCTTTGACCATATGGGATCATGTCCTAAGCCCTGAGTTTGAGCATATTGGGTGCTGTACATATTCCATTTAAAACTCATAAGACTGGTTTCATGGCTCACTCGAGTATGTCCACTACTCTGAGACCAGTAGTCTCTGTTTTGTACATGAAGAGAATTTTCACCCTTTCACACCAAGCAGGTCTTGAATGTTCTTTTCAACATTTTAAAGAATAAAGTTAAACAAAGATCCCAGTACTGCCAGACTCACATCGCACACATTAGTAACATTCAGTAGTGGTTAACTGAAGTTTTTCTTTCAAATTACTGTATATTAGTTAGCAGATTTACTTCAACTTCTTGCTGTTGTGACTTTCAAGTTGTCAGACAAGACTTTGGCAGTCCCCCATACTGTAAGAGAGAGCTGCTAGTTAACTTCCAAACCAGAAAAGGGGACATTTTTGTTTCACTAGAATTCAGCACCAAGCACCAGCCCGATTTCCCCCCCCGCTTTTTTTTTTTTAATTATGTTAAATCAAGACAGTTACACGCAGTGTTTGAATCCTGTGATCGCATTTGCAACTAGGAATTTCAGGCTGGGAACTCTGAGCGAATTGGGGGATCCAAGCCATGTCAGAAACAACCAATGTCAGTTGCTCAAGGGGAATCCATGTTCCCCGTTTCCCGCAGTCAGAGCTTTTGATCACTCTGTTACCAGGCAGTTAAAATCCAAATCACACGTTAAAGGGAACAATTGTGATGTTTGCTATTGAGTCATCTGAAAGGAACCAGCACTATGGACATCTCCAGAGTTTACAAATGCAACAAGCTGTTGAAGCAAATCTTTGCTGCTGAATTGAACTTTCCACTGCCACCCTCAGACTATCAAGCACATGATTGGCTAACTAAAATTGCAGCAGGTGATTGCAGGGGTCAGGTCTTTACCTAGAGTCCTCAGTTCCATTCCCTGATGTTATTTTTCTGAAAAAACAAATGCAACCACTTTGAAAGCAGATCTAAAATGTCGTCAAATATTAAACATTATATTTTGCACAGTAATACGGACAAATTCACTGGCAAGAGAGAACGTGACACCAAACGGCAGGCTCAGCACAGCACATTCTCGGCTTTAGATTTCTCTTCCTGTAATTACTAATTAACTCCAGACAAACCATTTTTTAAGTTGTTGTTCTCCCAGTCTAGGCATTGCTCTGAACTGTGCCCTCTAACAATAAGGTAGAGTTCAAAGATGCAATTCTAGGTCACAATAAAAAACAGATCATCTCCCACCCACCCCAAGGAATCTTTATGGTTAACTAGAATCTTCTTTACACTTCACAATTTAACTCGTCCCCACTGTTTACAAAGTGCTGACTCAGCAGTTTCCCAAGTCCGAGATTGTTTTTGTTTTTCACAAGTACAACAATAATATCCCTGATGAGAGCTGTGCTACTCGGCACTCTCCTCTCGCCTAGAGCTGTGAATGGAAAAATACAGAAAGAACTCTTAAAATGCTAGAGAATACGAAAAGCTTCTGAGGCTGCAAAGTCAAGAACTCCAAGTCTTTTATTGTCCTAGATCGGGGTAGTCAACAGGCAGACCACGGGCCAAATATGGACCGCAAGACAGACCCCAAAGCCTTTTTATTTACTACTTCTTATTGTTGTTGTTGGTTTGTTTGTTTTTTTTCCTCTGGAGTCTGGACCTTGACGAATACATTTGGATCTTGACAAAAATAATTAACTATCCCTTCCTAGATTTACGGCAACTCCCTTGCTAAATCCTCTTTGCTCTCCTTGCTGTCATTCCAGCCTCTCTTTTCAATACAACCCAAGGCTATTCTGGTGGCTTCAGTGGTTTGCTATGTGAAATACCCAGATCTGGTCTCCATTCCCAGATTTCCCTGTCCCCCAGAGAGGCTGGGTCTAGCAGCGCTGTGGGAGAGTGCTCAGTCCCAGAGGAGGGGGACACCCGGGAACACCCACCAGGGATGGCCCTGGCTGAATCAGAAGAATTTATTGGCTCAGTAGCAGCCATAGAGCCCTCTCTCAGAGGCGAGCCTTCATGAGGAGGGGGCATTTGAGCCTTGCTCTATTTTTTTCCGATGCCATACTCCCCACCCCCCACCCACATTCGAGCTCTCATTTCCCAATTGCTTTTGAAGCCTCTTCCTTATTGTTGCTCATCCCTGTGTGAAACTCTTTCCAGTACAAGAGCAAACAACGTAATAAAGAAGAAACAAAACATCAGATTGTGACCACCACTTTGTTCAGCTGCAAGAGGAAGTCACGAAGCTCGCAGCTGGGGTGAAAAGTTCCCTACTGATGACTAGGAAGGGGGCTATGGGAAGGTAGTGCCTTAAGAAATCCCAAGCCTGTTTTATCAATGTAAAAGGAAGTTAGCTACAAGTTCTACGCAAGTCCCACCCCACCCCCACTCAGTCTGCCTTGCACTTGGCCAGGGAGCAGTCCTTGTGACACTTCTTCCCAGCCCGAATTCTGAGACTGGGTCAGAAAAAGAAGAGCGAAGCAGTGGGATTCAGGCTGGCTCGGTGTGTCTGTGGCAGGGCATGGCTTTGGGCACAGACACTGCCTGGGGAACAGGTTTCCTGTAACAAACAGGGAAGGGGAAAGGAGGAGTAAAAAAGCTGAAAGGAAGCAAGGAGAGCCAACAGGAAGTGAGGAGATGAGACAGGGAGGCAATCAGTGGGGAGATGGGCCCCTCTTTACTACCCCTTCCACCTTCTGCTTACATCCCTGCACAATTTCACAAGCCTCCTGCTAGTCTCCTACAAGGGCCTTCTCATGACCAAGCAGGCTCTGCTTTCAAGTAGGGTCTCAGCAATGCTGTTAGGGAGGAGGCCATTGGCAGTTAGCGGCGGCAGAAATGAGATATGGAATTAAATACCTATCCTATTCTGCTGCCAGACCTTGGATAAGTTGCCCCGGAGCAGATTGGCATACAAGAAATAGCAGCAAAACAACCTCTAATTCACTTTGCCACAAGCTGAAACCCATCATAAAAGGCAACCTAGCAGGCAGACTGCGTGTCAGGAGGATTGTGTCTGCTGCTGGCTTATGATAATGAAGGGGCCCTGTGTTAGTAAATTAATTAATGTAACAGGGCTGGAGGTTTCTCCCTTAGCAGGCTGACAAGGTGGTATCGTGATTATTGGTTTCTTCTTAGAATACATACCCCAGAAATTGGCCTGAGAAGCATCCTGGGCTGGCTGCACAATAAAATTAAAAATCACATTATAAGAACTGTTTGCCTAGATCAAGAGGATATTGCCTATGTTATAATAGCTTGTATCTTCTCTGGCTGCTGAGTACCCAGAGTCCTGGGCAATCCCACTATAGCTCTACATTTCGCACTGAAACCTGCTCATTTGCACGGCACAAGCAGCAGGGAAATAGAAAAATAAGGGACTCTGCAGATGCTTCCATGTGCCAATGGCAGGCATTACTTACTCAGGCTCACAGAGAGGAATGCTGTTTAGTACTGCACTTTTAATAAACGTGTTCATTGTCATAGCTAGGCCTTTGTCAGGCAGCTGCAAATAAATATTTTCTGGTTAAGTGCAACTAGCAAAGAACAGATTTGATGCCTGAAACTCATTATGATAGTTTAGAGAGCAAATTACTACCAACCCCAACTTGATTCCCATAGTGCATTCTCTGGAACTCACATGAAGTGCGAACACATTCAACGTCACTTAATGTGACAGTGTGTGCCATTCAAAACAGGCCATTTACCACCCACAGCAGTTACATTCCTCATGGTATTGGAGGTATTTCCCATGCTAAGTACAGGGAAGACCGCAAATACCGCAGTAAAAGACAAGGTTGTGGCACGGTAAACTTCCCTTTTTCTTCTTTTATTTTTAAGTGGCTATTGCGCAAAAGCTGCAAAAAAGTTTCAGGCAGAAGAAACAGCCATTTCTGGCATCACATGAGTTTAAATAAGCTCCCAGGTTTTTCATAGTTCACTGAGATTTCTCAGCTTATGAGGTCTGGTTGAGGAGAATGCCGAGATCAGGCAGCACACGGGGGTTTCCCAAATCTGAGGTAACATCAGTTGTTCGAGTTCTAGTTTCACCAGTCTCAGCCACGTATCATCCAGATATTTCTCTGGACAGCCCTGTAGGTATCCTTGTCTGACTTAGTGCCCTGGAGAGACTGGCAACATGACCAAACCCTGCCTTCAGTCTTTGGTTTCACTTTGTCAATTTACATTACCCCACCCCAAAGCCAACTAAACGCAGCAGCAGGGTTTGTTACCTGGGGACAAACACCTCATTGTGGAGATAGTTCTCAAACATTTTGCGGAAGGCAGACTCTTCCTGCTCCTTCTGTATTTGAGAGTCAGTTTTTGGACAGGAACAACATTCCCCACTGATGTCCTCGTTTTCACTTTGATTATATTTATGAGGGTCTTCAGATTCAAAAGGAGGAGACCAAGTCCTCGACGGCAATTTTAGTCCTATGGAGAAAAGGATTCTTAGATCACACACAGCATCTTGCAAAAGTCACTAGCTAGTTGGCACAGCAGTTTAAGTCACATAGATCAAAAAAGTCAGAACTATTTCCAGGTTATTCCTTGAAGGCCACTGAGCTGACATTCCTTTTGGCATGTCTCTTTCTCCCATGGAGCCTTGAAATCCAGATGCAGCATCCTGGCTGGCAGCTTGTCACATTTATACCAGCAGCAGTGAACCATCCTGCCATGGATGCACCAGTCCAATGAATTTCCGAACACTAAGTCAGCTCCGCTTAGCCACGCTGGGCCAGCATACAACATAGCGGATGCCCTCCTCAGCCCTGAAAAGGGTGTACAGATTGGCAGACCAGAGGTTAGAAGTAGGGTCCTAGGTGAGGTAGAGTTCACCACTTCAGTGGATGTTTACGACACATGCAGCAAGACAGCAGGGCATTGTTCACTGGTGACACGTTTAAGGGTTTGCCTACGCTGGCTTTCAAACTAGGATTAAGCCCAGCATACTCCTGTTAGCTGTAGCCAAAAGGGGCTTCTAACATGACTGCCAGCTGGGGAGAAGACTATAACCTGTAACTAGGGGTTACTGCTGGATTCATGAAACATTCAGACAGCCAGTCCTCTCACATCTTGTGTCTGGAAGTCTCTGGTCTGCAGATGTGAAATAGCCTTTGGCCCCAATCTGTGCTTGAAGTGTCATGACTCTTAGAAAGACACCAATAAACCTCTTTAGCCCCAAGACAGATCTAGAAGCCACGGAGGGGGTTACATATCAGAATAATCTGACCCCAAGTCTCCAGAAGGCCAACAATATTTCATCTCACTCTTATTAGCTTTGATAAAACTGGTTACCCAGATTAAGAGAAGCAAGAGCAGAAGGCAGATCCCAGAAGGGTTAAAACATCTGATTTTACTGTGTTCAAACCAACCAACCAACAAACCAACCAGCCATTCCTCATGATCTCTGATGGCGGGCCTGGCAATAACGACCTGGTCAATGCAAAAGACAGTGGGAGAATACAGCCTTAAAAGCTCTGGCTACATCACTGTGTGCTCCAAGAGCATCATCCACTAACACATCACGATCCTGTGTCCCACCCACCTCCCACGTGGCAGAGAAAGAAACCCCACAGCTAGTACGAGACTAGCAGAGCCCAGAAGCTTGAATGTTAAACCCAGGATGCAGGATGGGCAAAATGGGCACCTACCCTTCAGGCAGTAGTCGAGTTCAAAAAGCTCACTGTCCTCCAGCTGCTGCTGCCAGAACACCAGGTAGTGTGTGATGTTCCCATTTGGCTCAGAGGGCGGCTTCCACTTCAGAATGATCTGGGATGAAGAGTTGGAAACCGATATTGGATCTAACGGGACTGAGGGAACTGAAGGGAGAAAGACACAGAAGTCACTCACATCACTGTACCAAAAGAGACCTGGAACGCAAGGCAAGAATTGTTGTGACACTTTGGGATTCAACCCAGACCAGGGACGGATTGTGTCACTGCCTGCCCTGCAACTCTGGGTGCCTTCTGTGCTGTGCTGCTATGGCTCACAGCCCTGACACCAACAGCCAGCCTACAACCAAGCAGATCACACCCTGGCTTCCACCACCCAGTTACTTTTTGCAGAGTGATCCCAACACCCTGCCAGCCTGGAATTTCCCCCAAACCGTCTGTCCTGTGACCATCTGCAGGGGTTCCCAGAATTGAGAGTTACTGTGTTACCCCACTCAGCCAGCCCCACCTTAGAGACAGGAGGATCAGAACCCCCCTGCCCTCCCCACAGGACTCCTGGCAGTGCTAGTACCAGTCTCACCTATTATCTGGTACAGGTGATCGACGTTTTTCACAGAACTGGAGCCCTCCCACTGCCCCCTGAAGGAAGCATACACAAACCGACCCAGGTCCTGATCTCACTATTGATAATCATCATCACAATAAGGGAAGGAAAAAAATCTTACTCTGGATCTCCCAACACACCTGATGTCACCTGTCTCTTCTCTGGACAGGGACTATCTTTATATTTTGTGTGTTTTGCACAATGAAAACACACACTGCCAGCACTTAAGTAAGTAATTATAGGGATTTAATTCAGCTCTCTCCCCTGTGAAGGGTCATTCCCTCATATTTTATTTCCTTATAGTCTTCCAACCAGGCCTCAGAACATTAGGACTTGCCTTTTTCCAACATTACTTGGTTTGTCCTGATTCAACAGTTTGCTTTACCAGGCAAATAAACAGAAATGAAGGGAGAAATGTCCTGCATGGAAAAAAATTCAGGCCTCCCCCACCTGAGATTCAGTGGCACACGATCACACTGCAGCAGGGTTATACCAGCACGTGAACATGCTCATGCACAAAGAATGAACGAGGAGCCTGGGTGAATTATATTCTGGCACACAGCGCCAGTGGAGAGAACCATTCAGGCAAGGAGTTTGGTGGGTATGTTTTTCCTTGCCATATGCAAGGGGACATTAATCGGAAAGCACTCACCAGTAGCATTGGTCTGGACGTAGATAATTTCGCTCTTTGCGCCATATGTCCTTCGTTCGTCCGAGAAGGTGACCAGTGTCTTAACGAACACAGCATATTGAGTCCATGGCTTCAACCCCCGCAGGAGCCACCCTGGCTGGGCCTGCGCTTTAGGCTCATTTGACCGGGGGGGAGGGTCAACATCAACCACTGTCCAACTATTTGATCCACAGGCATCTTGTCCATCAAACTCCGTCACATTCTGGTATGGACTTTTTCAAGGGAAAGAGAAGGACAAAAGCCTCACATTAATAGAATCCAAACTGCAGATTTTTAGGAAATAATCACAACAGATATGAAACACCAAAGACCATGATAATCCTTTATCCCAGGATTGCCAAGAGCTTTACAAACAGAGCATCACAGGTATTAGCCCCACCCTACAGTTGGAGGAACGGAGGCACAGAGAGGTGAAGAGAGTCTGTCCAGGAAGTGTTTCGGGAACCCTGGAATCTTGACATCCAGCTGTCTAGTGGGGCCACAAATCATCATCAGTCACTGCTCCACAGACACAGGATTTACCAAGCCAGAGCAAATCACTGGTCTGCAGAACACTATTCTCACTGCAGCAGCCACCAAGGAAGTTGCAGGTAAAGGAAAATGCAACAACCTCAAACAAACCCGCTGAGCCCACGGTGCAATGACCTAGCAGTGAGTGGGGCTGGATAGGGGGAATGGGCATTATTTCCTGACGCCTTGAAGCAGGAGACAGCCAGAACCCAAAGCTTCTCCACAAACAAAAATGAGGAGTTCTACTCTTGCTTCTCAACATAAGGAGACAGACCTTTGTCCTTGTGTTCATACAGCCTGTCCCAAACCATGCCCTACTCAATCTGCCGCTCTGCTAAAGGACAGCCAATGATTTACAGCTGGTTTAGGAGAATGGAATGAAATGGCAATCAGACAAAGGTGCCTGTAACTTGATCTGTTATAGGGAAGCTCAGAACAGCTGCTTGAGGAACCCAGTGGGGAAAGAACAGTTTTCACCAGGATCCAAACTAGTTCTTGTCACTAACTACACCTGAAACAACAACAACACAGCAGCACTCAAGAAGCCCAAAGATGCTCAGGAATCCCAGAGCCTTCTCACATCTGGGTGGTTTGTTTTTTAAAAATGGAATTCAGGGGCATGGGCTCTACAACCATTCCAGACAAGAAAGACTGATATTCCTCCAGCCTCAGTAGAATCTAACCCCAAGGAGCGAGCAGGAGATGGGCCATGGCAGAGGTAGTCCCTACAGAACATCTGGCACATAGGGAAGGAAATATTCATCATCTGGGAGTTCAGCAGGAAGTCACCTTCCTTGGGAAGCACTGAGTCATATTGGCCAGTCCTACTTTCTTACCAGCTAAACTGAGGCAGTCAAATTTTACTGTTTAAACAATTTTTTTTAAATTAAGTATTATAGAGCTCTCTCCTGATCGACAGGACACAGGGAAATGCTCCTTTCCAGAAGTGCAGTCGTCTCCAGTCAGAGGGTCCAGAAGTACCATTCCTTAAAATGCATTTTAGCTCCCCAAGTAAGCTCCAGCTCATGAGCTGTGCAAGGGCTCCCTACCATGGGACAGCTCAGAGCTCTGAGTTCATGAAAGGGAGTGCAGTTGCCTGGGAAGGGATTTTGTGAAATCTTTATTTTACCTCTGGTGTCATCAATTCATTTAGCTTTCTGCCTGTTGACAAGGGCTTTGATTTGAGCCCACAGACCAGTGAATGCCTACCACATCTCACAGAAATTCTGGTGTGGGGGTTGAGCTCTAGTTCAGGACAACTGCGGTAAGCCTCAGCAGAGCCAGTTTGAAATCCCTGATTTTTTTAAAATGGCTCTAGTCTGAAAGGGAACAGAAATACCCCACTTCTCAGTGCAAATGGAGAGGTGACAAAATCTACGGCTTCTATAACAAGTGCTGAATTGAATGAGCTTAGCCCAGCAAAAGAATCTTGTCCTATCTCGAGGCCTCTCCTTCTGCCCCTCCACCCCCACGAACATGTGGTGACCTAGAATCCTATTTTCGACGTCTCCGACTCAAGGAATATTTCCAACACACCTCTGAACAACATACTAACCCACAGAGACCTTCCTACCAACACTACAGAAAAAAAGGATTCTGGGTGGACTCGTCCTGAAGGTCAAAACAACAGACTGGACTTCTACATAGAGTGCTTCCGCCGACATGCACCGGCTGAAATTGTGGAAAAGCAGCATCACTTGCCCCATAACCTCAGCCGGGCAGAACACAATGCCATCCACAGCCTCAGAAACAACTCTGACATCATAATCAAAAAGGCTGACAAAGGAGGTGCTGTTGTCATCATGAATAGGTCGGAATATGAACAAGAGGCTGCTAGGCAGCTCTCCAACACCACTTTCTACAAGCCATTACCCTCTGATCCCACTGAGGGTTACCAAAAGAAACTACACCATTTGCTCAAGAAACTTCCTGAAAAAGCACAAGAACAAATCCACACAGACACACCCCTGGAACTCCAACCTGGGGTATTCTATCTGCTACACAAGATCCATAAACCTGGAAATCCTGGATGCCCCATCATCTCAGGCATTGGCACCCTGACAGTAGGATTCTCTGGCTACGTAGACTCCCTCCTCAGGCCCTACGCTACGAGCACTCCCAGCTACCTTCGAGACACCACTGACTTCCTGAGGAAACTACAATCCATCGGTGATCTCCCTGAAAACACCATCCTGGCCACTGTGGATGTAGAAGCCCTCTACACCAACATTCCACACAAAGATGGATTACAAGCCGTCAGGAACAGTATCCCCGATAATGTCACGGCTAACCTGGTGGCTGAACTTTGTGACTGTCCTCACCCATAACTATTTCACATTTGGGGACAATGTATATCTTCAAATCAATGGCACTGCTATGGGTACCCGCATGGCCCCACAGTATGCCAACATTTTTATGGCTGACTTAGAACAACGCTTACTCAGCTCTCGTCCCCCAACGCCCCTACTCTACTTGCGCTATATTGATTACATCTTCATCATCTGGACCCATGGAAAAGAAGCCCTTGAGAAATTCCACCATGATTTCAACAATTTCCATCCCACCATCAACCTCAGCCTGGACCAGTCCACACAAGAGATCCACTTTCTGGACACTACGGTGCTAATAAGCAATGGTCACATAAACACCACCCTATACCGGAAACCTACTGACCGCTATGCCTACCTACATGCGTCCAGCTTTCATCCAGACCACACCACATGATCCATTGTCTACAGCCAAGCTCTATGATACAACCGCATTTGCTCCAACCCCTCAGACAGAGACAAACACTTACAAGATCTCTATCAAGCATTCTTACAACTACAATATCCACCTGCTGAAGTGAAGAAACAGATTGACAGAGACAGAAGAGTACCCAGAAGTCACCTACTACAGGACTGGCCCAACAAAGAAAATAACAGAACGCCACTAGCCATCACCTTCAGCCCCCAACTAAAACCTCTCCAACGCATCATCAAGGATCTACAACCTATCCTGAAGGACGACCCAACACTCTCACAGATCTTGGGAGACAGGCCAGTCCTTGCTTACAGACAGCCCCCAAACCTGAAGCAAATACTCACCAGCAACCACACACCACACAACAGAACCATTAACCCAGGAACCTATCCTTGCAACAAAGCCCATTGCCAACTGTGTCCACATATCTATTCAGGGGACACCATCACAGGGCCTAATCACATCAGCCACACTATCAGAGGCTTGTTCACCTGCACATCCACCAATGTGAAATATGCCATCATGTGCCAGCAATGCCCCTCTGCCATGTACATTGGTCAAACTGGACAGTCTCTAAGTAAAAGAATAAATGGACAGAAATCAGACGTCAAGAATTATAACATTCAAAAACCAGTAAGAGAACACTTCAATCTCTTTGGTCACTCCATTACAGACCTAAAAGTTGCAATTCTTCAACAAAAAGCTTCAAAAACAGACTCCAACGAGAGACTGCTGAATTGGAATTAATTTGCAAACTGGATACAATTAACTTAGGCTTGAATAGAGACTGGAAGTGGATGAGTCATTACACAAAGTAAAACTATTTCCCCATGTTTATTTCCCTACCCCCCATTGTTCCTCAGATGTTTTTGTCAACTGCTGGAAATGGCCCACCTTGATCATCACTACAAAAGGTTCCCCCCCACCCCCGCTCTCCTGCTGGTTAATAGCTCACGTTAAATGATCACTCTCGTTACAGTGTGTATGGTAATACCCATTGTTTCATGTTCTCTATGTATATAAATCTCCCCACTGTATTTTCCACTGAATGCATCTGATGAAGTGAGCTGTAGCTCATGAAAGCTTATGCTCAAATAAATTTGTTAGTCTCTAAGGTGCCACAAGTACTCCTTTTCTTTTTTCTGATTTTTTAGTTACTCTTTAGAGGAGTATTTTGACTGTACCCAACACAGCTAACGCAGGGATCGTAATTAGCACCTGTGCAGCAGTAAAGTGACATTGGGAAGTTACGTGAAATGATTACACATTTACAAGAATTAAACAGTGGTAACAGTGATTGGTCTGAAATCTGCTCTTTGAGGTCAGAAACAGTTTGTGGAAGTACACAGAGCTACTAGGGGACTGCGTGGCTTGGGATCATATGAGCTGGCATCTCCCCAGAGTTATTGTACAGACTTCCCTACTTACGCTTCCTTGTAAAATAGCATAAATCCTAGGAGATCACGGAAGTCAGGTGGCCAGTATGGCTCCCACTTTAGTAGGATCTTATCATGAGATGTTCTGATAAACGAAAACTTCAGCAATTCATTTTCACCTAAAGCAAAAGACAAAGGATATTGCTTTTTACTTTATTTTAAAACTGAAGTGGTTTCTTTTAAGTTCCTTTTTTGCATAAACACATTTTAGAACCAAAGTTCTGGGAAATGCTTAGAACTGGGAAGAACTGTACATTTTAAATTACAGTTGTAAAATGGTAGGATTGTGAACAATCCAATGGACTTATTGATTGGTTTGCTCAACATATCCAGTTTACAGGTACTCTGTTCAGTGAGATGTCTGGTTGTCAGATCTACCTACTAGTACTTGCTTAAACAATGCAGATAACTTGGGTCAGAAACAACTGACACTTGTAAAAATTCTTATAAAAGAGATTGTACCTATGTGAGCTGGTGTTGAGAATAAAGAGCACTAAAGCAAGAACTGGAGACAGGACTTTTTGCTTAACGTTGTATTAGTGATACAGCACATACTTGCCACGGTGACACACCTAGCTACTACTGTGGAGACAAAAATGAGCCAGGCTAAGCAGCAGAAAAATAGAGAAAAAAGCAAAGCTGAACAGATTTTAACAAGCCAAATCAAGTGAAGAATCTGACGTTTACAACTGCACTGTCTACAGGATGGCGACCCAGTAGAACCGGTAGTAAATTATTTAAAGCGATAAAGAAATAAAAGCTGCCTCAACCCTAGACAGAGAAATCTAAAGCCTAAATGGGTTAAAATTCATGCTAGTCTGCAGAGACAAGACCAATGAAATGGTTTGTGAAGCTGCTGTAGCTTCTGCCTCCACCGTGATGAAATGCCCCGTCCTGCCAGGAAAGAGCAGGGTCCCATTGCAGAAAGGAACATGAACGACAGAAGCCACTGCAAGGGAAGAAGGCTTACAGTCTTTTATTTCCAAGGGACCCAGGAAGGACAAACGGTGGAGCATTGATTAGATTTGCCATCCCTGCAGTAGCTGCACGAGGGAGGAAGGCTGTTAAGTTGGCTGGTGCTTAGTCCAGAAAAAACAATGGATTTTTATTTTTTTTATAAACAGGATGCTGCTAATTTGAAAACTAGACTTGAAACAAACAAAAAGCAAACACATCAACAATGGGCAGTTTGGGGCAGGCGTGAAGAGGAGCAAGCCACAGCTGAGTCCACCAGAGGTAGCACTGGGAGGGAGGAGGGCTCCTTTAGAGACAAACCGGACAGCCTGCCTGGCAGCTTTGCACCAAGAGTCACATACAACCACACAAGAGCACAGTTGGGGCCCCAGATCCAGCCTCTCACTGCCTGGGCCAGCAGAGGCATCGCCCTCTGGCTCTGGGAAAAGCCCATTGCTACTCTTTGACTGGAGAGGGGATAGGAATCCTGCAGAGGCAGAACCCTCAGATCCAGCTCACTCTGCCTCACCTGACACTGGAGTGGGTCTGAGAGGCTCGACTGGCACCCTTTGTGCCCTGCTCAACCATGGGAAAGCTTGTTTGAATGGCACCTTTTCCTGGGAACAGGGTGAGATGTTGGCACTCAGGCTAAGGCCTGGGAATGCTGCTGGAGGCAAAGCTGCCCCCTCTATATTCCTTAGCTCTGTTGACATGGAACCGTCCTTATTATTACTTTAAAGGAAACCGCCAGCCTTTAAAAATAAGTCACATTTCTGCCTGAAAAGTTTCTCCAACAGTTGTCACAGCAACCATTCCAGACGAACTGAGCAGAAATACTCTCTCTCCTTTTCAGTTTATTTTGCAGCATACAGTTCAGTGTCACCACTTCCCATCGCACAGAGAAAGGAGATCATTAAACATGTGCCCAGCAGCAGGGCCCAGACACTCCACTCAGGATCGAGGCTCTGGCATGTGACAGGCTGCACAAAGGCACAAGGCTGACCAGATCCTGCCTGAAGAGCTCCCAGTCAAAGAGTTGGAGGGGGAAGAGCACCACAAAATGTTTTGGGGGAAAACTGTATAACCACAAAAGCTGGACGGGGGCCTCCAGGGCAGAGATCAGACCTGAAACTACTTTTAACTCATGTTAAGTTGAGTGTGTCCCTTCAGCTAGCTTACAGAGTAACTGATGTGCCTGGGGCTTTACACAGAGAGCATCAGGACAGTCCCTGCCCTGAGAAGTTCACAAGCCAGACAAGGAGGTTAGCAAGGGGGTGCATACGGCACAGATCTCATCACATTATGAAGCTTCCTTACAAGAGGCTTGGTCGCCATTTGTCTTCAGGGCTATGTCATTCCTCTCCTGACGTCCCTTAGTCCCAGAGATCTCCTCCATCTTGTGGATTTCTGACAAGCACAGTTTGGGGTTATAATGAAAGAAGAGCTTCCCCCGTGCTATGCTGAGGTTGTGTTTGCTCCAGTCCCAGAGCTGGCGCAGGTTCTGATTGTCGAGGGCATAGAAGGAGTAATTCCTGTGAGAAGAGAGAGAATGGACGAGGATGGGTTTATTCATAAGCTAGCTTTTCTCTTGCACTAATCCACACATCACATGAAAGTTCCCCACACAGAGTACCCATAAGGATAGGCTGCAACTATGGGCAGAGAGCAATTAAACACACGTTTAAAAATAAATTTGCTAACATTCTCCTGTTTACTTACATTGGCCCCCAATATGTAATAACAGACTGAAGCATCTTATATAAGAACTCACCCAGCTTCTAACGTCTCCCCTTTAATCAGATGTAGCTTACGAAAAAAAGAAAGAGAAACCAAGGCATAGGAGCGGCGAATTTTTAGATAACCTGAGATTTCTTCAATCAAGCCAAGATTCGCTTCAAGCTCAGCTGCTATGTTATCTGGGGAGAGGGAAACAATAGGTTTAGTCTCTCTGATACCATGGTGATGAGCACTGTACCAGATCCCATATTTCTCTGTATAAATGGATATTGTTTTAAAAGATCTGCTCTGGGAATTATTCTGGAGCAGTTCTTTGGCCTGTGTTATACAGGAGGGTCAGTCTAGATGATCACAATGATCCTTTCTAAACTTCAAACTATGAAACTTAACTTATGTTTTGATAAACTAACTACATAGGGGGATTCATTCTTGAATCACTGTGGGGCTGAAGCACGCTTTCTGCAAATAAATTCTCCACATTCAAGCTTTAAAAGCCCTGCAGAGATCTCAGGCTCAATAGACACTGCCTCATTGTCTTTTTTGACATTCAGTTCTCTCTCCCTACGGTCATGCTTTTCCATATTCTGCAAGTTCTCCCTGATGCAGCTCGTAAGATGCAGAGCTTACTTCCTCCACGGATGTTTATGACTAAACTTCCATTAATGATGGTGCAGCCACGAAGCTCCTGTGCAGATGTCACTGAATCAATTATCTTCTCTTTGCCGTAGTCACAAACCTTCGGACAGGGCCCCGCACATGGAGAACAGTGCAGGCTGAAAAACAAGAGAGTGCAGAAGACACATGAGAGATGTTTTTGCAGGGCATAAACTGGGGCTTCTCCATCAGAATTCACACATGCAGGGTAATTACTTGAAAACGCAACAGTATTTTGACAATATGCTGAGTGGTTTACATGCATCACAAATAATACCTGGCTCTAAACAACCTCACATAACACTTGAATATTCCTAAAAATCACTTTTTTCTTTGTTGAAGTACAAGCACTGGAATACAAGATATTGTGACAGAGGACAATTTCTCCTCACCAGTCTGTGAATCAAAACCAGAATGAGAGATCTGATAAAGAAACAATCATCTGATGGTTTAAAAGAAAAGGAGTACTTGTGGCACCTTAGAGACTAACCAATTTATTTGAGCATAAGCTTTCGTGAGCTACAGCTCACTTCAATGGATGCATACTGTGGAAAATATAGAAGATGTTCTTATACATACAAACCATGAAAAAATGGGTGTTTACCACTACAAAAGGTTTTCTCTCCCCCCACCCCACTCTTCTGCTGGTGTTGGGTCATCCTTCAGGATAGGTTGTAGAGCCTTAATAATGCTTTGGAGGGGTTTTAGTTGGGGGCTGAAGGTGATGGCTAGTGGCGTTCTGTTATTTTCTTTGTTAGGCCTGTCCTGTAGTAGGTGACTTCTGGGAACTCTTCTGGCTCTATCAATCTGTTTCTTCACTTCTGCAGGTGGGTATTGTAGTTATAAGAATGCTTGATAGAGATCTTGTAGGTGTTTGTCTCTGTCTGAGGGGTTGGAGCAAATGCGGTTGTATCGCAGAGCTTGGCTGTAGACTGTGGATCGTGTGGTGTGATCAGGGTGAAAGCTGGAGGCATGTAGGTAGGCATAGCGGTGAGTAGGATTCCAGTATAGGGTGGTGTTTATGTGACCATCGTTTATTAGCACTGTAGTGTCCAGGAAGTGGATCTCTTGTGTGGACTGGACCAGGCTGAGGTTGATGTTGGGATGGAAATTGTTGAAATCACGGTGGAATTCCTCAAGGGCTTCTTTTCCATGGGTCCAGATGATGAAGATGTCATCAATATAGCGCAAGTAGAGTAGGGGCGTTAGGGGACGAGAGCTGAGAAAGCGTTGTTCTAAGTCAGCCATAAAAATGTTGGCATACTGTGGGGCCAATTGTAAGGAGAGTGATCACTTTAGATAAGCTATTACCAGCAGGAGAGTGGGGTGGGGGGAGAGAAAACCTTTTGTAGTGGTAAACACCCATCTTTTCATGGTTTGTATGTATAAGAACATCTTCTGTATTTTCCACAGTACGCATCCGATGAAGTGAGCTGTAGCTCACGAAAGCTTATGCTCAAATAAATTGGTTAGTCTCTAAGGTGCCACAAGTACTCCTTTTCTTTTTGCGAATACAGACTAACACAGCTGTTACTCTGAAACCTGATGGTTTAAGTAGCTTTGATTCTTTAATTCAACAATGAATCATAGGACTGGAAGGGACCTTGAGAGGTCATGTAATCCAGCCCAATTGCAGCTCCTAGTGGCCACAGTTCACTACTCCAGGCCAATGGGAGCTGCTGGAAGTGGCGCGGGCTGAAGGATGTACTGGCTGCTGCTTCCAGCAGCTCCCATTGGCCTGGAGCAGCGAACCGCAGCCACTAGGAGCCGCGATCGGCCAAACCTGTGGACGCGGCAGGTAAACAAACCAGCCCGGCCTGCCGGGAGCTTTCCCTGTACAAGCAGCGGAACAAGTTTGGGAACCACTGATCTAGACCATCCCTGACAGGTGTTTCTCTAACCTGCTCTTAAAAATCTCCAATGATGGAGATTCCACAACCACCATAGGCAATTTATTCCAGTGCTTAACCACCCTGACAGTTAGGAAGATTTTCCTAATGCCTAACGCCCAACCTAAACTGCCCTTGTTGCAATTTAAGACCATTGCTTCTTGTCCTATGCAATTTAAGACCACAATTAACCAGCCAACCTCCCAGAGAAATCTGAATGAGAGAACTCATAGCACTGAACTGTTCCTCTACTAAGATGAAATTCCTGTGGTGACAAAGGAAAGAAGACAGCTACTTTCCGTCTCACCTAGGCACGTCTGCATGCTGTGCTCTAACTCAAATGGCATTTACTGGAGACAAAGTACTGTAAAGATCTTCCAGAACCAACAGCTCTCTGTTCCCTCTTGCTAATATGCAGATCCTGAACTTTTCAAGCCCATGGCTTTTCAAAGTCATTCACATGAAGGCGAAAATTATTCTTTGTGAAGACAAGATTGTAGCTCCTGCTCTTAGGGTTAATTCATGCTATTTGTAACTTAGAGATGCATTTCACCCAACAGCAAGAAAGCCAGGCCCATCCTCCATCTTAAAGTAAGTAACCAAACAAATAATTCATGAACAGGGCGCAGCACATTTCCTAGGATTTCTCTTTCAGCAGCTGGAAAAGCATCAGGACATTGTGAGCAAGTCCCAGTGGCAGAAGGACTGGTGTGAGCAGGGACAGGCAAGAGGAAGACCTTGCTGTTACACAAGCAATGCAGAGCCCACTTTCGGGGCTGCTGGTTCACATGTTCACATCGTTCCCCTCTATTCGACATTGGTGAGGCCTCATCTGGAGTACTGTGTCCAGTTTTGGGCCCCACACTTCAAGAAGGATGTGGATAAATTGGAGAGAGTCCAGCGAAGGGCAACAAAAATGATTAGGGGTCTGGAACACATGAGTTATGAGGAGAGGCTGAGGGAGCTGGGATTGTTTAGCCTGCAGAAGAGAAGAATGAGGGGGGATTTGATAGCTGCTTTCAACTACCTGAAAGGGGGTTCCAAAGAGGATGGCTCTAGACTGTTCTCAATGGTAGCAGATGACAGAACGAGGAGTAATGGTCTCAAGTTGCAGTGGGGGAGGTTTAGATTGGATATTAGGAAAAACTTTTTCACTAAGAGGGTGGTGAAACACTGGAATGCGTTACCTAGGGAGGTGGTAGAATCTCCTTCCTTAGAGGTTTTTAAGGTCAGGCTTGACAAAGCCCTGGCTGGGATGATTTAACTGGGAATTGGTCCTGCTTTGAGCAGGGGGTTGGGACTAGATGACCTTCTGGGGTCCCTTCCAACCCTGATATTCTATGATTCTATGATTCTATGTTTGAAATATAAAACAGGAAATAGACTCAAAAATCCAGCCATAGCACGAATTCCCTGATTTGTTAATCAAAGAGCAAATGTACATGAACACAAAACTACAGATATCTGACTCATCACAATATATAATTTTATTGTGGGAGAAAAAAGGTTTTCTGCGATCAACAGCATAACTATATACACTATTTTATTCTTTTGCCCTTAAAGCCCTGAGAACGGTGAGACAGACTATCCTCTCCTCTGCACGGGTACTACTTGTTTGTTACACCGTCCCTTTGTCACAGTAAGATGAGATTGCCCACAATGCCACGTGGCCCATCCACAACGGCTATTAGCATATATTCCCAAACAGCTGGAGGTGGGCCATTAGATGGAGAGGCTTTAAGTTACTACAATAATTCTTTCCCAGGTGTCTGGTGGGTTGGTCTCAGGGTCTAACTGACTGCCATATTTGGGGTTGGGAAAGCATTTCCCCCCCGGATCAAATTGGCAGAGACCCTGGGATTTTTTGCCTTCCTCTGAAGCATGGGGCACAGGTCAGCTGCAGATCTGAAGTACAGTAAATGGTGGATTCTCTGTAATTTGAAGTCTTAAATCAAGATTTGAGGACGTCAGTAACTCAGCTTTTCTTGACCTGCTGCTCACAAACCAGGTAGAATTAGTGGGGGAAGCAAAAGTGGATGGGAATCTGGGAGGCAGTGACCATGAGTTGGTTGAGTTCAGGATCCTGACGCAGGGAAGAAAGGTAAGCAGCAGGATACGAACCCTGGACTTCAGGAAAGCAGACTTCGACTCCCTCAGGGAACGGATGGCCAGGATCCCCTGGGGGACTAACTTGAAGGGGAAAGGAGTCCAGGAGAGCTGGCTGTATTTCAAGGAATCCCTGTTGAGGTTACAGGGACAAACCATCCCGATGAGTCGAAAGAATAGTAAATATGGCAGGCGACCAGCTTGGCTTAATGGTGAAATCCTAGCGGATCTTAAACATAAAAAAGAGGCTTACAAGAAGTGGAAGGTTGGACATATGACCAGGGAAGAGTATAAAAATATTGCTCGGGAATGTAGGAATGATATCAGGAGGGCCAAATCGCACCTAGAGCTGCAGCTAGCCAGAGATGTCAAGAGTAACAAGAAGGGTTTCTTCAGGTATGTTGGCAACAAGAAGAAAGCCAAGGAAAGTGTGGGCCCCTTACTGAATGAGGGAGGCAACCTAGTGACAGAGGATGTGGAAAAAGCTAATGTACTCAATGCTTTTTTTGCCTCTGTTTTCACTAACAAGGTCAGCTCCCAGACTGCTGCGCTGGGCATCGCAAAATGGGGAAGAGATGGACAGCCCTCTGTGGAGATAGAGGTGGTTAGGGACTATTTAGAAAAGCTGGACGTGCACAAGTCCATGGGGTCGGACGAGTTGCATCCGAGAGTGCTGAAGGAATTGGCGGCTGTGATTGCAGAGCCATTGGCCATTATCTTTGAAAACTCGTGGCGAACGGGGGAAGTCCCGGATGACTGGAAAAAGGCTAATGTAGTGCCAATCTTTAAAAAAGGGAAGAAGGAGGATCCTGGGAACTACAGGCCAGTCAGCCTCACCTCAGTCCCTGGAAAAATCATGGAGCAGGTCCTCAAAGAATCAATCCTGAAGCACTTGCATGAGAGGAAAGTGATCAGGAACAGCCAGCATGGATTCACCAAGGGAAGGTCATGCCTGACTAATCTAATCGCCTTTTATGATGAGATTACTGGTTCTGTGGATGAAGGGAAAGCAGTGGATGTATTGTTTCTTGACTTTAGCAAAGCTTTTGACACGGTCTCCCACAGTATTCTTGTCAGCAAGTTAAGGAAGTATGGGCTGGATGAATGTACTATAAGGTGGGTAGAAAGCTGGCTAGATTGTCGGGCTCAACGGGTAGTGATCAATGGCTCCATGTCTAGTTGGCAGCCGGTATCAAGTGGAGTGCCCCAAGGGTCGGTCCTGGGGCCGGTTTTGTTCAATATCTTCATAAATGATCTGGAGAATGGTGTGGATTGCACTCTCAGCAAATTTGCGGATGATACTAAACTGGGAGGAGTGGTAGATACGCTGGAGGGGAAGGATAGGATACAGAAGGACCTAGACAAATTGGAGGATTGGGCCAAAAGAAATCTGATGAGGTTCAATAAGGATAAGTGCAGGGTCCTGCACTTAGGACGGAAGAACCCAATGCACAGCTACAGACTAGGGACCGAATGGCTAGGCAGCAGTTCTGCGGAAAAGGACCTAGGGGTGACAGTCAAGCTGGATATGAGTCAGCAGTGTGCCCTTGTTGCCAAGAAGGCCAATGACATTTTGGGATGTATAAGTAGGGGCATAGCGAGCAGATCGAGGGACGTGATCGTTCCCCTCTATTCGACATTGGTGAGGCCTCATCTGGAGTACTGTGTCCAGTTTTGGGCCCCACACTTCAAGAAGGATGTGGATAAATTGGAGAGAGTCCAGCGAAGGGCAACAAAAATGATTAGGGGTCTGGAACACATGAGTTATGAGGAGAGGCTGAGGGAGCTGGGATTGTTTAGCCTGCAGAAGAGAAGAATGAGGGGGGATTTGATAGCTGCTTTCAACTACCTGAAAGGGGGTTCCAAAGAGGATGGCTCTAGACTGTTCTCAATGGTAGCAGATGACAGAACGAGGAGTAATGGTCTCAAGTTGCAGTGGGGGAGGTTTAGATTGGATATTAGGAAAAACTTTTTCACTAAGAGGGTGGTGAAACACTGGAATGCGTTACCTAGGGAGGTGGTAGAATCTCCTTCCTTAGAGGTTTTTAAGGTCAGGCTTGACAAAGCCCTGGCTGGGATGATTTAACTGGGAATTGGTCCTGCTTCGAGCAGGGGGTTGGACTAGATGACCTTCTGGGGTCCCTTCCAACCCTTATATTCTATGATTCTATGATGATTCAGCCGGAGGTTATGGGCCTATTCCAGGAGTGGGTAGGTGGGGTTCTGTGACCTGCGTTGTGTTGCAGGAGGTCAGACTAGCTGTTCATGATGGTCCCTTCTGGCCTTAAAAATCTGAGTCAATAAGACGCAACACTGGAGTTGTTTCTCATTCAAGGTATAGAATACGAACCCTATGCTACAGCAAGTGTGTTTCTAAATAAGTGTGACACACAACTGACAACACAAGCAACAACAATGGGCAACAACATGGACATCACTTACTTGCTGGAGTTCATGATGTATCCCGATGGGCACTCATGAACACACTCATTGTTGTGAATAACATGGCACCCCGATTCCCTGGCATTTTTGCACTTGTTGTGCAGCTCCTGGCAGAAGCTGAAGGTCACGCAACGCCATCCCTCGAAGCGATAGTACTTGGCTGGGCAGGTCTCCACACACTTGCCATTAAGGTAAAAGTTACGGCAAGCCACACACTTCTCAGGATTGTTGGGCTCCGAGCAGTTGCCCAGGCATTCGCTGTGACAGCACTGACCACCAGGGGTGCAGCCTTGTGACTTACAAGCAGGTGGACAAACTGCAAAGACAAAAATGAAAAACACCTGAGCACTTGTTGTGAGCCTGCTGATATAAGACCCCTAAGTCCCTTTGCTGCACAGCATCATCCCCCCCAGCTTTGCAACTTCAGGCTTGTCTACATGATGGGGTAATGCACACTACAGGTGTGTGCTTTCTAAAGCGCATTGATTGGAATGTGTAGACTCTTCTGTGTGCACTAGTAGCTCCCTAGAGTTTCAAACCGTACTATGTGAAAGCGCAGTAGGGAAGTTCTCGTGCACACTGCAGGGTCTGCACAGTTCGTGCACAACTTGTTTGCTTTAGAAATCACATGCCTGAAGGGCTCCCTGCTCCTCAGTGAAGACAAGCCATTAGTTCCTGTAGCGACACCTGCTCAGAAGCTGAACCGGAGGTCTGGATACCTCCACTTGCCAGTTCCAAATACCAGGCTTTCACCCATGCTGCTACATGGAGGTGACATCTTCCACCTCGACAACTCATTGGTCCTATTTCAATGTAGGTTTAAACCAGATTTTTCTAGTTCTTAATCTCAGTTTTATTTTTCTAGGATATGTTCTATGTACAGCATGTTGGGGCTCACAAGAAGTGCTTTTATGACTTTGCAATATCAAATCTCAGGAGCTAATGGATAATGAATGATAAGCCTCATACAGTATAACCAATTACATTGAGTAGATTCCAGTTCCTCAGTCCACTAAACTAAATGGAGCTCCTCACAACTCACTCAAAAGGAAGCTCCTAATGATGATGCAGCAAAGAATTTATTTGCAATGATCCTTTAGTTTAGTCCTCAGCATTAGCTGGATATTCTCAATGATCTCTTAACTTTATACTAACCTGTCATAATCTTTGTTAGGGGAGAAGAAGAGGGGAAACTGACAGGCCTGAGGTCCTAGAAGAAGGGCACCCAATATAAATACTTCAACATTCCTCCCCAAAGAGCCCAAGAAGAAGGGAACCCACAAGTGTTACTGCTTGTGGTTTTCATGGTTTGTTTTTTTAATTATCCACTACTCAGTGCTTCACAATACTCTTTAACAAGTGGTTTGGGTTTTGAACCAGAAACCACACAGCAGTATAGCCCGGAGCAAATACCATAACTAGAACTGAGTGACAAACTGCGGGACCATTGAGAAAACTGAAAAGTGCTAAAGGAAAGTACTTTTCTGCCACTTCACTCATTGTTTGCATAGGACTTTCAGGCTTAGTCCTACTATTAATGTTAGATTGAGGAGTAAATCAAATGCAATTACTTCATTCAAAACACAGCCAATGAACTTCAGTTCAGAATGTTATCATGAAAGTCTGAAAACAACTCTAACAGAGTGAGCATAAGAAGCCAAATATAAACAGCTTTGATCCAGTGTGGCGAATAAAATAACAGGAAGCAAGATTTAAGGACAGGGACGCAGCATGGGTGGAGAGTAGAGTTAATTGTAGGATAACAAATGCCATTTGGACTATAACTGTATTGCCAAGCATCCAATCAGGATATGAGCCTACTCTCACTGGAGTCAATGAACATTTTGCCCACAGGCACTGGCTCTGGGCCTTTGGTCTGAGGGTGCATTTGGTGGCATCTGTAGAACAGGTTCTCACTGCCACTCTCTAAGAAATCTTTAGTTGAACTCTGTGGTCTGTGGAGACCAGACCAGGTAACTCTGTACTTCACTAGCTGCTGCCTCATACAGCTGGCCACACTTTCTGCCAAAAATGGCCACACAGTCACTTTTTCCTATTCCTCTCTTGTCCAGCTCCCTAACAGAGCCAGAGGAGCAGCTGCTGTCCTCACCATGTCCCCCCAGGACAGACGCCCATCACATAGCTAGCCCACAGCTTCTTCATGGAAGCGTAGGACCCCCTCACTAGACCTTATTTTAAAACTAGGCAACACACACATTGGTCATCCGACAAAGGGCCCTGGGCCAAGTGGCTGAAAACCAACAATCACCCTTGTGTAAAATTCTTAGACTCTAGAGCATTTTCGCATTCAGATTTTTTTTTTTTATAGCCACTATGTGGTAAAGACAAAATATTTGTGCTGGACCCACCTACAGATACAGAAAGAGTCAAGCTATATTTACACTTACAATTTGCATAAACCTTCCCTGAACAGAAAAAACACTTCATCTGAAAACACGACTTTCAATATTAAACATGCAAGGGATAAGAATATCTGCAGGTGTAAAACGGCACACAGTTCACTTGGCAGTTCTTGCAACCCAGCACCACTGTTGGCATGTCCTCACCCTCGCGTCCTGCCCAGACACAAAGTGGCGGGGCCTCCGACCACCTCTAGAGGGTGAGGAGCCCCGGCGGGCCGGCCTCTATTCCACCTTGGTCCCAAAGCCCGTCGGGGATATCAGCTGGCGGCTCCTTCACGGGGCCGCGAGCACGGGCGTGTACTTGGCACGGTTCACCCCAATCCCGGACACCTGCCCCTTTTGCGGCGTGAGGGAAACCCTGGCGCACGTCTACCTGGAGTGCGCCAGGCTGCAGCCCCTATTCCGGCTCCTCACGAATATTTTGTTAACATTTTGGTTGCACTTTTCCCATCACCTCCTTATCTATGCACTACCTGTCCGTGGCCCCACTAAGTCACGGGACCTCCTGGTCAACCTCCTCCTGGCCCTGGCTAAAGTGGCCATCTATAAAACCAGGGTGAGGAGGTTGGCTGATGGAGTCTTCTGTGACTGTGGGGCCTATTTCCGATCCTCCGTCCGTTCACGCCTCCGGGCAGAGTTCCACTGGGCGGCGTCCACTGACTCCCTTGACGCCTTTGAGGAAGCAGTGGGTGCTGTCCGGGGTTCTCTGCTCGGTGTCCCCGTCCGGTTTCCTTCATTTGACCCTTTGACCACACTCCTGTCCCTGCTGTTCATTAGTTGTCCCCCGTAATTATTTGGTTTTCCAGGTCCTGTGGACCCCTCCCTTTAGGCTGGGGGGGATCCTTTAGCACTGGGTGGGCTTCGCCCTCCCACTTCCTGGATCCCAATATGACCACTGTTAGCAACAGGCAGCAACACAAGACCCTGCCCACAACAGAGCTTGAAACCTTGCTGGAAAGAATTTTCTAAACCCTGTTACGGTAGCATGCTTTGCCTCCACACTGCCAGTTACCAGCAGTGGCTTGAGCCCTGCCAGAGGGCAGAGTTTTGGTATGTTGTTGACTGGGAAGAAAAAAAAACCCCATCCACATGGTGAACCAAATAGTGCAAGAGAGTCATGCTATAGGTAAGTGTGGGTTCAAAAAGTGAATGTGTAGCAGAAGCATAGCTTAGTTTTGCTCAGTTAAACTAGCAGCATCTAGGTTCAACAGTACAATATGCCATTGGTGCTTTTCTAATGGGATCACCAGTTGTTAAGAAGAAGGTATGGTACTGCAGAATTAAGGGCACTACAGGAATGTAATGCCTTTCTTGGAAGTGTCTAGCATTATCCACCTGGCCAGAGACTCACAGAAATGTAGGACAGGAAGGGACCTTGATAGGTCATCCAGTCCAGTCCTCTGCACTATATTATCTGTCCCTGATAGAGGTTTAAAGAACAGGTTAGACAAACACCTAATCTAATGATGGGGATTCCACAATCTCCCTAGGTAATTTGTTCCAGTGCTTAAACTATTCTTACAATTACAAAATTCTTCCTAAGGTCTAACCTAAAGCTCCCTGGCTGCAATTTAAGCCCATTACTTCTAGTCCTGTCTTCAGTGGATAAAGACATTTAATCACCCTCCTCTATATAACAACCTTTTACAAACTTGAAGACTTATTTCCCACCTCAGACTTCTCTTCTCCAGACTAAACAAATCCAATTTTTTCCACTCTATCTTTCCCCAGAAGATGGACCACTGGTCTGTTCCAGTCTGGCAAGTCTTCTGTTCAGCCATTAGAAGTCTAAAATTTGAATTCTAATGATCACAAAGCTCATTTTAATCTCTTACGTATACAACTGTTCCACGCAGCCTGCTCAAGAGAACATTTCTTCCTGCATCTCCTAGACTCAGCTTGAGCATGCACAAAACTGAGCTCATGCAACTGAAAGTCCCCCCACTATTCATCTTTTAAATCATTTGGGAAATATAGCAAAGATCCATAGGAACACGGGAACTGCCAGGCTGAATCAGGATAGGGTACACATATACCCCAGTACCAGCCGCTTCAGAGAAAGATGCAAGAAATCCTGCACTAGCCAGTTACAGGATGGCGTCACACCAGAAAAAAGTTTCCTCATAACCCCAATTAGCTAGGGGGTAGCTTATGCCCCTAGTAGGAAGGCTTCTATCCCTTCAAAAAAACAAAACACCCTTATTTTTAATATTTACTATAACTACTCTAGGTTTTCTTGCTATTCATATATAAATAAAAGCCCTTTTTGAATCCCGCTGGCCTCGATGAGGTCTTAGATCTGTAAATCCAACAGGCTAGGTGGGTGTTGTGTGGAAGAGTATTATTTCCTTCTATCCATTCTGAATTTGCTGCCTTTCCAATGTTCCCTTGTTCTTGTGTTACCCACCTGTGCTATGCTACTCATTATTTTGTACACATATCACATATCCTCTCTAAGAAATCACTTCAGTCTCTCCCCATTATGAGAGGCTCCTAATCGTTCTTGTGACCCATGAGAACCCCCTCTATTTCTGCTACAATTCCTATACACTGTTTAATGACCAACATTAATGTCCTGTGTTGAGAGCAAGGGACTGGACTAGATGACCTCTGGAGGTCCCTTCCAGTCCTACACTTCTCTGATTCTATGAAACCCTCAGTAAAACCTTCCCTGCCGCCCAGGCACTTTATTGCCTTCACAACATGAACCAGCCGAGGAAACAATTTCCAGACAGCCAGTCCACCCTCACGTTTTCTCTAGGCAAGATTTCACCCTCCTCACACCAGGCTAGTTCACTATTCAGACCTTTACTTCTCTCATCATTACGCTGATACAGTTGAAACTGCAAATTATCCTTATAATGGAAATGCAGTGTCCCTCCCATAGATCACACTCCCGGGCAGAGTGCAACCAATGTACAGTTGCAAGAGCAGGACTTGCATGGTATTGCATGTCGTTTTCACACTGACACAAACTAGTGAGCTAAACACTCAGACCTAGTACTTGGTGGTTTAGGGTCCTTTGTTTTCTTCCAGGAAAGGTAAGAGTAGAGAGCCCTGTGCAAATATAAAAATTTGGATCCACATCCAAGCCACAAAATTGTTAAACAATACAACTGCATCTGCGGATCCAGATATTTGTGGATATCCATGTATTTGAAGAGTTCTAAGTATAAGCAAGTTCCAGGGAGAGGCTGACCAGAGGGCAAGCGTGAAAAATTGGGACGGGGTGAGGGGTAATAGGTGCCGATATAAGACAAAGCCCCAAATATCAGCTCTGTCCCTATAAAATCGGGACATCCGGTCACCTTACTCAGGGGCGACAGGAGACAGGCCACTTTCCTGGATTGCTCTGATGTTGGCCTCCTGACTTTCACTATAAAAGTTCTAACATTTTGGACCAAGATTATCTAGTTTACTCCAAAATGCATTTTAATTCCACCCTAACCCCAGGAAGAAACTCATGTTTAAAAATATTTTAATGGAGATGTTTTGTTCCCAGCTTAGAAGGAACTATCAGGACAAAGCATGGCAGGAATGAAGCCAACACCTGCACCCTGTGTACTCTGGATCCAGAGTAATTTGTGAATGTGTAAAGACTGAAGAGTAACTACTGCACGTACTGAAGCTTCTGCACAAACTGCAAATATCAAGAAAATCGAGCACACTATTTATAGAACAAAGGTTTCAGACACAGATACTTGAACTTCACAGGTGTATTAAAGAAAGAACATGTATGAAAACCGCAAGTTGCACAGTCTACAGCCCTCTTATCCCATGACAGCTTACTTTGCTTAAGACAGCTTACTTTGCTTAATTTTGTAGATAATATATAAAGTTTACCAACTAAAACTAACCGGATAACCATAGAAGAATGCTATTGATTATATTTAAACTGAACTTTCCATCTAGTAGATCATTCAAACCTTACCAAATCCAGTGTTCGTTGGTTTCACTAAAACAGCCCTAGAGAGTTATTGCTTTCACAGGTGTGTGGCTACTGCTACAAAGACTCACATAAGAAACTTACAAAGGAGTAACAGGTGACTGCTTCCACTGTTGTGTGACTGGAAACTTTGCACACACACAAGAAAAAATAGAAAAGAAATTTCACATCTAATTTAATAGTTTTGTTTCCTAAAGAACTGCAGAACATTCACCAGTTCATTATTCTGGTTTCAATGTCACAGAATTCAGAATGATTCAGTATGAAGGCAATGATTTGTAGGTAATGCACCAGGCCTATAAACCACCAGAATACTTTGCATAATTGCTTTATTTTTTCTAGTTGAAGAACTACATGGAGTTTTTTTGCCCTCAGTGAATCATCTTCCTTCCAGCACTTAAGGGGGGAAAAGCAATAAACAAAAAACTTCTAGTTAATGCTCAAAGTATGGAAAGAGAAACACACAGGTTGCTCAGTTCTGCAGCCCTACTTCCCAACAAAGTCAATGAGGCTTTTAATGCAGTGGTTGCAAGACAGAGGGAAAGAAGGCTGGACCAAATATCTTTTAAATGGAACAGTTCACCCACATACTTTTAAGTAGCAGTTAAGTACAGTAAATTGATACTCCAGCTTAAAATACAGAATGTGGGTTCACTTCCTTTTACATTAGCAAAGTTTTTGCACTCCTAGAGCAATAATGGTTATTTTATGAACTTGATAATTAAGTGATAATTAAATTGAGTAGCAAACAAACAAAAACAACTTGCAGTTGATCCCTTACATTGGGCTAAGCATAAAAATAAACTGGGAAGCTTGCAAAAAGACATGCTCACATAATTCCTCATCAGCCCACAAACACAGAACATGGTCCAGCAACAGATGATATGGCAGAGGGTTAATTCAGAGCTTATGATTAAATAGAGCAATATAGTAGATCAAAAGGAGACCTATGCTTAAAAAGTGAGCAAACAACCTGGAACTGGCAACTAAATGAACAACTCTGGCAACCACTACAAAAACCAAACCAGCAGTTTACTGAAAATAGTGCCAACAGAAGTAAATCAACAGAAGTAAATCAGAAAAGTCCAGAGCTCAGTCCCAAAATCTCACAACAAAACCTACCAATTCTATAGCCATCAAATGTGGAAACTGCATAAAAGAGGAAAGTCTGTTTCATTCATATCTCACCATGCTTGGCAGCGAAGTGCTCTTGGTGCAGAAACTAGAAGACAAGGATATAGCTCCCCATTCCATGTTTAAGCTCCACACATCCTGGTTCAGAGTAAGATACATCATACAGAATTACTAGCAAATGAAAATCTAAACCAGACTTTACAACATTAAAATCCCCAGAATGGAAAAGAGGTGGAAACAAGGAGTTCTGATATGAACTAATCCAATTTAACTCTCAGATTTTAATCGTGATTTAAATCAGCAAACAGGAATCCTTAATTTAAAAATCTATTTTAATTACACTATGCATTTGTATGTTTTACTTATTTTCCTAACGAAAAGTTGATTCTCATTATTGGTAATCATTAAATCATTGGTAAACATGTTGACTTGCAACTCAATACAGCCTTTATGCTAAATTTGGTGCTTCGTTTTTGTTAACAAGGACACATTACATCTATAAACATTTACTTGAGCAATTATATAGCTTAACTTACATTTATTCAGATTCTTAATTTTTCCATTTTATATTATATTAGAAATCAGTGAACGACACGTTGCCTGTTCACTAGTTGATTTTTTACTTATAATTGTGTCAAGCTCCATGGAAATTCAATTTAAAATGCACAAAAACTGGATTTTATTTTTTAATTAAACAAAACCACCTTTGATGTGTTAGATACATAAGAATAAAGTTAATCAAAACATGTTTTGCATTAAAAGCTAACTGATTTGTTTAAAATGTATTATCTATAGTTAGTAAACTTAACTGATTGTTTCTGGTCACCATGTCCTTCAAGGCTTTAGCAGATCTCATTCTCTCACACCTAGTTTTTATTCAGAGACCAGAAGAGGAAAACAAGCTTTCCCGCTTTTTCCAACTCCCACCTGATTTCTTAACTTTGAGCGAACTCATTATTGAGATGAACTAGTTGAATAAACTGAAATGAAGAAAATATGCTCTCTGCACCTACAGAAAGGCTTTGGCTGTCAAAAGCTGGTTTAGAATTTCAATGAACTCTTGTTTCCAGATGCTAAGTCCGTGACTTCCACCAGTTCATTGGTCTGACTTTCTTTAACATTTGGCAGCAAACAGAATCATAGGACTGGAAGGGACCTTGAGAGGTCTTCTAGTCCAGTCCCCTGCACTCATGGCAAGTCCAAGTATTATCCAGAACATCCCTGATAGGAGTTTGTCTAACCTGCTCTTAAAAATCTCCGATGATGGAGATTCCACAACCACCGTAGGCAATTTATTCCAGTGCTTAATCACCCTGACAGGTAGGAAGTTTTTCCTAATGTCCAACCTTAACCTCCCTTGCTGCAATTTAAGCCCATTGCTTCTTGTCCTATCCTCAGAGGTTAAGAACAACAATTCTTTTCCCTCCTCCTTGTAACAACCTTTTATGTGCTTGAAAACTGTTATGTCCCTTGTCAGCCTTCTCTTTTCCAGACAAAGCAAAGACAATTTTTTCAATCTTCCCTCATAGATCATGTTTTCTAGACCTTTAATCACTTTGTTGCTCATATACTGCTAAATATTATTTTTTTCATTTAATTTAAATGATTTAATAAATTATAAGTAGTTTAGGCCTTAACATAACCGGTGAATATCAAATTTAATTTTAAATGTGTTTTTTTAAATAAACCTGTATTTCATTTAAAATTTAAAAAACAATGATTTTTTTTTTAAAATAAATCATTGACTTATCAACTTGGGTGGAACGGAGCTTTTTTTGTAGGTGGTAGGCTGGCAGAGTTCCTATCTGAATGGCTGATTTAATACTAATAGGATTTTGTTGTGTTCATTATGCTTTAGGGTACTAAAGCCTTGTATAGAACATCTTTATTATTATTATTTAAATAAAAATAAATAAAAGTAAAAATAAAGTGTTTGCAGACTAAAGCTTTGGGTAATTAAGGTGGTTCTCCATGATATTTTATGCAGTCATCAACTCTTTCAGACATTTTCAGACTTTGTTTTATTAAATAACTCCAAGAGGAAGTGGAATAGCTAATTTATGAGCATAAATTTGATCTAGCCAGTATTACTGAACCTTCGTGCGACGATTCCCATGACTGGAATGTTGAAACTAATGTTTATTTCGGAAGGATCTCGTGGGCATAAGGGGAGGGGGGGTGGCACTCTGTCAAAAAAATGGCATACTTGTTTTCAAGTCATGGATAACTCAGAAGAAAATGATCTTGAATGCTTATGGATCAATGTCCTACCAGATAAGAGCACAAGATGGGGTATCTGTTGGTGTCTGCTATAGACCACAAAATCACACTAGTGAACAGGATGACCGGCTCCTTACACACCTGTGCATAAATTGTAAGGGGGAAAAGCTGCATGGTCACGAAGGACTTCCATTTGTGTGACATACAGTGGATGTCTCATGCAGTCCGTAATAAAACATCCTTGGAATTCTAAATATTATAGCTGACAATTTCTTAACTCAAAAGGTGTTGCATCCAACACAGGGGAGTTCTATATTAGACCTGGTCTTCACAGATAAAGAGGAAATGATCACAGAAGTAAAAACTGATGGTAACTTAAATTATGTCTACGCCTCAATAAAACACCCGCATTGAGGTTCTAGAGCACAGACTCCAGCATGAACCCAAACTTCTACACTACAATTTTATAGCCCTGTAAGCCCTGGTCCCACAAGCCCGAATCAGCTGACACAAGCCAGCTGCAGGTGTTTTATTGTTGTCTAGGGGCACATGATCATGACTTGATCACATTTATGATGTGCAAACAGAATAAAGTCCAGACTAGTGATATTACATACTTAGAGCTTTAAAAAGACCAAATTTCATAAAGCTGAAAACAGTTAGGAGCCAAATCAGCTGAGAGGAAGAATTTAATCAGAAAAATGTGAATGATAATTGGGACTTGTTTAAGAACATTTTACTAGATGCCACAAAAAATCATAATCCCACAATCAAGGAACAAAGGCATATTGGTTTAAAAAATGACCTAGTTTAGAGAGGAAGTTAAGTCAGCTATAAAATGTATAACAAATGGAAGAAAAGGGAAGTTGATAGTAATGAATATAAATCAGAAGCTAAGAAGTGTAGAAAACTGACAAAGAAAGCAAAGGGACACAAGGAAAGATTTATAGCCAGCAGAGATAAGGAAAATAAGGAGTTTAAGAATATTAGAAATAAAGAGATTCCTAACAATGATATTGGTCCTGGAAAAGGTAAGATTATCATTACTAATGCAGAAAAGGCAGAAATGTTCAATAAATATTTCTGTTCTGCATCTGGGAAAAACAGGTGTAGTTACACCATAGGATAACACTCCTTCCATTGCACGAGTATTTCAGGAGCATATTAAAAAACAGCTAGTAAAGTTGTACATTTTCAAATCAGCAGGTCTGGACAACTTGCATCCAAAAGTTTTAAATAAGCTGGCTGGGAAGCTTGCTGACTGTTCATGTTGATTTTCAATAGTTCTTGGAACACTGGAGAAGTTCCAGATGACTCAAAGAAAGCTAATGTTGTGCCATTATCTTAAAAGGGCGAACAGGATGACCGAGGTAATTATAGGCTTGTCAGTCTGACATCGATCCTGGGCAAGATAATGGAGCGGCTCATATGGGACTCTATTAATAAAGAATTAAAAAGGAGGGTAATATAATTAATGTCAGTCAACATGGGTTTATGGAAAATAGAGCCTGCCAAACTAACTTGCTATCATTTTTTTTGCTGAGATTATAAATTTGATTGATAAATGTAATAATGTTGATATAATATATTTACCCTTCTCTAAGACATTTGACTCTGTTCTGTATGACACTGATTAAAAACTAGAGATAAAATTAACATGGCGCACATTAAATGGATTCAAAGCTGGCTAAATGATAGGTCTCAAGTCAAAATGTAAGCGTAAATGGAGAATTGTCAAACAGGTGTGTTTCTAGTGGGGTCCCCCAGGGTTTGGTTTTTGGCCCTATGCTATTTAATATTTTTAATCTATGACCTGGAAGATCATTTTGTTCATCATTGATAAAGTCTGCAGATGACACAAAAATTGGGGGAGTGATAAATAATGAAAGGGGCAGGCTAAAGCTGACAATATGGGTTTTAATATAGATTTAGGAACAAAGAATGTAGGCCATACTTACAGGATGGGGGACTGTAACCTGGCAAGCAGTGATTCTCAAAAAGATTTGGGAGTCATGGCGGATAATCAGAAGAACATGAGTTCCCAGTGGAACACTATGGCCAAAGAGACTAATGCAATCCTTGGATGCATAAAAAGGGGTATCTTGAGAAGGAGTAGAAAGGTATTTTACCTCTGTATTTGGCACTGGTGCAGCCACTGCTGGAATACTGTGTTCACTTCTGATGTCCACAATTCAAGAAGGATGTTGACGAATCAGAAAGTGTGTTCAGAGAAGAGTCACAAGTATTAGGAAATATGCCTTATAGTGATAGACTCAAGGACCTCAATCTATTTAGTTTAACAAAGAGAAGGTTAAAGGGTGACTAGATTATAGTCTATAAATATTTCACATGGGGAACAAACTTTTAATAATGGGCTCTTCAATCTAACACAGAATGGCTGGAAATTGAAGCTAGACAAATTAAGACTGAAAACAAGGAGTAAATTTTTACACAGTGAATAATTAACCATTGGAACTGCTTACACCACACATCATGGTGGATTCTCCATCGCTGACACAATTTAAATCAAGATGGGATTTTTTTCTAAAAGATTGGTTCCAGGAACCATCGTGGGGAAGTTCTATGGTCTGTGTTATACAAGAGAGCAGACTACATGATCACAGTGGTCCCTTCTGGCCTTGGAACCTGTGAATTTTAATAAATGCTTTTTAAATAGCCACTGGAATTTCACAACAAGGGTCACATGGGTATGAATGATAAGAAGCACATAAGGAAGAAGTTAAAGAGGCAATATGAGGTAACATTAACAGAAGTCTGTTTAACGTGTAGGCACTTCTGTAAGTGTTCTTCACTGTAGTACCTCAGCACCTCACAAAACAATGGATTCAGTCTGAACACCCTGTGAGATCGGGGGGTGTTCCTCCAGAGGAATGGAAGCACAGAGAAGTGATTTCCTAGGCCACACAGGAAGTCTGTGGCAGAGTGGGAAATGAACCCAGATCTCCTTTCTAGGGTAGTACACATTCCAAGGAACGGACAGTAAAATGCCATTATGCAGATTCTGTGCAGCGTCAGGCTAGTCTACCTGATGGAGGTGTGGTCGATCCTACAGTGGAAGGAGGCCCGAGCAAGAGTTCCATCACATGTGAAAATGCTCAAGAATGGAGGAAAATGACTTGAGCTAAGGCTATCTGAACAGCCAGCCAGCAACACAAGCTGTTGATCCACCAAGGGATCAGAAAAGTCCTAGAAACACACAAGGTATGAAGGTGTCCTCACACTAATCACACTGTGCTCTCACCTGCATGGGTGTGTTGCATATTCACTTACACCCACCCCAGCCGCCAACAGCAGCAAGCATACGAGTTCTGGTGGGCTTTCTGTGCAGAGCTAGAAAGCATATCCTTGGGTTTTTCAACCAAGGCGAGCGTATAATGTGAATGTTTTGTACATGAATGATGGGGCATCGTGGAGTAAGCCACAATTATCAAGTGCCCTGTACTGCATTTCTGCAGGTTTGGCTCTTTCCATATGTGCCCCCCACCAACTACACAAAGAAGCTTCAATAATTCCCTGTATCAGGGATCTGCAACCTTTGGCACATGGCCCATCAGGGAAAGCAGCTGATAGGCAGGGATGGTTTCTTTACCTGCAGCGTCCGCAGGTTTGGCCAATCGCAGCTCCCACTGGCCGCGGTTCACCATTCCAGGCCAACGGGGGCTGCGGGAAGCAGGGCGGGCTGAGAGAAGTGCTGGCCACCGCTTCCCGTAGTTCCCATTGGCCGGGGATGGAGAACCACGAATCACCCAAACCGGAGGACCCTGCAGGTAAACAAACCGTCCCGGCCCACCAGCGGCTTTCCCTGATGGGCCGCGTGCCAAGGGTTGCCGATCCCTGCCTATATCTACACTGCAATCTTATGGGTTGGCATACTTACACTAGGTCTAACCTAGTTAGCACAGCTAGGATTACCACCTGGCTGGTATTTCACAGGCGTAGCCATTTTTTTATGGATTTGCCAGTTGCCAGAAAAAATAATTTGATCTGCCAGGGTTTTATTATGTGGGTCTAAAGATTAGTATTATCATCACAATACACTGGGATATCTAATGTTAAAAGTTTGTGTCCAGCTAAAGATGCTACAGTGTTCCCACTTCCACAATTTAAATAACAGCTCAAAACTGTTGAAAACACAACAACAGTCTGCCCACCAACAGGCAATTGCGTACGCATGTGCGTGAAAGAGGGTTTGAGTCACGCGAGAGTGAGGAGAAGCGCGAGGCATATTAAATAATGGAAGATCAGGACAAAGGTGAGATTGATCCTACACCCTCAGGGAAAAAAGCTCACATGAGAAACTACACACTCAGTGACAACTGGCTAAATGAGAGTCTACAAAGACTGGCTGGCAAAACGTGTTGCTAAAACAAACGCCCGTTTGTTATCAATGATGTTATCAATCTTATCTATATGTGTTATCGCTCTAGATACTGTAAGTGGCTGTTGAAGATGGAGGATTACAAAGTTGCCTTGTGGTTAGCGGCTGGGGTTGTGGCGGGCTTGTCTGGGGTGGGGGGGTGCTGGGTCTTTTTTTGCATGTCAAAAGACGGTAACTCTAAGCACAGCTATCAATAGCCATGAGGTGCCGCGGCACTGGCTTCAGCACAGCCTAGCAACATGGATACCGACCTGGAGTCTTCGCTGTGCTTCTGCAGGCCTCACTGACGCGCCTGCTGCTGTCTCTTCGTCGCTATTTTTAAGCCTCGCTAGATTAGAGCCAGTGCGAGTATGACAGCCCAGGCTGCAATCCCCCCTCCGACTGCAGCATGAGAGTACCCTAAAGGACAGCTAGTGACCCTGGAGGACGCTTACCACATCTTCAATTCCTGCCCTTATCCAATATACTCCTAAAAAGCCAGAGAGAGCCGTAGAAAACAAAAAAAGCAAAAGTCAGGAGATATTGGACAGGTCCTATCAAGAGGAGACGAGGCTGTTTCCCTAGCGTGTGCACGCTGCTGCTGGAGGCTGGTGATATACAGGGGGTCCAACTAGTGGTCCCTTCTGTCTTAAACTCTGACACTATTATGAAACATCAGGGTTTGAACTTCGAAGTTCCCAAGAGATTGTAAAAAACTAATGTTCACTGAAGCAAGGACTTCGTGCATCAGGCAGGTAATTTTGAGAGAACAAGCCCAACAGCAGAACACACAGGGGCTGCTAATGACAATGCACCTGGCATGTATTTTAGACTATGCCACACAAGCTTTTTATATTTGTAATAGAAACCAGGATTCCAAATTCCTATGCTTATTTTTTATGGTTTATGAACTTGGCTGCAAATATTCACAGAGCAGAAACTGGTTTACGTTCTCAGCTCTGGAGATTTCTCTAAATATAAGTTTAGCTGTTTTGAAGCAGAAGGGAAGAAGGAGCATTAATAAAAACTGGTAAGAAATGATCTTCATGCTTCTATAAACAGCACTGAAGAAAGGAAGGCAGCCAGGACACCTCTTATTTTATTAGGCATTTATTTGGGGAAAGGGACCGTTTACTACGTGCTTGTACCAGCACCTAGCACAGTGGTCCCTGACCAGGTTAGCCACAGTACGAATGCTTTGCATTGCCAGGTGTCCAGTTTTCGACCAGAACGCCCGGTCAAAAAGGGACCCTGACAGCTCCTGGTCAGCACCACTGACTGGCCATTAAAAGTAAGGGTCGGCGGCACAGGCAGGCTCCCGACTCGGCTCCGCATGGCTCCCAGGAAGTTGCCAGCGTCTCCCTCTGGCTCCTAGGTGGAGGGACAGCCACTGGGGCTCTTCACGCTGCCCCCGCCCCAGCTCACCTGCTCCCATTGGCCAGGAACCGTGGCCAGTGGAAGCTGAGGGGGCAGTGCCTGCAGGCACGGGTAGCGCAGACAGCCACATGGTCGGGCCTCTGCTTAAGAGGCCAAGAGATATGCCAGCAGCTTCACAGGAGCTGCCCGAGGTGAGCACCACCCAAAGCCCGCACACCCCCCGCATCCCAAACACCGACCCCACCCCAGAGCCCACACGCTCAGCCAGAGCCCTACACCCCACCCCCAGCACCCCAACCCCCTTCTCCAGCATGGAGCCCCCTCCTGCACTTCAAACCCTGGCCCCACCGCAGATCCCATACCCACAGCCGGAGCCCTCACCCCCATCCCCGCACCTCAACCCGCTACCCTATCCCGGATCCTGTACCCTGAATGCCTCATTTCTGGCCCCACCCCGGAGCCTGCACCCCTCAGTTCAGAGCCCATACCCCCTCCCAGACCCCAACCCCCTGCCTCAGCCTGGAGCTCTCTTCTGCACCCCAAACCCTTGCCCCAGGCTTCAGCCGTCTCCTGCACCCCAAACCCTTCATCTCTGGCCCCACCACAGAGCCCGTACCCGCAGCCCATACCCACCGCCACCCCCCTGCCCCCCAACCCCCTGCCCTAGCCTTGTGAAAATGAGCAAGTGAGCGAGGGTGGGAGAGAGTGAGTGACAGAGGGAGGGGGATGGAGTGAATGTGAGCATGGCCTCAGAAAGGGGCAAGGCAGGGGGTGGGGCAAGCTTGTTCAGTTTTCTGCCAATAGAAAGTTGGCAACCCTACAAATGCAAAATAACTGTTATTTTTACAATAAAAACCCTCAACCAAAGTGTGCATAAGCCTCTGTTAAGGAGCTATGCGGTCTCACATCCACCATTTAACTTCTCCTCTCACATCCCCAAATGATTTCAGGTTGTGCAGCTCTCCAAACATGCCCAGCATTGCAGGATCTAGCAGTCAATGGAGGTCGACTGCCCTGTCCCCAGTGGGAACACTAACTGGGAGTGGGGTATTCTGGGGACAGTGTCCAGCACTGACACGGCGACATGGAGCCAGGAGGCAAGAGTTTGCCAGCCCCTTTGTGTGAGCCTTGAGTGAGACACAACACAGCAAGGGATGGGAGAAAAAAGATCCCAAGAGGTTTAGAAATACAGAGACACTGAAATGCAGCCACTTCTGGGGTAGAGATCAGAAGCAAGCACACTGCACCCTGAACACTGGTGCTCAAAGGAGACATTTTGGCAAGGACACCAGGATAAAACCTAGTCTTACAAAAAGTGCCCAGCTCCTTCTTGAAAGCCACATCTAAAAACCAGTAAATTGCATAGTACCTAATTTATTTCCCTCAGAGGACGGGAAGGTGGAGTTGATGATGATGGGATTCAAACCTGTTGTTCCAGTGGTGAACAAACATTTGACTACTAGGTCAGAGCGTTTCTAAGGCTCAGGAAACACTGCATTTTACAAAACTTTTTAATTATGGATTCAAGTTGACAATTCTTCATGCTGTGGAGACCCCACAGAGGGGACAGATGGGACAGAGTCTACACAGTGGAATTTCAAGCCTATGGACCCTTTGCATTATTTAAATTACTTTCCTGTGCTTCACCTGCAGACAAAATAATGTTAAATATTCGCTAGACACAAGCAAGCAGAGAAAAGGGCTAACCACTAGACAATCCAGCTACTAAACAGTAGACTAATCTGAATGTTTAAGCATAAAAATATTTGCATTAATTAGACCTTATTTCCTGCTTCCTTATGAAATAACTGTGTTAGCAGCACAGTGTCGCACTGAGTCAGAAAAAAAGGTAAAAGACAGAACCTTCCCAAACTATATTTCTTCTGAGTTCCCTAACATTGATATGATTTAGACAGATATGTTCTGTGTCAAGTGAGTTGATAAAACAGTAGAACATTCAACTATTGGTAGAAGTTTAGGTGAAATTAAAAGATTTCAAAGTATTTATAATTTATACAAACAGATTTAAAGGAAATCATAGACCATGTGCACACAGACTTATTCAAGATACTGTATATTCTAGAGAGTGAGAGGGAAGCCCTGTTTTATGGAGGTTTAGTTCAGGGATTGATATGATCCTGTCTATTCGTAATAAAAACCCCTTCCTCGGGCAATACTATGTCAACACAGCTGGAACACAAACAACATGGACCCTTCTTGTCGATCCATACTAGGCTGTCAGAAGGCTGCCTGTGCAAACATCTTCTCTACACAGTGGCTTGACAAGTGAAGCAGAAAGGAAAGGAGTCTCTTCACAATTAGAGAGGTTTTCAAGAATTACACACATTTATTTTGACTACAAACAAGACAATTAAGAAAAATTAAAGGCTCCGGTTCCTCAGAAATCCAGGTCAGGAAACAACTCTGACAGGAGAACCGCCCTCACCCTCAGCCAATGTGTTTGCTGCCTAGGCTAGGGAGCCATTCAACGACTTTTTCTATCTCTGCACAAAGCAAACATACACTTAACCCTTTGCAGACAAAGAAAAGAAGAAAAAACTAGATCCTCTCTCCATGTGGATTATTCTATATAATTATCTGGGTGCAATTCAATAAGACACATTATACTAATAAAATGTATGGATTTAAGGCAAGAGTCTCATCTTGGACTTTAATTTATGAAGAATATTTATAACTAGAAAAAAAAAACACGGGAGGAAAAAAATTGAATCCAATGTTGACACAGCTTAAAATGGCTTGTTTTGGCTGCGATCTATGCAGTTCAATGCCAAAGCCCAGGTTAGTGTGCTTTTACTGTGCAATGTTACACACACAAGAGTAAGACAATTCAAAGCCAGCGTCCTACAGAAACACTACAGTGTGCTCCCTTCCCACTCATATGTATAATTTTCCCTCTTACTGTATACGGTGATAACTTCTCTGCCTTTATGTATATTTACACATGCATGCAAGTGGAAAATGGTTGAGTTACAGTTGCTGTGAGAACAACAATTTTGAATTTCCTGACTTGCATATCATGTCAACAATAATGTATTAAATGAGAAAAAAATGTTTGTTCTAAACAAAAAGAGAAAGAAGAAAAACTCTGAGTAATCACACACTGCATTAAATAAATGCTGTGGGTTTGTATGTATAATAACTAAATACAAATGTGTTTATTACATTGTTTTAGAGCTCTGTAGTTTGCACTCATGGGCAAATTTTCATACAGGTTGAGTAGCCATAATTTCCACTTAGGTCATTAGGAATTTGAAATTACTCTTGGAAATTTATGTGCATAGTGCATAATTTTCACTTCTTGATTTCTCAACTGATTTTTTCTTCAAAATTAGCCCATTTCTCTCCTTGCTGAGGACATGGTCTATTTGAATTTTTAGAGCACAACTCTGCATTGCCCAGAGCACCTTTTCTCTCCCCTCATATTCTTTGTTAACCCAGAAATGGCTAACCAGAATTTGACTGAACTTTCCACGCACCCATGGCCATCTTTGACCCGAGATTATTCATCCAAAAGGGTTAGAAGTGACTGAAAAGGGTCACACACAATGAAGTTACTACTACCACAACCCTAATGAGTGGTATGTTATTCTGCACATTCAAAGACTAAACACCAAAAGATATTGTGAAGTGGCAGCATTTAATATTAAATATTGTTGGATTTTAAAAAAGTATTTTATTCTAGTAAAGAAATTGACAAAAAAACTGTTCAAGTTGCAATATAAAGACTATTACACTAATCCTTCTGCAAGGACCCTGACATTTATTTATAGAAAACTGGATGTTTTACACATTTTGCATGAGAAATTAGCTTTGCACAGGTTCAGTATATCTCATTAGATGACAAGAAAATGCTTAAAATACTTGTTAATTTAGAAACTTGCTTTTTAAAAGGAATACAAAAAGAAGTTCTGCTGGGTTGGAGTTGGTGCCAAGAAAGGTGGGAGAAAGAATTATTTTAAAACATAAAACTACTCATACATCTGGGCTAAGACCATGCGTAACATGTTTCAAGTTGAAGCAAATGTTTTATGGAAGAGCTGTAAACTCTTCAAATATGGGGTGCAGAACAGAAACGCGGGTGCAGCATTACTTCTCAAGGTTTGAGGCTTTAATACTCATAGGAAAAGATACACCAAATCAGACCCTTGGTTTATCCAGTGCAATATTTTGCCTCCAAGAGTGGTCACTACCAAGTGCTTCAGAGGAAAGTGCAACTCACCCCAGCCCCCACCCATAATTTGCAATTATGGAATACCTATCCAGGACAGACAGACACTTCCTCCTAACCCACTCAGCCCCAGCAGTTAATGATTGACTCATGCCCTGAAGTTTGAAGGTTTACCTCCCTTCTAAAAAATACTTTACTCATCCAGCCTTATGTATTCAGATATACAAACAGGACCAAGTAGTTCTGCTAATGGTTACAAATAAAACTGGTTATGTTTTCACAACAGTTTAACAAATGAATGGTTTGGTTTCAATACTTCTTAAACTAACAATAATGGGGTTCAAATGCAGTGAGCTTACCATACACAACATGGTGAGGAAGTACAAATATAATAAACCTGGATAAAGCCAGACTTGATTAAAGATTTGTTTCTATAAGACTTATGCCTTTTCTCTCACTCCTACGGGTTGCTTGGCTGCTTTAATAAAGCGTTGAGGACAGGCATGAAAATAGACTAGTAAAATATTGGAAGCCAAGCCAACATTTCATTAGGCTACAGCTATTAGGAATGTGTACTCTAATAAATATAAAAACATTACCTTCCTTAGGAAAAAACACTCCCGTGATTTACAAACAATGGGAAATTGACATTTGGGGTCTGAATGTATGCTACACAACCCCATAGGAGTTTTTATCTGCAGCCTAAAGCTTTGGCAATAGCATGTAAAGAAGAGAAGTATCCTATTAAACTGAACTATTTTTATTTCAAGTGTCATACACAGGTAGCTGTGCCAAATATACACAAATGCCTACAATTAGATTCACGGCAACACAATGAAATTATAGCCTTAACACAGCCCTTCTCAAAACCTCCAAACTTTACCCTCCCAGCACAGAAAGCTAATTTACCCACTTCTGAGGATAATCTCCAGATACTGTAGCTGTTCTTCTGATGAAGGCACTTTTCTATTTAGGTTCTGATACTGCCCCAGCACCCTAGAGTGCCTAAGATACAGAAGCATCAGGTACTAAACTATGTAGTTACATGGCTTCTAGTTCATCTGAAACAAATTCTAACAAGAGGATCAAGCCATAGGCCAGCACATGCATGTTAACACACCACATCAACTGTAAGAAGGGCAGGAGAGTACTGTAGACTAGGCACGGCTATACAGAAAGAAACAGCGCAGATGCTGCTGCCCTAGGCAGAACAGCAGGTCTCCCCCAAATTCTGCAGCAACCCCTGTAGCACGGCTGCCTATCACCAGGTTTCATTGTTAGCACTTTTCCTGTGTTACAAGACTAACTGAACATCCTGCAGCCAAGCCAAATATTCCTATTTGAACTTACAATCCATACAGAGCCCTCAATGTCTGTGGAAGTTCAAGGGCAGAGAATTTCAATTTTATGTATTTCTAAGCTACTTATCTCCATGGTAACAAAGAACAGATATCTGTAGGGCCCATGGCAGTTTCACCATGACTACTGTGGACAGCAATTTGTTCTGGAAAACCATGTTACAAAACCCTGCTTTACTGACAGACAGTCACTGGCCCCTGGGATGGGGACAATCCACTGACAGCACAACACAGCCACCACCTCTCAGAAAAAAAAATCCCCGTCAAAATTAGCCATGTAATCCCTGCTGGAAATATGCAAATTGTTGAGACATCATTATTACTAGCATGGTTTCAACTATAGGGCAGACAGCATTTTCCCCGCAGCATGGGTAGTGAGAATGGCAAGCCTCACCTGGGTCCTTAAGTCAGTACAGGGACACAGCTGTGTACAGAATTGGACCACACTTCCCGCTTCTTGATCGGATTGTTATTTTTCCCTTGGCTTGTAATTTGTGGGAAGCTCACAGAGGCAGGCAGCCCATGGAAAGAAGCTCCAAAATGCCAAAAATATTTTTGAGGAGACAGAAGGGGAATTAGAGAAGGGCACCTCATTCCACAGGGACATAAGAATGCTACCTGCCTTAGGGCTTCTCTACACCATGCAGCTTTTAGCGACAAGGCTGTGTCGACACAGCCCTGTCACTCAAAGTAAGCGTGTGTGAACGCTCTTTTGCGGTATTTTGTCAGCACTTTTGCCAACAAAATACTTCCAGCTCTGCGAGCCGCATAAGCTTTGTTGGCAAGAGAGAGCGCCTGCCGACAAAGCCGCGTTCAGACTGCTGCTTGCGGCAGCAAAATGTCTGTCTTTTGCGGGAGGGCTTTTTTAAGTACTTTGGCAACAACTGTGCAGTGTAGACTTACCCACAGATGCTGACTCCAGGGGTGCTCCGGGGCTGGCAGCCCCCCCCACCAGAACCTCCGCCCTCCCCCCAGTGTCTTCTGCCCGCCGGCAGGCCCCACAGATCAGCACCTCCCCCTCCTTTCAGCGCCTTCCGCAGATCAGCTGTTTTGTGGCATAAGGAGGCGCTGGAGGGAGGGGGAGGAGGGAGGGTGCAGCCTGCTCGGAGTAGGGGATGGAACTGGGTGGGGGAGGGGAGGGGCAAGAAGAGGCAGGGTGGGGGCGGAGCAGGGTGGGCAGAAGCAGGGCAAGGGTGGGGCTTTGGGGAAAGGGTGGCATGGGGGCAGGGCCTGGGCGGAGCACCCCCCGTGCAGATGAGAAACTCTGCGCCTATGCTACCTGCAGCTCACACAGATTCTTCCACCTCATCCGTGGGTCGATGAGATGCTTTTGTGGCTCAGAACTGTGACTTCATGGGACTTAAGATCTGCACAGCATAGGCTGTGCTGTGCTTTAAACACTTTGCAGAAACACTCATCTTCTGAACTTTCTACCCGCTAAGCCAAGCGAAATAGGAGAAACTTTTTTTTAAAGTGCTTCTCTTGCTCTTTGAATAGGGTGGCATCACACTGGCCATTTGTTAATTAACATTTGCAGAGTGCTGTTAAAAAAATGAGACAGCACCTGCTACAAACGGTCATGGCAACCCATTTTCCCCATGCCCATTTATTGAGTAGCAACATATTGAGATGGCATCCAGACTGAGTGCACACACAAGCTGCTTTTGAGGGGGCTATGGGGACAGAGGAGGGAAGGGAATTCATTTCCAATGAAAATGGAAAATAATAAGACTGACTTTGAAATACTTAAAAAAAAAAAAAAAAAAAAAAAAAAAGGAAATACCGGGGATTGTTAGACTCAGGAAAGAACAAGTTAATATAATTCAAAGGTGGGCGATCATAGCCTATTTAAAAAATCCCAACTACATACAAATGTGAAACAAGAGTACGGAGTCAGACACTCCATAAGGGGGAGAGAGTTCATAAGAGATTCTAAAATGGCTGCTGTAAGGAAAGCAGTATTCTGTAACTCTCTCTCGGCACTGTGTTCTGCTTCCTTGAGCCATTTCTTACTGTCACCAAGGCCAGAGGAGCTCAAGCCTAAACCCTACCAATGGTTTCCCTCTACAGGCTAAGGGCTACCATTTCCCAGTGCCGTGTTATCAAAAAATATATAAAAAATAAAAAAATAGGAAGTCCAAATACTGAGTAACAGCATAAACCCAGATGCCGAGCAGATCACACTGAGTACAGGGAGTTTAGATCAACTTGCTCAGCTGAAGGCAGGGGATGGTGAATGCCAAGGCTACACTGACTGTAGCATTCTTAGCAATCCAGAGGCAACGCTAAAAGCTGGTGATCTAACTGATAAAATCCAATGTACGTAAGAGTTGCTAACAGAGCTTTCGGACAGCATGTATGCTAGTCGGGCCTACCAGAGTAATAAAAAAAAAATCCAGAAAAACCTAGAATAGGAACAGGAAACATCAAGTTTACACACTTCTTTTACAAAGCGATGGCTGTTCGTCAACTAGCACAGAAAAAATGGTTCTACGTCCAAGACGAGGTTGCTTACTACGGTCTCATCACGTGAAATCCAGGAAGCATCACAACAATGCACTAGAAAAATCTAGTGTTTTTTATTCATGGTCTTCAAGTTAATTGCCTCTGGCTACCTTCATCACCCTTCACTCCCTAGTACACTGGACACCAAGTCTCAGTTTCTCTCAGAGTGTAGCAGTGACACTCACCTGGCCTGGGGGCCTTTATTAATGTACTGAGAATCTCAGTTCTTTGTATGAACTTGATGATGAAAAAGTGCCAGATAAATGCAAGGTTTTACTATCAGCACTAAATTAAAATGTTATTTATAAAATAAGAAAGAACAGTACACAATGCCATGACCCCTCTGAACTGTGAGTTGCGAATGCTAAGAGGGCCTTATTTACACAGGAACTGATAAAATTAACCACAGGTGCCTCCCTTCCCATAGACAGCAACTTCCAAAAACAACATTACTGTTACTAGAATATAAAGGGAAGTCTTTCCGTTGACATGTTTTACGAGACCACCGCAATTATCTTCTCATGGATCACCAAGGATAGGAAAAGCATATTTCACTTCCAAACTCCTTACAAGTTACATACCTGTTTGGAGCTATGGTAAATTTCTCAAAGGAAGACCAGTGCCATTTTCAAGCCTTGTACAATGCTGGGGTTTCCCACTATGTACCTGGGGCACCTCTGTGGCCAGCCTAGCGAGGACTGACAAAGATGCTGAGACCCCCACCAAATCCATGGCGAGATCTCAGCAGACATTGTGGACCTCAAGTAATTTACATACCAGATATGCTAAACATTCGTATGCCCCTTCATACTTCGGCCACCATTCCAGAGGACATGCTTCCATGCGGATGACACTTGTTAAAAAAACAATGCATTAATTAAATTTGTGACTGAACTCCTTGGGGCAGAATTGTATGTCCTCTGCTCTGTTTTACCTCCATTCTGCCATATATTTCATGTTAGAGCAGTCTCAGATGGTGACCCAGCACGTTGTTCATTTTAAGAATACTTTCACTGCAGATTTGACAAATCTAGATGGACCACTGGTCTGACCCAGCACGGCCATTCTTACAGTCCTAAGAGACAGAGCAATTATTAGGTGCTTATGAAACTTAACTCGTCAGAGACAGGCACAGAGTGGCCAGAAACAGCAACGCACTTCTGCCAATGCTACATCGTTTTCTATCTCAGTGCTGGGCCTCCAATGAACAGGGTCTGCTAATCATGATACATTACTGGACACGACCAGCTGAAGCCAACCAATGGGGACATTTCAAGGGAAAAACAGCATCTTTAGTCTCCACTGAAATAAACAGATTTTTTTTATGAGACACCAGGAAGATAGATACAGGGTTTTTTCCTCTTTACATGAAGGACCTTTCCTCATAAATAGACACACGTTGGTATGTATGCAGCTTGTGTCAAGTTGTACGGTGACTTTGTAATACATACAGGCTTGCAAAAGGCGCTAGGATGGTCAGATTTCTCTCTCACCTGTGTCCTAAGGCAGGATTCTGAACCCAAATTGCCAGGAGGAGAAAGGCTAGTGTAATCACCAACCACTGCACCACTAAGTTAATTGTAAACCAGTCTATAACAGCAATTTGTGATGGACAGGCAAACAGGACATGAATTGCTGAAGCAGGCAGAGCTTATGTCAATGCTCATGATACAACTTACTTACTTTTGTCTCTCTCCCTTCCAAGCAGATTGTGAATGTTTATGTTGGTTGAGTCTCTCTCACACGTTTGTAATTAGTAAATATAATAGGACCATTTATTTCCAGTGATGCAAATAGTCTTCTGCTGTACCTGTAAACTACAGTGCTCCACAGCCCAATCAATTCACTGTTAATTGTAACAGACAATGAACAGAAACCAGCCACTATCGCAGCATTTCAGACTCAGCAAGATTCAACACCTAAAGACTGACTAAAGGCACAGGCTGGTGCTGAGAAAATCTAACATGAGGATGTGGGGATAGCTAAATCTTTCTTCTCTGAGTTGGAGATAAAAAACAACAACAACAACCCCCCAAAAAACAAACAAACAAACAAACAAAACGAGGAGTACTTGTGGCACCTTAGAGACTAACAAATTTATTTGGGCATCAGCTTTCATGGGCTAAAATCCACTTCATCAGATGCATGCAGTGGAAAATACAGTAGGAAGATATATATACACACACAGAGAACATGAAAAAATGGGTGTTGCCATACCAACTGTAACAAGACCAATCAAAAGCCCACCTTAATTGATTGGGGGGTTGGCCTGGGGTGGGCGAGCTGGGGCTCCTCTGGTTGCGAGGGGGGCCCTCAGGGCTCCTTCTGTTATGGGGGGCGTGGGTTTCGGGACTCTGGCATGTGGGGGCAGGGCCTTGGGAGGAAGGGGTGGGGCCGGTGGGCTAGCCTCCCCAAAGTGAGGGTTCACCCACCGCCCATATGGAAAAGGATTTGGAAGAGACGTACAAAACACATTTCACGCAGCTCGTGCATGCTCAATCCCTTGTCCTGGAACACTAATCTGTATTTCATTCTCTGCTTTCTTCTCTTGCTGCCTGTCCATTCAGTTCTCTCTGCCTCTTTAGAAATAATCCAAAGTAGCAGCTCTTCCCTCACCACTCCATCATCCTCTCTCATTCCATTGGATCTCTCCCCACCTCCTGCCCATTCTCCGATTTCCTCACCCTTTTCAGGATGACCCACTGAGCAGCCATTTTTAAGAGAACCACAGACTATCTACCAGAACCATGAGGAATTCCAGCCCGTTCTACACATTGGATATGGACAGTTTTCAGATAATTCACCTATTTGACATAAAAAGAGAGCCACCCAATCATCTGCAGATACTGCTAAGCATTCATTCATCAGAAGCCTTTGCACCATTTGATCTTTTCATCATACCATCACAGCTTCCCAGCTGAAGCTCTCTTTCAGTGCCAGGAAGAGAGCATGTTGGTGGAGTTTGGGATCTTTGCAGCTAACACAAGAGGTATATATAGGGTTGCCAATTTTGGTTGGACATATTCCTGGAGGTTTCAGCACATGACAATCTTTAATTATAGAGTAATCTTTAATTCCTGGAGACTCCAGGACAATCCTGGAGGCTTGGCAACCCTAGGTACATACGATCATGTGTGTCCAATGCATTTCATACTGAACTCAGTGTCTTAAGATGCCCATTGATCTTCACTCTGCTACAGGCAATTTCTTCTTCCTATCTGAAGCGGATTCAAAGACCCTGTACAGCAGCTAGTTAATAGCCCCAGATTAACAGGAGAATTAAGTTGCTGTTTGGTCTGTGTCATGCTATTAAATGCCAATAAAATGAATTTAAAATGCATATAAAGTGTTTTATTAGCTGGCAGTGGAAAGCAGAAAATTAACGGAGCCTTGCTATTATGTGCTTTGGCAGAGCGAGCAGAGCCGCTTGCACTGCAAGGAGACATTAGCACAGGGTTTCTCAAATGCGGCCACCGTGGCTGCATTCAGCCACCAGCGGCTTTTGTGCGGCCACGACAGCCTCCTGGGTGGTGATGTGGGGGAGGAGACAAAGCATCAGCCCTCCTCCTCCCCCCCGTTGCTCCTGGATGCATCACCCTGCACGCATCGTCCTGCACCGCCTCTGGGGACAGGTGGGGCACAAGCAGACAAAAAACAATGTGGCTGGTCAGTGCAATGTGTAGTTTAGCCATGTGACACTGATTAGCATTAACGGGAGTAGCGACAGCCTAATTCCTGTGCATCACACAGCAAATGGACCTCTTTGTCTGTTACAAGCTGAAGCAGCCCTATCCATGGCAAAGTAAGATGCTGCTCCCTCACTGGATTGTTTCCAAACTCTCCAGTCCAGTTTCTTGCAGCCAAGACCGAGAGGAGTGCAGGAGCCAATGGACAAGTATAATGAGATCACATGCTGCAGTCTGAAGCAAGTCACCAAGCCATGATCTGCACGGTACCTTTGCACATTTGACTGACATGCTTCTTTTTAGAGCTGTCGATTAACCGCAGTTAACTCACACGATTAACTCAAAAAAATTAATCATGATTTAAAAAATTAATTCTGATTAATCGCAGTTTTAATCACACTGTTAAACAACAGAATCCCAATGAAATTTATTAAATATTTTTGGATTTTTTTCTACATTTTCAAATATATTGATTGTATTCTGTGCTATAATAGAAAAGTGTGCACTGCTCACTTTATATTATTTTTATTATAAATATTTGCACTGTAAAAATGATAAACAAAAGAAATAGTATTTTTCAGTTCCCTCAAACAAGTACTGTAGTACTCTACCATGAAAGTGCAATTTACAAATGTAGATTTTTTTGTTACATAACTGCACTCAAAAACAAAAGAGTGTAATGCTTTAGATCCTACAAGTCCACTCAGTCCCACTTCTTGGTCAGCCAACCGCTAATACAAAAAACCAAGTTTGTTTGCATTTACGGGAGATAACGCTTCTTATTTACAATATCACCTGAAAGTGAGAACAGGTGTTCGCATAGCCCTTTTGTAGCTGGCATTGCAAGGTATTTACATGCCAGATACACTAAACATTCATATGCCCTTTCATGCTTCGGCCACCATTCCAGAGGACATGCTTTCATGTTGATAACGCTCGTTAAAAAAAGTGTTAATTAAAGTTGTGACTGAACTCCTTGGGGGAGAACTGTATGCCTCCTGCTCTGTTTTACCCACATTCTGCATATATTTCATGTTATAGCAGTCTCGGATGATGACTCAGCACACGTTCATTTTAAGAACACTTCCACTGCAAATCTGACAAAATGCAAAGAAGGTACCAATGTGAGATTTCTAAGGATAGATACAGCACTCGACCCAAGGTTTAAGAATCTGAAGGGTCTTCCAAAATCTGAGAGGGATGGGGTGTGGAGCATGCTTTCAGATGTCTTAAAAGAGCAAAACTCCGATGCGGAAACTACAAAACCCGAACCACCAAAAAAAGAAAATCAACCTTCTGCTGGTGGCATCTGACTCAGATGATGAAAATGAACATGCATCGCACTGCTTTGAATCGTTATTAAGCAGAACCTATCATCAGCATTAATCAGGATTAATGTTTTTAATCACTTAAAGTCCTACTTCTTTTACTATCAATTTATATAGCTCTGCAAGTGAGCTGCACTGATTGAACAGGTCAAAGGCTACAATTCAAGATCTTCATCTTATTTAGTGTCTAAACCCATTCATAATCTCTGCCTCAGTTACCTTGCTCATAAGATGGAGTCAATGGGGTGCCTCAGCTGTCAGCTCCTATGTCTAGAGACAAGACCGCCTTGGACCAAGGTCTTCAGCTGCAGAACTCCCTTCCATCCCTCACTGGCAAGCCTTAAGGAACAGCGAATGGCCCAGTCATTTCAGAGAGCTTATTCTCGACCTGTTTTCTCCTCCTTTCCTTGCTTGTTTTCACTTCTGTTCTTCTCTTCCATTTCCCATGGTTTATCGTAGGCGGAATGGACCCCCTTGGCTGGCATTATGGGTGTGTGTGTGCGCGTGTGCCTGCATACAAAAATTAAAAAAACCCTCACAAAAAATTAAAAGCCTCATCCTAACCCCATCCAAGCAGGTAAAGAACAACTTCAGAGTTCTGACTAAATTCCAGGGAATCGAACAAGAAAGCTCAAAACATGGGAGTTTGATTTCAAAACATTGCAGCATTGCTAAAGGCAGAGTGAGAGTCATAAAGTACAGATAGAGATAATGATAAGAAGCTGTAAATAAACTAACTAGTGCTTACAACTCAGCTCTTGTGCTGCTTTTTGACAAGCAGGTCAGACCTGCTCCTTGTAGTCGGTGTCCAAAAATCACATCAGGCTGGACTGATTTAAAAATCCAGATGATTTAAATCAACAATTTAAGTCATGATGTAAATCCTTACGTGGAAAGCCTGAATTTAAATAATCAATTTTAAAGAAAGGTGCATTCTCACTGGTTGATATAAGCATTAAAACATGTTGATTTACAACTAAAGAGTCATTTAACTACATTTGGTACATCCTTTTGCTACCTAGACTGGCACATTATAACTATATACCTTAATATTTTAAGATTCACCATTTTCTAACATACTAAAAATGTACACTTAATAGAATGTCTTTGCTTATTTACTAGATAATTAACTTTTTATCCACCATGTGACCTTCCCCTCCCCTCATCTTGCTGTCTCTTCCCTGCATGGTGGATAAAAAGTTAATTATCTAGTAAATAAGCAAATACATTCACCATTTGCTAACATACTAAAAATGTACAGTTAATAATTTTCTCTTGGACAAAGTCTGGGAGATCCTGTGCAGAGAGAGAAGTGGAGGCAGGAGCAGAGAAAGGTATGTGGAGCGAGTCAAGGTGGAGAAAAGATGGCTGGAACTGTGGGCATGGAATTCAAAATTAAGTTGGAGAATTAGAGCAGATTAGCAAGGAAAATGGCAGAACTCAAAAAGGAGGAGAGAACATATTTGTAGTGGAGAAAGTCAGTTTGCTTATGAGATTTCCACAAAAGGCATTCCACATAAGGAGCAGGCATCTCTCAGAACAAATGCCCAGTTACCAACCCTATAATTTTCATGGTAGCCTAGATACTTACACAAGCTGACATGCAAACCTACCCACTAGAGATTCATTGAGAAAAGCCATACTAATGCAAGAATAATCCTATCCTAAGTCTTAAATGCATTTCTAAATTTAGATCCCCCCCCCCCACCAAAAGGGATTGCACAAGTGACCAGAGAACACACCAATGCAATAAACAAAAGAGGTTGTGAAAATGTCTTGCCTAGCCAAGTTTATGAAGACTATTGATAAAGGTTAGACTAATTTCTGAAATAGGAGAACTTAGCCTATTTGCAGAAATGATCATGGATAAAGGCTTCTCTCCCCAGCTTCACAACCATCCTGACCTAGGGTCTTCCTTATACCAGAAGAGTCATTAAAAACACTCCACACACACAGGGAGATCAGAACAATGCAAATACCAACAAACAATGGAAGCTTTACAGGAGCTTTCGGCCAGCAATGGACACTGGAAGGAAACATCTGCCTAACCTTCACCACAGTGTGATTAAATAATGTTCTCACTGCTACTTCCATTTACGTTCAATCACGTGCTAAAAATAATCAAGGAAAGAAGCCTGAAGTCAATGTACAGATACCACATACACTGTTTGAAACGTTTCAATCCCTATATTCTATTAAAATAACTGAAATTAAATAAAAAATATTCAAGCAGTCGGTCGACTACCAAAGTTTTAAAGCAAATCAAACCACTGATCTGGTGGAAGTCCACGGGCTAAGCACAAGATTGCCAACTCTGACGGAAGCTATTCCAAGTCTAGATGAGAGCAGTTTCAAACCTAGCAGCTGCTGATCCCCTGTGTACACCAACACTCACACTGATGCTACCCATTGGTGGAGCTGAACTAGTGGTAGCAACTAAGGGAAATGTTATTAAAATAAACCTAGTGTGGATAAAGCCCCTTGGAAGAGCGGCCATACAGACAAGATCCATCTAAAAAGGAGAGATTTGCCTGGGGTCCTGTCTACACAGAGTTGAAGCCATGTTAGCACCTCCACAGCGCAGGATTTTTGCTTGAAAATGCTAAGACTGTTTCAAACATCAGTATAGACAGGCTCTTACTGAAAACAATGCTCTTGTTAAACATCTGCTCATCCTGTGCTGTGCTATCCTGCTACAGCTTTAAATTATATTTATTTATAATTATTTTATTTACCTACCTACCTCTTATACAGCACTTTTCCCCAATAGATATCCAAATGCTTTACAAAAAGAGCTCACTATCATTATTCCTATTTTAGTGATGGGAAAACTGAGGCACAGAGAAGCAGGGAAGTGACTTGCTCAAGGTCACCAGGCAGCAGAGCTGGGAACTGAACACAGATCTCCAAAGTATCAGTCCAGTGCTCTAACCACCACGCCACACTACCGCAACAAAATACTCTGCAATTTACTGCAGTGAGCTCATCAATCCCTTTAAGTCTCAATAAGAACCAAGGATTTGAAGCCATACCACTTCTTCAAACTAAATTATTCTTCACATAATTAGCTCCTGTCATACAGGTGCCTGATGTAATCTATCGAACCACTGTTATGCCTGAAAAGACTTTGTTCCAAAGTGAAATCTGGAGTTCCTTTAGTTATCAGAAACATCTGACCATGCTGAAAGTGATATATTAATCTTCTATGCTGATCAACATTTATCATGCACTGGGAAACATCATGCTCTAAAATTAAAGTACTAAGCAGGCTGAAATTTATATGTTATACTCTCCAGAGTAATGCCATATTTGCTGAAGATGTCCATTTGTAACCAGACCTTTCATAATTTTATGTGAAGCCACAGTGACGTTACTCAAGCCTTTCCACACAAATCACATGAATGGCACTGTAGATAGCCTCTGCTTCCACACTACAACACCCCTGAGGACTACATGATCCACTTCTCCCCTAGACTTCTAGTCTTGCCATGAATGCAGAGCCTTGTCAGTGACCATGAAGTGCCAGAATCACGGTCTCCATACCATGGCAAATCACTGCACATACAACTCCACATAATTGCCACTTTCACTAAGTCAGCTAGTAAAACTGCTATTGCAGGTTATCCTTTAAATTCGGCAAGAACTACATCAATCTGCACAGATTTACAGAAGAAGCAAGATGAAGAAACGTCAACTTTTAAATCCGATGAAGTGAGCTGTAGCTCACGAAAGCTCATGCTCAAATAAATTGGTTAGTCTCTAAGGTGCCACAAGTACTCCTTTTCTTTTTGCAACTTTTAAAGGTTTCATTTCAAAGTTATTTTGAAAACTCAAATCCTAATTCCTCAATTTGTATTAAGACCATGCTGGGCAAGGCTTTCAGACAATCAGACATCACACTGTGAAGAACTCCTTTTGTCTCTGGCTTTTTGGGAGCTTCTGAGGGGTACTTACGAGAGAAGTCTCCTGGACACATTCAGCCTGAACTGAAGTTATGTAAACACTCTCAGTGCAATACACCTTGCTTCAGAAAGACAACATTCAGAGGAGACTAAAGACAAGGAAAAACAAGCCACTCTTGCTAATATTACTTATAATAAATATGTCACTGTAACCTGTAGCACATACATCTGTTGTGTTGTTTATTTGTATAGTCAAGCACCACATCTCTGGGATTTGAATTTTAATGAATATTTTTACTAACAAAATATTTAAAAAAAAATCTTGTGGAGCATGCAGTATGCAATAGTGTAATACGCATAACTTAAAAACCAGCAGTCTTCCCCTGTAACTTGAGCAGAGTCTGACAGGCAGGGCTCCTCACGTCAGGGCCCAGAGATTCCAGCGTGGCCACACACCAACCAGCAGTAGCAATTCCAAACGATCAGCAACAAGACTTGCACGTCTCCAGAAGCCTTATATGTTAAGTGGAAAAACAAGTGATGTGAAATTTTATGAACTGCTTGAGAAATGAAATCTCCCATTCTCCAAAGAAACAGCTCTTAACGTTATAGCCTCTATCACACACACACTGGTGGAGACTAACATTTTTAGATATCTGTCACACTCATTACTCTCTGATAGAAACAAAATTTCTAGAATCCAGAAATACAACACAACACTTTGAAGCAGCCATAGCTAGTGCAGGTTCAATTCAGGAGTTGGTATAAATAGTTCCTGTCTGCACAGCCTTTTGAAGTGCTAACCACGACTTTTAAAACAATACTTAAAAGTAGATTTTACATACTTGAAAATGAGCAACTCTTTTATACAAGATTAAAGTCACACTTAATTCCTTAGCTGGGTTATTATTTGTTTCTCTGGCACCTGTCCAGAACTTTAGGTACCTCCCAAGAACTAAAAAACATTCAGTCACAAAATTAAAATGGAAGAAAATATTCAGTACAATACTTAGATTAATCAGACTCTCCCAGAGACCTCACCTCTACCCAAGCATATCACATGAGCACAACAAATCTTCCTTAGAATCATAGAATATCAGGGTTAGAAGGGACCTCAGGAGGTCATCTAGTCCAATCCCCTGCTCAAAGCAGGACCAATCCCCAATTTTTACACCAGATCCCAAATGGCCCCCTCAAGGATTGAACTCACAACCCTGGGTTCAGCAGGCCAATGCTCAAACCACTGAGCTATCCCTCCCCCCTTCCTCTCTTGCTCCTCTCTCTAGGGACCCCCAATCTTCCATTGATGCCCGAGAAGGAGCCCTGGAGTTTGCAACATGCCTGCTAACAGATTCAGCAAAGGAAATATGTTTCAGAGGCGAGGAACTCACCCCCCCAAGAACACCCTGCCAGCAGCTCTCTTCTGGTTTCATTAGGTACCATCTCTGGCACGTCAGAGCAATTCTTACACATTTAAAAAAGGCAGGCAGTAAATTCCCAGGTAAAAAAGCCTTTAAATCAGAAAAGAAGTTGGAGACATATCAACAACTATTCTATTTAATTATTTAAATAGAATAAATAGAATAAATAAATAGAATAATAATAATAATTAAATTTAATTATTTAAATAGAAGCCTTGAAGAAGAGGAGTTGAAAAAGCTTGTACATTCAATGATTATAATTATCCTTTTCACAATGGGGGAAAAAAAACAATCCATAGAGAAAGCAAACTTAAGGTTAGCTAAGTGGCCTTAACTCATCTGCCTAGTGCCACCAGCCTCCCATCTTACATCTGGAGAAACATGCACAGTTAACTTGTGAAGTACTTAACAAGTGAACCATGGAGCACTGGCTTCATATGCAACATGCCATTGACAACAAGCATGAACACTGATTGACAGCAGTATCTGAATAAATTATGGGCATGGATTAAGTAGTTGAAATCTTCCCAAATATTCACAACCGGAACCTCCCCAGCCTCCTACCACTCAACACTCCTTTTAGCCAACAAAGTGCTACAAGGTGTCCTAATAAAAAAACATAAAACCCCAGTAAGTTCATTCACTCCCTTCCAATAGGAAGTCACACACAATTAGAGAATATAATTTGGGAAGCCCGATCGCTGAATTTTTCAACAGCTATTGTTACAACATGAGAATGGCTTGGTGTCACTTCCTCCAGGACAGATTACTCCTTGACTAACCTCATAATGGAGTCAAAAGGTCCCCAAATCCTTAAGCCCTGTGCTGGGAACACCTTTGCATTGGTCACACTTACATCACAGTGCTTCAACACAGTTTATTTACACAAGTAATACTTGTTAAACTCCATTCCGGCTGGAGAAAGATTCTTATAAAAAAAGTCAAACTATTCCTTTTAAAAGGTACCTACTTTCAAGGCAATAATCTTAATGTCAAAGATAAGTCAAATTTCTGTCAAATGCTATTTTAAAAAAAAAACAAAAAAAGCCCAAACACACAGGATAAAGCCCTAAACCATTTTGGTAAGAAAGCACAGAAAAAGCACTGCTCCCTAAAAGTTCATTCACCTTCCATCCTAGACAACCAGAACAATCCTGCTGGATTTGTGAAATTAAATGAGTACATTCAGAAGTGATCTGGCCTTAAGTGTACAATTAGAAGTGGAAGAAGGAAATGAAGCATAAAGAAATTTGCAAAGCTGACTTTTGCATTTTACTGGTAAGAACTGCATGGGAACCTTATCCTCAAAGCAAGGAAGATCCACCATTTAGCTCAAAATCCCATGCAGCATCAGTAACAGACTTTCAAAAATATGCACTGAGTCACACCTTATAACTGAGATTAAACTCTGGCCTTATATATTCAAAAGAGCTATTTTCCCAGGGGTTTATTATGAGGACAAATCCACTGCTTTTTCTACACAAAATGGAACGAGTGAGGATATGTATTCAATCTACAGTCTGCTTCCCCAGGTGGAGTGCTGATGGCCTCCAGGTTTTACTCAGAGGAGCGCTGAAGCCAAAAAGAAGTCTTTTGTTTGGGATCTTTTTAAGCAGAAAAAAGGCCAAAGCTGATGACAACTTGTAATTACTGAGGATGGCATGCCAAGAACACTTCTGATAGGATGGAACTGAAATGGCAAAAATGTCAAAGTATTCTTGTTTACAAGAACTAAGGAACTGGATTAGTCCTTGTTAGACAAAATATAGATGGTTGGCAAGACAGGTAGGGTTACTAGAAGATACTGCCTTGTGGGAGGGTGGATGGAGATGGATAATTGATACTTCTTTCACTGAATTTTCATTGGACAAAAGAGACAGGGTTAAGCCGTGCTGCCAATGCATTAGCCAAGATGAATGGAGTAAAATTCACTCTTCTGCTACAGAAAAAAGCTTGTACTGAGATCCCCGTTCTTTGCTTATGGGGCTCTACGCTAAAATTAAAAGCTATTTTCTCCACGCAATAGTCTGATATGCAATATTCTGTGCCTCCACAAAACCCAACATTAATTGCCAGACAGCCCCATTAACACAGTTATGGTTTTGGTTTGAGGAAGAGAGATTTTTTTTATGAGTAGCTACATGGCCTCTCTGATTGGTGTCTTACCAGGAAGGTTGAAAAGTACCCCGTGGTGCCTCTTAGGTAGACAGTCCTTAAAGAATATAGTTACATCCAGTTAAGAGGAGGTGGTGAGAAGCAGGTGCCCAGCGTTAGCTGGGTAAGATTGTGTTCCTTATTACAACCTCAGTTAAATCCTGCAGCTAGCCTGGGGCTAGCTTGGATTGTGATCAGATTTACTTTTTTAAAAAGAATCTTTATTCTCTTCCCTCCATCCCCATTCCTCTTCCCTTCATTTGCTTACAGTTTTGTAATCCAGAGCTTTGAAATTTGGGTTGTGGCAGGACTTGAGCTTGATGTAATAGCACTTGCTTGTTTTGCATTTGACTTTTTTACCCCCTCCCATGGTCTGCTTGATGCTGGCTAGATGTTGCTCTTCATTAAAACAATCACTCTCTCTCTTTAATTTGGGCACCGATTCCTAGTCACGTCTATCTAGTTGTAACATGTGTTGGAAAAATTACAGTAGCTGTTTTCATGTCAAACAACTGTCTTCATTTGTAAGTGTGCAATGTGGAGAGGGGTGATCCCTGTGCATCACCGTGCAAGGCAGGATTGGTATTTCACTCTGAACTGAATGAGTGAAATTTGTCTAACTTTCTTTTTTAATTCTCTCCCTCACTGAATGTGTCTGGTATATTTGAAAATGAGTAAGTTAAGTGCATCTTGTAGGAGATTATGGAGGGACTATGCATGATTTACTATTAGGTGTATTAAGCAAGCTGCCTTTCCCCTCCAAGTTAATGCTAGGACGCACTTAGAATCATAGAATCATAGAATATAAGGGTTGGAAGGGACCCCAGAAGGTCATCTAGTCCAACCCCCTGCTCGAAGCAGGACCAATTCCCAGTTAAATCATCCCAGCCAGGGCTTTGTCAAGCCTGACCTTAAAAACCTCTAAGGAAGGAGATTCTACCACCTCCCTAGGTAACGCATTCCAGTGTTTCACCACCCTCTTAGTGAAAAAGTTTTTCCTAATATCCAATCTAAACCTCCCCCACTGCAGCTTGAGACCATTACTCCTCGTTCTGTCATCTGCTACCATTGAGAACAGTCTAGAGCCATCCTCTTTGGAACCCCCTTTCAGGTAGTTGAAAGCAGCTATCAAATCCCCCCTCATTCTTCTCTTCTGCAGGCTAAACAATCCCAGCTCCCTCAGCCTCTCCTCATAACTCATGTGTTCCAGACCCCTAATCATTTTTGTTGCCCTTCGCTGGACTCTCTCCAATTTATCCACATCCTTCTTGAAGTGTGGGGCCCAAAACTGGACACAGTACTCCAGATGAGGCCTCACCAATGTCGAATAGAGGGGAACGATCACGTCCCTCGATCTGCTCGCTATGCCCCTACTTATACATCCCAAAATGTCATTGGCCTTCTTGGCAACAAGGGCACACTGCTGACTCATATCCAGCTTCTCGTCCACTGTCACCCCTAGGTCCTTTTCCGCAGAACTGCTGCCTAGCCATTCGGTCCCTAGTCTGTAGCTGTGCATTGGGTTCTTCCGTCCTAAGTGCAGGACCCTGCACTTATCCTTATTGAACCTCATCAGATTTCTTTTGGCCCAATCCTCCAATTTGTCTAGGTCCTTCTGTATCCTATCCCTCCCCTCCAGCGTATCTACCACTCCTCCCAGTTTAGTATCATCCGCAAATTTGCTGAGAGTGCAATCCACACCATCCTCCAGATCATTTATGAAGATATTGAACAAAACCGGCCCCAGGACCGACCCTTGGGGCACTCCACTTGATACCGGCTGCCAACTAGACATGGAGCCATTGATAACTACCCGTTGAGCCCGACAATCTAGCCAGCTTTCTACCCACCTTGTACTGCATTCATCCAGCCCATACTTCCTTAACTTGCTGACAAGAATACTGTGGGAGACCGTGTCAAAAGCTTTGCTAAAGTCAAGAAACAATACATCCACTGCTTTCCCTTCATCCACAGAACCAGTAATCTCATCATAGAAGGCGATTAGATTAGTCAGGCATGACCTTCCCTTGGTGAATCCATGCTGGCTGTTCCTGATCACTTTCCTCTCATGCAAGTGCTTCAGGATTGATTCTTTGAGGACCTGCTCCATGATTTTTCCAGGGACTGAGGTGAGGCTGACTGGCCTGTAGTTCCCAGGATCCTCCTTCTTCCCTTTTTTAAAGATTGGCACTACATTAGCCTTTTTCCAGTCATCCGGGACTTCCCCCGTTCGCCACGAGTTTTCAAAGATAATGGCCAATGGCTCTGCAATCACAGCCGCCAATTCCTTCAGCACTCTCGGATGCAACTCGTCCGGCCCCATGGACTTGTGCACGTCCAGCTTTTCTAAATAGTCCCTAACCACCTCTATCTCCACAGAGGGCTGTCCATCTCTTCCCCATTTTGTGATGCCCAGCGTAGCAGTCTGGGAGCTGACCTTGTTAGTGAAAACAGAGGCAAAAAAAGCATCCACTTGCTGCAGCATCCACAGTCTTTCAGAGGAGGAGACAAACTAAGCTCCTAATTATTTGATCATAGAAGATCCTTCAGCACTTTTGCTAAAAGTCCAAATGGCAACCCTTGCATCCTGGCCAAATTCCCGTTTGAGGATTACACCTGCCCCTGAGATTTTAGTGTAACACAGTTTGATATATTCTTCCTTACTCCTCACTGTTGTTCAGTATTGCTGTGCTACATCAATCAGCTGCTGCATTTCAACGCTGAGAGGGCTGTGAATTATTCATAAGACGAAAAAATACCCAGACTAGTTCCATCCCCTCAGTTTGCAGAGAGTAGAGGGCAGAAATCCATTTTGGTAGAACCGACATCTACAGTTTATTGGATTGGGCATACTACAAACTAAAGACAGTTACAAGTATTGATGTAACTATAATTATTTTAATATTTGAAAAATTTGAGTTTTTGGGCTGCTTTGCATTTAAAAGTCCAGAGTCTATTTGCCGGGATAAATTTAAAATGCCACTGCTCCGCTCACCCGAACGTTCTTGTTATTCATGTCTTTTACCACAGTATTAGCTCAACATGAGGCAGTTAGTGAGTGGCACTGAAAGTGTCAAAGGATTCCACATCACATAGGGCTTCACTGATATTGACATAGGAGCTAATCTTCCTCCTCCTTTGGCATCAGGGAGAGTTCTACGCTGAAAGTAGCTTTTGGCACCTAGCTCTCTTTGACTCAGAACTGAGACTTTGAAGAGGTAGAGAAGAAACAGGTGAACCAGAGGGAACTAAGCACCTAAATCTTCATGCCGGTGGGAGCTCTAGTTGATGCTATAAGACAACAGGCAGCATCTGATAGTCCTCGAAAGTGTTTTATTCTCACCAGATCTTAACCAAACCAAAAAACATCCACTTATTTATATGGAACATAGGGAAGGAGGGAGGGATCATAATGTTTATACCAAGCCTTTCAAGAAAGACCTAACAGGTAAAGGACTATTAATAACGCTATGGAGGAAAGTTAGCGTAACTATGCAAAACATGGGAATTAAAATGAGTTACACATATTTCAGAGGTTTGAGCATTGGCCTGCTAAACCCAGGGTTTGTGAGTTCAATCCTTAAGGGGGCCATTTAGGGATCTGGGGCAAAAATTGGGGATTGGTCCTGCTTTGAGCAGGGGTTGGACTAGATGACCTCCTGAGGTCCCTTCCAACCCTGAGATTCTATGATTCTATATTAGTGATGGAGAGCTGGTGAATACAGGTCAGGAGAGAGAAAAAAGCAGAACATTAACTCTTTTCTAACCTCCCCGACTAATGAGGCAGTGACATACACCATGGACAAAACAAATGCTGTGTCTAGGCGTGGCGCTAGGGGTGCGATTGCCAGCGTCAGGGAAACATGCTCTCAGGAGCTCTGACCAAGCTAGCACACTGGAAACCTGAGGGTAGCCATGGGAGCACAGGCAGCCGGATGAGCTAGCCGCCCAAGGACCTGTCCCTGGTGTCCGATGGGTATGCATTCAGTGTATCTGTGGCATCGTGGCTACACTCTGTTTTCGGTTCACCACCTCTGTCAGAGCTAGCACAAGTATGTCTTCTCAAGCTGGGAATCATTCATCCAGCTCCGAGTCCGGACATAACCAAAAAGACTAAAATGGCACGTTACAACCAAGAGGAACACAGACCTTTCCAGCTTCCATTGTAGCAGTAGAGGCAAGGAAATGCTTGCTCTCTCTTTGCCATGTTTTCTGTTGTGACAGGATTTATGTGCAGTGATGCAGCTATTTTGGCATCACAGAGAATTCTCGATACCCATTATTTGCAAGCCTTTTGCTTGGTCTGGGAACCTGTGTTCCCATTGTGTGTATCACAGCAGCAATTCTTCTCTGCATTAGATGGCATGTATCAAAGGGTGGCTAATGTCTCAAATGCTAGTCTTGCAGGAGGTAGAACTTGCAGGCCACAGACAGAGCAACTGAACAAACAAAACCTCATATATTTAAACAGAAAAAAGAGGAAAGAGAAGCAAATCAAGAAAGAGCGGTAATGTGAGGAAGCCAGAAAAGCAAACTGGAATGAGAAATCAGGATCTGCAAGCAGCAGTATGGGAGAGCTTTTGGCCAAATGGAGCTGTGTATACTAAATCCTATGTGTGACGTTGCACGCTATATGCTTTATGAAAATATGCTTATGAATGTGAATATGATGTAACTGGGATATGCTTTATGCAAAAGGTCTCTTGGAAGGTACCATTACAAAGCTTATAATCTACTGTGTTCATCCCATTTGTTTGCATGTGTTATTTCTATGTCTGGACTTAGGAGAATAAGACAAACTTGTATCACCGATATAAACATATTAAGTGGAAGCCATTAAGGGTGCTTAAGAATCAATGAACTGTCAATGGCTCTGTTTACTTGCAAACCTTCCTGTGCATGTGTGGGCCAGCCCAGGAAGAACGGAAGCTGGGGTCTTACATGACATGAGACCATGTCACATGATACTGGAATCCATCTTAAATCTGGAACTTTTCCATTTAGAAGGAGGAGTGGGGACCCAGAGAGACAAAAGATTCCTGCCTTGCGCCAAAGCTATAAAAGGGGGTGGAGCAGGGCAAGGGGATGGGCCAGTCACGATAAAGCCCCTGCTTACCACCTGAGATGTCTGCTGGAACTAACAAGGACTGTACCGGGGAAAGGACTGGGCCCAAACTAGGAAGGAGTCTAGTCTGTGAAAGAAGCTTATTGGAACATCTCTAAGGGTGAGATATTACCTGTAATTAGTTTCTTAATGTATTAGGCTTAGACTTGCATGTTTTTGCTTTATTTTGCTTGGTGACTTACTTTGTTCTGTCTGTTATTACTTGAAACCACTTAAATCCTACTTTTTATACTTAATAAAATCACTTTTGTTTATTAATAAACCGAGAGTAAGTGATTAATACCTGGGGGAGCAAACAGTTGTGCATCTCTCTCTCTCTATCAGTGTTATAGGGGGCGGACAATTTATGAGTTTACCCTGTATAAGCTTTATACAGAGTAAAACGGATTTATTTGGGGTTTGGATCCCATTGGGAACTGGGTGTCTGAGTGCTGGAGAGGTAATCTGCTGAGCTGTTTTTGGTTGAAGTCTGCAACTTTGGGGGTGGGCGTGGCCCAGACCCTGAGTCTGCGTTGCAGCAGGCTAGCATGTCTGGCTCAACAAGACAGGGTTCTGGAGTCCCAAGCTGGCAGGGAAAACGGGCTCAGAGGTAATTTCAGCACATCAGGTGACAGTCCTAAGGGGGTCTCTGTGACCAAACCTGTCACACTATGAATCTCATCGATTCCTCTTGTGGCTCCCTTGACAGGTGAATAGTTAAACTAAAGAGAAAAGTCAAAGTAGAAATCTGCACAGTGCCAGTTGTTTTTTATTGTGTTGCTTTTAAGTGGACAGCACTTTCTTAAAAAGTGATTTGAATAATTCATTCTAAAATTTAATCCCTTTCCGCATTATCTGTTTTTCCTCAGAATTTGGGAGTTACATCATGCCACAGAGTGCCATAAATCTCTTAACTGTTCCTAATAAGCTAAACTGAATTAGTTTAGGATGGCCAGTCTTTTACATGCATCACAACAGCCTCAAGCACAAGCACTGTATGTGCTCAATAAAGCTGTCGCTTGGCAAGGTTCAGAACAGACGCCCCACTGAAATTATCGGGTGTCAACTTCCATCTGACATTTGTTAGCACAGGGGTGGGGGGAGTGAGCCAATTCTTATCAGATCTTCAAATAAAAAGAGCACTTCCCCTTCACGTGCTAGCAACTGGAAACATTTCTTTGTGTTTAAAACTTTAAAAATATCTTGCCCTTGAGATTGGCTAAGTCTGTTCTGTACTGCTTTCAATGCCCTTTTCCCACACAAAGGTGATAAAACCAAGTTTATGGTTACAGAAATTCCCAGCACATACAAATCACAGGAAGCTGTTGCTAAGTAATATTTCTACCTAAGTAAACAACACAAAACATTTCCCACACACACCTCTGAACTTTATTATTCAGACCCGCCTTGAAGATATTCACGGTTTCAGAACTTCTGTGAGAAATAGCATCTTTAAGAGCCATCAGGACTATTTCACATTAGTTTACAGGAGCCTTGATCATATAACGGGTTTGCTATGGTTTTGTCCCCTGTGATAGGAAACAGAAAAAAGCTGCCTTATCACATCCCCACAATCTCTTCCTGTTTTTTCCCAGTCAGCGAGACAGATGAAGATTGGAGGGACTCTCTCCACCTTCCAAGCCTATTTGTTGCAGAAACATTCCAGAAACCTGAAGACAAAGTCCCACAACCTCTGTCTAGTTGCTTTTCCTGCTATGTCCCTCTCTTGAAGCTTTTCAGCATGCAAATCATACCAGATCACAGACCTTTAGACCTACTTATTGACTGATAACTTACATCATCTTATTCATCCTGAAGTGTTTACACATACCTTCCACTTTTTGTTTGTAATAGGTTTAGCTCTACCATACAGTCTAGACCGGGGTGGCCAACCTGAGCCTGAGAAGGAGCCAGAATTTACCAATGGACATTGCCAAAGAGCCACAGTAATATGTCAGCAGCCCCACATCAGCTTTCCCCGCCTGCCCCCGGATCCCAGCACCTTCCGCCCACTGGCAGCTCCCCTAATCAGCACCTCCCCCTCCCTACCTCCCCCCACCTCCCAATCAGCTGTTTTGTGGCCTGCAGGAGCCTCTGGAGGGGAGGGGGAGGATTGAGGGCATGGCAGGCTCAGGGGAGGGAGCAGGAAGGGGTGGAGTGGGGGCAGGGCGTGTGGCAGAGCCAGGGGTCGAGCAGTGAGCACCCTCCGCCCCCGGCACCTTGGAAAGTTGGCGCCTGTAGCTCCAGCCCAAGAGTCAGTGGCTGTACAAGGAACTGCATATTATTCAGAAGAGCCGAATGTGGCTCCGGAGCCACACATTGGCCACCCCTGGTCTAGACTTACGAACTAGTGGGGTACTCCTTCACTTCTGCTGTGCAGGGACTAGGAGAAAGAGTATATCTGCAACTTGGTAAGTAACCTGTACTAGCGAGTCACACAGAATTCTGATTCCGCAAATACCGGACATCACGATGTTCAGAGGATGCTACAGACAGTTTACTTGGAAGGGACATGAGAACCTCTTCTCAGTGCAAATGCGGCTCTCAGATAGATGTCCAGGGATTACACGTCTTGTTTTACAGCCCACTTTTATTCATTCATTTCATCTTTCTTCCTCTTTCACACATCTCAGTAGCGTACTTTAGGGTAAATGCTGTAAACGCTTCTCATTTGGAAAATATGGAGTTTAGATTAAGTTAGTTTACTTTAAAAAAAAAAAAAGAACAACAACAACAACAAAAATCCCTCTACACCACTGATCCATCTCTCCTCTCCCCACTCTCCTGGTTCTTCTCCCCTCCTCCAAAGAATTTGGATCATGTATTCAGAAAAAGGTGGATACAAATAAATTATTTTTAATCATACTTTTATATAAATTAAATACATTTTTGTTTTTAAAAAACAAAATTAACTGAAATTAGGACAACCATTGTTAAGGCCTAAATTTACTCTAATCTATTAAAATCACTGAATGTAAAAAAATTAATATTAAGCAGTCTGCTGTCAAAGTTTTCAAGCAAGTGAAACTACTTAAGTGGTGGAAGTCACTGGCCAAGCACCTGGAACCAGTTTGTTGAAATGCTATACCAGCTTTTGACAGTAGTAACAGCTTCTGCAGGTCCAGAGAGAATATTTTCTTCATGTGATTTTATTCAATTAGTTAAATTCAGTGAATTTTGAATGACCTATTAAGAAACCAAATGGGAGCTGAAAAGACAGAAAAGCTTGTTCTCTGCTTCCAATATACGAATATGAACTAGGTGTGGTTGGGTGAGATCTACTAGTTCTAAAATCTTAAAGGACATGGTGCCCAAAACCAATCATTAATTAAACTACAGTTAATACTTTTTTTGTTCATTAAATCCCCAAGCATCTGGCAAATAACATTAAAAAAATGTAAAAAGTTAAGAATCAGATTAAATGCACGTTAAACTATATAACTGCTTAAATAAAAGTGTACGTAGTATCTTTTCCTGGTTACCAAAAAGAAGCACCAAATGTAATAAGTGTAAAGGCTATATTTAGTTGCAAATTAACATGTTTCAAAGGTTAAAAACCAATGAGAATGAACTTCTTTTTAGGAAAAAAGAAAAGGAGTACTTGTGGCACCTTAGAGACTAACCAATTTATTTGAGCATAAGCTTTCGTGAGCCACAGCCCACTTCGTCGGATGCACCCAGTGGAAAAAAACTGAATGCATCGGATGAAGTGAGCTGTAGCTCACGAAAGCCCATGCTCAAATAAATTTGCTAGTCTCCAAGGTGCCACAAGTACTCCTTTTTAAGTAATACTGTGTATACCATATTGTTGAGTTTAGTGTATTCATATTAAGTAATACTGTTGTCTAAGGTTAACAAATCTTTATTAGCCTGTCAAAAGTTTTAAGCCTCTAGACAAACTATCTTCCTGCTCTTAAAATCTATAGGATTAGGAGAAGCCGTGAATCTAGGTCTGCTTTGTCATGAAAAGAAAAGGAGCACTTGTGGCACCTCAGAGACCAACCAATCCACTTGGTTGGTCTCTGAGGTGCCACAAGTACTCCTTTTCTTTTTGCAAATACAGACTAACACGGCTGTTACTCTGAAACTTTTCTTTAGGAAAATAACTAAAAAAAATATAAATGCAAAACAAGATTAAAATTACCTAAGTCATGGTTTCCTACCCGCAGATTTAAATCATAATTAAAACTGGTGCCATAAAATCAGTCCACCCTTGGTTCACAACTATAAAGACTTTTCAGTCACTTACAAGAGACACCTTATGCACACCAGACTGCCTCAAAATCTCGCTTGAGAATGTGAGAGCAAAGCAAAGGGACTTGGGAGGGAATTCTGTTTTGGAGCAGAACTATTCCTCCTCAAGTGGAAAAGACACACACACACACACACACTCTTTTTCTTTCTTTCAGTTAAATGGAAACCACATGGAAAAAAAAGCAAAATATGAAAATGATGTTTGACAAACCCAGTCTGACAAATGTGAGGACAGGGGTACTGCACTTCCAACTATTTTGCCTACTAAATTCTTCAGCGAAGACAAGATCTGGCTGAACAGAGTACAATGAACTGTGAATTATATTTTCATGGTAATAAGAAAAGGAGTACTTGTGGCACCTTAGAGACTAACCAATTTATTTGAGTATTATAAATGGTTTCTTAGTCTCTAAGGTGCCACAAGTACTCCTTTTCTTTTTGCGAATACAGACTAACACGGCTGTTACTCTGAAACCTTTCATGGTAATGGAAGTGAATATATGATTTTAAAAAAATGCTTCAGTAAAACTTTACTGAAGATACACAACAGCCTTACAAAATAGAGCTCCTGAACAGGATACAGATCTGCATGTTCAGTACAAAGTAAAACAGGAACACTTGTCAGCATTTAGCTGCCAGAGACATTAGTGGCCTAGATTCAAGTTCAGAATACAACATCCCCCCCCGCCCCCCCCAAAAACAACAAATTTTAGCAGCCTTAATTGTAAGTTAACTGAATTGCATTTTCCCACCAGCACAAATCACTTTAAAAAAAAAAATCAAAGAGGGCTTTAAACTAGGTTCACGGGGGGAAGGAGACCAAAGCCCTGAGGTAAGTGTGGAAGTGGGATACCGGGAGGAAGCACGAGCAGGAGAGCGCAAGAGGGGAGGACTCCTGCCCCATACTGAGAAAGCAGGACAACAGCAAGTTATCTCAAGTGCCTATACACAAATGCAAGAAGCCTGGGAAACAAGCAGGGAGAACTGGAAGTCCTGGCACAGTCAAGGAATTATGATGTGATTGGAATAACAGAGACTTGGTGGGATAACTCGCATGACTGGAGTACTGTCATGGATGGATATAAACTGTTCAGGAAGGACAGGCAGGGCAGAAAAGGTGGGGGAGTTGCATTGTATGTAAGGGAGCAGTATGATTGCTCAGAGCTCTGGTATGAAACTGCAGAAAAACCTGAGTGTCTCTGGATTAAGTTTTAGAAGTGTGATCAACAAGGGTGATGCTGTGGTGGGAGTCTGCTATAGACCACCGGACCAGGCGGATGAGGTGGACGAGGCTTTCTTCTGGCAACTAACAGCAGTTACTAGATCACAGGCCCTGGTTCTCACAGGAGATGTCAATCACCCTGATATCTGCTGGGAGAACAATACAGCAGAGCACAGACAATCCAGAAAGTTTTTGGAAAGTGTAGGGGACAATTTTCTGGTGGAAGTGCTAGAGGAACCAAGTAAGGGCAGAGCTCTTCTTGACCTGCTGCTCACAAACCGAGAAGAATTAGTAAGGGAAACAAAAGTGGATGGGAACCTGGGAGGCAGTGACCATGAGATGGTCGAGTTCAGGATCCTGACACAAGGAAGAAAGAAGAGCAGCAGAATATGGACCGTGGACTTCAGAAAAGCAGACTTTGACTCCCTCAGGGTACTGATGGGCAATTAATCTCGTTGTTCAACAATAACGGAATACCATTTATTTAAATATTTTTGGATGTTTTCTACATTTTCAAATATATTGATTTAAATTAAAACATGGAATACAAAGTGTACAGTGCATACTTTATATTTATTTTTTATTAAATGTTTGCACTGTAAAAAACAAAATAGTGATTTTTCAATTCACCTCATTCAAGAACTGTTTATCATAAAAGTTGAACTTACAAATATAGAATTATGTACAAAAAATAACTGCACTGAAAAATAAAACAATCTAAAACTTTAGAGCCTGCAAGTCCACTCAGTCCTACTTCTTGTTCAGCCAATTGCTAAGACAAACAAGTTTGTTTACATGTACAGGGGATGCTGCTGCCTGCTGCTTATTTACAAAGTCACCTGAAAATGAGAACAGGCATTCACATGGCACTTTTGCAGCTGGGATTGCAAGGTATTTACGTGCCAGATGCACTAAAGATTCATATGTCCCTTCATCTTCAACCACCATTCCACAGGACATGCATCCATGAGGATGCTGGGTGCTGCTCGATAATGATACAGAGCAGAGCAGACTGATGCATGTTCATTTTCGTCATCTGAGTCAGATGCCACCAGCAGAAGGTTAATTTTCTTTTTTGGTGGTTCGGGTTCTGTAGTTTCCGCATCGGAGTGTTGCTCTTTTAAGACTTCTGAAAGCATACGCCACACCCAGTCCCTCTCCGATTTTGAAAGGCCCTTCTGATTCTTAAACTTTGGGTCGAGTGCTATATCTATCCTTTGAAATCTCACATTGGTATCTTCTTTGCATTTTGTCAAATCTGCTGTGAAAGTGTTCTTAAAACAAACATGTGCTGGGTCATCATCCGAGACTGCTATAACATGAAATATATGCAGAATGTGGGTAAAACAGAGCAGGAGACATACAATTCTCCCCCAAAGAGTTCAGTCACAAATTGAATTGAGGCATTATTTTTTAACGAGCATCATCAGCATGGAAGCATGTCCTCTGGAATGGTGGCCGAAGCACGAAGGGACATATGAATGTTTAGCATATCTGGCACGTAAATAACTTCAATGCCTGCTACAAAAGTGCCATGTGAATGCCTGTTCTCACTTTCAGCTGACATGGTAAATAAGCAGCAGGCAGCAGCATCTCCTGTAAATGTAAACAAACATGTTTGCCTTAGCGATTGGCTGAACAAGAAGTAGGACTCAGTGGACTTGCAGGCTCTAAAGTTTTACATGGTTTTATTTTTCAATGCAGTTATGTAACAAACAATCTACATTTGTTATTTGCACTCTCACAACAAAGAGATTGCATTACAGTACTTGTATGAGGTGAACTGAAAAATTTTATCAATTTTACAGTGCAAATATTTATAATAAAAAATAATATACACTTTGATTTCAATTACAACACAGAATATATATGAAAATGTACAAAAACATACGAAATATTTAATAAATTTAAATTGGTATTCTATTGTTTAACAGTGTGATTAAATCTGCGATTAATCACGATTACTTTTTTTTAATCGCAATTAATTTTTTTGAGTTGATCGCGTGAGTTAACTGCGATTAATCATAGAATCATAGAATATCAGGGTTGGAAGGGACCTCAGGAGGTCATCTAGTCCAACCCCCTGCTCAAAAGCAGGACCCATACCCAATTAAATCATCCCAGCCAGGGCTTTGTCAAGCCTGACCTTAAAAACTTCTAAGGAAGGAGATTCCACCACCTCCCTAGGCAACGCATTCCAGTGTTTCATCACCCTCCTAGTGAAAAAGTTTTTCCTAATAGCCAACCTGAACCTCCCCCACTGCAACTTGAGACCATTACTCCTTGTCCTGTCCTCTTCCACCACTGAGAATAGTCTAGAGCCATCCTCTCTGGAACTACCTCTCAGGTAGTTGAAAGCAGCTATCAAATCCCCCCTCATTCTTCTCTTCTGCAGACTAAACAATCCCAGGTCCCTCAGCCTCTCCTCATAACTCATGTGTTCCAGACCCCTAATCATTTTTGTTGCCCTTCGCTGGACTCTCTCCAATTTATCCACATCCTTCTTGTAGTGTGGGGCCCAAAACTGGACACAGTACTCCAGATGAGGCCTCACCAATGTCGAATAGAGGGGGACGATCACGTCCCCTCGATCTGCTCGCTATGCCCCTACTTATACATCCCAAAATGCCATTGGCCTTCTTGGCCAATTGACATTGACAGCCCTAGTAAAAACATAAATAAAGAGAAACAGTAAACATGAAATGGGGCAGGGATGTGGAGTAGACGAGGTGGCGGGAGAAAAGGGAGCTGGGCTTGGGAAGAGTATGGAGTGCTACTGGAGAGGCAAATTGGACAGACAGAAGACTTGCTCCCTAGGTCTGCTGCCTCCCTAGCTACACTCTAGCACCGGTTACACCAGACTTTTCTGTGTCTCTACTCATCCTGCTCCCCGACTGAGGCTCACCAGTGGAGTCCCAGCCTGAGAGACTTAGTAAGGTTTGTCAGACCAGGTCTTCTCTGTGGGGAGCTGTGTGTTCAAGCAGAACTATCTGGGAAGCTCGACTCAGAGCAAGGCTGGCAACATTTAATAGAATTTGCTGTGACTTTGAACACTGTTGTTGTTGAAAAGCAGACCATGCTCATGTCCTACGAAGGAAAAGAGCATGGGAGAAATCCCAAGTATAAGAGCATAATGGTAAGTAAGTTACAAGAGCGTGATAGGTAAAATTTTAAAATGAGCTGTTCCTTTATTTGTTCCTGAATGGAAAAATACTGTTCCCTATATTAGCAGCATTACCTAGAAAATTAAAGCTCTGCTTGCTCACTCCAAATATATAACTTTGGTAAGGGAAATTCCATGATGAATAGAGGTATTTAATCCACGCTCCAAACATCAATCACAGCATAATTTGAACCACAGAGACAGCAGAGTGACTCCAGAAGGAATGACAATATATCTTTAAACGGCTATACAACTAAACAGCTGTGTAACAGTCACAGTCAGAATCAAGCCAGTCTCTATTTTATTTTGGGGAATGGGCAGGAACTGAGCAGTAAATTTTAAGCTTCAGATACGTTAAAGGATGAGCTGCATGAGCTTCCCTGAAGTGAAAAGGCCAGAGGCTTTAAAGCATGTTCAGCACCCACAACTGGTGCCAGATTCTCAGAAGAGCACAGCGCCCATTCAGAACTCTTCACTACATGTGAACGCTTCAGTTCCGAAGGGGAAGAAGCCTAACTATGAGAAAGCAGAGCAGTAGACGAAGGACAAATTTCTCTTCCTAGAGACACATGGCTCATCTTTTAGTTACTGCTGTCCCTATGCATGTGGATTTTCTATCAGTCTGTGATATCTGAGAGGAGAATTTTACGTCACTCACTGCAGCTCAAACACTGAACAGCAAAGTACTCATCAATACAGCAGTCATTCAGGATGTTTCAGCCCAGGGAACGCAAACAGTTACTTTATGTATCTTGTCTCTGCAGTGACAAAACAACTATTTTTAAAAGAAAGATTCCTGAGCTAGAGGAAACATGGTCATTCCCTGCACTGCAACATCTCCAAAAGGAGAAAGTGAGAACAATGAACAAAGGAGGAGGAAGCGTGAAAACCAAAATTTCAGAAATTTAAATCACACAGAAAACTAGACAAAATTCTCCCTCCATATTCTCTAATCACTATGGATCAACCTGAAGCGTTTAAGCACCCATTGCCTTGGCATCTAAGCACCAAATATCAAAATGAAGAACCTACATTAAGTTTAATTTATTAAACTCCAAATATAAAGCTCAGCAAGTTTTATTTTATTCCAAAACAATGATCCTACTGAGAACTTTGACAGATTGACTGACTGCATTTTGTCTCAACCTCAGTAGTTTAAAAAAAAAGGGGGGGGTAGAGAGAGAGAGAGAAGGGATAAATTCAAGCAGTCAGACATGATCAAGTCCAACAAGACAGGAGTCCAAGGGACTGCGGGGGCTTGGGGGGTAGTGAATAGTTGCTTGAGGTCACCAGGTAAGCCCCATAAGAAGTGGCCATGGGGTTCTCGGGACAAATGAAAACCAAAGTACAATTCACACGAGCTTACCTTAAGCTTAGCAAAACAGTCACAGACTTTAAGGCAACCTTGGTTGAAGATTATTGTGGAAGGCACAAGAACAGAAGCAGCGAGGGTCCAGAAACGCATTCAGCTTGAGAAGAACTGTCATTTAATCTCTGCCATAGTTACCAGGAGACGAGTGTGCATGTTTTTTAACACTTTCACCACTTATGACTGATCAAAAACAATTAACTTTAAAAAAAAAAAAAACCTTCAGGCAGGTGTCAGAGAATAAGAACATATACATTCCTACTGAGAACACCAATTGGAGAGCTCTTGAATTCAAAGATAAGTCAGTCAAAATACAACTTATCAAGTATGTTTTTCAAGTTGGATGTCAATTAAAAGTGTTGCTACTCTAAATATTTTGACCAAGTTTTGTAAAAGGAAAAGAAAATATATAAGTAAGTTGGTGTGCGTAAGAGAATGACTTTGCAAGCAAGCAAACTAAATGTGTATTCACTTTTTAAAGTTACCATACAAATACAGAGTTGAAATGTAAACATATATATAAAATCACATTCTTCATTTGAAGAGAGAGCACGTGTACATACACACAGATCATTAAGCTGTTTCCAAATTTAAAATTTCAGTAGTTTTCTTTATAAAGGAAGCTAGATGAGAGGTGGATGATGGTGTTGTATTGGGGGAGGGGGATCTTGAAGAAATTGCCATTAATTAGTCAAATAGCCGGGGCGGGGGGAGATAGGTAAAAAAAAAGTTACAGGAACAGTTTAAAAAGCTGAATATTTAGTTCCTAAATATTCAGTATGCAGCTTAGGGTATTGTTATATATTTTAGAATGGGGTCCTTTTTAAAAGGAAGCTCTGCAATAAGAAAATTTTTGAAAAATTAAAATGCCATAAACTTTCTTAACCATGCTCTTCTTTACATTTGAAGAAAAATGTACATCCACATTTGAAATAAAGGTAGCAGCTTATGAAAGAATATATATATTAGTACTTAGACATATTGAATGGCAGCAAGGATGGCACAAAAGCTGCCAGCAGGGCATTCTCAAAATCTAAATAATATTTTTCTCTGTATTCCTACCTCTTTGACAGTGATCGTGGGTCCAGCAGCGTTCAATGAAAATGCCATTTATTACAGTAGGTGGGCAGTTGCTTTTTCCTTTCACAGTTCCTGGACACACATCTCCACACTCTTCTGTGTCATCCTTGTTGGCAACAATGTAATTGTCTTCCACAGAGTCTAAAATCCTAGACCAGTCGATTGTGGACAAGTAACACAGTTCATTGTTCTTCTCGATCCGCACTGAACCTCGAGTAATGTTCATCAGATTATAAAGGCCAATCTCTTTCAAGTGAACCATCTCAAAAATGACCAGAGCATAGTTAAAGAAGAGATGAGTTCCTCGAATCACAGTGAGGTTGGGAAAAAGCCCCTTTAAACTCTCTAAGCCATATACCCGAAAAAGCAGTAAGTAGTCCGTAATCATAGTCAGTTTGGGAAAGCTGAGCTCACGGAAATCTTCAGGCTTGGTTTTAAACATCAGCAAGATTTGCAAGTGGCCCTCTATCACAGTGCAGTTCTCAAGCATATTCAACCGGGTCAGGTTATTCCGAATGTCCATGCTCCCGCAAACTGGAAGGCAAAGAACAGAAATAATTAAATGACAATTTTCTAAAAAAATATATGTTCAACTGCTGTACAATACACTGCAGTCAAACATGACTGGGTGCATTTTAAAGTAGTACGGCTTAAGCACTAGGAAATATTGCAAGGAACAATCCTGCATATATGAGCCTGTCGCTGTGGGCTAGAAGACTTCATAGGCCTTTGTCATTTGCAATTTCTAGGATTTTATGTTTGCTGTGAAGTAACAGTAGTCTAGATAGCCACCTGGCATTCACAAGAGTCGAATAAGCATCTATTCAGCAGAGGATTTTTGGCAAGTATTTAAAGAGAACACCATACCTACCTCATGTCAGATTATGCAATTAATACAAAAGAATTTAATGGGAGTAATTGGGCAATATGGCATCGTATGCAGGGGACTGAAAGAGTGAAGGAAATTTTGTGAAAATGAAAGAACACAGCCTATATTCTAGCTTGGCCTTTATTGAGAGGGTAATAAGGACATTTCTAGATTAGTTTATTTTATTGTTTTTACATTCCATGGTTGAAAACCTTTCCCCTGCAATATCTAGTTAAGCATTTTATTCAACAGAACCAATAATCCAGAGAGAAAACTGGGAAAGTGAACAATCACACAATGCTCAAACTGGTAGAAAAACAGAAACATGAGACCAGGCACCAATGAAACAAAGAACCAAAGAAACCTGGTGTATTTACAACTTTAGACCAGCATTTCTCAAATGCGGCCATCTGGGGCTTTTCTTACAACCACAGCCTCCTGGCTGCGATGTGGGGGAGGCAAAGTAGCGGCCCCTCCCCCTCGCTCCTGGATGCACCACCTTGGTGTTGGTTGCTGGAGACACGGGGCTTTGGACTCGGCCGTGGGACTTCAGGCTTCAGTCCCACGCTACCTCCCCTGACATCCCAACCAGGGCTTAATTTGTCCCCAGGCTTGCCAGGGCTAAGCAAGTCTGCTGTGAAAACCAATACTTGATTAATATCACTTTTCACAACAGACTTACTAGCTAGCAATAAATAAATTACAATGATTTGGACATGTATATGTGCATATTTGTTTGTTTTTCCTAAAGCTAATAAAAAAGCGTGAGAATGGCCACCAGCTCTTGCTGGTGGCCACACTCTGAAGCCACCAAATAATTTGTCCTGAGAACCTCTGCTCTAGACACTGAAAAAAAATTCACCAAGGAGATCAATTGCAACAGCTGGTGCAGGACTGAGTGACAGCGCAAAATCCACAAGTGATTGAGTCTTTTCACAAAACCAGGCTGAGAACCACAGTATCAAAACACAGAGTCTACTGAAAAAGCCTAACTACAGGAATAAGATGTATAGCAAAGCCCAAAACAAGCCATTGCTGAAGTTACCCGCTCAACCATTGCATCACAGATCTCAGGCCTTCTGTCTAGCCACACCGCCAAGTGAAGGAACCAAATCTGGGTTCTAATTTTGAATCTTCAGCTCAGTCCATAAGGCAACAGGGGAGGGGAGGCAGACATCCCTCACTCTGTCTACTGATTCTTCTTTCCCTTTTCAACCACCCCAGGCTGAACAAGCTGTATTGACTACTGCCACTCTGTTCCCTGTGACCCACAAGCTCTTGCTCACCTGCACAGAATGCACAAATGCATCATCTTGTTCTTCAAATCAGGTTCACTGATTGATCACCTGAGAGGTAGTTCCAGAGAGGATGGTTCTAGACTATTCTCAGTGGTAGAAGAGGACAGGACAAGGAGTAATGGTCTCAAGTTGCAGTGGGGAAGGTTTAGGTTGGATATTAGGAAAAACTTTTTCACTAGGAGGGTGGTGAAACACTGGAATGCGTTGCCTAGGGAGGTGGTGGAATCTCCTTCCTTAGAAGTTTTTAAGGTCAGGCTTGACAAAGCCCTGGCTGGGATGATTTAATTGGGGATTGGTCCTGCTTTTGAGCAGGGGGTTGGACTACATGACCTCCTGAGGTCCCTTCCAACCCTGATATTCTATGATTCTATGATCACATATTTCAGTATCAAGTCAAAGTTATCTTCCTTGGTTTTCCTACCCTCCGTGGAGTTGCTCCAGCTGTTGTCACAGATCTCGTCTCTCTCTCTCTCTTTAGACCTCTCTTCATCCCCTCTATTCTTTTAGCACCAACCTGCTCTTCCCTTTCAAACAATCTTTCAACTGTTAATGCAAAATTCTTCTCTCTACACCCAACACCATGACCTCTCTAGAACATCCTCCCTGAATCTCTCCCCCTCGTTAACTCTCAATTGCCTTCCCAGTCTCATTGAAAAAGGTTATTCCCCCTCCCCCACGCCCTGCCTCCACCTACTATCATCTGGAATACAGTTTGTATTAAGACTACACAAACTAGATATTATACTGAATTCCAAAGGGAACCATAGCTAGCCTCTCCTCTGAAAGGGAAGGCTACTAGTTATCATCAAAGGATTTTTGGAAATGAGGGAAATGAATTGATTCCAGAAAAACAAATACAGTTCTAATAATTAATCTACAAGGCAGTAAATTTTGCATGCACCATAAAAATGCACATGGCACTTGGACTGGTAACATATCCACATTATAGGGCTCTTTGGCATTTTTAACAAAAGTACCATTTCTTGGCATTTTTTTAAAAGAGACAGGACAAAGCTTTGTAAGGAGCACTATGCATTGTCTAAGGGGAATCTGGTAACCCTTTGTCCATCTTCTTGAATTTCCGGTAGTAGGAGAGAGGGTTTGATAGGATAATATTTTGCCTTTTTATCCCACAAGTTCTCTTTTTAAAAAAATTCTGTTCATGGAAATATTAAACAAAATCCTATGTGCAAGATGTTAACACCAATGGTAGGGCAAACTTGCTTACTAATCAGCACTGGATACAAGGAGGGTTCTACAAGTGTACACAGCCTCTGGATGGTCAGATATAGCATACATTTCATTGCAGCATCCCCAGAGACAGATAATGAAGCAGAATCATACCCTTGCTGGTAACAGCTTGCCTTCCCAAATGGAGGATAACTGCTTCATTCAGGTGGACAAGGATGGAGAGGAAGAGAGGTAAAAGGCCAAAGTGAAAAGGTGAGATGGTAGCAGTAGTCAAATCTCAATTTGTACCAGTTGCATCTAACCTGTTCTTGACATCACTTTGAGGATACTAAGATCCCCTTAGCATACATCCTTCTTTTCCTGTTATAGGAGAAAGATATGTGTATTCTTGGATGCTTGTAAACATTCTGCCACCACAAAATAAAAGTCAAGTGGAAAGTGAGCTAAAAACTTACTAGAACAGAAAACCAGTATTAAATCTGGGTGGGTTTTTTTTCTTGGTTTGTTTGCTTTTATACATCAATCCTACCTTTTATTTGCAAGAGGCAATCTGCAGAGCAGGAGCTACTAACCAAAATGTGAGTAACATGAGACATACTAAGCCTATCCCAGTGTTAGTTAAACTTATAACTCCTTTAGTAACTGGTTCTAATCTTAGTATTTGGAGTTTGTATTGAGGTATTTAAACGTGTGTGTCTCTAACAGCACTGGACACTGCAGTCTCCTTAACCTATCAAAATTCCTTTGGAAGCACTCTTCAAAATGATCCCTGGTGACAGCTATTCTGATTCAGAGTCTACAGCTCCCCTCTCAAAACTTGCATTTGAAGATCCAGGATTTTCTATTTGGACATTAAAATGTCAGACCAATCACCTACCTATCAAACTGTGTGTAAATAACAATGCTAAACTAAAACAGTTATCATTAATAACATTTACCTGTATGTCTAACTCCATACCTGAAGTATACCAGTAGATCTACTGGTATACTTAATGAGCAATCTTTCTGTGCAACTACCAGTAAATGCCTTTTAAAACAAAACAGTGTAAGATCATACAGACTTTTCACCTCTATTTTTTAATTCTATTGCAAATTATGAACTTCTATCTTGATTATACCGTCCAGAGCCAGTAACCTAATTCAATTAACATCCATACAAACATCTCTGCTGCTCTGATTGCATCAGATGCCACCGGAGCACTGCATGTATGCACTGTTTTGTTGCTGTGAGATGAAAGTTTTAAGTACAATTTGCAGACTGTCACCCTTGACTGAGTCCCCTCTAAAAGGCCACAGTTACAGGAGAATAAACCTCCAAAAATTCTTTACATCCAATTCTGTTCTTAAAACTCTTTAGCCACTACTCAAATACCTCGCTGTCAGTAACCATCTTTCATGGTCACTCCTTCTACCTGTGATCTTTAGATAAGTATCACAGATCAGGATCAAATCTTTCAAAATGGAATTCTTTAAATCTGTTCCTATTAATCTGAATTGAAGTCAGATTTTTTTTTTAAACCAAAAGCTTTAGATGATTTTATACACAAAGCTTTTAGCTGGAGTAGACTTATGCAGCTATGCATGCAGCTATGCATGCACATTTATGGCACCACATGATAAAAACAGCTTTAGAAGAGAGGTGTTTCTAAACTCCAGACCCTGTTCATGCTCACAGAACTGTTTGTGGCAAGCGTATAGTTTCCATACTTATCTGTAAAACACTTAGCACACTGCTGGCACTGCACAAATTGGCGTATTGACTATTAGTGGTGCAGCTGAGTGTTACTATATGGAAATTAGAGTAACAGCCGTGTTAGTCTGTATTCGCAAAAAGAAAAGGAGTACTTGTGGCACCTTAGAGATAACCAATTTATTTGAGCATGAGCTTTCGTGAGCATCCGATGAAGTGAGCTGTAGCTCACGAAAGCTCATGCTCAAATAAATTGGTTAGTCTCTAAGGTGCCACAAGTACTCTTTTTCTTTATATGGAAATTCAAGACTGAAAGTCGGCTGCTTTTCAAAACACCAACAACCAAGGCACATTCAGTCTAGACAGAGCATTTTGTGCCTCTTCATTTTACCTGCTGTGAGGCGTGTGATGCACTTACCTGTGATTTCTACCATGGATGTCATCCCTGCTTTCTGCTGAGGTGTTTCAATTAAATTTCTATGGAAAATTGTTTTATTAGCTCATAAACAGGATACATTTATAACTTTCATACTTGTGAGAATTCTCCTTGTCTAGTTGCTTTGCTATCTCAGTAAACACTTATCTCTGCACATGCAGAAATCCGTTCCTGAATCAGAATCTACATGAAGACTGGGTGGCTGAAAGCTTTAGAATCCACATTCCAAGCTTCTTATCAACACAAGAGGCAGCGAGTGACTTTTAATTATAATTGGAATAATTTAGCCATTTTTCTAGCACATTAATTGCAAAATGTGGTTTGCAAGTAAGTATAGAATAAATCTTAAAACAGTACTGCATTATTCCTGCATTCACTGCCATGGAAGTACCTAGCACACATACTACTAAGATTTGCTTTCAGCCTAAAAGCACAGTACTTCACGAGCTGGCCAACAGATTGTCTTAACTTGGTTTTATTACATTTACTTTAATAAAGCCAATAGGAGTAACATTATGCAACTGAATTCAGATTTTACCTCTTTCATAAACCCAAAAACATCAAGTTAGCCACCAATCTAAGAGTACTTTTCAATGTTTGAGACCAAAGGACACAACACTGAATGCAAAGGCAGTCTAGTTTAAAAAAAGAAAAAGGAGTACTTGTGGCACCTTAGAGACTAACCAATTTATTTGAGCATAAGCTTTCGTGAGCTACAGCTCACTTCATCGGATGCATACTGTGGAAAGTGTAGAAGATCTTTTTATACACACAAAGGATGAAAAAATACCTCCCCCCACCCCACTCTCCTGCTGGTAATAGCTTTTCTAAAGTGATCACTCTCCTTACAATGGTTTCAGAGGAACAGCCGTGTTAGTCTGTATTCGCAAAAAGAAAAGGAGTACTTGTGGCACCTTAGAGACTAACCAATTTATTTGAGCATGAGCTTTCGTGAGCTACAGTATGATAATCAAGTTGGGCCTTCCTCCCCCCCCCCCCCCCCCCCCGGAGAGTGGGTTTGCGTGTGTGGGGGAGGGGGGTGGAGAAAACCTGGATTTGTGCTGGAAATGGCCCAACTTTAATGGCTTACTGAGTCCAATGCATTCAAAGACACTAGAGTTTGGGATCTTGCAGTAAAACATGCTCAAAGTTACATATTAAAGGGGATCATGGTGCATTAGATTCAACTTTAAAAACACTTAGTTCTATTTTGTTTGATTCATTTGAAAGCATAAGAGAAGCAAAGCTCTTTGCAAGGGCATGCAGGAACACACTACAGGGAAGGCTTGTTTCCCACAACACACTTCTTGGGTGCTGGAAGCACAAGGCCTTCGGCCACATGCCACAATATACATAAGCCCCACTCACGTGTTGCCATTTTAAGAAGTTACTCACTTGTGTGAGTTTCTTGCAAAACTACCACACCTAGTAGTTTAATGGCAATGAATATTCTGATCTTAGTTTTCCACAGATCCCTAACATGTTCTTTTAAAAACAATTGTACTTAGTTTCTAGGAAAACCTCATAGCAATTGTTCATAAATCTGATTAACTGCAAATAAAAATTAAACCTGGCAATATTTGGACTGAGCAATAATATTGCTCAATGGGATTTTTTTGGCATTATATCCAAGTTGCTTCAAAAATCATTAGCAGAAGAATTTTACAACGTGCACAGCACATCAAAATGTGTGCCTTTAAAAGTAGAACAGGGAATCTTGTGAGCAGCTAACAAGAACCCCTTTTACCTCACCGATGCTTCTGGGTAAGGTAGGAGGGAATCAAAAAACTCTCTCACTGGGCACCCCAACCATGAGAAATATTGGGAGAAAATTAAACACATCTTACACGGATGGTTTTAGTATTTCTTCAGAACAAGTTAGAAGGGGAAGAATGCTTTCAGGACAGCAAATGCACGTTGGGGGTGACACCCACAAAGGGGGGCTTTCCTCCGAAGCCTTAAAATTTCATACAAACTATTACATTTAGCTCACCAGTCTCATCTATAGCCACTATTTCTGCCAACCTAGTAACTAGCCTCGTATTAAATTAGATAATAGCTAACAAGATATGAAATAATCTTGGAGGGAACTGGGGGAAAGTTCATTCTAAGAAAGCAAATGTTTTCAGCATCATTTTTCCATTTAAAAATCTAGACATCTCAAAATAACAAATACACTTTTAAATTTTTGGCTATCCCAAGAGGCCAACAACTTTGCTGGAGGTCTTGTTGCTACTTTTAATTAAGTGCCAGGACAGCATGCTATTTGGAGCAATGAAGAGGAATCGACAAGAGAAGTAACATGATTATTAGTCAATCGGTGCCAAGCATCAAAGCTTCAACAAACTCTTCTAAGGATACTTTGAAGCAAGGAACATGCACTTCTCGGCAGCCACACAGAAACGGCAAAACTGATGGCTAGGGAGGCATGTTCTTCTTTCATTATTTTCCCACTGGTAGATTCAAAATGTCTTGCCAGAAAATAGAATATTTTCTATTAAAATTTAATTTTAGAAAGGGTTCAGGAGTATTATTAAAGGTAAAAGTCAAGCTATTCTTCATGAAGAACATAAATCGACTACCCAATAAAACTTATGATAATCTGACACTTAAAACATAGGGTTCCTCTAGCAAAAGGAGAAACAACAGAAAGAAAAACCACTACAATAGGTTGTTGTTCAATGCATAAACCACAAGCGCAACTAAGATAGGATTGGTAACACAATCAGCTTAATCCTTGGTTTCTGCTTACCAAACGCACAGGTAACAAGTTGCAGCAGACAGAGTTGTTACCCAGGAGCAGCTACTTTGACGTGTATAAAGCTCTCTCTGATATAATTTAAATATATACAGTTAACTTCTAAGAAATGGAAAAGACAATAAATATTACTCAAGTCTTTTCCATAGGAAAGAAATTACTATCAAGAATAAAAGCTCAGAGTTCAAGGCCACTAGACACACATGTAACAGACTGCAAATTATTTAGAACATGGATGCAATGGTAAGTTAACTATCCAAGTCTTTTATCGCTTAAGAGTTAGCATTAGGTGAATCCCTAGAAAAAACAATCACAGTTCAAGAGCTTCTTTTCTAAAATAACCAACAACTTCTTTAAAGGCACAACCTAGCTAAGGTTATAGCAATTTTAAATGAAATTCTATTGAAACTTTTGTAGAATTTCACATTTCTGTGGAAATTATATTTTTTAAAAGAATTTATCTATTGACTTACAAGGGATTTTTATCATGACTTCGTATTCTATTCAGGTTCTCATTCTATAGCCATCACCATGCTAAGTGAATACCATTTCATGGTACATCATAAAGTTAGACAGTTAAGAATATTTTATAAATCTTCAGAACTGTAGAATAGAAAAAAAAAAAGCTTTTTCTGAATATATTTGTTGAATTCTACCCAGCCATTTGAGCCTTCTATTTGTGCTACAGCCACTCTCATGTCAGCCCTATCACTTCATATTATCAAAGGAAGAAGTGGGTTTTTTTCCCAGCTTCTCTCAGCAATTTCTTCTTGGGGAAAAATTCAGCAACAAATTAATATGAAAACTGGTCAAATTAGCTCCCAGAAGAAAGACAAAAGTTCAGAAGCCAGTTATTAGTGAGTTTTTCTTAAAGACAAATAAGCTGAGTTCTTCTCTGATGTTGGAAACTTTAAGAAAAGGGATCAAGCCTCAAATATTTGCTCCACCATACTGTATATACTAGGGTCCACCATAGCTCCCACCAAAGTTGCTGACAAAATTCCCAGTGAGTCAAATTCTACCTATGACATCACATAATGAATTTGGACCACTGATCTCAATGGGAACAGGCACAAAGCCGAGGCTGCGTGCTCTATCTCTCCACCATACAAGAAAAAGGGAAGGGGCAGCCAAATAGGACAGCAGCCACATGGGACAAGTAAAAAAACATCCTGCATCCTCAGTTATCAAGCTATTCAGAGTAACTTTATTTTAAAAAAACAACAAACCATTTCTAGACATTTCTAATCAAGCCACCAAGAAAGAATCAAATGGCAAGGTACAACCATTTTTCTAAAATACATGCCATAAAGACAGGCAGAGCCTCTTGTACAAACCAGTTTGGCAGCAACACCAAGGTAATGAATGGAGAAACCACGTCTGATGTCAGCTTTGGTTTTCAAAATACAGTGACTGGGAAAAATTCTGGAACCTAAACCTTATTTATCATAAACAGTGTGGATAATAAACCTCAATGACGCGCTACTCCAGAGCTTTGTTTCTTTATCCATTAAGACTGAGATAACATAGTACTGTTCATGAAAATAAGATCAAAGACCATTTAACATATTTTATTAACGCTACAGTTTTTAAAATGTATACAGCCTGCCTCAGTAACTGCATCATTAAAAGAAAACAACATTCACTTTGCTCAATCTAAAAGCAGGACACTTCACACATCATAAACTCTTGTTTTGAGGAATAAGATATGGGAAGAGGAAAGAGGGCTTCTGAGTATTTCTTTTTCTTACTTGTATGACAAATTCTGAATCTAGTGACTGGGGTGTCCACCTTGCTGAGATGAGAGGTCATGAGTACTACCAACCAGGTGAGACCTCAATGCAAGGGACTGCAAAAGCCAGTTTCCAATCTACTTTAATAATGGCTTAACAAACAGAAAAAGATCTAATGGTTAAACTGTTTAATTTTAATCTTCAGTTTGCCACCCCTGATAGTGAGGTCTGTGAGGTGAAGCAGGTTCAGATGAGGCTGTGATGAAGGTGAGAGTCTGTTCATTTACCCTTAAGTTCCCTCAGATGACCTTGTGAGGCAGCTGCTGCATTCATTCTTGTAGGCAAGAAAGGAGAAGACCTCTGCTAAAGCAAGGGCAATCCCCCTGTGTCCTGGAGACAGCTTCTCCTGTGCCAATTGCACACAAATGCCATAGCTTGGCCTGCTGCACTCTGCATTCTGCCCCAAACCTGGGATTCGATACCATTTTTATGTTCTATACATTAAAGTTATCACAGGAGCCTATTTCTTTACTGCTGGGCCTGTCCTCTACAAAGGCAAAGGAAAGACTGGAGCAACCAAAGATGAATCCACTGGGCCAAGGTGTTCAGAACTAGTCAACCAAAGGGTGAAAACGTAGATATTAGAGGAGTTTGAGTTCAGGTAGAAAGCTCTCATTGACTTCAGAGGAAGCAGTAAGGCCTCAAGTCTCTGCCATGGGGCAGATATGCTGCCAGTCTCACAAATGACAAGTTTGTTTTTTACTTCTACAACACTTTCAAACGATAAGCCTGGCAGCTTAAATTCATAACTTTGCTAGATGCTAAAAATCATGGTCTTAATAAAGACAGTAGATTTATGGCTCATTACAACACTTAGTAACCCACTAACCCCCCTTTTTGCCCTATGATCACAGGGCTGTTAACAGGCAACGTCGTCTGGAATGATCCCCTAAAACAGCGGTTCTCAAACTGTGGGTCACGACCTCATTTTAAATGGAGTCGCCAGGGGTGGCATTAGACTTGCTGGGGAAGAAGCTGAAGCCTGAGCCCCACCGCCCAGGGCCAAAGCTGAAGCCCAAGTGCTTCAGCCCTAGGTGATGGGGCTCAAGTTACAGGCTCCCCCCTCAAAGCTCTTGGGCATTGGCTTTGTCTGCCAATCCGAAGCAGTGGGACTTGGGCTTTGGCAGGGCTTGGGTGAGCTCTGGCTTCAGTTCCCCTTCCTCGAGTCATGTAGTAATTTTTGTTGTCAGAAGGGGGCCACGGAGCAATGAAGCTTGAGAACCCCTGCCCTAGAATATTTGCTACTTATGATAAACTATCTGTTCAATCTTGTATTTAGCTGTGACACCCTCCGTACCTTTTCCAGACCTGAAGAAGAGCTCTGAGTTGTTCGAAAACTTCTCTCTCTCACCAACAGGAGTTAGTCCAATAAAAGATATTCCCTCACCCACCTTGTCTCTATAACTTTTTTCAGCAAGTTGGCCACCCCAGGACTGCCCTCTGAAAGGTTCACCAGGTTATTTTTGGTGATAAGTGCTTTTCATTTTAGGACCTCTCCAGGCTGCAGAGCACACGGAGGACAGTTTCCCTTTATAAAACAATATTTCATGGAACCCTACAACTGCAAGAGAGAAGGCCTGTATAACTATGGTGACAAATGACTTTTTCGTATTATAAACTCACAGGAGCAAAATTGACTTCTAGGGTGATGCTCAGCATATGACAGAACTAAAAGAACTGCGGGAAGGAGGGGCATCTTTTAAGGCACTTTACAAACACAGAGTTTTACATGTGGTCTAGTGGTTACAGCAGACAAATGGGAGTCAAGACTAAATTGAAAATTCTTTGGACTAGGGACCTCATGTTCCTACCTCATCTGTAACTGCGTAGGACACTATTGGCACTGTATAAATAATAAAATTAAGTAGAAATATCCTTAAGTTCCATTCTGGACTCTGCTATAATCTGACCCCAGGGGCACTGCCCCCATTTCTCTACCTGTAAAACAGAAATAATACTTCCCTATTTCACAAGGCTGTGAGGATTAATTCATTATGTTCATAAACTCAGGTGCCATCCAAGAACAAAAGGTGCTACAGAAAGCCACAGTAGCAGCCATTTGTTTGTAACAGTAACAATTTGTAAAGAACTTGGAGGTCACTGGACTAAAGTTGTGTCAGTGTTAATATGAGTGTTTTGCACTGGAAAGAGAAATCTTCACATATATCCACAGGCCACAGTTTGGGCTGCTTGTTGACTATATCTCAACTTCTAGATGAAAAATACAGTCGTACTCCTTTTCAAGATTTATATTTAATCATTTTTTATTTTTTTTAAAAGCCTGTGACTGAAGAGGGGGAGGTATTTTTGACTACATGACCAGCCAAAAGCCTGATTTTCCAGCAGTCAAAGGGTACAAAGCAGGAACCACCCTCTACCACTGTACGTATGTGACAAGTCCATCGTTGCAGGATCTGGACTCTGAACCAACCGACTGATATTACTTCCTTTTGTAGGAAATGTTCCAAGTACAATGAAAGTTATTAAATGAACAATTTCAGAACTTAATTCTCTTTATGCAAACATTTACTAGCAGGTCCTTTCATTTTCTATAAAAAACAAACAAACATTCTACCTTAAAACAGAAAACTCTAGCTAAAATAATGTCTTTAAGCAAGCTTATCCAACAAAATCAGCCATAAAACACAATGGTCTGACACTAGCTAACTAAGATAGCTGTGAGCTTCATTTATTAGTCTCCCCAATCCCTCCACTGCAGATTCTATTATTGTTTTAATTTAATTTCTCCCCACACCCTTGCTTTTAATACCTGTAGACTGCAAGCCCTGCCTAAGAATATTTTTCTGGTTAATTTCAAACCTTTGCAACTCTGAGCCAACACTGAGCTAAGAGCCTTCTGAAACAATATTCTGTGTTGAAATTAACCAAAAAAGAAAAAAAAAAGAGAGAAGTGAGGGGGAACTACAGTTAGAATCCTCTAACGTAGCATGGAAAAGGCTAGAGGGGTATGCATGTTCATATTTAAAACGAATTAGACCCACAAAGGCATTACTTGTAGTTATATTTTTACCCATAAAAGCTTATACCCAAATAAATCTGTTAGTCTTTAAGGTGCCACCGGACTCCTCGTTGTTTTTGTGGACACAGACTAACACGGCTGCCCCTCTGTTACTTGTAGGGTAAATTTCAACAGAAAAGCATGGGCTAAGTCTCTCAGCTCCCTATTTTATACATAGACAGATGATACAATTATACCCCCTTCACATGCCAAATGCCACATTTAAGAGAAACCGTTTTAGAACCTGATTCAGAAGTCAACTTAGAGGTCCCATTTCAAAATATTTTTGAGAAGTAAATATTAATGGCCACTAAGGTAAAGTTACCAGCAACTCAGAAAACTGAAGATTTTTCATTTATCCCCAAATCAAAATAAAACAAAAATTAAAAAACAAATAACTCCAACTAGAGCAGGGGTCGGCAACCTTTCAGAAGCAGGTGCCGAGTCTTCATTTATTCACTCTTAATTTAAGGTTTCGCGTGCCAGTCATGCATTTTAACGTTTTTAGAAGGTCTCTTTCTATAAGTCTTTAATAACTAAGTCTATAACTAAACTATTGCTAAAAGAAAAGGCGGACTTGTGGCACCTTAGAGACTAACAAATCTATTTGAGCATAAGGTTTCGTGAGCAACACTTGCATCCGATGAAGTGAGCAGTAGCTCACGGATGCTTATGCTCTAATAAATGTGTTAGTCTCTAAGGTGCCGCAAGTCCTCCTGTTCTTTTTGCGGATACAGACGAACACGGCTGCTACTCTGTAAACTATTGCTGTATGTAAAGTAAATAAGGTTTTTAAAATGTTTAAGAAGCTTCATTTAAAATTAAATTAAAATGAAGAGCCCCCAAACCGGTGGCCAGGACCCGGGCAGTGTGAGTGCCACTGACCATCAGCTTGCATGCTGCCTTTGGCACGCGTTTGCGGACCCCTGAACCAGAGCAGGCCAAGCAAAGTAGGAACAAGGTATTTTACTCATGACCCAGTCTATTTAAAGGAATTTTTTTTGTTCAAAATAAACACCCACAGTATCTTTTTAAGAGGCTCTCTCAGCTATACGCAGGTGCTCCTCACACGAGTTGAATTTCTGGGAGCTTCCAAAGAACACTTCCCTTTTAAAATTCAGACATGCCCTAGGGCTATTTTCTGTTAATTTAAGACCACTCCTACACATAATTACACTTCATACCCCAAAACCTACATTTAAGAGAGACACTGGTTGTGACAGAAAAGGTTAAAAGCCAGGAAGTCCACAGCTAAGGGTGAAGGGTCCCGGAGCCTTCGCTCCACTGCCGAGGCACCCGGCTCGGGTACAAAGGGAGCTGGGAGGCAAGCTGGCAGCCCGGCTGTGAAGCAGGGTACCAAGCTCAGGGTGTGGGGGGCGCCCCTGGCTCCCATTTCCCTGTTTCCGCGGAAGACGCAGGCGTGCTCCGGCCACGGGGGTTTTGCATTCGAGTGATGTGGCTTTTTGCCGCAGTTTATTGCGGTTTTAGTTTCATCCGCGAACCTGCGGTCCTCGGGGGCAGGTCTCAAGTGTCCGTTTCCCGGGGGCGCGGGGGGGGGGGTATTTGTCGACCCCCCCGCAGGCCGCACGCTGAAGCGCAGCTCGGCAGAGCGAAGTCGCCGTGACACCGGGGCCGGCCACGGCCGCTGCCCCCCCGCCCTGACACGGGGCGCTCCGGGGGCGGCGGCCGGGCGAGAGCGGAGCTCGGCCCCGCTGCTGCTCCCCCAGCGCCGGGCAGCGGAGCGGAGCGGGCGCCCCCCGAGCCCCCCGCCGCGCACGGCCCGGCCCCGGCCCCGGCCCCGGCCCCGGCCCGCCGCTCCCCCCGAGGGGCGCGGAGCGAGACGGAGCCGCGCGGCCCCGCGCGCCGACTAGGCCGCGCCCCCCCCCGCCGCACTTGCCGCCCCCCCCGCCGCACTTACTCTCCCCCCGGCTCGGGCCGCAGCAGGCCCCCAGCAGCGCCGCCAGCGCCAGCGCCGCCGCCGCCGCCCTCGGCGCCATGGCCCGGAGCCGCCGCCCCCTCCCGGCCGCCGCCGCCTCCCCCCGGCCGCCTCCTCAGAGACCGCGGGGCTGGCGCCGGGGCCGAGCCCGGATCCGCATCTTCGCCGAGAGCCCGGCGCCGCCGCCGCCCGCTGGTCGCGCCCGGCCGCCGGCCCAGGAAGCGGGAGCCAGGCCCCTTCCCGCCGGCTCCGGCTCCGGCGCGGTCCCGGCCCTCTCGGCGGCCGCTCGCAGCCCGCGGCTCCCGGCCGGGCTCGCTCCGCTGCGTCAGGCCGGGCTCGCCGCTGCCTGCCTGGCCGGTAAACAAGGGGCTGCCCCCGTCAGCGGCGGGCGGCGGCAAGAGGCGGCGCGGAGTCTGGCTGGGGACGGGACGCGGCCGGGGGAGGGGACCGGGGAGGCGACATCCACCTGCCGGGCCCCTCCCCACACGGCCCCGGGCCCTCCCCACACGGCCCCGGCCGCCGCCCCCCAGCGACCAGCCCCCCCGACCCCCCGGCCCCTCCCCACACGGCCCCGGCCGCCGCCCCCCGCCCCCCTCGGCCAGTGACCAGCCCCCCCGCAACCAGGGACCAGCCCCCCTCCCCACACGGCCCCTCCCCACACGGCCCCGGCCACCGCCCCCCGCACCCCAGCGACCAGCCCCCCCGCTACCAGCGACCAGCCCCCTTCCCCCCCGGCCCCTCCCCACACGGCCCCGGCCACCGCCCCCCGCCCCCCAGCGACCAGCCCCCCGACCCCCCGGCCAGCGACCAGCCCCCTCACCCGGCCCCTCCCCACACGGCCCCGGCCGCCGCCCCCCGCCCCCCAGCGACCAGCCCCCCGACCCCCTCGGCCAGTGACCAGCCCCCCCGCAACCAGCCCCCCGCCCCCCCGGCCCCTCCCCACACGGCCCCGGCCGCCGCCCCCCAGCGACCAGCCCCCCCGGCCCCTCCTCACACGGCCCCGGCCACCGCCCCCCGCACCCCCAGCGACCAGCCCCCCGACCCCCTCGGCCAGTGACCAGCCCCCCCGCAACCAGTGACCAGCCCCCCGCCCCCCCGGCCCCTCCCCACACGGCCCCGGCCACCGCCCCCCGCACCCCAGCGACCAGCCCCCCGACCCCCGGGCGACCAGCCCCCCCGCAACCAGCGACCAGCCCCCTTCCCCCCCGGCCCCTCCCCACACGGCCCCGGCCACCGCCCCCCGCACCCCCAGCGACCAGCCCCCCCGCAACCAGTGACCAGCCCCCCGCCCCCCCGGCCCCTCCCCACACGGCCCCCGGCCGCCGCCCCCCGCACCCCCAGCGACCAGCCCCCCGACCCCCTCGGCCAGCGACCAGCCCCCGGGCCCCGCCCCCCGCAACCAGTGACCAGCCCCCCGCCCCCTCCCCACACGGCCCCGGCCACCGCACCCCCAGCGACCAGCCCCCCGACCCCCTCGGCCAGCGACCAGCCCCCTTGCCCCCGGGCCCCGCCCCCCGCGACCAGCCCCCCGCGACCAGTGACCAGCCCCCCTCCCCCCCGGCCCCGGCCACCGCACCCCCAGCGACCAGCCCCCCTCCCCCCGGCCCCGCCCTCCGCGACCAGCCCCCCTCACCCAGCCCCCCCGCAACCAGTGACCAGCCCCCCTCCCCCCCGGCCCCTCCCCACACGGCCCCGGCCACCGCCCCCCGCACCCCCAGCGACCAGTCCCCCTCCCCCTGGGCCCCGCCCCCCGCGACCAGCCCCCCTCAACCAGCGACCAGCCCCCCTCTCCCCCGGCCCCTCCCCACACGGCCCCAGCCACCGCCCCCCGCACCCCCAGCGACCAGCCCCCCTCCCCCCCGGGCCCCGCCACACAGGGCCCCAGCCACTGCCCCCCGCGACCAGCCCCCCGGGCCCCGCCCCCCGCGACCAGACCCCCTCACCCAGCCCCCCCGCAACCAGTGACCAGCCCCCCTCCCCCCCGGCCCCTCCCCACACGGCCCCGGCCACCGCCCCCCGCACCCCCAGCGACCAGCCCCCCTCCCCCTGGGCCCCGCGACCAGCCCCCCTCAACCAGCGACCAGCCCCCTTCCCCCCGGCCCCTCCCCACACGGCCCCGGCCGCGGCCCCCCGCACCCCCAGCGACCAAGCCCTCTCCCCCGCGACCAGACCCCCTTACCCAGCCCCCCGCAACCAGCGACCAGCCCCCTTCCCCCCGGGCCCCTCCCCACACGGCCCTGGCCGTCGCCCCCAGCGCCCCGCCCCCCGCGACCAGCCCCCCTCACCCAGCGCCCCCAGCGACCAGGCCCCCTCCCCCGGGCCCCGCCCCCCGCGACCAGACCCCCTCACCCAGCCCCCCGCAACCAGCGACCAGCCCCCTTCCTCCCGGGCCCCTCCCTACACAGCCCTGGCCGTCGCCCCCAGCGCCCCGCACCCCCAGCGACCAGCCCCCCTCCCTCCGGGCCCCACCCCCTGCGACCAGTCCCCCTCACCCAGCGCCCCCAGCAACCAGCCCCCCTCCCCCCAGGCCCCACCCCCCACGACCAGACCCCCGCCCCCAGCGACCAGACCCCCTCCCCCGGGCCACACCCCCCCCCCTCCCGCGACCAGACCCCCTCACCCAGCCCCCTGCAACCAGCGACCAGCCCCCCTCCCTCCGGGTCCCTCCCCACATGGCCCCGGCCACCAGCGCCCCCCTCACCTAGCGCCCCTCGACCAGCCCCCCTCCCCCAGCACCCCACCCTCCTTGACTAGCGCCCCGCACCCAGCGACCAGACCCCCTCACCCAGCCCCCCTCGACCAGCCCCCAGCGCCCTGCCCTCCTTGACTAGCACCCTGCACCCAGCGACCAGCCCCCCTCACCCAGTGCCCTGCACCCAGTGGCCAGCCCCTATCACCCAGTACTAGTGCCTCTGCCCACAGCCCTGGTTACTAGCGTGCCCTGCACCTAGCCCCTATAACCCAGGGCCAGTATCGCTGCACCACCCCTTCCCTCCACCAGCCAGTCCTTCCCCCTGGCACCCACTCTTCGTGCACAAGATTCCCCTTCCCTCTCTACCCACATGCAGAGTGCCCAGCCCTGCAAATGCACAGATCCATCCCAGGCCCAGACCAACGTCACACGCAGGCAGACGCTGAGCAGAAGCAGCAGATAGGAGAATAAAAGGGAATTTGAATGATGGCAGATTATTAAATAACTAAGATCACATTTAGAAAAGGAGTACTTGTGGCACCTTAGAGACTAACCAATTTATTTGAGCATGAGCTTTCGTGAGCTACAGCTCACAGATCACATTTGTGTAACACTTTGGAGCGCTGGAGATGTACCGGGCCTTGAGTACTGGGATAAGCACCTTTATACTCATGTCACTGCCCTGCAAAGTTGCACCAGTTTAATTGTTGGTTTCTAAACCAACATAGTTGACAGCAGTCCAAAAACCATGTGTAGAGCAGCCCAAATTCCTCACCCAGCGCCACCCCAGTCAGCAATACTGTCCCTATTGCACACACAGGCCTTCTCTACATTGGGAAACATTCTTGTATAGAAACACAAATGTTAAGGATCTAGACAGGTTTCAGAGTAGCAGCCGTGTTAGTCTGTATTCGCAAAAAGAAAAGGAGGACTTGTGGCACCTTAGAGACTAACCAATTTATTTGAGCATAAGCTTTTGTGAGCTACAGCTCACTTCATCGGATGCATTCAGTGGATCCGATGAAGTGAGCTGTAGCTCACGAAAGCTTATGCTCAAATAAATTGGTTAGTCTCTAAGGTGCCACAAGTCCTCCTTTTCTTTTTGTTAAGGATCTAGTTATCTGAGACAATGCTGACCCCAACTTTGTAGTCAATGTAGACAAGGACCATGGTGTCAGCTAGCCGTGGTTAGCCCTACCTAGGACCAGAATCTGGCCTGGGAGGGCATGCAGTTTTTGCTATGAGTCCCCCACTTCCTCATTAGGTTGCAGTTGTGAAGGTGCTTGTTTTTGTAGGATGAAGGGCTTCTGCAACAGGCTGACCTTTTTGAGGAATAGGCTAAGTCTGTTGGAGAGCCAGAATTTGGGACCTTTCCCAAATCATGCAGTTTGGAAAGCTACACTTATTTTCCTTTGAATAGAGGTATGCCATGCCATTGCTGTAAGTCCGTGGAAATTAATTTAGTTAAGGTGAAATTGCAAGTTTGTTTTTATAACCTTTACAGATTTAAAAGAAAATGTTTTTCATATAATGGCTAAGCTGTGACAATATTTGAATCTCAGAATTTTTACTAGACATCTCACTTAATCACTTAATTTCAAGGCCTTAGTAAAAAATGTTGTATACAAATATCTTTACCCAAGATGCTATAACAATATTTTTAAAAATATATATTTTAAAATCCAGTGTATTGGTCAATGTTTACATTCTTGTTTACAATGAAAAAATCAGAAGTCAGTTCACATTCATCTGCAGTTAGATTTAATGTCTAGGGCCCAATTCTAGTACATGGTTAACTTTGTGCACAGTCTATAGTTCTACTGAGTGCATAGTCTTTGCAAGTTCAGGGCCTTTGTACTGTATTGTTTCGCTTTCATACACAGTAGTGTTGATTTATTTTATTGTTTTGACGACGTTTACATTTTGGATGATATTCAAGCTGATATGTCACTTTTAAAAGTTATAACAAGAAGAAATAGTTTCACACTCAGACTAGCTTTGACTTCTTTCATTCACTCCCAACAGAACTCCTGGCAAAAAAGAAAAGGAGGACTTGTGGCACCTTAGAGACTAACAAATTTATTTGAGCATAAGCTTTCATGAGCTACAGCTCACTTCATCGGATGCATTGTGGGCTCAGTCCTACTAGAGGTCAGCCATGCGATGTGCAGGAGAGGGTATGCTATGTTAACCATTGGCCTTTTCAATGCCTAAGATTACAGTCCAGATCTATGTTCCAAAGGTTGGGTCATCTTCTTGTTCCAGTGGGATACAGACTTGGATGCTTTTCCTTCATTATTTAAATATTTGTTGTTTGCCCTTGAGCTAATGCATCACAACACATTTCCTGGCAACGAAGAGAACTACTTCCAATAATTTTGTCTGATATTTGCACAGTCCCATTTCCGCAAGATTGTGAGTTACACAAATTCTTTGAATACAGGTAGTTTATAATTCTAACATGCCTTATAAGTAAACAATTATTCTTTCCCAAAATCTTTGCCTCTCCTTCTCCAGTACCCCACTATATACCAGACAGTTTAGTTCAGTTTTATATTTATTGATAGGTAACCTGGTGCAGAGGCTCTCGAACTATGGTCCATGGACCCCTGGTGGACTGAAGAGCACTTGCCCGTGATCTGTAGAGAGCTGGCTGGTCACTTAGTGTTGGCTCTCCTCCTTTTTTCCATCTGCTAATTTGTATTAAAAGAGCTAAAATTATATTAAATAGTTTCCCACTATTACTTTTCTATGTAAACAGTTGCTGCAGTTGGCACAGGGATATTACACAATCATGAATGCGTGGACCACTTTCTCACCCACTCACAAATCAGAGGAATTAGTCCATGAGGCTATTCAGGTGTGGTCCACACTGTGAAAAGGTTTGAGGTTCCCTAGCTTGGAGATTAGAGCACAAGGCTGGGAGTTTGGGCTACTGATGCTGAACCCAAATTTCACTCTTCTTTTACTCCACTGTAAGTCGGGAGCAATTGGCTTCACCTTTGCAACATGGTTAGAAAGCCAAAAAGTGTTGTTTAAACAGCAACAATCTGCTGCATTTTCTCTGGTGTCATGTGTGACAAATCCTTCAGCATGTATGTCTTTCTGCCTGATGTAGGGCTGTTCTTCCAGCCTACTCACATGGCAGAACTGGCCTGGTAGAAATGTTCTCTCCTCCACACACCTGATCTTGCTTTGGGCTTATCTAGAAGAAGTTGATTAAGGATAAATATATTTTCCTTGGAGTTGAAGAAAGTAGTAATCTCTGCTCTGGATAAAGTCCCAGGAGCCCTGCCAGACTGGGCCTCAGTTGTGAAAGCCTGAGAGAGTGCCTATTGTAAATGTCATATTGTGTGTTTCCATTAGAGGTCATACCTCTACACTGCATTGTAGCCTACGATTTGAACTCAGGCTCAAGCCTAACCCCGCTTCCATCTACACGCAAATAGCACTAACCCAGGGCTCAGACCCAGAGTCCCACGGGGGTGGAGGGTCCAAGCCTATGTCAAGCTGCCACCCAGGGTTCAAGCCCTAGTGCTTTGCAATGTAAATGCATCCCCACTGAAGTTGTGCTCTGGGAGTCTGCCAAAAATATCCCATAATCCCATAGGCCAACTTTGTCCTCTAGACAGTCAAATTTGGTGGACAGTCAAGTTTTCCCACACTGCACCACAAACATAGGACTAAGGCAGCCATATTTTGGGATGGTGCTAGGAAGTCTGGGATATGTATAGTTGGGCTTGGGCAATGTAGATGCTGGAGCTTCAAGTTCAGGCCCAGGGTTCAGAAATTGCTAACCTGGGGTTACAAATGAGTATAGATGCTCAAGTGCTAGGTTAACAACCCCAGGGTCTGCTAACTTGAGTGCTATTTATTTGTTAACAAACCCTTTAATGGATATAGAAATATAGTGACATTTACAGGAGAAAAATCGCAAGACTGGGAGCAAGTCCATGTTACTAATACTTGGCACATTGGATGGTCTAAAAATCACAGTTGAGATTTTTCAGAAGTGACCAATGATTTTGTGGGGGCCTCTCTGTTTTTGGGAACCTCACTTGAGGCTCCCCTAAAGGGTCCTGATTTTTAGAGAGTGTTGAGCACCTGCCATCTGGAAAAAAAAAAATCTAGATCCTGTAAGGGGTCTCAAGCTGGACTCCCAAAAAAATCACAAGTCGCTGTTGAAAATCTTAGCTCATATTTTTTAACAAGCTTCTTTGTCCGAGTTAAAAACCAATACCCAAGATGATTAAAACTGAAAGAATGTTTACGGTCTCACTTAGCCTTCACCATTTCTGCTACTTATTTGTATTTTGCAATCCCCTCCACTTGGGACAATGAAAACACAGCATTGGAGATCACCAAAACTGCCTTCAATTACTTTACACTGCAAACAACGGCTAAATCCAACCTAAATGCACATGCACAATCAGAGCATTGCAAAGCAGGGATGGGAAGACTCTTACTAGTGACCAGCTCTCAGCTGAGACTCCAAACTTGTTGAAGTCTTGTAAACAGCTGAAATACCAAATTTTTATCTTAAAGTGTATTTGCACATACAGTAACTCTGCACTGTTCAGACTACGAATGTGAATTAGTCTGCCGATGACTATTTGCTTAGAGAAAGATGTAAGACCAAATGTCAGTTAGAACCCCTGGCTCATGTAGAATTTATAACCTGTAGCAGCAGGGCTCCATTTGCTTTACTTCCTTCTATTCCAGCTGCCATTCTGTCCCAAATCAAGTGACTGATATTGGTTTGCAACTTGTCACAGAAGGATTAAAGTTACAGGTTTATCTTTCACCAAGATACTACTTTCAATTTCTAATTTCAGATTAGAACATCAGGGTGCAATCTCCCCAGCATCTCTCCCACACAGCCAGTTTTACATGTTAATGCTACAGTCTGCTGTCTGCACGATCAGATAAACTAGCAGCTGTGTGGGCTCTGAGGAGCAGAGCCAATACCTTTCCGTTTATGCATTTTTTCCCTAGAGCTCTGTTAGTAGTCGGACTAGATGATCTGTAGATATTTTCCTGTTTTAATTTCTATGGACTTCAAGACACTGTCAAAATCATTGGGCCAATACATTAAATACTATCCTGTTGCCTTCACGATATCCCCACTGAATCCACATACACACCCAATCCCCCCCACCTGGCTCTCACACACACACACTCCTTTTCTCCCTGAAAGATGGTAAATGTAGACAGCCTTGAGTACACAAGGTATATTCTTATCTGACCCAGCAACTGTACCCCCAAAACAATGAGCTTTTTCTTTGTTCATTGCTTACTTCCCTAGATGATTAATTTATCTTCTAACAACTTCTAATGGGGAACTCTGAGATAATCACATTCTCCTTTCATGTATTTAAAATTTTTCCTTCTTGATGTAAGATAATGTTATCTAAGTATAATGCTGTGACATGCATAAATGTGCATGTCATTTGTAAGACACTGATAAGAGAACTGTCTAAGCACTGGAAAATTGGAATTTCTCAATCATCACAAGAGTCACAATGAACAGCTTACATTCATAACGTCTTTGAAAAGTTATTTGCAGTGTTATTGTAGCTATGTTAGTCCCAGGATATGAGCAAGAATATAGGTGAGGTAACATTGAGCACTTATATTCATAACTCACCTAGACACCATGGACTTAACAGGGACTCTGCTTTTATAGCTTATTACAACAGTTTATAACATACCACGCTGCCTGATACCCTTAATTGCCCACTTCAAACCCTTTATGCATAACAGTCTAACCTGCAATTGCCCAATTCATTCCAAGTAACCACCTCCACCATGTGTCACCACGTCTGCTTAACAATCTTTCCCAACTTCTATTTAGTTCAAGCCATGTCTACATTACAGAATTAAGTCAACCTAACTTGTGTAGGCATACAGCCGCCACAGTAGTTACATCACTTGTGCATGCCTACACTTTGCTTCTTGCGTCAGCAGTGTACATCGTCACCAGGAGTGCTTGTATCGATTGTCCTGTTAGCGTGGGGCATTGTGGGAGGGCTCCTGAAAGCCAGTAACAGTCAACATAAGTAACGCCATGTCTACACTGACACTGTGTTGACCTAACTACATCGACCTTGACTCTATGCTGCTCATGAAGGTGTTTTTAAGGCTATGTCTACACTACAGTCTATGTTGACAAAACTATGGCACTTAGGGGAGTGAATATTCCATCTCCCTGAGTGACATAAGTTACACCTACGTAAGTGCTCATGTGCATAGCACTATTCCTGCCGACATAACTTATGCTGCTCCCAGGAGTGTTTTTTATGCCAGTGGGAGAGCTCTCTCCCGTTGGCATAGAGCGTCTTCACCAGATATGGTGCAGCACTGTATGTACAGACATGGCCTAAATCGGCACAGTGGGGCATTTATGTCAGTGGGAGCATCATGTAAGCGTAGATACCTCCATAGTCAAGCCAAGGAAGCTGCCCTGCATCAACCTAACTCTGTAGCATAGACCAGACCTCAGAGACTCTGGTTCCTTCCCTACGCTTAAAGGAGAGCCCTGTGTTGCTTGAAAGCTTGTACCTTCCACTAACAGAAGTTGGTCCAATAAAAGATGTTTCCTCACTTACCTTATCTCTTTAGAAAGTCAAGGGGACACAAATGAACTGGTGCTGTACCTCTCTCAGAACTGCAAGATAAGTGACGCAGCCCACTGAACACTTTCCATGAAACTGCTTTTCAGAAAGCAAGGTGTTTTCAGATTTTTGACTGTAGCACTTCCTCTTGGGCAGCATCTTTCATGCTCCACATTACATTTGAGGTAGCACATCACCCCATAACATATCAAATGGGAAATTCAGAGAGATTAATTAACCCCTGAAATCCAGAATGGGAAATCATTTTCTAAAAGGGTGGGATGGTGGGGGATTAAGGACCTAGTTTATAGCCATAGAGTATATAGCTAGTTATTCCACAAACCGTAGATTCGCGCAGTTATGGAAGATTTGCAATGGCACTGCCAGAAGCTTGGGCATGTAACACAATAGAGTCAATCTTTGCTGACAGCTCCAATAAACCAGCCCTCCAAACCCCTAAAAATGAACAGGGAACCTCTCAGCACTCGCTTGTCTTGAGTCCTAATATGCTTCATCCTCTCCCCTGTGGAGATCTCAGTAGGTTGCAATTTCTCATATATATTTTAATGTTTTGTGACCTTACTTCTCAGATGGTTTATTACAACGGAGAAGCCATGGCTAACATGACAGCAATGCAAAGGCTAATCCTATCTCAACAGAGAGAGAAAGTTTACAGCCTGACCTCGTGGCTGGCCTGTGACTTAATACAATATGATAGATTGTCTTGGCAATTATTGTCTAGAACAGAGGTTTGTTGTGTGACATTTCTACACACTAAGAAAATCACCTAGAAAATGGATTTCTGAACCCCAGAACTTTAGAAATAGGCAAGTACAACAGTCATCATTAAAGTCTGAGATAAAAATTTCCCCGTGTAGATCCGGTAAGGGAAAACAGCACTGAACCACATACAACTTGTTAGTAATTTTTGGTAAACACCAAAGCTTTTAATGGTGACTGCTGTGTTCAGTTACCGGCTACCTCATCTCTACAGAGACAGCTCAGTCATCTGGGGAACCATCTGCAACTCAACACTATTCTTGGGAAGTTATATTTCTAGGAATATTACTGAGAGGGGAAAATAGGGGCCTCAAAATTAGGGTGAACAAGTGTCCCTGGCACATTTTGAGGACTAGTCCTGGATGATTATATTGGCATTAGGGCTGATTCAGTCTAGTTCACTGTAAAGCTACTGTAGAGTCAGTTCCCAATTCCTTGCTACTGTACCGCTGACCTTCTCTTTATCAAAATTAAATGATGTACGTACAATGATCAGTGTGATGCAAACCACTGACAATGGGGACCCGTTCCAACAATTCCTCTCTGTAAAATGATAGAGGTGAAATTCATCCTTGTGCAAAGGACCAGCCAAAACAAAATTCAAGTAGGACTTAGCTATTGCATAGACCTGTTGCTAGGGTCTAGCACAGGGCTGAATTTCACCTTCTGTAAACAGGTTTCCCTGGTGACACATTTAAGAAGAAAAAACACATGACAACAATCCCTCTCTTTACTAGCACTGCTAATAATCTGGGCCTGAACAACTTCGGCATCGGTCCTTGGCACCATCTCCTGTACCCCTGCAGCCTATTCACACGCTGTCAAAACCCACTGCACACCAGTTCGTTCTGTACCTGAGGAACGCTTGATACACTAGGTAGCAGTCACAGGGTCAATCTGAATACAGGGGCCTCCGTTTCATCTTTTCCTCAGGCTGGGTCACACAGCGGCTGCCTCATCCCCAATGCCACCCTGCCCTCGCCTCACGCAGCAGCACCGGACCCCTTCAGGAGCACTTAGGCCTCAGGTACCGCCAATGGGATGTGTGTGTGGACAGGTGTTAGTGGTTCTTTCTAATGGGGTTTAGAATGGGTCTGGAGAGCTCATGGTCTAGAGACCCCACAGTCCTGGCTCTTCTGGACGCTGCTTCATTTAAGAGCCTAGACACAGGCCTCCTCGCTCTGCTGGTGCGGGAATTTGTTGCGACAGAGTCTTATGCAAGGAGTCCTTGGAACCCTACTAGAGATACGAGGCCTCGCTTCTCTCAGCCCTTCTTGCAAGGAGGCTTCCCATGCAGGTTGTTGGAGAAGATGGGATCTGAAGATCCCCTCAGCAAATGGTTCGCTCACGGCACCAGAGACAGTGACCAAAGGTGACAGAGACCAAAGGTGAGGATGGGTGTTTGGCAGGGGTGTCTCTCCTGTCTGATCACAGGAGCAGAGAAAAAACTGGAGCGTAAGAAACTGTGTTTTTTTGTGTATTAATCGGTGAATTTTAATCAGAGCACTTAGCAGAGAGGAGGCTCACAGATTCCTGCTGGAATCACTGCTAAGAACTAATGAGACATGCTCCCAGGCTAACGAGATGCATGATGCTATAGTGCCACTAGCAGGTGCTTCAGCCCAGCAGGCCAGTGATGTTCATCTCCCCTGGCAGCTTTGATTTGCCCCAGGCTAAAGGGAAACCAGCTCGGTCCTGCTTCGAGCAGGGGTTGGACTAGATGACCTCCTGAGGTCCCTTCCAGCCCTGAGAGTCTATGATTCTAAGGGAGAGGCAAAGCAATCTTTTTCATGCATACCCTCCCCTGCACTCTTTGAAGACAGGCTATGCGCAATGGGGACCTTCCCACAAGCCTGGGGGCACAGAGAGAGGCTGGCTCTCTCCAAGGCTCAGTGCCACGCCAGGCATCTGCCATGGTGACTGGGTGCTTTGTGGCTGGCCCCTAGGGGCTGCCAGCCGGGGAACTCAGAACCAGCCCCAGACCCCATCATGTCTGCCCCCGAGTAACATCTGGCTGCAAACAGGCATTTCCCTAGGGAGCCCACACAGCTCCCACTGACTCTGGTGGGAATTGCAGGTGCTGGGGCACCACTGAGACTCTCCTCAGTGATGCAGAAGCCTGAATATCAACAGGGGGCCTCCCTGAAGAGATTGGCCAAAGATTTTAGTTTCCTTCCCATCCCGGACAGCCAGCAACAAGCCCCACTCCTCAGAGGAGGCAGCAGAGACACCAAGACACACATGGCAGCGACACAAAACAAGGCAGCAGAGTGCCCCCCATCCTCACCCCCCTCCAAAAAAACCCCACGGCAACAAGAGAGAGCACAGTGTCAGAAAAGAAAGTGGAATAAAACTGAGCTCATGGCAGAGCAGTTCCAGACCCTTGTTGCAGATTCATATGGGGCAGCTCCTCTTCAGCTGTAAAAGTCCCATGAAAACAATTCAGAGCATGGCCACGGCAGGAGCTGAGCTGAGTTGTGGGGCCCGGAGCGCCATGTCATGCACACAGGGACTTGCACAAACCCAGTTCCTATACATTCGTTAACTGCAGTTCTGGAATGCATACTCCACAGCAATAGCAGCACCGTCCCATCTGGTTCCCACATGGAGAAGCCCACTCAGGGGCTGCGGGGTCTGGCAGGAGCTGGACCATGCCACACACAAATCTCGACAACTGCACTCTTGGCTCACTCAGGCCCTCCAATTTCTCAGGGTAGAAGCAGATTGTGGGCCCAGCCCCCTCACCTGTGGGTGCTGGCAGGCCCAGGAGAGGAAACAGACGGGCTTTCGCTGTGCACTGGATGCTCTCTGTTTGAGGCACTGCAGATGCAGCAGGCTACCATCTGCCACTCTCCGGTCCCCACTGCAGATCTGGGAAGGGAGCACAGGCCATACCTAGCCCTAGAGTTGCTCTGTGCATGTGTCAGGGGGTCACAGAATGGGCTAACAGGGTAGAAAGAGGACTGTCAAATAGCATTTAGCTTCGGCTTCCCCTGTGCCCTTTCACAGAACTGCACCAATGTCTTTAAGGGCACACAGCTCCAGACTGGGCCCTTAACTATTACAATAGTGACACGTGTTCTCTTTCCCTTTGCTTCACCGAAAACACATTAGCATAAAGGCAAGAATATGCTGGCCAAGGAGTTGGTGTTATCATAAACCCAAGCTATTTCAGATTATATGCCTTCACACATGACCTATCTGGCATGGCTTCACATCCAGAAGAAGGTTTTCAACGTATATTAGGTCACAAAACAATCTAGTTTTTCCATCCTGTGAACACTGTTCTACTGCAGCCTGAAAATGCTGAGGACTCTTTCTGGAGAGCTCTGCTGCGTTCCAGACTTCCTCTTCTCTGGGACACTGGAAACTAAGAATTACACTGGTCCTCCTTCCAAAAAGCCTCCATCTGAAGGCACTGATTTGACTCAAAAAAAAAAAAAAATCAGATCCCATCAGAACCGGGAATTCTTTTCAAAACGCTTGCTCCCTGGCAGCAAGATCCTTACCAAAAGGATTCACCTAGACAGCAGCAAATGGAGGATTCAACATATAGTTTCACTCTGCAGTGAGACTTTGTCAACTAGCTCTCTCTTACTCAGCAGGCCTGTTCCCTGTGGGCACTCGGTACTAGAAGAACTGATGATTTCTTTGAGGCACTACATTTTTAATTTTATTTTTTACATCACACCTGTTAGAGCCAATGCAGTTAAGAGAGACTGAGCTGGCTTCTGTTCCTTATGCATCCGCAGCACATTGTTCTCTAAGTTCTATGCGCAACGCTGGCCATTCATGCTACTACAGACTCACTGAATGCAGCAAGCTTTGAACAGGGACTCCAAAGTTTCATTTGGCCCTTTGATGAATGTCTCTGATTGGTGGTGTAAGCCGAAGACTCAGCTTGACTTTCAGATCCTTGGAGGTAGGAGGGTTGTTGCAGTGCTGGTGTGCTCACAAACTGCTGCATTGCCACGGAACCAGCCAGCTTAGGTCAAAAACAGAGAGGCTAGGACCAAGATCAAAACATTCCTCTGTCTAAACAGCATTGTCCCAGCACCAGCAAGAGTAATGAACCCTGCTGGAGGCGAAGGAAGAGATTGAGCAGTTGGACAAGATGGGAGCTCCACTAGAGGCTGCAGTTCAGTCCCTAGATAACCAGCTGACAGATGCTTTAGAAATCCGACTCGATCGTGAATAAGGGAAGCTCTGTCACTATTTGATAGTCATGTTTTATATGCAATTACTAGATTCCAGAGCTAGAAAGAGACCAGTTTTGATGGTCTAGTCTGACCTCCTGTACGACACAGGGCATAGAGCTCCCCCAAAATAATCCCTAAAGCAGATCTTTTACAAAAGCATCCAATCTTGATTTAAAACGTGAGAGTGATGGAGAATCCACCACGACCCAATACAGTGCACTGGCTTAAGAACGTGAGGCCTGCAGCTGCAACACATTCTGCAACTGGAAAAAAGATGGGACATTCCAGATCTCCAACAGGGAGTAGTTAGACACCTCCACGATCAGTGCAGTATAACAGCCCAGACAGTTCTTTATGGAGGGAACTTAAAAGTGCCACGTGGTTCCCAAGATGCAGGGAAAGCTGAAGAGTAATTAGGTTAGGCTGGACAAGCTTTGCCATAGCAAAAAAACACTCCCCCCACCCCATGAGTGAAGTGACTGGTCGAGCCATGAATCCAGTCAAATCCAAGGTCAGACTTAAACCTTTACAGCCCCAAAGAGCCTTACAGAGATTAACTCACCCTCACAACTCACTGGGGAGGAAAGTCAATACATTCACCCTACGTGAAGAATGAGGAAACTGGAGCAGAGTAGTTTAGTGATTCAAGTCCATGCAGCGAGTCAATGGACAGAGCAGGGAGTGCCTGACTACCACTTGTTACTCTTCCCACAAGGCCCTGCTGCTGGGAATGGTCTCCAACTCACTAGGCCAGTGGTTTTCAAACTTTTGTATTGGTGACCCCTTTCACACAGCAAACCAATGCATGCAACCTCCCCTTGTAAATTAAAAACACATTTTAAAAATATTTAACACCATTATAAATGCTGGGGGCGAAGCAGGATTTGAGGGTGGAGGCTGATAGCTCGTGACCCCCCATGTAATAACCTTGCAACCCCCTGAGGGGTCACGACCCCCAGTTTGAGAACCTCTGCACTAGGCAAAACAGTGGAGAAGAGGCCGTTGAGAACATTCCTGCACCAGCCCCAGGGATGGGTGGCCTTGTTGGGAGCCAGCATGGATTGCTCGATCTCTATTTTTTTATGATGGATTTTCTCTGAGACACACACTGCCAAGTTCACAAATTCTCCCTGTGCAACATATGCCCTGCTTTCCCTTTGGAGAATCAGGAACACCGTAGTTGGAGCCTGTAGTAGCTGACTGGAGTCCAGATGTTGCTGACAGGATATCTCTGCATAGGGTGCAGAATAGACTTCTCAGTCAGTAGGCCAGTAGCTGAGCATGCATGAGAGCTGACCATGGGAAATTCATCCCATCCCAAGACCCACAGAGCTAGTGCCAAGTCTCTTAATGCAAAAGATTTCACATCATGGGCTGACAGAGTTCCTTTCTTACCCTTCCTTCCGCCCGCACCCGTTCCGATAACTGACTACTCAGACATACAGCTATTGGTGGGAGAAAGCTAAGAGGATGAAGATCCTGTCGCCTTACGTACTAAGGAAAGAAGCCCCTGTGTTTTACTGTTAACACAGGAAATGCTGCCAAAATCTTTCTGGACAATCCCATTGTTCCATTAGCAAATATAGCCTTCGCTCAAGGTGAAAATGACAGAGGGCACCACCCATTGAATGAGAATCAAAGAAGCTAGAGAGGGAAGAGATCAAGGAGGTCACATCTAGTCCATTCCCTACTGTAGGTCTGGCCTTCTTGTATCTTTACTAGTGCTTTCTCCAGCCTGGTTTTAAAATGTCACAAATGATGGTGCAATATTCAGCCTAAGTTCCATTGAATTCCTCCTTTGTTCTAATGTAATTGTTTCTATTTATACTGATTTAAATTTTTGCTCACTGAGAGCAGATAGGTGGCACAGCAAACTGCAATGTAACACAAACACCAAAGTACAGGACTTACCAGGCCACAGAGAGTTTCTAGCTAGGATGCCTTAATATCCAGAGGTTTGTTCCACAGCTAAGGAGGCACACAAGCATGCACAGACACTCAAGAGTCTTAGCAAACACTAATCCATCAGATGAGTCCATCAGATGAGTTACCTAGGGAGGTGGTAGAATCTCCTTCCTTAGAGGTTTTTAAGGTCAGGCTTGACAAAGCCCTGGCTGGGATGATTTAACTGGGATTTGGTCCTGCTTCGAGCAGGGGGTTGGACTAGATGACCTTCTGGGGTCCCTTCCAACCCTTATATTCTATGATTCTAATCCACCTCTACTTCCTGTTTCCATTACTGTTCTCACCTCCACCTTCTTTTGCCCATCTGGGTTGCTGTCCCCTACGGAATTATCACAAGATACCTTTTCATAGGGGGCTCAAATCCATCAATCCAGGCAACACATCTCCCCTGGCCATCACTTACAGTGCCAAAAAAGCACTGGTGTTATTATCTGGAATGCAATAATAGTCACAAAATGCTGGGTGTTTTCCAGACCCAGAAGAGGACCCAGAGAGCTCACAGTCAGAGAAAGGGTGGGAGGAGGGCCATGCAGTGCAAACAGAATGGGCAGAGGGACAACCTCTGATGGAAAACTGCTAGTGTGCCAGTTTTTTCGAATTGTTTACTACACAGAGGCTCCCCAGCTGCCCACCTACCTGTCAGTCATTAGCTAATCTAGGCTGTTTGTGCTTCCAGAGAGGTAAGGCAGATGCCTCGGCACCGGAGTCTCCTCTCAGGAACGTGAAGTTTGTTCAGCCTAAACATTCTCCAGTCCCAGATTTACTGTTCATGTCCTAGAGCCAAATGGCATTAGAGACAAAACAATGGGATAAACACCAGACAATATGTCCAGGGGAAAAACAAAACAGCAGCAGAAACCATGAAGCAGCTAAACAAACAGAGAATGCTACACCACAGGGCCCCTTCCATAAAGATTGTCCTTTGTTTTGCCAAGTTCTCTGGCTCTTCCAGGTGTGGCTCTAAGCAGAGATTGTTGTATTTAACCCTAGAGTATGGGGGGTGTGTGTGTGTGCAGGGCTGAACTGTGGTTTTCTATAACACTAGAGAATGACCTTGGGAAAACCAGCTCTGGATTGGCAAAGGGAATCCCTCTAACTCCGAGGCAAAGTAGCAGCTACCACTTTCCCCTGCACTCCAACTTCAACAGCAAACATGGTGGCAGTTTAACAAGGGAACCAATTCCTGTTAAACCTCTGAAAATGCTTTCTTTAGCTGCTCTCCTTGCATTAAGATCCCACTGTTGAATCTGGAGTTCTGATTCTTCTCCACCTGAGGTTCAATTTCCCTCCTCCATTGGGGATTTACTGTCTAATGTATGAAGCCTGATTCAGTCACATTTATCTTTACAGGTTTCAGAGTAGCAGCCGTGTTAGTCTGTATTCGCAAAAAGAAAAGGAGGACTTGTGGCACCTTAGAGACTAACAAATTTATTTGAGCATAAGCTTTCGTGAGCTACAGCTCACTTCATCGGATGCAATTTATCTTTACAGGGTTCCCGCCCACACCTTCCTTTTTGGTCTATTTCTACCGTAATTCAGGTGTCACAGAGATGCTTAGGATCTGCTCCACATACAAGTGAAATTTCATCACCAGCTAGGGAGTGCAGGATTGTGGGATGCTGTAGAAATACAGAGTCCATCAGATGAGTTACAGCACTTTGCAGCAACCAACAGCACATGATGTTACTGCTTCTGCAAGTTGTTGGCTTATTGCTAGAATGAAATGGAACTAATGTGTGTGTATCATTAGACATTGGAGGGATGCAATGCCACAGTACCGCATTCAAGACTTCTGGGCAGTAAACTATGCTCTGACCCCATCCCTTTTACAAGCTGCTAGAGTAACATTGTAATAGACTGATAGAATCTAAACATTTTTTTTGTAGGAGATAAAGGGACGAACTGATAAGTATTATGCAGGGTTTGGCCAGTCCCGTGGAAGGAAGGGAGCCTACACTTTGTGAGATGCTGCTGTTCAATGCACATAAATAGCCTTCCCACCTGTGTCATTCACTTCCCTCCTTTTGTTATGACCCCTTTGATGTGGCATCCTAAAATCAACAAAAGCATCTGGTGCTGGGAGTCATGTTTTCTCTCCAACTCGATGCTGAGGGCTCCAGCAGCACACTGTCCCAAATTACGCTAGGAAATATCCCCTTTGCATCCCACTCCTCTGTCATACTACCACAGTTGAGATGGGATTCCAAAAGAACGGGCATTTCTCTAGCAGTTGAGAAGCAATGAGGGATGAAGACTCACCTGTGTGAGGTATTATCCTGTATTTAAAATGGTGGCAGAGCAGGGAAGGGAGTTGCCCAGAGCTACATGGTGAGTGAATGGCAGAGCCAAAAATAGAACTTTAGGCTCCTGTCTGTTGCTTTCACCATTTGACAAACTGCTCCTGCTGGCCCCAGTTTTGGCAGGGTGGACACAGCCCATGAGGTCTAGTACACAGAATCTTTGTACGGCATACCCAATGGAAAACACCCAGGACTAGCAAACTGCTTTACCACCCAGCCCTGGGAACCATTGTGTACAATGCTCACCTCTTGCTCTCTGTGGACCTGCTGACACCCACAGACCATTCACCCTAAGAAATCCACTAAACCATCTGTTCCAGCTGTGGCCTGAGGACACAGCTCTGAAACAGACATTAAAAAAGTCTCCACCAAGGGGTGCTGCCAACAGAGCTCAGACTGATTCACAGCCACTGTTGCTGCCAGGCCTGGAGGCTGCTGTGCTTATTGGCCTGACATGACCCAGGTCTCTAACAAAGGTTTTCACTTTACTGCCTGACAGCAGGTAGCCTGCCAAAACACCCAGCCTCTCCTGAAGAGAGAGACAGATCTGTGTCTGACAAATGCATCTCATTAGGACTTCCCACTGCCTTGGAGAAATCAAGAAATTCTCCATTAACTGCCTTTTGCTACCCTGTCTGTGACCAGGCCTCCTTAGAGTCTCCTGCTACAGAATGGGGCCGAGAGTCAAAGCAATAGCTTATGAACAACAGTCCTTGCATAAGTCATGAGTAAAATCATCATTCTGCCTATAAACTTGTATCAAGGGCTTGTCTCTAGTCTGAATTCTTTACTTAGCAGGTGCTGGGAGTCTGGAACTTCTGGACTAGAAATCTTTCGTCATGGGTCAGTCTTAAGAGCTATAGACTGTGACTTGGCTAAGAGATGACTGAACTGAGAATACTGTAACAGTCTACCACTATTTGAAAGGTGTAAAAACTTAGGAGAAAGGAATTATTTAGGGTGGAGCATGGGATGAATTGAGGAGATAGAGACTTTAGGCTGAATATCAAGAAGAGGGCCCAATCCTGGCCAATGCTCTGCCCCTTTGCAGCACACTCAAGCAAAGAAAATGGGCCCTGAGAGCCCATGGTGTGGAGGAATCCTCAGCTGAAATAGGATCTCTGACTCCAGGATCCCCCTCTTCTGAAGACTGCTGGCAGGAAACTCTGAGTTCTCGAACTAGTGGGATTATTGAATTAATCTGAAACAAATGTAGGTCACAGCTGCCAATTAACACAACACAATGATCCTGCGAGTGGAATTCAACAGGTAATGATCTTTCCCTTGGAGCAGAGATAACCAGCATCCTAACATAGTTCTAGAGGCATAGTATTTTGGGGAAAGACATAAAATAAGAGAACCCAATCATGTGTGTTCACTCTAGAGCCCATGAAGAGCAAGTGTATCAGAGCTAGTTTTTGGGCCCCATTCCAGCTATGGGAGTTACATTCTAAATGTAGCCCCCAGCAATTTCTAAAGGACAGAGTAAATTAAGGTAGAAGGTGAGGAAGCTTGTGTTCCTGAATTGGTTGAATAGTTTAATGAGGACCAGTAGCTGCTGCTGGCTTGTGGAGCTACATGAAGCTAGCAGGAGCAAACAATTATATACTAACATGTATATAAATGTGAAGGGGTAAATTGTTACAAGACCGATTTAATGTGTAGCAGTTCACACCCTTCAAACACACTGAACAATAAGTCTATGTACAGTTAGTGATTTTCATGCTATAAACACCTTGAACTTCAGATCTAAGATATTAGAAATTAATAATTCTACTCTGAGGTCTTGCCATTCTGGCTACCAATTTAAAAAGGGGCCAGAAGATAGCAGCAACAGCCTGCTGACAGCAGAAATAACAGAAGTATGGTTTTACACATATCTGCACAACTGGCTGTGATAATGCAGTAAGACACTCCCCTCTTCTACTCCCAAGTGGAAAAGTTTTTGTGTTCTTGGTTTTTTTCAAGAATATAGTTTTATTTCAAGTATTAAGGGGGAGGAAATTATAGATAATGGTTAGGCAGCCAGAACTGCACCATATCATTCTGCCATCAAGAAGTGACTGAGTACTGCACAACAGATTCTGCTCTTATGGGATGATTGCAATGGGGGGATGACTTTAGGCAAAATCGTAAACAACTAGGTGGGAAAAAAACAAATTTGTGAACAACAAATACTTCAGCTGCATAAGTTTTGGTTTGATTTGACAACTTGGGGATCTGTCCAAGTGCAGTTAATGTTTCTCACAAATTAACTGCTTCAACTGTTCATGATAAATGCTGACTTAATTTTTGAGCAACCTATTACCTGCAATAAGCCTTGAGAGAAATGAAGGCAGGTGAGTATCTACAAGAAAATGTGTTCTTTACAGTTCAACCAGTAAGTTTCATAACCTATTTATGAATTAATACAGGAGGCCAGTGTAGATCAAATTGTACAATCAAAAAATGCTTTTTAAATATAATTGTTAGCACCTCTCCCACGAAGGCAGTCTCTCACTTGCTTCTCTGAACAGACAGCCCCCAAAAAGTCAGTCACATTTTCCTACCAGCCTTGATGATTGTAGAGCGGGGTGGGCAAACTTTTTGGCCCAAGGGCCACATCAGGGTTGCAAAATGGTACGGAGGGCCGGGCAGGGAAGGCTGTGCCTCCCCAAACAGCCTGGCCCCCTCCCACTTCCCGCCCCCTGACTGCCCCCCTCAGAACCTCCGACCCATACTGCTCCTTGTCCCCTGACCACCCTCTCACAGAACCCCCCCCAACCGCCTCCAGGACGCCACCTCCTATCCAACCAACCCCCTCCCCCCCCCCCCCCGCTCCCTGACCCCTATCCACACCCTTGCCCCTGACAGGCCCCCGGACCCATCCAACCCCCCACCCCACTCCTTGTCCCCTGACTGCCCCCTCCCGAGAACCCCATCCCTAACTGCACCCCCGGACCCCACCCCCTATCTAACCCACCCTGTCCCCTGCCCTCCCAGGACACCCGACCCCCTATCCAACCCCCGCTACTCCCTGTCTCCTGACTGCACTGCCCCAAACCTCTGCCCCATCCCTTACCATGCCACTCAGAGCATCAGGACAGGCTTATTGGAAGGCCTGGGAGGTGTGGTGGGGAGGAGGGACAGCAGGGTAGGGCCTGGGGGCTAGCCTCCCCAGCTGGGAGCTCAGGGGCCGGGCAGGACGGTCCCGCCAGACGGATGTGGCCCGTGGGCTGTAGTTTGCCCACCTCTGTTGTAGAGCATTATGCAACTATTCTCAGCAATCCTCCTGCTGAGAGAAACAGAACACAGCAGGCAGGAAGCACTGGTAACATGGCCACCTAGTGGTTCATAAAAGTGATCTCTTCTATTTCCTTCCCTTCCTCACAAATGATTTAAAAATACTTAAACACCAGACACACCTAACTAGTTATCACTAGCAACTGCACCTAGAAGAGCAATGCAAGTCCTGCCTAATTTTGAAGAACCATTTTCCAAGTTTCAGGGACAACTTAGAAGCCAAACGTTTCTCTATGTCTATTTTGCACATACATGAGTTTCTCTTTGCCTTGGGACCTGGACACTAGATTTTTCCTGGATGGAATGGATGCTTTTCAAGTACTCTCATTCTGAGCGGGCTCTAGATTCCACAGGCACAGCCTCTGTCCCCTACACACACACACGTTACACCACAGTCACCCTCACTCTAACAAAGTATAACTTCAACAATACCACTCATCTGATTCTGGACACAGTAGCCCTTCATGACATCACGTAAACTATCAACCCTATCAGGTTGTAATTGATTACCTTCTCTGTACATCACCACCCTACATCCTACAGAACGTGGATGCAAATACAGCCAGGACCAAAGTCGGCCTTGACATAAGTGGGTGCAAGTCTCACTACACTTGATTGAGTTTCACCTGCTTACGGCAAGGCTAAAGTTGGCTCGCTTCAGCCCTGATCCTACAAGGAGAACAGCCCAGGCTGAGCCCCATCACCCACGCAGGCCTAATGGGGCTCCCGTGCAGTACCCATATCACTAAAGGATCAGAGCCTAGATATACAATCACAGACTATCAGGGTTGGAAGGGACCTCAGGAGGTCAACTAGTCCAACCCCCTGCTCAAAGCAGGGCCAACCCCAACTAACTCATCCCAGCCAGGGCTTTGTCAAACCTGACCGTAAAAACCTCAAAGGAAGGAGATTCCATCACCGCCCTAGGTAACGCATTCCAGTGCTTCACCACCCTTCTAGTGAAAATTTTTTTCCTAATATCCAACCTAAACCTCCCCCACTGCAACTTGAGACCATTACTCCTTGTTCTGTCATCTGCTACCACTGAACAGTCTAGATCCATCCTCTTTGGAACCCCCTTTCAGGTAGTTGAACACAGCTATCAAATCCCCCCTCATTCTTCTCTTCTGCAGACTAAACAATCCCAGTTCCCTCAGCCTCTCCTCATAAGTCATGTGTTCCAGTCACCAATGTTGAATAGAGGGGAACGATCACGTCCCTCGATATGCTGGCAATGCCCCTACTTATACATCCCAAAATGCCATTAGCCTTCTTGGCAACAAGAGCACACTGTTGACTCATATCCAGCTTCTTGTCCACTGTAACCCCTAGGTCCTTTTCTGCAGAACTGCTGCCGAGCCATTCGGTCCCTAGTCTGTAGCGGTGCATGGGATTCTTCCGTCCTAAGTGCAGGACTCTGCACTTGTTCTTGTTGATCCTCATCTCATTTCTTTTGGCCCAATCCTCTAATTTGTCTAGGTCCCTCTGTATCCTATCCCTACCCTCCAGTGTATCTACCACTCCTCCCAGTTTAGTGTCATCTGCAAACTTGCTGAGGGTGCAATCCACGCCATCCTCCAGATCATTAATGAAGATACTGAACAAAACCAGCCCCAGGACTGACCCTTGGGGCACACCGCTTGACACCAGCTGCCAACTAGGCATGGAGCCATTGATGACTACCCGTTGAGCCTGACGATCTAGCCAGCTTTCTATCCGCCTTATAGTCCATTCATCCAGCCCATACTTCTTTAATTTGCTTGCAAGAATACTGGCAATGATTACAAAGGCAGCGTATAAAGAATTAGGAAGATGCACTTTTCAGCTTTCCTCTGAGAGGCACCAGATGAAGGCAGGAGTTTGGAACAGTGACAGTTTTCTTACAACGTGAAGCGATTAAGGAGGATTTGTGTGACATTAGAAGGTACACATTCTACTGTGGATGGGTTTGCTCTTAAATCTATATGATCTGCAGGAATAAATATCACCCCAGAAGCTGCAATATAGTACTGTGCAACATTCACTTGCTATATATAGAGAGAAGACGGCAGTTGCTTCTAATTATGAAAATCATATAGTAATAAATAAGTCAAAGAGAAACCAATATAAACTTGTACAAAATAGACAGCAATATACAGAATACCAACAGTAACAGTTTGTAATACGGAGCATGGTTTAAACTGAAGTGAAAGCAGGCACTTTGCAGTACTGATGCTTTAAAAGTTAGGGCAAGAGAGACAGAATCTCACACTCTCTCTTTATGAGCAGGTTGGGTGGGATGATTACACTGCTCTCTTTTTCATCCAGTACAGCAAGTCAGCACTTCATCAAGAGCAGAATGTGGCTGAAAACTTCAGGGTATCTTCCACTAGAAAAACAATAAGAGTTAAGGAAGGCGAACATGCAAATAAGCCCAGCCCAGAAGATACTGGCTGATATTTTCCTTAAGTAAATGCCTTATTTAAAGAGAGACCAACTTCCTCGACTCTCATTTTACAGTGAAGCAACAAGATGCATAGGCAGGCAGGGTCTGCACAGTCTGAAGAGGACATTGCATGTTCAGGGCTGAACAGCCACCATCAGCTGCTTCCTGAAGGAATGGAATAAAGGTAAATGACATGCTCTGTACTTTGGTTGCATGTTAGGGTTTGTGATTGTAAGAGGAGATGAGCCAGTTTATTCAGGCTTCCCAAACTAGATGCTTCCAACCTCCATCTTCTCCCATAAATCTAGGCTTCAGGAGACTTCCGTGACCAGAGTCCAATAGGCGGGAAGGCAAGGTTGTGAAGTTAATTTTCCTTCTTGCCTACTCTGACTCAAGGGGGCCCACTCAATAACAATGCTCCCTCCATACCTGCTACAGGCTGGTTACAAAGACAATTGCAGCAAGGGTCCTGTTAAAGTCAGTGGGTTTCTAAAGAGCAAATATGGTCTTTAATCCTTCAATTGTGTACTGTTCCAATGAAAGTAAACTCCCTTATAAAGGAACGATAGCATTTGCCTTAGCCACATCACAAGTGGACAGCAGATATCTACCAAGGCACCTGGAGGGATCTATTTCTAGGGATATTCCACTGAAAGTGCCATCTTTATTGCAGTTTCTTTCTCAAGAAACCACCATATTAGTCAAGCAAAAGGGATATCAAGGGACCCAACTTAGGAAGCTGTTCATAAGGTGTCTCACCAACTCCAGTCAGAGCACAAGGAAGGGATGGAGGACTAGGCCCCTGGTGACCCCCTTCAGGATATGATCAGAGGTAGGTCACTGCTTACAGTGAGTACTTACCAAACTGGTCAAAGAGACTTGCTGGGAATGGGCAGAGTGTCACATACTGTCTAGCTTTCTACCTGTTGCTCCTGTAGGCTGTACACATTATCGGAGTTTAGGAAAAATTCTGATAAAGAGGATCATGCTAATAAAAATAAAACAAACTACAATTAACATTATCCAGAGCAGCCAGTTGACAGATTTCTTTGCATGCTGCTCAAGGCGTTCAGATTCATCCTTCAGCTTCTCAAAGTTATGGTCTGCCATCCTGAGAGAGTGAGACAATGTCTAGGGAACAAAAAAGAGCAAGCTGTAAGTAAGATTTGATTGCAAGACGAGAAAGACGACATTTTAGTGCTTGTCATTGATTAAGCCAAGTTGTGTTGATGTAGCCTAAACAGTAGGAGCCATATTTCAATCATGGAGAAGAGATGATTGAGCAAGCCATAAGTACTAAACCCCGCAGTTTTCAAACCTGAGTAGTTAAAGATAGGGCCCCTGAAGCCATCTGTAGGCATCCGATTGTCAAAGGTGTCAAGTACCGGCAACTCCAACTGACTTCAGCAGGATTTGTGGGTGCTCAGAACCTGAGAGTCCCACTACTTTTACATCAGGCATCCAGGTTTCAAAGATATGGCTATTGATTACAAAACTGAAGACTCTATAGTTGCACTATGGAGGATGCTGACAGGTCCTTCCAGCTCCAGTCACATTTATAATTAAGTTACAGATATTCCAGTTTACCCCATATCTTGGCACATTAGTGTTATGGATTGCAATACTGAGAATCTGAATAGTTTCTTGCACTGCAATCTGTGCTACCTGGTTATCTTGTTTAATAACATTCTGTGCTGCCAGGGTGTTGTTTTTGAGACTGCGAGCCAAACTCAACATTTCTTCAGCCAGCTTCTCCTGCATGCTGCGATGATGCTGTAACACAGCATCCAGATCGGTTGCTGACTGCTTCTCTTCAGATGCAAGGCCTCTGCAGAGCACAAGGGAGGAAACGTAGGACTCATTGGGTGTTGTTATGGACTGTTCTCAATGGTTTTTAGATCACCACTAGGTGATGTCAGAGCTGCGCTACAGCTCACAAATCTGATTAGATGGCAAGAGAATTCAGAGCATCAGTTTATTAAAACATCTAATAAGAAACCACTTACGTTTGCTTCTTCAAATGGGCATTAAAACCTTTCTAGCTGAGTTAATAAAGTACATTCAGGAGTCAAAGGCCCTTGCTTCCCCATCACAAAGAGTCAAAATATTAAACTATGACTTACTTCCGTTTCCTTAAATTTAGCTCTTCAGACTCTGCGGAAAAAAAAAAAGTTTGAATTTTAGCAGAAGATAAACCTCCAGGCCTGGCTCTCTTGTGGAAAGCTGTTGCACCAGGAAACTAAGCAGGTATAATTGAAAACTGTAGAAACAAAACTAAAGACTCTGTAAGAGGTACGGGGGGCAGGGGAGAGAAGAGGTTTAAATCTGTCTGGGTGTCTGCACCAGGTAACAAGGGTTTAGACAGCCTTGCCTCCCAATGGGAGACAGACAGACAGACATGTTCTGGTGTCATGCAGTGTCATAGGTAACATTAAGAACATAAGAACGGCCATACTGGATCAGACCAAAGGCCCATCTAGCCCAGTATCCTGTCTTCTGACAGTGACCAATGCCAGGTGCCCCAGAGGGAATGAACAGAACAGGTAATCATTAGTGATACATCCCCTGTCACCCATTCCCAGCTTCTGGCAAAAGCTTGGCTTGTTGCCTCTAGTCCTAAATTAGATTTGTAAACCGTTCAGGGCAGAGACTGCAACTATACAGAACCTAGCCCAATGGGTGCCTGATCCAAACTGGGAGCTACTGCAATCTCAGTAACCAACCAGGCACTTAGTTGCTTTATGTAGTGGTTCACAAGAAGAGTTCCAGGCTAGCAAAAAAAACGGAGCATGCTCTGGCTCGTCAGGCAAGATTTGTCACCCCTTGTTCTTCCCCTTCCTCCTCCCCACACACATTCCAGCCATCTACTTTGATATAAACTTACCATTGACAGACAAGGGATCCTGGAGATACAGAGGAGAGGAGAGAGAAACACAGTAAGATTACACATGGGCAGATGAAGTGATCTGCAGCCTTGCATCAAGCAACCCCGGTGCCCTAGAGTATCCTCTGTTCCCAACACTTCCAATCAGAAACTCCAACACCATGAAGCAGGGGCCGGCTCTCCAAGAGTCCAGCACAAGAGGTGGAGAGAGCCCAGGCTCATAATTGTAGCTCAGCCCTCTGAAGGGCAGCACAGAATCATAGAACTGGAAGGGACCTCAAGAGGTCATCTAGTCCAGTCCTCTGCACTCATGCTGCCAGCTGAATCCGTGCTCTCCCAGGGAGAGGGCTGGTTGTAGCCTCTGTACACGGGGCCTAAAAGCATGGTACTTTAAGATGTTTTTGAGATTCCATTTCACCAGAGGCTACACGATTCCCCTTGGCTCTGCTCCTACCCCCACGCTGGAACTAGATGGCTGAGCACTGCTACTAGGCAGGGTCACTTTCAGGTTGGAAGGGGAGTCCCAGGGCAGCAGCTGGCTGAGGCGGCAGATCCCTCTCGAACTAGCAGTAGCGAAAGGCCAGCAGCAGAACGTAACTTACCGTACCAAGCAGCTCACTCCTCATCTTGCCCGTGTAGCGAGCCTTTGTCTGCAGATGAACCATTTTAGTTGCTGGGGTTCGCTCTTTGGTTGTAGTGGGAGTTCGGCCGGGAGCCAGGAACTGATTTGCCAGGGCCTTTTCTGCAGATGACGACTATAAAGAGAGGGCCAAATTAATCTTGTGCTCTGCAGAAGAGGCTAGAGAATAACCAGGGAGCTCTTCTGCTGCTACTTCCCACAGAATGGAGGGTGAGCGAGAGGGCATGACAGCACAGTCTCAATCCAGTCTAATTGCAGCAGAGCTCTTCAGCAGTCCATAGCTCAGCAGACATATGCAGCACTGTACAAAGACAGCCTTCCCCCAAAAGCTCTCAGCTCAAAGGTGAAGGGGACACCATAAATCATAGAAGAAACATTTGCCTTCTTGGTGGTTCTCTGAGGGGTGGGGAGAAAGTTTATAACTCTAAATATCAACCCCTTACACTTAACAGACGACAAGTTCCCAAGACACATCACTCGTGATTTTGAGCGAAGGTTGTGCGTGGGTGCACTAAGACACCTGCTTATTGCTGTGAGATGTGGTGCAGACAGACGGACAGAAAAAACCAAACGCTTGGTAAGTCACTTCAGGCTGGACAGAAGGTTCTTACCAATTTTTCAGCTTCTAACATTCCCTTTAAGAAGTCCACTTTGCGGGAGTATTCATTCAGCAGTTCAGGGGCAGGCTTGCTGCAAGAGTCAAAAGAAACCATGAAAGCCAGGAGAGTCAGTATGTCCGATTGCAAGTATTTCAGAAAGTCACATGCACGTGGAACAGTCAAGAGATTAAGCAGCATTTTCCAGCAGAAACAGCTTAGAGCTAGGGTCACCCTCACTCGTAATGTCTGAAGGACACTGGATTGAACTGGGCAGAATGATCACGTATCACCTCTAGAACAGGGCTGACATGCAGCAGCTCAGGTTGGTGCGTGAGGGAGGGGGTTGTAGCTTGCCGTGCTGCTGCTGCAGTTGCACCTTTTCTGGTGACACTTGCATGGTTTCCCATGGGGATTGCAGAGTGCAGGGAGGCGCACGAGAGCAATGCCGGCAATGCAGACTGCTGGAGCACCTGGGAAACGTTGGAGGCTTTTTCATTTAAATTGCCCAATACAACATTTTGACACTTCTATGCCACCTGTCTGGCTTGTCTGAATAGACTGTTAAGGGCTTTGGGGCTGGGACCATGCCTTTCTGTAGGTTTGTGCAGCACAATGGGGCTCAGGTCATAAATGGGGCCTTTCAGTGCTCCTGCAACGTAAGTGAAACAACAGTCCCGGAGCTGTCTTTACCGATATTCACACACCATCCCAACAGCAAAAAAACCAGCAGAGCTAAGTGAGCTCTAGGGCTATAACTACAAAGGGCATCCCCTAAGCACAAACCATTCTGCTATCCTCACAGTCCCGAGTGTCCCACAGCTTCAGTGTTCCTGTGTTGTGCCTATTTCCCACCTAAGAGGTTACTTGAAAAAGAACACACATGTTTTCCTTCCAACCTCCGTCTCAGAGACGGCATCTCACCTTGAGTGTTTCTTTAATGCAAGGAGCATCTCTTCGAGAGCACCTACATACTAAAAAAAAACAGTTGTAAGAGTCAGGATTAACAAGAAGCAGTGTGGCAAATGCTAAAGGCAGTGCGGATATAAAGCACTAATGATAATGAGGATTGTCATTGTTTTCAAAGAAAGCATCGTCCAATATTGTTTTTACCTGGGTTAATGTGGCTTGTTTTTAAAAGCCAGATGTACAAAGTTATATCTGACTCTCACACATACACACTCTTTAGAGTCTGCATCTTACAGTCTTAATGAGAGGATCATCACCAGGAGACAGGTTAAGGAAATGCAGAGTCTAGCAGCCTGATCTTATCAATGGCACTTATGAATTAATAAAACTAAGTACTGTAGACTACTCTCAGCATCTCTTCCCCCCACTCTCTATCTAATAGCAGGCTAACAAGGCATACAACTGGACTCTCAAAGCAAAATTTCCTTCCAACAAATGGAAATAAGCCTCCAAGAACAGCAACCATCAGCTTGAAATCTAAGATGCAAAAACCGAGTTAGCAAGTTTCAGATGCTATACCTGCCCTTGAGGCTCCCTGCCAACTTCTGTGATTTCACAACATTTTTTACAAAAGAGTTTCTCCTCCACTATTGCAGTGCTGAAGACACACACTGACCAGAGGGGTGACAACAAACTGACTGCACCAACATATACAGTGTTGGAGAAAGTAAATAAGGGAAGTGTTATTTACTCCTTCTCATAACACAAGAACTAGGGGTCATCAAATGAAATGAATAGGCAGCAGGTTTAAAACAAACACAAGGAAGTATTTCTTTACACAATGCACAGTCAACCTGTGGAACTCTTTGTCAGAGGATGTTGTGAAGGTGAAGGCTATAATGGTTCAAAAAAGAACTAGATAAATTCATGGACGATAAGTCCATCAATGACTATTAGCCAAGATGGGCAGGAATGGTGCCCCTTGCCTCTGTTTGCCAGAGGCTGGGAGTGGGCAGCAGGGAATGGATCATTTAATGATTGCTTGTTCTATTCATTCTCTCTGGTGCACCTGGCATTGGCCACTGTCAAAAGACAGGATACTGGCTTGGATGGACCTTTGGTCTGACCCAGTATGGCTGTAATGTTCTTATGAAAGACTCCCAACACACACTGAAAATATTCTTAATTTTTCAGATATAGTGACTATGTATAAGTAGTAATATTAGCAGGTACAAATATTTCAGACAGTGATTTTTTAAATTGGAAATGACCCTTTAGAATTCCACTCATGGAATTTGAAGCAAACTGGACTGGAATCCTGCTGTGAGGCTCTCTGGTTTCTGAGAGCTGTAGTGCAGAATAAATGATCACAATGGTCCCTTCTGGTCTTGGAATCTGAATTCTGCAACTTCATGTAAATTGGAAGTGAGGGAGAGGAGTTACTGAATTAACTATAAAAATGAATAATGAAGTCAGTACAGAATTCCTTATTCACTTTTTATGGTGTCCAAGGTTTTACTGCCACACTTTTGCACTGAGTGTGCACACATGTATTGCATGTGCTGTGAACGCGGTCAGGGAAGGACACTAGAGATTTTGGCAGCTGGGTAGAAGGCAGCTGAAGACTTTGGCACCCTGATGGCATGGTAGGCAAAACTGAAGGGTTTTCACTTCAGGTTCCCATCCCAACCACCAGATGCTCCACTGAATAGTTCACTGATGTCTAAGGGGACAATGGTCACATCATCTTCACTTCAGCAGGAATAAGGCATCTTTTCAGTAGATTTTAGGTACTGCGAGTTGGAGAAAGACCTAAATAGAAAGGTCCTTCTTCCAAGCAGCAGGACTGAGCTCTGCAACTCTCTGAACAGGCAAACGTCTGCCCTGCCAGCCCATAGTTTACCGTCCATAGTCACTGAACTTTTTGTTTCCATAAACAGCCACCCACATGGCACAACCAACCAGTTCCTTCTGGCAGAGAAAGAAAGCTGCCAATAGGAAACCATTATAACTGGGCAAGTTAGACTATGGATTAGTGAAGTGATGCCCATCTGGCTGCAGTCACCGTCCCATGGGGACACCATCCCCTTTACATTTCCTGCTGAGAGAGGTTCATGTCCAGTTTCCATCCAGTACATCCTATTAAAGCGCCCCTGCGGCAGCAAATGAACAGGAACTCATATGCCTGGAAGGAAACTGGCAAAGCAAACAAAACAAAAAACTAAGGCAACAAGGCCAATTACCAAGACAAGATCAAGTGGAAGGGAGTCCCTTCCAGGAAACAGCTCTCTGGCTCCCAGGTGCAATGTTGAGACTACAGAGGAACAGTTGACATGAGAGAAGCAATACCCGCACTGCTGGCTCTCAGAAGTCTCCTCACTACACTGACCAAGGTCAGAGTGTGGAATATGATCCAAGCTGTAAACACATTGCTTTGAAGTTTATTCCCAAATCTTAAACTCCTTCTCAAAGGGAAATTCTAGCAATGGTCTGAATAGCATACATGTTCCCACAACCGTCTGCTTTATTTATCACAACGACAGAAGCCATGGAGTGATGCTGATTAATTTGCGGGTGTGTCTCATCTATCTGTAAGCCACGAAATTGTACCTCTAGGCAAAGGCTTTTGTGCCTTACGAAGTACCACATATCTACTTCAAACATGAATGCACACTGCAAAGCCTTGCTATACCACAAGCTACAGGATAAAAGTGGTGTGACATTCAGCATAAACCAGAGATTCCCAGATGCTATTTTGATATGGGTTCCTCAACTTCCTTAGAGCAGCAAGATCTCTCCCCCCAGGCCAACAAAGCACTGACATGCAAGGGGTGTGTGCACATTAATTATACAGGCCACACACATAAGAATGGCCAGACTGGATCAGACCAAAGGTCCACCCAGCCCAGTATCCTGTCTACTGACAGTGGCCAATGCCAGGTGCCCCAGAGGGAGTGAACCTAACAGGTAACGATCAAGTGATCTCTCTCCTGCCATCCATCTCCACCCTCTGACAAACAGAGGCTAGAACACCATTCTTTACCCATCCTGGCTAATAGCCATTAATGGACTTAACCTCCATGAATTTATCCAGTTCTCTTTTAAACCCTGTTATAGTCCTAGCCTTCACAACCTCCTCAGGTAAGCATTTCCACAGGTTGACTGTGCGCTGAGTGAAGAAGAACTTCCTTTAATTTGTTTTAAACCTGCTACCCATTAATTTCATTTGGTGACCCCTAGTTCTTATATTATGGGAACAAGTAAATAACTTTTCCTTATTCACTTTCTCCACACCACTCATGATTTTATATACCTCTATCATATCCCTCCTTAGTCTCCGCTCTTCTAAGCTGAAAAGTCCTAGCCTCTTTAATCTCTCCTCATATGGGACCCGTTCCAAACCCCTAATCATTTTAGTTGCCCTTTTTGAAACCTTTTCTAATGCCAGTGTATCTTTTTTGAGATGAGGAGACCACATCAGTATGCAGTATTCAAGATGTGGGTGTACCATGGATTTATATAAGGGCAATAAGATATTCTCAGTCTTATGATTCCTAATATCCAGTTTGCTTTTTTGACCGACATATTGGAATATTCTTGCTTACACTGGGGCAGAGAATTGCCTACTGCTCTTATTCAACTTTTCTAGGAAAAAGTTGGGCAAGCTGTATCTAATTTCCCTCTCAGGGAAAACAAGATAGTACTTGGTTTTTGGAGAGCAGGACTCCCCTAACTTTGAACCTCCATCTCCTCATACGAAAGCAGGTAGTCTGGCAATCACAATAGGGTTCTTATACAAGAAGAGGGGTCCGCTACGTGTGTGGAGTAAGGGTGACATCCAGTGGCCACAGCCAGGATGATTAAACAAAGATCCTTTAAATCCTGGCAGATTAACATCTCCTTTCTTCACAAAAGTATAGTTCAGAGTAAATTAGACAATTCTGAAAGGCCGACATTCAGTAAATTTACGAAGGCCCAAGGGAAACACTATAGTGAAGCAAGTCAAACAACCAACGATCTAACAAAAAATCTGACACACAAAGTGGGTGCGGTAATATCTTTTATTGGACCAATTTCTGTTGGTGAGAGAGACAAGCTAGAAGCTTCCCACACTGGAAGAAGAGCTCTGTGTAACAGCAAAAGCTTGTCTCTCTCACCAACAGAAGTTGGTCCAATAAAAGATATTACCGCACCCACCTTGTCTCGCTAATATCTTGGCACCAATACAAGTAGAACACAGAATACATAAAAAAAATTCCTCAGATTTAACAACATAACAATCTCACTGAATAAAGCTGAAGAAATTTCCAAGAGAAAACATGATGTGGTTTTAAATTCTGCTTCAATACTAAGTCCAAGGACACCTATATTAGATTTCATCTTAATAAAGCTGAAGAGTATCTCTAAGTCAGAAAGACTGGGCTCTAGCCAAGGAAACTAAATACACCAACCTACTCACAACCCTGGACATTTCAGTCACAGAAGACTGATACTCTGGCAGGGAAAGAGAACATCTTCCAAGGAAACATCAGAGACCAGAAACATGAGATTTCTCTTACAGCCAACCTGACTCAAAGGAAGCTCTCTGCCAAATAGTATCTCCTCCCAGTCACCACATAGTTTGCAGCTCCCAGGGTAACCACTGCGTTTACAAGACCATGTTAAGGTTTACGAATAAGACTATGGCGTTCCGCTATCGCATAGGCAAAGCACTTCAAAGAAACAGCATCCGCATCCCTCCGAGAAGTCTGCAGGGAAAATGGCTCATCAAGCTGTTTTGGTCACTTCATCAAACGAGGGCCTGCACACCACCAGGAAAAGGACCAGCTCCTGCTCCCAGCCTAAAGAATGGGATAATCTAGCCGGGCAGAGCTGTGCCGCTACCGTCCCACTTGCAAAATCCAGTCACAGAAGATCAGGGTCGGAAGGGACCTCAGGAGGGCATCGAGTCCAACCCCCTGCTCAAAGCAGGGCCAATCCCCAGCTAAATCATCCCAGCCGGGGCTTTGTCAAGCTGGGCCTTAAAAACCTCTAAGGAAGGAGATTCCACCCTCCATACTTGGTCAGCTACTGCGGCAGCCGCAACAGGGCGTCTACGGCCGCGTTACGTTCCAGGGGGACCCTCGGGAGAGGAAGAGCTAAAAGAGCTTCCCGCGCTGCAGGCCGGAGAGCGCCCGGGCCGGGGGCGCTGGGCAGCCGCCAGGGCACCACGGCGGGGCTGGGGCGGGTTCTCGCCTTCGCTCGAGGGCGCAGGCAACAGAAGGAGCCGGGGCCCCGCTCGCGGGAAAGCAGGAGGCACAGCCCGGGGCGGGACGCGGAGCCCCCTGTCCCCGGCTCCCGTGCAGGCGAGGGGCAGCCCGGGGCGGGGGCTCCGCTCCCCAGCGAGCGCCAGCGGCACCGGGCGGGGCTGGAGACTGCCAGGGACGCCGCCTCCCGGCCGGGCCCCAAAACCCGCGCTCCCCCGCGGCACCTTCTCCAGCCGCCACTCGTCCGGCTCCCGCCTCTCGGCCGCCAGCGCCTCGCAGCGGCTCAGCAGCCGCAGCAGGTTCAGCTCCAGCCGAGTGGCCGCCATCGCTCCGACCCGGAACCGGAACCCGAACCCGGCGCGCGAACACTCCACTTCCGGGTCAACGCGAACAGCGGCCTCCACGTGGCCGGGGTGGGGCCCCGCCCCCGGACACGTCAGCGGAGCGCAGGGCCCGGCCCGGCCCCGCAGCGCGGCGCGGCGCGTGGCAGGGCCCGGCGGGGCTGGCGCGGGACGGCCCGAGCGCGGCAGCCGGGAGCGAGGCAGGAGGGCGCGGGCCCAGCCCGGGCCGCCCCGGGGCAGTACCCAGCGCAGGCGCGGCGCACCGGGCGGCACGGCGGGGCCCCCTTGCGGCGGAGCTGCCCGCTCGCCTCTTCCCCTTAACGACCCGCCGCCGGCAGCTGGAGCATCAGGCACCCGGGAGCCGGCCGGGGCTGACGCAGCCCAGGGCGCGGGAGTCACGCAGGAAAGGCTCGATTGTCCCCCGGCTACGGCCCGGCCATGAAAAGCCCCGTCCCGCAGGAGGTCAGGCAGCTCACCGCACAGGCGTTTAACACCGAAACAGGTTTAAACCTGAGCTGCAGCCTGTTTCATTTACCCAGCTCCCAGGCCTGCTGGCCGCGGCGAGGAAGCAGCTGCATAATTCTCCTCACTTCGGAGAAAATTCTTCTAAATTCCTCCTTAAAACATGTTTCTTCACTACCACCTTCAGACAGTCCTCCACGGAGACGTAGCCGGGCTTCCTGGAGGGTAGAACACCCTCTCGCTGCTGATCTCGTAGACTAGCGGGGTGGCGTTGTCTGTCCACTCTCCCTTATGCCTAGCTGTACAGTACTGAACACACTGAGAGGGGTCAGCCCATAACGTCACCAAGCCATACTGGATTTGTTCTGGTTTCAGAGTAACAGCCGGGGTAGTCTGTATTCGCAAGAAGAAAAGGAGGATTTGGGGCACCTTAGCGACTAACCAATTTATTTGAGCATGAGCTTTCGTGAGCTACAGCTCACTTCATCGGATGCATACTGGGGAAACTGCAGAAAACATTATATACACAGAGACCATAAAACAATACCTCCTCCCCCCCCACTCTCCGGCTGTTACCAGCAGGAGAGTGAGTTTGTGTGTGTGGTTTTTGGAAAAAGGGGGGTGAGAAAACCTGGATTTGTGCTGGAAATGGCCCACCTTGATTATCATACACATTGTAAGGAGAGTGATCACTTTAGCTAAGCTATTACCAGCAGGAGAGTGGGGTGGGAGGAGGTATTGTTTCATGGTCTCTGTGTATATAATGTCTTCTGCAGTTTCCACAGTATGCATCCGATGAAGTGAGCTGTAGCTCACGAAAGCTTATGCTCAAATAAATTGGTTAGTCTCTAAGTTGCCACAAGTACTCCTTTTCTTTTTGGATTTGTTCTGTTCCTGTGATAGTCACTTTCATTGTGGCCATCTAGGTTCTGCTCCATCATATGCATGGTGATGTGACACTGCTCCTCCACACAGAATCCACACATGGCAAGCAAGAACAGGATGAGGTTAGTCCAGTTTATAAAAGGCATGGTCATTTCCATATATTAAAACAAACCTTTCAAGGCATATGGAAGATACTTTAAAGAGTCTTACTAGCCTGCCTCAATTTGTGCTTAGGGCTGCCTGATAGTGCACAGCAGAAGAAAATGGTTACTCAACACCATGGGGGCTAATTCTGTTCTGATCTCAGATGGGAGATAGAGTTTTTGTTTTTTAAATTAGGCCCACTAGTTTCATGTCATATGCCAAGAAAAAGCAGCCCAGTTTTTGTTCATGATGCCCGCCCTACCTGGCTGACGGGGGCATTCAGCACCTAGTTGTAAAGTTAGTGAAATATGGTATTTGAGTTTTCCGGCTCACCTCTAAACTTTAGAGCCGCAAACTCCTCATGCCAGGGTCTACCAGAGAGCCTTTTTATGTCAGTGTGCACTCCCCACTGACTCAACAGCAGCTCTAAATACAGGGTGGAACATGTTTCTTCATCACTAATTGTTACAGCAGCACGTTTAAATTACAATAAAGCAGCTGGACTGGCTGAATGTTCTCTATCAAGACTTCTTTGCATGGAAAATTGGGTTTTCAGTTAATTTCTTTTGTAAAAAGTATCTGCATTCTGTGGAAAATTTTGATTTTTTTTATTGCAAGTCTGAAAACTGAAGAATTTCTATTCAGAAGTACATGAGAGTTGTAGTTCAGGTCCCCTTAGTGTGACCAGATGTTCCGATTTTATAAGAATAGTCCTGATTTTTGCGTCTTTTTCATGTATAGGCTCCTATTTACCCCCCACCCGTCCCGATTTTTCACACTTGCTGTCTGGTCACCCTAGGTCCCCTGTGCTTCCATTCTTCAATCTGGGGCAGGCTCTCCAGTTAGACTACTTCTCCTGTGATGCCCTACAGCTATATGACTGCTGTAATGCATGACCTTTCCCACCAAGTCATCCTGGTATATCGTGGGAGATATAGTCACATCAGTCTTTAAGGAGCATGGCACTGAGGCACCCAAACTATAATTCCCGTGAACCACCATAACAGCATTTCCAAATCAAAATGTTGTGAGGTGGTTGTTTTTTTGGGGAATGGGGGGGCTAAAATTTCAAAATTTTCAATGAGGAGACTGGAGGGGATTCCTGACTAGAGCCAGTAAGCAGACTTCCTCATATATCAGCCAGAAAATCTGCTGCCCAATCTACACTCCCAGTTCACATTGGTAGAGGAGAGACTGAATGGTAAACTAAGCCCAACTCACGTGGCCCAAGTTTTAGAAACTGTTTGTGCTTGCATGTTCTCATGCCTGACCCTCAGTGACTATTGCAGCATTGTGATACACAACATATGCTGAACAAAGCCTTGCACAGAGTTGCCCACTGCGCCATCTGCATTTGCTTAGCAATGCGGTTGTACTTGTACACAAAACACTGAACTCTCAGAAACATTCCATGGTTACATGGCCTTTGATGATCAGTATTTACCCTGTGGAACCATCTCCAAATCCTTTTATGGAAGTGGTGGGAAATGGCATCCAAATCTCAGGGAAGCAGATCCACTTTTGGTCAGAATCAAGTGTCTTCTCTCCTACTTAAAGGGCTCTCTGGAAAGGGCAGACACTTAAGCAATAGGACACTGATAACCTAACACATGTATTTTTAAAAAGTGCAATGTATTAATAAACATTTTGATATATTTTTGGTCTGAGTTAAGGCTATTACATTAACAGTTCTGTAAACAACAAAGGAACTTGTCATAAAACATACAAAAAAATGGAGTAAGGCAAAACCTAGGGACTCTAACTCACCTTCGGACCTATTAGAGCCCATCGTAAGCAAATACAAAAAGGCACAGCAGGAGAAACTAAGGTCACTTCCTGCAGACTCAAGTCTCCGTATTTTACTCTGACCCAAGCAGATTTAGATTCTACTTTCCCCCTCCCCCACCAGTTTCTTTTAATTTGTTTACAAATAGCAGGATATTGTTTGTTTTAAGCAACCATGCTTAACCCTTAGAGTGCTGAGAGTTCCAGACTGCGACTCCAGTGACTGCTTAGCGCAAGTGCACAAGTTTACAGTCCTTAACGGAGGGTCAGAGCTAAAAGTTGTGGTCCCAATTTTTAAAAAATTCCAACATTTTAAATATTTCATTCATCTATGCATGAAATGTGTGAGTAAGGGTCTGAAAACCTCCGCTTCACTTTTGCTGTTGGTTCATATTCGTCCAAAGGTTCCTGAGTTTGGGCCACCACAGACCCTTGTGCAATGTATATGGAGTGAATTTTATCAGTTCGCCTTGCTAGCCGGTCCCTCCGTCTCACCACTGGCTGAGACTCTTCAGCCAGTGTTCTGCCCTGGAATTCTGTCATTTTGGTAATCCCATACGGAAGTTTTATATTTGCTGTCGGCATCACTGGATTTCGGCAGGGGACTTTCATCTTGACCAGCATTGATGATGGTCTGCGCCTTGTAACTGAGGAGACTGTGGAGGCCAGTGGAAGAGAAACGTTGGACCCTCCGCAAGAGTCTTTGGCAGGCACACTGGGGCACCGACCATGACAGTGGATTTCAGACAGCATGGTTCCTTTAAAGAAAGTAAAAGCTACTTGGAAGTTAAAGTGCATTTTAAAAAATGTAAATTGACATGACTGGTTCTGACCAGATGTCACAAAATATGTAAAATATGAAATAATGTAGAGGGTAAAAAAAAGAGCACATACTACCTTAATACTGACCTTCAGTATCCAGCCGCCCTGTTCGGTCCTCTGGCAGACTCTCTGTGCTCGCTGAGGTCTCAGAGTCTAGATTTTCCTCATCAGAGCCCTGCTGGTCAAGCTCAGGTAATCGGTAAGTTATGTCTTCCCTGCATCAAACACATATAGATCATAGCGCTCCAGAAAGTCATTGACTTACAATATTTACCAATGTTGCTGACATGAACTATTCTAAAGTAGAGCAGACGTTAGAAGCAAAGCAGTCCTGCACCTATACGTCACCAAATTTCACCTGAAAATATTTCCTTTGTCTGTTACCTTTTACTGCCTCTCCTCTTCTCCATTCTGACTTCGCAAATTATGTTTGAAATGCAACACAGAAGTAAAGCAGCATGCTGTGTTGCCTCCCAGGACACGAGGCATAAGCTCAATGGATTTAATTAGAAATATGAAGCTGGGACTCACTTTTCCTCTTTTATTGACTGTATGCGTTCTATCAGAATCTCCTTTTCCCGGTTATCAACATCAGACACCTCGTCTTCCTCCTGCAGTGATCCCAGCTCAGGGAAGCTGTTGTCATTTCCCCTGTCTTGGGGGCTTTTACTCTGTAAGAAAGTTGGATGTGTTATGCTTCATGATCAGGAGTAGGATATCTCACACTACCGTCTGGACAGAAAGTTAGTTATAAAAGGTGGGCAGGTGAAGGTAGGGCAAGTGAAGGGCTCCCACAGAAGTAGTGAAGGGGGGTGTTAGATATCCATTCCATATATACAGGTATCTTTGAATAGGCCACACAGTAGCTTTAATTTGCCTTGAAAGTTTAAATTCACCTAATTTGTTTTAACATTTTTCTTTTTTCACATTTTTCAATGGAGAGAGTAAGTTTGCCAACACTTGTTTAGCTGTGAGAGTTAACTACAAATTCTTGTTCCATTCAGTATGAGCACAGGTTAGAACTTCATTAAGAAGAAATGGTGAAGTGAGGAAGGAATTGGACAGTAGCAGTGCATGCATTCTGGGGAAAGGGCTGCAGTGATGCATGCAGTCTGGAATGTTTTGAAATCTATTTCATACCACGTAAGTTATAATAAGCAGCAAATGTCCCATCATGCTGTGGTGCCATAGGAGAATTAACCATGCACTATAAACACATCAGATCTTGTACATACCAGCACCCCCTCATAAGGAGAAGAAAACCCAAGTTTTACAGGCCAGAGCTAGAGAAAGATGAAGACCAAATTCACTACATCATGATAACTTCAGAAAGTTGTTTTTTCTGATCAGAACAGTTACATTAAAACTTCATGTGTCAGACTTAATGGTAATCACTGTGATATTTTGCAATGTATGTGTTTGGAGGTTCCATAAAAGCAATATTTAAGGTTTTAAAAACATTTTGATCTACCCAAGCACAAAGATATTGGATCTTTCTTTATCAAAGACCTTCTTGCTCCATTGTACATATTTTAACCTGCTAGATCTAGGTGGGTTTTTTTTTTTTTTTTTTTAAACTCTGATTTTTCACTTATGTCAGATTTCTAGGGCACACAGACCAGCTGTATCAGGTTTTGAATCAGCAAGTACAAGGCCACTATCCTGAGGTCCATATGTGGAACCTCATTGCTTGGCTGTCACAATTCTTACATCCAGGATTAAAAACAGACATGCAAGCTTAACACATAGGGGTCTAACACTGTTTAACTGCCAAACAAAAGGCTCTCTTCATCCCATTGATTTTAAAGCCAAACTCCACAATGAAGTCTGCAGGGAAGTTCTGCTTTAATTTTTTTTTTTTTTTTTAAATCAATGGCATGATGAGGCCAAAGAATTGTGAAGAAATCTCACTCAGTGCAAGTCCTGTTTGATACAGAGAGCCTTTGATTGTGCAGTTAGAGTGCAAGTCCTTTGGGATAGGGGTGGTCACATGTCTGACACTGACGGAATCTCTTGTAAAGCACTGGAACTGCACACAGTGGTGTGTGTCAGCTTCTCACTTGGGCTGACTCAAATCCTAGCTCCACATGGACAACTCCTGTTCACTCTCTACACTTCTACCTCTGGCCTGCAGATACATTCCCAAAGAGCTTTTTTTTTTTTTGCATTTTAAATTAGGAAGTTTTGTGGTACCACTTGCATGAGAGCAACTATAGTTAGGGTTACTTCAGCATTTCCATGATAACCACCATTTTCAGTCACTCAGCTTTATAAAACTCTCCCCCCTTTTGGGCTGAAATTTTTCCAGGCCTGGTTCCTGTTTAAAGCGGATTTTGTGTTTTTGACTCCCTCTCCCCTGCCCCCAAATTATTCAGCCATTTAAGACAGACAGCTGGAAATTAATTCACTTTTACTAATTGTTGTGAAGGCCAAGACTATAACAGGGTTCAAAAAAGAACTAGATAAATTCATGGAGGATAGGTCCATCAATGGCTATTAGCCTGGATGGACAGGGATGGTGTCCCTAGCCTCTGTTTGCCAGAAGCTGGGAATGGGTGACAGCGGATGGATCACTTGATGATTCCCTGTTCTGTTCATTCCTTCTGGGGCACCTGGCATTGGCCACTGTTGGAAGACAGGATACTGGGCTAGATGGACCTTTGGTCTGACCCAATCTGGCTGTTATGTTCTTATGTAATTATACAAAAAAATTTCTTTGTTTAAAGCCACTCTAGTGCCAAAAAAGGAGGGAAATAGCCCTCACAAAGGAAAGTGTCCTGGCGACACTCTGTTTTGATTGTGCCACATTTGGAAATTGCTCTTCTTACATGGGCAGTAGCGTGGGTAGGAGTTACTACTCTGACAATAATCCCAGTGCTGGCAGCCTGTACTGTATGCACACTTGAAGCTATACACTCATCTCTCGAGTCCCCTGGTCCCAGTCAACCAGGATCTGATAAAGGGATGCTCGTCCCTCTGATCTCTCTGAACTGCCTCCTCAGCTGAGAAGAGTGAACACTGGGGCTAGGAGCCAGAAGTTGTAGGCCCACTTCTTCCATCCCAGACCTTAATTCTCTGCATTCCACAACTTCCTAGGAAAGCCTCACACCACTCCTTTTGGCAGGGGTGCTGGAACAATTTGTATAGTGGGGGTCCTGAGAGCCATTGAACAAAATTGTAAACCCTGTATATCATGGAAACCATTTGAAGCCACAGCACCCCCAGCACCCTTAGTTCCAGCACCTATGCCTTTTGGGAAGCAAATACAATTGCCCCTGCTTGAAAGAAGAGTTAACTGAGTCCCAGAGAGGTGACATGACATGCTTAAAGACACACATGGAGTTTGTTGCAGAACTAGACACAGAATCTAGATCTCTGAGTGGGTGTCATGTTTTATACTAAACCACCGTGCCCTAGAGAAAAGATACCAGTTCTTTGTACTATGCACAAATATATACATAATTTATGATTGCTCCCACCCCAAACATTATGCTTTTGATCACAGTCCGTGCCATTGCAGAGCCAGCCCAGAGGTGTGACTTTGGCACACTCAGCGTAGCTGAGCTTTTCATGGAAGTACCAGAGACTGAAGTGAAAGCACACTTTGAACAAGTGAATCACCATAGCCTCCGAAATGAAGGAATCCCCTTTAGGTTGCCTGGCACCGAACAGACACAACCACCTCACAATCCTACTTACGGAGTTGCTGGGCTGCTGCCCAGATGCTCTCTGTACTTACATCATCAAGAGGTTCTCCCTCCCCAGCACACTGAGCACATTCAAACTCAGACTTCCACGTGGCAGAGGCCTAGTTCCCAGTGCAACACAGGGCTGGGCCAACTGCCTTTTCATTATAATCCAAGGTCAGTAACCAGCATTTGGTCTTTGACAGGCTGAGAACGGTAAGGCTATTGTGCATTTCCCCCACCCCAAGGAGACTGTGATACAGCCCCTGTTGGGATGTGGGGCCTGTTACTCATTGTAGCACTTACCGTGTTCTGCCGGAGCAATGAGAGTCGGCGGAAAGCAATGCTCTCAGCTGCTTCCAGCTGGTTAATTTCACCCATTTTAATCTTGTATTTTCTCATCTGCTCCTTTATTAGCATTTCCACACACCTGTGTGAGTGAAAGTACAAGAGTTAATTCAGCAGCCTGCTCCCTGGATACCTACACATGGTTTGGGGACAGCCATGGGGGATGGGATGAGTCACCAACATATGGACAGATCTTCAACACTGCTCATGAATACACCCAGCTTAGGGATGTTAGACACACATGTGGATGGCCCCCTCTCAAACCAAAGTCTCCAGAGGCACTTTCTTTAGAGGGTGGTGCTGTACGAGTGCAGGGTGAAGAGTCTACACAAACAAGCAAGACTGGGCGCAACCAAAAGCAGTGCTACAGATGATACATGTTCTTACTTGGATAACCAGAACCTTTGCACACTGTGTCTCCATGCAACAATGGTAAATGAACAAGCATCACCCACGCTGCTAGCTATTTCTATTTCTTCTACCTGCTGTCCTCTGCCTGCTCCGGCATAGACACTGGAGGGTATAGAGGGTTCTGCCCTTCTCCACCTTTTCAGCCCCACAGGAAGAGCAAACTGAATCAGAAGTTGGAAAAAGCCACTGCTTTATTATTTTTCAAACACTTCTTTCATTTCTGCTCTGGCTCTTTATTTAAAATAACTGAGGCAGGTCCAAGGCCAGCAACATAGGAAGGGTGGGGATAAGCACAGAGAGCTAGAGAGGCTGCAGTAAAGCAAGCGATGCTAGTGATTAGCACAGAGAGGATACGGGCACAACTGTCAACTCGAGAAAGGCTCAGAGGTAAAGGCTGAAGAGCTCCCAAGTAGGCAAGTGACAGTGTTTAATTTCTATGCCATACCATGTAAGTAATGGCTCCTATCTCAATACAGCTACAGGACAGCTGTTTATACAGGAATGGTGCTACATTTTGGCCCATTATTTTTATTTTACACATACAGATTAATACCACCACGCTGTACATATCCCCCTCCATCCATCCAAGCGCTGCTTGCAAAACAAATAAAGGACCCTTAATTATTAATAGTTACAGTACTACCCTGATGTCCTCATCAAGATTGGGGCCTGTTGTGCCAAAGCCACAGAAATCAGTGCCAGAGCCAGGATCAGAACTTAGAATTTACTGGCTCCTAATTCTGCACTCAGTCCTCCAGCCTGTCCTGCCAACAGGGCTCGAACAAAGTTTACATTGGATAGTTCTAACATGGATCAAACTGTAAGAGGTGGATGAGGTGCACACGACAGCACCAGAGACACGCACCAACTGAAAGGGCAGTTTCACCCCATACAGACTTCTGCAGCAAACCAAGCACCGAGACTTACATGGTTGTCTTTGAGACATCCTTCATACTGGTTAGTGGGTCAGAATTATCAGGGCAGCGCAGGAGACATGGAGCAAAGACAATGGCCAGAGCATTGGGTGACATACGGTTGACATCTTCTATTAGAGCCACTCTGAAATTCAATGTTTGGAACAAAATGAAAGTTTCTCAGTAAATCTTGCTAGAAAACAAATGATCTGATCAAACTTTGCTAGTGTCTCGGCATGGCAGCTATGGAGGAAGCTCCAGAGGGTTCAATATATGCAAGACGTTATGGAAACTTGTTTTTAAATAAGTGAATTTTACATCTTGTTGCACGAAAGAATATGAATCCACACAGACTGAGGTAGCCCAGATGAACCTTGGCCAGCCACTCTGTGTCCCCTCTCATGAGTCAGTTATCACTCTATTTTCAGGTTCCTACTTAGGTCCTCTCAGCTGAAAGCAGATCCTTCCACTTCATGCCCCCTTGCCAGCAGTACCCAGCTTATCACTAGAACACTTACAAGCATTTACAGTGCTCATGTTGCCTCTGCCACTCAGCTGTGCTAACATCCTCATAGTATCTGCCATCCAACCACACTAATCCCTGCATTCTAGGCTGCGCAAACCCACCACCACTCAACCAGAACTTACAATGCTCTCAGAGCTAATGCTGCTTGGCTCACCTGACACAATTAGACTGGCTTGCAGGAAAGAGAGAGCCACACGTGCACACAAACTGCCAACCCTAAATTCTCACCCTTGTCATATCAGTCTTTCACACAAAGCAGTAAAATCCCCACTCAGATCCCAAAATGGGTCAGGCCATCAGAAAGCTTCCAAGACAAATTCAAAATTCCACAAGATGAATATACTGATCTCTGGTTTACATGGCTTTTTTAACAGTAATTGGAAAGTGACACCAGAGGGAGAATGGACTCAGTGCAGATAAAACCCAAAGGAAAGGAAAGATCATTACTTGACAAGGTGAAAGATGAGTCGCTCCAGGGTGGTGTGATTGGATTGTGGAAGCTGTTCAAGGACGCTGTAAATGGCAACGAGTTGCTCCTGCTTTTCTGGTAGCTCTGCATAAGAAGAGACGAGCACAGCAAGATCTCAAGACACTCAGGAGCTCACAGCAATTCTAAAGCACCAGTCAATTAACGCCAGAACATTTGAATGCTCTTGGAGGGGTTTAGGGATCTTAAGCTAAAACCATTTCTGAACCTCTCCTGTTGCTTAGTACTTTAGAAGCCTTGGCTGTCACTTCATTTACTCATCCTACTATAGTGAGAGACAACAGCACACACCAGATGGTATTAGTTCCCCACCTTTTCACATGCTTGTAACAGCATGGTAAGGACAGAGTGACAAATGCAAGGAATGTCAGACTCCAGGTCTGTTCACATTTTTTGCACTCAATATACTAACATTTTTCCCCCACGAGAAAGAGCAGTGTCATTATAGATGCTGCTATTCTGGAATCTTGACATCAGAAAGCCCAAAAATGGATTTTACCCCAGGAATTTCTGTTTCCTAGGACAAATTTTAGAGCGACTGCTGTAAAGATGACTAGGAAGAGGCCATATAACAGAGTTAGTGCCGGGGCACTAAATCCTTCTCTAAGACAGAGAACAAGTGAAAACATTCCTATTGCTCTACAAATTGTTGACAAAACCCACCTACTGCTCGGAGAAAGTCACTGTACTGTGCAAAAGTCATGAGTGGGTCAGGTAACTCTCGCAGCCATTGCTTCAGGATGCCAGTGATGGTGTGAATGGGATAATTCTCTAGTTTCACTGAATTTGGATCTGAAAAGAGTTACTAGATTTAGCCCATCTGATTCCTTTGATACACACAATCAGCTCCCAAAGAAGGGAGCCTACAAACAATTCAAGCACTAGCGTATCTACTCCCCTGGAGCCCACGTGACTACTCAAAATGTGCCTGCGAGATATGTATTTATGAGCATGAACAGATTAGCAAGCTAATCAGTAATACAGGCTCCATACTGCACAAGTTAGTGCAGAGCAGTATTTCTGATAAGAAATAGTCTTACAGATGCTCTCAGAATAGCAGGGCAGCTGAACTGTGTGCTGGGAAGCAGGAAAGGCTGACAGCATTATTCAGACATACCTGTCTGCAGCAACTGTTTCAGCTCCCTCATGCGATTTGCTGACCCTGATTTCCTGTAGATTCCTTCTGTGTAGAGGCCATGCATCTCCACATACTCTAGTAGTTTCTCCATAACAACTGGGACTGAATTCTTATCGCTAATTAAGGAACTCACACACACTCCGAAGTGACGGGAGTCTACACCTTGGTCGTTCTGGAATTGATACAGGTCAAGTGTCATGTGGATTCCTGTTTCCAGGCTACCAAACTCATTTAAATTAGGACCTCCTGTTACACCTAAATGAAAGCTGAATGTTTTATGCCATGCTTGTTACTAACTTTTGGTCACAAGATGCCCACTGGCGAGAATGGCGTCTGGGCTGTGGCACTGGGCAAGATTTTAAGTTGTTGATACAATCAAGCCATCACTCCCTAACAGCTGGTTTAACACATTACACATGTGTAATCTGAGGGCAGGACTTCTCTTACCTTTTTTCCACAGGGCGATGTGCAGCAGCTCTGAGTTTTGGACATGCATTTCTTGTGGCAAATCAACTTGCAGACTACAGAGGAGAGGGACTGTTACTAACAGATCAAAGCAGATTCAAATGCAAAGTTTCCTCAGTTTCCCATTTGCTATTAGTCTCTATATAATCCGAATATGCTGCATACTGGAGTTTTCCCCAAAACACAAATTACCCTCTGCATGGGAGATGGAAAAATATTCTTAGCTGTAGGGCTGCTCCAGTTGGGATATGACAATATCACTTCAAGTCATTAGGAAAGCCAGCTGGTCAGGAGGTTTTCCTCCCTCATTTCACCTCATCCCGAACTCTTCAGCCACAGAAAAGGGACATGTAGTTTCTCTGAGTGGTGGTGTTGCTGCTGCTTCATGAAGTGCCTGGCAAGAATTGCCAGAATCCTACCTGCCACCTGTGCCAGCCAACTTGCACATGCACCCCCATGGCAACTTGTTCAGGTGCCACCCTACATGCAAGGTATTACCTGCCCTGGCTCCACCACTTGCAAAGCGCTCCCAGCTCAGACCCCCACCAAAAAGGCTATGCCTGTGCCCTCCAAACTTGTAAGGATCTGCAATTTTTAAAAACTAAGTGGCAAGAATGAGCCATTTCCACTTACTACTGCAAAGACAGGCCTTCTCCATTGGCCAGATGTAGGACGAGCACTGCTCACATGACTGCCGAATGCTCACTTGGTAGCTCGTGAACACATGGCCATTGTGCTCCTCAATCTGGGTGGGGGAAGGGGAGAAGTTAATGGCTCCCTTTGCTTATTTTCTTTAGAAACAATCTGAGCTATCTCCACCTTACTTTTTCTCCTCTCTTCCACAATTAAAACTGATAGAGGGAAATCTGGCTTCTGGTGTAAGGCTAAACCAGTGGCTCTCAATCTTTCCAGACTACTGTACCCCTTGCAGGATTCCGATTTGTCATGTGTACCCCAAGTTTCACCTCACTTAACAACTTGCTTACAAAATCAGACATAAAAGTACAAAAGTGTCACAGTGCACTATTACTGAAAAATGGCTCACTTTCTCATTTTTACCATATATTATTAAAATAAATCAGTTGGAATATAAATATTGTACATACATTTCAGTGCATCATATATAGAGCAGTATAAACAACTCATTGTCTGTATGAAATTTTAGTTTGTACTGACTATGCTAGTGCTTTTTATGTAGCCTGTTGTAAAACTAGACAACTATCTAGATGAGTTGATGTACCCCCTAAAAGACCCCTGCGTACCCCTGGTTGAGAACCACTGCTCTCAACCCAAGATAATTGGCGTTGGTCCATTTCAGAATTAAGGCATTTATTAGACAGAGTTACTTTAACCTAGTCACCCATTAGATGCAGTCTGCTACTAACATTGAGGAGGAGAGTGAGTTTGTGTGTGTATGGGGGTGGGGGGGATGTGAGAGAACCTGGATTTGTGCAGGAAATGGCCCAACTTTATTATCATGCACATTGTGTAAAGAGTTGTCACTTTGGATGGGCTATCACCAGCAGGAGAGTGAATTTGTGGGGGGGGGTGGAGGGTGAGAAAACCTGGATTTGTGCTGGAAATGGCCCACCTGATGATCACTTTAGATAAGCTATTACCAGCAGGACAGTGGGGTGGGAGGAGGTATTTTTTCATATTCTCTGTGTATAAATAAAGTCTGCTGCAGTTTCCACGGCATGCATCCGATGAAGTGAGCTGTAGGTCACGAAAGCTCATGCTCAAATAAATTGGTTAGTCTCTAAGGTGCCACAAGTACTCCTTTTCTTTTTGCGAATACAGACTAACACGGCTGTTACTCTGAAACCTAACATTGAGCAGTCACTCCTCCCCTTTAAACAATTTCCTCATTAAAAAAAAAAAACAGTCTGTCCTAAAAAGCACCCCAGGTGAGGTGAGATGTATGCATTTAGGAACACACCAGGCTGCACACGACGACAGACCAGTGATTCTTCTAATCCAGAAGCCAATGCTAGAACTTTGATGCAAGTGGTGAAAACCCACACTGACGCCTAATTTTCTGGTTCTGCTTGAACCCAGATAGCAATCAGCTTATGTTTTACAAACAGGCACCTACAGCCCTTAATTTATATCTTCATTACGGTAGTTATATGAAGTGTTTAATCCTTTATGAATTGCACAATGAGATTTGGCTCAGCAACACCCCACCACTGCAAGTTCCACAGTGCAATTACATGCGGTTTTAAAATTGTGGCCTTTCAGTTTCATTAAGTGCCCCCTGCTTGCTTAATGGGACAGGAACAAACAGAACCCTGATAGCTCTCCCAGCATCACCAGTTGTTTTATATCCCTCTAGCCTATCTCCTAGGACACCTTTACTTTCCAGAAGAAATAGCCCTGCTCTTTCAAGAATACTCCCAAATGCTTAATCATTCTTGATGCTCTTCCTTGGACCTTTCATATTTCTTCTACATAATTTCTGAGAAGAGGGGACCAAATCTATGAGGCAAGGAATCGCCATTATTTTTGGTGTGATATTTTTCTCTACCCTTTAATGCAGCTGCTATCTTATTCCCTTTTCTGGTGGCTCATGTGCACACTACAAATATTTTCATGGAGCCATCCACAACAATGCCTTGATCTTTTCCCTGAGAGATTACTTGACATTCAGACCCCAACAGCAATTATTGGAGTTTCAATGGTTCCTTTCAGCATGCATTACTGCACTTGTCTATGGTGAATTACATCTGTTAGATAGTGTGCTAAGGCTGGTGATTATCTTCAGCAAAAAAAATTTTTAAATTTTTTTTGAACATTTTAAGTGACTCTGGAAGTACCCAGCACATATCTGGGAATGGTTCTGCACACCTTGCTGCATTGTGGAAAATGACAGCTATAAAGCTTTGTGATGAAGAGATTATGTTAGTTTGGTTTGAAAACCAAGAAGCCACATAGGTATAAGCAGTTTTTTGCAGGAGGAGGATCCTGTGGCACCTAGTACTGTGTGACCTCAACCATGGCAGGGGACTTCGTGCGTGACCACAATTAAAAAAAAATAATACTCACTGCACGCTCTTGTTTTCGTTTCTTCTTCTGGGTTTTGCTTTGCTGCAGTGAGATACACAAAGGTATATTAATCTGTGAAATCCAAAGATTTCCTCTCCCTCACAACTTTACAGCCCCCATTCCACCTCCAGCTTCATCTGAGGCTCTACATTGCAGCCTCTACCTGCTAGCATAACACAGCTGGATAAGGTTCCTCTCAGAGTTCAAACCATCTCCTGAATCTGCTGGAGGGGGGTCGCTGTCTGGGGATAAAGCGTTGGAATTGATGAACCCTACCAAGAATTTTGGAGGTTTTAAAATATTCTTCCCAACTTGATCTTAGTATTTTCAGTATCTTGAAAAATGCATAATAATGAGAAATACCTTCAAATAAATTGGCCAAAGTCTGTGAAAATCTAGTACCAGGTGCTGGATTCAGGATTAATAAATAGAAAAAAAGTTTCCGAAAAGAACACCAAGGTGGGAAAATGTTCTGAAGTAACATGGACTACGTCAATGACATTGGGAAAAATGTGGTTCTAATTCTTTAAACACTTTTAAAGCAACTTTTTCAACCACCACGACTAGTGGAAAGGAAGTACTATACCTTGTGCTGCTCTGACACTTCTTTTTTTGCGTATCCTCGGGAAAACTCATCGAGAAGGGATTGGAAGAGATTTAAAACCAGATTGACGTCTTTCTGTTCCCTCTCTTTTGCAAGATTTGTAACTAGAAGCTGATAGTTTTCTATCAGATCTTTATAGCCGACATGGATTTGCCCGTTCTAGTGGAAGTAAAGGCATGATTCAAATTGAACAATCAGTGCAATAAAGTGCATCATTCTTTTTTTTAGCCATTAATTTAATGTTGAAACACTGACGGATAATTTTTAATGGTCACCCACTGGGTAACTAATGCAGCAACATGGACGAGCTGATGACAATAACGTCCTGCCATCTTTGCTGCAGCACTGTAACAAGTGGTCAGAGAGGTGATGAGAAAGGGAAAGAAAGAAATGCATCTATTTGTATGAGTAAGTTTGCAGGATCTGACATTTGTACCCTAATTTTATCACTGAAATAAAACAGTACTGAAATATTTAATCAGTGTTAGAAATTCCTACTTGGATGCTGAAAGACTAAGGATAATACAAACAAGTAAAGCTAGAGCATTCATTTTAAATGCTTGACTTCAGCTCTTTGCAAAATCCGTGTGATATTCACATCACTTTTAGGGCTAACAAGGTATATTACTTACAGGAACAGAGTACATTGTTTTGATATTTCCTCTAAACTTTTCTGTGGCTTCAAAAAATAAACATTCAGTAGGAGACTTCTGGGAGTTCAAGTCATTTATCTGAAAGGCAAGGGTATTTGTCACAATCATATTTAAGGAGAGAACATCCAGTCTGTACTATGTTTAAGCTAACCGTTTTGGATCAGACATGTCTGAAGCTTCTAATTATCCAAAATGGGATTTCCTGATGCATCTTGATAATACTAAGAGGTTCTGTCACACATGGAAAGATAATACTTGTCTATGCCTCCTTCTGCAATGACTGTGCTCTTCTTATCCATACATTCTTGTTAATATCACCTTGCTGCCTGCATACAAGTATGAAGGCGACTTGCCAAGGGAGGTAAACACCATATGCATTAGAAACACCTGGACTGAGAAAAAATCCATCAGGATCTAGTTTGTGTCAAGTTATTAAATCACTTCCCTCCTCCCCTTAAATCATCACTGAAGCCGATGCCTGGGAGAATAATCTTTCGAATCCCACGCTGGTGAACTGGGCACCTCCAGGTTGTTAGGAGTGGCAACAACATTCGTTCAAAGCAATCTGACATTTCTACTCAGCACTTGCACTTTTGCACAAAATCACACTAGCAGCAATTTCATATTTACATTTTGAGAAAACCAGAAAGACACAGCACTTTATTCAGTGGCAATTCATGATGAGCAATAGTACTTTGAATGATATAGCTAAAGACCCAGTTCCATGGCCATGGAACTCCTGCTCATGGAATTCCTGGTCAAAGGACATCCCCACATACAGCAGCTACAGAACAGGGCTGAAAGAAATGTCCCAAGGCTGTTCATATAACAGTTCTAAGCAGACCTTCCTTGGAAGTCTGGGCATAAAGACATCTCAAAAGGTGAGAAAATATACAACGTAAAATATAAATCATGAAAAGCTTCCACTCCAATTTATATTAGTTGACAAGAAGTAAAAATGGAGTGAGAAGAACCATAATCAGATAACTGGTCCTACAACACTGATCTGCATTCCATTCATCTCACCTTGTTTAGAAGGAACTCATCAAGATATTTCAGCTCATTGGCATTTGTGATCTCACGGAACACAGAAGGTGGCCACTTCTCAGACACTGCTGAAACCTTGCTGATTTTAATATTACGGTTCCTTTTCCCTTTGCTAGTTTCTTTCACAGGTCGCTCTCCTGCCTGGGGGCGACGTGGCTGTCCAGAAGGAGCTGGGGAAAAGAATCAGTATATATTCTAGAGAAGATAGTATTCTGCAGCTTTACTTCGCTCAGCTCCCTTGCACTGCACAATGGAAAGCATGGCACCAACAATATGGGAAGGGTCACGATTGTATTTTATAATCATCGCAGCTGCTTTTAAACAATTCATTTCATAGTGATGTCCAGTTAACACAAGGCCAAGTCAAATACATATCACCAGAAATATTTAAAGTAAACAAAAGAAATCTACAATTATCTTATTCTCTGCACAAACTTTTAGAATAATGCAGTTTCTGGAGAAGTTTCTTTGGATTCCAAGACAAGACTTGGACAAGACTCCAGCCTTGCAGTTTTCCCTTTGCGATCAAGTCTGGGCATTCATACTGTTAAAACTACAAAGAAACCACGGTTAAACACAAGGAAGCCAGAAATTCAGAACACTATTCTGAACATGTCCAATTGCATCTAGCTGGAGTGGATATGTCTGCATGGAATATATTAATGCAATATCCACCAAGAGTGAGTTTGAGATGCATACAGCTTCAGATTTTAAAATGTATATATTTAGTTCACCTTTCTAAACAAAAACTCTTGCACTTAAGACATGCCAACCACATTTAAGAATTACTGTTTCCATATCTATAATTTTGGTGACAAAGTCTGGCCAAATATAGCATTAAGACTAAGGCCTTGTCTACACTATAGGGGAAAGTCTGTCTAAGCTATGCAATTTGAGTTACGTGAATAGCATAACTCAAGTAGATGTAGCTTAGGCCTATTTACCGCAGGGTCCACACTGTGCTGTGTCGGTGGGAAATGCTCTCCCATCGACTCCCCTTACTCTTCTCATTCCCATGGAGTACAGGAGTCAACAGGAGAGCGATCTGCAGTCGATTTAGCGGGTCTTCACTAGACCCACTAAACCAATCGCCGCACATCAATTCCCCGGTAAGTGTAGACAAGCCCTAAGACTACACAAGAGAAGAAGCCGCGAGGACAAACTAAGTCTGAAACTCTGCGTAGATTACTTCCCTTTTCCATAGGAACATACAGCTTATTTAGTAAAATTAGAAGGCTTATTGAGAAACATTGCCTCAATGGGAAGCAGAACAGAATCTAAAGTTTTACTTTAGTCACATATGATTTGATTATTCTGAAAAATGAAGGTAACTTTGATCACAGAACATTTCTAATGCTTGCAGAATCTTAATTTCACTGAACACGAGGGTAAGCTGCCATCCATAGGCACCACTGGGAATTTGAAAAGGACAATTTTTGAGATGTTCACTGTGGCTCTAATGCTGTGAAGGTTCTGCAATCAACCCATTTTTTTTATTTCTACTCCTTGCACATTCCTGGCTGAAACGGAGCAGAGGAAACTCACCTTCTGATAATTTTTGTGACTCCACTGCTTCTGACATCAGAATACATGATAGAAGAGGGAGATTCTCTCCTTCCTCCATTACATCAGGACTCTCCTTAATGTATTTCTTGTCTGGTTTCTTTCCCAGCAGCTTGCGCAGAGGACTTTTAAATGTGGATCTGAAAGTAAAAGCAGGTTGCATGTTTCTTTTATATGTTTGTAATGGAAGCTTGTTTTATACAGACACAGACAGGCTTTAAGAGAAAGGGTGTGTTTAACTGTACAATTAACAGCCATGATAGAGAGAAGTAAATCTTCAAAGCATAAGTTCCAAGCACTAGCAAGGTAAAGCCTGAGACAAGGGGAAGGGAAGGGAAGGGACGGGACGGAGGGAGTGTCTACCTGGATTATATTTACTACATATACTAATTCACAGCTTTCCAGAATGCAGAGAGAGAGGGCATGACACATTATCTGAAATGGTCAGTCAGTCAATAAATTAAATTAATTATAGATGTATATAATAGAGTATTTTCCCAAAAATCTATTGGTAGAACCAAAGCTCCAGGGATAATGGATGCACAAAAAATGCAATACATGTCTATCATTGGTACTAACACGTTTTTGCTGATTGGCTGAGAAAAATATTTCTTGTTTTTCCCTACCTTGTCCCACAGCACTATAATCATACACAGAGACATGTGCAATACTTGGGCATAACAGGGCATGCTATAGAAAGGGCATGTTCTTTGGTTCGCTTGGTTGAAGTCAATCCCATAGACACACACAGAACACGTACTTGGCATCCATCTGCTGGTTAGGTGGCTGAACTGAGACAGCTGAATCCAAGGGCGATAACTGTTCACTGGACTTCCTTTGCACAGTCTGTTTCTTGTTGCTCTTCTCCTCCGCCATTGTTTCCAGAGATGGCTACAGAATATTAAAGAAATAGAACGATCTTTAAAATCCAGTCCATGAAGGAAGTGCTAGTTCACGATTTAAGTTTTATCTTTTAAGAAATCTACCAAGTTTTGTTTTTGTACAACAATCGAAAGAATCCACTTCACTCAATTTGTAGATTCCCTCATGTGGCAAGATAATGCCCTATTATATATAATGCCTCATCTGGGACTCCATTTGTGAAAGCATATAAAATTCAATGGACAAATTGCTGTGTAATAGCTGGCACATTAAACTTTTCATATTACATGGAAATTAAGCCAAAGGTTGACTTAACAGGAACTTGCATTTACAGTACACACTGCATTTCAAATATACACAAGGTCCTATGCGTCACACTCCTAATAAGGCAAGTAAGGAAAATAGAAAATACACTTCTGAAGAGTGTGAATACCTGAATCCTGGTGACAGACTGAGCAAGGTTAGCGATATCATCCAGCGAAGAAATAGTCCCCTTCTTTCTATAAGATTAGAAGAGTATTACTCTGCATCGAAAAACCAGATTTTATATTTTAAGAATCAAAGTTCATATTGTCAGATAGTTCAGGACAAAATCTTACTTCCCATAAAAGAGTTATAACCTACTGAGAAGTATCCTTCAGATTTAAGCATTTTAAAAAAATCCCACCTGTTGATTTTAACCTGTGTAGGAGAATCTTAATTGACACATATTATTGTAATCCACCACTCTTCCAATATATTTGCATTTAAAAGTCAAAGATTCTTTATTTTAAATTTTGTCTACCATAAGCATGGAGCCAATGCTGGGGATCTGAAGAGATTGGCCATTTTGGAGCAACATTTTATCCAGTGATGTAGGAAAGAAAGTTCTTTGAGAGATGCAGACAATCAGCAAGTACTAATGTACTAGCTAAGGCCTCAGTCCTCAAACTGGATCCACACAGCAGCACTGGATCCTTTAGAAAACCCCATTAGCTTCAAGGAAGCTCAGAAAGAGTACAAGGTTTTATCCACATGGATCTAACTGCAGGATTAGGGCCTCAGAACCCAGGAATTTTAAAGCACAGACAGAATTTCTTTACCCCACATTGGGGCCAGGTGAACAGGCTGCCACAATACTTCCTCCCCTCCCAGCCTTTATTTTAAATATTTTTGATAATGGATTTCTCTAAAGCCAGCTGCTACTGACCACAGAATCGTCAAAGCAATTGGGAAAGCTGTTCTTACGCTAGTAGGGTCTGAGGGGATTGGCCAGTTCGGTTTCTTTCATCCAAAGACTGGCTGAGTACATCATTCTGACCAGCCTCTGACTGCCTCTTTCCTTTCCATTTCTCCCGCTTGTCCCTCAGTTCTCCCGGGTCATGCAGATACCTCTGAATTTGGAAAGAGGGGGGGCTGTCCAGATCTTTGTCCACCTTCAAGATTTGGTGTTTATTTTTATTTCCATAATTCTCATCTGCAGTTTGAAAGCTTCTGGTGGGAGCAAGATTCTTTTTAACGTTCAGTGAGAGATCCGACGGCCTTTCAGGACAGGTGAAGCTTTGGCTGCCTTTTACTTGATTCTTTTGGTTCTCTTGAATTTTCACTTTATCAATATCCTTATCTAGTATTTCCTGTTTTGTTTCATTGGATTGCTTGGGAAAGGAGACCTCACTGTCCAATATTTCACCTAGGACCTGTGTTTCTGAAGGGGTTTTGTTTTCTTCCACTGAGATTCTCTCTTCCTCTGTACCTTTTGGAAGGACTGTGTCTTCTGCCGTGAATTTGTTTGGCTCTTGGACAGTTTCTGGAGTCTCCTTTTCAGAGGTTTTTTCTTCATGACATACTAAAGACTGCTCCTCTAAGGGGAACAGGACGTGCTTATTCTGTAATTTATTATGTTCCAGACCCCTTTGCCGGCGAGATTCCCGTTTCTCCCGACTGCTTGTGAGCTTCTCATGGACATCTGTTATGCTCTTCTGAGAAGGAATGGTCTTTTCAGTAGCTTGGCTCAGTTTTTCATCTCGATCATTCTGAGCTCCATCTACTCCTGCTGCCATCTGTTCAACACCTTGATCCGGCTGCATTTCAGGTTTTACAGCCAACTGCTCCAATGCCAGTTCATTACCATCTTCTGGGCTTACACTAGCCTCTCCCTCTTGAGCTTGTTGCATTTCCTGTTGCTTTTCCACAATCATTTGTTGAAATCTAGGTTAAAACACATTAAAGACAGGATGTGTAAAGGCTTAACCCAGAAGTGGGCAAGAAGCATGGCTGTGGGTTAAATATGGCTCACAGAGTACAACCAGTGGGTATCTTCAATTTTGAAGTCTCAGCATGGCTGCTTGGAGCTTTGTAGTCTCTGCAAGCTTCAGCTCTATAGTATGATTAGGACATCTACAACCTGCTCCACACCGGTGCAACCCTTGCACTTTGGGCAAGCTGCCATTGTAGCCTGCTTGGGCACTCTGGCTTAACCCAAAAACTCAGTGCCTGGGCTGTCACTTCCCAGTTTAAATCTGGCCACATGCAGCTTTTACTCTTCTTTCTTAAGGGACGATGATCAGATTAGCTCTACCAATACCTGGTGACAATGCACCATAATGAAGAATTCATTCCTGCAACCATAGCAAGCTAGCTCTGAAACAGCCTGAGCGGTATCTGAATTTAGGCCTGGCTGAACCAGATCACTCCTTTTCCTTTACCTCTTGCGCTGTAGGTGTCCCCTGACAAGAGCCTGCAAAAGGGAGATTCTCTTCCTCTGCTGATGGTAGGATTCTCTCTCCCTGTATCCTCGCCATACCGACTGAATGTAAATGGCAGCGTTAGTCCTCTCCAATGCCCTCCTAATACGGTATGAACGCCAACAAGTCTAGAAGCAAGATTTCATTGGTCAGAGGCAACCACAGAAATGTTTTTGGCAGAGATTTGCAGCTCACACTAAAATCAAGTTACACATACCTGCAGAGTAATGGTTGCCTGCCGCATTCTGAGAAAGTGTCTCCTCTCCAAAACCATCCGGAGCCAGCTCTGAAGGAGAACTATCTTCCTGATCACTTCTTTATGTAGTGTGTCCTGTAGCATCTGTCGTTCAGCCTCCTTCATAAACACCTAGTCAGTAAAAAAGGTCACATGAGCATTAATCAGTACCAGACTGTTCCACCTCTTAGAAGGATATATTCCAGGGATACTATACTTGGGTATGCATATACTTTGCTTTCAAGTTATAAGAGTACTGCATTTCGTTTTCCAAACAGCTATGGCTGCCTCCTGCCACATAACATCTGTTCATTATATCTGATACATTAATAAGTTTTTCCATCCCATTTCCTAGTTTTCTGGGTATTAAACATAAATGGAGGATAGATAGCCACAATTCTGTCCCACACAGGGCTGGGAATATGGTTCACTTGTAAAGCCCAACATCATGAATTCTTCCTCCCAAAAATCTATTTTAAATTCTGTTTTACTAACTAAACCCTCATGTTCAGATTCCACCACACACTACTCTGAAGGCAGCACAAATCTCTTTCTAAATGGAAACACTGATCTTTGTGATAAAAGCCAGTGGTGCTCATGGTCCACAGAGCCAATTTCTTAAAGTATAAAGGCTGTCGCTGCAGGATACAGCCCTGCACCAAGTCCAGGATGCTGCCGTTAGCTGTCTTAATAAGGGATTGGAGGAGCTACAAGCAATTGAGATATCCTGGAGAAGACAGAGTCAAATTTTTAAAACAGTTCATTTTTCTGTGGATAGGAGAAGAAAGAAATTCAAATATATGTTGGGATTCCCCAGCAAAACGTTCAGACTCAGCACATTAGTGTTTCTTATAGGGGCTGAAGTGGAGGACACATTTTACAGACCTTGGTCTTTCCTATTTGGTAGTTGTTTTTGTCCAGTTTCAGTTTATTCAGATGAGCTGAGATCTCTTCCTTCGAGGCTTTAGCATTTTGGGGTAGTAACACTTGAAACTGGTCTTTGAAATCCTGAGTCGGTAACAAACAGAGACAGTGAGAAACCAGATTTCAGAGTAGCAGCCGTGTTAGTCTGTATTCGCAAAAGAAAAGGAGTACTTGTGGCACCTTAGAGACTAACAAATTTTATTTGAGCATAAGCTTTCGTGAGCTATAGCTATAGCTCACGAAAGCTTATGCTCAAATAAATTTGTTAGTCTCTAAGGTGCCACAAGTACTCCTTTTCTTTTGAGAGACCAGAGTTAGCAGACAATTCAGGAGTCTGGAGTTCTAACTAGCTCTAGCTTCCAAATCATTGCAGCCCAAATAACTTAGCTTAATTTCAGGAAGTACTAATATTACTAATATCAATATTCCAAAGTTGCACTAATATTTTTTAACCTGTAAAATGCTGGCTCCTTCCAGTTTCACATCCAAGTTAATGCTTAGTATATGGAGGTGTGTGTATATTTGCCATATGCAGAGGCTATAAGTATATTACTTTATAATGGGATAGGCCTATTGACATATACATAGCTGAGACATTAAGATTCTCTACATGCAATAACTAGAACAGCACAGATAAACCTCAGAGCAGTTCAGATTGTGCCTTGTCAGCATACACAGGACCTGTCTAAGTTAATGACACATGCTTTTAGATAGCATTTCACTGAGGTTTCAGAGCTAGATTAAGCAGATACTTCCTAGCACAGAAATTGAAACTGAGTCCAAGTGGTCATAGCAGCATATATTATAGAGACACACAGCTGAAGACACCTGTGCGTCTCATAAGTGGTGTGGTTTGTTTTTTTTTTTTAATAGAAGCAGATGCTTCCCAAATCATACTGGTTTGATCCCACTGCACCCCAAGTACCTGGAACGTATATTTGGCACTGTAACCAGATCTTCGGATTCGCACAGTCTCCAACATGCCAGTGTATCTCAACTGCTGCAACACTAATCCCTCATCAAAGAATAGCTCCCTCTGAAAGAGACACAGGGAAACAGAGACCTAAACACAGGACACAATTTACACCATCTCCTCTAAGACAAGATCTCTTACTGAGAATTTACACTGATTTTCTGTCAGTGACACCTTTCTCCTACTCACCTAAAGCCAGCTACCCCAAAATATTTACATTTCTTCCCTTCAGATCCACACAGCTGGAGACAGTATTCTTATGGCAGGAGTTACATACAATCTTTAAAGTTCTTTTTAGCATGTGAGCAGTGTAGAATTCTTAAAGAAATGCTACAGTAGAACCTCAGAGTTATGAACACCTCAGGAACGGATGTTGCTGGTAACTGAAATGTTGGTAACTCTGAACAAAACGTTATGGTTGTTCTTTCAAAAGTTTGCAACTGAACATTGACTTAATACTGCTTTGAAACTTTACTATGCAGATGAAAAATGCTGCTTTTAACCATCTTAATTAAAATGAAACAAGCATAGAAAAAAAAGGAGGACTTGTGGCACCTTAGAGACTAACAAATTTATTTGCGCATAAGCTTTCCTCAGCTACAGCTCACTTCCACTGAATGCATCCAATGAAGTGAGCTGTAGCTCACGAAAGCTTATGCTCAAATAAATTTGTTAGTCTCTAAGGTGCCACAAGTCCTCCTTTTCTTTTTGCAAATACAGACTAACACGGCTGCTACTCTGAAACCTGTCATTAAGCATAGAAAGTTTCCTTACTTTGTCATTTTTTTTTAAACTTTCCCTTTACTTTTTTAGTAGTTTACATTGAATACAGAGTACTGTACTGTATTTCCTTTTTTTTGGGCCTGTGCTGCTGCCCCATTGTGTGCTTCCAGTTCCAAATGAGGTGAGTGGTTGACTGGTCAGTTTGTAACTCTGGTGTTCATAACTCAGAGGTTCTATTGTATACTGTTAATTTTGTGATGTAGGTTCTTTGAGGAAGCTTGGAGAAGTTTGCTCTCTGCCTTTATTTCTCTAACTAGAGTTCTTGGGACAGAACTGCTTCCTGGAAATTGGACATTGGTGTTTGGACTAAGATTTCAGAATAAGCATATTACCTACATGCAGTTTATGACCTCCTCTCTTTGAGGACTGGTGTCTACAGTGTAAATGAACAAGCTGCAATAAGAAAGTACCCAGACTCCACATTGGTTTCCCTTTGGAGGAGGAGAAATCAGCAACCAGCAAGACCCTGGCATCTGCTACCACTTGACAGAAGAGCAACAGCACTTTACATGGCATAGCAGAAAAAATAACCAGAGTAACCAAATAATATAAAGAATTGTGTTTGTTATTATTCATCTTTGCATTCTTCTTGGTACTTCTGGTAGAACTAACAACGGAGCAACTAGCACCAAATGGTCATTCCTGAGGTGCAGACATCTATCCACAAAGAACTGTACTGAGACCCACTAATTCATTCCACACATGCCACCAAACAGCTCTCTTGTGGTAACTGCATCCTGTAACTCCAAACCTGAGTAGAGCTAGAACTAGCTGCCAGTCCCTTGAACCTGCCAGAACCATAATCCCCAAGGCTTGCTGTGATGACACAAGTTTTATAAGAGGGCTGCTGTGGCTATTTTGACAAAAGCCATTTGAGGAGGACATCAGTCATTGAATCCCTCCCCACAACACACAGGAGTCTCTTGCTTTCATTACATTCTCTTCAAAAACTGAAGAAAGGGCTAAGAATTATTTCATGCACTACTATATTTTTATCAAGTATCAGAGAAAACACAATTTGCCTTTACACATGCTAGTTGCAGGCTGCCTTAAAGCAAAGTCAAATCTAAAATGTTGACAATGTACATTGATGGGGATGCCCTTTCTGTACATCCACTAATCAGACCAACTTAGCTCTGGGAGGCAGAATGACCTACCTTCTCAGCATTGGAGCGGATGCAGCGGATGAAAAATGGCTCCGCTTTCCCCAGGGTCTCCAGTAATTTATTGAGGGAGTTCTGGAATGAGACATTCAATACACTCATTCTTCAAATATCACTATTTTGAGTTGCCTTTAGCAATAGCTTTGAATGTTCTTCAGTCATGTTGTTCAAATGGACAAAAACACCCTACACACACTGTGCGTTTGATGGAGAGTGAGAGCACAAAGGGGTGCACACCCTGATCATACCTGGCACTGACCACGGGGCTGCCCAGAGATTGGTGTTCATAGGATAAAGCCAGATCTAGGAACTTCATACCACCTGATGCGATGCTGTCAAATGTGGTCACTCTGGTTGGCACAACGGTCCTTAGTACACTGTGTGTGTTTGATGATGATGATGATGATGATATTTTGGCAATAGCAGACCTTTCTCCTCTGAGTACAAGGCCTCTCTAGTCTTATGGCTAATCAAACAACAATTGATCTGATAGGGGGCCTTAGATGCCACCATTTCATCTCTTTTGTGTTAGTTTTTTCCTTTCTCTGCCAGAAACATCAAGACACCTTCACCTCTAATCCTTGGAGATACTCCAAACAATGGCAACAACTAATTGTGTAGCTTATGACTGACCTAGCGCAGCCTACCCCATAGGTGCTGACTGCCAGAAGGTCCTATTTTTTTGGTGACACAGGGCAGACCACAAGTGTCAGAAGATTGCATAAGAGCTAGGAGAATGAGCTGATCATCTATATCAGGGGTTCTCAAGCTTTTGTACTGGTGACCCCTTTCACACAGCAAGCCTCTGAGTGCGACCCCCCCCACACTTATACATTAAAAACACTTTTTAATATATTTAACACCATTATAAATGCTGGAGACAAAGCAGGGTTTGGGGTGGAGGCTGACAGCTCGTGACCCCCCATGTAATAACCTTGTGACCCCCTGAGGGGTCACTACCCCCAGATCTATATAGAGAATGTGCAAACAGGTTTAGGAAATAAACCAGAAGTCAGATCTGTTCAGGGATAGGTCCTCAGTGGTGTGCACTCACTGCATGCTCCATGGCATAGCAGCGGTTTCTGATCCTCTATGAAGGCTGAAATATCGATCTCTCTCCAGTTCACCCATTTACCTGAAACTGTGCACTTATGCTAGGTGGTTTCTTCTTTTTGTGTAAGTGTAAGAGGGATTTTGTAGTCCGATCATGCAGAGTCATGCTCACTATAAGCTTCAAAGACTTGGAGTCCAGCAAGTTCTAGAACAAAGAGATTTGCCGTTTTCACTCAGTCAATATACATCTATATAAACTGTGATCACACTTGTAATACGGAAAATGGTTGAAGCCCTCAGTGAATCTCATGATTTTTATTTTAAACCTAAATCATTCTCTTCCAAATACCAAAACCATTTCTTCCTCAAGGACAGGAAAACACACAGCCTCCCCCCAATACTTCTGCCCCTTGTGGGCTAGTCAGTGGCTCTGCACATGTGCCATCTCCTCCCATATCCTAATGCAGGTAGGTTCATCCACAACTAGTCTCCACTGCCTGGATGAATCACAGATGATCTGTGAACTCTACTTGAGCTCCAGAATTCAGTAGGTTTACCTCAGATGTAGTATCTAGAAAAGAGTGTTCCTGGCTTCTAGGAACACTGAAATGTGCTTTCTCCACATATTTAGCTATTCCATAAGCCTTCCAGTTACATGCACATCACTTTACAGAAAGAGGATTCAAGAAATATTTCCGTAACTCTTCAGATAAAAGAACAAACTGTACCTATACAGCAAACTCATCTTTTGGATGTGAAAGGGAGATGAACACTTTTTTGTCTTCTCGAACAGTTTTCCTGACGCACGATGCATATTCATTACTTGCAAAACCCAAGACATCATAAAATGTGCTGAATAAATTTACCTTGGGAATGATCTGCTTTTGTTTGGTACCTCTACTCTTCCTGTTAAAATATTAAAGATTGTTTAAGAAACAATACATAATATGATTTTTGTTAGTTCAGCGTGTTAGCCATGCCTTGCAAATTAGACCACGCTAAGATGCAGAGCAGAAGAGAATGAGTGCAACAGCTTCAGGAGATGTTCATGCATACATAGGAGTTCCTTATAACTGATTAATGCAGGGACTGCAAGCGACTTTGCAAGGAGACTGTTTTGCCAATTTCCAATACCTGCAGTACTAGCAAAAAGGAAATGTTTTGTCTACAAATAAAATTCACAGCTGTTAGAGAAATTTTAATTGGTGCATATGCTGTATTTGCTTTAAAAAATAAAACAAAAACAAAACACATGCTATTAGTCTATACAACCAACTGTACAGTCTTTGGAAGTCTCCTTATCACACTTATGTACTGCCAAAAGGCTATCTCTGGTGGTCCCAGCATCACTCTGTGAGAGCAGGGAGCTGTTCACAGCTGAACAGCACATGCCAGTTAGGAATTCTGAGGCCTCACTAATGGGATCATCTCCAGGACTTCCTAGGCTAGGGCACAAAGATACCAAATGGAATGAGGCAGTGAATTGGAAAACGAATCCCTCGGGAATGGGGCTGCATTTCACTCCCTGCTAATTCCTGCAGTGTTAACCCTTTGGTGTAAGGTGTGTCCCAGATCAGTGTCAGGCAATTAATATCCCCTTATTATGCAACCTATTATAGATTCATTTTCATACATAATTACACCTGACAGTTAAAGACACTGGATCTAGGAATGTATGTATTGTTAGCCTATGTCCTGCACTTTGGGAAACTATTCACTTCCTTATCTTCACAGATGCTGGAACTAGGGGGGCTGCTGCACCCCATGCCTTAAAGCGATTTCCATCATATACAGGATTTATAGTTTGGTTCAATGGCACTCAGCACCCTCACTATAAAAATTGTACTTATGTTGTGAAACTTGATTTTCTATACAATTTGGTGTTTGGAGGCCAGTTGGTATCAAAAGCAGAATTTAGCATTAGCTCGTGCAAAGGAAGCAATGTAACATTCTCTGCAGCCACTACAGGTAGTGCACTTTTACAGAGGAAATATTTTGCTCAAAATTTCTGTTTTGTTTAAATTAATCTTAAGAGCGGCTTGCTCTACTGTCACAAAAATAACCATTTTGTTCTGGACTGTAATAACTGCTTCATTATTGTTACACTTGCAAAGCAATGCCCAGAGCACCAAAACTCACAGAAAATGGAAGTGAGGTTGCTGAAGTCGACTGAGTGACCGAAGCAGCCTACAGGGATCTTCACCCTGCCAGGGAAGTCCTTTTATGCTCTTGATGATTTGGTCATGCAAGTCACTAAACGATCCACAGCCAGACAAAGACAGCCATGAGGGAGAAAACAAGGAGATAAAAAGGAAGTCCCATCACCCAGTATGTTCTAAACAGCAGGTCCATCCAAGGCTACTTTACCCTAAACATGAACATTTCTGGAAGAGAAAGTGCTGGCGTGACATATCAATAAGTGCCTCCATGTTTTAAATATCAGGGTCAAGTGTCAAGTTATTTTCTAGGCCTAGTGTCCATTTGATGCACGCTTTTGGGTCATCAATTCTGAATGCACTGAGGATCACAGCTTTTCACCAATAGAAGTCAACACAGTCAACAAGTCCTTAATGCGATGTCCAAGGAAAACTCTGCAAACAAATAGCTAGGAGCAAAATGACCCAAAAGTGGGAATTCCTCCCTTGTAGAGAAATACAATTTTAAATAGCTTAACATGTGCAAAGAAGCTATTCTGTGTGCTATTTGAATGGTCTTTAGAGACAATATTTGAGACTTTTTTGCACTTAATCTAGCAATAAATATAAATATTTCTTTGAATAGCTTCAATATGTCTGAATGTTACAGTATGTCTGCTTAGCACAATCTCATGAAGAAGTAGACCAGAAAGCTAGATGTTGCAGGATTACTTGAAACTGCATCAAAGTGAAGTTTTACTTCTCCCATTTCCAGTTGAAGTTATTTTTTTAAACTCATGTTTAGCTTTTAAAAGTCAGCCTGGGATGGTCTCTAATTAGTGGTTCAATCAATCAGTTTAACCATGCACCATGCTTGGGAGTGTCACATCTTGGCAAAAAACTTACCTTCTTTACTTTCCAGAGAGGCACAAACCAAAAATATAACAGAAGTGTAAGAAGTCACTTCTGACCATAAAATGCCATCGCCATTCTAAGCTGCTCAGTGAAGCAGCACCAACCATTTTTTAAAAAGGTATTCATTCATTGTCTCTAGTTCCTTTGGCAGTTCTTTTTAAGAAAGCTGTTAATTTTTTTTTCATTAAACTATCTAAAGGAAATGAGTGACACATGGCTGATAAGTTTTATTGGCCTACTAAGAGTTCAGTGTGGACTTCACTTGCGCTTGGCTGAAAGTGTCCAATTTGCTATGAACCAGTTATTTTAGGATGTGTAACACTCTCTGAGGCTTGATTTCTGCCCTGACCATGCTCAGAAGGTGCATCTGCCCAGGAATGTGCCTCCCTGGTCTCCAACTACAAAGTCTTCTCACTTCTACTTACTTCTTGCTTTCATAAAAAGCAATGATGTCTTCAAAAGCATTTATATCGAAATCCTCAGAGCAATCAAATGAGAAATCAAGCACTGAGCAGCTGCAAAAGGAACATAGAATCATAGAATATCAGGGTTGGAAGGGACCTCAGGAGGTCATCTAGTCCAACCCCCTGCTCAAAGCAGGACCAATCCCCAATTAAATCATCCCAGCCAGGGCTTTGTCAAGCCTGACCTTAAAAACTTCTAAGGAAGGAGATTCTACCACCTCCCTAGGTAGCGCATTCCAGTGTTTCACCACCCTCCTAGTGAAAAAGTTTTTCCTAATATCCAACCTAAACCTCCCCCACTGCAACTTGAGACCATTACTCCTTGTCCTGTCCTCTTCTACCACTGAGAATAGTCTAGAACCATCCTCTCTGGAACCACCTCTCAGGTAGTTGAAAGCAGCTATCAAATCCCCCCTCATTCTTCTCTTCTGCAGACTAAACAATCCCAGTTCCCTCAGCCTCTCCTCATAAGTCATGTGTTCCAGACCCCTAATCATTTTTGTTGCCCTTCGCTGGACTCTCTCCAATTTATCCACATCCTTCTTGTGGTGTGGGGCCCAAAACTGGACACAGTACTCCAGATGAGGCCTCACCAATGTCGAATAGAGGGGGACGATCACGTCCCTCGATCTGCTCGCTATGCCCCTACTTATACATCCCAAAATGCCATTGGCCTTCTTGGCAACAAGGGCACACTGCTGACTCATATCCAGCTTCTCGTCCACTGTCACCCCTAGGTCCTTTTCCGCAGAACTGCTGCCTAGCCATTCGGTCCCTAGTCTGTAGCTGTGCATTGGGTTCTTCCGTCCTAAGTGCAGGACCCTGCACTTATCCTTATTGAACCTCATCAGATTTCTTTTGACCCAATCCTCCAATTTGTCTAGGTCCCTCTGTATCCTATCCCTGCCCTCCAGCGTATCTACCACTCCTCCCAGTTTAGTATCATCCGCAAATTTGCTGAGAGTGCAATCCACACCATCCTCCAGATCATTTATGAAGTTATTGAACAAAACCGGCCCCAGGACCGACTCCTGGGGCACTCCACTTGACACCGGCTGCCAACTAGACATGGAGCCATTAATCACTACCCATTGAGCCCGACAATCTAGCCAACTTTCTACCCTTATAGTGCATTCATCCAGCCCATACTTCTTTAACTTGCTGTCAAGAATACTGTGGGAGACAGTGTCAAAAGCTTTGCTAAAGTCAAGAAACAATACATCCACTGCTTTCCCTTCATCCACAGAACCATGTATAGAACCTAAATATTGTATGGAAAGGTAAATATGCAGAGACAGAGGAATGATCAGAACTAGCTCTGTAAGGAATCTGCTCTGTAAGGAATCTCCCTGCTCCCAACCACTGCATTTTCAGTGATCACTGCCATACTCCTAGAAATAAAGGCTACAAAAGTATGGGGACTTGTATGGATTCTTCAGTTTTCAGGGTCCAACAGCACAGGAAAGAATGTACAACATAGAAAGCAACATACAGTAATTACAGATGGAGAGTTTAGAAACTTAGTGGTAAGGCTAGGTTCAGAGTTTACATCAGTGATATTTGGTAGCACTGTTTCTTATTTAACAACCAGCTGGAGCATCTCCTTAAAAAGACTTTATAAACAATTCTTTCTTACACGCAGACAGATCTTTATTTTCCTTCCTTTCTTCAGAGCATTTCAAGTAAAGTAGAATATATGCGTTTATCTGCTCCTTATTTCCATCTGAAAAAAGACTTTTCTGGTATCCCAGCCAGAGGCTGGGAAATTGGATTATATCTGGATTAATACTTCAAATTGGGAACAAGTAGGAAAAGTGGATATGTTCCAGAAAGCAAAATCTTAAAATTCCATAGCAGTAACAGAATGAGAGAAAGTTGACACAGAAGTGATATCTAGACAAGAGAGAGCATATAGACAGCTCCAGTTTTCTTCACAGTGTACTTTTGCATCACATCGGTATCCTATGCTGCCAAATCCCTGGGTCAAGGACTGTCTTATTTAGATATTTCTATAGTACCTAGTACAAGAGGACCCTAATCCTTAATTGAGGCCTCTAGGCACTACTGTAACACAAATAATTAGACTGCATGCTCAGAGGTGCAGGGACTGCATCTTCCACAGTGTCTGGAAAGTGGCTAGCAAATGGAGGGTGCTACTGTGTATAAGTAACAAAACTCATCTAGGTTCCCTGCCCAACACCTTGGATCTTGTTTACTGAATCCTTCACAACAAGGCAACGTTCCCTCTGTTCCTTTTCTCCATGCTGCTCTCTATGCATGAAGCTACAGTAGAACCTCAGCATTACGCACACATGGGGGAAATGGAGGTAGGTTGTAACTCTGAAATGTTCGTAACTCTGAACACAACGTTATAGTTGTTCTTTCAAAAGTTTACATCTGAACATTGACTTAATACAGCTTTGAAACTTTACTATGCAGAAGAAAAATTCTGATTTTAACAATCTTAATTTAAATGACATTTAAATGAAACAAGCAAAGAAACAGTTTCTTTATCTTATGAAATCTTTTTTTCTAAACTTCCCTTTATTTTTTCTGTTTTTAACGGTCTAGTTTACGTTTAACACAGTACTGTACTGGCGCTTTTTTTTGGCTTGTTTTTCCCGTCTCTTGCTGCTGTGTACATCCACTACCAAATGAAGTGTGTGGTTGACCGGTTGGTTTGTAACTCTGGTGTTCACAACTCGGAGGTTCTACCGTAATTCCCAATGACAGCACAGCATCCTCCCCACTGTCCTCTTCCAAATCCCTCCTAAACCCCACTTCTTCCACAGGCCCACGCACATTCATTCAACGTTATTCAGGCATCCTTGGCCTCTGAACATTTTAGAAGAGGGGTAATTAAAGATAGATATTCCAAGTGAACAGCTTATTCTGAGTCTCTCATCGCAATTTATACAGCCTAAGCATACTAAGTAGAGAGCAATTATGCCTCATCTAGCGAATCTCCTATTTTTTGTACTACTTCCTATTAATAAAAACAACAACTGGAAGAACTCAACACAATTGCCAAGATACTGAAAAAATAAATGAATTGTCAACCAAGCGTGTGGATAGCGGTGACAACATGGCCTGGCAGTGTAGGGCCCTTCCCCACAGGGCAAATTAACTCTTCCCTACTATCCTTAGGATACTGCCCATTGTTCTGTGTAAATGGCTCTGATTTAGAGGCCAAGCATATGTTTCTCACCGATAAACTTTTTCAACTGGTGTGTTTGCTCTCTGGAGTTCTCCCAGAGGAACCCGGGGTCCGTGACGCACCACACCTGTTGTGGAAAGTAAAGGACAGCGCTTGTTAATTTTGACAAATTTATTCACACAATGGAACATACAGCATTTCAATCACAACTGCAGAAATATACCTGAGGGTCTAAAGTTTTGCTTCAACTACAGCTGGCAAACTCATCTATTCAAAAAACTCTTAAGACTGAGTATTAATATTAAAGATGAAACAATCTAGTTTATAAAACTGGGATCTCAGTGGGGGCTTGGGAAGCCTGACAAAATGCCATTAAATAATCAGTGACAGGCAGACAATACCTGCTATGCATTAGAATTGCCTGCATCACAACTAGCTTTACAAAATATTTTATCATATTTCACACACTGTTTCTAAAGCATGCACTGGTGGCAACAGGCTTTCATGCTGGGTGTAGCCATAACACAGGGCTTAAAGGCAGGAATTCCTGACTTCTGAACTCAGGTATAACAACATCTATGCCCTTCTTGGCCTTGGACAAATTATTTAAACTGTAGGACACAGTTGCCCCTTCAGCATTAAGCTTTAATACTTTCTATCCTACAGATGTAAATCCGTTAGATCTATTGATATAAAGAACAGCAACTGCTTGTATTTAAAAATATTTCCAGAGTGGTTTCTGTGTGCTCAGTACCTGCAGTTTTCTGGGCTCTTTGACGTCCTGCTTCTGCGAAGACAGCCATCGCTCTAATTGCTGCCCGCAGAATAGCCCAGCGGAACACAGCCACTGGGTCCATTCCTATCAGCTCCCGAATGTAGGCACTGTCACTACTTCGCAGCAAAGCAACAATATCCGGTCTCATGTAATCCATGTTCTTCTCTCGGAAATCCTGCAGAACAGAATCACCAGGCCCGAAACAGTATATCAGAAAGGGTTCCTATGGAACTATGTTTGATTAAGGGGATATGTCAGCCTGAATAATTCTTAACATGGTCTTGGTCTTCACTCCAAGACTTTCACAAAAAAACTAATCTAAGTCTAGTGACACACCAAGTCTAACCCAGACCCAACAAGTTTTCTGTTTATACTGAATTGTAGGATAGGAAAGGGAAAAGGAAAGGAAAGGGCCTTTGGTGACTATTCAAAATCTACCACATACCTTTATCTGATATTTAACTTTCCCGGCAAAGTGCCGGATGATAAAAGCAGGTTCCTTCACTGGTGTCCCAACAAAGAATTTATTCTCCTCATGCTGCTGCTTGAACTTTGCAAGTAGGGTCTGGCTGGTGGCATGTGGGAAGCTAAGGACATAAAGTAGGAAACAGAGTGGGAAATATCAGCTTCTTGCACTCCAAGTATGAATGAAGGTAAGCCTGCTCATACAGAGAGGTGTGAGCTGGTACAAGTCCGAGATGTCACTAGCAGTGACAAACTGGATAACTATGCCCTATACAGGGGTAAGCAGCTTATAATCCCCGCTTTGGCACTTAGAGAGCTGAGTTACAGAGTTAACTTTTAAGCAGAAAGCAGTCCACAACAAAGCAGAATATTTAGAAACATCTATTGTACATATAGTTATTTCACACCCCCCTTCCGTTATCAAGCTTTGTAACAACTGGTACTAAGTAGCTATGTCTTACAGCACTTTCATAATTACATTCCACAGCCATGTGCTTCATACTAGCTCCATAATTACACAGTGAAAACTCCAAGTTTCGTTTACAGCAGCACTCAAGAACATCAACATACTGGCGTAATTTCTCAGAAAGGAATCTGATTTAGCTGTACACTGTACATACAAAGATCCCTCCCTCCCCTTAATTTGTTATCTACCATAACCATTAACTTCATCTATTTATAACCTTTTCCCTTATGACACACACAGCAAGTCTTGAGGAAGAAACTTGATACTTACTTGCTTTCTTCATCTAGCAGATAGAAGAGGCCAGTGGGCTTCTTGCTGATTAAGTGAATGCAGGTCACGTTATCTGTATAGTCAATATTGTGCCAAGCGATCCCTTCACTTTGATACTCCTCCTGTGCAACTCAAGAAAATTTCCATATCACCACAGCAGCCTGTCAAGCCCTGCTAACTAAACACGCATCCCACATCAGGGCTTCCTTAGATAGATACTGCCAGGTTCCAAGTTTGTTAGTTCATACAGGGGCAGTCAGAACCAGAAAAAAAAATTCACTTATAGATACTAAAGCATAGATTCTCTAAATAAAATATTAATTAATCTCTGTATGGTAAACTCCGTAAGCCAGGCAGACCAGGCCTACAAAACAGTGGGGAGTGAGACATGGAACCCATTTCTCTAAGGGCGATGGCGGATATGTCTTGCCTTCGGTAAGCATTGCCTTGGTTCAGAAGATTTGGAGTTTTGATTGATAAAGTTGTGCAAAGTACACCTCCACACGGTTTTGTGCCAAACAACCTTGCAGTCGCAGCTCCACAACCAGCTTTTCTTTATGCTGTGAAAGCCAGAGGCAAATTGGTTCGGAGATAATACACTTACAATTCTGAGTAACGTATTTACACCCCGGTGAAAAACAGAACCACATGTTTAAAAAGAGAGAAGCAGCAGAATGTGAAGTGGAGGTGCTTTCTACATGATGGATGTTAGAAAATGCATCCTTTCAATTGGGTGGAACTAAATCTGTCCAATTTATCTACTCTGTGATTTATATGCACAATACACTACAAAAAATGATATTTAAGTTCTATGAACAAGTCCCTACTCAAAAAAAGATATGCAAAGAATCCCCGAAGGAACCCATGCAGACAGAGATACAAGAAATGAATTACTTAAGGATTAAGGCTGTTTGGGAAAACAGAATTAGAAAAACAAAAACAGCATATAGCTATTTACTCTGGTTAGTCTGGATAACAATGCCTGTCCTAAATTATGATGCTGCTGGCTCTCTGCTGTGTTTACTTACGTTTGGGCAACTTTTTCCTTTACTTTTTTGCTTAAAGCTGTTTACACACTGTTCATAAGATACATAATACAGAGCAATTTATCCCTCATGCAGATTGACAATAGGACAAATTATTTTGTCATGATCTAGAAAAGTTTTTGTTTTTTGTTTTTTTCTAAAGCCAGCAGCAAGAAAACAAAGAAACAACAAGCCTAAGCCTAGGGACACAAGACCAGATTGTAATCTCGAATGCTGCACCACACAAAACACGTAAAATCAAATACCATGCACACACAAAGTGTACTAGCTGATTTTACAGGACACACAGCATGTAATTGATATGTATCCATGCATTAAGTACATTCTCTAACAACCATCAGGAGGGGGAAGCAATGAGAAATACTGAATATTTTAAATACTGAATGTGTTAATGAGGACATTTAAAATGAGGAACAGAACAGAACAGAAGATGCAGCGTACCTTATTATTGGATGCTATTTCTGTTTCTGTGCTCTAGAGATTTCACAACTGAAAGATTAATAATTTTTGGTTCCAGACCCAGAACCAGTTAAAGCCAGAGCACAGAAAGATAAATCTCTATTATCCCATTGAGCAAACAAATGAGACTTCTCTCAAGCACTTTACTGCAGTTAAATACAAGTTAATAAAGAAACTGGACCCACAGGGAGACAGCTGGCTAGCCCCCTTTTATATAGTTAGCTTCTGAAGTCACAGGAATTGAGGAAACACCTGTACAGAGACTTCTTGCCAGCCAAGTTGTTACAGAAAGGTTAAAGACACAGAAAAGTTTACATTCTCTGTGGTAACCATAAAACACCCTCTTGCTTATACATAGTCTGGTTTACTATTATTGTATATGGCTTTTGTTCTATGTTTATTCAGAGCCTAGCACTGCGGGTGGGGGAAGGGTCCTGGTCCATGACTAGGGCTCCTACCTGCTATGGTAATAATAATGGCTTTTAATGCCTTCACATCTACATGCAATGTAAACAAATTATGGACATGCTGAGAAACATCACTTTGAATCTCCTCATTCTTATTCTCTCAGAATATCGGCCAGATTTTTTTTACATTTACCAGGTACCTCGTATTTAATAAAAATATGCCAGTGCATACATGTGAATCCAGTACCATAAAATAAATGCACATTGTGTGACTCCAGTGCCATATGCCCCAGAATGGTAATTTCACCCTATATGCACAAACCCAAAAGCATGACCCACCTATTTTAACTTGGATTAAGACTAATTCACTACAGGATACCCCAGGTACAAGCACCTAAATCAAAGTATTTATGAACGGATGAAATAATTTGAAACGAACCTCAACTGCTTTGCCAAACCTTTCCAAACTAATTCCCTTTTTGGCTACAGGAAGTTGATGAAGTTTCAGTCCCAAAATTTGTAATTTAGTTTCATTGTTATCTTGTGCTCGCCTCATCTATGTTGTATTCTGGTGTTGTAGCCCATCTTCTATTTAGACTGAGCTCTTGGAGGCCGCAGCTGTCTGTTGTGCATGTACAGTGCCTGGTACAATGGGACCCTGGTACCCAAATGGGGCCTCTACCAGAATACAAACACACTCCACAAAATAAACTAGGACCTGAAACAGGATTTTTAACTAAATAGTTTCACAACTATAATGTTACAGCGTAAGCTTTTTGGAAAGGGGATACTTTTAATTTTCTGCAGTGGTTAGGTGCTTTATAAAGCAAGACATATCAATACGTGAATAAAAGGGTTTATTATCCCATCCTTAAACTTTTGCTGGGAGATCATTCCTTCAACATGCGCTTTCTTACCTGTTCTAATTTGAAAATGTGTTGATTGAAGTAATACTGAAGCTGCTCATTTGCATAATTTATGCAGAACTGTTCAAAACTGTTGGTTTCAAAATCTTCAAATCCAAATATATCGAGCACACCAATGGACAAGCACTAAGAAAATGATACAGAAATCCTGTTAGGTAGGCCATCGTGAAAGTGAGCTAATCATACAATTACAGTCGTGGTTGTTGACCATGCACTAAGCATGAGTAATAGTGTCTATTCCAATATGACTGACATGTTTAAAATTTTAACGAACACTTTTCAAGATGATAGAAGATCGTTGCCTTTATGACACCTATGTTGAAATCCCAGCTCTAGTGAAGTCATTGAGAATATTACCACTAACTTCAACTGGGCCAGGATTTCACTCCAGATATTTGAGCCTACTGTCTTATTGGGTGATCTTTGGTAGCGTTATGTGCACAAGTGCAATAGCTGAGTTTAGAGGGTATTATTTCTGGTGAAGAACTTACTGTAACAGATTCTTCCATATCCTTCTTATTAAGAAGCGCATGATTAATTCGCAGAACAATCCAGTCAAACAGGGCACTGTACAGTGACTTTGCCATTGAATCACGAGCTGTTATAGCCTGCAGATAAAAAACAGTTCATTAAGTTGGCCTGAAATATGAGGACTTTCCTACAGTGGTGCAGTGTCAGAAAAAATAAGATTACTCCACTGTTGAACCTTTCTCTGGCACAGTATAAGGGCTTTCAGTGCCCTAGCTTTGGTTTAATTTGTTTTTATTTTAACATTCATTTGTATAGACTCACTAAATGTATAATATATAACTTTTTCCACGAGCTGACAATGGGATTTTGGCCATGTCTATTAAAAATATGTATTTAAGTGAATAAAGTAAAAATCCCACACCAATCCAACAACATGATATTCACATGTTATTCACAGCTCAGATGTAATCAGGGGCTATTTTCTCGTTAGTGATTTTAAAGAGTAAGAAAAGCCCAAGACAACTGTTCGAGCATTTTTACCAACAGATTCACAATGCAGGTCAGCTATAGGTAAATGGCCAAGTTCCTTCTTCTAATGCCTTTAGACACTCACCTCACTGAGACTATATGGCAGGATAAGTTTGTCATTAGCAGTCACCGTTTTTCTTTTTGTCAGTACTTCCACTAAAATTTCTCGTTTGACCTTCACACAAAAAGCAAGAAAAACAAGAGTTACTGACAACCTTAAATGTTAGCTACCTGACCAACAGCAATATGGTGACAGCAGTAGTTACTAATTCCTCAGATACCGAAGTCAAACCCTTAGGACAACTACAGCTGTGGTTGAATAAGTTTTACATGCAGTTAGGATTGATTTGTGTGGTGGAAAGGCCCCAGTGCTGACAAGCTAAGCTCTACTTCTCTGCTCCTGATACCGAGCTGAAGAGCTAACAGAGTAACCAGATTTTACCATTCCCATCTTTTGGGTTGTATTTTACCCCCTTTATCTCTCCCTATTCCCAAAAAAGTCACTCACAGCGTGCACATTCCTAGTCAGTATAGCAAGCTGGCTCCCTTCCCCAAGAAGATACCCCTACAATACTCCTATGCCAGTTCTGGGGCATGCTGAACTTGAGCAACAAAATGCTCCCAAAAAGTTATTGAGGCAGACCGTGACAGTGGTTTAATGTTTATGGAACACACTAATGGCAAAACTCTACCTTTAGAAGCTGAGAGAGGGTGTCCAATACTTCTGGGGGTCCCACTTCCAACCCTTCATCCCGACCTGTGGCTCTCTTCTTGTAGGTAACGTTGCCCAAGTAAAGAATAGCTGAGAGTACTGAAAAGATCCTGAAGAATAAAAACAATAGTGACTTTTTTTAAATGTTCTAATTGAAGTTAACAGGTTAATACAGCCAGAATGCATAACAGAAACACAGCCACATCTACTTGAAGAGATGTGGACAACACAACTGGCTTAGAGCAGCCCACAAAAGTAGCCCTCTACTTTCCCTGTTTTGTAATGGGCTTAGCAAAGTAAATATAGTTTTGACGTCTTACAAATTAGCACACACCACACCATTCTGTTCATAATGCATTTTTACAGCACAGATAGCAATACAGACTACTTCGCATCAATTTCCCTGCAATATATGAACACTAACCTGCTGTCTGCAGAAAGAGGCTAAACAATTCTACTTACTGTTTTTTAGTTGCTGGAAGAAAGCCAACCATCTCCATGGCTTGTTTTAATCTTTCAAAATCATGGCGCAGATCTTCCCCGTCTTCTATTTTCAAGTTATGCTACAGAAAAGCCCCACAATAATTCAGTTCACATAAACACATTGAACAACAGAGGTGCTGGCACAACTCTTATGCAAGCACTCTAATGAAGGAAGATGAACCATCCAAAGTGCAGGCCTGAAGCAACTTTTGTTTTGCTCTGGCAAAGTCCAGAATTTCGTTTATTTCAATTTTCTTACAGCCACTGCAAGACTAAGCTCTTACTTCAAATGCATACTCCGTCTTGTTTCCCCAACCACTCTCCAGCTGAATGATGCTATAAGCACAATCAACAGTCACCTGAGTCTTCAAACGGAAAGTGCAGTCTAATTACTGATATTGAGGCTGAGAACATCTCTAAAATCGTTCTACAAAGGGAATTTTATGACATGTCAATATGGTGCTCACAGGTTCGTCTTTAGGACCTGCCGAGATCTCTAATATGGGGCCCACAAAGAATCATAGAATATCAGGGTTGGAAGGGACCTCAGGAGGTCATCTAGTCCAACCCCCTGCTCAAAAGCAGGACCCATCCCCAATTAAATCATCCCAGCCAGGGCTTTGTCAAGCCTGACCTTAAAAACTTCTAAGGAAGGAGATTCCACCACCTCCCTAGGCAACGCATTCCACTGAAGCATGGACAAGTTTGGTGAGGGTTAAATCTCATCCACAGAGAGAAGAGTAATGAGTGGTTCATACCATGATTTGTGCTGTTGGTGCTCATGTTGCTGCCTAGCTAAGAAGCAATGTTTTGTCAAAAAGCCACCTTTGCCATTTGAACTAGTTTCTAGATAGAGAATCATCACAGGACACAAGAGGAAACAAATATTCTCTGCTCTGGTGTCCTTTATCACTACAACACCTCAAAGAGGGACACAGCATCTTCATCACTGAAGTTACACACAGAGTACCAACGTTTACCTGATTGAGGTAGAAATAATCTTCAGGCTGCTTGAGGTGAAATTCTTTACGTTCTTCCTCACTGACTCCAAGTAACAAATAATAAAACACATGGTAGTTCCTATAGAGTGAAACATATTTCTACTTAATGAAGATATGATATTGGTTTCTCTTTAAGCCTTACATGCTTCCAAATGGATAAAAAGGCACCTTTGCCATAATTACTACATTACATATCATTAGTGACACACACACAGTGTTTAGAAAAAAAATCCCAAGGAAGAAAATTACTCATCCTCTCATTTGTTCTTTATTATTAAAGTAATAAATAAAGAATTGTACATCTATTGTAGAGAATTTACTTAGAAAAAGTAAAAGTGCATAATCTGTTTTCCCAGAATGTACATCCAGATAAGCAGCACTGGTTCGAGAAGAAGAAACCTTTATATGAAATCTCAAAATGGCTTAAGTATTTCCTCCTTCTGGGTCCACTGTCATAAATTCATTTGTATGTAGCAGTGTCCGAGTGCACAAAGGGAAGGTGCTTAAAGGTGACTTGCAAAGGGAAAAGAACTGGGCTGGCGTCCTTTTTGTTTTTATGATGTCTGGAAAACTAGTGTCAAGAAACAGCATTTTAACTTCAACTACTAGTTAACATGTTGGATAAAGAAGGTCTTTGTACTCCCACTCCCATTATCATACAGCTCACAAGTGATCCGAGACAGTTCTTCCACCAAAACCAGGCTTGATACTACAGATATTTAAGGTAAAATAAACCCCAAACAAGCAGAGAAGTTCTCTGGAAAACCTTCAGGACTTCTATATAAGTCATAGCAGCAAAAAAAAAAAAAAAAAAAAAAAAAAAACCACAAACAAAAAACAAACCAATTTGTGAACAACTTTGTGCGGGTCACCTTTAAAACGTTTAATGTCTATTAGCTCTAAGAAATACTGGCACCATGACATGACTGAGCTAAATTTATTTTCATAACTCTAAATAATCCTTGTTATCTGACCAGGACTGGCAACCATCATGCTAGGAGTATATTTCTAGAGAGCACTGATCAGTACAGATTTAGCCAGTACTCATTCAGGTGCAGTCCAGCCTTTTGACAGCTACACAAACTGCCGATGACCTGCCTCCATGAACCAGTAATTCACCCCAAACTCTTCTCATTGTGATCTACTCTCTTGTCAGGAGAATTAGACAATTGTGGAATTTCTTTTATATCAAAAAAACTGTGCTTAGAAAGGTGAACATCACTGATTGTGGGAGACACAATCAAACAGATAAAACAAAATACGAATCTCCTCTTACCTTTCATCCTTCTCCTGAGAGACAAGGCGAGATTTTTCAAGCAGATATTTTTCAACAACAGCCCTGCAATCCCCCAAAAGAAATAAAACATGAATGGGGCAACACAGTCAAATAGAGCATCTGGATATTAGACACGAAAAAGCAACTAGCTACAAGTGAGTTTATGAAGATTTCAGATGCCCTAGAGCTCAGGGTAGAATGGCCTCGTTGTCACCTCTGCTAGCCTGAGACGAAAAAACTCAGTCATATTGTGCTGGCTTTGAGAGGATACAATGAGAATGCTTGAAATGGGCAGCTACCCTGAGGAACATTTATCTTTTTGGTGCTTTATCTTGGTAGATATGAATAGAAAAACATTAAACCAAGATTAACTGTTGCTGTAAAACCATAAATACTGTACACAACTTGATTTTACCACTAGAGCTGCTTATCACTTTAGGGACTCAAGCAAAGGCCACAACATGCAGAGAGAATATAACAGAAACACTGTTGCCAGACTTCCTGAATTTGCTGGCCCACACTGGACCACCCCACCAGCCACAGAGGGAGGCCAGAAAGCAGGGGAACTCTATGTTGGAAACTGTATGGCGAGTAAGCAACAGAACAATCTACTCTTCCACAGGGGATACAAATGGACAAAGAATGAAGCCAGAGCTGAAGTAGCCTTTTCTCATGCTGGAGACAGAAAACAAATGAATTCACATGGTACCAATCTCCTGAGTTGGGGTGACTTCATCTGTAAAGATGCCAGATTTATCCAGAATAATAATCAAAGCACTGAAACAGAGTGGAGGCTTGTTGTTCATCTCTGAAGTGTTTAAGAAACAGCAATGATATAAATAAGACTTTTCAATGGGACATTGCATTGAAACCCCAGCAACAGTTAACTGTTACAATTTCAGTACCTGGAATAACACGGACAGGTTTGCGGCATAGACCAGAACTCCTTTTTAATGTTCTAAGCTATCTCATTCCACCTCATGAAAGCAGAACCTTAATGTGTTTACAGAAATGTGTGGTGTGACGCTGCTACGTATTCTGCATACATACTACAAAGTTTACACACCAAGACAGAAACAGATTTCAGCGTATGACATTAGATGGATAATTAAGTGCAAAGACATCATATAGGAGGCAATTATTGGACAAAACCTATTACTTGTAATGAAAGATCCAGTATAACATCTAATTGTTGCTGTAGTAAATAACCTTTAATCACTTCGTACAACTGATATAAAGTTACTCCACTTTTGGATCGGAGCACTCCTAAAGAAGAACCTGCAACATTTAATGTCTATTGCAGAGTTCAAGTTCTATTTAGACACCATCATATTGATTTTTTTAATGCGTTTTGTAACTACGATGCCCCAGCTAAAATGAATCTACATTTGGGAACATTTTTTTTTTTTTTTAACCAACACACATTGAATTCTCCACTCCTCTTCAGCTACATTAAGCCCAAGTAATAGCTAATGCATGTGTACATAGTTTTAACTACCTTGTTTAGTGTCATTTTCTTCTGCACCTGTCTTTCAACTGGTGTGTGACTTCTCTAAAAAAAACAAAACTTCCTCACTTCTATTTCACTTCTCCCCAAACTCTCTTCAAATAGTAGATTTGAAACTATTTTAAATTACAACATGGAGAGGACAATGGAACAGCCACCGTTTAGCAGGAAATTAAATATACAGTGACAATCTTAAGAACTGCCACAGTGGGTCAGACCAACGGTCCATCTAGCCCAGTATCCTGTCTTCTGACAGTGGCCAATGGCAGGTGTTTCACAGGGAATGAACAGGACAGGTAATCATCAAGTGATCCATCCCGTTCCCCATTCCCAGCTTCTGGCAAACGGAGGACAGGGACACTGCAGAGCATGGTTTTGCATTCCAGCTATCCTGGCTAATAACTTCATGGAGGACAGATCCATCAATGACTATCTAGTTCTTTTTTTAACCCTGTTGTAGTCTGGGCCTTCACAACATCCCCTAGCCATGAGTTCTGCAGGTTGACTGTGCCTATTCATTTAATTTGGTGACCCCTAGTTCTTGTGTTATGAGGAGTAAACAACACTTCCTTATTTACTTTCTCCACACCAGTCATAATTTTATAGACCTCTATCATATTCCCCCCTAGTTGTCTCTTTTCCAAGCTGAAGAGTTCCACTCTTACTAATCTCTCCTCATATGGAAGCTGTTCCATACTCCTAATCATTTTTGTGGCCCTTTTCTGTACCTTTTCCAATTTTAACCAGTTACTGATCCATGAGAGGACCTTCCCTCTTATCCCATGACAGCTTACTTTGCTTAAGAGCCTTTGGTGAGCGACCCTTGTCAAATGCTTTCTGAAAATCTATGTATACTCTCTCCACTGTATCACTCTTGTTCACACGCTTGTTGACTCCCTCAAAGAATTCTAGTAGATTGGTGAGGCACGATTTCCTTTTACAAAAACATGTTGACTCTTCCCCAACAAATCATGTTCATCTATGTGTCTGACAGTTCTGTTCTTTACCATCGTTTTAACCAGTTTGCCCGGTACTGAAGTTAAGCTTACCGGCCTGTAATTGCTGGGATCGCCTCTGGAGCCTTTTAAAAATATTGACATCACATTAACTATCTACCAGTCATCTGGTACAGAAGCTGATTTAAGTGATAGGTTACATACCACAGTTAGTAGTTCTGCAATTTCACATTTGGGTTCCTTCAGAATTCTTGGATGAATACCATCTGGTCCTGGTGACTTACTGATGTTAAATTGATCAATTTGCTCTAAAACCTCCTCTAATAATACCTCAATCTGGGATAGTTCCTCAGATTTGTCACCTTAAAAAAATGGCTCAGGTGTGGGAATCTCCCTCACATGCTCATCCATGAAGACTGATGCAAATAATACATTTAGTTTCTCCGCAATAGCCTCATCTTCCTTATGTGCTCCTTTAGCATCTCGATCGTCCCCACTGGTTGTCTAGCAGGCTATTTCTGATGTACTTAAAAAAATTTTTGCTGTTACTTTTTGAATCTTTGGCTAGCCATTCTTCAAATTCTTTTTTGGCCTTCCTAATTATATTTTTACAGTTCACTTGCCAGAGTTTATGCTCCTTTCTATTTTCCTCAATAGGATTTAACTTCCATTTTTTTTTTTTTTTTTAAAGGATCCCTTTTTGCCTCTGCTTCTTTTCCTTTGTTGTTTGGACAAAATCTTAACTTGTATTAATTACATTGTTAATTGTATTACTAATTTAAACTCTTATTAAAAAGATGGCTCTGTAGGGATATATTCAAATGAAATTAATTATCTTGACCAATGTGGCCTAGCAGACAGAGCACTGGACTGACTCAGCACATCTGGCCCTACTTCCAGCTCTGCCAGTAGCATACTGGGTAAGCTTGGGCAAGCCACTTCCTCTGTGTGCACCTCAGCAAACTGGGGATGAGACGGATACTGACCTCTGACCTACTGAGGAAAAGTACTAGGTATTGTTTTTACGTGGGCTATGAAAAATCCAAACAAAATTAAGTTATGTATCTTTGAAATCACCACCCACAGAAACAGATCATTCACATATGTGGAATGCTTAAATGAAAAGCTATTTCAGACTCTATCAAGTCTGCACAAAACTTTAAGAACATACAGTTTATCTCCGGAAAGAACTTCATGCCATACTTACCCTCGGACAATACCATTCTCCAAATAGTTGACTTGAATGAATTTTCCAAAACGACTGGAGTTGTTGTTATGTGCTGTTTTTGCATTTCCGAAAGCCTGTAACAAAGAACAGGGTGAGTCTATATTTTCATCAGTGAAACAGAGTAAGCTGGTACATAGCTTCCACTGTTCATTGTTTATCCAACTACTGGTTGGCACTAAACACCCAAAATCCTAATGAAAGAGCAAGATGCATGTGCTATAAGAATGAACAGTTGCTAAGACTCCTTTCTTATTTGTTATATATCAGTACATTTTGCTCAGATGATATTTCAGGATTTGAGGAAGGGGACACTTAAATTTATTAGAAATTACTTTAATATAGAACACGAACAGCCAAGATTAAAAAAAGCTTAACAAAGGAAACCACAGTTAAAACAGCCTGAATTCATTAGAAAGCAAGTATGACCTTAGAGAAGGATCTTGTATAGGGGAAGAAAGCTGCAACTACCAAGGAAGTACCTCTCCGTAGTCAAAACCACAAAGTGAGCAAGCTTCCTGTTTCCAAAAATGAATCCCACCCTCTATGTTACAAAGTAATTTCATATTTTCTCTTTAAAGACAAAGCAAAAGTCTGTTTTGCAAAGTTAGCCTATTTGAATTCTGAGGGTTAATCAAACTAATCTTGTATGAAAAAACGGAAGTTCACAGATATGGCTTTTGTTAGCAGAAATTCATCTTGGAATTGCTCTCAGAGTGAACTGGTCCTTTCAACATTTTTTCAACTAATGAGTGAATTTTAGGTTCATTAGTATTTGTCATGAAGAGACTTGCATTAGCAGCTTTCAGGAGTAGATTTCAGTCTGACAGTCTAAAATCTCTCTCCAGAGAAACAATAATTAGCTGCTAGAATTTGTTTCCTCTTTTCTCACTTTAATGAATAACTTTCCCCAGAGTCAGAGAAGGATGGAAGAGGAACAACAAATACTGTAGCCATGACACTAAAGACAGCAGATCTCTACCTCCAATGCCTCTAACACAGGAGTTCTCAAACTTCACTGCACCACAACCCCCTTCTGAGACCCAAAATTATTACATGACCCCAGATGGGGGGACCGAAGCCTGAACCTGCTCAAGCCCCACGGCCCTGGGTGGGGGAAGATGTAGCCCAAGGGCTTCAGCCCCAGACAAGAGGCCTGTAACCTGAGCCCTGCCACCCAGGGCTGAAGCTCTTGGGCTTCGGCCCTGGGGCTCAGGCTTCAGCCATGGGACCGAGCAAGTCTAAGCTAGCCCTGGTGACCCCATTAAAACAGGGTCACAACCCACTCTGGGGTCCTGACCCACAGTTTGACACAATGACATGTCTGTTCAGCTTGGCATGCCCCATCCGCAGGGTTCCAATTTAAATGTCATTAACCCACCTACTCAAGCTCTGCCTGTATTGCTGTTACAGATCATAGATCAATTTTGGCCTAGAACCATTTGAACAACCTTCCCTCTGTGGGCCAGTTTATGGACCCGACAGCAGCACATTTACTTGACCTTGATAGCCAGACTTTCAGTTTGAAATATTTCAGCAGCAATTTTATTGCCTTTAGCCTCAGGGGAGTTAAGATATAAAATGTGAGAATACCAGCCTGCCTTCAATTAATTTTCTGCCATACACTTCACGGGGTTTCATCCCTCTCACTGGACTCTACGGAAAACTCCTGACTGGCAGCCCTCCTACAGTAGCCTGGTGGAAGAGCCAAAGGGTTAATTTAGGAGTAGCTGAGAGCAGGAAGCTAGGGATGGTCATTTGGAGATGAGCTTTCTGGAGTGGGGGTTCCTGGGATGAGCAATGTGTATATGGAATGAGCAGGTGGAAAGGATGTGTATGAAAGGTGTGTGGAATAGATATGGTGCACATGGAATGGGTGAATCTGAGAGCCGAATGAGTGGCTATATCTATGAAAAGTAGTGGATGAGTGGGTGCAGAATTAGAGGCTGCACAACTGAAAGGAAGTAGATGCAGAAAGAATTTTGTCTGTGGAATGCATGTGTAATGAGTTGGGATAAAGTGAAAGAGGGTGTGTCATATGTGTGGAGTGGGTAATTAGGATAAATAGGCAATATGTATTTACAGATATATGTACTTTATGCAAATTAATGTAAATGACCACACATTTATTTAAAAAGGAATCTGCTAGGTTTTGTCTCCAAGAGTTGGAAGGTATTGACTCCCTTTTGTTGTAACTGCCACACAATGTTAAGACTTTAAGATGCATTCCGTGCCAGGCAGTCTCTCTGTGGAATCTATACCCTAGAAGTGCCCATGGATTTCATGATTATTCAGGTTATGATGGCTCTGGGATGCATAGTCTGCCAAAAAAATAGGAGGTTACATACTGTAACTGGAGGTTCTTCAAGATGTGTGATCCCTATCCGTATTCCACACAAGTGGAATAAACTAGGGACCATCACTTGAAGAAGAAGGATGTGTTTCTGTGTTTTAATGGAGTGCACCAAATCTGAAGATACCAACAGCCCCAGCACAGGAAGAAATCATTACTGAAACCTCTGTTATCCTATACTTAAAGTTGTAAGTTGGGAATTCTTAACAGGAACACTTGCTGCGACTTAATAGACAGCACTGAAAACTGTTTAATGTTGCCATATCTCTAACATTTAATTGTGACTTTTTAAAATGTTTATCATTTTGTATTAAATCTTAATAAAGATCCTTTATACATTTCTTAAAAATAGCCAGAAGTCAAGACAAAAATCAAACCAAAGGTATTATAGCGGAGGTATATTTAAGGGGATCTTGTCACTTGATTAAAATGCACACAGAAATGACCTCGTGCAGTCAGTGTGGAAAGGCAGCAGTTTAGAAAATATTACACCTCCAAGTGTGAACTTTATCTGCAGAAAGTTCTGCCACAAGCATTTCTCATGCAAACTTCAAGCAGCATCAGTTATGAATTCCCAGATGAAATTTGTTTCCTAATACAACAAATCCATGGAATGATTTCACCGAAAGGCCATGTATGACAGCACCCTGAAAATGACAGCCATAAACAAACCATTGGGACAGTTATGGCGTAAGCATCAATAGTGGCGCATTGCATCAATGCTAATCATGCTGTTTCGTTTGCAGTTCTCATTGGAATCCATACTTGTACTAGAGTACACTATACTGTTGCAGTTGCACTGTCCCACACTTCAGCACAGATCCCTGAAACAGTCTCTTCTGAGAAGATTTCTATGGTTTTCTGCTAGCTTTCTGAGAACAAACTAAGGCATTTGAACACACATGTTCAAGGACACATTTTCAGGATTGCAGTCAATGAATGTTTACATCCTTGTACATTTCATATTACACACCAGTGACTAGGATACTGTGCATTAGCTATGGATTTGATTACTGCTTTGCTTTTGTTATATCACCAGCATTCCTTAATGTATTCTTGTAACTACCACCTAACAAGTAATTCTCAATGTTATCTCTTTGATTTTACTCCACTCACAGGCATGGATCTCTGAGGGAACACGCAGATAACTCATTTTGGATATGTCTGGTATATTCAGAAAACCCTGGTTGATTAATCAATTTTATAGTTAATGGAACTGATGCCAATCCATAAATAGGAATTCCTGTGACATCAGAACAATGAACAATCCATGACACAAGAAGTTAAATCTGCCCCTCTCCACCAGGTATTGGCTTAGCTATGGCTTTCAAGAGAATGTCACAAATTACCTCTCATTTAGAGTAAAAAAAAAAAAAAATCAGCAGTATTAAACCTCACCAAACTGCAAACGAGGGAAGACCCCCTGTAAAGGATTCGTAGACCTACTCTGCAAAGAATCAACTACATGCAAAAAATTGGTCTTAAGGCTGTCAGTTTGCCACCTACTAAAAAATCCACAGTGTACTAGGTTTGCCCAAGTATAATCTATTTACAAGCAAGCAGACATCCTGGAGTTAATTAATAAGAAATCCCATAAGCCTTGTTTGCTAAAAGACTTTTTACTTATTACTCATGCAAGCAATGCATATGATTTAAAAAACTATCCAATGGCTCAGATGACCTCACCTCTGGTATTTAGTCTAAGCACATAGCAAATTCTCAAAAGATGATGTAAAATATATCTGTTTTATATACTCTTTGAAATGTGTTTACTGGTTTTGTCTCATTGTCAATTACACCCATTACTCCCTTTTACATATTCCAAATAGCTAAAAATTTCAAAATACTGAGTAATGTTTGACCTTGCACCCAAATCAGAAGCAAATACCACTTCAGCATGTTTTTTACCCCTTACGTCATAGTGCTCTATATCATAGAGAACAGGACTGAGCATTATTTACTGTATAATTTGGTGAGGTTACTAAAAACAAAAAGTTACATTTTCCTCTTAAAACCAGCTAGGCTGAACAATGTTTTAACAGGATTTACAGGTGCAAGCTACACCAAATTAAGCCAGGTCTAAATTAATTTAAGAGGGTCCACACACAAAGTTTCATCAATTTATCAAAGTCTATTTTTTTAATAATCACACCTTTAGTTAAAATAGTGCAATTTTGTGTGTGGACAAGGCCTAAATAAGTTTTAATTCACAGGTTTAGTTATTTCTGTGCAAGTCTGTGTGTGGACACACTTCTTTCGGAATAAAAGTATCCATACAGACTCGCACTGAAATAAGGTGTGTGAATTAATGCCAATTTAATTATTTCAGTGCAAGTTTGTGTGCAGACCCCAGGTAACTGAAAATAAGGGTCTGTAAAGGAAAACAATCCCTGCTCACAAAACCCCCCTGAAGTGAAAGTAACAAGAAAGGAAACCGAGACAGTCATAAAGTAGACACTGTGGTTGGCTATTAAAGCACATTTAATGAGGACTTGTAGAACCACAAAGGAACACACCGAGTCCCCAGATTGCCTTATAAAGATCATTGGCCACAACTACAAAAGTGAGAAATATTATGACACAACTGAAGACTGCATTGGGAGAGGATTGTGTATAGGCATAAAGCACTGGTTCGTGAACCCAACATTTACAATATGGTAACTCCTAGAGGCCTTAACCTGGTCAGGGTCCCGTTGTGTGAGGCACTGCACATACAGATAAAACAAAGACAGTGCAAGCCTAGAGCTCAAAATGTAGAATTATGAGAAGACAACTAGAGGATAAACAGAGATTTTGGGGTGGGGTGAGGAACATGCAGAAACACTTCCACAGTCAGAGAATCACAACAGTTCTACAATTCCATTCGGAGCCCCTGCGTATGTAAGGACCAAAGCCAGAATTAGGTCCACGGTGTCCATTTCTAATTATAGAACTGTCTAGTTTTATGGGATTATGCATATTTATTAATTACTATCAAGAGTGAACTAGTTTCTTTACTCTGGGAGATAAAGCAACCCAGTGAATCAAGCTCACCATAGTTGGATCCAGTGCTTGACAGACATCCACACCCAACTAGCAAACAGGAGTGGCAAACGGGAGTTTTGCGAGGAAGTTCTCCAGGTGAAGGAGAAGTGACTAGGTGACCTTTAGGGTGAGTTTGCTGTCCGCTGTGTGCCTGCTTGAAAGAAATGTATAATGTGGTCTGTTGGGAAGTGGTGGGGGCCTGTATGCTGAGCCTAGCATAGTTTCCTAAGGAGCTCTATCCTTTTATCCTAATCCCTTTAGAATCCCTTAACAAGAGAGTGGGTCTAACTCAGGGAGAACGAGCATTTAAAATGCCAGCTAGTAAGCAACTAGAAAAGCGAGTGAACTGGAGAAGCAAGTGGGGGACTTAAGAGAGGGAGAAAGAGAGCTAGATATACCTAAAAATATTCTCTAAACTTAGGCTAATAACTCCCTCACACACAGGGCAAAAACACACACACACACACAGACCAAACACACACAAAAGACCCTGCAGGAGTAAAAACAGTGCAGGCAGAAGTCCAGCAGCAGGGTGGGAGGTAGAATGCGTATCATTTTATTGCACTGAATGCAGCACGTCTGATTACCTACCTTGTGGGCTGAAGGCATGTGTGTGCATTTGGTGCAAGCAGCTTATGGCCCTCAGAGACCAAGTATGGGCTCTTGAGACCAGGGTGGGTGAACTGCAGGAGCTAAGGCATGCAGAGAGGTACATACATGAGACTTTCCGAGACAACAGACCAGCCCCACCCCCAATCTGACAGCCACCACTCTGGTGAGGAGGATGAAAGTCTCAGGGCAGGATAACATTAAGATGGAACCATCCTGTAGTTGGGGCCCTCCTTCCACATGATGTCATGGTATCATCTTACACTGAGCATACCTCTCCAGGGAAGGGGACTCCAGTTATTAGGAAGAGACAGGTAAAAGTACTGTGAAATTTGATTATTAGAAATATCTATATTTGGTTTTGTAATGACCAGGAGAACTGCATGGAGAATGGCCTGCTGGGTGCAAAGGTTGTGGACCTCTTGAGATATCTAGACAGATGTATGTACAGTGCTGGGGAGGAGCTGGTGGTCGTGGTACTTGTAGGTACCAATGGCATAGGTAAAGAAGGAGATAGCTCCTGGAGGCCAAATTTACGCTGCCAAGGAACAGATTAAAGTCCGGGACCTCGATGGTAGCGTTCTCTGAAATGCTGCCAGTTCCACACACGAGGCCAGTTAGAAAGGCAGAACTGCAGGGTCTCACCGAGTACATGAGACAACGACATTTGGAGGAGGGATTTAGGTTTATTAGGAACTGAAGAATGTTTTAGGACAGGAGGAGCCTATACAGGAAGGATGAGCTCCACCTACACCAAAATGGAACAAGATCGCTGGCATGTAAAATTAAAAACAGTGTCGAAGAGTTTTTAAGCTAAGGGCTGAGGGAAAGCTGGCAGGAGCATAGGAGCACACGGTTTGGACAGAGACATCCCTCAGGGGAGGATTTATTAATGGGGATACTCTATATCCTAGTAAAGAGGAGGGGACAGAGGTTGACAAAGCATAGTTAGAAACTGAAGAGAAAGAGTCAAATAAAATAAAGAGTCCTATCCAATTGCATCACACAGACAACTAAATATTGACAAATTTTATAAGTGCTTGTATACAAAAGCAAGAAGTCTAAATATTAAGGTGGGTGAACTGCAGTGCCTGGCATTAAATGAAGATATTGATCTAACAAACATCACAGAAACCGTGTGTAACAATGAGAATCACTGGGACACAGTAATACCAGGGGGAAAAATAGATGGGAACGACAGAGCAGATTGCACTAGTAGTGTAGTGGCACTATATGTAAAAAAAAAAAAAAAAAAGCATAGAGTCAAATATATTAAAAAGTCTTAAATGAATGAAACTGTATCATAAACCCTTTACAGATACACTATTCAAGCATGGAATTTCTGAGTATAGCAATAATAATACACTACTGACAACCTGACCAGGATGGTCATGACCTTCTCGTAAACTAGGGAAACACAACCTAGGTGGAGCTACTACAAGGTGGGTTCAGTAGTTGTAAAACCCTTTCCAGAGAGTAGTTAACAGTGGTTCGCTGTCAAGCTGGAAGCGCATATTGAGTGGGGTACTGCAGGTCTCGGTCCTGGGTCCAGTTCTGTCCAATATTTTCATCACTGATTTAGATAATGGCATAGAGAGTATACTTACAGAGTTTGCGAATGATAAAAAGCTGGGAGGGGTTGCAAATGCTTTGGAGGATAGGATTAAAATTCAAAATGATCTGGACAAACTGAAGAAATCATCTGAAGTAAACAGGATGAAATTCAATAGGGACAAATGCAAAGTACTCCACTGAGGAAGAAACAATCGGTTGCACACATGCAAAATGGGAAATGACTGCCAAGGAAAGAATACTGGGGTAGAGCAAACTAGGGATCATAGTGGATCACAAGCTAAATATGAGTCAACAGTGTAACACTGTTGCAAAAAAAAACAAAACAAAAAAACAAAAAACAAAAAACCAAAACAAAAAAACAAAAACAAGCAAACATCATTCTGGGATGTATTATCAAGAATGTTGTAAGCAAGACATAAGAAGTAATTCTTCCGCTCTACTCTGCGCTGATAAGGGCTCAACTGGAGTATTGTGTCCAGTTCTGGGTGCCACATTTCAGGAAAGATGAGGACAAACTGGAGAAAGTCCAGAAGAGAGCAACAAAAAATGATTAAAGGTCTAGAAAACATGACCCATGAGGAAAGATTGAAAAAACTGGGTTTGCTTAGTCTGGAATAGAGAAGATGGGAGAGGGGAAGGAGGAAACATGATTACAGTCTTCAAGTACATAAAAGGTTGTTACAAGGAGAAGGGAGAAAAATTGTTCTAGTTAACCTCTGAGGACAGTACAAGAAGCAGTGGGCTTAAATTGCAGCAAGGGAGGTTTAGGTTGGACATTAGGAAAAACTTCCTGTCAGGGTAGTTAAGCACCGGAATAAATTGCCTAGGGAGGTTGTGGAATCTCCGTCACTGGAGGTTTTTAAGAGGTTAGACAAACATTTATCAGGAATGGTCTAGTTATTACTTAGTCCTGGCTTGAGTGCAGGGGATTAGCGTAGATGACCTCTCAAGGTCCCTTCCAGTCCTACACTTCTATGATGACAGTAATTCTGAAATCCTCAGGGAGATTAGAGAGGCTACAGAAAACATAAAACCAAATCATAATGGGGGATTTCCATTAGCCTCATATTGATTGGGAACATGTCACCTCAGGGAGGATGCAGAGATATAATTTCTAGATATCATTAATGACCACTTCTTGGAGCAGCTAGTCCAGGAATCCTCAAGGGGAGAGGCAATTCCTGATTTAGTACAAAGTACACAGCATGTGGTCCAAGAGGTGAGTATAACTGAACCGCTCAGTAATAGTGACTTAAATGTAATTAAATTTAACATCCTTGTGTGGGGGTGAGGAGAATACCAAAGAAACCCACTATGGCACCATTTAACTCAAAAAGGGGAACCAAAAAAAAAAAAACCCCACCCAGGAGATTAGTTAAGTGAAATTCTGTAGAAGGAACAGTCACAGGAGTGAAATGCCTACAAGTTGCATGGAAACTAAAAAAAACCACCATAATTAGAGGCTTAACCCATTTTATACCCCCCCCCCCATTGAAGAAGAAAAAAAAAGTAAGATGACCAAAAATATGCCACCATGGCTAAATAGCAGCGTAAAAGAGGCAGTTAGAGAGAAAAAGACATCATTTAAAAATTGGAAGTTGAATCCTACTGAGGAAAATAGAAAGGAACAAACTCAGGCAAGTTGAGTATAAAAGGATAATTAGGCAGCCCAAAAAAGAATATGAAGAGCAACTAGCAAAAGACACAAACTAACACCAGGGTTTTGGTTTTTTTAAAGTACATCAGAAGGAGGATGCCTGCCAAACAATCAGTGAGGCCAATGGACAATCAAGGTATTAAACATAAAGAAGTACTACTTCACACAATGTACAGTCAACCTGTGGGACTTGTTGCAACCGGATGTTGAAGGCCAAAACTATAACTGGGTTCAAATTACAAATCAGATGAGTTCATGGAGGATAGGTCCACCACTGGCTATTAGCCAAAATGGTCAGGGATGCAACCCCGTGCTCTGGGTATCCCTAAGCCTCTGACTGCCAGAATCTGGGTCTGAACGACAAGGGATGGATCTCTTGATAAGTTGCCCTGTTCTGTTCATTCCCTCTGAAGCAGCTGACACTAGCCACTGTCAGTCGGACCCAGCACAGCCATTCTTATGTTCTTAACTAGAGAGAATAGTGCAGTCTTGGTCTGTAAAGGCTAATGACACAACCAGTGCATGGTGTCTGAATGTCTGGGGAACTCTGGACAAGCCATGTGGTGAGTACACTTAAGAGCAAAGAAGTATTTTATCAGTAGGCTAAAAACCCCAACATGTCAGGCCACATTTGACATCATGTAACTAGAAGATACTAAGGTTTAAGTGAATTAAAAAAAGGAACTGCCATGCCTTTTGTGACTATGATCATTTTATAAAGCGTATGTCCTCAGAACAGCATTTACTTTAAATAGAACATAGTCTACACCCACTAAATATATTATGCAGGCTTTTGTGGCAAATGTGAATGAAAACCAGAGCTGAAGTACCACTTAGACTTGGCCCACCTCATACCAACATCACAGGCTCAGCAGTTCTGTAATACAGGAAACTGAGGGCTGGCAGCAAGCTCAAACTGTTTTACTCCGTTTTCCATTTCTAGCGGGTTAGCAAATTGAGAACTTTACTTTCCATAACTAAGTTTAGCAGCTTCTCCCTAGCATGAATTGGCTGGGCTCTGGGAAAGCCTCACTTTTTCTACCTTTGGGGTTCTGCTGTCATAATTAATTTTTAGCAATTTCTTATTTATTAAGGAATGCGGCTTACAAGAGAAACACTAACAGGCAGTATTAATAACTTGGACCACTCTTATTTGGAACCATCCTTTGAAGAGAATTAAGTTTCATGAAGACGCCCCCAGGAATACATTATCCAAATGGCAGAAGAGTACTTAGTGCTGTTTTTATTTCACCTATCATCTCTATAATATCCTTGAGTAACCTGGAATCCTCCTGTCAAATCAAACTGAGACAAGAATCAAAATTGTTCCACAACTGAAGAGGTACCCCAATCTATTCCACAGTCTGTGCTACCATCTTCCACTTCAGAGGCACCATGCTTTATTATTTCAGTGGATTAGGAAGGCCATTGCTGTATTGAATCCAAGATATTCACATGTACCAATATTTGGTTTCAGAAGCTGGCTGGATTTTTAGCTGAGTCTTTCAAAAGTAGACATTTACAATGAATTTCTACCACTCCCAAATTATGCAAGTGGCTTTGCCAAGAATGGCTCTTATTTGGAAACTACTGCCAGTGAAGTTTATCAGCACTTTAGAAGGCCAGTATTTATCTTTTTACCAATCTTACAAAATCTCTAACACATATTCTGTGTGTCTTTTAAATAGATTCAATACTTCGCATTTTTCCTTGACAAAGTGACCATACAGAATTCTTGGAGCGTTCCAAAACTATGTAGTGAAGTAAAGCCTTCCCAATCATGTGGAATAAGCCTGGAACATAAGTTTCTACAGGACTAGTGCAAAAGTTTAACCAACCCAAATTTTGTCCTTCTAAAAAGCTCCCAGGAGATGCTAATTCCTTCAGAGGGAGATAGGGATAGATCACTTCATAATAGCCCTCTTCTGTACACTCTCTCTGAAACTCTGGTATGGGCCACAGTCAGAGACAGGATACTGGGCAAGATGGACCATGGTCTGACCTAATATGGCAGCTCTTATGTTCTTATAACTTAGTCCATATAAAAATTTCTAAACCCTATGCCCAGCCATAGTTTAGTTTTCCTAAGCACTGCCCATACCAGAAGGCAATCCTCCACTTCAGTAAGAGATTACACTTTAAAGATTAAATTGTTTAAATTGTGCAGAGGAAAACAGAGCCAGCCTAACTTTACGCTCCTATCCATCCTCTGGCACCCACCCAAAACATGTCCCTGCCATTTGTTGCAGATTCCCTATCCTGTTCTAGTGTATCAATAAGGACACCTGTAACAACCACTCTATAGTTAAAACAGCAACAGTTTCATTTCTTAACTCTCTTTTCGCATTTACATAACTTGAAAAAGAATTTTTTTTTTTAAGATGAACCATGATTGCTGTACCATCTTTTACCTCTTTTTCATTCCCTCCTTTGTTAGAAAGAAAGAAAGAAAGAAAAAGGAAGAAAAAGTGACTCCCAAAGGTATCAACTACCACTGCTGGGTGGATCCCCGTAACATGTCAGACACTGGTGATTCATCAGTTAGACAGTGGGTCATATCCAGTCTAAAGGTTGGGAATTCTTAAGTTTGCCTTCAAACCAGTGTCTTGCAGATTAGCACAAAACAGTTTTAAAATGATCTTCACACATGTACTCACCAATTTGAGAGTGGGGAGGGGAAGGAAAAAGCACTTTGGATGATAAATAGTCCATAATCTCCTAATACAAATATGCTGAAATCAGTGTGTTACTGCAGTCCAAAAAAGTAATAGTTTATTTTAACTACAGTGTTTTATTAGCATTTATATATTAACAAGGGCAGTACAGTGGCAAATCACTTAATTAGGAGGAAAATATTTCAGTCTGTTTTTTCTCCCTGAGGAATTCTGTTAGATTAGGTCACTTTTACAGTTTTGTCTTCCACAGAAAATGAATAGTCTTCACAATCTATTTTTCTAGATCAGGAGCTGGCAGGAAAACTCCAAAAAAGCTACCTAGGCAAAGCTGCCTGCAAGTTGCAGAGTCAGGTGAGTTCTGTCCCAGAAAAGAGGGGCAAACGCCACCAACAGAAAACTATTCTCAGAGCTCAAGACGGAGTTATGAAGAGGGAGAAAGTGAGTTAAGCAGAAAAAGCTTTCAGTTAGCCCCCAAACTACTTCCTAGTTTATTCAGCAGCTTGCTGGCTACATTTTTTAGCACTAAACACTCCAGTTGAATAGCTTTTCCTCTCTAGCAGCTATTACTAAGATAGCTACTATATCCTGAATGTTCAGTTGGTCCCCTTGCAGTCTTTAAACAGCTTTTAAAAATTACATCTTGGAAGCTGGAAATTCAACAAAATACCCGTCCCAGGGATGTTACTGTTAGAGATTTTATTAGAATGTTCCATTGTGGCACCTGACAATTTCCCATACATAAACAGACACATGTGGAAGCTACAGCGTAACAAGAGATGCTTTTCATGTCTATTATGATATTGCATGTGATTGCTATACTATTATCATCTGTAGCAGAAAAAAGACCTTGCTAAAATTATGCATGAAGTCAGAATGCCAGAGAGTGACCCAAGCTGTATTTCCTTTGGTCAAGCGTTGCAGAAGTATAAGCAACAGCAGTCTATTTTCTGACCACCTTAGTTTTCCAAGATCCATGATCTTTTATGCGCTAAGTCTATATTAATCCAGGACTGATTCTTCTTTTGATTTATTTGATATACAATATCTTTCATAGTTAACTAGGACATCTATGAATCATTTTGGCAGATCTAATGTCTCAGAAGTTGGAGAAGGTAATTTCAAGAAGCATTTAAATTAATCCCATGGCAAGGTGTAGTTGTGGTTATAATTTTTTCCAGAGTCTGGTTATTCTGAGCAAATGATTAGATGATTCAACACTTTCCACTAATTTGAGGAAAGCTGAGCTACCAGCTTTGGCTAACTAGTCTTCACATAGCAAAGAACATGCAGTTTCAGGTTTCCTGAGAGGCTATTCTTAAAATATATGATTTTTTTTTTTTAATTACAAACACAACTTGCCAGTACTACGCGGCCATTCACCTTTTTTACGTTATATTAGAAATGTTGTTATGACTCACTTGAACTCTATGAAAAGGTCAGCCCATTAGCAGATGCCTGGCAACCAGGTATCACTAAAATAAGAGGTCACCAAAAATGGAGGAAGTTCTAAGCCAATACCTAAAGGCTCTTATAGTCTTACTGCAATCAAGCAGACTTCAATAACGTTAAGTCTTTCACATTTCAGGAGGACTCAAAATATAAAGCAAAAACGAAATAGAGTATTGCCAAATGACTAAAACACATTTCAAAGTATTCTTCTGCCCCAAAAATCCTCAGGAAAACTCATTTTCAAAGGAAGATTCCTTGTTGTACTTGGTTCTATTAAATGAAAAGCCCAAGTGACTCTCACTGTAGCCAAATCACCAACTCTGAAACAGGACATTTTGGTTGTGAACAATTCAGTTTCTGTAAGACAGAACGTTTGCTACAAAGTTTTCATTGCATTCTCCTATTAAACTCACAACTGACTTAAGTATTCATCATCACTTAACAGAATCGGAATTTCCACTAAGAGGACATCTACCCTAAGAAAACTGGGACCCATAATTCTCCACTTCATCAGCTCCAGCTGTGATAATAATGGAGGCAGTAGCGCAGACATGAGTTGAACAGTTATTACCGTGTTATCTAACCCTACTGTAAAAATGTGAGTTGTCTATACTTCAAACCTTCACTGCTCCCACTGATACTCAAGCTGAACTCTTGGAGAATTATAGGTCCTAACCCATATGCAGACATAACCCTACTCATATTTCTTGGTTAGAGTCACAGGTGCCTCCATAACTTCTCTACATGCAGGATTGTACTGCCTTATTAACTTTCATGCATCTATGAATGCTTTATTTCCTCCTTTTTAGTTTCAAGCTGATAAGTAGCGCTCTTCATACAAACTTGTGCTCAGCTCTGCAAGACATTTTGGGATACAGCTGTACTGCATTTTGTTACTTTTATTAAGAAGCAAACAAAGGGATTTTCGAAAGTACAGCCCCAGATAGGAGTTTAGGTTGAATTAATGTGTGATGGACAAAGACCCTTAAAGCATGAGAAAAGTTCTCGACTGAAATACTCATAAAAAGAAACTATCAAATCCTAAATTTTAGATGGTATATGTTGAAATGTCTTCTTTATGTGAATGTTTATTTAGAAAATTCCCAAGTTTAGGTTTCAATCTTTACTCATATTTTTAGCTAGGAGTGGTTCTTTATGATTCAGACTTCCATGTTAGGTGTATCAATTTCTAAGGGCTTGGCTACACTTGCGAGTTACAGCGCAATAAAGGAGCCCCGGGCCCACTAGCTCGCTACCCATCCACACTGGCAAGGCACGTAGCGCGCTCTGACTCCACGGCTACAGCGTTGCTGGTACTCCACCTTGGCGAGTGGAATAACGTTTGCTGTGCCCTCTCTGGAGCGCCGCAGCGCCAGTGTGAACGAGGTGTTGCTTTCCTGCGCTCTGATCAGCCTCCGGAAACATCCCATAACCCCTTAAGTCAAGTGGCCACTCTTGTCATTGTTTGGAATTGGCTGTAGGAATGTGGAAATGCCCTTTGAAAGCTCTGTTTCTGACAGCCGGCTGCTTATATGCTCTGAGACAAAGCAACCATTAATGTGGAATGCTGTGAGGGGGGGGTCAGGGAGGCGAGGGGGGTCTGCGGCTGTCTGAATTTACAAGACAGAATGCTGACATGCTCTCAGCCCCCCAAAAACCCACTCTCTCTCCCCTCAGATACACACAACACACTCCATCCCCCCATTTGAAAAGCACGTTGCAGCCACTTGCATGCTGGGATAGTTGCCCATAATGCACCGCTCCCAATGCCGCTGCAAGTGCCGCAAATGTGGCCACGCCAGTGCGCTTGAAGCGGTCAGTGTGGACAGATTGCAGCGCTTTCCCTACTGTGCTCTCCGAAGGCTGGTTTAACTCAAAGCGCTCTACATCTGCAAGTGTAGTCATGCCCTAAGAATGCTTGAATAAAACAGCATTCATTTTCTATTGCATAACAGATAATTACAAATCTAGCTGGTGAAGTTTGGAGTATTTGCATTTCTCATTCAGTTGGCAAAATATAACATGTGATTTCAAGCCCCTCTATCTGATTTGATTATGCTGTATCACATCTTGCAAATTAGAGTCCAAAAGAGTTAATGGTATCAGACACAGCAAGATCAGCTGATTGAATAGTGCTTTCCACAGTGACCCCTTCCTGTTTTCTATTCTAAACTGCAAACTTGAGCTCCAGCAACTAGCAAACCTCAAATTCTACTTCTGCTTTCAAGTAGCAGAAAGCAAGGCAAAATGCTTGCATGTGCTCCCTGTTCTGTAAAGCATCATGGGTAAAATTTTCAAAAGCACCTAAGTGACTCACATTGAAAAATGATATGGCAAAAAACCCTTATCACTGGTGATTGAACACTTCTCACAAAGTGATCACTCCATATCGGACCTCTCAGCCTTCATCCTCAAAGGAAACCTGCACAACACCTTCAAAAGATGAGTGTGGGAGCTTAAATTCATAACTTTTCTAGAAACTAAAAATCATAAACTCAATAAGGACCAGGCAGGCCCCTCATCTGGTTTTTAAACGAATTGTTCTGCTTTTGTAATGTTTGTTCCCTATCCAGCACTGAGACAAAACCAGATATGGTTTTATGCAGTATCTGATGAGGGATGCCATAATGGAGAGTGCCCCACTCCACCACCACCACCATGACCTTGTACACACCATGCGCATGGTCACACCAGTGGGGGCAAGATGACACAATCTTCCAAATGGTGCCCCCATGTGGCGTGACCCTACATGCACATCACACTGACAGGGATGGGATCACTCCCACATCATTCCCAGAAATACCAGAATCTCCAGTATTCCAGGTATATATGAGAGGCCACCCTAATAAGGACACTGGATTTAATGCTTATTACAACAATCTGTAATCCACTAACACCCCTGTATAAGACTGGTGGTTGTTGTCTTTCCTTCTGCTGGAAATGATGTAGTAATTAAGACAGAATTTGCTCAGAACTCTTACGGGTTAATCAAAATTTCTCCCCAGCTGAGAACATGCTTCTGCCTGAAGCAAACATTTACACCAGAGAAGTAAATCCCCGCGAAAGGAAATTCACAATGGAAAGGCTAAAGACATCCTCACCATGCAAAAAAGCACCAATAGACTCAGAGCAGTAACTATTTCAATGGAGAGCTATTTACTTATGAAAACATTCACTGTATTCCTTATTCAGTGGAACCAAGTGACTGGTTGTATTTGACCCTAGACTCAAATACTGACAGTGTCCTAATGAGAGACACCCAATGAATCCTTCACCCCAGCACATTGAGCTCTGGCCGTGAAAATATAACTGATCAAAATTGACATCTCTGAAGACGAGAATGTAACTTGCAAAGGAAAAATAGAGAAATAGCCTATTTCAAAAGAGGACTAAATGGTCTATTTCATCTATGCAGAAAGTTAGTTGCAAAGAAAGATTAGAGATTAAAAACAGAAATAATTTAAAAATCTGTCTTCAAAGTAGCAGATCAACACAGACTTGGATTTTCAATGCCTCCGCAGGAGAAAGGCCTTCAAAATCCTCCCTAAAAATGACACATACCAGCAATTATTCAGAAAGTTTTTAAAAAGTTATTTGTGCAAAGAAACATTTCAGCCTAAGTTTACCTCCAGTACTGGTCCAGCTCCCAAAATAGTTCTCTCCACACCACTTGCGTACCCCTTCTGACTCAGTGCGGTGAGACAATGAATTAAAAAGTTTGTACTTTGAGTTTTTCCAGATCCACTTTCACCTGAAATGACTATGCACTGGTTAACGTGTTTTTTAAGCATTGTATGATAAGCCACATCAGCTATGGCAAAAATATGGGGCTCCAACTTCCCAAGCTGGTGATTCTCGTACATCTTGACATATTTGGGGTTATAAATGGGCAAGAATTTGAAGGGGTTGATGGCAATCAGAATGCTTCCTGCATACGTATAAATCTTGTGTTTTAGAAAGCGGTGTTTGAGATTCTCTAGGAGTGTCGTTTCTGTTAAATTGGAGAGATTGCATAAGTCATCAAAGTCTTCCTGATGCCATGGAAGAAAACCCCTTTCAACCAATCGTCGAGCGTCCTTCTCCTTGGACACCAATTGCATATGGACATATTTGATGGTCCCATCAGTGTCCCTCTCTTGCAAAAGAAAGTAGTACCCATCGTTTTGTGGATGCTCATCTTGAGCACGGCGGGGCCAAAGCAAAACCCTATGAACAGGAGAGTCATTCAAATCAAGTACCCATTCTTCACCTCCCGATTCTTTCACCTCCACAAGCACATAATGCTTTGAAACATCCAAGTTCAAAATATGTATCACATCCTTGATTACATCTGAAGTGGTGCTGTCCTTAGTTGCAGTCACACTGCAGCAGGTGGTGCTTTCTGTCGAGAGCTGGGGGTAAATATGAAGATTATAGGCCGCCTTCTCCTGGCAAACTGCACTTCCAGCATCTTTTAAACTCATTCTGCCCCCAACCTGACTTCAGCATACCGCCCCAGCTTGTTGCTCAGTGCCCATTATCTGCAAAAGGAGAGTGAAGAGAGTCAGATGTTTAAAGGTATCCTGTTCAACCGGTTTCCCTGAAATACAAAAGCAACTGAACCAAAAAATAAAAAGTTATCTGAAATATAAGATGAAGTTATTACACAGGCAAATTTATGGAAAGTAAGGTGTTTTCCTGAACATCAGTGATGTTATTTCAAACAAACTGCCCATTTTTACTTAGGATCTCGCAATGGAAAGATTTTCTTTATGAGTGAGACTCAGATGGCAGAGGTTGGGGTGGAAAGAGTTTGAGCATCTAGATTTCACAAGCTGTTCCTTCCAGCCTGAGATAGTTCTCTCCTCACTTAAGCACAGTGGCTATTTCTTTCATAAAATTCACAACAATTATTGAGAAGAAACACAATTTAGAGTTAATTTCATTACTATCAATCAACCAACAACCACACCCTTAATGCTCCAAAGTGTATTTTTGCTTTTCACCTCCTATTTCAGGAAGTGATCAACTAAAATTAGTCTAAATTGTAGCACATTTCAGCGATAAATTTTGTAACTAGCTCATCTGGGATTCACAACTCTCATTCCACACCTAAAGAACCCCCTATTCATTCCTTTACCTTTGTCTTTCTAACTATTGCTTCATCTCTCTCCTCCCATTTGCATTCAAGCTCCTCATACATGAAGCTCCTGTACTGTCATTGATTCCCACTACCTTGATTTCCCCTCCTCAATCCCTACTGGACCCCTGCAATTGAGCTTCAGTTTCATGGGAGTAGAGAGAGCAGATCTTATGGAAGTCAACCAACACCTTTTTGTGGCCAAGTTAAAAGATGCTGGTCTGTATTCCTCTTTGATTTGCAATCCACTCTGAATCACTGTCCTTCGTTCAGTGTGGTGCTTCATCAGGCATTCAACCTCCACCTAGTTATGTTCTATGGGTAGTCACACTACAAGTCCAAACCATTATGACTGTGGTACACTGAGTTCAGTGACCTCTATTATTAACTTCTAAGTGGAGAGCAGTTTCCTAAGGGAAATCTTGCCGTTTAGGCAGATGGACAATAAAGCTCTATCTTTGCTCTCTTCAATTTAAGGTGCTCTATAACAGTATACGCAGAGGATGCTACTTGAACAAGTTTCAGAGGAACAGCCGTGTTAGTCTGTATTCGCAAAAAGAAAAGGAGTACTTGTGGCACCTTAGAGACTAACCAATTTATCTGAGCATAAGCTTTCGTGAGCTACAGCTCACTTCATCGGATGCATACTGTGGAAAGTACAGAATACTTGAACAAGTGACCCAAATACAAGTCACAAATTAAATCAAAACATAGTACAATATGAGAAAGTCAATTCAAGTTATAAATTAACTTGCAGTCATTTTCAATGGCAGACAATTTTAGGCCAAAGGGTTCCACAAATAAGATCTACAGTGAGTTGGAAACATTATTTTGTTGGCATTTCCACCACAGGCGGTCAATGAATTACTCCCGAGATGCACACGACAGTTCTGCCACTCCTGAACACAGTCTAAGAATGGAGAACTTCATTTCTAAGCAATTCTGTGTAGAAGCAGGAGTTTCTGAAACATTTTCTGTTACGCAAGTTTTTTAGATTATTTTCAGTTCATCCTTATCAAACGGGAGGCAGAATGAACCAAAAACAGTGGGACAAATAATGGCACTTCTCTGGTTAATCCATATGATCCCCTGCAGAATGGTTCCTTATTCTACATAAAAATTAAGTCTATCACTTCTAAGAGGCTCGTTGTAACACTCACACAGGCGGTTGGATCGGACGACTCAGGAAGTCCCATCCATTTCTTAAATCTATAATTATCACTGATTTTTGACTCATGGCAGATACTAAACCACAAAGGTTAAAGGTTTCAGAGTAGCAGCCATGTTAGTCTGTATTCGCAAAAAGAAAAGGAGTACTAGTGGCACCTTAGAGACTAACAAATCTATTTGAACATAAGCTTTCGTGAGCTACAGCTGAATGCATCCAATGAAGTGAGCTGTAGCTCATGAAAGTTTATGCTCAAATAAATTGGTTAGTCTCTAAGATGCCACTAGTACTCCTTTTCTTTTTTTAAAGGTTAAAGGGGTTACATAAGAGCAAGTCTACACTTAAAATGTTTCATTGGTGCAGCTGTACTGGTGCAGCTGTGCCACTGTAGCACTTTAATGAAGATGCTCTAAACTAATGGGAGAGAGCTCTCCTGTCAGTGTAGCTAATCCACCCTCCCTGAGGCAGTAGCTATGTCAGCGGGAGAAGCTTTGTCAGGCAACAGCAAAGTAAAATTTACAAGACTCTGCTACTTTCACCACCGCTACTCAGAACCCCAGTCAGCAGTGACACTATCAAGAAACAGAATTTCACCTTACTGCTGCTTGGGAAAGCTAAAAGCAGAAGGGACCCTGGACTTATTCATGGAAAAGAGGATTCAAAAAACCACTAAAGCTACAGACGACGAAGAGTGACAAAGACCACTTCATCTTATCTCCTCAGCCAGGCAGTTCTGGGAAAAAAGTAGAGTAGCTTAGACCCTCCCCAATCACAGAATTCCTGCTCTCTTCCAGCAGCGAGAAGTTTCAGACACTTACTAGCCAGAGACTGGTATGAAAGATGGACCCAAGCAGAGTCCAGAGGCAGCATTCCCACAGAAACCTCAGCAGCCTTCTACTTCCCAGTTGCTGAAGGTGGCTGGAGGCTGCTTTTCTTACCTAGGCATTGACCTTGTTGATAAAGCCTACCCAACCTCATCTACTAGCTCATATAAAGGCTGTCTGATACATTTTTCACTCATCCATCACATTTTCCAAAACTAAAGTCTTGGATATCTGCTGGGGGAAATGGAACACTAGTAGTCTCAGCTCTGTTCATGGAAGACAGAGGCCCATTATAACATAATATACTGCTTGTTTAGGGGACAGCTGGTGGTCTGAGCTCAGGAGATTTCCAAGACTGAGAAACAGGAAAGAAATATTTCCCATCCTGGGGAAGGCTGATCACTGACAAAGCAACATGCAGATGGTAGACATCAACCTGAGAGTATTTATGCTAGACACAGATTTGCAGTACATGCAGTCATCACAGGCATCTGCTTTAGGGGACATCAAACAGACAACGCAGTTTTGTTTCCTCACTGGGATAGTCTAGGGCACAGAGCCTTCAGTGAAAAGAACTTGCTGTAACATGATTACTACATACATTCACTGAGGGAGAAAATAGGAAGAGTCACCATAATGGTTGCTTCACTTCAACCAAATACGAAATCCAGATGCGGTTTGCTTTATTTTAACACTGCTGAATTTTCAGAGGCCCTCTTCCTCCTTGTGGATCAGCTGCCTCACATAAAACATTTAGAGAGTTATTTAATATTGATGTTAAAGGTTATTTTAATATTAAAGGCTGGGATTTTCAAAGGACTCTAAGAAAATTGGATACCCAGCTTTCAATGAATTCTTTTTGAATTGATTTGCCTTTGAAAAATCCAGATGAAAGTATTCAATAATTTGTGTGAAGGTGACCAAAACCATTAAAACTTAATTGTTAAAGTTCACTTCGGAGTAGTCTGAAATGCAACGTTGCAATAATCCACTTCAGATACAAACAGGAGGAGAACCTCAGTGCAGTGTCATAAAATTAGAAACTTTAAAGCACATCAATTGTTAGGTCTAATTACCTTGACAGTATCCCTTTAAAAAGAGCTAAAGTAGTCTCACGAAATCTTCAAAAGCAAAGCAGAAATGAACATGGATGTTCTGTGAAGCAATAGGCATTAAACAAAACAAGATGTAAATATCTTCTGGTCTACCCATCAATCTGCTTACAGATCCCAGCAGAAGATGCCTCCACTATTCACCCCAACAGCTCAAGGCCACGATTTGGCAGGTTAATGAGCTGAGGACTTCTCTGCCTACAAGTTCAAAAACTATACTAAATCATAACCTAGAGGCTGAAATACATTTCTCTTGGGATAAACATTTAAAATCACTTGAACAGGAGAAATCAAACATTTCAATAAAACTAGGCCTCAAGCCAAGATGATATATACCCTAGAGCCCTGTTGGACCCAGCAAGGGGTTTGGTGGGCTTTTTTTCATATTTTGCTCAATGACAGCTCCAAGGAGTGCCCAAGCAGATAGTCTCCTCCCACCACTGTGCAGAAAAGGCCTATCTGAGGTCTTAAAATACTGGCCTGAGCAATGTGGCTGAGGAAATAACCTTTTGGAACACGTTCTAGACTAGGCAGAAACTAGCCAACACTGGTCAGGTAAACCATATTTAAAAATTGTGCTGAATTTGCTTATAATAGTTTTATAAGCTGGTTCAGACACTTTATCGCTTCAGTGTAAACAGGGCTCTAAATGATACATAAACCTGAGGTCAGCTGTAGCAGAGACATTGGACACAGAAGAAAATTAGACTCTTAAGATGAATGTCTGTTGCCACAGATTACTGGAATTTCAGACGGAAATAGTATGCCTAAGCAGTCTGCTAGAGCTAGTAGAGTACATTACAGAAGTGAATTCATGATGTACTACTGGAGAACTACTAGATCTCTAGGCTGGTACAATAGAAACCAAACCAGACTTTCAGATAATTTTATCTTCTTCCGCCTCTCTTGATTGCCTCATTGATTTAAAGTAGGACATTTACCATATGACCCAAGCAATGTTATTTTTTATTATTTGTATTACAGTAGTATCCAAGGAGCCCTAGTCATGAACCAGGACCGCATTGTACTAGGTGCTGTACAAACAGAACAAAAACTCCTTGTCCCAAAGAGCTTAAAATCTAAGTATATGACAAGAGATAACGGATGGATACAGACAGACAGGGAGTACAAGAAATCTATTCTTTTTTCTGTTTCAGTTTTCATTACCCTTCCCCTCTGCCTATATGATATACAGAATATTAACAGAATACTTACAAGTAGCACGAATATAATCAGTTTGTTAAGGAGCACTGCTTAACCCAATATTCATTTTTATGCTAAGTACATGCAAATTGCTCAGCACTGAGTATACTAAAGATTTCTCAAACAATAACCTATTCAACATGAGAGTGTCTCATTCACTCCATCACAGAAGAAGGGAGTAGCTGTCATTTACATCACTGGAGAAGAGCAACGTCCCAGAACACCAATCATTCTCTCTGGGTGGAAGCGAGGGGAAGCAACATGCTTTAATTTTACCAAGTGATTAGCATGAACTTTTTAAATTCTCTTCTTGCACAGACAGACAATGTGAAGAGGAAGACATTGGAGTTGGGAAAGTAGGATAACAAGCAAATTTCAATGAGTAATTCTGTAGATAGTTTCAAACTGTTCTTGAGCCTCAATAATATCAATTATGTTTTGTAAAGTACATAAGAACACACTATTTTACGATCTGGTAAGCTACTGGAAAACAGGACAGTGCCTCAACCAGCACAGGGTAGCTGTTTAGTTTAAATAAGGCCATAATTTGAAGCTGCATATTTATCCAGTGAATCATACTGAAGCTAAAAGGGAAAGCTAACATTACAACAAAAATGTGCAGGAAGAACTGATCATATATTTCAATTCTTTTCGTTTTCATGTACACTTGGACTGCCTCATCCTTAGGGCCCTTAGTTTTCAGGTTTTATTTTATTTATTTTTTTCCCTGGGAATTTATCTGTGTTTATTACTACAACAACAAAAACAGGTGAAAATCAGTGCAAAAAACTATTAATTTTTCTGGGTAAATATAGGGGTTTATTTTAGTGGATGGAAGGACAGGGGAAAAAGTATTCAGTAGATTAATGCTTTGATGAGTGGAATTCAGTGTGGTTGTTGAAGAACTAAAACAGAACTCAAAACATAATGCCTCCTCTGGGTTTAAGAAAACAATGTGTCTCTAATCTCCAAATGAAACTTTTCATTTGAATAAACAGTTTACTATTGTAGACTTAGAACCATTAGCCTATAAATATTTACATTTAATAACTGGGCCACACCATTTGCAGCGCATACACTCAACTTCATCCTTTCCTCCTGTTTTTGTTTTTTTAAAACTTTCAAATACTTCCTTGTGTTCTGATACAGATTTTTGTTTTCTTCCCATTTTAGTGTGTCAAATATTTAAACTGTTACCAGCTAATAGCTTGAAAAGTGTATGTTGTGGGCGTGAGATTCATCAGTATGTTCAGATGCTACACCTGAGGGAACTCTGCATCACTGTATGTGCGCAGAATTCACGTCCCCCACAGATTTCTTTGTTTCCCTACAGAAAAATGAATTCTGATGGGGAAACAAAGGGAAGCCAAAAGAGTGGTCACACACCCCCACCCTGGCAGTGCAGGCAGGTCGGTTTGGACAACTGGAGCACCCGGGGGAGACGAAAATCACTGCTGTGGGGGGAGGACGGGGGACTGGGCAGTCGTGTGTGAGAGAGACACTGTCCCTCTTGCTTGCTATTGCAGCACGCTCAGCATGGAGGGGCAGGGTATCAGGGTGTTTCTGAGGTAGGCGGGCATGGGGCAGGCTCTGCCTCCTCAGGCAGAGCAAATGTAGCAGCCTGCCTGCTTAGTGAATTGTTCCCATTGTCTTTGTGAATTCCCCCAGTAGTATAAAACAGGTGTAAACGTTTTAAGGCTCTTTTACATTGCCAGAGTGGTGTAAAGGACAGTACAGCCTTATAAATGTTTACGGTGCTTTAGTGATTAGAACTGAACTAAATTTTTGGACTGAAAAAATTTCCTATCAAAATGTGCTTCATCAACTGTTTGTTACTGACCTTTCTGCAGATGGTCAGTAGCCAATATAAATTGTGAGTTTGATTCCCCAGCCATCACTTGCTCTTCAGTTGCCTATGATGTAACACTGAGCATATGGCTGCATATATTTGTTGACTAATAACTAGAAATAAAGGGTCAAACCAAGCTACATTATATTAGGCAAGGGGGTTTGGGGATTTTCTTCAATACTCCCCACTCCCATTCTCCATCCATTGCATTGTAGTTTAAATAAGTTACCAAAATACTGTAATTGAAACCAGTGTGATTATATTGTGTTATTTTGATAAACAAAATATGCAGAATTTTAAAATATTGTATGCATAGTTTTTTATTTTTGGTGCAGAATTTCCCCAGGAGTAAGATGTGCATGCACTTCAGAGCTTGCATGCATGCCTGTTTGTTTATTGTGGGTATCTTCTAGACTACTAAATAGCCTTACTTCAACTGGCAGCTTTGCATATCCACACAGACTAATGTATTATCTGAATACATATATCTCATGCAATGTACTGTATTTTCCTAATAACAAGTTTATGATTTTATTTTGGCAGTGTTCGTGGTCATGTATTTTTCAACATGAAAATAGCAACAATACATGGCTGATCTCCAAAGTCAAATACAGTTCAGTAATATTTAATTCAAACCACAGACTTTGCAAGATACTAGTGTCCCTGAGTAATGTGAAACACCAATTTTCAATTATGTCTTTGCTTCAGAAACATGCAATTACTGACTATGACAGTAGGGCTGTTTCTTAAACTGAAAAGGAGAAATTCTCCATCTCCCATAAGAGAGGATATTATAGAGGTGCCCCAACAACTCCAAGGCTGCACTGAGCTTTTCCACTTAAAGCAAGGTTTAAATCCCCTAAATTAAGACTGAGCTTCCCAAACGTGTACTACTACTTTCAATAAAAACAAACTTGAATTCTCTTGCAAATTTTCATATTACAATCAGCTGCAGATTGAGAAGTCTAAGCAACTTGAAATCCTTCTTACTGGATATTTTACATACAAATGTAAGATTTTATTGGATTCACTATAACTTTATTTTAATGCTCTGAGACTTGTAATTTTCCACATTAGTTAATTCTGAATCAAACACCATCAAAGTTTTTTTTTAAAGAAGTATATGATGGCTAAATGTTATTACATTTTTCTTAGCTGTTGTAATCAAGGAAACCAAGGGACAAAGTGTCTTTGCCATGGGCTTCCTAACACAGAACAAGCTGGACTCTAGTAGGGGAGGCTGCAGAATAAAAAGGGCGCAAGCATGCTCCTTACCTCACCCTATCCTCACCCCAACCTCAGCTTTGCTGCTCAGTGGTGCATAAGGCAGAGGAGGTATTCCTCACCCTCTCAACTACCTGCTCTGCTCCTTACTGCCCCTCAAGCCCCTGCATCACAGCCCCACTCTGCCCAGGCCCTAAAGTCCCTACAAATCACATACAATCCACACATCCAATTCCTCTGAATCATACTCAGATGCACAGCTTAGTTCTGAACTCAGCAAAATTAAGATGCTCTACTAGTCTACTGGACACAAGTTTATTTCAAAAGCCGAAAATGCATTATTACCTAAATTAATCTGATGGCAGAGTTAAGGCTATGGTGCTTATTAAGTGAGATTGAGAGGAATCAGATGTGCGTGGCTGTATGGTGGAAATGAAATGGAGTTAGCTGTGGAGGCAGAGTCGGAGCTTGTTTGGATAGCGTGAGCATTGTGCGGCAAAGTGCATGAATCAGGATGGCCTGGATGTTAATGTTGCCTTATCTGGTGATTTTCTTAAGAACATAAGAATGGCCATACAGTGTCAGAAACAAAGGTCTATCTAGACCAGTATCCTGTTTTCTGACAGTGGCAGGTGTCAGATGATTTAGAGAGAACAAACAGAGCAAGGCAATTATTGAGTGATCCATCCCCTGTCCTCTGGACGCAGCTTCGGGCAGTCAGAGTCTTAAGGACAGCATGGGGTTGCGTCCCTGATCATCTTGGCTAATAGCCGTTGATGGACCTATCCTCAATGAACTCACCTAGTTATTTTTTGAACCCAGTTATACTTTTGACCTTCACAACATCCCGTCAACTAGTTCCACAGGTTGACTGTGCATTGTGTGAAGAAATACTTCTTTATGTTTGTTTTAAACCTGTTGCCTATTAATTTTATTGGGTGACCCCTGGTTCTTGTGTTATGTGAAGGGGTAAATAACTCTTCCCTATACCATTCATGATTTTAAAGATCTCTATCATATCTCCCTTCAGTCATCTCTTTTCCAAGCTGAACAGTCCCAGTCTTTTTAATTTCTCCTCATATGGAAGCTATTCCATAGCCTTAATCATTTTTGTTGCCCTTCTCTGTACCTTTTCCAATTTTAATGTATCTTTTTTGAGATGGGATGACCAAAACTACATGCAGTATTCAAGGTGTGGGCATACCACGGATTTATATAGTGACATTATGACATTTTCTGTCTTATCTATTCCCTTCCTAATGGTTACTAATATTGTTAGCTTTTTTGACTGCTGCTGCTGAACATTGATCAGATGTTTTCAGAGAACTATCCACTGTTTCTTGAGTGGTAACAGCTAATTTAGCCACCACTGTTTTGTATAATTGGGATACTTTCCAATGTGCATTACTTTGCATTTATTAACATCTAATTTCATCTGCCATTTTGTTGCCCAGTCATCCAGTTTTGTGAGAGCCCTTTGTAACTTTTTGCAGTCAGCTTTGGATCTGAATGATTTTTTTTTAAATCATCTGCAAACTTTGCCATTTTACCCTTTACCTCTTTTTCCAGATCATTTATGAATATGTCAAATAGCACTGGTCCCAGTACAGGTCCCTGGCGGATCCTGCTATTTACCTCTCTCCACTGTGAAAACAGACCATTTATTCCTACCCTTTGTTTCTTATTTAACTGGTTATTGATCCATGAGAGGACCTTCCCTCTTATCCTATGACTGCCTACTTTGCTTAAGAGTCAGTGAGGGACCTTGTCAAAGACTTTCTGAAAGTTCAAGTACCCACTGGATCACTTAGACCACATAATTGTTGGCCCTTTTCACAGAATTCTAATAGATTGGTGAGGCAGGATTTCTCTTTACAAAAGCCATGTTGACTGTCCCTCAGTTCTTCATTCGATTAGTAGTAGTACTCCATTAGGGCCTACTTTCCTGAAGGAGGCTGGGTCCCCATTGTCCTCGGTACTATAATTACACCCACGATTAAGGTACTTTTTCTCTAAGTTTTATGTGGGTTTAAAAATAATTTATGCAGCCATACCATAATCTAGACATATCTGAAACAGCTTTACAAACACCGTGCGGATAAAGACCACTGCTCGTTGAAGTAGTAGATCATATTATCTCTGCAAAGAGCTGCATCATGTTACCAATCAAAGTTCAATATTATATATGGTAATAAAGCCCAGGTAAATCCAACTCTGCATGCTCCACTTCATTATTAAAAAGGTACTTGACCTAATTAGTAAACAAAACAAAGCAGACAAGAGAAATTGACCTCAGTGAGGAGGCAAGTAAAGTAGAAGACCAAAACAAAGAGGTTCTGCTAATCCTTTCACAAATGTGCAACCCACTATTATTTCATTAGTTTTTTATACAAGGAAGAATTTTAAATACGGTGCATAGGGTGCTCTCTCTGCTTGAGGCAGGGGACTTCTGGAAAGTTTTCAATCTACTTTTTCTTTTATGCTTGTACTTGCAAATTGAGGATTGGTAGAATCAGGCCTTGAAGCACAGTTCTTGCAGCTAAAGTCCATGGCACCTGAGGAATACGGTGCCCAAGTCTATTTTAAATAGATGCTTGCATTTTACCGGGGGCGGAGGGGTAAAAAGTATCTCCTCCATACATGAGGATCACATATACAAATTACCTATTGGAGTAGTACTGGACATTGTTCTTGAAATTAAAGTTGCTTCCATATATGGCCAGAGGTTCCCCTTTTACCTCCATTTTAACAGTGTAAAAATAAACTATTTTTAAGATCATGGCTAAATGTTAGAAAGGAATTCTACACAGACATGAAATGTCTCGTTAAAAATAAATCAAACAATATCTATTCAGAGGCACTTTTTACAATCTTTAAGTCCCTAGAAATGCAATATGTATCTATTTTGTATAATAGCAAGGAGAATACTTTGATCAGTTTATAAATGAAAATCAACTATACCTTAAATCAGACAAAATAAATGCCAATTTTCACTGTTAGTATTGAAGTATGTAATACCAAGTCAATGTTAAAGAGAAATATTTCGTATTTGGGATTTAAGCAATGTATCTGTAGAAATTCTTAGCGTGTTATTTAAAAATTACACACTTTCCACACTATAAATGTGTAAGAACAAGTACCAAATCCTGGGATCTTTAAATAAAATCAGTTAAAAGTTATCAAGAGTTGAGACCACCAAGATTACATAAGTAAGGGTTTTTTCTTTCTGAATTCCAAGGATATGAGAAACAAGACATTTGTCCTTACAACTAATAGGTCATTTTTAAGGTGGGCAGACTTGTGTTATAAGTATATGAGTCAGACAAACAATTTATTCATACATCAGCTTGTTCAACAGGTCTAATGCTTGAATCACTATTTGTCAAAAAGCTCAGTTTCTACGAAGTTTCAATTATGGATAGGTCTCATTTAAATTTTTCATCAGCTGCATTTACGGTTTCCAAATTATTCAGCCCTACAAGCATTTTAAGTTCCACAGCAAAACTGGAACAGAGACCTAAGAACCCCCCTATTCCTATGCTGGTTAGAACATCTGAGTTTTTGGGCTGCCCCATTTCACTGAAGTATAGCATTACTGAGTCAACTTCTGGAAAAAGCTCTTTATTAAGCCAGTCATTCTCAAGTATAGCAAGAAAGCATGGTTCAACTTGATACAGTAAGGAAGCTATGCAGAACCATTCTAGTACATAGCACTGTGGGCTCTCCCGTGCTTGGGAGTAAGCCTAAGCACCAACACTTAACATTTAGGTGTTTCCCTGGGTTTTGGGAATGGGACAAGAAGGGAGCACACCGGTGCAGCAATGGCACAATAGTTGCTGGGGGGGAGGGGGCACTCCCAAATTGTCTCCAGTGGGAATTACCCACTCCAACACCGAAGTTCATCTGGGTAAAGTACAGAAGTGAATGACTGGTGAAAAAGAAAAGCATTTCAATACAGAATGCTGATTAATACCCCCACCATCACTACCTATTCTTATACAGTACTATTCATCAATAGAGCTCAGAAAGGTGGCCAATCATTTACAGATGGTGGAACTGAGGCAGAAAGTGACTTGCCCAAGGTTACCCACCAGGCCAAACACAGAGCTGGGAAAAGAAACCAGGTATCTTGAATCCCAGTTCAGTGCTCTGTCTTCTAGAGCACACTGCCAGAGTCAATGGAACGGCAGAGATTAACATGGATTACAGTGTGAGCATAACAAGAGAAGAGCTGATAAATTGAAATGAAGCAACAATTGCTTTTATTAAAGTCTATTAATCATTCAGGTACGCTGCAACCAGATGTGATACGCTGTTGTGTATGTCATACCCAATTACAGTGACTGAATTTACTCCTTTTCTTAAAGCAAGGATATGTTAAAACTTTGCATTTTTAGATGTGCTATTTTATATAAATTCTGGATAATAGCATCATGCAACTTTAAAGGGAAAAAGTCAAAACTTCTGAAGAATAATTTTAGGCAAATAAGTATATATACACCCTCTCCACAAAATTCAAAGCTTGTGGAGAATTATAAAACACAGCCATCTTGTTTTTCCTTCAGTTTTTTCTATATAAATCTGTTCCTGATGACATGCAACATAAAGAAACCAAAGGTTTACTGAAGTCAACAGGTGTGAATATTCATGTGCTAATTGGAATGTAGGATTGCCTCATGACAATTTTAGGACAACTGCTCCTGTTGGCCCAGTAATAGGTCTGAAATCCCTAGACCCTTCTGAATGCTTGCAATAAATACCTTATCTGCAGATAGGAAAGCAGGCAAACTGATATTAATCCACTCTGAAGTGTTGTGTGGGGAGGGTGCTGAAGCCATCATCCTTGAAAAGCTGGTCACATGTCAGAAGTCTAAGACCACCTCCGTGACTTCTACTACTGTCTTACAGAAGACGGAAATGAGCAATTATAGAACTGTTGTGGGCACTGCTGATTTCTCACCAAATTCAGAAATTCTGAGTTGTGAATTCCCCATGATGCTCACAAATAGAACCAGTTACGATATCGATATTAGTCTCTAGCCATTTTTCTAGTCAAAATAGAGGAACCTAGAAAAAAAAAGTATGCTTCCTAGCTTTAAGACCTTAACATTCTTTGGACATAAGACAGAATGCCAATAGTAACCACATTGCAATCCTGTCTGCTAAACACATCAATGCAGATAGATGCAGCATAGCATAATACAACCTACAGGCACTTTCTCTTAAAACTTGAGCACAGAATAGGAGTCTGAGGCAGCCTGTGCAGTAGATGGGTCTGTAGTGCCTCCTGCTCACTGGCTCAGTCGTAGAGCATGGAACAGAGAGCACCCACAATCACAGCTGCATGCTTGGGTTTATTTTCAAAGGCCAGGCACCAGAAGGTCTTAGGAAATAGCTGTGAGCTGGAAAAACCCAACTCCACTGCCAATAATGGTTCCAAGTAGTGTAGTTCGGATTCCCCAAGCAAACCTTGAAGGACCTTATCTAGGAAGTTGGGGCAACCAGAATGTGTCTTCCTCCCCGTAACCTCCCAAATCCCATGGGCAAGCCCTGCACCATCTGAGAGGGCTGGAAGCTACAGATCCCCCTGTGTATTTATAGAAGATCTGATTCAACCCGCCCTCCTGCCCTTCCTCTCCAGGACCCTCCTCCTCCCACCATCGCCCCCTGTATGACACTCCATATGTTATCCTCCAGTTCTCCATTACCCGTCACAAAGCAACTCCCATATGAAGAACTCTGTATAGCATTATCGCCTTCTCCCCCCAACCAGCCTCCATTCTCCCCACCCTTTCCACAAACCATCCTACACCCTTTCTCCCAACCATGTCTTCCCCCCCCATCAAACCAGCTCCCTTCTCCCCCCAACCAGGGGTGCTGGAACAATTTGTATGGTGGGGGTTCTTAGAACCATTGAACCAAATTGTAAAACCTGTATATAATGGAAACCACTTCAATCCAGGGGGTGCTGCAGCACCCCCAGCCCCCCTTCTCCCCACGCCCTCGCCCTCCCCCCCGGCCCCCCTTCTGCCCTCGCCCTCCCCCCCGGCCCCCCTTCTCCCCACGCCCTCCCCCCCGGCCCCCCTTCTCCCCACGCCCTCGCAAACCGCCCCCGGCCTCCCCATCCGGCCCCCCTTCTCCCCACACCCTCCCCATCCTCCCCCCCAGCCCCCCTTCTCCCCACGCCCTCCCCATCCTCCCCCCCAGCCCCCCTTCTCCCCACGCCCTCCCCCCAGCCCCCCTTCTCCCCTCGCCCTCCCCCCCGGCCCCCCTTCTCCCCTCGCCCTCCCCATCCTCCCCCCCAGCCCCCCTTCTCCCCACGCCCTCGCAAACCGCCCCCGGCCTCCCCATCCGGCCCCCCTTCTCCCCACACCAGCCCCTTCCCGCTCACCCACCGAGGGAGAGGAACGAGGGGGGCAAAGGCCCGTTCCCCATCGCGCTCCTCCGGCGGCTCGGTTGGTCGATCACTCCCAGCCCGGCGGCGGCCCCTCCTACCAGGCCCCGCCGAGGAACCGCTCACTTCCGCGTTTGCGGGGAAGGGACAGGGCAACGCCGGGCAAAGCCTGAGGAGCTCCGAGCCGCTAGTGCGCCTGCGTGCGAGAGCTGAGCATGCGCGCTGCTAGCTGGCAGCGGGAGGCGGTGCCTGGGCGCGCGCCACGGGTAGAAATCCGGGGGGTGCGCGAACGCGCGTGTCCGTTTGGGTCGGGCTGCGTCATCTCGTCTGCAGAGCTGTCTGCTTTCCCCATGAAATGTTCCTGTTCCGGCTCCTGCTCTCATCCCGGTAGCAGGTTCTCTGCGGCAGCGGTGGGTTCAAGGCGGTAGCCCTGGGGGGTCGCGAGCTGTCAGCCGCCACCCCAAACTCCGCTTTGCCCCCCGCATTTACAATGGTGTTAACTGTATTAAAAAGTGTGTTTAATGTCTAACGGGGGGGGTCGCACGCAGAGGCTTGCTGTGTGAAAGGGGTCACCAGTACAAAAGTCTGAGAACCCTGGCGGTATCAGATGTTAGTAGCCAGGTGCCTGGGAAGCCTGGGCTCAGTTGCAGGGACATGCGTAGGGCATATGGGCCAACAAAGAAAAATTCCATGTTAGCCAGGCAGCCTCTTTGCTGCTGTACAGGCAGGGGGAGTAGATTGTGATGCGACTAGGTAGCTACAAAGCAAAGCCAATGTCACTAAACTGTTGTTATTGCATTGCAAATTTCTGATCCTTGCTGTTGTCATCAGTTTCCTACACACCTAGGGTGACCAGACAGCAAGTGTGAAAAATCGGGAATAGGCGGCTATATAAGACAAAGCCCCACATATTGGGACTGTTCCTATAAAATCGAGACATCTGGTCACCCTATCCCTAAAATGATGTGAAAAACAGCCCACCCATCCCGCTAGACAGGGAAGGCAATATCTGGGGTAGCCAGAGGCACTGGACTGGGAGTAGTGGGTGGCAGGGGGCAGCAGGTTCTGCGTTTTCATGGTGCTCAATTTGTGCCAGGGCAGAGCCCCAGCACCTCTAGGCTTGGCAGTTCATAGTCTGGCACCTCTGGGCTTGCTGCATCAGTTATGAATGTAAAAAAATTGCTTGAGCCCCAACACCTCTTTCATTGCAAATTAAGCAGTGGGTTTGCTCTGTGCCCAGCTGCACTTAGTGTGCCAGGTGGCAGCTCAGCACCAAGAAGCAGGTCCGTGCTGCTCCCTCTGCATTTGGTCAGGCAGCATGAAAAAGGAGGTAGAACTGATACCTTTCCTTCCCTCAGGCACATTCCCAGCCACTCTGATCTCACCTGTAGACTAGCATCACCCCATTGAGACCACGGTATGTGGGTATGTGTGGAGTGAAGTGTCTCGTCCTCATTTCCATCCTTTTAAGTCTCTGCTACATAGGAGAGGTTCCGGTTGCAGGAAAGGGTGGCCAAAATCAGGAGCCTTAAAAGATCAGCAGTGTTGTCAACTCTCAGGATTTTAACACGAATCTCATGATAATTAGGGTTTTTTCCTTAAAGTCCCAGATCCTGGAGTCAAGTTAATACAGGAGAATCTGAGCTTTAATTTAAAAAAAAGGTAAACCCCTCGTACTTGTGATGGCAGATAACCCTTGACAATATTACCCCTACTCCCAAAGACTCAGAAACAAGAAAGAAAGAAACAATTATTATTTTAGCTCATGATTTTTAAGCCTAGCTCATGATTTGGCAGGGTGATGGTGGTTTGCTGACTCATAATTTTGAACATTTAGGGTAGGAACCACTAGATCTGGCCTGCTACAGAAAGACAACCCTGACTGGCAGGGTATAAGCCAGTGGGTGGTTTCTGGTGCCCCAGCGAGGCCATGAGCGGGCTGGCAGAAGGGTCCCAGTGAATGTATTGTCCTGTGCTTACGGCCCACATTGGCTCCCGAGCTACTGGCCCTGGTCCCGTGGGGGCAAATGTACAAGGTCCCTGCAAGGATTTGGGGTGGGGCGGCAGGGGCTGGAAAAAGCTGCGTCCGCCTTTCCCCTCCAAGCCGGCAGGGGGAGCGACCAGGAAGTGGGCGTTCTAGCTACGCCCGGATAAACTCGATGATGAGGCTGGAGAAGTAGATCATCGCGCAGCGCTTGCGCGGGAAGTTTGACGGCGATGGCGGCGGCGGCGGCGGCGGGAAGCCCGGCGGGGTGAGTGGGGGGGGGGCGCTATCCCCGTTATTGCCCCTTCTCCCCGGGGCAGGGCCCGAGCGGGCCCCTTCGCCTCGCCTCAGCGCGCGCTGACCTGGTGCCGGTGTTTGTGCAGGGCGCCCCCGGGGGCGGAGGGAGCTGCTGGACCGGACGGGAGCGCGGGCGCTGCGGAGCCGAGGCCGAAAGGTAGGGGCTGGGGGCGGGCCGGGGCGCGGGGGCGGGGCCGGGTGGGCCCGTAGGTAGGTAGGTAGAAATCCGCTGATTTCTCCTTCCCCAGAGACTCCTGCGTCGGATCCACGCCGCTGCCCGCCCCCCTCACGAGCTCTGCCCGCCGCCGTTGTACCCAGGGAAATTTGGCCGCCCCCGAGTTCATCCACCCCTCCCCCCACCGTGTACAGCCCCTCCCTGCCTCCTCCCCCTGTTAAATAAGGGGTCAGTCATCCCCATGAGCCGGAAACATCACTAGTAAAATATTCATTTGTTATAATGCATGTCGTTGTGTGTTGCATTTGCGAAATGCTTCGTCGCCACAGTGCTGAGACTAGCGTAATTTAGATGGAGATAAATAGTTTTCTTGCTGGTCAATTTTCATTTCTTTCCTTCCTGTCAGGGGGAAGAGTTGTGAAGGCTCGCTACCTTCAATATGATAGAAAAGCTCTGGGGAAGGTGAAGTATGGTTTCAAATGACCTGCTTTAAAAAGAAATGCTGGCCTCTAACATAATAAAATGAAAGCTGATTGAAGAACGCAGTTTTAAAAATTGAAAATATATATCTGCTTCAACTGAAAAACAAATATTTTAAAGAGACTAGAACATGGCTTAGAAATATGCCTGGCAGCCTCTGATGCTGTAGGAGCTGCCTAGTACTATTGGTTAGACAATATGGGTTTCTGTAATCCCAGTCAGTAAGAGTTTTTCTCTCTTCTCTCCCCACCCGTTCTTATGAGCTCTTACCAAGTCCCAGAGAGAGAAATCAGGATAAAGAATTAAAGCCAAGCCCAGGCCTCTTATGTGATGTTGCAAAGCATTGTGATGCTCCAAGGCAGTGTTTTTTTTTGTTTTTTTTTTAATTATCTGTCTATCAGTGAAATCCTGTAATGAAGTAGGAGTCAAGACAAGGCATTACACCTCTTAATCATTATTAATCTTGAATATTTTCTGTTTTCTGGTTGGCAGAGTACCTCAACAAATTCATCTGTAGTTTCTGGTGTGAAAAGATCTGAAAAGGGGGAAACCCCAACTGGAAGAGCAGGTATTTTTCAGAAATGCAAAGCCACCACAGGTAAGTGGGTTTTTTGTGTGTGTTTAGCAAAACAGTCAGAACAATTCTTTATGGACGTCTCTCAACCTGTGCTGCCGTAGTATCACTGAGGGAGCAGGGACTATTGTGAAATTCTCTAAAGCAGTGGTCACCAGCCAGTAGATCGCGATCAACTGGTCAATCCTAGAGGGTCTTCTAGTCGATCGTGATCTGCAGCGAGGCTGCTGATAAGGCAGGCTTCCTGACTGCCCAGCAGCATGCCACTCCCAGAAGTGGCCAGTGTGGCCTGGCAGGGGTCTCCCTCTGTGGCTGCCCCTGCCTGCAAGCCCCGCCCCTGCAGCTTCCATTGGCCACAGCTCCTCACTCCTGGCCAGTGGGAGCTGCAGGGGCGGGGCTTGCAGAGAGGGGCAGTGTGGAGTCATGTGCCCTCCCAGGGGGTGTGTTGGGCCCTTCCAGGGGTGGTGTGGGGCTGGGATAGGCAGAGAGCCTGATGTAGCGGTAGTCAGACCAGGAGCTGCTGGAGGTAAGTGCTGCCTGGTAGAAGCCCCCTCCTGAGCCCCTGCCCTAGCCCTGACCCCTCTCCTGGAGCCAAACCCCCTCCCAGAGTTTGCACCCCTGCCCCAGGCTCAGCCCTGACCCCCCCACACACACTGTGAACCCCTTGGTCCCAGCCAAGAGCCTGCACCATCTCATGAACCCAAACCACCTATCCTGTCCGGTGAAAGTGAATGAGGGTTGGGGAGAGGGAGCTAGGGTAGGGTTGGAATGGGTGGGGCTTTGGGGAAGGGGTGGGGCCTCAGAAGAGGTGGGATAGATCTTGGTCACCCTTAAATTTAAAAAGTGATCTTGGGCATAAAATGGTTGGAGACCACTGATCTAAAGATCGTAGACTAGGTAGTCTAGAGGCCTACAAAAGCTCCCCCCCCCCCCCCCCATCTGACGTTATAGCAGCATTGTGACTCCTGTCATTGATACTTATTACATTAAAAGATATAGTACTATGTGTAGATTAGCTCTACATTCTCTGTCTGGAAATGAAACACCACATTAATTCTCTAGAATAAGCAGATATCTGTCATTCTGTAGATGGATTGGGCTGCTACTTTAATACCCAAAAATACTTCTCTAATTTTTAATAGATCTAGAGGAATGAACAATAAAACCCCCACAATATATAAATCACTAGTAATGTTGCAAATCTACATGTTTATACAATGATCCTGTATGTGACTCTCAGTGTCTGAGCACTTGTCCAGGTGATCATCCAGTTTAGTCTGGTAATGTGGGAAAGGAATATTTTAAAATGATTTTAATTTAGCATTACTTCTGTACTTTAATCACCTATGCTTTACCTTTTCCTTCATTTGGGTTCTGCTCATGGTGGCAAGCTATGAAATGGCTAAGATAGCAGCATTCTGAACAAGTTAAACCCCAACTAAAAGGAACTTTGCAGCAAGTTACACCTGCTATGTTTGTTGACTTTTGGAAGACGATAAAGGTGGAAATATCCAGATGAGACTTTTCTGGGTTTTTTTAATGAGCTATTGTGCAAACACTTGTGAACTTGCAAAGCTAGGTGTTCTGGGCTGCTCACTTATGTTCTACCACACTAAAATAACACGTTTCTACAGGCACTGCTCCTAGCACGCTAAATCGTACTGTCTTGGGAAAAGATGACTTGCAGTCCACTTTATTAGAGGGCCATAAAATTGCTCGACCTGACCTCGATCTCTCAGCTATTAATGGTAAGTTTTCTCCTTTAACTCTCTCCTTTTAACATCATTGTTTAAATCAAAAATTAGAATGTATGTTAATGGTATTTAACAATTTTCTGAAGATCTCAAGCATACTACAAAAGAGGGTAAACTATTACTCTCATTCTAGAATTGAAGAAACTGACATAGTGAGGTGAGGCCTAAATTTTTTAATGACCTCTATTTTTCAAATCCCCAATTTTTGGGGTGCCCTACTTCTAGATTCCTAGGACTTGATTTTCAGAGCATCCACCACTCTGATTAGTAGTAACAAGCTGAATTTGTTGTAAGCGCTCACCCCTTCTGGAAATTATGCCCCATGTATTCAAAGGTAGGCACCTAAAATTAGAGGCCAGTTTTGAAAAGTTGGCATGGCCATGTTCATACGAGTCAGTATCAGAGCCAAAAATAGAATGTTTCTGCTTGGGCTCTTTCTTCCCTTTATAAAATCAGTGTGGATTGATTTAAACCAAGGCAATTTAAAATCAGCAATTTAAATTAAGAAGCAAGTGGGAGAGGGAGAGGAATTATTTAAGCTCATCACCAATGTGGACACAAGAACAAATGGATATAAACTGGCCACCAGGAAGTTTAGACTTGAAATTAGACGAAGGTTTCACCTTCCTCTGTAGCATGGGGCACGGGTCACTTGCTGGAGGATTCTCTGCTCCTTGAAGTCTTTAAACCACGATTTGAGGACTTCAATAGCTCAGACATAGGTGAGAGGTTTTTCGCAGCAGTGGGTGGGTGAAATTCTGTGGCCTGCGTTGTGCAGGAGGTCAGACTAGATGATCATGATGGTCCCTTCTGACCTTAGTATCTATGAATCTATGAAATTGCCAAGTGGAAAGACCTGATTTAAATAATGGATTTTAATCAATTCTTCCATTTTGTACTTTATTTTCTAAAGAAAGGTACATTCTCCTTGATATAACCATTAAAATATGTTGTTTTACAACTAAATGGGGCCTTTACACTAGATTTGATATGTATTGTTGCTGCTTAGGAAGGTACACTAAACTATATATGTTTGTTTAAGTAAATGTGTAGCTGAGTACTTTCAGATTCTTATTAATTGTACATTTTTAGTATGTTAGAAAATGGTGATTAACTTTTTGCTCTTGATTTGTCGAGCTGCATTAGGATGGTAACTGGAATTTAATTAAACACACAAGACAGTATGTCAAATTTCTTTCTGTTAAACAAAACAACCCCTTAATATAATATAATGATCCATTGTGCCATATTTATAAAGCTTGACCTTGGAATCAGGAGAAAAACTTCTTTCTTTACATGGAAAAATAGCCTTTAACTCAGTTTTTGCTAGAGGCTCATGGATTCAGCATTTTTTTTTATTTAAATGTTTTAAGAGATTATAATTTTAGATCTTAACATATTTTGTATTAAATTCAGATGTCATTTTAAAAAAGAACTTAATTTAAATAACAAAATAAAAAAATCTGATTAAAAACATTTAAATCAATTTTATCCGCCCTGCATAAAATCATGTTAAAACTGGCTTTTAATAAGCTGCTGATTGTCTCACTCAAAGCATTTTGGCAGAGAAGTGCTGTGCATAGAGATTTTATTTTTTTTATATTTTTTTTTCTTTTGTGGTTTAGACAAAAGTCTCTTAAAAAAGATTTCTGGTTCAAAGTCTCTCTTCAGAGCAGAAACAAGAACACGAAAAAAAGAGCAGAACTCAGTAAGTGACACTTTAAATTAGCTGGAAATTGACACAGCTATATTTACTGGGAATGTACTGAATAAGGATTTTTGTTCATCATTAACTTTGTCAGCCAGAGTTAAGACTTCTACCCAGAAACCATGTGGTAACAAGTGTTTCTGTAGTGTGTGGTGTTGGTGAGAGTGTCGTCATCTTGAAAGCACTAAGGACTATTATGGGCTGAAGAGCTGCTGTAGGGCTTGTGGGCTAATGCTGCATGCAGTAGTTCCCAAAGGACTAGAATAAAGAATCTGCCAATAAAACTAAAAGCATTGGGTACAAGCAGCTTTGCTAAAAATAGCATGATAAATGCTCACAAAAGGAAATGTAGTAGATCAAATTTAGCCACGGCTGTAAAGCTTAATAGATTTGGACCTACTTATACTGGGCTAACCTCAGCTCTATATGTAAAATTTTACATTCCTTTTTAAGGAAAAAAATCTGCATTTTGCTAGTGAAATGCACCCTATCCTAAGCATTCTAAAATTTCTATCAAAATATCCTTTGTTCTGCCAGCTGCCGTGTTGTATAGTGAAGTATTACCTTGAGTATCCAATATCATTTTGAATGGAGGAAGAGAGAATGTATAATCCAGTATGGTGCTTTCTTCATGTCACTGCAGGGATGGAGGCCTCTCCTTAGTGTGTCACCAAGCATATCTGTCCTCTAAAGTGTGACCAAGTACAATTATTAAAGGCTCACATGGTCTCTGCTGGTGGGGATTTGATTTGTGTACCACCAGCACTCCATTGTGAGTCCAGCTTCCATTTCTTCTTAGACCCTACTCTGACTTTGGCTAGTCTTCAAGTTAGTTCTTCATCTTGTTGTGCTCTTACCCATGCTTTCTAATGATGTCCCAATGTTCACAAATATGCATGAAGGATACTTGCACCCCGTGATTTGTATAGTACAGTACTTGAAAATTAAACTGAGGTCCCTTTTACATTGACAACGATTCATCCAACACAGCATAGAAACTTCATATCCTCTAGTGGTATTGTGAATCCTTCAGAGAATACACTAAGTAGAGTGACAGGATAAAAGAACAATAACCCAAAGTTAACCAGCCTCCATGCTGGTAGGTGAGAAATGCTCCATTATTAAGAAATACACCCATTTGAAAAAACAATAGTCTGTGTGTAGTTGACACTTGGTGATAACAGGACGGGCTTTGTTTACAAATGTACTTGTAATGATCAGAGATGCTGCTTTGAACAGACTCAAACTTTAGTTTAGAAATACTTGTTTGTATTTAATTTCTAAGTATATGTGCTACCATTAAATTTTTTTTTTTAAATCAATTTCCTTAAGAAATCTTCTGATCCTGATGATGTGATTGGGATGTTGGAGTCTCAGGCATTGTTATTAAACTATGTATCAATGAAGGTAAGATACAAATAGTCAAATGTTTGGTATTCCAGAGCTACAAAAAACATAGCCTATTGGAAAACTTTCTAAATATAATTGACACAACCTTTCTGCCCCACACAAGTTAAATTTGTGGTTCAGATAGCCTTGGTTATGCAATTGTGACTTCAGACACTTCCTCATATATAAAAAGAAAAGGAGTACTTGTGGCACCTTAGAGACTAACCAATTTATTTGAGCATAAGCTTTCGTGAGCTACAGCTCACTTCATCGGATGCATACTGTGGAAAGTACAGAAGATCTTTTTATACACACAAACCATGGAAAAAATGGGTGTTTACCACTACAAAAGGTTTTCTCTCCCCCCCCACCTCATATATAGCATTTCATGCACTTCATTAAACAATGATCAGGGCTGAAAGAGCTTCTGAGATAGTTGGGAGGAGCCTCCAATTTCCAGATGAAGTGCACACTTTGACCATTCTTATATTTTTGCAATGGTATAAGTATGCGTGGTACACTATAGATAAAAGTTTTGAGCCCTTGCTCCCAAGAGATTACAATCTAAATTAGGATTATTTAAGGAGGGAGAGCAACATAGTGGGAGGGGAATACAGGGATGGGATGACAAGCGATTCAGCAATCTGCTTAGGTATTCACTGAGGTTAATGATACAGATTTACACAGTTGTTCGTTAGGTTTACAAGCCATCATACTATAATGGAAGAGGTATGTTTGGGGGGGAAATTTGGAGGCGAGAGTAGAGTCAAATGGGGAGGGGAGGAGGATTTGGTATTAGAAGCTGCATGGAAGGTGAGGAAATAAGGGACCAGATGATATAGGGAGTGGTTAAATGTTTGACTTGGGTGGAGTGAAGTGGACAAGGTGGGGAGTTAGACTGGTACAGGATCCTGAAGACCTGGTCAAATATGATACAGAAGATGAGGGGAAATCGCTGAAAACATTTGAAGAAGAGATGGTCATGGTCAGAGTAAGGCATATGATACATCTCCCTCTGAAAACTCAGATAAATTTTTTTCTCTACCCTTGCACACTTCCTAAGTTTTCCCTTTTATAGACTAGATGCCATTTTGACTTCAAGGAGCTCTAGTAAATGATCATGGAGGTGAGACTCTTCCTTTACAGAATAATAGCATTTTAGTAACTATATAAGGTACAGAAAAATCACTGCATACAGTGAGTTAACTTCTGAATTCAAACAAGTTTGAATTTCTCTTCTCTCTCAAAATATTTTGGAAATAACTTAACCCCTAAAGTACTTAGCTGTGGTTTAATATTGGCTCCAAATACATTCTTGGATTTCACAGATAGAAAAAAATATTGCCCAGCTGGAGGAGAAAGGTGAAAGAAATTTATCAATCTTGTGTGAAGAAAAGGAAAAACAGCAGAAAAAGCTGTATGAGCTGAAACGCCAACTATTGCTCAAGAAGAGAGAGCAGAAGCTTGAAGAAGTGCTGGATAAACAGGTTAGTTTATCACACTTCATGTTTCTCCTGCAGTTTGCAATTGCTCTGAAGAAGCAACCTTTGGCCTTTTCGTACATTCTGTGCCTCAAACAAAAAAGCATCAAATTTGAACCCTGCTGTGACACTTCATGCTTCTCAGCCAACGTAAAGGAGGTAGAATATCTGCAGCACCTGCTTTGGTGGCCTCTCGTGTATGGACTGGAGGAAACACATGGAGGTCTGAAGGAAGAGCAAGAGCGTATTCTGAGCTGTGGGGTGGTGATAGTGCACCAGTCACAGAGCAGCTCATAATCTAAGGCATGTAAGGCTTAAAGCAATAGTAACATCCTTTAGTCTGTTGTGGTACACCACTTGCGAAAGCACAGCATCTGGCCCCAAACATCCTGGACTACTACAGATATCCGGGCCAGAGCAGAGGCACTGATCACTTCCTGGGGTGTGACACAATGGCATCTCCTTGCTGTGTGTTTTCTGTTTTGTGGCATGGGATCAGCATAAGGAAAACTGCAATGGACCTTGATGCATTGAGATAGGTGGCAGCAGCTCCATCTTAGCATTGGTACCTGAGGGAACTTTTTTAAAAAATCACTTAATGGGAACATATTGTAGAACTATAATAACCAAACACCAAGAGCCTTACTAATAGTGATTTAAGTATCCCTTTAAAACTACCCCAACTGATTAGAACAAAACGTTCTCATCTTTTCCAGTTTATTTTGTACATTGGCAGTGCTTCCAAACAGAGGAAGTAAAGAAACAGATATTGGAGCAGGCCTCCTCAAAGATGGGGGGGGGGCACTTTTGAAAATAGGAGTATGTGATGATACAGCCACAGAATTTGTTGATTTTTTTAAATCCTATTGATGGCCTTTTTAATACTGAACTAGACTCAAATCTCACTTTATTCTTTAAGACAAACCAGATAAAAAATTCTGACTGTTCTTTCAGAGTGGCTTCTCTGCATTGAGGTGCTGGGTTATGTCCCTTTTTGTTTTCAGATTGAAGTCCTTGCTCCTCTTCTTACTGTCTGTGAACAGTTTAAGGAGGAGTATAAGACCTTTGCAACTGCCCTGGACACCACTAGACATGAGCTTCCCATGAAGAACATTCACATGGAAGGAAATAGACACAAATATTTGGGTATGAAAACTCCAAATTAACAGGATTTTGCACTTTTCAGTGTACTTGACTGTTGTGTACTTCTTTGAATTGAAATGTAACTCTAACCTTGTTAAATCCATGGCATGACTCTTGTTCGCTGCCCTTGGGTTTTTCTATGGAGGAGACACTGAAACATTAGTCCCAAGCTTTGCTTTGTATTGTCTGCATATTTGTTCATCTCTAGTTAATAAGCTGCATCCATCCAGTTTCTTTTTCTGTAAGAAGAGCAGAGCACTCTAAACTAAGAACACTTGTGTAGCATTTATAAGAGATTTCTTATGGGTTCATTATTATTGAAAGTATCTGCAAGGATTGACATTTGGATATTGTGTCAATAGCAACATAAAGCTAGCCAAGGAAGTCTGAATAAATGAAGCTTCCGCTCCTGTTGTAGCAATACATGCTCTTGGCTTGTAAACTTTCTGTGGAACCTACTAATCTCACAAACTGAATTGAGCGAGTTACCTAGTCTCCTGCTGTGATTAGTCTTAATATAATGCAAGACAATTTTGCTCTCATAGTAATATGCTCCTGTTGTCTTTTCCTGAAGGCTGAGTGTTCACCAGTATGCTCAGATGTTCTTCAAGCTCTTGGGTGACCACTCAAGCTGCTGACATCTTTAAAATGTATATTATTAACAGGTGCCACTGTACATTCAGTGATAATACCTGTAACATTTGCTCTTTTGTAGAGGACGTACAAAAGCATTTAGCTGTCACACAAAGTCTTTTGGTGGAAGCTGCACCTAGTTACTTGGAAGAAAATTCAAAGGCATTCCCAGTACTGAAAGAACTTAAGGAAATTGCTCTCAAAATGGATGCAGAACTTGAAAGGTATTTACAAAATCATGCTGAAGACTCCCGAGTTCTATAATGGATCTTAAAATCTGTTTTATAAAAAAAAAAAAAAAAAAAAAAAAACTGCGGGTCCTACAACCTCTTCAGACAATCCATATATGAAATGGCTAGTGCCACTAAGCTTACCTCCTGTACCCTAGTTTAGAGCTGGCCATGACTGGCCAGATTTCACCACTCCCCTACAGAGCAAGAAACACACACACACACATTTACTTCCCTTGTTCCCACTCCCAAAGGTCTACCTACCCAGAAGGCAATGAGGAAAGGATCACACAAGGGGGTGGTTAATGTGACACATTCTGACTCCCATAAACAAATTTCAACCAAGGCTAGCAGTCCTAAAGTCCTGAAAGACAGGACAACAGCAAGTACCAGGGATTGGAGGTGTGGGCTGCAGCACTCTGTCTTCAAGAACATAATGCAAAGAAGACCATGACTCTGCTCTCCTATTCTTCTATATGGCTTTGCAAAGAGGCTCCAGTAATGGATTATACCTCCCCTCTGCATCAGTGTGTATCCCTGGGAGTATCCTGAACCCAATTCCTTTCCCCTGCTATACCCCATGAGTCACCACTTCCGTAAAGGCTTGCTGCTGGAACATCCACCAGAGGTGAGAAAGGGACATAATGCAATAGGGTAAATATTCCCCCAAGAAGCAGACTAGAGTTGAAATAACTAGGGCTGTCAATTAATTGCAATTAACTCAAATATTAATTGCGATCAAAAGAATGAATCACGCTTATTTAACAATAGAATACCAATTGAAATTTATTAAATATTTTTGGATGTTCTACATTTTCAATATTGATTTCAATTACAACACAAAATACAAAGTGCACAGTGCTCACTTTATATTTTCATTACAAATATATGCACTGTAAAAATGAACAAAACAGTATTTTTCAGTTCACCTCATACAAGTACTGAAGTGCAACCTCTTTATCGTAAAAGTGTAACTTACAAATGCAGATTTTTTTTTTTGTTACAGAGCTGCATTCAAAAACAAAACAATGTAAAACTTCAGAGCCTACAAGTCCACTCAGTCCTCCTTCTTGTTCAGACAATCGCTAAGACAAACAAGTTTGTTTACATTGATGGGAGATACTGCTGCCTGCTTCTTATTTACAATGTCACCTGAAAGTGAGAACAGGCGTTCTCATGGCATTTTAGTAGCCGGTATTGCAAGGTATTTACATGCCAGATTTGCTAAACATTAGTTTGCCCCTTCATGCTTTGGCCACCATTCCAGAGGACTTGCTGATGATGCTCATAAAAAAATATTTAACAATTAAATTTGTGACTGTACTTCTTGTGGGGAGAGTTGTAAGTCTCTGGCTCTGTTTTACCCGTATTCTGCATATATTTCATGTTGTAGCAGTCTCGGATGATGACCTAGCACATCTTAGTTTTAAGAACACTTTCACAGCAGATTTGACAAAACTCAAAGAAGGTACCAATGTGAGATTTCTAAAAATAGCAGAAGAACTTGATCCAAGGTTTAAGAATATGAAGTGCCTTCCAAAATCTGAGAGGGACAAGGTATGGATCATGCTTTCTGAAGTCTTAAAAGATCAACACCCTGATGCAGAAACTACAGAACCCAAACCACCAAAAAAGAAAATCAACCTTCTGCTGGTGGCATCTGACTCAGATGATGAAAATGAACATGTGTAAGTCTGCACTGCTTTGGATCGTTATCAAGCAGAACCCATCATCAGCATGGAAGCATGTCCTCTGGAATGGTGGTTGAAGCATGAAGGGACATATGAATCTTTAGCGCATCTGGCACGTAAATATCTTGCAACGCCAGCTACAACAGTGCCATGTGAATGCCTGTTCTCACTTTCAGGTGACATTATAAACAAGAAGCAGGCAGCATTATCTCCTGCAAATTGTAACCAACCTTCTTTATCTGAGTGAAGGGCTGAACAAGAAGTAGCACTGAATGGACTTGTAGGCTGTAAAATGTGACATTGCTTTGTTTTTGAATGCAGTTATTTTTTGTACATAATTCTACATTTATAAGTTCAAATTTCATAATAAAGAGATTGCCCTATAGTACTTGTATGAGGTGAACTGTAAAAAGTGTATTTTTCAATGAAAATATTTGTAATCAAAAATAAAGTGAGCACCGTATACTTTGTATTCTGTGTTGTAATTGAAATCAATATATTTGAAAATGTAGTAAACATCCAAAAATATTTAAAATAAATGGTATTCTATTGTTTAACAGCATGATTAGTTTTTTTAATCGCTTGACAGCCCTAGAAATAACATGAAATGGAAAAACTCACAGGCCCGCTCATGACTGAACCCAGAGACCTCTCCCTCTACAACACTCCCAAGTTCTTGCTATATTGGAAAGCAAACCCACATCTTCTACCACTTTACTACTCATCTAATTAAGTTACAGTTAGCCACAATAATTGCTTCAGTCTGTCTGACTTGTTTACAGGAGCTTCAAGCAAGTACAGGACCTGTCCTTTGAAATCAGTAAGGAAGTTTCTTTGCATAACCAAAAAGTCTGTGAAGAGACTCATGGAATAGAGACCCTGAAACACTGGTACTTCGATTAGCTTTGAAATGTTCCTCAGTGACTTGAATGCCTGCGGATGCTCAACCAAGGCCAAGGAGCTTGCACAAAAAAGCAGACTAAAGTTAAGGACATCTGCCTGGTAACTTTATCATACATTTCCTCAGTTATATAATTGTAAAACATTCATGAGCTATGATGTGGAGCATTTTTATAACTGAACCAATGTGGCATGAGTCCATTGTAGACTCAAACCCCCAGCCCTACATCCTTTGTGGAAGCTCATTGTCATTGCTAGGTCATTTTAAATGCTGAAATGTGGAGTAAGAGCTCTAAGAAATGTTACTGTTGACAAATTTAGTACACCCATCTAATTTGTTTGTGTTCCTTGTGTGTCGTTTCAATGCAGCAGGGCAAGAGATCTCTTCCCAAGGGAAATGTGGCTCAAAGGTCATTGTGTCAATATGTAGATGCAGGACCAAATGTGTGTGGGACTGTGCATTATTGACATTAGCCTGCAAGAGGGATGCCTGAGCTCATGCCATGTGCACTGGTCATTCTGTGAGGAAGTGCAGCAGGAAGTCTGATCACCCCTTTCCTTTGCAATTTAGCAAGAGGAAAAGTCCAGAGAGATGGCTGTCGCTCTAAGTGGTAGTTAAATCAAAGGATGTTGAATGGGGGAACTGATCACTGACTTCTCTGTAATATTGTGTTTGGTAAAGCTTAAAAATCTCATGCTTAAAGTCTTGTTCTGTATCTTAGTATTTTTCTTTTGTATTAGGTTAAGTTTTGTTTGGAAGGAGATTTAACTTTCTGAAACTTACACTCGTCACTAATGGCCTTATTATACGGTTCACTCATGCCAGGTCTTGGAGAAGGTTGTGTACAATTTCCCGGAGCCGTTTTAATATACATGAATGAAAAATAAACTTTATTTCCTGAACTGTCCTGTTTCTCCACATTATTACTTTCTACAAGCCTTTTCTAATGGAGCAAGCTACAGCATCATGTCCTGTATGGGAAATCGGTGTATAAAAGCTGCTGCAGAAAGGTCTGTCCTCCTTATAGCACCGTTCAGAGCTGCTCTGTTTCACTGTCTCATGCTCCCCCCTAAGATCTCTACTGCCCATTCTGGGTATTGAAACTCACCCAGGAGCAGCCAACTCTTAAGGAGGGTGCCTTCTGTCAGGGCCTAGTACAAGGGGGGCTTAAAGGATCCATGGAGGGGGGGAAAAAGGCTCTAGCCACTAAGCCATTAGACTTCTCTAAAATCCCTCCTCTGCTGTTCTCAAGTTTAAATCTAGGGCTGTCAACAGGAGGCCTTCACATGTCTCTGCCATACAGCAGCTACAATGGGCTAATCTGTTATCAAGTCACTAGGAAGCATACTACTCAATTTAGGACCATGTACTAATCGGAAAGGAGTTTATTATGTGCTGCTTGTCCAACACTATGCCAAATGACCAATTAGTGCAATATTCTCTGTTCTAAACTCTAAAGCTAAGTCCATCTATTGGCAATTTTACTACTCTGGACTTTCTAGTAGTTTTAAGGTGACAGTTTACATCTTGTTGATGAAAATGTTACATGTAGAATGCTATAGATCAGTGGTTCTCAAACTTTTGTATTGGTAACCCCTTTTACATAGCAAGCCTCTGAGTGCAAACCCACCCCCCCCATTTATAAATTAAAAACACTTTTTAATATATTTAAGACCATTATAAATGCTGGATGCAAAGCAGGGTTTGGGGTGCAGGCTGACAGCTTGTGATCCCCTGGGGGTCCCGACCCCCCCAGTTTGAGAACTCTTGCTATAGGTGAAATGGATTAGACAAACTTTACTTTGTAAAAGCAGGTATGAGCACAAATTAGCACATATACCTTTTAGAATTTTTGAATTTTTCTGTACACCAGAGTCTTGTCTATTTTTGTGGGTAGAAATCTGTAGTCAACTATTTCATGACCTTTGTCCACCACCCTTGGAATTCTGTCTGTGGAGGTTACACTGCAACATTGGTCCCACGCTTTGCTTTGTATTGTTGCAGGTTTGTTCATCTAGAGTTAAGATGTGTCTGTCCAATTTGTTGTTTTCCTGCTGTAAAACAAGCAGAGCTCTCTAGGTGAAGAGCATCTTCCTCTTCTTCCCTCCCCCCCTCCCCCCGGCTCTCTCTCATGTTTCTGCACTTCCTCACAGTGTTGTTCTTAAGCCCTTCAAGTTTGTCCTTCATGGTAATAAAACTTCATCCTGAATTCTCTTTTGTTTTGCAAAGAACAGACACACAGATCATTCTGATTCTTGTAGGTAGTTCCTTCCTGTTAGTCTGGGCCTTTAAATTAGTTTCTTTAAAGAAAACAAGTTTACTTGTTTTAACATTAATTTGTTGCTTTTTCTGGTCCACCAAAGCTCTAAGGAATTCTTAGAATTTAAGAATGCTGCTGTGTCTTCAACACTGTAAACAGATTTGAGCAGCTTTAATTTCTTGTTGATTTGTTGCATGTAGGGATCAAATAATCCATGGCATGTAGAACTTGTTTTATTTATACTCTGGTGCCCTAACTTTACCGTGTCCTGCTCTTCAGTGTTAGCTCTAAAGTTTTTATCTATTAATCTGCATAAAGAAGGATAGTTCAGCAAGGCAGGAGCAAGAATAGACCATTTCTGAACCTGGATTTCTAAATTTTCAATAGTTGTCTTGCTCTGTTTTTAATTAAATGGATGCAAAAATTAATGTACAGGAATTGCCATTGTGAATCATGCCATGGTCTGTTCTGTCAAATATCCTGGCTCCAACAGTGGACAGCACCAAATGCATTAAAGGAAGGTGCAAGAAATGCCAAAGTTGGCAGAAGTGGGCTAATCTGCCCCTCATTAAGGACTCATCCTAACCCCTAATAGTTAAACTAGTTTCATAGTACAGGGGGGTTTAGGTCTCTAGCATTTCATCTCTTGAGAACCAAATTCAAATTTTAGCTCTGTGGGCTTATATCACAGCAACTACAACCATGGACAGAAGTCATTCTTGTTAGGGCTGGAAGGGGGAAAGGGGTGGCATCAGGTCAGCAGTTGCCATGTGTTGGCATACTTGTATGGGGAAGCAAAACTGGATTGAGGTGTTCTAGATTAGGGTTAAAATGTGTGTTCATCACTCAAGAGAAAAAAAATATATCAGAAAGTCTTTATCAGCTGCTGTCTTTGATTTGGCAAGTGTGATTTGAAGTGTCCAGAGTGGCAGTCATTGCTGGGTATGAGTAGTAACATGTAAAAGAGGGTGGATGTGAGGAAAACTGAACGTGAAGGCCATGACTAAATAGCCAACAAGATGTGAGGTTTTTTGTTTTGTTTGTTTTGAAAAAGTTGTTGGGAAGGAAACTTCATGTGTTTTTTCTTATTTTGGCATCACTTTTCATAAATCTATTGTAACTCTAACACTGCCTTGGATGGGAAGTCACTATATAAAAGCCACTAAGACTCTTCTTATGCATCATTTTGATATCCTCTGAAGGGCTTCCACTGCAGTAAAACTTCGGAGGGGCAGTAAGTTATTCTTTCAAACTATTCATTTGGTACTGCTTATTCCACTAAAACTGTAGGATGTACGCTGAGCAGTTCCCACCTGAGCAATGCTTTTCACTGCTCCAGCTGGCACTGTTCTTGGGTGATGGCAGTATGGATCATTTACTACAGATGCCTACAACTCAAAGAGGGGTCTCTGTTTGAGTCTGTGCTGTAGTCTCTGACTGAATGCATCCGATGAAGTGAGCTGTAGCTCATGAAAGCTTATGCTCAAATAAATTTGTTAGTCTCTAAGGTGCCACAAGTCCTCCTTTTCTTTTTGCGGATACAGACTAACACAGCTGCTACTCTGAAACCTGCTGTAGAAATGTGAAGGATTCACTTACGGAAACTGACCACTGGATGGAGGACTTTGCTAACTACTTAATTCTATGTGTGGCCACAAGTTGGCAGATCATCAGCTAATAACTGCTTCTGTTTTTTGATGGGTGGAAATCTGAATAGATGAGTTCCTACATAATAAATGGGTTGGTTTAATATGCTTTTCAAGGTTAGGGTGATCACCATTCATCTGTCCCTGTGCCTTTAACTCCTGCTCATCCTAAGTGAGTCTCTAAAGCACTAACTTTTCTTCAGAGAGTTAATGGTATTTCTTTTAACCTTTGTGAAAAAGACCAAAAATCCAATTTATGGTGCTTTTATAATTCTTTTGTGCGGTGAACCTATACAAGACACATCTATAATCTAATAGCTTTGGTAAGAAACCCCTGGAGAAATGAAAACTTCATAATTCCTTTATTCGGTGAGTCTCAAGGTGTTTATGGTATTAGTCTTATACTTGGCCAGTCAAAAGTCTCTCTTTCCTTTGAAATAGGCTGTGTTCAAGTTTAAAACAATCTTGCATCTTTATCAGTATAGTGTATGTGCCAAAATACTATTTATCCAATAAACCTTGATACAAAGGTACCGGTACTTTTTAAAAAAATCAAAGGATTTTGAAAGATATGTATTAACATGCTAGTCCATCTCCCTGCATAGTCAACTCCTGTATGCTGCCTTCTTAAACTAAACAAATGTAGATTTCACATTTGCACAATGGATTTCAATGACTAAAACTATTTACCAGTTAGATGGAAACTCTTGCTTAGCCATCCCAGTTTTATATAATGGTTTCAGTACGTGTTATGTAAAAAAAAGCTCTGCCTGCTCTTTGCAATTTGGGGGATTAGGAGAGGTAGTTAAGGGCAGAGTTTCAGCTGGCTCTAGTCAGTTTTATCCACAACCTAATTTTTTTCGTAGTATGTGTAAAACCAAGTTCACTGGAAGAACATGTTAGTAAGCTGTTGCCCTACAACTCTTCCCCCTCCCCACCCCCCAGAAATATAGTTTTGTCAAATGGCAGTGTAGAGTGGAAATAATAAGGGAACCTATATGGCTCTTCTTTCTCTCCACTGATGGACTTTTAAGATGATGCTTGGCCTAGTCCTCTCAAACGCACCATTCCTTTGATAGTCCTCTCCAGCCCCGAGCTTATCATTCATATGAAAAGTTGCTTATGGGATATCACAGGTTGACACTTTGTAACTGATTCTTGTTTTTCTGTGAAACAGTCCAGATATGGCCAGCATATCTCTGTGCTAAGAGGTAATGGAGTCCTATCTTAAGACATTGAATCAAGCTTCACAGAAATCTTTTAATTTCTGAAGCATCCAAATTCTGCTCAGTGGACAAGAGAAGAGAACATGCAATTCCATCAGTAGACACTTTTAGACTAAATTAAATCTCTTTACTTTGTTTCATCAACAGGAAATGCAACAGGCATTCATAGAAAGAATGAGGGGTAGCCATGTTGGGGGGGGGGATCAGTGTAGGGAGGATAAGGACCTGTTTGTCTGGAGTCAGACTGAGGAAGCTAATCCTGGATAGCTATTTAGGTCTACGCCAATAAATGTGATATGCCACATTTCAGCAAAGAATAGAATGTGATTATTTTCTCACATAAATGCATCTAGTTAGACCGTTACATTTAAACTAGGTCAGCTAATTTGCTGTGATTTGATTCCCAGCATGAAAACACTGAGTCCAAACCTGATACTCAGAAGTAGTGAGACAGATTAAAAGTAGCGGGGTACTTCAAAAGGAGTTTTGTAACTGGCATGTGAGATAAAGGAAACAGTTTGTCCTGGGAATCTTGTGCCATTAACCCTTCCAAGTCCAGCACAGGGTCAAATAGAACTGGGAGGAAAGCTAAAATACAGCTATACAAAGCAAATGTAGAGGAGTAGAATTTCATAAGCACAAAATCCATACTATAGTTTGAATCCCATGATGGGAATTCTACCTTTTGTCCCTTAGTATTGTTAAGTGCAGAAAAGATAGCTATATTGATATTTGTGGGTCTTGTGGAAGAAGTGAGTTGGAGCCTGGCATTGGGATGTTCCAGTAGATTTTAATGTCCTTTATCTTTTAGATGGTGTTTTCTTTGAAAGTTTTAAAAAAAACTACAAGTTTTTTTAAAAAAAAGGGGGGGGGGCACAAAATTAAAAAAAATGCATGAATTGGGGACAGATTTTGTTTGACATCCTAGAAGAACCAGTCTAGTATCCAGAAAACAAATGCTCTTGCCTCAATGCACTTGCTCATATTTGTTCCATAATTAAATGTGGTAGCAGTGGTGGTGTTCTGTTTTGCTTCCTAAATCATATTACTATCCTGATGCCACTTTGGACCCATGAAACAATAGTTCATCAAGAATAGAGCAGCCTTAACATGGAAATAATGGAGAGGATTCTGAGCAGTGAACTTGGCAGTAGTCCACTTCCAAGAACATGCAAGTCTAATTTATCTCCAGGCATTTATTCCTTCTCAGATGAGATTGGGTGGTTTCATAGTTCAACGTGATTCACAGCAGAGCTCGTATCTTTTTTGAAAGTGAGATTCACAGTATGTAATAGCTGCATGAAATGAAGCTAGAGCAGAGTCTGAAACTTGAGATTATAGGGAGCATAGTGTAATAAACGAGGGGAATAAATTACCAATGGGCTAGGAAGGAGATGTTTCAATGATCTTAGAACTAGGAGACCATCAAAAAGGGGAAAGCAAATAATAGCTCTACTTCCTAGTAGAACTGTGTTCTCATAGTTGTAAGTCCTGTTTTCTCCACAAAAGGTGTTTAGCCACAATTCATGACCCAGTAATCTCTAATGCCCCAGCAAAGATATTTGCTTCCTTGGAATAATATTTCCTGTGTAATTTATTTTACACATAACAGACTATGTAATCTTAACAAAGGGGGGAAAGAACTACACTTAGGCTTTATACTCTGTCTTATGTGAGTAAATGTTAGATGAACCAAATAAGTCTGTTCCAAGTTGCCAGAAGCAATAGTTTATAAATAAATAGGTATAGGTGTAACTTTCATGGATAAATTACCCAGTGAAGCAATCAGGTTATTAATACATAGGGATTTAATGCTTGTTTCTCTCATCCAAAGTAACTGAATGTGTACAGTCTCTCTAAGTATGAGGGATTTGTAAATCTTTTGGGGTAGTAGTTCCTTGCTAGCGCTGCAGGAAGCAGTCATCTCTACTGTGAGCATAGTGGGAGGCTTGCTGCAGCGGAGTGATCAAAAGGGTGTGTACAAAACATAACACGTATGGGAGTGTCTGCTCAGTATGTCCAAATGAAGTCACTGCCTACTGGTCATTCTCAGCCTCACGTCAGGCAGTCAGACAATACTGAGTGTGGTACAGGTGACTGAATAGGCTTCTGCCAACCATTAGATAAGTAATGTAGCTGAGCTCCACTAGGAAAGAGAACAATAGACATAATTCATGACTCTTACCTTTTCTTGAACTGTCAAGAATATCTGCTCAGGTCAAATGCGCTGAGCTTGGCTAGTATTATGAACAGATTCTCAAGAGCTGTAGCATTAAAGGTTTTTTCCAGTTTATTATTTAGGGAATTGGAAAATTGATGCAATTCATCTTTCCCTTGAATGTTCCTCTTAAATCTTTATTCACACAATACTTTAGGCTTGTCCCATCTGAGCTATTACAGTCCTCTTGTTCATGTTTATCTTAAATTGCTAATGTCTAGGTGTTCATCTGCCAGGCCAGAGGTACAATCATGATAAGTTTTTGAGCAGTCTGCTAACCAGATGAACTATCTTTAGACCTCTTACAGTTGCTTTTCATTCTGTTTTTGGAAAACATAAGCTAACTAGTTCCAACAGTCATTTGCACCAGGGTCTCCTGCTTTGTACGTCCGTCTGCTTCCTTGTGGATAGCTCTCTTATGAGGCACAGTCAAAAGGTGCTGGGAGGCTTTTGGGTGTAGCTGAAGTGCAGCACACTTCAGCTCTGCCTCCTCAGGCTCTCTGTGATGGGGTGGGAAAGATTCTCTTTATGTCACTGGTGGAACATAAAGGACTGCAGCCACAGAGAGAATTGTGGCCTGCCTGTCTGTCTCTCTCTTTTCCTCTCCCCCCCCACCCCCCCGAAAGTCTTTGTGCGTGCCATATGCAAGTGGAGCTGATCCTCAGCTCATCAATGGTCAGTGAGCTGCTCAATGCCCAGCAGGTGTTTCTGCATGTTAGGCTAATGGGAATTTATTGGATTACTGTAGTTTTCCCCTCCTTGGAGTAAATACCACTTTGCTGGAGATCCAGAAACTCATACTGAATATGATAAACAAAGGGCTGTCTGGACCACGAGTGCCAGGATATGAAAGGAGTTCCAGAGCGGCAAATGATTCACAATTAAAGGCATTTCTAGTGATTATGTGAGCATTCCTGTTCAATTCACAGAAATAATTTTAGGTTGGTTGTTCTGCTGTGTGGTTTTTAAAGCAGACACAGAAATGGAGAATTGTTTTGCAGAATATTTTTTAAACAATATTCACCCAGTATCTGTCTTTAAAATTTTATTGAAATGAGTGTGCAAGGAATAGCCTGCAGTTTCCAGAGCAAGTACAATGGAAGGCATAGTCCATTTTATTCCACTGTATCTAACCACAGGTCCCCTATTTTTAAAAAAAAAATTAATTCTCAGTCTATATATCAGACATTCAGAGGTGGGACACTGAAACTTCTAAAGTCCATTCATATAGAATGGGAATCTTTTTTCTAATATTTACTGCATGTGACTGATAAAACCACACAAGAGAAAAGAATATACTGACATAGCTGTGAGAAGAAGTAAAATAGTCTTCAGGCAATATTTACTGTACATTTTCACCGTGCTTTTGCAGTTTTATACAATGCAGTGGTATAGGTATTAGTCACAGCCAGTTTCTCATCATTGCCCAAAGTATTTTCAGTGGGGCTCATTGCTAATCTGGTCATACCTATGACAGTCCTCCTTTATCTTGTTTTGGAGGTTAATCCCTTTACTGTCTTCAAATCCAGTCTTGTATCATTTCTTTTCCCTGAGGGAGCCATATAATGCTTGTACAAAAAAAAAAGCTCCAATTCCCCAAGTCTTCCCATTTTCCCCCGTTCCCTGCTGCCAGTGTCTAGCCCTAGTCTGACCACTTATCACATGTGACTTAAACACAGTAGTCCTAGCTGAATGTCCAGATTCATACGGATATATATATATGCATTACAGTTGATGGAATGGCAGTATGTGAAACAAGTGGTAATGTAGATATTAGCATCCGATGGGAGAGCAATACAGCAGTGCACAGACAATCTAGGAAGTTTTTGGAGACTGTTGGGGACAACTTCCTGGTGCAACTACTGGAGGAACCAACCAGGGGCGGTTCTCCTCTTGACCTGCTGCTTACAAACAGGGAAGAATTGGTAGGGGAAGTAGAAGTGGGTGGCAATCTGGGCAGCAGTGACAATGAGATGGTTGAGTTCAGGATCCTCACAAAACAAAGGAGAGTAGCAAAAGATGGACCCTGGACTTCAGCAGAGCAGACTTTTTGACTCCCTTAGGGAACTGATGGGCAGGATCCCCTGGGAGGCTAATATGAGGGGGAAAGGAGTCCAAGAAAGCTGGCTGTATTTTAAAGAAGCCTTATTGAGGGCGCAGGAACAAACCATCCTGATGTGCAGAAAGAATAGCAGATATGGCAGGCAATCATCTTGGCTTAACAGTGAAATCTTCGGTGAGCTTAAACACAAAAAGGAAGCTTACAAGAAGTGGAAACTTGGACAGATGACTAGGAAAGAGTATAAAAATATTGCTCGAGCATGCAGGGGTGTAATCAGAAAGACCAAAACACAACTGGAGTTTCAGCTAGCAAGGGATCTGAAGTGTAACAAGAAGGATTTCTACAGGTATGTTAGCAACAAGAAAAAGGCAAAGGAAAGTGTGGGACCCTTAATGAATGGGGGAGGCAACTTAGTGATAGATGATGTGGAAAAAGCTGAAGTACTCAATGCTTTTTTTGCCTCAGTCTTCGCAGACAAGGTCAGCTCCCCCACTGCTGTCCTGGGCAACATGTTATGCGGAGGAGGAGAGCAGCCCTCAGTGGTGGAAGAAAGGGTTAAGGACTATTTAGAATAACTGGCCATACACAAGTCCATGGGTCCAGATCTAATGTATCCGAGGGTTGAGGGAATTGGCTGCTCACGAATGGAACGTTTGGGCTGGAGATAGTTTGGTGTCTGACCCCTTTACCTGCCGAGACCTGCCTTCAGATCCTAGTTCAATGAGGACCAAGAGAAAGTGTGCTGGTATCTCACCTGTGGCAGTAACGGGTGCCTCTCTGTGGAACAAAGCACAGCACATGTATGATGGAGCACAATAGTTAGCATTTACTTAGAAAAGGCGAAGGACTGGGATTACTGGGGGAGAGGTGGAGAGCGAGATGCGCTGGCAGAGCAGCGTGAATATCAAGGATGGGAACTGCTTGGGGCTCTGCAGTTCAGGACTGAGGTACATCAGCAGAGCTAGGAGAAAGTCTGGGATGCTAATAGCAGGGAGTTGGACAGGACTGAAGCGCACTGGCAGAGCTGACCCCTATATCTGCCTGCACCATGCTTGGCTCTGCCCAGAGCTATTTAGTCTCTCATCAATATGCACAGCATTGTAAAAAAGAAAAGAAATTTGCCTTAAGGACATAAGAACAGCCATACTGGGTCAGACCAAAGGTCCATCCAGACCAGTATCCTGTCTGCCGACAGTGGCCAATGCTAGGTGCCACAGAGGGAGTGAACCTAATAGGTAACGTTCAAGTGATCTTTCTCCTGCCATCCATCTCCACCCTCTGACAAACGGAGGCTAGGGACACCATTCCTTACCCATCCTGGCTAATAGCCATTAATGGACTTAACCTCCATTAATTTATCTAGTTCTCTTTTAAATGTGATATGATTGCAGAGCCATTGGCCATTATCTTTGAAAACTCGTGGCAATTGCGGGAGGTCCCGGATGATTGGAAAAAGGCAAATATAGTGCCCATCTTTAAAAAAGGGAAGAAGGAGAACCGAGGGAACTACAGACCGGTCAGCCTCACCTCAGTCCCTGGAAAAATCATGGAGCAGGTCCTCAAGGAAACCATTTTGAAGCACTTGGAGGAGAGGAAGGTGATCAGGAACAGTCAACATGGATTCACCAAGGGCAAGTCATGCCTGGTCAGCCTGATTGCCTTCTATGATGAGAGAACTGGCTCTGTGGCTATGGGAAAGCAGTGGACATGATATATCTTGTCTTTAGCAAAGCTTTTGTTACAGTCTCCCACGGTATTCTCGCCAGCAAGTTAAAAAAGTATGGATTGGATGAATGGACTATAAAGTGAATAGAAAGCTGGCTAGATTGTCAGGCTCAATGGGTAGTGATCAACGACTCAATGTCTAGTTGGCAGCCGGTATCAAGCAGAGTGCCCCAGGGGTCGGTCTTGGGGCTGGTTTTGTTCAACATCTTTTTAACGATCTCGATGATGGGATGGATTGCACCCTCAGAAAGTTTGTGGATGACACTAAGCTGCGGGGAGAGGTAAATACTCTGGAGGGTAGGGATAGGGTCCAAAGTGACCTAGACAAATTGGAGGATTGGGCTGAAAGAAGTCCTTGTTGAACCTCATCAGATAAGTGCAGAGTCCTGCACTTAGGACAGAAGAATCCCATGCGCCGCTACAGGTTGGGGACCGACTGGCTAAGCAGCAGTTCTGCAGAAAAGGACCTGGGGATTACAGTTGATGAGAAGCTGGATATGAGTCAGCAGTGTGCCTGTGTTGCCAAGAAGGCTAACAGCATATTGGGCTGCATTAGTAAGAGCATTGCCAGCAGATCGAGGGAAGTGATTATTCCCCTCCATTCAGCACTGGTGAGGCCACATCTGGAGTATTGCATCTAGTTTTGGTCATCCCCCCCACTACAGAAGGGATGTGGACAAATTGGAGAGAGTCCAGTGGAGGGCAATGAAAATGATCAGGGGGCTGGGGCACATGATTTACGAGGAGAGGCTGAGGGAACTGGGATTGTTTAGTCTGCAGAAGAGAAGAAGGCTGCTATCAAATCCCCCCTCACTCAACTACCTGAAGGGCTGTTCCAAAGAGGATGGAGCTTAGCTGTTCTCAGTGGTGGCAGATGACAGAACAAGGAGCAATGGTCTCAAGTTGCAGTGGGGGAGGTCTAGGTTGGATATTAGCAAAAAGAAAAGGAGTATTTGTGGCACCTTAGAGACTAACCAGTTTATTTGAGCATAAGCTTTCATGAGCTACAGCTCACTTCATCGGATGCATAAAGTGGAAAATACAGTGAGGATGTTTTTATACACACAGACCATGAAAAAATGGGTGTTTTATCACTACAAAAGGTTTTCTCTCCCCCCACCCCACTCTCCTGCTGGTAATAGCTTATCTAAAGATTTAGATAAACCTTGTGTAGTAATAAACACCCATTTTTTCATGGTCTGTGTGTATAAAAACATCCTCACTGTATTTTCCACTTTATGCATCCGATGAAGTGAGCTGTAGCTCACGAAAGCTTATGCTCAAATAAATTGGTTAGTCTCTAAGGTGCCACAAGTCCTCCTTTTCTTTTTGCGAATACAGACTAACACGGCTGCTACTCTGAAACCTGTTGGATATTAGGAAACACTATTTCACTCGGAGAGTGGTGAAGCACTGGAATGGGTTCCCTAGGGAGGTGGTGGAATCTCCATCCTTAGAGGTTTTTAAGTCCCGGCTTGACAAAGCCCGGGCTGGGATGATTTAGTTGGTGTTAGTCCTGCTTTGAGCAGGGGTTTGGACTAGATGACCTCCCGAGGTCTCTTCCAACCCTAATCTTCTATGATTCTATCTAGTTCAGGTTGCATTGGGCATAGTCCATTCTAAACACTTCTCCATGACATTTCTCAGACAATCCTTTTGGGTTGAAATTTTTCATAGTTGGTCTCTCCCAAATAGAACAAGTTACTTTTGGGCAAAGTTGCATTAAATCTGTTTGTTACTGAACTAGGGAAACATAAAACACTGGGGTGCTCTATACACTTTTTTCCTTTGTGTTCAAATAATATGGATAGATTTTTAAAACATCAACAACACATGGCAAGTATGAAAGAAAACAGTTCCTCAGAAATCTAGTTATAAATTAATCTCCCTTGCTGACTAAGAGATGCACTCAGGTTCACATCTAAGCAAGTTTCAGCTAGAAGTCCCCCTACTTGCACCAAGCAAACCAGTTTTCTCCTCTCCCAAGCCTCCATGCTTACACTGCTGCCTTTCAGAAGATGCCAGAAAGGAGCCATCAAATTGGCAGAGAGTGGGATGTACAATTTTATGTTCCAAGTGCTGGGTCTTGTTGTGCCTTTAAGCATGTGAAATCTGAATTGGCAGGAATTGTCCTTTTGCGTCCCTGGATGCCACCTGAAAGGGAGCAAGCAAGAGAGAACTTTAAGATTGCACATGGTAGCCTTTTTGCTGAGCCTTCCTATGTAGGTTTTGTTGAGTAAATGTTGCTGTTGAAATTTTATTCCCTGGAGCATTTTTGCAGCTGTTGGATATGTAGAAGTTACAGAACTTACAAATTCTGTGTGATGAGGCAAGCTTTACCCCCACTCCCTTCTAGGTCTTAGGTCACCCTTCCACAAATCCCTGATTTAGACACCTTCTCCAGCTGCATTTACTAGCTGCTAATTAAGTGTTTCCATTCCTTTGTAGCCTAACTGTGAATTAATCAGGTTTAATTAAACTGTCTCTGTATAAGCTTGTTTTCAGTACTTGAACTGATAGCCAAATTGTTGAGCAAAGCAATTAACTTTTTCTTCACCACCTGCCTTTGATGAATCTTTTTTCTTTTTAAGCAGTCATTTGCAGAAATGCTTTTTATATTTTCTGAAAATCCTGGGCTTTCCCTTGCTACTTTCCTATAGGTTTCCCCAAGCTGCAGATGAACCATCCAAAAGAAAATTCTATATGAAAAACAAAAATGTAGTATTTTAAATACTGTACTACAGGACATGGTGCTCCATGGGCCAAATAGGCCTGAGAACTACACTAGCAAAACAACAGACTGTAGTAAGTTGCAATTCTTCAACAAAAAACCATCAAAAACAGACTCCAACGAGAGACTGCTAAATTGGAATTAATTTGCAAGCTGGATACAATTAACTTAGGCTTGAATAAAGATTGGGAATGGATGGGTCATTACACAAAGTAAAACTATTTCCCCATGTTTATTCCCCCCCCCCCCCGATGTTCTTGTCAACTGCTAAAAGAAAAGGAGTACTTGTGGCACCTTAGAGACTAACCAATTTATTTGAGTATGAGCTTTCGTGAGCTGAGCTGTAGCTCACGAAAGCTCATGCTCAAATAAATTGGTTAGTCTCTAAGGTGCCACAAGTACTCCTTTTCTTTTTGCGAATACAGACTAACACGGCTGTTCCTCTGAAACTTGTCAACTGCTGGAAATCGCCCACCTTGATTATCACTACAAAAGGTCTGTCCTTCCCCCCCCCCCCCCGCTCTCCTGCTGTTAATAGCTCCCCTTACCTGATCACTCTCATTACAGTGTGTATGGTAACACCCATTGTTTCATGTTCTCTATGTATATAAATCTCCCCACTGTATTTTCCACTGAATGCATCCTATGAAGTGAACCGTAGCTTACGAAAGCTTATGCTCAAAAATAAATTTGTTAGTCTCTAAGGTGCCACAAGTACTCATTTTCTTTTTTTGTAGGCTGTAGTTAGTTTTCTTAGATAAATTTTCCACACACGGCCCCCCAAAAAAGCAAGTTCCGGTGGTAGGGAGAGCTCTTCTTAGAACCTTGTTGAAGACTATAATGTAGTTTGTGATCCAGTTCAATCTAAAAGTAGGGCAACAATTTTAATATAAACCATTGCGCTGTTTTCTTGAGACACATTACAATCTCTCTTGTCAGGGTTCTGCTTCTACCAAGCTGGCTACTTTTTTCCTTCTGTATCAGGTAGTGACTCCTCTGTGCCAAGACCTGATCTCCTTTTCTGCATCCCAGAATGTTGACCTCACTTATCTCTTTTTTTTGGACTGCTTAGCTCTCCCTTTAACTACTAGCTTTACCCTGATGACATTCATCTGTTCATTAGTTTTGCCTTCTTATAGTGAACTCTTTCTGGTCATACTCTCTGCCTTGAGCAAGAAACTAACTTTCTTCAGCTAAGATGAAGCTGCAAAACTTCTCTGAAGAAGATGCTATTCCTGTGGGCAAAAGGAGTCTCCTTTAAATATAGCCCCATCTCCTCTTTCCTTCCTTTTACTTGCTTTTTCCTTTTGCAATTTCTCTCTCATTCCGACAGCCTGCTTGACTCTGAACTCTCCTGTTCTCCCTAACTGCCCATGTCTGCAAATCTGCCTATTGCTATTTTTACAACACTGCCTATGTATGCTACTACCAGGACTCCTCTGCTGAAATCATTTACATATTGACTACTGCATCTTCCTCCTTGGAATCCTTCCAAAGTCCCAGTGTTCAGCCTCTCCAGAATTCAGGTGCTCACCTGATGTGCGGCTACATTTACCCCATCCTCAAACTACTCCATTGGCTCCTTGTTGTCGTTAAACCCTTTATGGACTTGGTGTAGCATATCTCTTGGACCTCCCAGGTTATTCTTGCCTACTCCTACACATTCAAACTTAACTGCTGATTGGGAGTGCCACCTTCTTTCAGGATTTTGCCATCTCTTACACTGAATCTCCACTTTGAAATCCCAGCTGAAAATGTCTTTTTCTCCATTCCATACATCACTTCATTTCTTCCTCCCATTTCTGTTTTTCTCTTATTTAATGTGGCAATGTGTAACTCTTTAAAGCTACTTTTAAGCTATACTGTGTCCTAATACCTGTTATAAATCAGCATCCTTTTCCACAAATAATTTGTCATTAATATTTCAAAGTATATGAGCCTTCAAAATATAATTTTACACTACAGAAAGATCAGATTGTTATGTTCTGTGGATGATTAATAGGCATACATTCATCAGCATTGTATAATAATGTTCTGGATATTGTTATCCTTTTATTATGTGCCACTCAGATCACATTCTTATTTTGAACATGCTCTGTAATTATCTTTTCCTTGTAATTTTGTTCCAGAGTTGGTTGCATTCCTGAGAGGCAGGATCAGTCTTGCTTTTACTGCTCCTTACAACGCAACTGACATTGCAGTTTGATTTTTCTAAAAAAGAGGTGGTTTTTTTACTAGTTGTGTGAGAAATGTTTCCATTAATATGGCAGAGCCAGCCTGCTGTTGCTTGTTCTGCAGTTACCTATTTGTGCATCAGATATACGTAGAGGAGTAAATGTAGCAATTTAACTTAAAAATACAGCCTCCTTTCCATAACAGAGGAGAGAGAACAAAATATTGGTTAAATCAGTCAACTTAGTGCATTTTTTTGCCACAGATGTGACCCTTTAAAAGTTAACTGAGAAATGATAGTATGAAATGACTGAAATTAAGATTTCTATTCCATTCATTTATTCAGGATGTGCATGTGTAAATTTAAGATCTTGGCAAAATCAATGGCAAAAAAACCCTTTGAAATCTAATGAAAGCAGGATTGGGCCCCTAATTATCCACAACAGAAGTCATGCATGGCTTTGTTTAACTATAACCTATTATCTTCAAATATAGTCTATGCTTGGAATGTTTGAGGGAATGCCAAAAAGCCATTTTTGAGCTCGAGGAGACAAATGGTAGATCAGGAGTCAAAATTTCAAATCAGGGTAACTTGTATAGTTAGCTGTAACTCCAACAGTCTGATGAATGTTCTTAAAACTTTGCAGGAATGATCATCTGTCTTTGAAGTACATCTCTCAATGTACCCAATAAACCCATTTTCTAAGCCAAAGTTGCAGGGCTAAAATGGGGCTTTATAATGAAAGCTGATTGCAGCTGCCTCTCCATAATACAAAGGGAGGGATCTGGTTATGTAAGAAGTATTGCAGATATTTTAGACAAAATTCACAGTCACTCCCATGCAGTCCTGATAGGGTTTCACTGGGAATAGTTAAGGCTAAACATAAAGGAATAGAGAGTTTCTGCAAAAGTGCCCTTTTGGCTAAGATCACGTGTAGAGGGTTGAGGCTTTGTCACTTGCAGCGCTGCTGCTGCTGTTTTGTCTCTTAAGACTTTTTGTATCCTGCTGTAGGGATAGGACAAGTAGAGCACAGCTTTATTCTTGCAGTACCTCTCGCTTGTGGGAGGTGGTATGTCTTGATGCAGCTCCTCAATATAACAGATTTCCAGCCTCTATAGCTTCGACTGCATGAAATGCAGCTGTCTTTCTGTGGCTCTTAGATACCACAGTTATAAGTGCGGATTGCAGAGTAAGAAAAGCCTGATCACTCTGATACATGATAGACCATAAACCGAAGCCTGACCCTAAACGCTAGCAGCCTGTGGGCTCTTCTTGTCACTTCCCAAACTGGAAGAAACCCCATCCTCCTTGCAACAATGCCCATTGCCAACTGTGTCCACATATCTATTCAGGGGACACCATCACAGGGCCTAATAACATCAGCCACACTATCAGAGGCTCATTCACCTGCGCATCTACCAATGTGATATATGCCGTCATGTGCCAGCAATGCCCCTCTGCCATGTACATTGGTCAAACTGGACAGTCTCTACGTAAAAGAATAAATGGACACAAATCAGATGTCAAGAATTATAACATTCATAAACCAGTCGGCGAACACTTCAATCTCTCTGGTCACGCAAATACAGACATGAAGGTCGCTATCTTAAAACAAAAAAACTTCAACTCCAGACTCCAGCGAGAAACTGCTGAATTGGAATTAAATTGCAAATTGGATACTATTAATTTAGGCTTAAATAGAGACTGGGAGTGGATGGGTCATTACACAAATTAAAACTATTTCCCCATGTTTATTCCCTCCCCTCCCCCCACTGCTCCTCCGACGTTCCTGTTAACTGCTGGAAAAGGCCCACCTTGATTATAACTACAAAAGGTCTTTCCCCCCCCCCCCTCCCTCCCTACTCTGCTGCTGGTAATAGCTCATCTTAAGTGATCACTCTCCTTACAGTGTGTATGATAACACCCATTTTTTCATGTTCTGTGTGTATATAAATCTCCTCACTGTATTTTCCACTGCATGCATCCGATGAAGTGGGCTGTAGCTCACGAAAGCTTATGCTCAAATAAATTGGTTAGTCTCTAAGGTGCCACAAGTCCTCCTTTTCTTTTTGCGAATACAGACTAACACAGCTGCTACTCTGAAACCCATCCTCCCTTTGCATATTGTCCATGTTTAAAATAAAAACAGCTCCCAAGTCACTGGAAATGTCTATGCCCTACTGTGCTGATCAGAGTAGTTGAAGAAACGAAATCGCTAGCAGATCACTGAGTCAATCTTCCTGCAAGGGAAGAAGAAGTGACCTCTTTTGAAGCCTATCAGATACCAAACTCAATTTGATTTTAGCTGAATTTTGTCAAAAGTGGCCAGTAACTACACAGGTCAATGGCTATGAACCTTTCCAAGCAATCAGACTAAGATGTGGGTTTTACCAGCCAGTGCCCACCACTTCCCATTCAGGTTCACACTACAACTTGGCTATGGAGCTGGGACTTTCGAGACTTGAAGCCACAAAAGCGCCCTAGCAGGTTAGAGTGGTGCACAAATGAACAGGAGACAGAGCATTAAGGCCCAGCACAAACAAGAGTATAATTAAGGGCCTGATCCTCCAGTCTTTACTCTCGTGAGTAAATAGTCCCATTTAAGTGAGTAAGAATGTCAGGCGGGAGGAGGAGCCTAGAATACCAGTGCTCAGGAGTCCCATATTTAGAGTGTTTAGTGATAACTGGTATTGTTTGGCCAATCATTACCTGTAAATCAAACGTTATTGTTATGGTGTCTTTATAGGTGGTAAAAGCCCTGGGGATAGAATTGCTTTTTCTCTTGTGGAGTGATAAGTGGGTATGAGAGGATGTATACAGTCACCATGTAATTTTGATCTCTTCTGAACCAACTTAAATGTATCTGCACCTTGTTCAATAAACTGTATTCCTTCCATGACACACACACACACCATCACACCAATCACACATGCTATCAAACAGTGCCTGCGATTCCTGAAATTTCATGAAGAGCAGAATTCCAATTTTTTTAAACTTATAAAAAAAATCTGAGCTATGTGAAGTCCAAGTGGTGACTGAATATGGCTCATAGATTTCACCAATAAATAGTTTTTATATATAAGCAGTTCTTACAGAACTTCCTTTAAACTCCTAACTGTTACCAGATGTGGGTTGCAGGCAGCTGCTGGAATTCCAACACCTGTTGCATCAGACTGAATAGGATTCATTTTGGCAGGCTCTGAAAATTCCATTTCAGTAACTGAATAGTTCAAAATGATATCTAAAGCCTCCTTTTTTCAGACCATGCTGATCACAGCCGTATGTACAAAATGGCACATAGTTTCATAATTAGAAGACAGCTTGTACTCTTTAGAGGCTGTAATTGACTGTTATTTCATATAGCCAGTAAATATGAAATGGAAATTTCTGTAAGATAGAAATATGCTCAGTGCTAAAGTATTCTTTAAAACTTTACACTGGATCTACTGTAGCTACATTTTAGAACGTTGTCCGTCGTTGCATGCATCACTTATACGGCTGGATTGTGCAGCTCCTTTAAGGCTCAGAGCCAGAGTTCTTATACAGGTAAAACTCCCATTGATTTCAGGACTGCAGAACTGGGCTCCTGCAGCACCTCACTGCAAGATTCCCTGGTCCCATGCCTGAACATAAGAAAACATAAGATTGGCAATGCTGAGACAGACCAATGGTCCATCTAGCCCAGTATCTGTCTTCCCTCAGTGACTGATGCCATATGCTCCAGAGGGAGTGAACAGAACAGAGCACTTTGATTGATCAACCCCCCCATCATCCAATCCCAGCTTCTAGCAGTGAAAGGATTAGGCACACCCAGAGCATGGGGTTGCATCCCTGACCATCCTGGCTATATGAAATAACCTAGTCCCCATGAATTTACCTAATTCTTTTTTTAACCCAGTTATGCTTTTGGTCTTCACAACATCCCCTGGCACCGAGTTCCATGGGTTGATGTGTGAACAAGTATTTCCTTATGCTTGTTTTAAATATGCTGCCTATTAATTTCCTAGGGTGACCACTGGTTCTTGTGTTTTGTGAAGGGCTAAATTACATTTCCTTATTCGCTTTCTCCATACCAGTCATGAATTTATACACTTCTATCATATCCCCTGTTAATCATCTTCTTTTTTTCAAGATGAATAGTGCCAGTCTTCTAATCTCTCCTTCTATGGAAGCTGTTCCATATCCCTCATCATTTTTGTTACCCTTCTCTTTACTTTTTCCAACTCCAAAATATCTTTTTTTTTTTTTTTGAGATAGGGTGACCAGAACTACAAGGAGTATTCAAGGTGGGGGCATACCATGGATTTATTTAGTTGCATTGTGATATTTTTTGATTTATTAACTATCCCTTTCCTAACAGTTCCTAATAGTTTGTTAACTTTTTTTCACTGTTGTTGCACACTGAGCAGATGTTTTCAGAGAACTATCCATGATGACTCCAAGATCTCTTTCTTGAGTGGTAACAGCTAATTTTGACCCCATTATTTTGTATGTGTACTTGGGATTATGTTTTCCTATGTGCGTTGCATTGCATTTATCAACACTGAATTTCACCTGCCATTTTGTTGCCCAGTCATCCATTTTTGTGATATCTCTTTGCAGTCTGCTTTGGACCTAGCTATCTTGAGTATTGTCTGGAAACTTTGCACCTCACTGTTTCTCCTTTTTCCAGATAATTTATGAATATGTTGAACAGCACTGGTCCCAATACAGATTCTTTGGGGACACTGTTATTTACCTCTCTCCATTGTGAAAACTGATTTTTTTCATTCCTGTTTATTCCTACCCTTTGCTTCTTATCTTTTAACCAATTACCGATCCATAGGAGAACCTTTCCTCTTATTCAATGACTTTGCTCAAGAGCCTTTCTTGCGGGCTTTCTTTCTTTCTTATACTTGAAAGCCCAAGTACACTGTATACACTGAATCAACCTTGTCCGCATGTTTGCCCCCCCTCAAAGAATTCTAACAGATTGGTGAGGCATGATTTCCCTTTACAAAAATTGTGTTGACTCTTTCCCAACATCTCTTGTTCATCTATGTGTCTGATAATTCTGTTCTTTACTAACCCTAGTTTCAACCAATTTGCCTGGTACTGAAGTTAGGCTTACCCGCCTATAATTGCCAGGATCGCCTATGAAACCTTTTTTTAAAAATTGATATCACATTAGCTACCCGCCAGTCATCTGGTCCAGAAGCTATAGGTAATATACTGCAGTTAGTAGTTCTGCAATTTCATGTCTGAGTTTCTTCAGACCTCTTGGGCGAATACCATCTGCTTCTGGTTATTTTACTATTGTTTAATTTATCAATTTGTTCCACAACCTCCTCTATTGACATTTCAATCTTCGATTTGTTACCTAAAAAGAGAGGCTCGGGTGTGGGAATCTCCCTTACATCCTCTGCAGTGAAGATTGATGCAAAGAATTCATTTAGCTTCTTGGTAATGGCCTAGTTTTCCTTGAGTGCTCCTTTAGCACCTTGATCATCCAGTGGCCCCACTTATTATTTGGCAGGCTTCCCGCTTCTGATGTACTTAAAAAAAAGTACAGCTGCTGTTTATTTTTTGCAGCTAGATCTGGGCAGGTGCAGGGGTCTGCCTGTTTGAAGCCAGTCGCAACATCAGGGCCTATATCTGTTTGTGTAATTGATGTACATGAAGGGGTAACCAGTTCACGACTTAATAAAACTATAACAATCAAATTGTGTGTCACTGTGTTTCAGCCAAAAACAAATGGGATCTGCTCTGTGTTGCTGACAGTAACATCGGGTCCAATGTTGTTGGCTGCTGCCTCTGCCTCTGCCGGCACTGGAGGACCAGTACTGAATTTATTACTTTCTAAATTGCTTTGAGACACCTGGGGAAGTGCTGTAAAATAGTTATTGTTTGCTCCATCACAAGAACAACACAGTTCTTTATACTTCCACTTTGCTCTTCCTTAGTACCTTTTATCAAAAGATGTCAGTGTTTTCCAATATTAATGCTGCCACACAACCCTATAAGGGAGGCTGGCATTATTATCCTCACTCTGCAAATAGGAAAATGGAGGCCAGGAGTGTTGAAGTGTTATGTCCAAGCCCACATCGTGAGTCTGCCACCGAGCTGGAAACAGAACACAGAATTCCTGATTCCCAAGCACCCGTTCTTACCTCTTGATGCTGCTTTGTCCATGTGTGTTTCATTGCTGTTCCAGTTATTTTAAAAATATTTCCCTTTTATGTTATGTTTTAACAGTCCTTAGTTAGTGAAACAGAAAATGTCCTCTGTGGTCCTGTAATTTGGATGAGTTTACGGAAATGCAAAAGAATCCCAAGGGTATGAAAGAGCCCACTCTGTTCCATGTTCAGCTAACTTCATTCATGGCTCAGTTTGAAACTAAGGCCAAATTATGTCCCAAAATATGCTTGTTTATTTAGCAAGGATAAGTTAAAACTGCTTAAAATGCAACCTCTGCTAAGTAAAAGTTGATCCAAGTGACTTGTGACTAGGACCATACATGCCACAGATGCATTCAGTTGAGAGAAAGGTAAAATTAGTGCATTGACTAGAAATGAATAGAAAAGCTCACATTTTAAATTAGTTATGACATTGAATGGTGTGTGTTTGATTTAATTCTACACAGGAAAATGACTAGATAATGCCAAACAATATTAGTATCATGCTAAAAAGTAACAGTAATGTTAGTCTATGGCAGGGGTGACGGCTCGTTTACCATTAAAGTGTGGCTCCCGTAGCCCCTGCCCATTCTTCACCTATCAGGCTGGGGGTGGGGGGCAGGGGGAGAACTCAAGATCTCTACCTTGCAGCAGGGTGGTGGGGTAGGGGCTTCTGCCCAGTGGGGAGGGGAGGTCTCAGGGCTTCAGCAGGAGCAGGGCTGAAGCCCTGAGCCCTGGGAAGCACCTCCCGTGGGGCTGGCGCCCCAGCAGGTGCACCCCAGCTCTTGAACTTCTGAAGATTGTCGTATGCGACTCAGATGGTCGGTAAGTTTGGCCACCCCTGGTCTATGGTCATACATTTATGACATGGTAGAAGTCAGAAGAGAATGACTTCCCTTGTACAAGTAGAGGGAAGATGTTCTCTGAGGCCTTTTCTGACATTCTTCCCTGCATGTATTGGATTTCATGCAAACAACACAGTGCCCTGGCAGCTCTCATGCTGTGTTTTGTTATGTGAAGATGTGTGAACAATGAGGTGAACAAGAGGGGAGCACGTGTGCCCAAGTGGCAAGGACCACAAGCAGAATGGATTCACCTTACATGGAAAAGCTGTTTATAAGCTGAAAGCTGCCATGGGACATTGTCCCGCATCTGAGCTATTGCTAGAAGAATTCCTGATTATTTTTTTTCCCTAGGCTGTGAGCAGTTCCTGTAGACCTCACACTCAGCACTGAGAGTGTGTTACTGACATTCTTACTACATTGAATAGTACCTTACTCTGTGATTAGTCACATGAAAGCCAATTACTTAGCATAATGGTGACAGGAATTGGGCACTAATACTTTCTGAGATATGCTGCACGGCAGTCAATCACACTCTTTTTTTAGTTAATGTAATGTATAATTCAATTTTGGGGCCCTAAAGTTCAGTAGTAGAGTTTTAATTATGAATAACTTCTATTTTTCACAATAAAATATTCTGAAAATCTCTTTAAATTGATGTTCCTGGTAATCACCTGTTGGGATTCCCTCTGACACCTCTGTCAAGTAATTTTCATATAACTTTTCTGTCCTCAAAATGGAGCCAACCCATTCCAGCGATCCAGTATCTCAACCACACAATGTGTGTGCTACTGGGTTTTGTTTGAAAAATGGGATCCCTGACATTGTAGGGACTTTGGGGGAAGAGACAGGGGTCTTGGAAGATTAATATAGAAGAAATGTGAGCAACTCCACTGTTATAGGCCACTTATTGAAAGGGCTTAAATATCCATTTTTACTTTATTTTATGTAACAAAGGTGAACTATGTATCTGAGACTAGAGTGTATCTGTGACTCTGGATCTCATTCGGACGCTCAAGTGAGGGATCCCCAGGCACTTGCTCCTGGGTATAGATGATGGAGTATTGCATTATTTATTTTTATTTATTTATTTATTTATTTATTAAAAAAGTAATATTCTCAATTATTTTAAAATGGTGAATCTGTGCATCCCAACAAAGCCATTTGCAGAAGATTGGAATATAATGTAGGTTGGTGCCCCTATTCCCTGAAGAATTTCTGTTCCTTGCATTTTTCTTAGGAAATTCAATATGGGACATTAGGGCAGTTTCTGAATTCCCTGTGTGTTCCTTGCTGTGACCATTCTGCCTTGCAACTACAATGAACTACTCTGAAAACCATACAACTTTAGGGCCCAATCCTACAAATACTTACTACCCAACCTCGTGCTTGCTAGTGTGCATAGTCCCATTGACTTTAGAGATCGTCGTTTGTTAGGCTGCTTGGTACTTTACCTGATATAAAGGCACGTAAAAGAGCTTTTAAGAGATGGGTGTTGCAGCTCTTTAAGTACCAGCCAACTCTTTTCTTAACTGTGCTTCATAAATGTCGCTCTAAATCTTTACATTTACCTTATCTGCTGTCTTTTTTTCCCTCTAGATTTAATATGCCTCACCACAAATCATAAGGAAATAACCAAAGGTAGGGTAGGGTGACCAGGAAAATGAAGCCACATCTAGCAATATATGTATCATCAGTTATAGAGGATACTGTGAATTTATTAAACAATTTACCAATTAATGTTTACGGGGGTTATATTAAAAATTAGTAGATCATTCCCCAGAGATGAAACCAGACATCAGTCTGGAACCATCCCCCACCATACATAGCAGTCTTCAACTACCTGAAGGGGGGTTCCAAAGAGGATGGAACTCGTCTGTTTCAGTGGTGGCAGATGACAGAACAAGGAGTAATGGTCTCAAGTTGCAGTGGGGGAGGTCTAGGTTGGATATTAGGAAACACTGTTTCACTAGGAGGGTGGTGAAGCACTGGAATGGGTTCCCTACGGAGGTGGTGGAATCTCCATCATTAGAGGTTTTTAAGGCCCGGCTTGACAAAGCCTTGGCTGGGATGATTTACTTGGTGTTGGTCCTGCTTTGAGCAGGGGATTGGACTAGATGATCTCCTGAGATCTCTTCCAACCCTAATATTCTATGATTCATGCACGGAATATGCTGAAACTTCAGGTTCTGTTCTTTAAATAGTTGAATAGCTTTCGTCAATATTTTTATGACTATATTTTTGGGGAGTGACTGAGTGGCAGAAAACTTACTGGCCCACTAATCATTCACCTAGGTGCTTCCTCCTTAGATTTATGGTGACTGAAATCATTTTAGGAGTTAGTAAAAGGTCAAGCTTAATCAAATGCTCCAATGAGCAAGATCATGTGGCAAACAAGGAAGTGGCTCTGATTTGTAGCTGGGTTTGGGATAAGAAGGGCCCTTTCAGCTAAATACAATAATAGAGCCCATATCAAATATTTACAGAAAGAAAGAATTCTGAACTGAAATGACTGGGATGACTAAGGAAGAAATGGGAGATTACAGAATTTCCCTTTTTTCCCAATTGCTAGTCATTAATTCCTCAAAATGACTTTATGGTGCTTGAAAATAACTTATTCCGAATGCAAAAAATGAATTAGTGGGGATTAATTTATTCCTGGGTGGGTATAGCGCAGAGATCTAGAAGGCTGAAGTCCACCATGTGTTGTGACTACTATGCTTTTGGCAGAAAAAGGGCCCCGTCAGCACAACTCCTAAATTGACTAGAGATGTTGCTGTTGAGCTAGTTTTTCGGAGGGGGAAATATGCTGCTTCTGCAGTCCTTTCAAATATTTCAAGCCCAGGAAGCAAGAGACTCCCATAGGAGACAGAATGTCCAATGACGAGGAAATCCAAGGCTTTGTGTGCATAAAATTAGCACTAGTGAAAGGTGCAGGGTTAATAGCTCTGGAGAAGAAAGTTCTCTATTTATCCTCAGACCAGCCTGAGCAGCTACCGCAGAAACTTTCTCCCTACCGCCTTGTCAATGTGGTTTAACTGTTGCTTAGAAGGACCATCACTAGTGATCAGATGGCAGTTCAGTCCACAAGGCCTACTTAAGTCCTTGTCTTTTGTACTGAAACTGCTACCAAGGTTGCAGTGTAGTTTTAACTGTGATGGTGACAATTGTCTTCTCTGAACCAGACTTGCATCACCAGACTCATTTAACAGAGGCCACTGGAAAGTCTGGCATTTAGGCATTACTGATCTTGGCTGGATTTGAACCAGTGACTTAATGGCAAAAGGCTCTATATTCCATTTCTCTTCCTGGATGAACCACTGCCAAAACTGAACTTTCTTACTTCCCTCTAAAGACTGCCCCCTTTTCTCCTTCCATCATCTCTTTTAGAATCTGCTCCATCCTTCACATGCCACAGACCTGCAGTCTTCTAGAATGGGAACTCTTCCTGGCCAAGGCCAAATCCTTTCGCTCTGATGAGTGATCTCACACCAGACTTTGGGGTTCTCCTCCTGCTCTTAGGTGCCTCCTTTTATACCCTATGTGGCCGTGAGCACTGAGCTGCATCCCAGACCCACAATATAGCACAAGGCAGCATTCCCTCCCTATCTCCCTTCCCTACAGACATGACAAGACCACAAGGTCACAATGAAAAATGACAGCTAAACGAACCCTGGCATCTTCTCTGCATCCTTCCTCTTCAATTTATGAACAGGGTAGTCAACATTATGAAAGAGATCGCTAAAATCCTTATTAAACTGTGATATTATCCATTCTCAATCGATTTAATCTGGAACACAGCAACTGTCACTGTGAAAACTGGAAGGGAAAATAGCCTCTCCTCTTACGCATTTGGGTGCCAAGTAAACTCTATGCACCTGGCTCCATGAGTCTTCCAGTCTATTAATATCTTGGAAACCAATCCTATGTCCCTTGTGCTGTTTATTCATTTTCTCTTGGGACTGATGCATTTTGCATATGCTGCCTTGAAGTGATTTGCCCTGAAAGGCATAGTTTTATGGAGACTGCTTCTAGCCAAACTGATCTAGACTTGATTAGGTCCTTTTCTATGGACTGGAGCACTCATTTGCTTCCAGTGTTTACAGGGGACCAGGACATTTATTTTATGATCCTGAAATACCACCAGTGTCTTGGATATGGATGCTCTGTCCTTTCCTCTCCCTGTTGTTAACAAGGGCTGGAGGAATATCTACTGTTTACAACTTCTATTTTTTTAAAAATATTGTAATATTGTATTAGTTTGTTTTTGGAGTGTTCTCTAATACCATACATAAAAACCAGTCCCTGCCCCAAAGAGCTTACCTCCTGACACTGAATAAAGGTAGACAATGTGAGCATCTCCTAGTGATCAACAGCAAATACAAATAGAGATGGATTAGGTAGAGACAGAGAGATACTAGGATCCAGGGATGAATCGAGATGGGATAGTCTAGAATCAAGAATTAAACAAAGAGGCAGTTGTGGGAGAAGTATGGCACCCCCTCCTCTGCTGAGATAGGAGTTCCCCAGCTTCTCCCTGCTTTGCTAAACAGTGCTCCCACACAGCTCCCTTTCCTCCATGGTAGGTGCAGCGAGAGCTCCCCCTCCTGTCTCAATCTACTTTAGCTACTGTCTAGGATCTAGGGATGGAGATGGATAGATTAGGTTTAGGGCCTAGAGATGGAGAAAATCAAATAGCAACAATCCCGGCACTGGTCTGTGAGTCAGGTAACAACTCTTTAATCTGGTTGTTCCTCTATAACAATGCTTAATGAGACCTCTCCAAGCACAGTGTCCGTTTCTAGATTTAGATAATGAAGGGAGAGAAGCTATTTGCACTGTGACCTTGCCTTGGGTTTGATGAGCTTCAGGTGGTCTGAGAGGATGGGAGTTTTGGCAGTTCTTGCAGTGTGTTTGTGACACCCTGGCATATTGACAGGCAAAGAGATGGGATGTCAGCCAGCCCTAAGGGGTCAAGGCAGCTCACATTCTCCTAGTGACCCAGGACTCCCTTCAGTTGTGGGCCAATGTTAAGGGAGGAGAGGTGACAGGTTCGATGGGTTCCAGTGAGTGGGAGGGTGGTACCTGGGGGTTGGGGTTCTTGGTGGTGTGTGTGAGGGTACCAGGAATTTAGCTGATACAGGGGTCCTTACTGTAGGGATAAGGGACTGACTGTGGGGGTCAGTGCTGAGAGTAGGACTGGAGGTCAGGGCTTAGGTAAGATCGGGGTGACTGGGGGGGAGGGTGCTACAGCGGAAGGGTCAGTGCCCAGGCCAGAGGGCTGGGGTTCAGGGTTCAGGTGAGCCAGGGTGACTGGGGGGAGTGAAGGATCTGGAACCTAGGGGGATGGCTGGGGGTGAGGACTGAGGTGAGGCGGAGTGACTGGGGGGTGAGGGTTCTAGAGCTGAGGGGTCCCGGCTGAGGTGAGGCGGAGTGACTGGGGGGTGAGGGTTCTCGAGCTGAGGGGTCCCGGCTGAGGTGAGGCGGAGTGACTGGGGGGTGAGGGTTCTCGAGCTGAGGGGTCCCGGCTGAGGTGAGGCGGAGTGACTGGGGGGTGAGGGTTTTAGAGCTGAGGGGTCCCGGCTGAGGTGAGGCGGAGTGACTGGGGGGTGAGGGTTCTAGAGCCGAGGGGTCCCGGCTGAGGTGAGGCGGAGTGACTGGGGGGTGAGGGTTCTAGAGCCGAGGGGTCCCGGCTGAGGTGAGGCGGAGTGACTGGGGGGTGAGGGTTCTAGAGCCGAGGGGTCCCGGCTGAGGTGAGGCGGAGTGACTGGGGGGTGGGGGTTCTAGAGCCGAGGGGTCCCGACTGAGGTGAGGCGGGGTGACTGGGGGTGGGGGTTCTAGAGCCGAGGGGTCCCGGCTGAGGTGAGGCGGGGTGACTGGGGGGTGAGGGTTCTAGAGCCGAGGGGTCCCGGCTGAGGTGAGGCGGGGTGACTGGGGGGTGGGGGTTCTAGAGCCGAGGGGTCCCGGCTGAGGTGAGGCGGGGTGACTGGGGGGTGGGGGTTCTAGAGCCGAGGGGTCCCGGCTGAGGTGAGGCGGGGTGACTGGGGGGTGAGGGTTCTAGAGCCGAGGGGTCCCGGCTGAGGTGAGGCGGGGTGACTGGGGGGTGGGGGTTCTAGAGCCGAGGGGTCCCGGCTGAGGTGAGGCGGGGTGACTGGGGGGTGAGGGTTCTAGAGCTGAGGGGTCCCGGCTGAGGTGAGGCGGGGTGACTGGGGGGTGAGGGTTCTAGAGCTGAGGGGTCCCGGCTGAGGTGAGGCGGGGTGACTGGGGGGTGGGGGTTCTAGAGCCGAGGGGTCCCGGCTGAGGTGAGGCGGGGTGACTGGGGGGTGAGGGTTCTAGAGCTGAGGGGTCCCGGCTGAGGTGAGGCGGGGTGACTGGGGGGTGAGGGTTCTAGAGCTGAGGGGTCCCGGCTGAGGTGAGGCAGGGTGACTGGGGGGTGGGGGTTCTAGAGCTGAGGGGTCCCGGCTGAGGTGAGGCGGGGTGACTGGGGCAGGAGAGCTGAGGGGGTGACAGGGTCAGGGCTGGGGCTGACAGGGCAGAGCTAAAGGGGGGGGACTGAGGGGAGGATCTGGGGGTCAGCAGGAGGGATGACAAGGGCCAGGACTTGGGGAGTGCAGGGGACCAGTGCCCTGGCTGCGTGGGAGCGGGCTACCCCTGACTGCACGGGGCTTGGGCGGGAGAGAGACGCCCGGGTGTGTGGGGTCCGTGCCCCGGGCTGAGGGGACCGGAGCGAGGCGGTCTCAGCCCGGGCGCGTGCAGAGGCCGGTTCCTGCCCGGGGCGGCGGGCTGCGTGGGAGATGGGGAGCCCGCCCAGGGGCAGGGCGGGGGTACGATGCTGCTGCCCCAGGGGCTGGGAGGGGGAGGCGCGGGGGTCCCAGCCCCCTCCCCCGGTCCATGCTGTCAGTAGCAGGCGGGGAGCCGCAGACAAAGAGCCGGGGCCGGAGCCGAGCGGGCACCGGGGCCAGGAGGGGCGGCCCGGGGGCGGGGACGCGGCGGGGGGAGCCAGGGGGCGGCGGCCAGAGGCACCGGGGAGCCGAGACCGGGAGCCGGGAGCTGAGGCTGCACTCGCCGGAACAAAGGGCTCCTGCCCGGCCGGGCTCGGGCTGCAGGGAGCGCGCCGTGGCCTGGGGCTGCAGAGCTACCAGCCCTGGGGGAAGGAGCCGCTCCCCGGAGCGCCATGCCCCCCAAGGAGCCCGGCTGCGCCTGGTGGATTCTCCTGCCCCTCTGCAGCTTGTGCGGGGCTCAGCCCCCGGAGAGCCAGTAAGTACCGGCCTGGGGCAGCGCCCCCACCGCGTCCGGGGCACCGGGTAGAGACCCCAGGGCTGCAGCCTGGCTCTGGGGCATCGCTCCCTGCCGCTGGCATGTGGGGAGCCCCCTAAGCTCTCGAGGCAATGCCACCCCTTTCTCCGGGCATAACACCTCCACCTTTTCCTTCCCCCAGCACGGAGCAGACCCTGCAGGTAAGGAGGGTAGATGGAGAAACCTTTATACCCGTGTGAGGAGCTGTTAAATGACGGCTCACAACACAAATAACCCTAAAGCGATTCATGCAAAATTCTCTTCCCACTAACCTCAGCCAGGGTCGCAAACTGGAGGAATATGCCGGAGGAAACAAATATATTTGATAGTTAATCATCATACGGCTGTCTCTGCAAAAATCCAAACCCTGGAGAGGGCGGGTAATACTTGTTTGGAGGTCTTAAACACAACGTTGCGGGGCATTTATGTACAAATACTTGTTAAATGCAATGGTATGAATATGGAATGTTAAATATGAGCTGTGATCTGCTAACCAGTTATTGCAATAGTTTGAGGTACTGCTACTTGCCCTGGAAGGAGGTGTTTACTGGAAGAACATGTGAAACTCTCTTGCATGGAAAATCATCTGAGGAGTTTTTGTTTGTTTTTAATTTCTGTGAAAATCTTCTCATCTGCTTTATAGAGACTGAGTACACAGTTAGTACCTGTGCATTATTTTTGTTTAGTTTAATTTTTATTGAGGTTTGCTTTGTTTTATTACGTTGGTTTGTAACCAGTCCACACTGAATAGCTGCTTTAACTAGATGCCATGAAGACTTCCTATTTTCTCTTGCTTACTAGAAAATATTTCACATCCTGCCAGTTCCTGCCAAGTTTTAGTGTAACCTGGCAGAGCCATTAGTCAAAAGTTCTTGCATGATCTGTCAAGTTACCGTCAGAAGTATCCAAGCTAAACATTTAATTTTCAAGTACAACACGACTAAATGACTTAATTTAAAGACCACATCAACAAGTGATATTCCAGAAAAAAAGTTAGAATTGCTTAAAATGATGTGGATACACATGTTTCATATATGTTACTGCAGACCAATATTTATGTGACAGTTTAAAAATATGCAATATTTTTGTAGCCCTGTCGGTCCCAGGATATTAGAGAGACAAGGTGGGTGAGGTAATATCTTTTATTGGACCAGCTTCTCTCCCCAACAGAAGTTTGTCCAGTAAAAGTTTGAAAGTAATCATTTAGTACTGGATGCAAATGAATTTTTGTCTCTCTCTCCTCCAAATAGATTGGCTGTGTTTTCCTTACCAAGGATATGCAGATTAGGTAGCAATCTGGTGAATTTTTAAACTTGCGGCCACAGGACGTTTATTCTCAAATTCTTTAAGTTCTAAGTATCCAGTGCAATCTGACTGAACTACCATAGAGAGCTGAACTTATGTTGGGTGTAATGGGATCTCCATGGCAATGAGGCCTGCTGAGAGAGAAACACTGGGTTGGAATTTGCTAAAAGGTGACTTGGGGGCTGTAAAACACCATCAACCTCATCCCAGAGTGATAATTAATCATGGACTAAAGTGACCCAACTGCTGGAACCATAGTGAGGCAAGTGGCTGAAATATGTTTTAAAGTGTGTGACATGAAAAATTATCTTATGAAAAAATTCCATTTGGGGGGGAAGAAGCAGAAAGATGTATGATGTCATAAAGAGGATATAAATGTATTGCTTACAGTATCATACCCCAAAGACACTGGAGACTGTAATGCAAGAGACTATAGTGCATACAGTCTATAAATTTATGGCATGGTGCCATTCAGTATGGGAAGATCATAAGCGTTCCCATCGTAACTGTACACAAAATTTTATTATGTATGGTTGTGAAGTCTTTCAGGGCAGTTTTAAAAGCAAAAGTGGGCCTATTAGAATACTTCTTCCAAAGCTGTGATTTTTTAAAATTAAAAAATAAAAAGGGGTAACACATTGTTCAAGATGTAGCCATTTTAACAGAAGCTGAGTGATGAACAGAACTGGAAAAGTGAACTCAGATCTTCTGACTCCCATTTCTAAGCTTTTGCCACTAACCTCTGCTTCCTCTTTTAAAGCAGAGGTTGGGGGGAGAGGCAGAGGTGGGGGAAATTAAGGCCAAAGTTTTCAGAAATGGCTTATGATTTTGTATGCCTCAATTTTGTGGGTGCCTAACTTAATATACCTCAATTGAGCCTGACTTTCAGAAAGTGCTGAAGCACCCACCTTCTGAAATTCAGGTTTCTCTGAGGTGTGTTAAGTTTGGCACCCAAAATAATTAGTCACTTTTAAAAATTTGGTCTAAAGTGCTTAAGAATAGGGCATTATATATAATGTTAAACTGGAGGGCTCTGACTGATGTCACCAAATTCTTCAGTGTGAATCACCTTTTCATATACAGTGAACTGTACTTAATTGTGTGTTAGTATGTATAATTAGGATGTCAATACTAGTACACTATAGTTGAATTGCATCAGTAATTCAGGCTCCTATTCATGGCAATGTGACTGCAGTTCTATAAATGTGAATATATCTGATAAAGTACAGTTGAGAAATAGCTATATATTGCTGTGATATAAAATAATTGAGCTTAGTGCTGATTTCAAAGTACTATAAAGTCTAATTAGTACAATACTTATTTTTGTTGATACTTAGTATCCTATATATAAGCCAAAGATACAAGTCACACATTTACAGCTAGCGCTTGTTGCTTTATTTGTTCTATTGATGTTTGTCATGTGGAATTCTTTGGGTAGCATGCTGATGTAAACTGTAACTTCACAGAATCTCTTTGCAAATGAGCATTAACTAATGTACACATATCAGGAACTGCTATCTTGATTATTAGTGAGGTCCAAGGGAAATGGTGCCCAAAGTGTGAACATGTAAAAGTGTTCTACAGATTGGCTGGAAGCTGCTCTCATTATTAATATGAAGATTTGATCTTCAGAGACTACAAAACTCCTATGGTGATGGCCCACCTCTCCTCGTTGGATCAAGATGGAACATTACAGTCACTTTTTTTTTTTTTAAGTAGATGAAGCCAGTGAAGATTGCCATATTAAAATCTGCTCCATTTTATGCATATTAGGTTAAGTCATGGCATGTTGCCAATGTGGCTGTCCTAGGGGCAGACTCTAGGTGACTGTATTACAGGATATTTTGCCCTTTTCTCAATGTTAATATTTTAAATAGTTTCATGCTGTTTGGCACCTTGATCACCTCACATTTTGTTGATGTTTTCATTGACTGTCCACTTCCAACCTTATTTCCCAGGGGCTATTTGATAGCAGCACCTTCTGTTTTCCGATCAGGCGTAGAGGAAGCTGTTAGTGTGACCATCTTTAACTCAATCAAGGAAACAACAGTCCAGATTCATCTAGTGGTCAAAGGAGAAACAGTGGCACGAGGCCATGGAGCAGTTCTGGGTAAGTTCTCATTTATGGGAAACTGAGTAAGGGCTAGTGTACAAGCCAAAGTGCTGTGGGGAGCTCTTCAGCATCTTTTAGAGAATGGTTTCTACTAACGCTGAAGCTGGAACCATAATAATTTGTAAACCATTTATTGGTGCAGAATGTTCCCAGCTTTGATTGCACTGGCTTTGCTCTGGTTCATGGTTGTCTGAAATGATCAACACTGATGCCTTTGAAATACTAAGATACATGGAGAGCTTAAATGCAGGTGATGCACTAGTATTCAAGTGGTCAAGTGGATATCTGGATTTCCATTGGAAGCCTGAGCTTTCTCGCTGAAGGAACTATATGTAGGATAAGAGAATAAGGTTGAATTTGAGGAAGAATATGACATCTCTGCAAAAACATCAGAATTCTTCGACTCCTGAATCTGAATTTAGTGGGGAGGCAAATTCTCCCCCTTCAAGATCCATCATGGAGACTTTCGTCTTCATTAGCGAGAGAGGTGATAACTTTGGTGCAACTAGATACCCTTTAGGATTGAAAAACAAATCCATCTTTCCTGTCTGGGAAGACAAAAGGGGTTTTGACTATGTCTCACTTAACACATTTGTTACAGTGTAAAACAAATTACACTGGTGAAAATGGTACTCAGCAGTGCTACCAAGGATGGAAGCTGTAATGTAGACTGGTCTCAGACAATCAACAGTAATTTTTACCGTTATGTTTAACACTGCTCTGTGCAAAGCTCAGGAGAAGCATGAATGCTGTGATCTTAATGACTGCCTACTAGCTGAGGAAATCTCTGAAGTCTACCCTCTTGGTTCATAAGCTTTGAGTAAAACAGCTTCTGAGGTGGGATAAAGAAGAGTGATCCAGAGGTGGTTGGGTCTGGCAGGGCCTGTAAATTTATGGGCTGAAGCTGCCTCCATGAAGAGAGAACCAGATTTTGGTGGGCCTAAGAGTGTTCCTAGGCATCTTAGTTGGCTTTTATATGGGTAACTTTATTATAACTAATGTGGAATACATGCATAAATCCAGTGAAAGAAGTCATGATCCATAGAAAAACTCCCCTTTAAAAGAGGTTTCCTTTCCTTAAAGGAATGTCTCCGGTTTTATGTTTCTCCTTCTCCCCTTGCAAATTGGATCACTCTTATTTTAGGTCCCAGGTTAGCAGGGAGCTGCGCTGTGCTGGCTACATAGAAGGGTGTGGTATTTGTACATGTGGGTGATACATGCTAAACAGAAATCTTCACTATGGTAAGACATAGCAACCAAAATAGACTTTATGGGTGTCTAATGAGGATGATTCAAGTCGCAGGAAAGGCCAGATCTTTGGCAGCAAAATATTCTAGTAAGCTTCCTTGTGGCCAACCCCCAACCTTAGTTGCGTACTCTAACCATAGAGCATTTTGCAGTTTACTCTGAGAAAAAGTTATGAATGAACATACCCAGTCAGGCCAAGTTTATACTAAAGAGCCCAGCTATATATGGTTTCCTCCCCACCCCACCTCTGCTGATGGCTTTGCACAGTGCAGAAGAAAATATTTCCGCTAAATCAAACCACAATCAGGGGATCTGTCAGTTGGAGGCATCATGACGGTTTCCCTCCTCTGAGCCCTACTTGTCTTAGAAATAAGTGCTTTAACTCAGAAAGAATAACACAATGCCATAACACACTCTCTCTCTCTCTCTCTCTCTCTCTCTCTTAGATAAAGGGACAATCAAGCTTCAGGTGAGTGTCAGGTGTTGTTCATATAGGGTTGGGGAGAGAGAATACTCTAAGACTCCTAGATAATTAGCAGCCAAAGAAAATGAGAATCAATTTAGGACTGAATTAATACCTTGGTTTGTGCAGCCTTCAGGATTATGTTTCATATGAATTATATATGCAAGAGTGGAGCAATTTATATGGGTGATTGCTCAATAACAAATTCATGACTAGGTTATTTTATAGATGTGGTGCTGTGTAGGATATATAAGTGACAAGGAATACAGGATGTACACAGAAGTTCTCAAAACATGTCAAGAAATTACTGGTTATATCAACTGGAAATCATTCCAGCAATAACACGTTCCTACTGATCTTCGGTTGCTACATAGACTCTTTCCCGGCTTTGTGCAGGTTTGAGCTTCTGGCATTGGTAATACTGCAACGCAACAGGGAGTGAATAAAATTCAGCCATATTAACTTTGGCTGCACTAGAAACATGGGGAAGTTACCTTTATGGCCACGGAGAATCCATAGTGAGGTAAAATAATCACCATGCTTAATTTAAATGCAACTAAGGTAGAAAACCCTGTTAAAACATAACAAAAAATCACTATGAACCTATATAAGGAGATCATATGAATTTTAAATAAATGGAACATCTGAGCTTCATTCAAATGTCTAGGACTTTGGGATTTAAGTCTGTCTTTTACATAATCAGGACATCCTGGGGTTGATTCCCCCCTGCTTTGCATCTTGCATAAATCATTTCCCCTGTGCCAAGTGAGCCTTAAATGCTACCAAATTAGAGTTCACCACTTACTTGCATTGGAGGTAGTGATTTTACACCCATTTGGCACAGGTGTAAATGGCAATAGAGGTGCTAAGCAGGCCCTTCATATGTCATCTTTGCAAGATGGTCTCCCTTTACTTCCATGCTGATATCAGGTGTGTTTGTATTTTCCAGACTTCTGAAATATTGGATATAAATTTAATAATAATAAAGCCAAGCCATATGTATTTTTAAGTGCCACCAAAACCTTTGGTTCCATAAGAGGTGTTTAAATATGCTATTCTGGTATATAATGTGATCATGATTTTCTATGAACGTTTGTCACTGCTGCTGTGACAGACTGGAGTAGGAGTGAAAGACAAAGTGCAGTGTTAACATATTGGATCTAATTATTTTATGCAGGGCTTGCTTTGGGGTAGTTATCTCCAATGGGAGATGGAGGGTGGGGAACAAATCTGACAGTAATTGAATTGTGACATGTTTCTGGAATATTGGCAATACATCACTTTTAAGAAGCATGTAGGACTGTGGGGTTTGGATACTTCATTGCTTTAGTCACTGTAACTGTGTGATCCAGACCAGAATAAATCCATATAAGCTTTGAGTATTAATAGTATAATAGAAATGTAGAGCGGGAAGGGACCTTGAGAGATCATCTAGTCCCGCCCCCTGCGCTGCAGCAGGACCAAACTATGCCTAAACCACTCCAACAGGTGTTTGTCCGACCTATCCTTAAAAAACTCCAATGATGGGGATTCCACAGTTCTCTTGGAAGCCTGTTCCAGAGCTTAACTACCCTTATTGTTAAAGTTTTTCCTAATATTATTGGTGAACTGCAGTAGTTTTTGTTGTAGTTCAGCACATTTGGCGTTTCTTTCTCATATGCAGTGCTGTATTACTGCATGTGAATGGAAGCATTTTACTGTGCAGCAGACCTGAGTGTTTCATAGGAAGAGCTATGATGTGTTGCTGCAACAGAGCACGGATACCTTCACTGCATCCAGAAACCTATAATTGGTTTACAAGTAAATCAAAGCCTTTGATTTACCATATGGTCAACTATCTTGATGGCAATCTGTCAGGATTATTTGTCTCTCTTCTGGTGTGGTGGCATAAGAACATAAGAATAGCCGTACTGGGTAGGACCAATGGTCTGTATAGCCCTGTATCCTGTCCCCCACAGTGACCAGTGTCAGATGCTTCAGAGATAAAGAACAGAACAGGGCAACTTCAAGTGATCTATCTCCTGTTTTCCAGTCCCAACTTTTAGCAGTTTGAGGTTCAGGGACACCCAGAACATGGAATTGGGTCCCTGACCATCTTGGCTACTAGCCATAGATGGACCTATCCTCCATGAATTTAACTAATTCTTTTTTAAACTCAATTATACTTTTGGAATTCACAGCATTCCATGTCAACAAGTTCCACAGGCTGACTGTGCATTGTGTGAAGAAGTACTTCCTGATGTTTGTTTTAAATCTGCTGACTATTAATTTAATCGGGTGACTCCTAGTTCTTGTGTTATGGGAAAGGGTAGATAATACTTCCCTATTCACTTTCTCCATACCATTCATGATTTTATAGACCTTTTTCATATCCTCCCTTAGTCATCTCTTTTCTAAAATAAAGAATCCTAGTCTATTTAATCTTACCTCATGTGGAAGTTGTTTCATACCCATAAGTATTTGTGTTGCCCTTTTCTGCACCTTTTCCAGTTCCAATACATCTTATTTGAGATGGAGCGACCACAACTGCACACATTATTCAAGGAGGGGAGTAGCATGGATGTATATAGTGGCATTAAGATATTTTCAGTCTTGTTATCTATCCTTATTCCTAACATTGTTTGCTTTTTTGACCGCTGCTGCACATTGAGAGGATATTTTCAGAGAGCTATCCATGATGACTCCAAGATCTCTTTCTTGAACAGTAACAGCTAATGCAGACCCCATCATTTTGTATGTATAGTTGGGATTTTTTTTCCAATGTGCATTGCTTTGCACTTATCAACATTGATTTTCATCTGCCATTTTGTTGCCCAGTCACTAATTGCTTCCTATCTTTTAACCACTTATTGATCCATAAGAGGACCTTTCCTTTTATCCCATGACTGCCTATTTTGCTTAAGAGCATTTGGTGAGAGACCTTGTCAAAGGCTTTCTGAAAGTCCAAGTACACTATATCCACTGACTCAACCTTTTCCACATGTTTGTTTGACTCCCTCAAAGAATTCCAACAGACTGGTGAGGCATGATTTCCCTTTACAAAAACCATGTTGACTCTTCCCCCAAACATATCTTGTTCATCTATATGTCTGATAATTCTGTTCTTTATTAGGGTTTCAACCAATTTGCCTGGTACTAAAGTTAAGCTTACTGGCCTGTAATTGCCAGGATCACCTCTGGAGCCTTTTTTAAAAAATAGGCAATACATTAGCTACCCACCAGTCATCTGGTCCAGAGGCTGATTTAAGAGAGAAGTTACATTCCACAGTTAGTAGTTCTACAATTTCATATTTGAGTTTCTTCAGTACTCTTGGGTGAATACCATTTGGTGCTGGTGACTTATTCTGTTTAATTTATCAGTTTCTTCCACAATCTCCTCTACTGACATCACAATCTGGGACAGTACCTCAGATTTGTCACCTAAAAAAGAATGGCTCAGGACTGGGGATTTCCCCCATAGCCTTTGAAGTGAAAACCTATACAAAAATTTCATTTAGCTTTTCTGCAACAGCCTCGTCTTCCTTGAGTGCTCCTTTAGTACCTTGATTGTCCAGTAGCTCCATTGACTGTTTGGCAGGCTTTCTGCTTATAATGTACTTAAAAAAATTTTGCTGATAGTTTTTGTGTCTTTAGCTAGTTGCTCTTCAGATTATTTCTTGGCCTGCCTTATTATACTTTTACACTTGGCTTGCCACAGTTCATGCTCCTTTCTATTGTCCTTAGTAGGATTTGACTTCCAAATTTAAAAGGATGCCTTTTTGCCTCTAACTGCCTCTTTTACTCTGCTGTTGAGCTATGATACCCTTTTTTTTTTTTGCGGGGTCCTCTGTTAAAAAAAATGGGTTATACATTTTGTTCAAGCTTCTAGTGTGGTCTTTTAAAATAGTCTTCATGCAGTTTGCAGGCATTTCACCGGTGTGACTGATCCTTTTAATTTCTGTTTGACTAGATTACGCATTTTTGTTTAGTTCTTCTTTTTGATGTTCAGTGCTACTGTGGTGGGTTTCTTTCGCCCTACAAGGACATTAAATTTAATTACATTATGTTTGCTGTTATCAGTGATTCAGCTATATTCATCTCTTGGACCAGATCCTGTGCTCCACTTAGGACTAAATCAAGAATTGCCTCTCCCCTTGTGGGTTTCAGGACTAGCTGCTTCAAGAAGCAGTCATTTATGATGTCTAGATATTTTAACTCTGCATCCCTCCCTGAGGTGCAATATACCCAGTCAATATGAGGACAGTTGAAATCCCCCATTATTATTGGATTGTCTGCCTTTATAGCTTCTCTAATCTTCATGACCATTTCACAGGCACTGTCACCATCCTGGTCAGGGGGTTGATAGTATATTCCTACTGCAATCCTCTTTTTGGTCATATCCCAAGGTTTGTTGTTCCTGCTTTGCAGTTTGCCTGTGACTGATATTCATGCTGTTCTGTCCAGTGTTTAAGCCTGGGAATCTGGTTGCAGGAGGGGTCTGAGACATTTCTCCTTCTTTTTTATGTGGTCAATGTACTTATCCAAATGCACATTCTCCATTACCACATATCCTTTCACAGTAAGAAGGCCTAATGTGAGGAGAGCTATAGCTCATATCCGTAGTTAAAGAAGCCTCTGTAGACTTGTTCACCCAAAGCTTGCATTTCACTATTGAATACATTTCACAAAGTATTGAATCAGTCATTACTGATTTCATACTTTGATAAAGGCAGTGTACTGCTCCCTTTCAGTTTTAAATTGTCTTGAACTGGTATCATAATGTCACTCTGTGACAGATTTTTTTATATTTGTATTTTTATCTAAAGAAACTTTGTTGTTGTGTATTTGGTTCATATGTATGAAACAAAGGGATAATTGTAAACAGAGTGAGTGTGCAAATGTGTGTAATTTCTTTCAATGATGCCATATACTTTATAATATGCTTAATTATTTCCCTATGTAAAACACTTGGGGCATATCCCAGAGGGTTAGCAAGCATCCAAAGAATCTACTCTCAATTCTGAGGAGCATAAAATGTTTAACTTGGTGGTGTGGCTGAGTCTCACTTTTTTATATGTGATCACTTTCATCAAGTGGTGTCGACAGCAACAAGGGCTGGGTTCAATATCTAGTGGTTCCTCATAATGTTACAAAACAGACCTGGCTTTTGAACCTCCACCCAGAAATCCGGGAAAACCAAACACCACCACTAGGTGCCTCTAAGAGGCAATTCTTGCCTTCTCACAAGTACTGAGTCTGTGTATAATAAAAGAAAACTTTTATTAAAAGGGAGAAGGAACTCAGCATTAATTTGGGAAAACACCATAACAATGTTTCAAAAGTATGCAAACCACGAGTTCACACCCACCCCACAGTATCTTGGGCAATAGTCCTTTGCCTCCATTTTCCATCTTGTGGTGTTGAAGTCTGATGAGTGAATGTCCTGTAACACACCACTCCCCTTTTCCTGTGACACACCACTCCCCTTTTCCCCTGCTGCACCCACTCCCGGTTGTTTGAAGTAAAAATCCCAGAATTCAGGGTTTGTTCACAGGGGTTCACCTCCCTGAAAGGGGGTTGAGCAGTGCGACTTCTTCCTGCTATTATGGTCTCTGCCATCTTTGCTGCTGCTCACCACTGTCTCTGTGATCGCTTCCTACCGCTCTCTGCTTGCCACTTGCTACTGCTTCTGCCTCTAGCAGCGTTCTGAGGTTCTACCTCTTAGCAAACTCGTAGTGAGTTCACCAGGTAGCGAGGAAACTCACTGCTGCTGTATCGTCTGCATTGGTTTTCATTGCACGCTATCCCCTTCTACCTGCTCATCAGTGATTTCAGGCCTCGTGATCCCTGAGCAGACACAAGGATTCTATTTGACTCTGATCAGTTCTGTCTTTAAATGCTGGAAGTAAAGGATCAAATGGTATTTAGGACACTTTTTAAACAGAGTCCATGCTCCCAAATAGTAACATCTGTCCCCAACCATTCTGACTTTCACTTGGATTTGGCATCACTCCTCCCTGCTTAGCAAGTGAGGTTAAGTTAGGGTGACTCCTCAATTAGGTCGTGTTAAGTATACTTTTGCTGCCCGTTAGGGATAATAAAATTTAATTACCTTGGGTCACCTCTTTCCCTTTATCCTGCTCTTGGAAGTTGCACACAATTATGATGGGCTCTTTTTTTAACATCAATTTAGCCCTAATTTTAAAAACAGGGTAAAGATCTTAAACTGTTGGAAGATTTCACTGCTTAATTCTTGAACCCTGATTAGCTAGAATTGGGGGAGTTCAGGTCAGCAGGAGATGCATAGGCAGGTCAGAGACTGCTTTGCTTTGGGTGATGGAGGAAGGGAGAGAGGGCTTCATGCTGTGCTACTGACATAACTATGCCTCTCTTAAAGCTTGCCTTATAACTCTAAAATGTCTGTGTTTTGCATTTTCTACTGACTGCATGCTCTCTCTCACACACACACAGATTTAGTGGGTGTCTCTTCCCTTCATCTTTAGATGGGGTGGTAATTTGTTTGTATCAGTTTTGCTGCTGAGGCTTTGACATGAATAAACCACGATAATACTTAGTCCTGCCTTAAGTGCAGGGGACTGGACTAGATGACCTCTCGAGGTCCCTTCCCATTCTGTGTTCTCCCCTGTAAGCACAAAGACTCTTTCAAGTCCTGTTTCTTCCCCACCTCATGGTCTGTTTTCTAGGTGCCTTCAGGGCTTCGTGGACAAGCACATTTAAAAGTCTGGGGAAACAGGCATCTAACGGAGGAAGGTTACATCTTTCATAACTATACCACAGTAACCATAGATAGCAAAGGGTCATCGGTGTTCATCCAGACTGACAAGCCTGTCTATAAACCGAAGCAGAAAGGTAAAGTAGCCTCTGTGAACCTCACAGTCTACACTTTTGCAAGCAAAAACTTTAATACTTAGACCAGAACTCCTTTTAAGAATAATCCCTGAGACCACAACTCTTGCTGAGTACCAGCTTTGATGATTGATGAATTTTCCCTTTTTTCCCTTTTTAGTGCTGATAAACCTGTTTATGGTCACTTCTGACCTGCGACCGATCAATGAGAAGGTAAGCGAATAGCTTTCCTTCCCATAGTAAAATGTCTTAAGAGTTCAGCATTTCCTGTTTATCACACACACACATGGAGTTACACAGCAATGTAGTGAGTGGCTGTTCCCTTCATCTTCAATTACTCTGGTATCTCCTACTATGGGGTGGTATAATTCATGTGCTTGCTAAGATGTTGTAGTTTTAAGTTTAGTTTCTGAATTTGGCCACATTGTAGCCAAAGGGTAGGAGTAAGTGATAATCTTTAATTGCTTTGTGTAGGTGTAATACTGTAATGCAATAAAACATAATTAGGCCAAAGCTGCTGTGGAGGAGGAGTGTTTGAGAGACTAGTACTTCGACACTGATATTATGGGAGCATCCAGAGGCCAGGATCAGTCACTTAAGCAGAGGTCTGCAGGGCTAGTTTTCAAGTCAGATGCTTGAGTGAAATGGTTGTTTGACTAAACTGCTTTTTCAGATGAGTGGTTATTACGTGTCCCTTCTGCACCAACATGCAGGGGCCAGAAACTCTGTGGGGTACCCTACTTGCGCCAGTCTCACAGCTTCTCACAAGATAGAAAAATATGGCTTTGTCTCATGGGTGATTTTATTCCTTGTTTCTTTCAGATTGAAGCCTACATAGTCGTGAGTATCCACCATTTAGCAAGTGGCATCATTATACAGGGTCACTGTGGCCTCTCTGAAGGGAGCAGGTCACAAGTTCATGCTCTGCCAAATCTATCATCACCATCTCTGCCTGGAGTTCAGAAATGTTTTCCCATAAATGCCTTTTCAAAGGAAAACTGAACAAATTGGTTACATCCACTGGGGTTTATGAATATAACAACCTTACCCATCTCTCTTATTTTACTTGTGCAGATACATTCCTATGCTGCACCTGGCTGGGTAATATGATTCTCTTTGCGCCCAGACTTATGATAATGGACGCATTTGAAATGCATGGAGATGAAGAGATCTTACTAGATTACTCATATACCCCTCTCCCTTTCTTCTTTGTTTTGAAGGGAATGAGGGACCCTTTCTTTGACCATCCTCTTTTAACTAATTTCTTTATCTGACAAGAAATGGAAGAGCTGACACCATGGTCTGTACTTTTGTTAACTGACTGACTGGCTTTAGTGTTGACACAAAATAGCCCAAGCAATGGATTATTATTGTTTTTTAGCAGATTGATGCTAATTATTTGTGTGAAAGTGAAATTGTTTGTTGCAGGCTGACAGTTAAAAGTACTAGTGAAATTTGCCTATTTTGTGATAATGTCTCTTGTCCTAAACAATTTTCTAGGATCCTCGGGGGTCTCGGATGATAGAATGGAGCAATCTGAAGCCATTTTGTTGTGGTAAATTTCTACCTGTTACAGTTTAGCATAACTTTATTTTCCTCTGCTAGTTAACTTTAATTTCTGCCTTTTGGGTGGTTTTATTGAAATAAACCTTTACAGAGATTGTCTGATATTCAGAGAGGGCTCAAAGTGTCTTTTCTTCTCTCCTAGGTATTGTAAATATGAGTTTCCCCTTGTCTGATCAGCCAGTATTTGGCGAGTGGTTCATCTTTGCTGAAATGCAAGGGCACGCATACAACAAATCCTTTGAAGTTCAGAAATATGGTGAGTTATTGCCTGCAAGTCAACTTTGATCATAATCCCCAAAATATTCAGAATACTGACATTATGAAATATTTTTGAGTTGAGTTGAAATAATCAAGAAATGATGTATCAAAAATTCCAGGAGAAAAAATTCCTGTCAGATGTAACATGTGGCAGGAAATGGACTCTTGAAATTTAACCAGACTCTTAGTTGATATAATCTTTTATAATATAAAGGGGGTTATATTCATCATTATGTGGCACAATCCATGCATATAGGTAACAAAGACTTCACTTTATTTTGGAAAAACTGTTAAAGTTATTTTAAGTCAGTCACTAAGTTTTTTCCTTCCCTCATAAGATCCTATCTTGGGACTCATAATTCCTAATCATCGCCCCGCTCTTATTTTTGCTCTTAATGCCCCCTGCCCTATCTCAGAGTCCCTCTGGCTGATGAGAAATGGAGATTGTTCCCCCCAGATCCCCAAGTGCAATATCTGACCCTGTCCACTGAGGTATTTATACTGTGCTCATTGTTCCAGTCTCTGAATGTCTTCAGACCTATTCCTGAAATGACGATGGGAGGTACTGCAGGTAATGCAAGGTGCTCCTGCCCCGGGCTCCAAGAAGCGAAGCGCTGTGCCTGCAACCCAACCCCTAAACGAAGTTTTGGGTTCAGTTCTGTAGCTCGGATCCTCCATATGGGAACGTGATGTATGGATGTGGGGCAGCTGATCACTAACTCGTTCCAGGGAATGGTTACTTAATAGCACCTTGCTAGTAGGATGCTGGTTTGATGCATCAGCTGATATTGATATGTTGCTTTCATTCTCTATTCAAGGCTGTGCATCTTCACCTTGCCTGCAGTGCTCCAACCACAAGAAGGGATCTTGTCAGAGATATATAGCTGTTAATACATCCTGGATGCTAAGATATTTGTAAAACACCTCTTCTCTTTTTTGCTCCATTTTAGTGTTACCAAAATTTGAGCTGTTGATTGACCCACCTCTCTATATCCGAGATCTTGCAACTTGTGAAAAGGGAATTGTCCATGCCAGGTAGGGGACATGCCACAGATACAGTCCCATATTTTACAGGTTGCAGTGTAGCTGTGGGATGGTGCAATCATCTAAGCTCAGAGGGAGTATGTGTCTCATCCTCCAAACTTTCCAGCATGACTTTGGAGCATTGTCAGATGATTTTCCTGTCACTGAACGTTTGGATGTGATGCTCAGATACCCGTGGTCTCCTGGCTTCCGTAATAAAGTTTCTAATTCCTCCATCGCATACACATCTCTTATGGTATGCTGTACTGTGTGTTGAGCAAATCCTTTATGCATAAAGTCTCTGGAAGAGGAGGAAGCTGCTCTGATGTTTGGCTTAGCACCATAGCAATTCGTCATCATGCTAAGGTCCATGGATCCTTTACAATGGGTACTTCAGCCTTCCTGCAGTTTGGGGGCAAAACCAGACCTGTCAGTCACTGCCAGCACAGGAATGCCTCATCTCCTGAAGTTCCTTGCTGTCTCATTGGCTTCCCCAGCCCCGGGTGGCTCATCCATCCTTCCCAGCTGAAGAGCTTTTCTGAGGAAAATTCCAAACTTTATTTCAAATTTCTGACAAACAGTTAGGCTCAATAATAGATCCATCTAATTCCTAGTCATGTCCCAGGATTGCATTTGCTATTTGCGGAGATGCTCCCCTCAGCTCTGTTTCTACTTCTGAGGTGTTTGAGGCAGCTGGTGCCCCTGCAGGCTTCAGGGAGCGAGCTAGGCTGAGGATGGCAAAGGCAAAATGAATGGTCTGTGTCTCCTACCTCACCCCCTTAGCAGGTATTGGAAGAACACCAAGGCTTTCATGGCAGAAGTTGGATTAAACAGAGTGGAAGCTGCAGCCAGAAGTATCCTCATTTATTGAAAGTAATTTTGATTGACTGGTGATTGATTTCTGGTATCTGCAAACAACAATAAAGTGCCCTGTGGCCTCTCCATATGTCAGGACCTAGGATGTGAGGTAAGGGATGATCTCTCCAAAGCTGGGCAAGATCTCTGCTATATATCTCCCCACCTTTGCTGCTGCTCCCCCGGACCATACAAAAGATAGGAAGGAGAGAGGAGCTTGGCACTGTTTGTTTATGCCTTTCTGCCTGAAGAGGCTGTAGCTCTCTACAGCCTGACTCACCTAACATTGGATATTTCAGTGTCTCTACCTCAAAGAGGAAGTTTGCTATTGCAATATGTACATTAGGTTCAAAATGGATATAGGGATGAAGTGATTATCACTCTTGGACTCTAGAAGGAAGTCAGCAAATAAAAGAAGTAAATCAGCAAATAAAAGTACCATATTGGACAAGTGAAACATAGCCTTGGATTCCTCCAAGAGGCCTCTACTATGGATACCTGAGGACATTCAAGCAAAAGATCAAGTCTCTGTACTATAATATTCTCATTATGTTCAAGAAAATAAAGTTTTGTACAAAACCTGACATTAAATACCCTCTTAGGAGACCTCCCCTGATTCCAGCCCCTCCAAAGTTAAAAAGCACAACTTTGGAACCTCATTCTGGTCCTTACAACACTTTCTCAATTAAGTAATTGTGGGAGGTATCATATACTTCCTATCCATTAAAGTGGACTTCCAATTAACTATTTATTTGCAATCAGATGAGTTTATGGAGTTGTGCGCTCTCAGATGAGACTAGTATTGTACTCTTAATTCAGAGAGGTAGTCCTCACAACTGTCATAGCATTCATTCCCAAAGTAAATGCAAGAAATACTCTTTCTTTTGTCAAGCATCAAAGTCTGCTCTGTGGGAACTGGGAACACTGACAATCTGAGGGCAGAAGAATCATATTTCTTGTCATGAGATTTGCTTGGCAGCCATGTGGCCACCAATTCATCAAATGGTACATATTGATCATCCAGGCTTTAGCCAATGCTCTTTTTCAGTAGAAGTCTTGTTGCCTTACTGATACAATATACCTAATTTAGAAAAGTAGAATAGAATCACCCTGACTGTGAAAGTTGTCTCAATGAAGTCAGAGCGGAATTTCTGTGGGTGGGACAGTCCCCTGCTGCCAGTGACTGACAGGTCTAGTTCTGCCCTCAAACTACAAGCAGGCTGAAGTACCCATTATAACAAATCTGTAGACCTTATTGCTCAAAGAAAGAAAATTTTCATCTAAGCACAGATAAACTTTCCTATTAAAGGGACCCCTTTTCAAGTTCAGAGTGGCGTGGTAGGAGAAAAAAGTCATCTTTGTTGTTATAATAATTTAAACGTGAAATGATTTAAACACTGAATGCACTTTCCACCATTTCTGCGGTTTGTTTATTTTTTGCATTTCACTCTGTCTAGGAGAGTGGTCCTAGACTGCTCAGTTTCACCTTCTGTTTCTCATCATTATGCTGGCATAAGACTGCTATGTCTGAATTGCAGATGCTGTTATTTAAATTTTAAAAAGAACTGTTTCCACTGAAACTTTTAAAAGTAGCTGTCTGTTCCTCTCAGAATGAACATGAAATGTTTGTATTGGGGAGGAGCCTACATGCTGGGTTTTTTTCAACAGAAAAAAATATATAGAAATTAGAAGAAGATTGTGCTGAGTTTAAAAAAAATCATAAAACAGATGGAGCCTGAGATTAATCTGACTTTCAAGTCAAATAGTCTCCGTTAGTCTGGATGCCACTGTGTACAGAAGCCTGCAAAGCTGGAGACAGGATCTTTCTGTTCTCAGTCTAGTTTTAGTTTAGATCAATTGTTTGGAAGTTTCTAATGTAAAAACCTTCACTGAGATATTAACCATTGACATTTAGAAATAGCCTCTTGTGGTGACTTTTATATTCTGAGTTCTAGGTATGCAGGCGTTGTGGGTCCAGCATGGGGTTAATCAAGGAAATGGAGAGGAGCCAATCTGAGGTTTTCATTATCTTGCTTCTTCTCTTTCAGATACACGTTTGGGAAACCAGTGACAGGAAAGTTAACTGTCAACATGACTATAAATGGAGTGGGGTACTACAGGCATGAAGTGGGACACCCTGTCCTCAAAACCATAGAGGTGCGGGGAATCATTAAATCAGCTGCAATAGAAAGGCCTGATCTGCACCCTTTGACATCAATACCAAAGCTTCCTTTGATTCAGTGATGCAGAATCAGGGTCTAAATGTGTTACCTGCGCTCTACATACTAAAAATACGAGAGCATTTCCCATGTTATCTGACTGTGTCAATATTTGGAGGAGGGGTGTTTAATGAGATAGTGCTAATGGAGTGCTAGGTATTTTAGAATATACTGATGGGGAGAATGTGTGAGAGTGATGGAGGTTGGGGCAGTGCTAAGACACAGTATGGATGAACAGGTATTTTTTCCCTTAGGGAATGTGTCCCCATACCAAGACCCTTTAAAATAAAACAAAGAAATACCCCATCACCCCCCAAAGAAAGCAAGCCCCATGTTCTGTATTTGACCAGAAACACTTTTTTAACTGCACATGCTGAGTAATGTTTTCCTTCCCTGGCCTGGCTGGTAGATTGATGGCTCTGCTGTTTTCGATGTGTGTGTGAGAGACATGATGCCAGCTGATGTCCCAGAGCATTTCCGAGGCACGGTTAATATTTGGGCCACTGTGACCAGCTCTGATGGGAGCAAGCAGGTCACGTTTGATGACTCAACGCCTGTTCAGAAACAGCTGATTGACATCAAGTACACCAAGGATACTAGGAAGCAGTTCAAACCTGGCCTACCCTACAAAGGGAAGGTAAGGTAGAGGATATGGGGACACTCAGGGTGTTTGATAGAAAGGCTATATGGGCAATTTATCCTAACGTGTTATACACCATGTGCTGAGATGTTCCTTTTATGTGGTGCTGAGTTTTATAACTATGGAATTGCTAATAACATGAAAGGGCTAGTTTTATTAATTAAATGACTGTTTAGGTAGAAGTCACTTACCCTGATGGGAGCCCAGCTGATGAGGTCACAATTCGAATCAAAGCTGAGTTAACTCCAAAGGATAACGTTTACACAAGTGAACTGGTATCCAGAAGTGGCTTGGTGGAGTTTGAAATCCCCTCTATTCCTACAGCTGCCCAGTATGTCTGGCTGGAGGTGAGTAAAAGCTCTTTATAGGATTAATGGGCTTTAATAAAGCTAATCTTGTCAAACGTGCACTTTGTGAATTGGTGCTAAAAATGGGAAATCAGTCAGTGATCTGAAGAAGAGCTCCGTGTGAGCTTGAAAGCTTGTCTCTTTCACCAACAATGAAAGGTATTATCTCACCCACCCTGTCTCTGTAGTGACACTGGGACACTTTTTAGCTCAGACTTAAACTTTCACCTTTGAACTGCAGTGAATATTTATCCAACTCCAATATTTATCAGCTGATAGAACTGATGATAATAACAACAGGATAGAGTTGTCTGCTCTGAGTAGATCAAATACATCGTGGCATTAAGAGTAAGTTTCAAACATCTCAGTAGAAAGTGAGTGTATTATCACAGTACTTTAAAGATAGCAAAAGAGAAAGTGGGAGGGGGCAGTGTCTGGAGTGGGAGTGGTGGTGAGGACTGCATGATGGGGAGGGAGAGGAGCCCAGCTTTCTAGGTGTGAATAACATTCACATGCATTTTTTCTTAAGACCAAAGTGACAGCAATTGATGGGAAACCTGCAGGGGACCAGTATCTGCCAAACTACTTGTCTATCAGCAGCTGGTACTCACCTAGCAAGTGCCATATCCAGCTCCAAGCACCAGACAAGCCTTTCCAGGTAGGACAACTTCATGTTACATTATGATGACCTCTGCATTTCTTGGCTCATTCATATTTGTTGTCCTAATGAAGTATTTCCAGATATATCTGGGGGCTATAGCCTATTATTGTATCCATGGCAGACCTTAAGAGGCTTCACTTTAGACATTGACCAATCTTTAGCCATGAGCTACTTCACTCATGGTGCTGCCAGCCTTACCTGCCTCTGATAATGTACCATGTTTCCTAAAGTATAGGGGTGTGTGAAGAGAGAGTTTTGATCCCCAGTGGAGACCCACTGGACTCCAGAGCTCAGAGCACAAACTAGCTCCCCACACCCTAAAGTCCATATGAATTGGATAGTAAAAATGACAATGATATTAAAATTTTGGTTCAAATCAACTGTCTAGTCTCCTTGGAATTAAGAGTCTGAATCCCAGAAGCATCATTTCAGTCCTTTACCTCCCAAAGGTAAATAAACTGAGCATCTTGTAGTTTTCTATTAGAGAGGGTGGTGACTTTTGGGAGGAGACCTTAAAAACTGAGCTTCCCTTCTGTGTGTAAAAGTTTTCATGATATGTATCCTAAGAGTAGATATGTCCATAGCCAGAATTTCCCACCCTTTTTGTTGTGCTGATCATCATTTAAGTTCTGTTCTCCACCCCAGAAGAGACTGCATGTCAGTGATGGGTTTGTATATTTGCTTTGTAAAGTACTTTGGGATCTGGTGGTCCATATATCTGACTACTACTATATCATCAGCAGGCCTGGTAGGCTGAGTTTCAGAGTCAGAGTAGCCAAATAAGGAGTTTTATGGTTGCATTTCATGGCAGTTTAATGGCTAATTAATCTTTTTCAAGATTTCTGAGGTATGGAAAGGGGATTATACTCTACTAATCTGAACACATTGTTCTTATTATAACCTGATTAGAAATAATTCTGCTGTGGGAAAGCTGGGAATTGTGTGACCAGCTGATGTGGGAACCATTTCTTCAGCTCAGCCAGTTCTTACTGGGTGTTCCAATCAACTACATATTTTTTTCATGAACAGTTTCATCATTTTGCTCTCTGGAACTCTAAATGCCTCAAATATTTAACATCACAAGGCTCTTCTCTCTGGATCCTTCTGCATTTTGACTGCACTTAACCATTTGGTAGCTTTTCACTTCCCTGTGCCACTGTTTTGGTTTGCACCATGTGCATGCAGTAGGGAGGTGGGACTATTAACACTTAAGAGAGAGGCTTCTCAAAATATTTCATTGGGATTCAGGTTTGTTACTCCATTTTTAGCATTAATTGAACATTATATTGTACCTTAAATGGGTGAGGGTAGCTGGGAGCTGCAGACGGTGCTGAGTGTGGGGAAATTTGGCCTCACAATAACACATATTAATTCCCAAATCCCAAAAGGAGGACGCTTGTCCTGCTGATGAAGTGCTCCTCTGCCCCACAGAAGGTATCGTGAGCCAGTGACAAGTCAGTGACTCCCAGACCTTGAAAAGATGCTGCCTAAGACTGACCTATCCTGTGGTGAATGGCAGTGGTAACAGCCAACCCTCAAAGGACTCCCTCCCTCCCTCCTGGGAATTCCTGTACGGACAGTAGCTCTGGGCAGGGTACAGCTTGCTCTTTCCCACCTACTGGAGGTGCAGAGACAGCGCAGAAAACAAGGGCACTGATCTGAAACCTCTTGCAGATACTAGGTGTATCTGCCTGGGAAAGGGAAGCACTCCTTCTGTCTGTTTGTTTGATGTGGCTCATAGAGTCAACATCATAAATGAACTTTCTTCCCAGTTCAGATTTTCCTGATTTATTTCAGGACGGGCCTGTTGTGTATGAATTCGCATCTGCACGTTACAGTAATCACCATGTGTAATCTCAATTAAACAGCAAAGCACATATTACACCTTCCCCCTTCCCACTACTGTGAGATCTGAACCTTGTAAAGGGATGTCTAAAATTCAACCCATTTGGACAGCTGCTCTGTGCCAAAGTGCTTAACCCTCAGGATTCCAGATATTCCTTTATTCCTTACACCAGTGTTTCCCAAACTTGGGATGCCACTTGTTCAGGGGAAGCCCCTGGTGGGCTGGGCCAGTTTGTTTACCTGCCGCGTCCGCAGGTTCGGCCGATCGCGGCACCAACTGGCTGCGATTCACTGCTGCAGGCCAATGGGGGCTGCGGGAAGCGGCGCGGGCTGAGGGACGTACCAGCTGCTGCTTTCTGCAGCCCCCATTGGCCTGGAGCGGCGAACTACGGCCAGTGGGAGCCGTGATCGGCCGAACCTGTGGACGCGGCAGGTAAACAAACCGGCCCAGCCCACCAGGGGCTTTCCCTGAACAAGTGGCATCCCAAGTTTGGGAAACACTGCCTTACACTAATCCATGTAGCTCCTCCTCATCATCCTCCTGTTAGATTCTCAGGGACCAAAGTGCTGCACACAGGTGCTCCTTTGGCATGGGGGGAATACACCAGACTGTTCAGGGTGAATATAACAATCTCTTCATCCTGTGAGCTCCTTGGGTTAGGGGCCATGTCTTCTGTGTGATGCTCATCCCCAACTGCAGTTCTGTGCTTTACAGATAATAAGAAGGGTCTGAAGTGTTCATTATAACAAACCTGACCCCTGGCTGCTGTGTCTCTTTCCCCAGGTGGGAGAGGAGGCCCAGATCGCCGTGAAGTCCACGTGTCCATGTAATTTCACTCTACATTACGAAGTTGCATCGCGAGGTAATATTGTCCTTTCAGGGCTGCAGCCTGGTAACATCACACAGCAAAGAAGCAAAAGAGCCACCTTCCCCTTTGATAAGAACATCCATGTCACTCATTTGCCAGGAACAGGTCAGTAGCTAAAATCTTAACCTAGCAACAAAAGTGCTAATCCTCCCCCTTATCTAGAATGAGGGCTTCCCTCTTAGAGCAGACAAACCTGCTTATTTTTAAGCCCCTTAGCTGTTCCTTGCTCATGCTAAAGGGCACAGAATGAATGTGTGGAAGGGTGCACATTAAATTTTATGCACACTTTGACATATAAAGTTCATTTACTGTAAATGGTAAATTTGCTCTTATCCTAATGTTGCTTTGGGCATGGGCTATGCTGTGCCTGGCAGTGCTGGGGTGGTAGGGATGGGACTGCTAGGCCTGGTAGCACTCGGATAGAAGGAAGGACGCCAGGCCTGGTAGTGCTGTGGGGGAAAGTGACCAGGGATGCTGGGCCTAGTAGCAGTTGGAGATGTGGAGGGAAAAGGATGCTGGCACAGGTAGTACATGACGGGAAAGAGATGCTGGGCTTGGTAATGCTCAAGGCAGGATGGGGGAAGGATGCTGGGCTGTGTAACACGGAGGGGTTTTCAAAATGGAGAGAGGTAAATAGCGATGTCCCCCAGGGATCTGTACTGGGACCAGTGCTGTTCAACATATTCATGAATGATCTGGAAAAAGGGGTAAACAGTGAGGTGTCAAAATTTGCAGAGGATACAAAATTGCTTAGGATAGTTAAGTCCAAAGCAGGCTGCAAAGAATTACAGAGGGATTTCACAAAACTGGGTGACTGGGCATCAAAATGGCAGATGAAATTCAGTGTTAATAAATGCAAAGTAATGCACATTGGAAAATATAAAGCCAACGATACATAAAAAGTGATGGGGACTAAATTACCTGGTACTACTCAAGAAAGAGATCTTGGAGTTATGGATACTTCTCTGAAAACATCTGCTTAATGTGTAGCGGCAGTCAAAAAAGCTAACAATATTAGAAACTATTAGGAAAGGGATAGTTAATAAGACTGAAAATATCATAATTCCCCTATATAAATCCATGGTACACCCCCACCTTGAATACTGCATGCAGTTCTGATCACCCTATCTCAAAAAAGACATATTAGAGTTGGAAAAGGTACAGAGAAGGGCAACAAAAATGATTTAGGGGTATGAAACAGCTTCCATATGAGGAGAGACTAAAAAGACTGTGACTTTTCAGCCTGGAAAAGAGAAGACTCGGGGGGATATGATAGAGGTCTATAAAATCATGAATGGTGTGGAGAAAGTGCATAAGGAAGTGTTATTTACCCGTTCACATAACACAAGAGCCAGGGGTCACCCAATGAAATTAATAGGCAGCAAGTTTAAAACAAACATAAGGAAATATTTCTTCACACAATGCACAGGCAACCTGTGAAACTCGTTACAAGGGGATGTTATGAAGGCCAAAAGTATAACCGGGTTAAAAAAAGAATTAGATAAGTTCATGGAAGATAGGTTCATCAGTGGCTATTAGCCAAGCTGGTCAGGAATGCAACCCCATGCTCTCGGTGTCCTTAGCCTGTAACTGCCAGTAGCTGGGAGTGGACAGCAGGGGATGGATCACTCAATAATCACCCTGTTCTGTTCATTCCCTCTGAAGCATGTGGCACTGGCTACTATTGGAAGACAAGATACTGGGCTAGATGGACCATTGGTCTGACTCAGTATGGCCGTTCTTATGTGGCAGGAGGCACAGAGGGATGTTGTGGATGGGGGAGGAGGTTCAGATGGATGCTGGGCCTGTTAGCACTTGACTGGGGAGAAGGAGACTGAGCCTGGTAGTGCGTGGGGATGAGACATGGGCAGACGCCAGACCTCGTAGCAGATATGGGGGCTGCAGGGGAGGACACCAGGTCTGGTAGTAGTCATGGGTGGGGGACACTGCCTTTGACAAATAACTATGTGCTTTGTACAATTTGTCATTTAGCACCTACCAACCCCCCTGCAGCAGAGGTTGAAGTCTGCATGACCTTCCTCCATTTTGTGGTGGCTCACAGCATGGCTCCTCTGGGCCGTCTCTTGGTGTATTACGTCAGGGAGAATGGAGAAGGGGTCACAGACAGTTTGCAATTCACTGTCAAGTCCTCCTTTGAAAACCAGGTATCCGCAACACTGCCAGTGGAGAGGATGGCCTCTCTTGTTACTCTTTGTAGTTTTGTCATCTGAACATTATGTGAGATAATGAGGGTTTTTTTAAATACCTAGGTGTCAGTGGCACTTTCAGCGAATGAGACAAGGCCTGGTGATGTTGTGAACCTCAGGGTTAAAGCCGCGAAAGGAAGCTGTGTCTGCATTGCCACAGTGGATAAGAGTGTCTACCTTCTCAAGACAGGTTTTCAGCTGACGTCCACCCAGGTGAGATAGAGGTCAAGGCTCTGTCTCGTTCTTTCCTGGCACTCCGACCTATCCACTCAATGAACAGGGAGCTGCAGTGAAGCACAGTGTACTTAGAGATGTGATGGCAACTTCTCTCTTCTCTGTTCAGGTTTTCCAGGAGCTGGCAGAGTATGATGTTTCTGATGCCTTTGGGGCTCCCAAGGAAGAAGGGCATTTCTGGTGGCCAGGCATGTCCTCACGCAGACGACGACGCTCCTCTGTCTTCCCCTGGCACTGGGATATCACCAAAGATGCCCGCTTTGCATTTACGGTAAGAAACATCCACCTGTGCTCTCACTCTGACTTCTCTGTCAACTTTCTGTGTGATACGTTCAGTTCTTAGGCCAGACTTTCAAAAGAGCTCAGTACATTAGATCTGGGCCACAAGTGTCATAATGGGAGTTGTTGTCTTTTTTTTTTAATCTGACCCATAGAGTGTATAGCAATGAATGCTATGTATATAGATGCTTAGAGAGAGAGAGCATCGGTAACAATTAGCAAAACTTCCTGCTCAATAAAGGAGAGTTTTTTTAGGAAAAATTTTCCTGAAGTTTGCTAATGTTTGAATTAGAAAAGGAATGAAGGTGCAGACCTATGGGTATCTTCTAACTAAGTCTTTTAAGATAAGCTTGCTCATGATAAGCACTAATTGGCATGAGGTCTATTGGGGCCTATTCTCCTGCTGACTTCAAGTGATGGCATAATGACTCCTGACATTAATTCTGGTGGGAAATGTACATGTCCCTTGACATAATGAGATGTGATCCTATCCATAAAAACATGCCTGACTGTACCACTCTGTCCACTAAAGAACAAGAAGAGAGAAATTAAATTCTGATAAATCCTACCCATCTCCAGACAGGGGAGTCAGGTCTTGGTGTAAACAGAGATCATCTAAATTTTGTACGGGTCTCCACTGTCAGCGTGCTGGGTTCCCGTTTCTGCTGTCCCTATTATGGCTGCACATAGTCTCATCCTTGCCTATATCTCTGCTCTCATTCCTTTACCTCCAGGGGGGCTGGAACAATTTGTATAGTGGGGGTGCTGAGAGCCATTGAACCAAACTGTAAACCCTGTATATGATGCAAACCATTTCAATCCAACACCCCTAGTTTCAGCACCTATGTACCTCCCACCCCGAAATCCTGCTCCTTGCTCCCTGTGGTCATCCTAACTCTCTTGGTTTCCTGCTCCTTTTGTCTCCTTTCCACATACTTGGTTTAAAGGCTTTTGTTGTTCTGCCCTTACCCTCAACAGTCTCCTGCCCTATCCACCAACGCGTTTTCCTTTTCTTACCCACCAGCTCATTTCTAATCCTTTCTTTACACCTGCTTCTGCAGGAATCCACTCTTGTTCTTCTTGTCCTGAACTGTTCTTTCTTGTCTTCCTCTCCTCTTTCCTCTCCAGGGTATATGGTCTTGGGGCAGGGCCCATGTACGTGCTTGTAAATTGCTGTGTATGATTATGGAGCTATATAAATTATTTTAAATAATAATCAGATCTAAAAGAAAACAAAGCATGTGTTCCCTTTGGTGCCTGGACACAGGAGCACATGTATCTCAAGGTCACAACCGCAGGGTCACATGCTGGTTATCTTAAAAATAAATGCACAAAAGTAAGTAGAGTTGACAGACAATTTTCTCATCCCCTTTGTTTTTTATTGTAAAATTATGTGGGCAGCTTCTATTCTGCCTTGTGTCCCTAATGGAACTGGGTTTGTGATATCCAGGGTGAGAGTCTCCTGATAACTAAAGGGGTGGGGTAGAGACAGAACAATTTGGGAGTTTTTAAAGAAGGATAAACTCCTCCTATGACCTGTGATTAAACCTTCTAGAGCAGAAAGGAACTATAGTTGTAGGTATATCTCCTAATATGTGTGTGTAAGTGTATATGTATATGTGTGTGTATATATAAAACCTAGCCATGTTTAATTTTTCACCTACAGTTACTTGAAAATTATACATACACCTGCTTCTGTTAGATATTTGTGAAATGCATTTTCCAAACATTCCCAGAACTCTCTGGGGAGTCTGCTTCCCTCCATGTCCATCCCCTCCTGCCCCCCAAAAAAGTTGCCAGCCATTTTTATTTTCCGTAAAACTTTTTTAAAAATTCAAATTAGTTTTTTCTCTATAAATACTTTGGACAAGCTGATGCCATTTGGGAAAGTTCACAGTTGTGCATGCAGAATGTTTCTTTATTGTTGGGTTGTTGTTTTTTGTTGTTGTCTAGGAAACTGGTTTGGTTGTGATGACTGATTTAGTCAGTCTAAACCACAGACAGAATGGAGGCATGTACACAGATGAGGCCGTGCCAGCCTTTCAGCCACACACTGGGACTCTGGTAGCTACCATGCATTCTAAGATTGTACCCAGGTAACATTCTGTAAGGTTTTGTGTGTGTTTGTAATGTACACTGAGTACAATATTTCTCACAGCTCTGTTTTATCAGGAAACTCCTCAGGTTAGTCAAGGGGAGAGAAAATTGTGAGAGTGTCCAGAAAGAACTAACAGAACTAGGTAACTGGACAACACAGCGGTAGATGGACTTCAGCATAGACCAGTACAAAATAATGCACCTTGGAAAGACCAGTTAAACTCCTTGCACACACTGACTGGCTGTGCATTAATTGTCACTTCTTAGGAAAGACAGCTCAACATCATTCTGGACAATGTAGACACATACCAGCTCGGTATGCAGTGGGTAGTTAAAGCAAGCGAGATGCCAGACTGTATGAAGAAGGGATGAGGGAGTAATACGGAAAGTATGATAATGCTGTAAATTGACAGTATGTCCTCTTGGATGCTCCACTAAGTGCTTGTCCCCCTCATATCAAAATAGCTTCAGGAGACTCAGAAAAGATCCAGAGGATGATAATGGAAACAGAGGCATCAGGGGAAGGAAGAAAGAAGGAGACTGTACAATGCGAGGATGCAGAGACAAGGACTAGTCAATGTGGCAAGGGAATGACAAGAGGAGATATGGGAGAGGAATATAAAATAGTAACTACTACAACAGGGATCGGCAACCTTTGGCACATGGCCCGCCAAGGTAATCGGGCCGGTTTGTTTACCTGCCATGTCCGCAGGTTCGGCTGATCGCAGCTCCCACTGGCCATGGTTCGCTGCTCCAGGCCAATGTGGGCTGTGGGAAGCGGCAGCCAGCTCATCCCTCGGCCCACGCCACTTCCCGCAGCCCCCATTGGCCTGGAGCGGTGAACCACGGCCAGTGGGAGCTGCGATCGGCCGAACCTGCGGACATGGCAGGTAAACAAACTGGCCCGGCCCACCAGGGGGCTTACTCTGGCGGGCCGAATGCCAAAGATTGCCGATCCCTGTACTACAAAATAGGCCAGTTTGGGGAAGCCTGTCTGCCCCCTTTCCATAACCTAAAAAAAAGAGGATGATCATTGACATTAAAAGATACATGTTATTCCTCTTCTCTCAGCCTTTTTGCCTGGAGATTGGGGTAATTGTACAAAAGAACTCACAATGTATTTTGAGCTAATGGTTTTATGTATTTTATTCTTATACCCAGAATGTTTTGATAGGTACATTGTTATATTTGAAAATAAATAAATAAGTGTAAGTGTGTGTGTATACACGTACACACACATAAATATATTATATGTATTTCCAAATATAACAATATACCTATCTATAATATATATGGGAGACACAGATTCAATTCCCTGCTTCTCCACAGTTTTCATATGTAGCCTTGGGTATGTCATTTAGCCTCTCTGTTCCTCAGTTCCCATCTGGGAAATGGGGATTCACAGGAGAATTGTGGGGATAAATACATTACAGATTGTCAAGTATCAGAGGGGTAGCCGTTTTAGTCTGGATCTGTAAAAGCGGCAGAGGGTGCCACAGGACTCTTTGCTGCTATTACAGATTGTGAAGCGCTTTGAGATCTACTGAGGAAAAGTGCTGTATAAAGAGAGAAGTATTATTTATTATTACTTATTATTTTAAATAATATCCTACTAGTGGACCCTTGGTTTGTCTAATTGTGGTGATTACCATGCTCCTGGGTCAAGATATGAGCTGGATTCAAGTGATATCATTAATTTCTTTATCCTTTTCTTGTAACCCTCTGTCTCATTAAAATAGTTTATTGCTGAGGATTTGTTTCTTGTCTTAGAGCAGAGAAGAAAAAAAGAACATTCTTCCCTGAAACATGGATTTGGCACTGCCTCAATGTCAGGTATCTACGGGGAACTTTTCTGCTGGTATCCAGTGGTTTGTGCAGAATCCTGTGGAGATTTTAGTTCACCTGGAGATTAATGTCCCTACATGACAGTTATGTGCTGCAACCATATCCTCTGCCTTTTACCATACTTTCCCCAGAATCTATTCTTTATAACAGAATCTATTCCCCAGAATCTATTCTTGAAGCTTATTCCCACACCTGAGGTCAGAACTGTCTGTGACAGCACTGTCTTCCCCATAGCAACTCACCATGGTGTCATAAACGGAGGATTCTAACTGCAAAGAGGGCACAGGAACAGCAACCATGGGCTGCCATGTAGACTAGCTTCTAGCTTTTGCTCACTCCGTGCCAGTGGCCAGACTGATTTGCAGATACACCTGGGATTTAATCTCTAGTGAAATCTAGAAGTGAAACACATGACACTATTTGTTGGCTAATAACATCTCTGTGGATCATGCACGTAGGTTGTTCACTATAAAGTTGTGCTGTACTTGTCAAAATGCTGTCTGTGAGCCAGTTGGTGGCCTGCAGAACACTTTGCTGGTAATCTGCAGAGAGCTACTGGATCACATGATAGTAGGTCTTTGTTTCCATTTGTTAACCTGTGTTAAAAAAAGCTAAAAACATGTTAAGTACTCCCCTAGTATTAATTCCTCATGTGAGCAATTGCTGCAGTTGCCCCAGGAATGTTATGCAGATGTGAATGCAAGGAGAGATGGTCTGCATTATCGTTAATGTGGTGAAAGGTTTCCATGAGACAAGCTCTCTACTAGGATGTGGTCCATCTGGGGTGACCAGACAGCAAATGTGAAAAATCAGGTCAGGAAGTAGGGGGCAATAGGAGACTATATAAGAAAAAGACCCAAAAATCGGGACTGTATCTGTAAAATCGGGACATCTGGTCACCCTAGGTTCATCCTATCAGGATGCTGGAGTAGAGTGAGACATCCTTCAAAATGTGTGGACAGCACTGAGCATCTCTAAGGAGGAAATAAGTATTGTCATTGAAGCCTAATTCAAGAAAATTCCTTTGCCCATCCACCGGCATGGGCAGGGTCACAGAAGGTCATTTTTCAAGGCTCCCATGGATTACTGTGACAAGGAGCCCAAATTGATGTGTTTTTTATTTTTGCTACTTTCTGTGTGTGATGTGTTGAGATATGGCCTGGACAGTTATGTCTCTAAAGTCCTTGCTCAATATTGCTGAGCGCTAAGTGAGCTCTCTACATTGATTTGGCATGTCAACCTAACACTGCACAAAGCCCCTCCTTTCACTTTCCATTTTGTGTAGGGGTATCCCCAAAATAATCCAAACTCCTTGCCCAGTAAATTACAGCCTGTTTCTGGCACAGCCATTGCCACAAAAATTAATAAATAGATAACTAATCCCGCCCAGAAGCAGTAAAGCTAGGGATAGGAAATGTGAGGCAGATTTTCAAGGGCTTCTCCAAGTTTGCAAGTAAACTTCACTCCCAGTAAATGTTTATAAATTAAATTTGACAGGAATTTGCAGCAAGTGTATTCAAATATGTTCAATTGAGCATGAAATATGCTTTGTAAAAATACACAAAGAATTCCAGAAGTGCCAGTTTGCCCCAGCCTGCCGAAGCCCAGTTAATCATAAGTGGGAGATTGTGGAATAAAAAGTTGCAGATGCATTTTTCTCCCCTTCATTTCACTATAAATAACTGAGTCAAACATTGTCTGATTTCCACTCCCTTGAATATTAAGAATTTTTTCTTCTATAATTTATAATTAAAATATACACTTCTTAAAAAAGAAACAATGTCTAATGTCAACTTCCCAAACTGATTCTAAAAATTCCTAGAGCCTAGTTGAAGTGTCTAATGGCTGGAAATATGTGTATACCTTGGCCCCTCGCCCAGAAGAGTAAGTACCCTCATGTGTGAAAATAATATGTTAATGCTGGTTATGGGCTGAAATCCCAGTGGAAAGAATATCAGCTGCAACAAATTGTCTGGTTAAAGAGACTGGAATGCTGCCAGCTCTGAAGCTGGGATGCACTTCCGCTGATTCTCCGGGCTATGGTTTATGTTGCAGGTACCAACTTTCCAGCTCTTATTATGGTTGCAAACTTTTTATTAGATGTTAAGAAAATAATGTGCTTGAAAGAGGTTAAAATAATATGGAGCTGCTGAGCCAAGTGAATTTCCCAGGCTCTGAATAATAGGAAGGTCCCTGTGCTATTCTCTGTAATTTGATCTGGAGGGCTGTCTTCACAGGACAGGGCACTAGAGACTGGCTGACCATAGCACATGGGATTACCAAGGACACACTGAGTCTAGGTTTTCTTGATCCATTTGTTTTGTGTTAATGTTTCCCTATTGGGATTTCCATAGAGGCTCCATGTCTGCAAAATGCTGAGGGGATCTGAGCAGCAGGTTAAGCTTCCTTCACTTCACCCATCTGCAATTTTTCATTGACTGTTCAGTTCAGCGTTGTTCTTGTTTCTTTGGGTACCTAATTCTATTGTGAAATGTGGCAAATATGATCAGAGTATTTAACTCAGTTAACAGGGCAATATTTAACTGGCACTATCAGTTAGGTTACCAGTTAAATATTTCTGATAACTAAAGGATAGAAACAATCATTTACACAAATATTACTATATTAAAGAACAAAACTATCCTATTAGATAGCAGCTTCAATCAAGAGATAATCTCTCATTCCATTTTACAATATCTTTTTGTATTTGGCTGCTTTTTAAGACCTCCATAGTCAATACAACTGGTTTAAGTATCTGCTGAAGAACTCAAAGAACTCTTCTGATTTAGGGCTTTTATTGGCCCTTTGTTTTTCTCTCTCTCTCTTTCTTCAATGGCAACTGCATGACTGCAACAAATAGAAAAGTAACCTGAAATCTGTTTGTAGCCTTGGTCACTTGTGTAACAGTCATTAGCTAATCAAGTTCCAGGCACTTCCCAATCCCATTAATTGCTGGTTCTTTTCTGAAATGCAATATTTCTTTCTTTTGAAACAAAGGTAATTTTAAACACTCAAGTTAATGCAAAGCCCAATTTAACTTTTAATACTTGGAGTCATACAAACCAATACACAATACTCTGCCTCATTTCCTAACTGTGGTGTTAACACAGCATCATATAAAATGACTTAAAAGCTGTCTATAAAGAACATATTAAAATACATGCTTCATCAGTTTTAAAACTTGGCTAGCCCATGCGGAATAGGAGAGTGTTGAACTCTTTGTACTTAAGTCTCTTCTGGGATATCCCCAGTGAATCAGCAGGTATCGTGTTGTGAGAAGGCAGCATGATATGCCGAGATTACCACCTGTGCTTATTCTCTCTCATTCTCCTAGTAACATGCCAGCTGAGATGTAGGTTCTTCTCAAAAGGTGCTAGAACTAGCAGCATGTGCATCAGACTCTGGGAAGGAAATAAGAACTCCAGAGAGAGCCTCCTTCAGTGTGTACTTGTAATGGCACCAATCACCCTGCTAACTGAAATAGCTTTTGTTCTTGCTTTAGAAGAAATTGTCTGTCCGTCCTTTCAGTTATGGCCAAAGCTCCTTTGTGGGAGAAAGGGAGCGAATGCTGCAGGATGATGTTGAATCCTGATTTTAACAAAGCATGAAGAATGTTAGATGGCAGAATATTGGGACAGACGCACTATGATAGACACAGTTTCCGATGTGGCACTGTACATAGCAAGTATAACAGGTTCCAACAAAGACTACTTTTATTTCACTAGTAGTTGGATAAACCAATTTACTCCTTCTATTTCTTACTTAATACAGACCTTTGCCTCTAAGGAAAGTGTTTCTATTGCCTGGGAGAAAATGCCTGTAAAGCTTTTAATCCAGGAAGGATTTAGAAGTTAGATGCCATGTTACCAACTGTACTGCATACTAGCTAGTAACTGCTCACCTGCTCCATGTGCATACATCTCTTGGTTACAGCAGAGGTTCCCAAAACAGCTGACCTCTAGCAAGAGGAGAATCCAACTTTGCGGCCTTTGATCTCCTGGTGTGCAAAGTGTAGCTGAAAGCCCTGACACTCCTGAGTCATATATTATACTATACTATGAGCTTGGATTGGGAGGGAATTCCCCAAAGTGTTTAGCTCTGTGAGCTTGAGCCATGTTCAAATGTATCTCATTGAGCTGGACAGCCCAAGTTATTCCTTTATTCTTTTTGGCAGTGATGTATCAGGAGAAGCACAGCTGGATGTGGAAGTGCCTGACTCCATCACTACATGGATAACAGAGGCTGTGGGCCTGTCTGAGAAGAAAGGGCTGGGACTTGCCAGACAAACAGAACTGAAGACATTCAAACCCTTCTTCATCGATTTCACCCTGCCCTATCATGTCATCCGTGGGGAGCAGACCAAAATCCCACTGACTGTCTACAATTACCTGGCTGTCTGCATAGAGGTAATAGCATCTTTATTTTATTTATTTTTCACTCATTGCCAAGACACTGAATTTGGTTCTGTCGTCAAGGATCGTGTTCTAGGCATTGTGATTGCAGATTCGTGGTCAATAAGGTATTTGGATGCCATGAGATGAGTGCAATATACATACTAAGAGAGAAGAATGTATTAGTTTGTACTATTAGTGAAAGTAGCTGCTTTATTTTCTTTTCTTTTGACAAGTGCAACATCCTGAATGGTCCTTGCAACACTTTAAAACCCAAATAGTGAAAAAGTCTTTGGGAGACTATCGGAAAATTCCCGTTGAAGCGTGGTGAAGAGCTTGATTCTTAGTTAGAAAATTGCTTTAAGTAGTTTATCAGAGATGAGATACCTGCTACACATGGACATTTGAGAAGCTCTCTTTCCTAAACCTAGACCTTTTTCAAATGCATGCTCTTTCTGGCTCCAGTGCTCTTCTACAATCATAAGCCAGGTATAGATGGTTAGATTTAGAAATGAACATACACAAGTCAAGTCAACATACATCCCTTTACAATTTATCGAGTCACTGCACTGAAGCTAAATCTGCCATTTAAAGCTCTTCTAAGAAATACATTTGATTAATGTGACATGTATGTTATGTGTTTGTTGAACATGCTGTGATCTTTGGGTTTTGTGTCAGTTTCTGTCATTATTACTAGTCTGATTTGCATCAAATGCAATTAAATAATTGTTTTCACAGGTTCATGTGAAGATTTCAGTTCCAAAAGGCATAAAGTTTGTGGGACATCCTGGGAAACACCATCTGACAAGAAAGAAGTGTGTAGCCCCTGGAAAGGCCAAACCCACCTCCATAGTCTTGTCCTTCAGTGAGCTTGGACTGAGCAACATCACAGGTACTGTAGAGTTATAAATCCCTCAGTGCTGGAGTGCCTGATGGAATTTTGCAAAGCATTCCCCTTCTCCTCACTGCAGAAGATCCCCTCAGGTTCAGAGCTGGCTGAATCATTCACTGTGAATAATACTTCCTGCAGATTTAGCCCTTTTTTCCTATTTGTGAGCTGATCCCAATTTTCTATAAATGGATCCTACATAAGGATTTACTGAGAAGTTTGTGTGAACAAACTTCAGGCTATTCCCTTCGACTTCACTATTTGTTATTTGTGATGTGTGGTCACCTGTTGTGTTGTGTAGTTACTGCTTGAATGACTGAAAATTTAAAATAGGAGACTAATGAATAATCCACAATCCTGTACACCCATTCAGGTAAATAATCACTGGTGCGAAAATTTATGAATCTTTTAGGATTAGTAAAGACTTTCCCCAATACCCAGAGGTTGTCCAAATATTTATGGACTGAGCATAATATGACCCTACAACTATAAGTGACTTTTATTTATAGAAAGAACAGGAGTACTTATGACAGGTTTCAGAGTAACAGCCGTGTTAGTCTGTCTTCGCAAAAAGAAAAGGAGTACTTGTGGCACCTTAGAGACTAACCAATTTATTTGAGCATGAGCTTTCGTGAGCTACAGCTCACTTCATCCTTTTCTTTTAGGAGTACTTATGACACCTTAGAGACTAACAAATTTATTAGAGCATAAGCTTTCGTGGGTTACAGCCCACTTCATCGCTTGCATAGAATGGAACATATAGTAAGAAGAAATATATATACATACAGATAAGCTGGAAGTCTCTACGCAGAAGAATAAATGGACACAAATCTGACATCAGGAATCATAACATTCAAAAACTGGTAGGAGAACACTTAAACCTCTCTGGCCACTCAGTAAAAGATTTAAGGGTGGCAATTTTGCAACAGAAAAGCTTCAAAAACAGACTCCAGTGAGAAACTGCTGAACTTGAATTAATATGCAAACTAGATACCATTAACTTGGGTTTGAATAGAGACTGGGAGTGGCTGGGTCATTACACTTATTGAATCTATTTCCCTAAAGTTAAGTATCCTCACACTTGCTTGTCAACTGTCTAAATGGGCCATCTTGATTATCACTACAAAAGTTTTTTTCTCCTGCTGATCATAGTTCATCTTAACTAATTAGCCTCTCACATCCGATGAAGTGAGCTGTAGCTCACGAAAGCTTATGCTCAAATAAATTGGTTAGTCTCTAAGGTGCCACAAGTACTCCTTTTCTTTTTGCGAATACAGACTAACACGGCTGTTACTCTGAAACAGTTTGTATGGCAACTTCCAACTTATCTGTATGTGTATATATATCTTCTTACTATATGTTCCATTCTATGCATCCTATGAAGTGGGCTGTAACCCATGAAAGCTTATGCTCTAATAAATTTGTTAGTCTCTAAGGTGCCACAAGTACTCCTGTTCTTTTTGTGGATACAGACTAACACGGCTGCTACCCTGAAACCTTTTATTTATAGAATACTTAATGTAACCTCTACTCAGTTTAGAGCAATCCTGAAATGAGAAGTGTTTGAAGCTGCTGAAGATCCTACTACATTTAAATCCCTGCTTCCTCTTTTCTTTCTTTCACTTAGCAAAAGCATTTGCTTATGATGGAACAAACTGCTGCCAGGATGGGATGCAGATCCTGAAGAATGGCAAGCACTCAGAGGACAATTACTTGGACAAAAGGACCCCAGTTGGGATAGACTATGTCCGTAGTAGTGTTATTATTGAGGTAAGAGGACATGATTCCATACAATTCAGGAAAAAAACTCGGTGTCACTGGACAGTTTAGTCAAAACTAAATGGATTATAAGGAACTTCAGGGCAAGGTGATTTAGCAAAGCCAGGTGTGACCGAGCCACAAAATGATAGATGAAATTAATTTAAGACCTGGTTTTGAGTACAACTTGATCAAATTGTTCCTTCTGATGTGGATTATCTTGTATTTTTCTACTATTATTATTATATTATTGCAGTGCTGAGACTTTACAACTGAGGTTGAGACCCCATTGTGCTGAGTGTAAGAGACAGACTCTGCCTCAAACATTTTACAACAGATAGAATATGAGAGAAAGGAAAAATTATTATGCACATTTTTTAGAAGAGATTAAGTGACCTGCTCAATATCACACAGGGAGTTTATGGCAGATTTGGGACTTGAGCCAAGGCCTCCTGAGTTCCAATCTAGTGCTTTAACTCCAAGACAGTCCATTCTCTCCAGTCTACACTGAATTTAATCTATCACTCTGCAAACCTGTAACCTAGTTTTGTCAGGTCATAGAATCATAGAACTGGAAGGGTCCTTGAGAGGTCATCTAGTCCAGTCCCCTGCACTCAAGGCAGGACTAAGTATTATTTAGACCATCCCTGACAGGTGTTTGTCCAACCTTCTCTTAAAAATCCTCAATGTTGGAGATTCCAACCACCTTCCTAGGCAATTTATTCCAGTGCTTAACCACTCTGACAGTTAGGAAGTTTTTCCTAATGTCCAATTTAAACTGCCCTTGCTGCAATTTAAGCCCATTGCTTCTTGTCCTATCCTCAGAGGTTAAGAAGAAGAATTTTTCTCCCTTCTCTTTTTAACAACCTTTTATGTACTTGAAAATGGTTATCATGTCCCCTCTCAGTCTTCTCTTCTCCAGACTAAACAAACCCAATTTTTTCAATCTTCCCTCATAGGTCATGTTTTCTAGACCTTTAATCATTTTTGTTGTTCTTCTCTGGACTTTCTCCAATTTGTCCACATCTTTCCTGAAATGTGGTGCCCAGAACTGGACACAATACTCCAGTTGAGGTCTAATCAGCGCCGAGTAGAGCAGAAGAATTACTTCTCGTGTCTTGCTTACAATACTCCTGCTAATACATTCCAGAATGATGTTTGCTTTTTTTGCAACAGCGTTACACTGTTGACTCATATTTAGCTTGTGTGATCCACTATGACCCCCCAGATCCCTTTCCGCAGTACTCCCTCCTAGGCAGTCATTTCCCATTTTGTATGTGTGCAACTGATTGTTCCTTCCTAAGTGGAGTACTTTGCATTTGTCCTTATTGAATTTCATCCTATTTACTTAAGACCGTTTCTCCAGTTTGTCCAGATCATTTTGAAATTTAATCCTATCCTCCAAAGCACTTGTAACCCCTCCCAGCTTGGTATCATCCACAAACTTTATAAGTGTACCCTGTATGCCATTATCTAAATCATTGATAAAGATATTGAACAGAACCGGACCCAGAACCGTTCCCTGCAGGACCCCACCCGTTATGCCCTTCCAGCATGACTGTGAACTACTGATAACTACTCTCTGGGAACGATTTTCCAACCAGTTATGCACCCACTTTATAGTAGCTCCATCGAGGTTGTATTTCCCTAGTTTGTTTATGAGAAGGTCATGTGAGACAGTATCAAAAGCCTTACTAAAGTCAAGATATAACACGTCTACTGCTTCCCCCCTATCCACAAGGCTTGTTACCCTTCAAGGGAACCTATCAGGTTGGTTTGACACGATTTGTTCTTGACAAATCCATGCTGACTGTTATTTTTCACCTTATTATCTTCTAGGTGTTTGCAAATTGATTTCTTAATTATTTGCTCCATTAACTTTCCAGGTACAGAAGTTAAGCTGACTGCTCTGTAATTCCTCGGGTTGTCCTTATTTCCCATTTTATAGATGGGCACTATATTTGCCCTTTTCCAGTCTTCTGGAATGTCTCCCATCTTCCATGACTTTTCAAAGATAATTGCTAATGGCTCAGATATCTCCTCAGTCAGCTCCTTGAGTATTCTAGGATGCATTTCATCAGGCTCTGGTGACTTGAAGACATTTAACTTGTCTAAATAATTTTTGACTTGTTCTTTCCCTATTTTAGACTCTGATCCTACCTCATTTTCACTGGCATTCACTATTTTAGACATCCCATTGCCACCAACCTTCTTCATGAAAACTGAAACAAAGAAGTTATTAAGCATCTCTACCATCTCCACATTTTCTGTTATTGTCTTTCCCTCCTCATCGAGTAATGGGCCTACTCTGTCCTTGGTCTTCCTCTTGCTTCTAATGTATTTGTAGAATGTTTTCTCATTTCGTTTTATGTCCCTAGCTAGTTCAATTTCCTTTTGTGCCTTGGCTTTTCTAATTTTGTCCCTATATACTTGTGTTATTTGTTTATATTCATCCTTTGTAGTTGGACTGAGTTTCCACTTTTTGTAGGACTCTTTTTTGAATTTTAGATCATTGAAGATCTCGTGGTAGTTTGAAGATCTCCCTTTGTAGTTTCTCACAATCCTCTTTAATCTTTACTAATTTAAGTAATTGTGTGTCATCTGCAAAATTTTGCCACCTGGTTGTTCACCTACTTTTCCAGATCATTAATGAGTATGTAAAATAACACTCGTCCTAGTACAAATATGGGAGGCATCCCCCAATAACCTCATTCCACACTGGAAATACCATGTATTTCTTTATTTTATAGCTCTTTAAACATTTTGTAATTTGTAATAGAACTTTGCCTCTTCCCCCTGATTTATTTAGTTTCCTTAATAGCCTCTTGTGGGGGAATTCATCAACAGAAATCTGTATCTGCTGATTTCTCTTTAACTGTGATTCTGCTGAGTCTATAAAATATTTATAACAGGCTGGATGAGGTGATATGATATGACATGATTTTCCTTTACAGAAGCTGTGTTGGTTTGCCCCTCTTATATCGTATTATCTAGATATCTTATAAATCTCTTTAATTACTGTTTCAGCTACCTTACATGGACATGAAGTAAAGCACGCTGGGCTGACATTCCCAGGGTCACCCTTAGCACCATTTTAGCAACAGATAAAACACTCACTGTCCTTCAATATGGTAGATGACTTTAGTGATTGAAAACATATTTTTTGTTTGCAGTTCAGCCACTAAGTGTAAAATTCTGAAGCTTTAATGCCTGAAGTTAAGTGCCTAAATCCGTATTTAGGTACATTTGAAAGCAATGATGAGCCATAGTATGTCTTCCTGATAACAATGCCAGTGAAATGTCATATTTCATAATGTATAATGGGCCTTTAATGCTATATGGCACCAGAACTTTATTTTGTGTATTTATAACTAAAACTAAATGGTGGTTGCTGTTAATCCAAGTGCTTATTTTCCTAATGGATTTCTGCCTTTGTGTAGCCAGAGGGATTATCCAGAGAATATACCTACAGTGTGTTCTTCTGCCCTAATGGTAAGTTTTTGGTTTGAACACAATATGACAAGGTTTGTTTTTTTCCACAATTTAAGTTATAAATAGAAACATGTTGCTTTACCCCTGGAAAAATTTCATTTGTTTCCCTCTTTTCAGTAGGAAAATCAGTAAAATTTATATCCCATCTATGGCTGATGGGTTAACAGCATATACATCAAGCTATTGATATAAAGGGTCTTTCATACCTGGCTGGCTAACTATGGACAATATTAATTGGCCAAATGCTATATGCAAATAAAAAGTGAACTTCCCTTTCTTTATAAAACTGGCTAAGTGTTTTGCACAGTGGCTAAATTAAGTGTTTTGCACAGTGCACAACTGTGGCTAAATTAAGCTATAGTATATTTTTAGCTGATTTTTTAATTCAGACCCAAAGTCAATGTATCCCTTCTGCTTGATTCAGATAAATTGGATTTGGCTACAGTAGCTAATTATGATTTGGCTTCTGCTAAACAGGGAGTCTTCTTGACCTTTTAAAATGGGAATTGAGAAATCATGTATAGACTTCACAAGAAATATACCTGGATTATTTGAACTAAAAAGTCCTAATTCTATATAGGAAGGAATTCAAGAAAGTGGAAGTTAGGAAGAGACATCCCTATCCACTCTGCTAGTTTGATTTATGAGGCACTGGAGTGACAAAAGCGTACTGATATATTATGCAGCACAAAGCCCCAAGTGTTTGAAGTTCAGTCTTGGGCTATGTGGCTTTTTATTAACAATTTTGTGTCCTCCTAAGTTAACGTCAAGATCTAATTCTGACAATATTCCATTATTTTTTTGACTAGAGAAAATTCACATTTCTACACCTAACAAATATGAGTACCAGTATATGCAGAAGCCTGCCCGGATGACTCATTTCGACATTGCAGTGAAAGCACACAATGATGCTCATTTTGCCTTGTCCTCTGGCCCACATGACATGGCAGAGATGACTGAGATTGTCATTGGTGGGCATCAAAATGCTAAAACGTGGATTTCTACTAGTAAAATGGGTGAGCCAGTTGTCAGCACAGACACAGCTGGCATCCTCTCTTGGGATGAATTCCGGAGCTTCTGGATCAGCTGGAAAAATGGAATAATTCAGGTAGTGAATTTGTCTGTGTAACAACAGCCCTATGGTCTCTTTCTTCCTTAACAAGACCAAGAGGACTCTGAGTGTATATATGGCACATTTCCATTTGCCATGTTATAGAAAGAAAGAGCCTAATTTCTGTTCCTTTTCTATGTTAAATTTTTATTGGCCAGTTTATATTAGAACACTTGATTGTGTTTCAAAATGTTTTTCTTTGTCATGCAGTGCCCTGGGAACCTGAGCTTTAAAAATTATTGTTATTAAGTGTATTAAAAGTATTTGCTCCTCAAGAACACAGGTCCAGCTGGTCAGTACTGATGGGAGACCAGTGAGAAATAACTTGCTGATATCTCCTTAATTTCCAATTAAATCCAGTGGAGTTTGGCTGGTTTATGTAATGTTCTCATGATGCAACTACAGGTTTAAGCCACTGAGTCCAAGGGCACATACAATAGAGTTCCAAATTTAACAAGAGAGGCAGGTTTGACTTGCATGTTCATCCTGGAATTTTGGATGGTTTGCTTGTTCCTTTCAGGTTGGCCATGGTACTCAGATGCTAAATGAATCCATTATTGTGGAGTGGGCCATCCCCAAACAGCCTGAGGTGAAGTACATTGGCTTCTCCACAGGCTGGGGCTCAATGGGAGAGTTTAAAATCTGGAGAAAAGAAGAGACTGATGAAAATCACAATGAAGCGTTTACTCTTGGAGTTCCCCACAATGTGATCCCTGGATCAGAAAGAGCTACTGCCTCAATAATAGGTACCAACTAAAAGGGACTGGGTGTTAATAAAGATAGATGCTACAAACTAAAAGTTAAAAGTAATATGAATCAGGTAGGATAGTCATACCCACTTATAATGAAAAGAATATTACTTTCTGGGATGTGGAATGGTTTGCCTTTCAGTTGCTGGTTTGAACTCAGTCCAGATTGACAGTGACTGAAAGTTGGTATCGTTTGATGGTTCTTCAATAGCCTCTATGGAAAGAGATGAGAGTACCCAGTGGAAATCTATGCACAAAATCATCACAATCACAAGTAGCACTAACTGGCTCTCTTGTTGATGGTCTTAGCTGTTAGCCAAGGAGTTAATGAGCCCTGGAGACTGAAATTTCCTCTCTACTCCAAGGGAAACCCTGCATGGTTAAGACTGAGGATCTTAGGGGGTTCCAATTTTATATTAAGGTTTAGTGTTCCTGCATCTGATGGAAACCAGTGGGCTTAATTGGGTTTGTGCCATTATAGTTGTGAGTAGAGCCTTCATCAGCCATTCAGGTTCCTCCTTCCTCAGTCTTGTACATTTAGAAAACAAAAGTAAACAATGAGACAACAGGGAGAGAGAAGTTAAATATTGTGTGGCAGTACTGAATGTGTCTCATTGTTTTAATCAGGAGATGTGATGGGCCCTACGCTTAACAACTTGGACAATCTTCTACGATTACCATTTGGATGTGGGGAGCAGAACATGATCCATTTTGCTCCCAATGTCTTTGTCCTAAAATATCTGCAGAAAACCAAACAACTCAGCCCTGAGGTGGAGAGCGAAGCCACAGATTATCTGGTGCAAGGTACTTCCTCAGACTCATAGACTGTAGAGACATAAAAGACCTATCAGTAGTCTAGGTCAACAGAGCATATTACTTGTTTAACATTGTCCTGTCTAGCCTGAAATATCCTGAGTGATGGGTCTCAAACAATTTCCCTGTGGAGATTATCATACAGCCTCATAGATATCAGTGTCAGGAAGTTTTCCTTGGTACACAGCCATATTTTCTCTTCGTATTTACTCCTAGTTATACATTCTTTTACTCTCCTAAATATTTTCTTTCTCTCCTTGTTGTTTACAGCCTTCAGATACTTGTGGAAGGTTATTGTGTTTCCATTAGTCATTGCTTAGCCAAGCTGCATGTATTTAGTTTGTTTAATTTTTTTTCTAAATGAATCCTTCCAGCCCTCCAACCATTTCTGTTGTTCTCTGAACTCCCTCCAATTTGTCAATATCTTTTTAGTTACAATTTATCCAGAACCAAATTAGTATCCCAGGAGCAGTCATTCCAGAGCCATATGGAGAGGGTCTGTCCCCACCCTGTTCAATGTCATGTCATTTCTGTGTGTGTAGCCTAAAGCAATCTGCTTTTTCAAGTGTTTTCTCTCTCTGCATTCAAATAGGAAGGGTGGTTTGTACAGAATGGTTTGTAGCTACACAAAGCAAGGCTCCCAGGAACAGGAAAGAATTACGAGAAAATGATTAAAAACAAGAATCACCCACAAGGGGATGGACATGGCCTGCCTTGTGCATGACTCAGACAATAGCCATGTCATGGAATCATAGGTGACAGGGTTAACTGAGATTCCTCAGAAAATGTAATCCGTTCCCTGTACGTATCAGCAAGAGCCCTATGTTATTTGCCTTTAGGGACTGGGCCAGAATTATTTCACTTGGTAGTTTGCTGTGCTCTCTGCTTGCCCTCAAAGTTAGAGCATTTTCTAATAGCCAAGCTCAGTTTCTCATTTTTAATAATATTCAGTTTTAATTTACAACCTTTCAAATGTTTGGGCTTCAAACTCGGCATATTAATTTACCTCCACAGAGGAAATTCCAAAAGGCTTTAAACCTTCCTGTGCTCTCTGGGACCCCTGCCAAGTAGCAGGTTCTGATGGAGAAAGCCCTTGTCCTGCTTTAAGAAGGCCTTTGCGCCTTACTGAGCAAGAAAACTTTCTTTTCCCTCTAAAATCCATCCATCAAAGAGCAAAATCATAGAACCTATTATCACTTGCAGTTCCCAGCTCCTTCCCTTAATCCTCAGTGCTGTGCTGGGCTTCTTGGTAAAATTTCTACCTTACCACATCAAGGTTCTTAAAAACACAGATGAACTCTAGAGAGATGAAGTCTCTCGTTTTTGCACCTCTCCGGACTGTAAAAAGGGATGCATAGAAAATGTAAGAACAAGCATTCATAAGAGCAAGCAAGATGTGAAATGGTTCGGGAGAGAGGTCTAACAAGCAAAGAAAAATTAATGTAAGAGTAACAGCCAAGGAAAGTGTAAGAAGAGTGACATACAGAAACTTACCAGTAGTTACCAGCAAAATGAATCTGAATTGATTATTTCCAACATGAATACAATCTGGTGATGAAGAAATACTTTTCAGCAGTAAATTGTATCTGAGGCTTATGTAGGGAAGAACTCAATATAAAGGAAAAGTCAAATTTAATGCAGCAGCTATTGCTGGTCTGAGAAGAACATCTTTGTCTTTGATTTCTGGGTGTGAAAAGGCTTCACCTGCCTCCTGCAAGCTATAGAACTACTGAAGAATTCTGAAGGCAGTGACTTTTTGTTGCATTATCAGTGAATATGTGTATTGACTTAGCTGTCTGGATGCACAGAATTACAAGCCAATTCCTACCACCAGCTTGCCTTAGTCTCTTGTCTGTGTCTGCACTCAGAGTTGAGCTTGGTGGGTAGAATGGCTCCAGCAGCAGTTGAAGAGATGTTTGTAAACCTTCTTGCCAACTCTGTGACCCCATTTGTCATGGTAATGACTTTTTTCAGCAGAGTACCTTTTAGCCCAAATAGGCCAGTTTAAGCAGGGCTTGAATGCAGCACTTGTATCTGATGTGAACTTAGGCCTGGTCTACACTACAGTTAGGTTGATGAAAGGCAGCTTACCTTGACTTAACTATATAAGTGTCTACATTAAAATTTTGCTCCCACCGACGAAATTACCCTGCTATGCCGACTTAATAACTCCAGCTCCATGAGAGGCATAGAGTCAATGTCACTGTAGTTAGGTCAACGAAATGTCAGACCATATCTACACGTACAGCAATGCAGTTGTGCAGCTCTCCTGCCAGGACAAAAAAACCCTGCAAGTGGCATAAACTGTGTCGGCATGAGAAGCTCTCCCACCAACATAGCACTTTGCACGTTAGCACTTATGTCAGTGTAACTTATGTCACTCAGGGGGGTGGATTATTCACACCCTGAGTGACATAAATTTTGCCTACATAAGTGGTAGTGTAGACATAGCTTCAGTGTAGATGCTGCATTGCTTAAATCGACTAATACGGGCTTTCACACGCCATCTCACAGTGCCCCGCACTGACAGTACAGTGCTTGTGATGAAGACATGCACCACCCACTCATGGAGGATAGGTCCATCAATGGCTATTAGCCAGGATGGGCAGGGTTGAAAAACCATGCTCTGAAGTATCCCTAGCCTCTGCTTGCCAGAAGCTGGGAATGGGTGCTGGGATGTATCACTTGATGATAACCTGTTCTGTTCAGTCTCTCTGGCATTAGCCACTGTCGGAAGACAGGATATTGTGCTAGATGGACCATTGGTCTGACCAAGCATGATTGTTCTTATGTTCTTAAGGAGCATAATGTGGGCATGCAAAAACAATTTAATTACTGTGGTGGCTGTATGCCAATGTAACTTAGGTTGACATAATTTTGTTGTGTAGACATGGCCTTACCAAGGAGGCTGCAGGAGCTAGGAATTTTTTAGAAGGGTGAAGTAATATGAGGGGTTGATCTTGTTCTCCCAGAAACTCCACCACTTTCCCTTTTCTTGGTATGTTGCTGTGTGCACTGATTTTATTCCACAGTAGCACCCTCTCAGAAACACGCTTCAGAGCTTGAAGACTCTTTCTTTTCCTCTTTTGCCCATTACTAATATAGAGCACTCCTAAGTTAAACTAGATGCTCCAACCAATATTAAAGGCTTGGCATTCAGAGACTCAATCACTTGCCAAGGTGACCTTGGGGTAAATGTGGTTACCTCAGCCGCTGTTCTCAGAAGTATCTGTACTTTACTCTGATTCTTTCATTTTCTTCACTGTTCCCTTCGTCCCTTTAGGGCTCCACAAATGAAATAATGTAAACTTTGATTTATGTATTTGAATATTAATGTGATAACCCTGGATTCTGTTTTTGGTTGCTCCCAGAGTCTCTCTCTTTCACCAAATTGGGTTCTTCCCCTAAGGCTACTTTTGCATTATCTTTCTGTGGAACAAGTGGATTTTATTCTCCTACTTTTATCCATATATCCTATAAACCCCCAGTCCAAGCTTTTCACTGCTGGACCATAATTAATTTCTAGGAATTCAATTGTTTTCTATTTTACAAACTCACCCAGCTCTGCTCTCTCTAAAAGGGAAACTTTTGGAGGTTATGGAGAAGCAGGGGGAGATGGGCCACTGATAGGAGGTTATACTGCCGTCTGTATCTGCAGAGGTCAGCAAAGCTACTCAGTCCCTGGAAATGAAAAATTAATCCATTCTCATAAAGATGTCATGCAGCATGGAATGAAAAGTCTATTTATGGGTCAGAGGATTAGCCAGGCTCCAAATGTCTCTCTGTCATGTAGCCTCTTGCACATGTTTGATACATCTCCATATCAGAAATGGCCATTCTGAAGGATTTAGATCCAGTGGACATTTAAAATCCTTGCCAAAATTACTGTGTATTGGAGTTTCCACATTATTGAGACTTGGCCCAATTTTATTAGCACTGACGGTTCATGATTACAAGGGAAGTAGGTTTGGTGAAAGGTAAATTCCATCCATTATAGCTAAAATGCTAATCCCAACTTTATCTTTGGCTTTTGAAGGACATTCACGTAGGGAGCACTTGTACATTAAGGTGACTGCTCTAAAAGGATGCATCCTAAAATGGGGCCCCGGTATTTTCTCTTGATCTTCAGTATTTAACTTCACAATAACTGTTAGGTTAAAATGTGCCTTCTGTAAGACAGCCCCATCAGCTAGGAAGGGTTCAAATAAGTTAAGACCCCAATGACTTAGCTATTGCATGTCTCAAGAAACTGCTTGCCAAGGTGGTCAATCTTATTGTTCTCCAAGCTGACTTTTCTGCTCAGGAATTCTTCTCAACTAAAGGGAAGAGAAAGAAAGTCCTAATAAAAGGAAGATATGACTGACAAGTGCCATCCCATATATAGACATGCAAAGAGCCTCCAGCTGGGCATGGAAAAGAGGCTAATAGTAGGAGAAGTTATATTTTGGTCACTTGTCTTCAGGAGATGTATGGAGACTTATAAATACTAGCCTGTAATAAGATTTAGTTAAGATCTATTCCACACACACACAGGGTTGGCTCTACCATACACAGCAGAACAGGAGATTGCCTTTGGCAGCAGAATCCACCATACCAGTGTTGGATGATCTGAGTTTTCATTCAGTTTAAACACTTGCTTTTCTAAGGGCATGGCTACACTGGAAACTTCAAAGTGCTGTCGCAGGAGTGCTCTCCCAGCACTCCTGGTAATCCACCTCCACGAGGGGATTAGCTCCGAGCGCTGGGAGTGTGTCTCCCGGTGCTCAGAGCCTGTTTACACTAGTGCTTTAAAGCGCTCTGACTTACTGCGCTCAGGGGGATGATTTTTCACACCCCTGAGCCAGCAAATTAAAACGCTATAAAATGTAAGTGTAGCCAAGCCCTAAATTGCTGGACTCCCACAATTCTTTTGTGATTTCCAGGTTACCAACGCCAGTTGACCTATAAGAGACAAGATGGTTCATACAGTGCTTTTGGTGAGAGGGACTCCTCAGGGAGTATGTGGTAAGTAAGTCGCTATTTAAAACAGAGTTAAAAATTCAGTGTTTGCCAAATTGAAAAGGATATAATTGGCAAAAAGGACAATAAGTTTCCAGTTTGTGTCAGGATGTTGCACATAGCAGAGAGTAAAAATAATATTTAATGGCTAGAAGCCTGCTAATGCTCTACTGCTGAGTGTTTTGTGATCCCACATTAGATGGGTTTTGAGGATCAAAACTGAGGGACTGTTAAGATGTTAGTTAATGCATGTTCCTTTAAGGTTCCAATGCTGTCATTTAGGGTCAGATTCTATGCCATAGAACTGCATATGCAGTGCGTGACCTCAATAAGCACCTTCTTACTTGAGAACAGAACCCCACCCAGGCTGTGTTGGGGAGATGGCAGGGCACCTCCTTCAGGGCAGGAGGGAGAGAATGGAGCACATCTTTCAGTGGACTCCAGCTCCACCTGGATGAAACAGAACAGGATGGATGGATGGATTCCCCAGGAAACTGAATTGCAGGGCCTTTCAAGGTACCAGTTGTGCTGAGGCAGTAGATGGAGGGGGCAGGGTGTTCCAGTGTTCTCTAGAATGCCCCTCATTCCCCAAGACTCTGCTTTACCTCAGTGTTAGCATTTACTTGACTAAATGCAGCACCTTAAACTAAAAAGTTTTCCATTTGGTTAATTTGCCTGCACTGTCACTCAATTTCTTCAGCTGCTCTGAATTTTCCTTTAGATTGACTTGCTCCATGAACTCATTTGAAGGGGAAGTAGAATTTCTGTGATGATGATGCTTAACTTTTTTAAAGATAATAAACTCTACTTTCATCTCAGAGCTGGCATCTTTTAGTCCCTAGATATAAAATACTGTAACACACCATTACTTAACACTCGAAAAATCCCCTGCCAGGAAGCCTGCCTCCTACCCTCCCATTCCTGCGGGGCTTGTAAAATGAGTGATTCAGTCTCCCAAAACCGGCTGGAGTTCACACTTTTTGCATGTCAGAGGTTTAGAATTCTAAAAGCACTTCTTCTGTGTCTGCTTAGATCCTAACGCTCAACAGAGACAAACTTTAGCAGTGGTTTGAATTTCCAGTTGTTTTATTATCAGTAAATAATTAAAATAGGGGAAATTACAATATTTTCCCTTTTTTCCATCTAGTATTATATCTGAATTGGTAATTGTATGCATCTTATTTCAAAAGCTTGAGTCAGGGAGCAGCTAAACACCTGTACAAGAGAAATTAATTCCAGCCAATGACAATGTTGAGTCAAATTTTGGCTCTCTTTCTATTTATGATATTCTATGGCAGTAAGTTACACAGGCTTAACTGTCTTTTTTTATGGGGTTTTTGTTGTTGTTTTTAAATGCTTCTCAGTTTAAAATATGCTGCCTTTGAATTTCATGCAGTGTCCCCTTGTTTTGTGTATTACCCAGAAGGGTAAATAGTGCCCAGTGTATCTTCTCTACACCATTCTTTTTTTTGTATATTTCAATAGTGTCTCCTCTTCTAGATTTTTGAAACATACATTTCCCAGAAGCACTATTTCCCAGATAGTGCTCTGTGTTCTTATTCTCAAGAACCTGCTGAATTTGTGTTTTCAGGCTAACAGCCTTTGTTCTCAAGTCCTTTGCGCAGTCTCGTGGATTTATTTTCATTGATCCCAAGGAATTAACAGCTGCAAAGGACTGGATCATCCAGCACCAGAAGGAAGATGGCTCGTTCCCTGCTATGGGTAGAATATTAAATAAGGACATCCAGGTAAAAACTATAGAGACTTAGAATCATGCAACAAATGCATTTTTAGAATGTTACCAGGGTTAGAGGTAGTGTAATCTTATGGTTCATATGATTTTTGTGTTAAAGGGCTATGATCCTATGGGAAAGAAACTAAAGAGGGGTTTCAATAAAGCAGTCTGCTGGGGCTTAGCTGTGTGCCACCCTTTGAAAATCCCACCATGGCACTTGGAAACTGCATCTCAACTATGAAGCTCCATGTCTCAGATGTGTTACCGAGCCATGGACCGGGCAGAAAGTTGCAAAGGGGAATTGGGTTTCAGAACTATAGGCTCACCAAGTACAAATGTGAAAGGGTCCTATGGCCTTAGCCTTTGTCATGGTTCCAACTTATTCCCTGCTTCGCTTCCAAAGTCCTTCCATGCAGCGTGCTGCTGTTCAATTTTCACCCAGTTGTTTTATGTTTATCCCACTCCAGGGTGGAATCCATGGCAAGATCTCACTGACAGCATATGTAGTTGCAGGTCTGTTGGAGACAGGCATCACCTTTGAGGTAAAGGACTGAACAGCAGCCATTAAAATAGCTAAGAGATTATTTCTTGTGCTGGGTTTTGAAAATTTCCTTTTTGTTGCTTGGCTTTGCATTTTTTTGACCTGCGGAGACTTTGTCAGCTGGTTCTGGAGGTGACAGTCAGACACCAGAAGCTGTGGTGGAGTCTTCCTGACTTATCTAGAGTTGAATGTCTCAAAAGAATCTTTTCTAAAGTTAGCAATGGAGATTCCTGCAACCTCGAGTTGTCAGCTTGTGGCTTGTTCCAGAGGAGCAGAGCTGCTCTCTCTAAATCCCCTCCAGCAGCAGGCAGTTGTTTCCACATAAGTTGCTGAGCAGCTCAGAAAGGCAGTGAACACAATAAATATGGATCTGTCTCTATGCTCCTCTTTGTCCTGATCCTAATAGGTGGGTTTGCTGGCAGCCCCTGCCAGATAGCCACATTCATGAATTCTACAGCCTGTGATTCCTCAATTAGGGTATTTAAAATTATCAAATGTCTTAGAGAAGAGTCACTTTCCTGTGATGTAGTGGAATGTAAACTCTGCAGCAAAATGTTCACCTTTGCTGTAATGCAATTTCCTGGCGCTTAATACAAGGCATGTGTGTGGAGAGCCACTGCTTTCTATCACTCCAGAAGGGTAGGAGGCAGCCAGATCTCAGTGATCAGAAGATCTCTTGGATTACCTATTACATTCATCCTGAATCCCCTGTACTGTGTTACCTTTGTTAAATCCAGCAGAGGAAGCTGATTTACTATCTGAAGAGTGTTCATTTGGATGTGTGAATGAGTTAATGGTCCTCAGTCCAATTTCTGTTGGATAAATAGCTGTGTCCCAAAAACCATGGCCACAATTGCCTCAATAGCTGCTGATTCTGGTAGGCTGAAAATTGAATGCCCCTTGGAGACTGAACTCTCCTCTCACCTCCAAGAATAGGCATTTGCAGGGCAGCGTAAAGCAGCATATTATTATTTATTTATTTTATTACAACTGTAGGCACTACTGTAACAACAAACACCTGCCCCCAAAAGTTTACTGTCTAAGTAGACAAGGCAGAAAGGGAAGTAAAGACACAGAGAGGGGAAGTGACATGCCCAAGGTTGTACAGCAGGTCCGTGGCAGAGCTTCCTAACACTGACTCTTAATCCAGTGCCCTACCCACTAAAGCATATGATCACCCCAACTTTATAGAGCTGTTGCCTGTGCTGGACTTGTGTAGATAAATGATAGATTTCACTGTCCATTTCTGTCAAGCTGTTGGTACATTAGTAAAAAGAAAAAGAAATATATCCCTGCCTCCTCATTCCAGCAGAGAGGACAAGCTCTTACTGTTAATTAACTATGGAAGCCTTCTGCCATATCACTCCCCAATGTGAACTGGGTCCCATTTGATTAATTTAGGTCTTGAATGAGCAAGGTTCTAAAGATTAATTTTATATATAATATACAAAATGTGGGGTTAGTGCAGGGGTGACCAGACTTTCCCAAACTGAGCCCCACATGGCCAACTTGCTAGCAGCTACAGAATTACAAAAATGGAACTGATTGTCTCTTATGTTGAGGTGCAACCTGGTACTGATGAGGTGGGGCCTGAGGTCTGCACTGTAGAATTCTGCAGGCTACACTCTGGCCACCCGGACTTCAAATATTGGACAAAGTGAGTTCCCCAAACCCTTCTGAATCTCTGTAGATAGCATGTTGGAGCCTGCTACTGATCTCACACACACTCTTTCTCTGGACCCTGTTTGTAATCACACATTGCACACACTCAAAACTGCTGAGCCAAGCATTCCCTGTGGGGAGGGAATGACAATAAATATGTTATGAATCTGATACCCTGTGTCTCTGTAGAGAGAAAGGTCTGTTCAGTGTGTCTCTTTGGTGTCCCCTACTCAGACATGTTGATTTCCTGTTCAGACATAAAACACCGTTTTTAAGGGGATTTTTAAGTGCCCAGAGGAGCCATGAGGATCTCTTCAGAAAACCTTTGTGATTGATGTGCTCAGCGTGCTGTAGGCCTGTGCCTTGCAAAGCTCTCAGAATAAGGCCAGCCTGCAATGTGCTGAGCACCCTTAATTCCGGTTAGACTCAGTGGGAGTTGAGGGCGCTCAACACTTTGCAAGATCTGATCCTGAAAGTGCTAAAGCAGCGGTTCTCAAACTTTTGTATTGGTGACCCCTTTCACACAGCAAGCCTCTGAGTGCGACCCCCCACACACACACTTATAAATTAAAAACATTTTTTAATATATTTAACACCATTATAAATGCTGGAGTCGAAGCGGGGTTTGCGGTGGAGGCTGACAGCTTGCGACCCCGCCCCCCCATGTAATAACCTCACGACCCCCTCAGGGGTCCCAACCCCCAGTTTGAGAACCCCTGTGCTAAAGGAGTAAGTCACCACCCCCTCTGCGGCAGCTCCCCTTTATGGGAAAGATAGGGCAGGGAGGGATGTTCTCTCTAGGCCATTTCTAAGTCAGATAGCCCCAGAAGTCCCAGTTCATTACAGTCTGGTGGTTTCCCTAGGGGAGATCTGCAAGTGTTACTAATGATCTGAGCTTGGAAATGAGGAAGGAAGAAGGTAAGTGTGACAGGGCAATCAAAGGAAACCCAATTACATCAAATCCAATTAAATTATTTCTATAAATTGTTAGAGCTTTGTTCCTGCACAGTGAGATCATTGGGGGAGTTAATAAAACATGTCTGCTGACTGTGGTGACCCTGGGAATCTTGGCCTTTATTATCATTTAGTATCTACTAGATGCTCTGGAGTATAAGGGACCCAATCAAACGTAAAGCAGAGACTTCACTGCTACTAAATATCTTTGCTGTCCATGCTGAGTCCTACAGGAGAATGAAGCGTCTTCAGCATTAGGGGAACAAATATGTCTCAGCAACATTAATATCTGATCTTTCTTGCTGTGGTGTTAGTCCCCATTTTTTTAACCCTGGAGTCATGGCCCTACTTAGGGAAAGGAAGGATCAGTCGGTTCTGTACCACTCAGAGCAAAGTGCATGTTCACACTGCTTCCCTGATAGACACAAGTTCAGGAAAAATGTAGCAATCTCAGTTCTGGAGATGCAGGTGCTAGTAATATTGCTGGTCTTTTTCCCACTCTCCCCAATTTAGGAAGAAAAAGCAGCAGTTGCCAAAGCAAAACACTTCTTGGAGTCCAACTTGTATTCTGCAGAAGATCCCTACACCACAGCCCTGACTGCATATGCCCTGACTCTTCTGCATAGTCCCTCTGCTGCAGTGATGTTGCGGAAAATGAACAGCATGGCCATTATGCAAGGTATTGTGCACCTGAGGGCCAAGCTGGCATGCCCCTCAAATAACTTCTGCTGCTCTGAGGCTTCTCAGACAATGAACTCAGTACAGGCCTCCCCAGGGCACTTGTGGAAACAAGCTAATAGCACTTGCCAGCGAGAACAAGTGATCTCAGTTATCAGCCTGGGGAGGATATATCCTCTGAGATGAGGGCTTCCTCATAACATGAATCGACCTTTATAACATAATTCTCCTGATTCTCAGGATACAGGGCAGAGTCCTTCAGCTACAGGCATTGGTTTGACTCCACCTTCCCTAGCTTCTAGCGGTACAGGTATGAGTGGTCTCTGCTGTGAGCAGTGTAAGTGCACCAGAGACTTTGCCGTGCCACTGTGTGACATTTAGCATCCTTCTCTGGTGCCACAATACTTGATCAGTGATGCAAGATCTGATTCTGCAGATGGCTCTTCGGAATGCAAAATTCAGCAGCCTGCCAGCATTAATCCTCTATTTCCTTCTGCTCCCAGCCAAAATAAATCCCTCTTTACAAATTGTTCTGAAGCACCAACAATGTAGTTAGCACTGTAGGTAACCCAAAGGAATTCATAGTCCCTGCCCCGAGAAGCTTACTCTGTAAATGGAATGACAATGCAGTATAGGTTGTGGTTCAGTTTTAGACCAAATATGTGACAGCAGAGTTTGAACCTCCCCATGTCTAGGGAATAGCTTTAACTTCTTTACTGCTTTACCATTCTAGATGGCTTTACCCACTGGAGCTTAATGGGGACTCTGGTTACTGATGAAGATACATTCATGGGATTTAACGATGGGCTTTCTCAATCAGGTACCCCTGTTTGTGGTTATTTATGATACCCCTGTTGGGGGAAAGACTGGGATTATTCTCTTTTGTTTTATATAATGCCTGCAGTGTGCTAACTGCTTTTCAGGTAGGTAAGAAGGGAAGGTCGCTACCCTGAGGAGTTCACATGTGAAGGCAAAGGAAGGGGAATGGGGTGCAACAAAAGTCCAGTGACTGAGTGGGGCAACATTCACACTTCTTGTTTTTTATAATGCACCCTAATGTCCCTTTCACCCTCCTTATGTCTGTCTTGTTAACAATTCAGAAAAGGAGCAGGAGTCAAGAGCAGGAGAAGGCAGTGGCCAGACATTAAGAGAACTAGGAGGTGCAGAGCTGGGTGTGGTCCATGCATTGCTGGCATTTCAGCCCATGTTATCTCACCAGCTCTCCATAAAGCTTCATAGGAGATGGTGAATAAAATGGGGAACTATGAGCCTTATGGGACTCCTCAGGGGAGGAGTCATTTGCCATGGGAAATTAGAAGTCAAATATACTTAATTTTACAGTAACAGCTATTTGGCCTGGGATTTTCAAAGGACCCTAAGAGTGAGTGAGGTGCCCAGTTTCCATTGACAGTCAATGAGAGTTGGCCATCTAACTCCCTTAGTCTCCTTTGAATATGCCAGCACTAATAATTAACTATTTAAAACCCCAGGCTCCACTATCAAGATGAAAAGGTGTAAAAATTAATGGAGTAATCGTTGGGCCAGGTCAAAAAAGACCATGACTCTGCATGAAAAGTCCGATGACAGAGATGCAGAGTCAGCCATGCAGCTTGGGTGGCATGTAGGGGAAAAGGGAGCCAGAGTAAATTTATGCAGGGGCTAAAAGTCAAGCAGAAGGAGCTGTGATCTGATGTGCCAGAGGAAAGATTAGACTGGAAGCTGACACATGAGGCCCATTTTGGAAAATGTCCGATGTAATTTGGGTACAGACATTTTTCACTGCTTCATTTGTCTCTTTCTGCCTTGGACTCTTTGAACCCTGAAGATTTTTTTAGCTTGTGAAACTACAGAGAGGTGATACCTAGCTCAGCCCAGATTCCCTACTCCAAATGTGGTTTTGATTGTTTTCTCTTTCAGTTGTATCTGCAGAGGTGGAAATGACAGCCTATGCACTGCTGACATACACGCTCCTGGGAGATGTGGCCTCTGCACTTCCAGTGGTTAAATGGTTGTCGCAGCAGAGAAATGCACTTGGAGGATTCTCATCTACTCAGGTGAATTCCTGGCAGCTTGTGTAATTTCATCATAGAAATAAATGCCAATGCAAACTGACTGACTAGGGACTAATCTGGGTTAGGTTTCATTCTGGAATGTAGGAGTCATGCTAAATCCTGGTGCAGAGAATACCGCACAGTGCTCTTTATCACACCTTTCGGGTGTGAGCAGCAAGGAGTGAACTTGAGTGTCTCTGTCACTTTCTCTGAGACTTCTGAGGGAGGAAGAGGTGCGGAGAGAGGGGAATGAAGCGATTCCATTTACTGTCTAAGCAAGTGCAGAGGAAACCTGAACTGTCAGATGCTAATGAGTGTACTTAGCACGTTGCTAGTTCATAAGGTTGGTGCTCCTTGGTTCTTCACTAACTGTCTTTTCCCCCAATCCCATAGGATACATGTGTAGCTCTGCAGGCTCTGGCTGAATATGCCATTCTTTCTTATGTTGGAGGAGTCAACCTTACCATTTCCCTGGCTTCCACTAATTTAGACTATCAAGAGACTTTTGAGCTTAACAAGATGAATAAGAAGGTTCTCCAGACTGCAGTGGTAAGTGGGTGCCTGAAAAGATACAACTTCCTCCGCTTTAATGTTACTAATGACAGGTTTCAGAGGAACAGCCGTGTTAGTCTGTATTCGCAAAAAGAAAAGGAGTACTTGTGGCACCTTAGAGACTAACCAATTTATTTGAGCATGAGCTTTCGTGAGCTACAGCTCACTTCATCAGATGCATACCGTGGAAACTGCAGCAGACTTTATATATACACAGAGAATATGAAACAATACCTCCTCCCACCCCACTGTCCTGCTGGTAATAGCTTATCTAAAGTGATCAACAGGTGGGCCATTTCCAGCACAAATCCAGGTTTTCTCACCCTCCACCCCCCCACACAAATTCACTCTCCTGCTGGTGCTAGCCCATCCAAAGTGACAACTCTTTACATAATCAAGTCGGGCTATTTCCTGCATAGATCCAGGTTTTCTCACATCCTCCCCACCCCCATACACACACAAACTCACTCTCCTGCTGGTAATAGCTCATCTAAACTGACCACTCTCCAAGTTTAAATCCAAGTTAAACCAGAACATCTGGGGGGGGGTAGGAAAAAACAAGAGGAAACAGGCTACCTTGCATAATGACTTAGCCACTCCCAGTCTCTATTTAAGCCTAAATTAATAGTATCCAATTTGCAAATGAATTCCAATTCAGCAGTTTCTCGCTGGAGTCTGGATTTGAAGTTTTTTTGTTTTAAGATAGCGACCTTCATGTCTGTGATTGCGTGACCAGAGAGATTGAAGTGTTCATAAACCAGTCGGAGAACACTTCAATCTCTCTGGTCACGCAATCACAGACATGAAGGTCGCTATCTTAAAACAAAAAAACTTCAAATCCAGACTCCAGCGAGAAACTGCTGAATTGGAATTCATTTGCAAATTGGATACTATTAATTTAGGCTTAAATAGAGATTGGGAGTGGCTAAGTCATTATGCAAGGTAGCCTGTTTCCTCTTGTTTTTTCCTACCCCCCCCCCCCGATGTTCTGGTTTAACTTGGATTTAAACTTGGAGAGTGGTCAGTTTAGATGAGCTATTACCAGCAGGAGAGTGAGTTTGTGTGTGTATGGGGGTGGGGAGGATGTGAGAAAACCTGGATCTATGCAGGAAATAGCCCGACTTGATTATGTAAAGAGTTGTCACTTTGGATGGGCTAGCACCAGCAGGAGAGTGAATTTGTGTGGGGGGGTGGAGGGTGAGAAAACCTGGATTTGTGCTGGAAATGGCCCACCTGTTGATCACTTTAGATAAGCTATTACCAGCAGGACAGTGGGGTGGGAGGAGGTATTGTTTCATATTCTCTGTGTATATATAAAGTCTGCTGCAGTTTCCACAGTATGCATCTGATGAAGTGAGCTGTAGCTCACGAAAGCTCATGCTCAAATAAATTGGTTAGTCTCTAAGGTGCCACAAGTACTCCTTTTCTTTTAATGTTACTAGTTTCCCAAAGTGACCGACCTGAATTTGGGTTCTGTGTTGTAACTCAGATTATTTCAGTGTGGGGGGTGGGGGGGAATGGGCTGGGTATTTTGCCCAACCTCTGATGGGAGAGGCAGCAAATGCTCAGTTATGAGAACATCCTTCATCACAATGGATGCCTGGTGTTTGGTTTGGGATCATTACCACTGGCTGCTTGCATTAAATATAGGGACTGAGGAAGAATCTGCCATTTTTGTTCTGCTTTTATATGGTTCCATGTAAACTGGAATGCTCTGTCACATAAAAACCAAGGCTGACATGTCTTAACTGTGGATTCTCCCATGCTTGTCCCTAGATCCCCAGCATTCCCACTGGGCTGTTCGTAAGTGCCAAGGGCGAAGGCTGCTGTCTGATGCAGGTAAAGGGCTTCCGGGCTGTGTAAAGGAGCTGAGAAGATTACATTTAAACAGACAAGACAGTCTATTAAACATTCATTTCTTTCCAACCTCTTCCCCCAGTGATGAATTGGCATGACTAGCCAACAAATAATCCTCTCTAAGCCTTTGCTTGTCTCTTTCTAATGTCTCAAGGAGGGTGGTACATGAGGGTGTGACTAGAAGTGACTGGGGTGACATTTAAAAGTGAATATTTAGGTTGAATGTCAGGAAATGCATCCTGATAGGGACATATCAAGCTGTGGGATAGTTTGAAAGAACATAAGAACAGCCATACTAGCCAGATCCATTTAGCCCAGAGGTGGCCAAACTACGGCCCGCGGGCCACATTCGGCCTGCGGGACTGTCTTGCCCGGCCCCTGAGCTCCCCACCGGGGAGGTGAGACCCCAGCCCCTCCCCCACTTCCCCCGCTCTGGGCGGCGGGGCTGCGTGCTCATGCAGGGCAGCGTGTCTGGCTCCGGCCGGGTGGTGCAGCTCCAGACATGCTGCTCTGAGCAGCATGGTAAGGGGGCCGGGGGGGGTGGATATGGGGCAGGGGATCCCAGGGGGCAGTCAGGGGACAGGGGGCAGTTGGGGGGGGGGGCGGTCAGGGGACGGGGAACAGGGGCTGTTGGATAGGGCAGAGGTTTGGGGGTGGCAGGGAATGGGGAATAGGGGAGGTTGGATAGGGGGTGGGGTCCCAGGAGAGGGCGGTCAGGGGACAAGGAGCAGGGGGGATTGGATGGGTGGGGGGTTCTGAGGGGGGTAATCAGGGGGCGGGAAGTGGGAGGGAGCGGATAGGGGGCAGGGGCCAGCCTGTTTGGGGAGGCACAGCCTTCCCTACCCGGCCCTCCGTACAGTTTCGCACCCCGATGAGGCCCTCAGGCCAAAAAGTTTGCCCACCCCGATCTAGCCAGTATCCTGTCTTCTGACAGTGGCCAATACCAGGTGCCCCAGAGGGTATGAACAGAACAGGGAATCATCAAGTAATTCCCTGTCACCCATTACTAGCTTCTGGCAAACAGAGGCTAGGGACACCATCCCTGTCCATCCTGGCTAATAGCCATTGATGGACCTATCCTCCATGAATTTATCTAGTTCTTTTTTGAACACTGTTATAGTCATGGCCTTCACAACATCCTCTGGCAAAGAGTTCCACAGGCTGACTGTGCATTGTGTGAAGAAATACTTCCTTTTTTTTGTTTTAAACCTGCTGCCTATTAATTTCATTTGGTGACCCCTAGTTCTTGTGTTATGAGAAGGAGTAAATAACACTTCCTTATTTACTTTCTCCACACCAGTTATGATTTTATAGACCTCTATCATATCTCCCTTAGCCGTCTCTTTTCCAAGCTGAAAAGTCCCAGTCTTATCAATCTCTCCTCATATGGCACCATTTCATACCCCTAATCATTTTTGTTGCCATTTTCTGAACCTTTTCCAATTCCAATATAAGAGATTATAAGAGATTCTTTTTGGTAAAATCTCCCATCTGTACACGTCAGTGTAGGTTTGGCAGCTGAAATGTCATTGTGAGCAGTGGTGTTACTGATGCAGGATGTTACTAGTAAATTGCTCAAGGTTCCCCGCAAAATGTCTGAGAGTCTAGTCTCTGCTCTCATCTCTCTGGAAGTGTCTGGTGATGCTGCAGGGTCTAAACAATGCTTTTATTGCTTCATAGTCAATGGCACTAAAATCAGACCTGATTTCCTCCCCCTCCACCCCCCCCCCATTTGCTGCAGATTGATGTCACTTACAATGTGCCTGACCCTGTTGCTAAACCAGCTTTCCAGCTTCTGGTTAACCTGAAAGAGCCCAAATCAGAGTGTCATCGGCAAACTCAGCATCCCCTACGGCCCCTCTCTCCAGATGAAAATCGCTCAGAAGCCTCCCACAGAGAACGGGCACTGGTGGATGATGATGACCCAGCTTCTGATCAAGATCACCAGGAATACAAAGTGATCCTGGAGACGTGTACTAGGTAGTGAAATCCCTTTATTTCCTTCAACATGGCTCTCTGTACAGGTTGGCTAAGCTTGTTATCAGCAGATCCTTCCACTAGTCCTTCCATTTCAAACCACTCCCAGATGTTCTTCCAGTGAGAATTGCATCCCATCCCTACATCTGTGAGGGTTTATAATGTGATTTTATGGGATACATACTGTTATACTGTTCTTGCTGTGTTGTCCTTGTCTCAAATCAAGTCAGACAGAACAACTCGCGTTTTACTTGTCCTAGTAGTCTCACTTGATTTGCTCAGGTGTTGAAGCCAGAGTAACAGGTAAGATAGTTTGTGTCTGAGGCACTCATTAATAAATATCAAGTGTTAAGAGTTTCAAATAAAGATAGGCAGGGAGGGTTTATTATTGGAATGGTTCCATCAATAATTTATACTGATTCAGTAGGACACATGATTAAGACATTTTTAATCTGATTTTTTTTTATTTTTTGCCTTTTCTCTCACTCTACCTCTTTGAAACTGATGTGTTTTCTTACTTAAACTACTTTACTTCCGAGAGTGTGCACATTGGTTTGTTCTTGTAGTATGCTCATGAAAGCTGGGCTGTGCATACTTCCTCGATATTATATGGTTACCTATGAGTGCTTGGTTGCTGGCTTTGATATTTTTAGTTTTGAAGCACTTTTTGAGAGGAGGAAAAACATACACAAAGAATTTACCAATTGTTGTATAGAAAGGAGGTAACATTTGGAGACTACTGGCTCTGATTAAACCTTTATATATTTATATTGTCTCTTACAAAACCTGAAGAAAACAGACTAAACCATCTCATTACATCAGGTGCAAAAGAAAAAGTTCCAGAACATTTTCCAAGGCTATATTAATGAAAGATTCCTTAGAAACCTAAAGGAGTTAGGTAATGCCAGTTAGGTAGTTCTACATGAAACATGGCCATGGTTCTATAAATATTATTAACTTGACTCTAATTTAATGTTTATTTGAGTTGCTCAGGCCAGTCTGTTCAGTTTTGGATACAGAAACTCTAACAAAGGATGCTGGTTGCCATGGTATCAGTTTGGAATCCGATTGCTGGTATGGCTCTCTGGTTACTATGGTAACAGTGCAGTCTATGAGATTATTTGGTTGACATGGTTCCCCAGAGCCGACTATTTATCTGCTTGTTTCTTATTAAAGAATGTTAGAAATTAGTTAGAAAAAATGTCTGGAGTGATACCAACACACACTGATTTTCATCCCTAGCACTCAAAATGCTTTGTAAAGGCTGTCAGCAGCCTTATCCTCATTTTACCGGTGGGAAAACCGAGGCCTGGGAAAGAGGAAGAGGCTTGCCTGTAGTGTTACAATGAGAGAGTTGCAGGGACAGGAAATAGAACCTCGCTCTCCTGACTCTTTCCTGTGCTGAATCCACCAGACTTTCACCCCAAGCTTGAAATCCTGCCCCTATTGTCAACAGATTGCTTTGGTTTCAAGGAGGTTGTGGTAGGGCAGGCTGAAGGGAAGGGAAGCTCAGAGCTAGAGTGAGGAGGCATTTACAAATGTCAGAGTGCACAGCAGATAAAACTGAAAATTCACCAAGTCTTCATATCCCTGTTGCAGTTCCGTGTCCAACGTGCCAGGCGCTGGGGTTCTAGAGGTTAAAGAATTATCTGGTCCGGATGCCTAAAATCTCAGCAGCAGTAACACAGTCCCTCAGTGCCTCATCATAGCAGAGGGAATGTCTGTGCGTCCTGCCTGCTGCCACCTCCTCCCTGCCAAAGAGTTGGATACAGTCCTGAAAACAATCTGTCAGATTTCAGAGGAACAGCCGTGTTAGTCTGTATTCGCAAAAAGAAAAGGAGTACTTGTGGCACCTTAGAGACTAACCAATTTATTTGAGCATGAGCTTTCGTGAGCCACAGCTCACTTCATCTGATGAAGTGAGCTGTGGCTCACGAAAGCTCATGCTCAAATAAATTGGTTAATCTGTCAGAGTGACTCCAAACAGAGATGGGATTCTCTTGTCTCTAAACTCACCAAACCCTTCTTTCTGGCTCTTATGTTATGTTGCTGGCAGTCATGATGCTAACGAATGCCAAGGACCCATGAAATCCCCAGGTCTGGCCCCACATAGACTTGCATTTCACAAGCCAGCTTTATGCCTTCCTCCAGCAGCAATGTCTGAGTGGCAAGCAGCTCAGGTCCTACTGCACCTTCCACCACAACATTTTGCTGGGGACCCTGAAAATTGTCTGGCCGGTTCTGTGTAACCACAAGAGCCTGTCCAGGTTCTTTAGCAAACTCTCCCTGGCTCTGAGGTTCTCACCTGCTGCTTTGCCCTCCTGGCTCTGGGAGCTATGGGTGTATGATCAGTGGAAGAAGGGGTATTTCTGAGGCCTGTTGAGTTAACTGGTATCTGTGTAACAGCACCAGTATCTTACCGGATAGAGCGGTCCCAGTGTCTGCTCTGCTTTGCGCTCATGCAGCACATTTGTGTCACCAGTCTAGCTACATTATTGTAGGCAGGCCCTGACTCTGCTATTGCATGAGCATCTTATGGGGAGGCAAGTTTGAAAGGTTCTTCATCTGTTCTTTGAAGATGTCTGTAACTAAGGAGGCTGCCTTGCATCAACACAAGCTTTCTGCTGTCATTTCTGAAACTTCTGCCATAGGAATTGCTGGAGCAAAGACAGAAATTTGAGAGGAAGTTCAGGGTGAGGAGATCGAAGTCTTGGACAACAAACAAAAGCAAATGAGATCTTCCCTGTCCCTTAGTCCCCCAGTAAACATGCTCTTTAACTCCTTAGATATCTTCCCCTGTAGAGCTTGAATGGGAGGCATTTATAAGGATAGCAAAGGGAATGCATCAAGCTGGAGTTGTTACACAAGAGGGAAATTGTTTATTTTGAGGAGTCAAGTCCTCAGGACATTTCCTTTTTGGGGTGAGACTGAATGACTATATGAATTTAGAGAAAAGAGAGTGCTCTACTGGAACAGGAAATGCCACTTTCTCTCTGAGGAGTTAGCTGGGTCTACATCTTAATTGCACCAATCTCCTTGTTGCAATAGTGCCCCTGTTTCCATGCTGTGAGGAATTGAAATCAATGAGCATCTGCCCTCTTTGTAACATACAATGGACTGGAAGGATTCTCCTCCATCTGCTTGTGTTTTCCCATAGAAATATGAGGAATGACAAGTCTTATTTTCTCTGGTTTTGCTGGAGGCCTCACTGATGTTGCAGAGGATGATGTACATAGTGAGCTCTCTCACATTATCTGAACAAGTGAGGGTGTGTTATCTGTAAGCTCTTTGGAGCAGGAACCATATTTTTTTTCTGTGTTTGTACAGTACTTAGCACAACAGAGTTCTGGTCCATGGCTCAGGATCCTGGACATTACAGTAGTACAGATAATTATTAATAATAACCATAATGATAAAGACACTCTTTTCCCTAGGTGTCAATTAGGCATTGGAATGAATTGGATGTTTACAAAATACCAGTTTTAACTAGACTAAAAATCTTCCCTTCCATACTGTGCAGTTTTTGCTCTTTTGTGATATCACATCCCTAATTCTCCAGTCACCATACAGTCCCCAAAGTAGACAGGATCCAAATTCCTATTGATAAAAGCGGACGGAAAAAACCACACCCATTTGCTTCCCCCTTTGCAGTCACCTTTAAGATATCGCTCAGTGTTTCAGTTCAGCCCCTTGGTTTACTGGCCTTCAGCAAAAAGAAAAGGAGTACTTGTGGCACCTTAGAGACTAACCAATTTATTTGAGCATAAGCTTTTGTGAGCTACAGCTCACTAATTTTAGCCAACATCGTCTCCACCTCAGAACAAGGTTTCCTAACCAACTGTTTATAGAAAGTTCTGGACGAGCAGGATTGGATGGCTTGGGACCTGGTAATAGGACATGAATTCCTTTAACCCCAAGTAACCACTTCCAGCCCCAAAGGCCATGTTGGGGAAAGGCCATCTGGGGTCTTATGTATCCTGATCTCACTTGGCACTAATCAGTATCCTCGTTGAGAGCCACAGCAGAGAAGCCAAGGACTAAACTGGCTATGGAGGCATAACCAGCCTGTCACCCCTGCTGGGCAAAGCACTTTGGCAGTGGGGAAGATGGCACTGCCTCTGTCCATGCCATACCTGTTCTTGTCTAACAATGGAAGCTCACTCTCTAAGGATACGTCTACCCAGCAAAAAAACAAAACAAAACCCTACGGCAGCAAGTCTCAGAGCCTAAGTCAGCTGACTCTGGCTTGTGGGGGTTGCGCTACAGGGCTAAAAATAGCAATGTAGATGTTCCTGTTTGTACTGGAGCCTGGGGTCGTAGACCCTCCCCCCTCACTGGTTTCAGAGCCCTGGCTCCAGCCCGACTGGGGGAGTCTACAATGCTACTTTTAGCCCCATAGCACAAACCCAAGTCAGTTGATGTGGGCTCTGGAACTCCCTGCCGCAGGGTTGTTTTTTTGTTTTGTTTTGGGTTTTTTTGCTGTGTAGATGTGCCCTTAGGCACTTTTCATATATATATATTACATTGAGCCCAGTGTGTCTCTGCATTTCCTTTAAGATATGGCCATGCTTTTCTATTTACAGAGACGCAGATAAAGCCCAGAGCCTTGAAGTTTATGTTTGTGATGCTCAGTAAGGGCTTTGGATTGTATCATGAAGTTCTGCAAGTGGTGATCCTAAGGCTGAGTTATTCCATATAGAAGTGGCTGAATTCCCATCTTGTCCAGGGTGACAAGACATCGCAAGTGCCATGGGCATTATCTGAACTGAGTCTGTGTATTTTTAATTACCCATCACCGTGCTATCTAAGTGCAGGGCTGGGGAGAGGATTTCAGAGTTTGTGCCTAGAATGCCCCCATATCCACAAAAGTGGATCTGTGCAGAGCTGTTGCATGCCTGAGCTACCTTTTTGCATTGTTTCTTGTTTGTAATATACGTTGCATATGTGTGCCAAGGTCACCAATCCAGGCACTGCTCTTTCTTATGCCTTACTCCATTCCCAGCAGGCCACTTTAGGGAGAAGCAGAAGCATTTCCTCCCACAAGGGGCCATTTCCCTCTGTCAGCAGCGCACTTGCCCAATGATGTCCAATAATTAATAATTAGTCTAGCAGCACCATGATAGACTGTATCCTTCTTGTCCTCTTCTGCCTGCCTTCTCACATCTCTGTGCTCTATGGGCTGCACTTAATTTTTGGCTAGCAAAAGCAGAGAGGAGTATGACGCTACACTCCATATTCTTTATTGAAATATGCTTATAATATGGATATGACATAACTGAGATATACTTTATGCAAGATGGGTCTTGTACGGTATCCTTGGAAAGGCTATGATTTACCGGATGTGATTATCCAATTTGTATGCATGTATCATGTCTGTATATAAAGTTAGGAATATGGACTATGTAACAATTACAACTGGGGGTATATTGGGATAGACACCCACCATCAAATTTGATGAGCTATCAGGAAGCAACAACAAAACCATGAAGATACTAATCTCTCTTCCTCCTGGGAGGCGTGGGGAGGAGGGGGACTTAACTGTGACACTATTAGGTCAAAAAGAAAAGGAGTACTTGTGACACCTTAGAGACTAACAAATTTATTTGAGCATAAGCTTTCGTGAGCTACAGCTCGCTTCATCGGATGCAGCTCATGAAAGCTTATGCTTAAATAAATTTGTTAGTCTCTAAGGTGCCACAAGTACTCCTTTTCTTTTTGCGGAGACAGACTAACACGGCTGCTACTCTGAAACCTGTCACTATTAGGTCAGGTGGTCTTGTTACCTGATACTAAACATTACCTGGGACTTCTTGTAACTTTCCACTGGAAGGGAAGGGGGATCAAGTTTGGGAAACAAAGGATTCTGCCTTATATAAATCCTATTTAAGGGTGGGGAAGAATGCAAATGGGACTCCTCCTCTCCATGGCCTGTTTGCCCAAGAAGAAAGACTGCTAAAGCCACCTGAAGGGAAGGCAGGGGGTGGGAGGCGGAGTCCAGACTGAAAAGAAATATAACTGGAACTCTGAACCACAGAAACTTTGCAACCTGCCTAAAATAATATTTAGGGTAAGAAATTACATTTTGTAACCTATTTCTTAAGTATATTGAGCTTAGCTTGCATACTTTGTTTTATTTGCTCAGTAATCTGTTTTGTTCTTTCTGTTATCTCTTATAATCACTTCAAATTCACCTTTTGTAGTTAATAAAATTTGTTTTGTTTATTATTAAACCCCGTTTCTGTAATTTCTAACTGGGGAGGAGGGGCGGCAAGAAGTCGTGCACATCTCTCTTCACATTGAGGAAGAGGGTGAATTTGATGAGCTTGCACTGTGCAAATATTTCTATACAGTGCAAGACAGTAGTATTTTGGGTTTGTCTCCTAAAAGGGGAGGGCACGTGAGTGCTGGGGGAGCCCTCTCACACAGAGCTGACTTCAATCTGTGTCTGCAGCAGGTCGTGGCCCTACTTTGTGTGTGCTGCAAGAGGCCAGAGAGCCTAATTCAGCAAAGTAGGGAGAGGGAACCCAGGCTGATTGAGCAGGGAAGGCTCAGTTAAACCCCAGCACATCAGGTGGTCCAACCTGTCACTGGGAGCATTTATAAAACTAAAGAGAATGTGGCTTTTAGCAAGCCCTTCATTTGGGATTAGGTATCCTCTCCTCCTAGACTCTGTGTGTCACTTTTCTTTGAAAGTTTCTGTCTCAAGTCTGCTTCATCCCCAACTGCTCCAGGTATGGTTTAACTTAGTTCCTGACTTTATTCTCTCTCTTTTTATCCCCCCTGGGAAGGTGGCTGCATTCGGGATCATCAAACATGGCTGTCTTGGAGGTACCCTTGTTCTCAGGTTTCCGAGCAGATATTGAGAGCCTGGAGCAGGTAAGATGTTGTGATCAGAGTGCAGAGCATGTGCTTAGAGGTTGGCCATGGCTCTTTCATTAGCAGGGATTCCTTTTGAGGTGCTTGGGGAGGTAAATGCCATATTATGTGAGAAGAGATGTAATTAAAATCAGAGGGTAGGAGATTTCACTTGTCAGAAAATATTTATCTGAAGTGGGGAAACAGATGTTCTGAGTAAGATTAACAAATTTACCTAACTCAGCCAAATAAGCCTTTATTACTGTGCATGGCTCATGGTAATTAAATGAGACTCATTTGGAAAAGCTGAAGTGAAAATGTGCTCCAACAGGAGCTGTTTATGGCTTCTTAGGGGCTGTATTATCTCCAACATCTGGATTCGATTTCATTGGAGGCTCTGTGTCTTGGAATTTTTTTTTCTGGGAGAACATCATGTTTATTGCAAGCCAAACTGAGGTGGACAGAATGTGCCTCTTGCCCAGCCAGCTCTCTAGGAGGGAGGAACTACAGTCTTCAGATTCACTTTAGACTTTGTTGCAGCATTACACTGTTTTCATTGCTTTTTGATGTTATAAATAAAATTGTTAGTGACACTCTATCTGAAGAGAGAAAAGAAACTAACATGCTATCTCTGAGAAACAGCAAAAGAGCTAATCAGGAATTTCTCTACACAACAGTCCTCTTCCTTTAATGGCCTTGTCTTTTCTGTATGTGTGTGTGTATGTGTGTGTGGGGGGGGGACGGACTGTGTTCATAACTCAGGTTAACTAACAAGGCACAATTCTAGTGAAGACAAGGCAGTTTAATTTGACTTACTAACTCATGTGAAGACTACAAACTGCCTTGTCTTCACTAGGATTGTACCTCAAGTTAGTTAACTTGAGTTGAGAATTCACCTTTTTCCCCCCCCCAGTGAAGATGAAGCCATTATGTGCATCTTCAGAGGGCTGCAGTTTGAGTCAAAACTTGCCCTCAGATATCACACGGTAACTGTCACTGAAGCTAGTGAGATTGTTTGTTAGGATCTGAGAATAGAATTTGACCTTTTATGTATTAGGAGAGCATGTATACTTGTTTTTGTGCAGATATACGTGCCTGTAATGCATGGAGCTTTTACTTTAAAAGAAAATGGAAAAGGTTTTGTAATATGGGTAGCAGGATAATGTGTGTGCACCCTTGGAGTCTCCATTCTGCTGTGTTTTAAATATATGCATTTGAAAATGAAGTCGTCTTTCACTTACAGGCTAATTCCTGAGTCTGGGATTCTCTCTTTCCCCTGCAACAAGTGGTATAGCCATAAATGCCTAAAGTGGAGTAGAAAAAGTGCAGGAAAACCCAGGTCAAATTGTGGGGAACCCTAGAGTCCTTGCTATAGAGATAGCAATGTTGAACCTCTCTTCTGCTTCTTTTTCACATACTGCAGAGGACGTGTGGGTAGTACATATGTTGCCTATAGGTAATGGGAGGTTGAATATCAGTATAAGGAAATATCACCAATAGGAGTCTCCCATATTGCTTTGTGGAAGATAGTGAGGAAATAACCGAGGGGCCTCTGCTGGTCTTGGTTTATGTTTGCAGTACTTCCTGTGGAAGAGCTGTAAGTAAAGGCAAAAGGATATGGGTGGAAAACTGGCTTAGGAACAGGAGGTGCAGGGCAGCTTCAGAGCACATAGAAACATTCCCAGTGGGAATCACTGTCAGGACCTCTTCTTTATTAGCCAGAGGGATGGATGATGAAGAAAATAGGTGAGCTGATACTGTTCTGAAAGAAGGAGGCTATTACTTTGGAGGGGGCACATGCAGAGCAGTGGAGAGAATACCAGCTACGAAGGGCTAGGAGAGCTGCTGGGCTTATTCTCCTTGCAAGCTCTGAGGTTTCAAAATAATGGAAGGGACTGATTGTTGCTAACGGTAAATTGTTCACACTGGAGAGGGGATCAAACACTAGGAGTGAAGTGCGAGCTCTCCTCTGCTGGAGAGAATTGCATTACACAAATGGGACTAAGTCTTTGGAATATGTTACTGAAAAGGGCAATCGAAGCAAATAGTATAAAAGAGTCTGAGAGCAGGTCCAGTTTTGTTTCTGGAAAAGCAAGGAGTGAAACACTAGGAAGCACTGGCATATTGGGCTAAGAAGCCATCCCCAGGGGCTCCTTATATTCCTGGTAGGGCCTGATGCAGCTAAAGAAGCAGTAGGAGCTCTCAGGACCCAGGACAGGCTGTGTTGACCTATCCTTTGCCTCCCCACAGCACAGGAACAGTGGAATGAGCCCTGGGGTGGATTTCCCTCTTGGGGTCTCAGGTGCTGACACTTTCTGGAGGCTGCAAAGTTTGTGTGTCAGTTAATCCTAGGATGGTTTTGGTCAAGAGAATTGTGTTCTGGTATAAGACTGATTTTGCAGCTGTGCCAGCCAGGTGTTTCTCTAATACATGGAGGAAATGAATTATTGGGGTTTGTTCTGCACACATCTATAGGTTGAGAGTTTTAACGTAGGAGCAATTCCACTTCTGAACAGAGGGCCAGCACAGGGCCTGTTCAGTACTCACACCATCAGGACTTAGTGGTTTATGCTGGCACTCTGCTCAGCTTTACGAGTAGTTTGATGTGTGGTTAACTCCAGAGTGGATGTACCATGATCTAGGACAGGGGCCCCCAACCGTTTTCTTTCTGAGGTTCCCCCAACAAGTTATAAAAACTCCGTGGCCTGCCTGTGCTACAACTTTTTTCTGCACATAAAGCCACAGCTGGCATTAGGGATTTGCAAGCAAGGCTATTGCCCAGGGCCCCACATCACAAGGGGGCCCCACAAAACTAAATTGCTCAGGCTTCGACTTCAGCGCCAGGTGGCAGAGTTCAGGGCCCCGGATTTCAGCCCCGCATAGCATAGAATCATAGAATATCAGGGTTGGAAGGGACCCCAGAAGGTCATCTAGTCCAACCCCCTGCTCAAAGCAGGACCAATTCCCAGTTAAATCATCCCAGCCAGGGCTTTGTCAAGCCTGACCTTAAAAACCTCTAAGGAAGGAGATTCTACCACCTCCCTAGGTAACGCATTCCAGTGTTTCACCACCCTCTTAGTGAAAAAGTTTTTCCCAATATCCAATCTAAACCTCCCCCACTGCAACTTGAGACCATTACTCTTCGTTCTGTCATCTGCTACCATTGAGAACAGTCTAGAGCCATCCTCTTTGGAACCCCCTTTCAGGTAGTTGAAAGCAGCTATCAAATCCCCCCTCATTCTTCTCTTCTGCAGGCTAAACAATCCCAGCTCCCTCAGCCTCTCCTCATAACTCATGTGTTCCAGACCCCTAATCATTTTTGTTGCCCTTCGCTGGACTCTCTCCAATTTATCCACATCCTTCTTGAAGTGTGGGGCCCAAAACTGGACACAGTACTCCAGATGAGGCCTCACCAATGTCGAATAGAGGGGAACGATCACGTCCCTCGATCTGCTCGCTATGCCCCTACTTATACATCCCAAAATGCCATTGGCCTTCTTGGCAACAAGGGCACACTGCTGACTCATATCCAGCTTCTCGTCCACTGTCACCCCTAGGTCCTTTTCCGCAGAACTGCTGCCTAGCCATTCGGTCCCTAGTCTGTAGCTGTGCATTGGGTTCTTCCGTCCCAAGTGCAGGACCCTGCACTTGTCCTTATTGAACCTCATCAGATTTCTTTTGGCCCAATCTTCCAATTTGTCTAGGTCCTTCTGTATCCTATCCCTCCCCTCCAGCGTATCTACCACTCCTCCCAGTTTAGTATCATCCGCAAATTTGCTGAGAGTGCAATCCACACCATCCTCCAGATCATTTATGAAGATATTGAACAAAACTGGCCCCAGGACCGACCCTTGGGGCACTCCACTTGATACCGGCTGCCAACTAGACATGGAGCCATTGATCACTACCCGTTGAGCCCGACAATCTAGCCAGCTTTCTACCCACCTTATAGTGCATTCATCCAGCCCATACTTCCTTAACTTGCTGACAAGAATACTGTGGGAGACCGTGTCAAAAGCTTTGCTAAAGTCAAGAAACAATACATCCACTGCTTTCCCTTCATCCACAGAACCAGTAATCTCATCATAAAAGGCGATTAGATTAGTCAGGCATGACCTTCCCTTGGTGAATCCATGCTGGCTGTTCCTGATCACTTTCCTCTCATGCAAGTGCTTCAGGATTGATTCTTTGAGGACCTGCTCCATGATTTTTCCAGGGACTGAGGTGAGGCTGACTGGCCTGTAGTTCCCAGGATCCTCCTTCTTCCCTTTTTTAAAGATTGGCACTACATTAGCCTTTTTCCAGTCATCCGGGACTTCCCCCGTTCGCCATGAGTTTTCAAAGATAATGGCCAATGGCTCTGCAATCACAGCCGCCAATTCCTTCAGCACTCTCGGATGCAACTCGTCCGGCCCCATGGACTTGTGCACGTCCAGCTTTTCTAAATAGTCCCTAACCACCTCTATCTCCACAGAGGGCTGTCCATCTCTTCCCCATTTTGCGATGCCCAGCGCAGCAGTCTGGGAGCTGACCTTGTTAGTGAAAACAGAGGCAAAAAAACAGGGCTTGGGCTTTCTGCCCTGGGCCCCAGCCAGTCTAACACTGGCCCTGTTTGCAGCCTTCCAGGAGGCCCCGGACTCCTGGCTGAGAACCACTGATGTAGGAATCAGGAACTTCTGAGTTTTAATCCCAGTTGCCCCATGGATTCACTGTGTGACCTTAGCCGGTCACTTCTTCTCTCTGTGCCCCAATATCCTTCACCTCTAAAATAAGGATAATACTTACCTGCCTCGCAGGAGTGACTACTCTGGCAATTAGTTAATAATCGCACAGCGCATGGCACATGTGAAGTGGCCTGTACATGCTTACTGTTCTATGCAGCACCCAGGCACTTTAAAGATTGGATGAGTCAGAAAGGCCTTAGCCTTCCATTGTGTGGTCATAAGAAGCTTTGGGCAATGCACCACAAATCTTCCACAGAATATTTGAAACACGTGGGACCTCAGGGATTCGGGTGTCCCATTTAGCACCATTATGCGAATGTTGAGGTACTGCTGGTCTCCCTTCCAAATGCTGACGTGCATCCTGGGGGACAGAACAGAAAAAAATGGGGAACATATCCAAGCCAGAGTAGAGAAGGGATCAAAGACTGACCCACACTGGATGTATTGTTAAATATATTAATATCTGAGAAGCATCATGTGCGAGTTTAATATCCCTCTCGTGTTAAGCTGAATGATCTCTCCAGCACATTAGACACAAACAGGCATTTCTCAAGCACTGGGCACACAGGTCTGTCTTTGCTTCCTCTCTATAAACAAAAGTGTTTGTGGTGGCCTTTCCCATCTCCCCTTTCCCTAGATCTGATCTCCCCTGTTCCCAGTGCCCCAAGGGTTTTTGTCAGGGAGGCGAGGCAGTAAAGGATCTCAGTTCACCAATGATCTATTGTTGTTTGGGGGTGGATGGAGGGGTGTGCCCTTTAAGATTCTAGTTCCATAAAGCAACAGATAATTTTCTTTCCTTATTGCTGGGTGGGGGAAGAGAGTTGATTACACTTAGATTCATAGATTCATAGATACTAAGGTCAGAAGGGACCATCATGATCATCTAGTCTGACCTCCTGCACAACGCAGGCCACAGAATTTCACCCACCCACTGCTGCGAAAAACCTCTCACCTATGTCTGAGCTATTGAAGTCCTCAAATCGTGGTTTAAAGACTTCAAGGAGCAGAGAATCCTCCAGCAAGTGACCCGTGCCCCATGCTACAGAGGAAGGTGAAACCTTCGTCTAATTTCAAGTCTAAACTTCCTGGTGGCCAGTTTATATCCATTTGTTCTTGTGTCCACATTGGTGATGAGCTTAAATAATTCCTCTCCCTCTCCCACTTGCTTCTTAGAATCATAGAATATGGACTAGAGGACCTCAGGAGGTCCTCTAGTCCACCTCCCTGCTCAAAGCAGGACCAATCCCCAGCTAAATCATCGTAGCCAAGGCTTTGTCAAGCCTGACCTTAAAATGTTAAGATTGAACCCATGAAGCGCCCCAGAGCATGAATCATCTGTGCTGAGAGAGATTTGAGTCCCTGCAGCTCCATCTTCTTGCCTTTGGAAGCAGCACTGCGATTTGCATAGCTCTTACTGCCCAGGTGCTGATTCAAATTCAACCAGTCTGCGAGTTCTGTGAGCCAAACACTCCGCAGACAGCACCCCTGTCTGGGGGAAAAGTTGTTTGCATGGGAGAAGGTTCTGAGCAGTCCATTTCCACAACCCTCTCTGGGGCTGCAGCTGAGTGATTCCCACTGGAGATAAAAGGAGTCATGCAGTTAGAAGATCTAACTCCTTCAGGGGGCAATTTGCAAAGGTCTGTGGCCCAGTCTACCTTTCTGCAGGTGCTGTAGGTGGAGGTCTCAATTCTCACACCTGTAGCACTTGGAGGCATTGCACAGATTTGCACTTGCAGTTCAGTTGTGACACAAAATGTGCCTGCAAATTGTGCCTACAAAAGGAGGCAGCTCTTTTTAACACATAGCCCCAAATGTGCCTCTTGTTTGGACTACTTTGTTTGTCATTAGAGACACAAGATATTCCCATCTCTGTGTTTTCTTGCTGCTCCCACTCTCTCCTCCACTCCACGCACTTACCATCGTGTCCTAGGGGTTTTTATAAATCAGGTTTCCTTGTTAGGTGTTTGCACTCACAAGGGAATAGTGTACACAGAGGGGATTCCCATGCAGCTCTGAGGATGGTGATGGTTAATGAAGAGGCAGGCCCCCTTACTGTGTAGCCACAAATCCTCCTAATAGTGCTGGGTGTCGACAAGGTCAGAGGTCACCAAAGGCTGGCATATCAAACTTCACCAAAAAAATGCAACTTTAGCTGAGCAGAGCATTTCCCGGTGGCGCCAGTCTCACCGAGCCCTCATAAAAGGGCTGTCTGCAGCCGTCCATGGCTGAGTAATAACAGCCACCACCAGGCCCCTAAAATTATACGGACAAATTAAATTGGCTCTTTCCATATTGTGTGGGACTTAAACACATGTTCCTTTTCTTGTTACAGTAATAGCAGGAAGCTGTGCACAGGGTTTTACAGCTCTGAGCAGCACACTAAAGAAATTCACAGCTAAAAATATTAGTAGCAGGTTGGGTGAATTACAGTGCATGTGCTTTTAGCCCCACATTGTATCTTTTAACAAATAATAATAATGCCTTGCCCTCCTTTCCATTGGGCATTAATCCTTGGTTCTCTTCTAAGGACCTTTGAGGCATCCTATGGCATTATGTAGTAGGGATATAATTATCTGTCTATGTGGAACGGTTCATTCATTCAATAGTCATGTTATTCTCTTATAAATTCTCTTGAACTTTTCCATAAGGGTAGTAATCCTGCTGCACACACAGCACAGGGAGAACAGCTCTGCAGACACTGATGAACAACACCAGATGAAGTGGATTTCAGGGAGCCAGCACTGTAGGTGTGGGTCTTGCTCTGAAATCCCCAGTGTGTGCAGATCATCACAGTACAGTAATTGATGAGCATGTACAGAATAAGCATAGGTGCCTGGCTAGCACAATGTGTACTGCGATTCCCTTTGACTCCAAAGGTAGAGAAGGTGAATAGTAGGGGCTTGGCCTGACCCCCTTATCTCTGAGGGGGGGTGCCGAGGACTCTTTCAGATGGCTGCCCTTTTCAAATGTAAGGATTAATTTTCCTGGCAGAAGAATGTTTTGAGTTGTTTGAGCCAGCAGCAATGGTGGGAGGGGGCCTTTAATACCCAGTGCAGTCCATCAGCATAATTCCCTGGCTGACTGAGGGAGCGTAAACAAGAGACTGCACTCTAGCAAGTGTTTTGAGGTATCTGGGGTTCTGCTTGAGCCTTGGTACTGAAAATAATCCAGGAGCTACTCAGAGTATGGATGAAATATTAGATGAGTTCCAGTGGAGATAAGCATGGTCCCCAGTAGCTAGCAAGTGCTGCACCATAACACGTTGCACCTCACAGGACATATCATACCATAGACAGATCGCATCAGAAAAACACAAACTTAGTTTCCTCCTGGTTTATCTGGAGGCACCTGTGACCCTTATTGCTCATCCTCTGAGGTAATTTTCCAGCAGAGAGAAGTTGTGTTTTCTCTAGGTTCTGATCAGGTGTTTCCTAAGCACTTTGAAAGCTTTGGTTTTTTGTTGACTGCAAAATATTTTCCATAAAATAGGTTTATGATAAACCTCTTCATTTCCTTCCAGTTATTAATGAACAAGCAAATTGGATTAAAAAGATATGAAGTTGATGGAAGAAAAATCCTTTTTTATTTTGATGAGGTAATGACTTTGTGTATGATTTTGTTATTTTTCTATGTTAGGATAAGGCGAGAGAAATGATCAGTGGATCAGGCTTAAATAAAATAATAACGAATACTTTGCCTTTGATAGCTCTTTGCTGATAAGGATCTCAGTACAAACTTTAATTGGCAAGCCTCATGAACCCCTTCTGAGGCAGGCAGCCATCATCCACATTTTTGGCAGTAGACAGAGGCACAAAAGATGGAGGTGACTTGCCCCAGACCATACAGGAGGTCAAAATAGATCCCAGTTCCCCTAGTTTCCAGTCCTGTGCTTTAACCACAAGATAATCTGACATTAAAGCACCATTAGGGTCACCAAAGGGGCTATGTAACAATGGCCTTTTACTCACGGGTCCATTTGCAATGAGTATTCGGAGTCGGATCTGCAAATCAGTGCACACCTGGGAGGGGGAGCTTGTGTCTTTTCTGCCTTGTTCATCAGCAACAGAATCTTTAACTAAATTCCAGTTGCAGAACAGCTTATGACTGATGATGCTGATGAACAAGGCAGAGAACACAGCTTGGGTTTCAGATGCCAGGCTGAGTTTGTGGCGCTGATACACTGCCCCCCGTGCAGGATGTGCCTTACACAGGACTCCGCTCGACCTGTATCTTATTGATCTGTCTATGCTTTTATGCCACACTTGTCTCAGCATAGTAAACAGCTTGGTATTGGAAGGTGCCTTGGTTAGTGCAGGTATCTAGCACAGTGAGAGTTGAGTTAAATGGTGCACACTGTATAGCAGTAAGCAGCTGCCTTACTCCGCTGACTTATAGAACTGTAGACTATGTTAAACTAAAACTCTTATGCCCTTTGTGCAGATTCCTAGCCAATGCATGACCTGTGTAAAATTTCAAGCCTTCAGAGAGTATATAGTTGGGAAAACTGCCCCTGTCCCCATCAAAGTGTATGATTACTATGAGCCAGGTATGTGCTCTTTGTCTTTGGATCTTGCTCACGCTAAAGACCTAGCCGCATGGCTTGTTTATAATTTGTCATTCTTGCTGCTCTGTAGCTTTTGAAGCGACTCGTTTCTACAATGTGAGTGAAAACAGCCCCCTGGCACGGGAGCTCTGTGATGGGCCAACGTGCAATGAGGTGGAAAGCTCAGCCAATCACTGGGTTGGTAAGTTGCAGCAAAGATGAACTGGCAATCTCTGAAAGCGGAATCCAAAAGATATATAGCTTGGGAATTCAGAACTGAGAGTGAGGGCTTTAAAAAAATGTTTATTTCAGTGTCTCGAGGCTACGGTAGTGGGTAGTTTTTAAATGCCTGTGGTGAGCATAGAAATGACTACAGCAAATCAGACCAATGATGCATTTAATTTGCAAAAAGAAAAGGAGGACTTGTGGCACCTTAGAGACTAACCAATTTATTTGAGCATAAGCTTTCGTGAGCTACAGCTCACTTCATCGGATGCTCTGAAACCTGGCATTTAATTTGGTCTTCTGTCACCATCAGTAGCTAGTACATGTTGCTTCAGAAGGACGAGTAATGTACAATTATGGAATAATCTCCTAATGAGGGAAGTTTCCTCCCAATCTCTGTCAGTTATTGGTTGGGTTATGCACTGAATATGAAGCCTTATGTCCCTTATAATTTTCTTAATCTTTTATCTAACTTAATTGTGGATGCTGCTATTATTCATTCATATAAATGTTACAATTTTTTATCCTGTTTAAGTTCTTGACCTCAATAACAACTTTTGGCAGAGAGTTCCACAAGTTAATTATGTAGCAAGACAGAGTAGTTTCATGTGTCTGCCATGACAATAATTTCTTCCTGCTTTGAGCAGGGGGTTGGACTAGGTGACCTCCTGAGGTCCCTTCCAACCCTGAGATTCTATGATTCTATGACTACCTACTTCTTTCTGTCCCACATGACGCACAAATTGGTGCGTGTGTGTGTGTTTGTGCATGGGGGAACTGAAGTATTACAGCCAGTGCTATTCCAGAGTGGCTGGTCTATTCCCACCGCTTCCTGCTTCAGTAAATTCACAAACTCCTGTTGAGAAGCTGCAGGGAATTCTTGTTAAAAAAAACATGTATAGGAAACACAAGAAAAAAAAAATTAAAATATCCTCTCTCCTCTGCTTCTGATGTTCCTGCTTCCATTTCAGGTTTCTTTCACTCTGGGCCGTGCAACAATGTTTTTGGCTGTTTAGAAGATGAATATTTTGAGCAGTGCATGTGCTCCCGGGACTGTGGCTATGATGGGGAGCCAGTGTGTGGATCAGATGGGATGATTTATCAGAACCATTGCCAGATGGAGGTAGCATCCTGCAGGAATAATACAAGGATAGAGCAGATACCTATGTCTCAATGTTCTGCCTGTAAGTTCCATTCAGTTTCCTGTTCTGTTGTTACGGGTTAGCCAAGGCAGTCCACAACCTCCCCTGAACAAGGTCTGCTGATTAAATTGTGTCTGATGTGGACAAGTGGAGGATTTGAACTCCATCTCCAAAAGTGAAAAGGTAGCTCCCTGTTCTGCTACACATGAGCTGGGCCTTGCATTTAGTAGAGTTGGCAGTTTCCTGCTGTGCTGAAATGGTCACAGTGGGGTTTGCATATCTCAAGGACGAAAGGACTAGTCAAAATGACCCTTGAGGAATTTCAGTGGCTCCACTGATATTCATCCAGAGTGATGTCTCCAGATATAAATGAGCCCTGTGAGAGATCTCTGAGAGATTTCCCATGTGCTTTCATCAGGTGCAGTGTGGCAATTTGATGAACTATGCTGGATCATGGTGGATAGGGCACTGTGAAAATCGTGGTTTGCACAGAAATCCCAAAATTAGCCCAATACTGTGATTTGTTCTCCAACAGTAAGAAAGCAGAGATGGGTACCCCTGCTTCTGCCTCCCCACTGAGGCTACAGCTGCTCATGGGGCATTAGCAGGCCAGTCCCATGCCAACAGCGGGCAGGGAAGTGGTGGGTGTGATGGGCAGGTGGGTGTTCTCAACAATGGACAGGGTGATGAACGCCACCTGGATGAGCAGAGAAAGCCAACTGTGTGTAAATTCAACCACATGGTGCCAGCTGGTCCGGCCCAGTCCTGCCTGGGCAAGGGATCAGGGCTTGGCTCGCTTCACACTCAGGTCCAGCTGCCAACCGCTACTTCCTGTGTGGCCGCGGGGAGAGGGGGTCAGCACTGACAACATGGCAATTAGGAGCCCTGGCCTGGCCCACTTCACCATGGCCCCTGCAGGCCTGGTGGAGAGACATAGGGTTGCTAACCCTTCAGGATTGTCCTGGAGTCTCCAGGAATTAAAGATTAATCTTTAATTAAACATTATGTATTGTGATGAAACCTCCTGGAATATATCCAATCAGAGCTGGCAACCCTAGGGAGACACCACTGTGCCAGCTGGCTAGGAGCTGAGGCGGATCCATCCCACCACCCCTATCTCCCTGGTGGGACAGGGCCCCCTCACACCATGACACCTCTCCCCCGCCCGCCCCCACCTGCTTGTGTTCTAAGCGGTGGTAATGCTGAATACTGTGCTGGTTACAGTGCGGGGATTGATTCCAGTCTCAGCTCCTTTCCAGATGGCACTGAGGTGCCTCCCCCAGGGGTGTGAGGGCCGCAGTGGGCAGGGCAGGGAGGAAGCACTCGGGGCAACCTGGGCCAGAGCTGAGGACAGAAGGAGCCAGGCCCCAATCCCTGCCCCAGGCCGGGCTGGGCTGGCCCCATGTGGTTCATCTGCAGGTGCTGAGCTGGCTCTCACTCCACACCCAGGTGGTGTTCCTCACCTTGGTTGTTGGTGAGACATCCTGTTGTCCCCTTTACACTCCATGGGTTAGGGCTGGCCCGCTAACCGCCCACGAGCAGTCACAGCCTCAGTGAGGAAGCAGAAATGGAAATTCCCACTGCTGTGCCAACTCCCCTCTGTTGGAAAATCGCAACAGTTCAGGGTGGGGGTGGGGACTTGGCAGCCATGCATATTCTGTGAAATTTGAACATTTACCCACGACACTGCCATCAACTAAGAAAAAAAAAATCCAGAACTTTCTCCACCCTTAATCATGGGGAACTGAAACATTTTCTAGTGGTTCTGTAACCAACATTGTGGCAATTGTATAATTTTCTTCTACAGCCAAGAATTTGCCAGAAGAAAGAGAAACACATTTCCACGGAATTGAGCAGCCTAGCATTCAACAAACTCCTGCAGGTATTGTCTTGTCTTTAGATTGATCTAAAACCCTTTTTCTTTGATAAAGTTAGAGCTGATCACGAGCAATAAGTGACTAGTAATTTTTTTGCAAAAACTAGGTAGAAAATCTCAAAGTTAGAAAAAGCGAGAAGGCAGGAGAATTTAGGCCAAATGAATGCACAAATGCGACCCCAGCTCTTCTTGTCCCCTGTTTTGAAAAAATTAACATATGCTGTATGCTACCTTCAGTGCCTATGAGAGCCTGAGATTTCATGGCAGCTAGTTATATACGGAGAGGGGCAGGTGAATGAACGCCAAACCCTGGGATATGGGGAGCTTGTACTCAGCAGCTGTCATAGCATCTCATTAGCAGTGGTAAACTGAAAACTTCCCATTTGAGATCAGACTGGTGTAGTTCATCCTAGCAAATGAGTCAGGGGGACTTGGTGCCAGCTGGACCATTTGCAGGAACCCTAGAGATTGCAGCTGAATCAAATTTACCTTAACTTTTCTGTTACACTTTTGAGATGGCTGCTCTGATCTTGTTATTAAAGCCTCTGTCTGGGGTAAATGCCCTTAATAAGTGCAAGGTGAAGGGGAGTGGGAAGGAGCTGCCACTTTACTGGGTTTGAATGAATTGAGGAAGCTGGCTGCTCATTTCAGTTGGTGCTTTTATTTATGGGAAGTTTTTTCCCCAAGATTCATATGTCAAAAATGCTCATGAGTTACAATAAATCTTGCGAGGAAGCATTGGAGGTGGGTCAATAGAGTAGTTGTTTCACACTGTTTCTAGTAAATGAACTGGACTGGATTTTTCCTGGCTGCGTTCCACTCAACAATTCTTCCTTGGGCTCAAACTCTTCCAACAAATCAGCAAAACAAATAGTTTCTGCAGAGTGAGAAGTAAATGGACAGAAGCTGTGTTCCCCTCCCTCTTCCATGTTCTCCTGGCACTGATGCTCAGACCAGCATATATCTAGCCCCCTCATGTTCCCTGCCCTTCCCCTGCTCAACAAAAGCAACTGGGCAGCTCTTCAAGATATATAAACATGTTTTGAGCGTTCCCACAGGTGACCTTACCTGAGGAGTTGCAAATTGATCTAGTCAGTGTGTGTCATGGTCACACTCACTCTGGATTTTGATAATGTATAAATCAATTGATTCTCCATAAGACTAAGTGATATGGATGCTTGTTTTTTTCTAAGCTGTATAAATCTGGTCTGCTCTGTATCTCTTTCTTCCAATTGCATCTGAATCCTTTAAAACATTCACACAAGGAAAAACCAATGAGACACATTCTATTTAATGGCAAAAAACCCCTATGTTAATGCAGAGTTAAGGTTGCTTGGTGGTATGTTATCGCCTTGCAGAATACTGAGTTGAGCAAAATTCAGACTTCTGAAAACCAAGAAATGCAAAGTTAAGATCGACCATGCAACCTTAACTCTGCCCTCTTTCAGCAATGCTTCAATATGCCCCATTAACACACATACCTTTACTCTGATAACCCCACAGTTGCTGAAAGGTACAAGTTCTTCATCTCCTTTCACAGCCCATTTACTCTCACCCAGAGAACACCAACTATTAAAGGACAAAAAAGGCAGGGGGGAACATAGCCCATGCTACCTCCCTTTTTTCTGGTCCCCTGGAGCTGGCAGTAGCCAATGGAAATTATTTGCACTCCAGGAGCAGTCAGTGTGTTAGTCAGACCTACACTAAATGGTGGAGGCAGTGGTTGGGTCTCCTTGGTTTATTTATTTGGCGTATGCAAGTCGATCAAGCCAAGCCACAGCGTTCTTATCAGCGATGTTAAAGGCATGAAGACCTCTAGGAAGGTGAGTCATTTTGCTGTCCTCAACAATATGTGTCATGGTTTGTGGCTGCCCACATTGACACAGTGGATTGTCTCGAAAACGCCTCCAAAGTTCTGCTGCAGCACAAATTCTATTTCTGGTACAAAACCGGTTCAGAATCATTGTCTGGAACTCATTTGATTGGTTGACTGAGAGTTGTGATAATCCTTGAATCTGTCTGCTCATTGGATCATCCGTTGCTCCAAACCACAGACAAGCTGCAAGTGGTTACTTATGGGGGATGCGTCATGAATGCCAATCCACTGTCCCCCATCTCGTTGGTAAAGGTGTGTCTGTGATATGAGGACATGTGTGGATTACTTTGAGGCATGTAACAGAACTGTGATTATGATATGACAGGATATATGTTTTGGACTCTGATGCATGTGAGCAAAGGGAACAGCTGCATGTGTATCTTCAGGATCCAGTATTCTTCATTTCATTGCAGAATTGTGTATGTTATATAATTAGCAGGGGAAGGGGTTTTATTACAAAGAGTATTGTCAGTAGTGAGTGGGGTATGAGAGCATTCTAAGCATTTGTAATCTGCATGCACTCCAAGTAATATGAGTGTAGTTGGTCAGTTGAGTGTAGAGTGTCAGGTGAAGCTGTCCTAAATAGTGCAAGCAGTAGTTAACTCTGCTTGGTAAAGGTGTGTTTGTGAGATCTGTGGACTACTTTGAGGTGTGTGACAGAGCTATGATTGTGATGTGAAGAAATCTATGTTTTGCATTCTCTTGTGTGTGAAGAAGGGAAGAGATACATGTGCACCTTCAGGATGCAGTATGCATCATTTCTGTGCAGAATTGTGTAGAGTATGTCAGTAGCAGGGCACAAGGCTTTTATTACAAAGGATATTGTCAGCAGTGAGGTGGAATATAAAAGGATTCTTATGCTTTAATGATGGGTAAGTGAAAGTGTAGGTTGATATGGTATCCTGTGAGTAAGTGTAACGGGGTTGTAAAAGGCTGTGAAGTGGTTCATAAATTGTACCTGTGTGTCATTCTTTCTGGTGAATTGGCCATGTGTGTGAGTGTAAACCAGGATGTGGACACCCTGAATCTTATAGCATGAAAGGTTAATGTGACTGTGTGCTATGTACATACTGAGACATTGCTTGAAGGGTGCACCAGGAAGGTGGCATGGGCAACCTTTTTTGTTTTGTTTTGTTTTCCTTTTTATCCTTTAGTAGTGTTAGGTGGAATCTTGTGCTTCATAGAATCATAGAATCATAGAATATAAGGGTTGAAAGGGACCCCAGAAGGTCATCTAGTCCAACCCCCTGCTCAAAGCAGGACCAATTCCCAGTTAAATCATCCCAGCCAGGGCTTTGTCAAGCCTGACCTTAAAAACCTCTAAGGAAGGAGATTCTACCACCTCCCTAGGTAACGCATTCCAGTGTTTCACCACCCTCTTAGTGAAAAAGTTTTTCCTAATATCCAATCTAAACCTCCCCCACTGCAACTTGAGACCATTACTCCTCGTTCTGTCATCTGCTACCATTGAGAACAGTCTAGAGCCATCCTCTTTGGAACCCCCTTTCAGGTAGTTGAAAACAGCTATCAAATCCCCCCTCATTCTTCTCTTCTGCAGGCTAAACAATCCCAGCTCCCTCAGCCTCTCCTCATAACTCATGTGTTCCAGACCCCTAATCATTTTTGTTGCCCTTCGCTGGACTCTCTCCAATTTATCCACATCCTTCTTGAAGTGTGGGGCCCAAAACTGGACACAGTACTCCAGATGAGGCCTCACCAATGTCGAATAGAGGGGAACGATCACGTCCCTCGATCTGCTCGCTATGCCCCTACTTATACATCCCAAAATGCCATTGGCCTTCTTGGCAACAAGGGCACACTGCTGACTCATATCCAGCTTCTCGTCCACTGTCACCCCTAGGTCCTTTTCCGCAGAACTGCTGCCTAGCCATTCGGTCCCTAGTCTGTAGCTGTGCATTGGGTTCTTCCGTCCTAAGTGCAGGACCCTGCACTTATCCTTATTGAACCTCATCAGATTTCTTTTGGCCCAATCCTCCAATTTGTCTAGGTCCTTCTGTATCCTATCCCTCCCCTCCAGCGTATCTACCACTCCTCCCAGTTTAGTATCATCCGCAAATTTGCTGAGAGTGCAATCCACACCATCCTCCAGATCATTTATGAAGATATTGAACAAAACCGGCCCCAGGACCGACCCTTGGGGCACTCCACTTGATACCGGCTGCCAACTAGACATGGAGCCATTGATCACTACCCGTTGAGCCCGACAATCTAGCCAGCTTTCTACCCACCTTGTAGTGCATTCATCCAGCCCATACTTCCTTAACTTGCTGACAAGAATACTGTGGGAGACCGTGTCAAAAGCTTTGCTAAAGTCAAGAAACAATACATCCACTGCTTTCCCTTCATCCACAGAACCAGTAATCTCATCATAGAAGGCGATTAGATTAGTCAGGCATGACCTTCCCTTGGTGAATCCATGCTGGCTGTTCCTGATCACTTTCCTCTCATGCAAGTGCTTCAGGATTGATTCTTTGAGGACCTGCTCCATGATTTTTCCAGGGACTGAAGTGAGGCTGACTGGCCTGTAGTTCCCAGGATCCTCCTTCTTCCCTTTTTTAAAGATTGGCACTACATTAGCCTTTTTCCAGTCATCCGGGACTTCCCCGGTTCGCCACGAGTTTTCAAAGATAATGGCCAATGGCTCTGCAATCACAGCCGCCAGTTCCTTCAGCACTCTCGGATGCAACTCGTCCGGCCCCATGGACTTGTGCACGTCCAGCTTTTCTAAATAGTCCCTAACCACCTCTATCTCCACAGAGGGCTGTCCATCTCTTCCCCATTTTGTGATGCCCAGCGTAGCAGTCTGGGAGCTGACCTTGTTAGTGAAAACAGAGGCAAAAAAAGCATTGAGTACATTAGCTTTTTCCACATCCTCTGTCACTAGTTTGCCTCCCTCATTCAGTAAGGGGCCCACACATTCCTTGGCTTTCTTCTTGTTGCCAACATACCTGAAGAAACCCTTCTTGTTACTCTTGACATCTCTGGCTAGCTGCAGCTCCAGGTGCGATTTGGCCCTCCTGATAACTTGAGAATGAATAGGTTGTAAAAGGAGATGAAGAGTTTGCACATTTCGGCAACTGTTGGGTTAGTAGAGCAAATGTATATGTGTCTATGGAGCAAATTGATGCAGTGCTGAAAGAGGGCAGAGTTAAGGTTGCATGGGCAACCTTAACTGTGCATTCCCTGGTTTTCAGAAGTTTGAGTTTTGCTCAATTCAGCATTCTACAAGGCAACAACATGTCACCAAGCAATCTTATCTCTGCATTAATTTAGTTGTTTGCTGTTGAATGTTGTAGTATTTTTTAACAAGAAATTATATGTCATTGATAGGAGTTAGTAATCATTTAGGTAGTTGTACCATCATACTAAGCCAGTCACCCCACACACATACACATCACTGCCCTGCCACTAACCCATTCCCCTCCAACCTGGCCTCCTCCCCACCATGGTACCCAGGCCTCCCAGTGTAAGCAGGGAACACACCTTCTTGAAGTCCTCACTCCCTGGTATGCAAACATTTTTGTTGCTAAAAGAAAAAGAGTACTTGTGGCACCTTAGAGACTAACCAATTTATTTGAGCAATAAATTGGTTAGTCTCTAAGGTGCCACAAGTACTCTTTTTCTTTTTGCGAATACAGACTAACACGGCTGTTACTCTGAAACCTGTCATTTTTGTTGCTGTTATTTCTCCCCTCCAATAACCCAATTTGCATGCATTGCCTGGAGTGAAGGACAATTACAGTTACTGTAGAATCATGTTCCTGGTCATGTGTCAAAATGGATGGTGGGGTGGAGTTTGTGACAAGGCCAGCGAGACAAATCACAGACAGGATATATGTTCCAGAATACTGACATTTTTATGTTTGAGAAAAGATCCTCTGAGCTCTATCCAATAGATGTACCCTCTCTCCAAGAACAGTGAGGTGTCAGCACTTGTAATGTTTATATGCCAGACAGTACACGTTTTCCAGTTAGCCATGAACCTTCCAATTTCCTGATTAATGTTCTTCCAGCGCCTAATAATAGCTTTCATATCGTCACCATAGCAATCATTCAGACACTTAACCAAATCAGAGAAAACTATCAGAGCTCCTGGACACACATCTGTGATGCGATCCAAATCTGCTCTCATACACTGTACATCAAGTGTACATCAAAAACAAGGCCCAGATCATTTCTGCCTCTGTGAGTCATCACAACATCAGGTAAATCACCACCTTTTAAGTCACTGCTGCAGAGTGGGGAAAATATGATGCCAGTGCAGGCATCCACTCAAATCAGCCTGTAGTCCCCATGTCATGGTGTACTCCTTGCTCTCCCGAAAACGTCTGTAACCTTGTGATCTAGGAATTGCCCAGAATCCACATATTGGCAACCCTAGCCCTGCACACGTTTTTTTTTCCCTTAATGATCAAGGTACCTGCACTGTCAGTTCCAATCCTCTGTGCTGTTTGTCTTTGGAAACATCACATTAATCTGCCCTGAGATCAGGAAGTAGCCACTTGCCTTCACCCCTGGCCTTCCCCCTGTGGGGCTATTAAAATATCAGTTTTTCAAACAGCCACTCTAAGGCTTGCCTATCATCCATCCTCATTTCCCACTCCCTCCGCAGCCACAACCCCTTTCTCTGTCCCCTGCCTCCTCTCCCGCCCTGCCCCCCAAGTCCTCTGGCTCATGCCCACCAGATATAACAAAAATTTTGGTTAGACTGGCTGCTGACTATGTTGCTGTGTTCACAGTAAACCTCCCATAAAATAAAAACCTGTTACAACACAGACAACTTGTAGCAAGCACCATAAACTATTAAATCTTTATTGAATAGGTGTACAAAGGTCTGGATTAGAAACATCAGTCAGCAGGGGTAGTGGCCTCAGCACATTCCCTCTAACTACCCCAGGCAAACATAAAGTAGCTGCATAGAAATGCTCTCAGAGTCTTTTTTTCTTTATTGGTGCATGCGCGCTGTAATCCTTCCAGACTGGACATCTACGCAGGCGAAGAAGTGAATGTGTTCTGAAATACTGTCCACAGTTTGGGCCTCCAGGGTGCCAGGCATTAGCGTGGATAAAGACTGACCAAGACCATTTTGTCCCACATCACAGCAATAGTTTGATCTCTAGTTCTGTGCAAAAACAAAAAACAAAAAAAAAACCAACACCTAGAAACTTTTAGAAAAATGATCATTTTTTGTGTGGCTTATATCTCTGGAATACCTGGTTCAAATGACACCAAATTTGGGTCAGTAACCCTACTCTGTACTCCCACAAGGCATAATGAATTTCAAGAAAATCCATGTATCAGAGGGGTAGCCGTGTTAGTCTGGATCTGTAAAAGTGGCAAAGAGTCCTGTGGCACCTTATAGACTAACAGAAGTGTTGGAGCGTAAGTTTTCGTGGATGAATACCACTTCATTGGATGCATCACCACGAAAGCTTATGCTCCAATACGTCTGTTAGTCTTTAAGAAAATCCATGCAAGCATGCCGATTTTAGAGCACTTAGAAGCATCATCCTTTAAATGGGAAGGATAGAGGGAGGATGGAGGGAAAAGGCTACTCTGTGCACCAGTCTGCAGCATAGGAGGCTCTGAAAGGTGTGAAGTGGCTCATTCATCTCAATGGGATGTTCCCAGCTGAATGTGCAAGTTTACATGGGTGTGGAGCCCCACAATATTTCCACTGAAGGTGCATGAGTCCCTCCTCCCCCGGTTCTGCTGCCCCGCCCACCGGAGCAAGACTCCTCATATCATCTGGGGGGGAGGGGGCCTCAGATCCCTAGTGGGGCAAGAATGTGGGGTTGACAGGTGCCCCTGTCCCTGTAGTTCCCCCAGTTTCCCTGCCACTCACCCCCACATCTCCCTTCAGACCCCCTCATCCTCATGCTCACCTGAGCCACCAACCTCTCTCCTCTGCCCTGCCACCCATCTGCATTTATTCGCCCTCCCCTCACTGCAGCCCCAAACCCTTATCCCCTATTCCCCTACTCCTCTGTCCCCTAATACTCCTCCCCTCCCAGGAAGCATTCACATGTCTGATTTTTTCCTCCCGAATACTTTGATTACATTCATCCCAAAATAAAAGTGCCACCCATGACTCTCACAGTGCAGCGACTTCTGGCCATTCAGTCCAAAATTCCTTTTCTCTTGGGGAGAGGATGGGGCACGTGTGATTCACATATCCTAAGTTGTGTTACCGGAAGGGTTAGTGCAGACCCATCAATCTCAACGAGGTCTGTGACTCAACAAGTCAATAGTACCTCTTGGTTTAACAGTGCAAGGCAGCAGAAGGAAACCATTTTGGGGGGCGCCTGTAACTCAGGAGCCCCTTGGTCAAATGACCCCAAATTTGGATCACTAATGTTACCTTATGCCACAGTGAGACAGCAGTCCGAGTAATCACTTGGATTTTAGAGCACTTACAAGAGTTGAGATTTAAAACATCAGATGGTGGCAATGGAAACCCTCTAGCTGTTTTTCTGCTTTGGTGTATGCAGACTGTAAAAAATGTATATTTTCTTAAATACCATTCTCAGTTTGGGTCCCCCAGAGTTTTAGTGAGTGCCATGCTTTACCTCGGGTAAAACTTGGTGGATTTTGATCCACATCACAGCAATAGTTTGGCCTCTAACTCAGAGGCAGTGCTAGCTCATTGGGGCCCTAAGCAGGAATATTTTTGGGACCCCTCACCACAACACATAATAAAAAGCGAATAGGAGGCCCCCTTGAGTGGCTTGGGGTCCTAAGACATTGCTTAGTTTGCTTATGCCTAGTGCCAACTCTGTTCTAACTCTCCACAAAAAACCCCACCTAGAAACTTTTTTGAAAAATGGCTATATTTTGGGGACTTTTATCTCCGCAACTCCTAGATCTAATGACTCCTAGTTTGGGTCACTAGTCATACTCTGCACACTCCTGAAACAAACAAATATTAAAAGGATCTGTCTAAGCATGTTGATTTTAGAGGACTTAGAAAGGTTGACCTTTAAACAAAAGTTGTGACACAACCTTAATTATAACGGCATTGCTACGTCACTATACTATAGACAGAGGTACTGCTGGCCACATTGTCTATAGACTAGGGCAAAAGAGGTGGAATTCACAAATGACCTGGTCTCTGTTATGCCAGGTGTCTTATTTATTTGAATGTCTAAAATGTGCACCCTTTTGCTCACCATAGGCACAGGTACATTTAAACACAAACAATTGTGCCTGACTGGGTCACAGGATCTCCGAGTGCCTTGGTCATTTCAGTAGGAAGCAGGAAGCTCCTGGAAAGCAGAGATGCTTCTCTGCACTGAGCTGTCATGGCAGAGTGAAAGTTATAAAATAAAACAAGCTAAATCCTGCTTCAGGAAGAGCGAACAGCATGTGACTCTAAATAATCCTCTGGGCTCATCTTAGGTCAACCAACCAACCACGCATTAAATGAATCAAAGTTCAACAAGTGAATGAATCCCTCCTTACCCCCACGTCCCCTTTGGGCTCATTGGTTTGTTAGTGATGAAGCATGTGATTGGTTTAAGTCGGCTCAGGTGCTGTGGGGCTCTAGTGCAAGTTCAGATGATCCGTGTCTAAATCTGTGATTTCCTAAAGGGATGTAAAACTCCAGGAGCCAAATCAAGTTTCAGGTGGGTGGGGAAGAATGGACTCAGGACAGACTTAATCACCAGGAAGTGCCATTTTATTGCAGAGGTTCGTGGTGTTTATATTTTCTGCAGTCCTTGTTCATTTGCCATATCACTTGTGCAGGCTCCATTTGGCCCTCAGTGATAATTTAACTGTTAGCATTTGGCTGTGTTACCCCAGCAATGGGAACAATGTGACCCAGTTCCCTGTCAGCTCATTTACTGGGGAACTTGGAAACGTACTTGGGCTCACTCTGGAAAGTTACTCACAGGAATATAGTCCCATTCACATCAGTGGAATTCCTAATGTGGGTAACAGCTACTTACATGAGTAGGATCATCCCCTCAATAAACCCATCAGCTGCACTACCCCAGCAAATATGTGGTCTTGAGAAGCCAGAGAATGAGTTCCTGTGCATCACCAGATCCTGTCTTCTGTAGTAACTGTCCCACGTCCTGGAGCTGATGCTAGTGACGCAATAGGACCAGGCGTTGTTATTCTGCAAGAAATGTGTTTGCAGACTGGCAAGTATGAATAGATGGATCATCCCTGCCTCGCAGATATTTTCTCTTGTGTTGGAGAGAATTGCAGGAATTGTCTGGGTAGGCATTAGGGAGCGGCATTCACACTTGAATCACCTTACTTACGTCAGGGAACTGCTGACAAATTGGACAGTAGGAAGAAAATCTAAATGAACAGCATGGATCCAACAAGACCCCCCCCCCCAACCTTCCATGCTCCGTTAGTGTTTCCTGTCCGTCAGCTCCCTGCCATATGCTCTTTTATTTAAAATGTAATCTCTTTGGGACAGGGTCCTTGTTGTAAACCTGGCTGTAAGTACCTAGCATACATTTCTGGCTGTCTGGCTTTTCTACGTTGCTTGTCACATTGATGTAAAGTAAGTAAAAAGGGGAGTCCAGTGAGTCCCAGGGATCCCCTGCCTCTGCAGCTCTGACCCTCCTTCTGCTGGAGCTGGGCTGTCGGGGACCTCTTCCAAAGGCCACTGGTGCCACTGTAAAACCACCCAGCCCCACGTGCTGAAGACACTGCCTCCCAGCCAGCCCCAGAGTTCAGGAATAAACTCTACTCCCCACGGAACTACACCGTGACACCAGCTGGCTGGAACATTCTTTGCAGGAGCATTAACTGCTTAGGATTGATTGGGTTGGCCAGGGGCCATTTTTTAGTTTCATCCCATCAGTGTGCAGCAAACATTGGCTGAGGCACAAACATTTGGAGATGGGGGAGCAGTTTGTTTGTAACAGGAAACATTGGCCTTTCATCTTTGCTTTGAATTGAATGTTGCATTCCTAGGAGGAGTGAGTACTGTGATCTTAATTCCATCCCTGGTGGACAGCACTCATCTATTCATAGAACGATCTCATGATCTGGCAGGTTCTCCTATGGAGGAGGCCAAGAAAGAGTGAGCATGGAGACTGACTCTCCTTTCAGAAAAGTGGTCCCTTGCCTTAGGGCTGAGCAAGCTGCTGGGAGGGTGTGGAAGGTGGTAGGAAAAGGCCTTCAGGATTGTTATTTCTGGAGTACAAACATTTTTCAGAGGCCTTGGAGAGGGTTCCTGTTAAATAAAACAAAATATTATGTTGGGACTTTCCCTCCCTGCAGTAAGTGGAATAAAGTGAGCAGTTTGCTTGGGCTTGGATTGGAGTAGTCACATGAGTGAAGCCAACAGGGAGGCTAAGAAACTCGGCCCAGACTGCAGCAGAAAGGAGCAGCTCTGAAAATAAGGACATGTTATATCCTGGGATGTTTTCAGCTGTCTTCCTCAGCAGTGCTCTTATCCTCGGGACATCTTGCAGGTCTCCCAAATTAGATAATGATAGCCTGCTCTGTATGGGAAACATGCCGAGTGAGTGACCTTTCCCAGACAAGAGTCTGATATCTACAATAGGGTAGAGGGAACATTTCAATCCCACTCCTGAAGGCTCTGTCCCTTTCTTATCCTTTGGTAGCTCTTCTGTAGCTTGTCAGTCAGCTGAAATGGAGAGTCTTGCCCCAGCTACGCATGCCTCACTCCAGCTAGTTGCTAGGTCAGTGGGACGGTCCTGAGGCAGGGAGGGGCTCCAGCAGCACCACCTGCTACGTTCAAGCCAAAATCTGTGATCAGATTGGCTGACAAGCAATCCAGATACATGAACCAATCTCCCTTGGAACTTGAACAAAGTACAGTGCTCTAACATTGACTATAAGCTGACTTAGTATTTGTTTTTATTAGTAATGATACTTAAAACTGTAACTTTCATCTGATGATCTCAAAGGACCTTACTCAGCTGGGTCAGTATTCTTCTCCACATTTTACCAGTGCAGAAACTGAGGCGCAGAGAGGGGAAGTGACTTGCTCAGAATCGCACGGATAGTCAGTAGGAGAGCTGAGGGTCCTACAGAGCCATGGGGTCCTGAGTCCCTTTCCTTGGTTCTAACCAACGGACCAGGCTGTATCTCTACTTAATGTATAATAGTTTTCAGAAGATAAAACTCCCTGATTCAGCCATTGAAGCTTCTGCCAGCGCCCCATACATGTGGGAAGGTGCTGTGTCCAATCCCATTATTGAATTGTGTGGGGATTGCATCTTTCTCCTCCCCTTTTTCCTATGATAGAGCAGTATCCTCAGCCTGGAGGGCTAGGAACTGCAGGGAGCAGAGATGTACCTGAAACAGGAACTTTCAACTTTTAAAAAAATTGGTAATTAAGTAATTTGAAATGAACTTCTTTAAACAAACATCTGCTTCTTTCTACAGGATCTGCATGCCCTCACAGAATGAGCACCCCACACACAATGTGTGTATGCCATCTCATCCTCACCCCACCCCAGCCTACACGCAGCCAACAATAAACACAAATAGCCTTAGTGGTTTTTTAAATTAAAAAACTCTTTTTCCAAGCTTTCTTTCTTATTTTCCCCAATACCCAAATCTCAAAGGAGGAAATATAGAAAATCCTGATGCAGTGCAGCTCTGCTGTCTGTAGTCTGGGATTGAACCATTTAATGGCCTGTGTGCCGTAACACAGTCCCAGATGTACGCAGGGCTGTCAGCATACACTTACCCCTCTGCTGTTGAGAGGTTTGAGGTGTTCAGCTCCCCTGGCTGACCAACATGCCTCCTCTCGTGTCTTACCCCACTCCCCCCAATACCCATCATATCCTGCTGAGAAGCGGAAGAGCTGTCTGTGGCAGGCTCCCTTTGGCTAAGGCATGTCCTCTTTTTATTTCCTTTCAACCAGAGGAAGGCCCTGCACTCCAGTCAGACCTGTCCTACTACTCTTACGAGTACGACCCTTATGCTTCTGAAGCTGACGTCTTTGAGGTTGCAGCAGAGCTGACAACAGCAAGCAGCACATTGAGAGAAGTGGACAAGATTCAAGAAGTGGTGACTACAGTAGAATGGTGAGAGAGACATGTGAGGGGGAGGTTCTGTTTTTTTAATCAAGTTCTGATATCGTATAACTATGACACTGGGTCTAGAGTGAGTGTAAATAATGCAGAAAGGGCATACTGATAATCATTCCGCTAATTGCCTTGGGCGAGGACCAGCTGCAGGTCAGGCTCACATTGGGATGTCAGCTGGGACCTGCATGCCTGGAAGTGTCAGTTCCTAACATAAATTGTAAATTCAAAAGGACATTTTAAGCTTGTCCCTGCCTGGCCCCACCACTGCTACAGAAGAGAAGAGTGGAAATGACTTCTCTTCATTATATTCTCTCTTCAACAGAAATAAATAATTTAAAATAAAAAGAAGAGGCTCAGAATCAACTCCTGTACGAGTTTGTTCCTACAGATGACCTGCTGCAGAACAGAAACCAAATGACGACTACTTCCTGATACCCTCAGAATTGTAGGCTTTGCCTCCTGATGGGGGGCAGGAGCTCCAACAGGGTGCTCAGCATTATTTTTCTATCAATTTTCCTGCCTTTTGTGCATCCTCTTAGGAGCTATTTCAAGGATGGGAGACCAATGTGCTGCCCCACTGTAGGCAAGGAGAACAGGGGCTGGAATTCAAACCCTTAGACCACTTCAAAGTATGTTACAAGGATCCTGCAACACCATTTCCTAGCTACACTGAGTCCAGACCTCTGTGCTCAGCTGAGTTGCTGTTTGAGGAGAGATGGCTGAGGAGTTTTCTTTAAAAATAATAAAAGCAGTGTATTTTAGCTCAGTATGCCACAGCAAAGGGTTAACAACCCCAGCCCACCACCCCCCTACCGCCCACTGCACCAGCAGCCCTCTGCAGAAAGGAGAGTTCATTGTTCATCAGACTTGACAGGGGGAGCATTCTCCAAAAGAAGTGAAATCATCTGTGAACTCCACAGGAGTTAAAAGCCTAACAGTCCACGACATGGCTGCAGACTCTGCCTGGGAAGAATGCCCACAATAGGAGTGATTAGGGTCAAGTGGCTGAACTCCATTCATGCTGGAATAAGTACTGCCAAATGCAGCCTGCAGCTTCCTAGCCTTTGCCCTCTGGTTACTCTCTCCTTGTAACTTCAGCATGAGAATAAAAGAGACCTGTGGCCATGGTGTTCTCAGTCCTTGGCTGATTTCACCAGCCATTTCTACTCTTCTCCCACCAGGCGCCCAGTGCAATGGGTGTTCTTGATGTAAATTTCTGTGCACAGTCTGTATGGCCCTAGGGCTGCTGGGCAGGTACAAACCCCTCCTCTTTGTCACAGAGTTTTGGCTCCTGTCTTCTAAACTGCCCTAAGCAGTGACAGCTGGGGTCTAAGCAATGCATTTTGCAGTGAAATGAAGAGAAAAGCTGTCTATTTTCGAAGTGCAGGAGAAGAGACATTTTGGGTCTTTCTTCCTGCTTTGAGGAGTTTCGTGCATCTGCCTGTTGCAGAATAGTCTTAGTGTTTCCTCTCCCCGCTTCCATCCTCCCCGCGGCACAAAGTGGGGTGTCAATCCACATGGAGAGTGTTTGTTCATGAAAGGAAATAAGAAAAGGCCCAATTCAGTTCACTTTTAGAGCTTGTCTACAGAGGGAAATTGGCCAGAATGGCTATTGGGAAATAGCTCCCTTTGTGGACACTCTGTTCCAGAATAATTTGGGCACTTTGTGAGTGCACTGATTATTCCAGAGTAAAGGGATTTTATTCTGGAATAGTGTCCATGCAGGGAGCCATTCCATAAAAGCTATTCTGGCCAATTTCCCCATGTAGTCAAACCCTGAGTTCCATTTTTCAAGTACTGGTTCCAGCCAGAGTGCTGAGCAAGAGAAAGATTCCTTAGCTGTGGTGGCTCTTAAGTTTCCAGCGTCAGTCTCTCAGGCTGGGGGTGAGTAGTTGCTTCAGCCTTCAAACTTCCCAAACATATGTGACATGGTGGAAGACCTGAGCTCATAGCTCAGTTCCTGAAATGCCCATAAATTCCAGATTATCTCTGCTGGCTAGTTTTCAAATCACTCCTTCCCCTGCTGATCTGAACTCTTCTCTCAGGATCCTAATGTGGCCTGCCTGTCCTGCTTCTCAGTAGAGATTTTGCTGTGTCTTTTTAATGTGTGTGAATGGACTACATCCTAACGGTGCCCCACAGCACAGTCCAAGCGCCAGCTGCTCTGTTCCTGCCTAGCAGGTAAACAAATGCCTTCAGACTACATTCCATCTCTGCTGGCACTGCTTCCAGCAAGCAATTGGCCTGGCAAGCACTGGCTATTCTGTACACATGGCAGCATAAGTCAATATTTATCCTCTGGGTAAATAACAGGCCTAGTGCAAGCTACAGTGAGAGGCATTTTCTTCTTTTAAAAACATCGGGACTTCACAATACAACACTGCTGTTTGCTCACACCAGCCTCAGCACTCAGTAAGGCCAGAAGGCTGGAAGAGTGAGACATGAACTGTCACCTTAGTAACATGGCTGTGATCTGGCTTCTTGGCCCTCCACTCCTTGTGCTTGGGCAAGGCTCCATGTGATTTGGGGCCAGGCTCCTTGGCCTCCTGTAGCTGGGAGCTCTAATCCTCATGCCTGGCTCCAAGGTCCCCAACCTGCCTCTCTCTCCCTTTGCTTCCTGACTTGTTGGTGTCATTGTCTCATTAGATTAACCGTGTTTTATGGGGTTTTCCGTTTTAGTTGATTAATTATAATTATATGCTGATTAATCCCACCCACATGATGTGCTGCCCCTGCTGGGCACCTTCCTTGGGCAGGCGGAGCTGGTGTGACCCAGCACACAAGAGGGTAGAGATGGATGAATTCCCCCAAGCTTTGACCAAGTACAGAGCCAGCTCCCATCACTTCTCTGGCTTTCTGTTAACTGTAAAACACCAGTTTAGTATTCAAAAAAGGCTCTCCACTGTTACCCACAGCAGGAGGATGGGGTCTGCTGGCACTGCCCTTACCCATTGCCCATTACTACTCTGCCCATCACTAGAGGGGCTCTGGGTGTGGCCAATAGGCAGGAAAGTGAACATCATCTCAGGTTTATAACTGGAGGAACAAGCACAAAGAGGTTGGGACTCCCTGAAAGTCTGTGGCAGAGCTGGGATTAAAATTCAGGTCTCTTGCTTGCAGGTTCTCTGCTCTAACTACCAGCCAATGCTGCTTTCTGTATTCCAATTACTGTGCTAGGGTTCACCATTCCCTGGTACCCATAAGGCTAGAGAGCTCTTCTAGGTTAGTAGAGATCCTGTGCATCGTCTCCTGGCCAGAACACTTTTTGTGACCTTGGCACCTGCAGGGTAGTCAGTGCCATCAATTTCCTTTTCCACCCCAATGGTAGAACTTCCTTTGTTCCTAAGGACATGCTGGCAACGCTGTAGTCTGTCTCCCCCACAGCCAACTTCTTGCTGCAGTTAAACAGGCTGTTTATTTAAGGAACCAAGGAAAGAAACATACAAATACAGAAGAGCAGCTGGTACTTTCCCCCCCTCACAGCAATGATGAGGCAGGAAGGCCTTATACCCACAGGTAGGTGCTGCTTGGAGTAACTTTATGCGTTGGAGTCCATGTTTGCCCCAGTTGAAGGCCCAGCTATTATGCACACTTGCATTCTCCCTTTCCCAAACTCACTGTCCCCATTTTCTATTATCATAATTCTCTTATTAAGGCAAATTAAATTCTTGTCCTTCCCTCCCTCATCAGAGAGCTGGTTCCAGTACATGTTCCATCTAGGAATATGTCCCCTGTAAACCACTGGGCCCAGGGTGGGGGCTTCACACTCTAGATCATTCACAGGCTTATACCCAGTGTTTGCTCCATGGCTTCTCAGTCACACACCTATCTCTGAGAGAGCTAAGAGGACAGAGCACTGAGGGCCCAGACCATCTGAATTGTCAGGATCAGCTCCTCAATGCTATTTGCGGGAGAAGAGAGAGATTTTTAGCCCAGCAAAAAAACAGGGTGTAGTGGCTGAGAATGAAAGAGGGCAGACAAGCAGTGGGGTTTCCTTTGAGCTTTGGGATTTTTGCCAGTTTGGAACCATTTCTCTCGCATGCTTAGAGACAGTCTTCTCCTTTCCTCTGACAATGATTCAACATGAAGGGGAGAGAAACTCCAGTGAGTCTGTGAGATACAGAAGCGCCTGTTTATACCAAGGTACTTTGCTAATTAGACTTGATAGCTTTCTCTAGTTATCAGTGATTTTGCTTGTAATCCCTCCAATGAAATTAGTATTTATATCTGTAACTGTACATGAATATTATCAGGAGCAATCATTACCATGGTATTTATTTTAAATCAAAAGTTCTTTTGTTCTTTCTTGTCCACACATTCCTCCTTTCCCCCTTCTTGATCAGCCTTAATAGACAACAAATAGAAAAAGATTCAACCAACTTAAAAATTGAGTTGAAAACAGCAGCACTTGCTTTGCTGACATTGATTCTTTAATGCGCAATAATCTGGATTTCATTATTGTGAGTAGATTGTCAATTTAGAAATACATTTCTGTCAATTTAATGTTAAAAAAAACCCTTCTGCTCAGTTTTTGTTTTCTCATGTGTGCTATTTCTGGTGGAGTGACGATAGCCCTGGTTCTTGGCCTAACTCCATCATATCTCTCCTGCGTTCAGCAGCTGGTACTTTCTCAGCATTCTGAGTATTGCACCTGTAGGAAATAGGCTCTAGTTTTTCACCAATAATATTTAAAAAAAACCCAAAAACCAGCTTTGTGATCATTTTTGTTTTCTTCGCACAAATGTTAGTATGAGTCCAGAAAAGGGGTTGTTTTAGACACTGATGAATATTTTATTAAAAACTGATTTCTAAAACAATTCTGTCTTCCTCTCCTCTCTACTAACATCCGCCTCGTAATACTGCATGGGGGGCATAGTGCAGGGCTGTGGCTCTGAGCACTGAGAGGACAACATTAATACACATATCAGCAGAATCAAAGTATTCAACACTTCTAAGGAGTTGCTGGTGTCCCATCCATTTCTACTTCATTGTTTGCCAGGAGGTGCCTTCAATTTTGTTTTGAGGGATACAGTGGCTGTAACTTGTCACATTTGTAACACATTCCTGAATCCAGCTGCAAGCATGGTCAGCTCTTTTGGTTGGGATGGTGGGGTGGTTGGGTCTCAGCAGAGGTTACACAAAAGAAGTGTGGGATTCCAGTGTGGGAGTTTTCAATGCTTCATTAATATACTGTCTTGAAGAGACATGAAAATCCTTTTTCCTGGGCACAAGCTGGTCTCCCTTCATAACATACTAAAGACAGGCAGTTTGCTTCAAAGAAATAACAAGTGCTGAACAGCAGAGCATTTTGTGTAAAGGGAATGGGTGGATATTGTTTGTACATTTCTTACCGGCAATGGGCTGAGGATTTGCAAAGTGAGAAGCAGCTTATTAGACAGGTTTCAGAGTAGCAGCCGTGTTAGTCTGTATTCGCAAAAAGAAAAGGAGTACTTGTGGCACCTTAGAGACTAACAAATTTATTTGAGCATAAGCTTTCTTCACCTCATTCACACAGAATAATTAGCATGAAACAATGCATCTCGTGAGAATTTCACCGCGTTTTACAAACATTCATGAATTTAGCCTTATAAGTATCCTCTCCATTTTACAGGTAGGGATACTGAGGTGCAAGGAGAGTAAATTACTTATTTGAGGGCACAGAGCATATCAGTGGAAGAGAGAGAGGTTGGAATAGAATCCAGGAGTTCTGACTCCCACTTTCTCTCTTACTCTATAAACTCTTAATTCTGGCAAAACTCTTTCTCTACTTCCCCTAAATGTACTTATTTTTGCTGAAATAGGGATAAAACTGACCTTGCTAGGAAAAGGAGACTCTAGTATTTCCATGAATGAGGGTTTACCAAGTCAGGTAAGAAGATTCTAACTTTGCCTGCATATGGACACATGCTGTGTGCAGAGCAACTAACTGATACGCCAGCCAAATGGTTCCATGCACAAGATGTGTGGGCTCAGAGGCTGAGACTACTGTGTGGGTGGCTGTAAGTTGCCCCCAGCCCGCCTTGGTCAGTTTGCTCGGGCAAGTTTTAATACTGGGCAAATACATTCCCAAGCTTCCACTTTTCCCTCAAACACTCTAGGTTCCTTCCCCCAGCAACCTCTGCTATTATATGTAGAGTCGACTATACAGCCTGCCTATAGCACCCAGTGAGCATAGTAAGGGGGCAGAGCAGCCATATGGGAAGTCATATGTGCTGTCCCTGTTATAGGTTAGTATGCATATAGCAGTCACCATCTAAATTTGGGCTCCAAGCCTCTTAGGAGTTTGTAAGGGCCTGATGAATTCAGTCTTAAGAATCTATCTCCTTCACTTCCTTGCCTGGATTAACTTCCTACCTAGACTGCACCTCAGAACTCTACTCTGTGTCCGAACCTCAGCCCTGGAGCGAGCAGATGCCATGGGAGTGAGGGGTGCCAGCACCTCACACCAGGGACTGTGAATGGGAGCTCTTCTGAGGCAGAGTCTCTTTGGAGGTTTTCAGAGATGTGATGGTTCGCTTGCTGCGGCTGAAAATTCTCCGCCTCACCTTGTCTCTGAAGTCCTCAGAGACATAGTAGTAGACAAAGGGGTCAACACAGCTGTTGAAGCTGCTGAGGGCCAGGCTCACCATGTAGCTGACGTACAAGTCCTCATAGAGCTTGGAGCAGTTATTGGAATAGTGGAGAAGGAGAAGGACATTGCTGGGTGTGTAGAACACCACGACTGTGAGCAGCACGAGGACAGTGAGCTTCATGGCATATGCATACCTCTCTCCATTGCCCAGCAGGACCCACAGCACCGAGCAGTGGCTAAACAGCATCAACGCTAAGGGGACAAGGAAGCCGCAGACAACCAAGCACACAAAGTAGTAGAAGTAGTACTCAGCATCCTCATGCCTGGGGAGGGCGTCATGGCACAGAGTGATATTTGCCTTATCCAGGGGGTAGGACTGCTGCAAGAGGGTCAAGGGCAAGGTGAAGGTGGCAGTGATGAGCCAGACACTGATGCAGGTGCAGGCAGCAAAGCTTGGGCTGCGGAAGGAGCGGGAGAAGAAAGGGTGCACCGCAGCCAGGTACCGGTCAACACTGATGCACATGAGCAGTAGCACAGAACAGTACATGTTCCCATAGAAGAAGGCAGTGGTGAGCCGGCATAGGCCCTCCCCAAAGGGCCAGTGGTTCCCCAGGAAGTAATAGGAGATCTTAAAAGGTAGCACAAGCACCAGGAGCAGGTCAGCTGCAGCCAGGTTCATCAGGAAGATGGTGGAGGTCAGCTTCTCAATCCTAGTTGCTAGGACCCAAAGGGCCAGCCCATTGGCTGGCAGCCCCACCAGGAAGACAGCAGAATAGAGGCAGGGGATGAGCCACACTGTGACTGCACTGCTCAGCTGGGAGCGGGAGTCCTCATGGATGGACAGGTAGGTGATGTTGCCACGAGTCACCTTCTCTCCTGGGATGGCCCGAGGACACAGTGTGTTTGCCGATGTAATCACCTGCTCGTTGGTGCTGTTCTGAGAGTAATCTAGTGGTGCAAACATAGTCTGTTACTGTTCGTCCAGGGCCCAGTGTGCTTGCACTTTGCAGGCAGGGCTCGTGACAAGTTTCCTGCCCCAATGCCCCCAGGGGTTTGCATTCTAACGAGACAGTGTGCCCACCACAGGGTGCGGGGGTTGGGAAGCTGCATAGATATTATTCATAGCCTCCATTGGCTGGTTCTGTAATTAGCTAGAACCCCTTAGTAAAACAAAACAAACCCCAACTGGCAAGTCTCCCTATTTCAGGGTTGAACATGAAGATCTAAGGCTGTGAGGAGGTTCTGGTGAAGTTTGCCCAGCTACTTCACAGCAGGGCAACCATGCTAATGCTAAGGTGAGCTCTGGGGTTGTGGGGAGGGAGTTTAGCATAATGAGTTCCAATCAGAAGAATTTAAGGTCTGTGGCTGTCATGTGACCTACCATAAGCAGAAAATGTAACTGGTGCTCAAATTAACTAAACAGCAGAAGCAAACGTGCAAAGGACAACCTCAAAAAGCAGATCAAATTATCTCATTCTGAGAAAGTTCTAGTTCCCTCCAGCAGCTCCTGTGCCTTCTCTCTAGGGCCCAGTTACTTTGATCAGTCGTTGTCACAAGTCCAAGGACCCACACAATTCCTTGGAGTCATGCTGTTTCTCACAGCTCGTGATACCTTTGCACTACTGGTTACCTGGGGACTGAGCACCACAGAGCACTGGGATCTGCCACTCAGGGGGTACAGGTGACACAAATTGAGTCAGCCAGAAGTAACTCCATAGATGGCAAATTCCGGCAGTCCATCTTGGGCTCTTTGGCAAAGGCAGAGATGTGTCTCTCCCAGTTGTTGATCTTTGATATGTGCTCAGAATCCTGACCTCACCTCTATGAAATCAGATCAGCTCCTAGTGGCAGCTGATGGTACTTTGTGCCACTGAACAGCTTTGGCTGGGTCCATACCAGGTTGTGAGCTCCTTGCACCAGGGCTGATGTCCATACAGGACAGTCGGTGCGTGGCCTCCACAGAGCTATTCCTGAACCTACAGCACGAACAGTACTGCTCCCCATTAAACAGGGGGGTCAGAACAAGAGCAAGGGGCAGGAGCTGCTCCTCAGGCAAGGCTCAAGCTCCACAACTGCCTTTGGGGTTTCTCCAGTTTCTCTTTTGTTCCCCCTTTGACTATAATTCCTCCCCACATTTCCCTCAACAAACACCTTCAGTGTCTTCTCCTTCATTAGATTAGCACGTTTGCCCATCACTGCTGCTTGTGTCCTTTGCCCTCACAGCAAGTACTTGCTTGGGAGCCACAGAAAGATGCCAGGGAGCAAAGGGAGCAGTAAGATTTTCACCCCGAGATGCCCACTCACTCACCATCATAGTCCGGACTTGCCAAGCAGAGTCCCCAGAGGCTACACCACAGTACGTGCCTGTATGATAGGAATGTACACCAGGAGATCTCCATGCTGTGAAGGGAGCCTGTGATGTGCTGCTCTGTTCAGAGCTGCCTGGGGAAGGCAGTATTAATAGCCCTGACTATTAATTTCCTGTTCCCAGCCCTTAACTCACGGAAACACTAGGCTGGGGCTCCACTGACTTTTCTTGCAGAAAAAAGAACAAAGGATATTGAGAGCTGCCAAAACACTCCATCTGAGTCAGGCCATGTGACGGTTCTTGGGTTCCCAGGACTGAGAGTCACCTTGTTACCCCAACCACCAGCTTGTGCTTAGCTGGGTATCAGCTCCTTAACACCACCTGCCTGTTAGCCACACAAGCACACTCTCCTGGGCTATGCCAGCCCTTATTTTGCCTTGGAGGTTAACAATAGGTCTACCCTTTGTCCAGCCCCTTATCCACTGAACACTACGAAGATACCAATTCTGCTGTTTCTAAAGGAACAGTACACACCAACTTGTAAAACTCAGCTCTGTACCAGCACTTTGCTTAACACTGCAGCATGGAGCTATATTTACTGAGAAAACAAGAATGTTTATTATCATAGTCTAGAGATTCAGGCTATAGAAACTAAGGCTATTGGGAAAAAATGGTTGCATTTAAAATAAAATCATAACACTTTCTAGAGACTAAACCTAAGAAACAGGTTAACCTCTTGTCTAAAGAAGTTTTATCTCACCCAAAGTTTTCTTCTAAGTTGGCTGAGATCCCATTTCCATTAACGTAAACGTGCCGTCTGTTTACCTTCTACCTGCAGGATGAGAGGAGGGTCTCTTCTTTGCCTTCTACATATCCCCCCCAAAGTTCATTGTTTTTGCACACAGTCAGGATAACTACACTTTGCTTGTTTTTTCCTGTGTGCTGCTTCCCTGTTGACTTCACATCTCTTTGTTGACTTGATACATAAATAGGCATTCATTGTGTTAATTTACAATGCTTAACTTACATCCTGACAAAAAGAGAGGTGCATAAACATCTCTTGTGTGACAGAAACGTTTTATACTTCTGCTGGTGATTAATACCTTGATGCATATTTTCAGTATATATTACATAACTTCTTACGTGGTGTCTGTACATACATTTTACAGTGAAATTAATAACCAGTGTGATCCTCCCCCCTTTCATTTAAGACCTCACATGACATTATTCAGTTAACTAGAATGTACACACCAGCCTCACGAGATTCCTGTAACTGCCTTGCCAGATGGCATTAAGGGGTTCTTGGGTCACAGACCATGTCTGTGTCCAGTGGTTTGTCTCATTGTGCTGTGCAGTCTGAGCATAGAGTCATTTCTGATGTCAGCAAAAGGATACAGACAGACTCATGGCTGGAGATTTCCAGCTCTTGGTACTGCAGGGCCCTCTCTCATTGTCAAGGCTAAATTCTGGGTCAAATTACTCTAATTTGGGCCTGCTCCAGAATATTCCTGGACGTGACAAGTATGGCCACCTCAGAGTCAGTTCAGAATATAAACCCATACAAACAGGATCAGATATCTCAAGAGCCCTTGGCAGCCGCCTGCACCTCCATCTTTCCTCCCAGGCCTGAAGAAAGAAATTTACATTCATGGCACACTAGCCGAGAGGCCTTGTCTCCTCTGGATTCATGACATTTCCTGGTGGCTCAGTGGCATCCAGCACACATAGGGCCCTGCTTCAGCTGCAGGCAATGTTTTGAAATGCATGAGGGCTGCAGATCAGCAGGTTGTCCCAAGAGGCAGGGCCTCACTCTGCTCACAAATCAGCCCAGGCTGAGTGGCCAGCTGGAGTTTTATCGAGGCTGCAGCCTCATTTCAGGGCAGCTGATAGTTTTCAGCACGTTCCATGTGAGACCAGCTCCCAAAGTTCCAGTGAGACCAGGTCGGAGTCATTCTGGTTCGCTGGCCCTACTGCTGTCAGGTCTGTACCTGGTCTGGGTTAAAGAAGGGATGTTGGTCTCCCTGGCCCCTTTCCTGAGTTCACTGAAGCAATTTATTGAAAAACTGTGTGTGAACCCAATGAGCTATTTTCATCTGAGTACGTCAGCTCCAGCCCAAAGTGCTGCAAAATATAAACAGCCGCAGCATGATCTCGGAGTTTGATGGAGGCTTCATGCTTCCGCTGATAATTGTCAGGAATGCTGAGCACAGCCCCACCAAAGAGGAAATGGTGTCTGTCTGACAAGGATTCACAGGATGGCTCTGTAGCTGGGGAGATAAAGCTGAATGTCAGTGACCCTCCCCTAGGAAGGAACTGTGCTTCCAGAGCCCCATTACTCAATAAACCTGCAGGAAGGCCTGCCAGCTCTTCCCTGCTAATGAATGATCTGGAGGAACAAAAGGCTATTACTGTCTATATATGGTGACAATACTAGGAGGGTGACCCATTTTACAACCATTTACAGCTGCATAAGGGCCCTCTGGGGACCTGCCTGAGCATGTGACCCTGTCATTTCCCACCAGATATTCCCCAAGCCCTGACCCTCCTCTGCTACATAGGCCTTGAGCACTTTCACTGTTCAATACTTTAAGCCCCCTCTGTGCTCTGCCAAGTCCTTATCCCACATCTATGGGGGAGTCCCCAACCTATCCCACATCTCTCAGATAAATGCAGACCATGTCCTGATTGCTGCAAAAAAATGGCAAAAGCCCCACCCAGCCTGCTTTACCCTCCTGTGAGACATGGACAACAGTGAAGCAGGAGGACAGCCCAACGTTAGGTAACACTGTCTTAGGGGCAGCAGTTGATGGTTGGAGGCTCTTGCCCCACCACAATGCTCTTGCCTGCTTGTCACAGCGAGGACCTAAGAACTGGAGCTGCAGTCCTCGCGGTAGGAACTGTGAATTTGGTTTGGCAATATGACTGATGGCTCATTTCTTTCTGGTTCGCTTATGAATGGCCTCTTCTGTGAAGGTTGCAAATCCGAGCCTGGCTGCTGTTTGATGAGATTCCTCTATTTCAAGGAGAAAATTATCTTATTTCTTTGCTTTTGCCATATTCCCACATCCTTGGGCCGAGCGTGTCCAGAGGTGGCGTTCCACTGGGCAGGGAAGATGCAATGTTGGATGTTTTGCTTTTGCGATTCTCCCAGGATTTATGAACCATTACAGAGTGACTCATGTGACCACATATTTTCCATGCCTCAACCAGGATCCTTTTCACGCTCTGTATGCAAAAAATTAGACATCATCCGTTCAGATCGTGTGCAAATCACAGCCCTGCTTTCTATGGCCAGGTATCTGGGGTGGAGCAGGGAGAGGTTACTTATTGCTGTATCCTTTCCTTTGCAGATGCTGTGGGATTGTTACTGATTGCTTTCGGTGCAGAACAGATTGTTTGAGCATGTTAGTGACAGAGGTTTCAAAGAGATGCTAATGAGCAGTGACAGTCGTGTGATCCCTGCCTGTGGGGGGACAAAGCTGATTTTAAGGCAATTCATTGTGTAATTGATTATCTCCAGGTACAAAGAATACTCTTGCCCCAGAGCTCTCAGCCTGTGGGGGTACACAGTGAGAGCAGCCAGGGATTGTAGAGCTATTGAAGAAAATTATGAAAGAGCTACCCCAGACTAAGATTTTCAAGGGCTTGACAGATCTAGTGCAGGAAAGAGAAGCCAAAAGGTTATTTCTCATCCCAAGACCCCCATTTCATGTCTCTAGGGAATGTCAGTTTGAAACCATTGGGTATCAAGGTAGAAACCTCAGTTCAGCTGGGCACCTGCCCTAACCTAAGATGGTGGTTATAGTCTAGATACCAGGAGCAGCTCCATGGCTTTGCAGACAAACGTGTGGATTATTTCCACTAGCGTCAGCATAACCTCACATTTTCCATGAATGCGGCTCTGGCCCTGCCTTCCCCAGCCACTGAACGTCAGTCACATCCAACTTGGAACCACAAGACACAGGAAGCTAGTGCTGACCGTTATAAATAGAAATTATGGATCTTTTAACCATGAGCCTCCCATGGTGCCTCAACCCAGCTAAAGAGATGAATTGCAGCCTCTTCCTGACACTCCCCTCCGACCATCTGACCAACCTCTGCTGTGGCATTGGTCACCAGCTACAGCCACTTCACCGTCACCACCCCTTTAACTTCCCTCCCACAGCTCCCAGTCACTTCACACATCAGATTCCAGCTTTTCTTCCTCACCTTCAGGGCCCTCCATGACCTTCCTGCCTCCTCTCATCTCCTTCTGTTACCCCAGCTACTCACTGGGATCTCACTCCATACCCTTTCCTTATAAGCCCCCAGGCCTTTCATGGTCTTTCCTCCCCTCACAACCTGCAAGACTGAAACTCTACCCCTTTTCTACCCCCATGGCACATCTCTTCTGGCCATCTCTAAGTCCCTGCTCCAATTTTACTTTTGCAAGGAGCCTTATGGAGAAGGTGGTCTTGGACATGTAAAATGTTCCCTGTGTACTACTTTGTATCAGCCTCCCTGACTGCTTAGACCAGTGATTTACAACCTGCGATCTGCGGAACCCCAGCAGTCCACAGACTATGTCTGAGATTTCCAAAGGGGTCTGCACCTCCATTTGAAGTAGTTAGGGGATCTGCAAATGAAAAAAGATTGCAACCCCCTGGCTTAGGTTGTGACTCTGTGGTCTTTCACCAGACACCCTCCCCCATCCCACACCCACATAGGCGTCAACTTCCCCTCTGCCTGGTGAGTGCTTGACCCCTGCCCTGCCTCTGGCCCCGCCCCTACCCAACTCTTGCCCCACCCCCATTCCACCCCTTCCCCAAAGTCCCCACCCCAGCCCTGCCCCCTTCCCTCCGCCATTCCACCCCCTTCCCCACCTCTTCTCCACTTCCTCCCCTGAGTGCGCCACGTCCCCACTCCTCCCCCTCCCTCCCGGAAAGTCTTAAGCACTGCCAAACAGCTGTTAGGTGGCGGGGGGGAAGCACGGTGATGGAGGAGGAGGAGTGGGGACATGGCGCGCTCGGGGGGAGCTTGGCTGCTGGTGAGTGCGGAGCACCCGCTAATTTTTCCCCATGGGCACTCCAGCCCCGGAGCACCCCCAGAGTCGGCGCCTATGCACACCCAGTCCCTAACCTGTGGTGTTGGCTCCTCCTGCATGCAGCTGCCTATTGATTGTAAGCGCCTTGAGACTAGGATTCAGTCATTCTCTGCAGGGTAAAGTACCCTGCACAGTACTAGTGCAGAGTAACTAATACCTTATTCTAAAGCATGCATCACCCCAGGGCCATGGTCCTTGTTCTGACCCAAACCCACCAGCCAGCCAGCCATTTGTCTTCACTTTTAACTAACTGTGGTTTGCTGGATTTTTCCCCAGTATTCAATAGCTTCCAAGGTCAGAAGGGACCACTGTGATCTAGTCTGAGAGCCTGTGTAACATAGGCAGCAGATCCACAAAATAATTCCTAGAGCTGATTGTTCAGAAAAACATCCCATCTTAATTTTTTAACAATGTAACAAGCAGTTGCAGCACCAAATACAGAAGCAAAATAACCTCTCTACTCCTACTTGAGACTCCCCTGTCTATGTATCCAAGGGTTGCACTAGCCCTTTATAGTGTTGCTGTAAACTTATGTTTAGCTGATTATTTATCATGACCACCAAATCTTTTTCAAAGTCTCTGCTTCCCAGGTAGAGTCCAGGATCTTGTAAGTATGGCTTGTTTAAGAAAGAGAGACCATAGAACAGAGGTGGGCAAACTACGGCCCGCGGGCCACATCCAGCCCGCAGGACCATCCTGCCCAGCCCCTGAGCTTCCCACAGGGAAGGTGAGACCCCCAGCCCTTCCCCCATTGTTCCCCCTCCCCCCCAGGTATGCCGCCGCATGGGCAGCGCTCTGGGCAGCGGGGCTGCGTGCTCATGCAGAGCAGCGTGTCTGGCTCCAGTCGGGTGGCGCCGCTCCAGACATGCTGCTCTGAGCTGCATGGTAAGGGGGCTGGGGCCAGGGGGTTGGATATGGGGCAGGGGATCCTGGGGGGCAGTCAGGGGACAGGGAACAGGGGGTGGTTGGATAGGACAGAGGTTCAGGGGGGCAGGGGATGGGAAATAGGGGAGTTTGGATAGGGGTGGGGTCCCGGGGGGGCAGTCAGGGGACAAGGAGCAGGGGGGTTGGATGGGTGGGAGGTTCTGAGGGGGGGCAGTCAGGGGGTGCAAAGTGGGAGGGGGCAGATAGGGGGCGGGGGCCAGGCTGTTTGGGGAGGCACAGCCTTCCCTACCCGACCCTCCATACAGTTTTGCACCCCGATGTGGCCCTCGGGCCAAAAAGTTTGCCCACCCCTACCATAGAATGACTCTCCCAACATAACCCTCCCCAGGAAGCAGCCCCAGGCTGCAGGACGCTGCTGGGTTGTTTCTGTTCAGTTGACATTTCCTTTATAGAATTTGCTTCTTGTAGATGTTGATATGGCAACAGGATTAGACATGTAAACTGACCTTTCATGATGTCAATCAGTTTGAACTGAGGACCCCATCCAGGTGCCAGACAGGTAGGGTGTTCATATGGATGTATTTAAAGGAAGTGGAAAGAGGAGCATGGTAAATATAGAGGCCATAGACCCCCCAGTAATTTGTGTGACCCTCACCTAATGAAAACTGCAACAACCTCAGTAATCACTGCTCCTTGATTGGGCACATCCTATTATGTTACCCGAAGAGCTAACACTCAAGAAGCCAAGGCACAATAAGTATATCACCCAATAGGCTCTGGCTTTTAGTGGTAGCTCTTTGGGCCAGAGACTGCCATTTACCACATTTATTCAGCATTCAGGACCTTGACCTCTACCCACTTCCCTAATGCAAAGGTTTAAAAAGAGTAAAGCCCTTGTTCATTGCTACCGTCCTTTACCTTGGATGGGAGCTCACAACAAACTCTGGGCTTGTCTACGTGGGGGAATAATTTTGGAATATTTCCTGGTTGGACTCTCTTCTAAAATAAAAGTGATTTTTAGTAGAATAATTACTCTGGTTGCAAAGCAGAGTAATTATTCCAGCACAGTGTCCAGCTAAAGGAAGTGAGTTATTCCAGAATAGTCATGCAGGTCAATTTCCCGTCTGTAGACACAAGGCCTTTGGGATGGGGCATGTCCTCCCTGACACAGACACTGACAGATGACGTGGGTTTCTTGGCAGCATTGACAATGCAAAGGAGCTGCCATGTGGGGTTCAATCAAACATTAGAATTTGTATAGGTTGTGATTGCCAGACCAAGCTGTAACTTACATAAGTGCAAGGTGGAATGGCTGCCTGATTTGATTAAGACAAAGTCACCTAGCATTGCACTGGAGTTGACTACTGTGTGTGAAGGAATAACCACATTTTATAGTCCAGGTGTGGGAGGAAGGAGTTCCTAGGTCATTCGTACTTGCTCACAGGCTCATGCTCTCTGCTAGGAGTTGGCAGTATATAGTACAGGAACATGTAAAATAAAAAGCAAATTATTAAACAGAGTCCAGCTACTCCCTTTAGTGTTTCCCATTTGTTTAAATTAGAATAGAATTCATGCCTATTTCAATCAACTATCCAGAAAAAAATATTTTTAAACAAATTTTGTTCTTTGCCATTAAAGTTGCTCACTCGATGAGATTTCTGTCTGAGCTCAGACTGCACTGGATGATGTCAGGATCTGGCTGTCCCTTCAGAGCGCCTATTCCCTCCCTTGTAGCCTGGGGGACATTTTCTTTGTAAGATGGCCAAGATTTCTGAGAGGAGGCCTTTGTATAAAGTGTATTGTGTCCTCACAGGCACCAACCCTGTATTTTTTTTTTTTTTGTCAAATTATCCCATGCAGTATATGCATCAGAGGATTATCTATAGGAGAAACAGAAAAACAGCTTGTTTCCTTGTGAGCAAATCATACACCGAACAAAAAAAGGACAGTTCCATTTTATTATGGCAACTGAAGTATTGAGAATGATGTAAAGGAAACTCCTATCAGATCTGGGTCACATCATTACAGCTTCCTTTGCAAAAATATACATTAATTCCTTTGTTAGCTAGAGCTCACTGGAAAGATAGTTACCTCTGTTATTATGCAGGAATTTGGGAAGGCTAGAGGTGACAGGCTATTTTCATGATTGCAGTTGCAATAAATTTGAGCATATGTTCCAAAGACTTGTGAACTGAAGACACTTTATTGAATGCCTCTTTTATTTAGCTTCAGAGGTTAATTTAGCATGTAAGATCTTAGGGAGCCAGGATCATATCATGTTTGTGCAGCACCTAGCACCATGGGGGTGCTGCTGGAAACAAACAGTAGTTTGTGCAGTGAGTTCATCTGAAGTTTTTCTTTTAAACCACTTTCCTTTAAAAAGCTGCCTTTTCATAGAGCGATTGTGCCACCTCATGGGCTCTTTGCTTTCTCCATCTCAGGCCATCTTTGCTTAGCTCTAACAGAGCCTTGGCAGCCTACACTAGAAAACAAAATGGCTAGCAGGCAGGTTACAGGAATGCTAACCACGTCTCATTTTACAGAGCAGGAACTGCAGAAGAGTATGATTAAAGCTCCCAGATACTGGACTAGAGAGATGGGCTCCAAGCAGACTGGACCTAGACTGGAAATACTTTAATTACATTTAGCACTTACATAATATACTGTGTTTTGTTTCTCTTTTAGTGTCTGAGAGATACTAGAGGATCCAGCTTAAAGCATCGCTGCAACCAAGTGACTTTTATACTTGCAGCATTTTAGTCAAATAGGCAAGTGCTCAGAGGAAGAAATAATAGAAAATATAACTATTATAATAGCTTTTATATTATATTATAATATAACTATTATAGCAAAAGAGGGGACAATAGTTCTCGTCTGTTCCTTCAATATCAGATCTGTGGTAATGGCCACGTCTGACCAGGAAGAATGATCCAGTCATAGGGTACCACCCAAGGATTCAGTAGACCTGGGTTCAATTCTCTGCTCTGCCACAGACTCTCTGGGTGGTCCTGGTCAAGTTACTAATCTCTGTGCTTCAGTTCCTGTCTGTAAAAGGAAGCGAATAGTACTTCTCTACCTTGTCATGGTGTTCTGAGGATAAAAACCATTATGAATGTGAGGCAAAAGGTATTACAGGTAGCCAGACAGGCCAAAGGACACTTGTTTTGTGATTCATAGACTCAGCCTTTAAGGCCAGAAGGGACCATCATGATCTAGTCAAGACCGGCTGCCACCGCACCTCACCAACCTACTCCTGTAACAGTAACCTCTGGCTGAGTTACTGAAGTCCTCAAATCTTAATTTAAAGAATTCAAGTTACAGAGAAGCCACCATTTACTCTAGTTCAAACCCCTAAATGACCTGTGCCCCACCCAGTAGAGGAAGGTAACTTCCCACTCAGGGTCTCTGCCACTCTAATCTGGGGAAAAATTCCTTCCCCACCCCAGACATGGTGATCAGTTAGATCCTGAGACCCACCAGGCAGACACCTGGGAAAGAATTTTCTGTAGTAACTTAGAGCCCTCCCCCCACCTCCTGCAGTGTCCCATCTCTTGCCATTGGGATATTTGCTAATTGCAGTCACAGATGGGCCACTGCCATTGTACGCAACCTTATAATACCACCTTCTCCATAAATGTATCAAGCTCAGTCTTGAAACAAGTTAGGTTTTTTGCCCCCACCACTCCCCTTAGAAGGCTATTCCAGAACTTGACTCCTTAGAAACTTTTGTCTAATGTAAAGCCTAAATTTCTTGGTCATTTATATCCATTTGTTCTTGTCCCAATGTTGGCCCCTAACTGAAATAACTCCTCTCCACCACCCCCGGTGTTTATCCCACTAATGAATTTATAGAGAGCAATCATATCTCCCCTCAGCCTCTGTTTTTTAGGCTAAACAAGCTAGCTCCTTAAGTCTCCTCTCATAAGGCAGGATCTTCATTCCTCTGATCATCCTAGTAGCCCTTCTCTGCACCTGGCTCCAGTTTGAATTGATCTTTCTTAAATATGGGAAGTTTCAGAGTAGTAGCCATGTTAGTCTGTATTCGCAAAAAGAAAAGGAGTACTTGTGGCACCTTAGAGACTAACCAATTTATTTGAGCATAAGCTTTCGTGAGCTACAGCTCACTTCATCGGATGCATTCAGTGGAAAATACAGTGGGGAGATTTATATACACAGAGAACATGAAACAATGGGTGTTATCATACACACTGTAAGGAGAATGATCACTTAAGATGAGCTAATACCAGCAGGAGAGCGGGGGGGGGGGGGGGCTGAAATTGTGGAAAAGCAGCATCACTTGCTCCATAACCTCAGCCATGCAGAACATAATGCCATCCACAGCCTCAGAAACAACTCTGACATCATAATCAAAAAGGCTGACAAAGGAGGTGCTGTCGTCATCATGAATAGGTCGGAATATGAATAAGAGGCTGCTAGGCAGCTCTCCAACACCACTTTCTACAAGCCATTACCCTCTGATCCCACCGAGGGTTACCAAAAGAAACTACACCATTTGCTCAAGAAACTCCCTGAAAAAGCACAAGAACAAATCCGCACAGACACACCCCTGGAACCCCGACCTGGGGTATTCTATCTGCTACCCAAGATCCATAAACCTGGAAATCCTGGATGCCCCATCATCTCAGGCATTGGCACCCTGACAGCAGGATTGTCTGGCTATGTAGACTCCCTCTTCAGGCCCTACGCTACCAGCACTCCCAGCTATCTTTGAGACACCACTGACTTTCTGAGGAAACTACAATCCATCGGTGATCTTCCTGAAAACACCATCCTGGCCACTGTGGATGTAGAAGCCCTCTACACCAACATTCCACACAAAGATGGATTACAAGCCGTCAGAAACAGTATCCCTGAGAATGTCACGGCAAACCTGGTGGCTGAACTTTGTGACTTTGTCCTCACCCATAACTATTTCACATTTGGGGACAATGTATACCTTCAAATCAGTGGCACTGCTATGGGTACCCGCATGGCCCTGCAGTATGCCAACATTTTTATGGCTGACTTAGAACAACGCTTACTCAGCTCTCGTCCCCTAATGCCCCTACTCTACTTGCGCTATATTGAGGACATCTTCATCATCTGGACCCATGGAAAAGAAGCCCTTGAGGAATTCCACCATGATTTCAACAATTTCCATCCCACCATCAATCTCAGCCTGGACCAATCCACACAAGAGATCCACTTCCTGGACACTACGGTGCTAATAAGCGATGCTCACATAAACACCACCCTATACCAGAAACCTACTGACCGCTATTCCTACCTACATGCCTCCAGCTTTCACCCAGATCACACCACACGATCCATTGTCTACAACCAAGCTCTATGATACAACGCATTTGCTCCAACCCCTCAGACAGAGACAAACACCTACAAGATCTCTATCAAGCCTTCTTACAACTACAATACCCACCTGCTGAAGTGAAGAAACAGATTGACAGAGCCAGAAGAGTACCCAGAAGTCACCTACTCCAGGACAGGCCCAACAAAGAAAATAACAGAATGCCACTAGCCATCACCTTCAGCCCCCAACTAAAACCTCTCCAACGCATCATCAAGGATCTACAACCTATCCTGAAGGACGACTCATCACTCTCACAGATCTTGGGAGACAGGCCAGTCCTTGCTTACAGACAGCCCCCCAACCTGAAGCAAATACTCACCAGCAACCACACACCACACAACAGAACCGCTAACCCAGGAACCTATCCTTGCAACAAAGCCCATTGCCAACTGTGCCCACATATCTATTCAGGGGACACCATCACAGGGCCTAATCACATCAGCCACACTATCAGAGGCTTGTTCACCTGCACATCCACCAATGTGAAATATGCCATCATGTGCCAGCAATGCCCCTCTGCCATGTACATTGGTCAAACTGGACAGTCTCTATGTAAAAGAATAAATGGACACAAATCAGATGTCAAGAATTATAACATTCATAAACCAGTCGGAGAACACTTCAGTCTCTCTGGTCACTCGATTACAGACCTAAAAGTCGCAATATTACAACAAAAAGACTTCAAAAACAGACTCCAAGGAGAGACTGCTGAATTGGAATTAATTTGCAAACTGGATACAATTAACTTAGGCTTGAATAGAGACTGGGAGTGGATGGGTCATTACACAAAGTAAAACTATTTCCCCATGTTTATTCCCCCCTCCCCCCACTGTTCAGACATTCTTGTCAACTGCTGGAAATGGCCCACCTTGATTACAAAAGGTTTTCTTCCTCCCCCTCCCCCACTCTCCTACTGGTAATAGCTCATCTTAAGTGACAGGTTTCAGAGTAACAGCCGTGTTAGTCTGTATTCGCAAAAAGAAAAGGAGTACTTGTGGCACCTTAGAGACTAACCAATTTATTTGAGCATGAGCTTTCGTGAGCTACAGCTCACTTCATCGGATCTTAAGTGATCACTCTCCTTACAATGTGTATGATAACACCCATTGTTTCATGTTCTCTGTGTATATAAATCTCCCCACTGTATTTTCCACTGAATGCATCCGATGAAGTTAGCTGTAGCTCACGAAAGCTTATACTCAAATAAATTTGTTAGTCTCTGAGGTGCCACAAGTACTCCTTTTCTTAAATATGGGAGATCAGAATTGCACAGTATTCTAGATGAGGGGTCTCTTTGTACCATCTTATAGAATGGTAATAACACTTGTTTGTCTCTACTGGAAATACCTTGCCTGCTGTATCCTAGGGTTGCATTTGCCTTTTTCACAGTGATGCAGACAGTGGATAAGATGCACATGCAGACAGTGGATAAGATTTTCAAGCTTAGGTGATTTACAGTTAGGCACCTAAATAATCTCTTACACTTAAAGAAGTGGCCTGATTTTTAGATGGGTTGAATGCCCCCAGCTCTCTGTGAAGGGCACATTTTGGCCAGAGTATTGAAAGCCAAATAAATGTCTCCGCTTTTCACTGGCACTTGAAAATGAAACCCAGAAACCATGGCACCATCTAAATCTTTGGGGTAGACCAAGGAAAGTCAAATATTCAAGGCACCAGTCCCTACATACAACAGCTAGTCAGATCCAGAAGAGCAGTGTTTTTATCGATCAGATAAGTAGAACAGTTGGCACTGGTAATGCAGTAGCAGCAAGAGCCTCTAGTCCAGTGGTCTCCAAAGTGGGGTGTGCACACCCCAGGGGTACGCAACACCATCCCTGGGGGTGCGCGGTAGGAGGAGCACCGCCGAAGGAGTGCTGCCGACACGGCGGCAGCCGTGCTCCTGGACCTTTGATTCTTCGGTGGCATGCCGGCGGCAGGTGTTTTTTTTTAAAATTTCCCTAGAGCTGGCCCTGGGGGTGCGTGATCCAAAAAGTTTGGAGACCATTGCTCTAGTCTATCACTCAAAACCAGCCCAAGATGCTAATGGCCACAAGTTTCCTTTTTGAGGACTGCCTATTGGCCCATATGAAGTGAATTGGAAGTCTCAGTGCGGGCGATAGCAAACAGATGTCCAGATCACAAGCTGGCACTGGCTGTCCTACACCTGCCTTTACAGACACCTATACAGCCTATTATCTGGCTGTTCTACAGTTAGAAATGAGTCTTCAGTCTCCAGGGCTGTACACACCAGCTCTAAATTCACTTAAAACAAAGAACTCAGGGAGAGCTGCTGACTTTTAAAATCAATATTTTATTTTACTTGAATGTGCAAATAAATATAAAAAAACTACATTCAAAGAGCTGGCAAAGCAATTACAAGCCCCAAAGCAAAGATCCTTCAAAAAAATGGAAGAACAAACTTTCTTTAATCAATTTCATGCTAGAAGATAGACAGTGTTCAAATGCTGAAATCTCAAATGTTAGCAGGCCGCTCTCAAACACATTGGCACCACCCACTTGTTTCATTCACATCATTTGCTACTATCACATTTGAGACAATAGTGCTGTAAATGATGAAATTCTCACTTAATCCATTCAGATTATAAATTAAGGTTTACAAAATAAGGATGCGTAAAAATACCTGAAGTACACTTAAAAATGTTGGGGAGACTGACCAGGGTCCATGCGTGTATTAGCCTTACGCACCCTGGGAGACTTGGAATCAATTGCATTTTAAGCCACAAGTTGCAAGCTACTTTCTAGTAAACATTTGTCTGTATCACAAAACCATAACAAAATTTGGCACAGTTGGTCATCTCTGCTTGGGCCAGCAGAGTGTTGAACAGGACTGAGGTGTGTTTGTAGAGCTGTGTAGAGGCAAAAGATATGTTGCACTAGTCAGATCTATCCTAACCTTTTACAGAGCTCCATCCCTTACCTAAAACAAGCCAAGGGCTTTGAAAAAACCTTCATATAATTCCTGCCACTGGCATCAGTTGAGCCCTGGACAATAAGGATTTGGGTTCATGGTACAAAGCGCACTGCTGGCAATGGATGTGCATGTAGCCACAAATGCCAAATGGTCAGCCTTGCTGCCTCCCATTCACAGATTATCTTGCAAAAAAGAAACAACTGGTACAGTTTTAGGTCAAATGTGCACAAATGGCCCATTTCTTCTGCTGTCAAGGGAGACAACTGCGAAACCAAATGCAGTACAGTGGGGTAAACATAGCACGACTCCGATAGGCTGCTACTTGGGTCCAGCAGAAATTATAACCATAAAAACCAAACCACAGAAACAAACACATTTGGGGGTCCAATTCCCCCTCCACCCCCACAAATGTCCAGGAGTCCTCGGAGTCAGGGCTGAAAAGAAGCTAGATTTGCCTCATGACACAATGTGTTTTACACAGGATTATGTGATATTCCCAGGCTCCTGCAATACACAAGTGAAGTCAGGATGGGGTTGCAGGGCTGTCTTGACTCTGAACTTTCTGGTTCTTTTGCTAGATTTAAGTCAGAAGATGAATGTAGAGTTTTGTGTGGTTCAGAGCCCGGTGGGTGGGTGGTTTGTTTTTTTTGGCAGAGTTCAGGAAGAGGTACAGAACGTGTCAATGGAATAGCTTGTCTACACTGCTTATGCCTGGACAGAATCCTCCCATGAATACACATTTCTGTGTGTCACTGCAAAAGAGAGCATCTGTACAGACATCAGCAAAAGAGCAGTATCTAGGAAACCCTCCAAGCCAATACAAACATGCTTTAAGAGCTCCATCTACTGATCCACTTTGTAAGTGTTACTATCCCAGCAGTACTAAGATATGTGTCTGCAACACAGAGTCTCCAGAGGCTGTCCATCAGCATGCAAAACACAAACAAAAACCCAGACCTCCTCATGGATTTTATTCCAGCTTCAAGCAGTTCCTGAAATGAGAAGGCAGGATATTGCAGTGTGACACAATTTTATAAAGATCAACAAGGGATCCAATACAGAATTCTCTGCGGAGGCAGAGAATGTGCCTGGGCTCACTTGCTCAGCAATGCAGCCCATGGAGCCATTTCTGATTAGCGCCTGCTCTGAAACTCTTAGCCAATCTAGCTGTTTTAAAATTCGAGGGTCTCATTTCCCTCCCTTGAGGTCTCAAGATTTGGCATTTCCCCACCACAGCAGCAGTAACGCACGTGGCATTCATAGCTTCATTAGTCTGAACAGATAACGCAACTGAGTCCCTGCACCCATGGCAAAGCCACTGCTCTGGGCCCACTGGCCCTGAGGGGTTATATTAAGAAGTTCTGCAGACTGAGGCATGGCATGAAATGCAGAGGGACATGAAACATTAAACACTTCAAAATGATGAGGCAGCTGCCAGGGTCAGCTCTAGCACCCATCGTGCTCTATACTGACTAGAGCATGCAGCCCCCTCAGCCACCCCTGCAAGCAGCCAGGCCAGCTTGCCCTGTTCCTCCAACGCAGCAGCCTTTGGCAGCTCTTCTGGAGCTGAGCACTTGGCACCACCCAAGTAGACAGCCCACCTTGCTCAGCCTTTCCCACTCCGGCTGACTTGTGGTAGGCCTGATGCTAGAAAGCTACTATACAGAGTGGCAATGCTAAGAGCCCTCTTCCAGGAATGGCTTTAGCGCTCTTCACAATGACATGGCCTGGAGGATTACACTGCAAGGAGACAATTCTATGCCATATGGAAAATACATCATAACTCAAAGTAAAATGCTGTTTGGATAAATATCATTAATACATACATTGCATTCCCACCACTATTCTCAGAGTAAAAGTGTTTTGCCGGCAAAGCTCCTGCTTGGCATGGTCACGTGGATGAGTCTCTGCTCATGGTGAGGCCGGACGGCGACTGTACTGGACTCTGTATCTATTCACGGGGACCCCATGGACATTCACTGTCTCACAAGTTGTTTTGCATGGGACCATGTCCTCGTCCTCATCGCCCATTAGCCAGTCTTGAACCAGTTCTGCTGCCTCCACAGTAACATTCTCTTCTAGCCACCTGCTGTGCCACTCATCAAACTGTTGGTGGTGCTTGAGCAGAACCATGGGCTGCACCTGAGATAAGGACAGTAAAGGTCACTGAAAGGCTCATAGGGGAGAAGGTTAAATCTTCAGCTCTCTGGACACTTGAGACATTCATGCTTTAAAACAACCAGAGGAGCACATATCCCTTGTACCTGCTTCTAGAGGCCTCTGCTTCTTACATAGAACTATCCTCCTGTGCAACTTGCATGGTAAAGCTATGGCTAGTAAACTAAGGTATACAGCATTTACCAGTTCTCTGCTATTTCAGCCAGCGTGGAGATGTAACTCCAGGGAGCAGTCTGTAGGAATTCAGCCATGAGACTCCTGTCACTGCAGGTGTCGCAGCTGAAGTTCCCCATCTCTGCCAGTGCCTGAGTTGTTGAGAAAATAACAGGACATGCACCTGCTTAGCTCGGGAGAGAGTCCCCCGCCTGTACATGTAATCCTCAGAGTTCATGATGAACATCATTTTGTGGGTGTTGAGCCTAAACCTGCAGTCCATGTTGCATGCACTCTCCACCCCGATCAGCCTCTTCCAGGAACTCTTCACTTCACTCCGCAGAGCTCTCACTTGCTTGCATTGCCACTTGCGGAATTTTTTAAGGTTCCTAGGACAAAACCAAGTATTATGAAGTAATTTAAAATCCCTGGCTATTCAGCTTCCACCCTCCTAGTCACCAAAGATCAGAGCGTGAAATTCACATTCCTATGCCTGGCTCTTCCCAGGAACTTTGCTTCCAGACCATCCCCCTTACCCCCAAGGTTGGCATACTTTTGTGATGAAGTGCAGAAGGGACTAGGCCTTAAATTCCCCCCGAAAAGAGGGACTGCTTAGAAGACAGTCCCACTCTCTCCTCCTTACTGTACACTTAATATTGTGTGAAAACCTGACTGCTGCCCTAAAAGCCCTTGTGCAGAGCGCCACACACTGGTTATAAACCTGCAACCCAGTGGGTCTGTATTTCCCTGGAACAGTGTGTACAGTATATTGGTTTTGAGGTGCTAGGGATGGAAAGTGCAAAAGAAATAAAATTTTAAGGGACTCTTTCACACAGGACTAGAACCAAAATAATCTCAACACACAGGGCAGCAGCAGAACCAGCTGTCGTGGGCAAGACACCAGGGAAAGGGGAGAGCTCACCTTTGCAGAAAGACCGGTTTCAGTAAGAAGCCATCGTTCTGGTTGTTTGGGACGCCCTCCACCCCAACGTACTGTTCCATGTAGTTAGCCAAGTGCTATACAAGAAAGACCGTTTCCAAGTCATATCTCCCCAGCCAGAATAAACTCAGTTGCCTTAATAGGGTATTTCCAGGCTGCTTTTAAAGCTGCCTGTACCTAACCCAACCACCCTGAGCCAATCTGCGTTTAAATCCACTTCTGTATCAGCAGCCTCTATATCAAGGACACACAGTCCTCCACATGCTCTACCCCAAGTACACTCATTGTCCTGGGAAAGCCTGTCCCACAATTTGGAGTGAAACGGAAGGGAACATTCCTGGCAGCCTCCTTTGTCAGTGGCACAGAGGGGACTCCATAGTCCTTGCAGCTTAATTACCTGAACCTCCATAGGGTCTTCTGTTTGGGTCTCTTCTGTATCTAGTAGCTCGATGGTCATTATCACCTGCCCTTTCCTCTGAAGAAACATTACCTGTAATGAAGTGAGACACAAAGGATGTCACCTGGAGCCTCCAGAGCTCGGCAGGAGCCCAGATCAGTGTGCTGAATTTTCATGGAAATTCCACTGAACACAACAGATTGGAGAAGAGGTGAATATACAACATGGCACCCTGATGCTTGACCACACAGAAACCTAGGCTCAGTTCTTGCTACCACTTTCTCCGTTCCTCTACACTGTGTCCTTGGGGATTTCAATGCCACCTTTATGCAGATGTTCTTTCCAACTCTCAAGCTCTGCCCTGCCCCACTCACCCTGGGTGTTCCCTCCTTCTGTGAAACCTGCTCCTCTTGCCTGCCCCATCACCCTTGGCACAGTAACTCCTCAAACTCAATACATCAAAACAAAGCTCCATCCTTCCTTCCCGTCGTCCTCCTGACCCTTCGCCCTCCAAGACTGCTAGTTGCACCACTCCCCTCCGCACCACCCTGATGTTATATTGGACTTCTCTCGCATTTGCTCATGCCTGTCCAAACTGTTGCCAAATGCTGCCTGTCCTTCCTCTACAAGACTTTCCTCTTAATTCGATCCTTATTGCTAGAACCACTCTCCAAAGCTTTGGTTATCACCTGCACTGGCTACTATAACCACCATCTCCTCCCTCTGCCTCCCCACCAGTCCCCCTGGAACCAACCTCCTGGGCCTTCTGCAAAGATGCCCTAAGACTCCATCCTTCCACATTCAAATCCTTCCTTGAAACTCACTGTCCATAAAGCCTCTGAACTCTAACCCTAGCACTGAAACTCACCACACACTTTTGGACTTGCCTAGGTCTGAGTGCAGCCAGCATTCATGCTGTGCCTAAAGGGCAGAAGCCCTCTCCTTTCAGCTCTCTTTGCCCACTGCCCTGTCAGGAAAGAGCTTTGTCTCTTTATTTGCCTTCAAAGTGCCACATGCCCCTATGGAACTATCTGAAAAGTAATATATTCACTCAAAGGCTTCCTGCATGTCTGAATAAGAGCAAACTCTGATGGGCGCTTGATCACAGCCTCCTTGGCTAGGAGCTACAAAGATAGGATAACTCCCCAGCTGCCTGATCCAAGAGATAAATTAAACTCCCTTGTCCCTAAGTAACAGGATTCATCTAATCTCTTGGGAGCTAGGCTATCAGGAGAGCATCAGACTGTTGCTGTCTGGACCACCCCAGTCTGGTTCCCCTCTGCTTTGGGTAATTCCCCTGAAGCAAGCTCTCACCTTGAAGCAGTTCTCATCTGCCATGCAGCGCTCAGCCTTCCACTGATAGCTGGTCTCCTTGGCTGCCCGGACACACCTGGAGGACAGGTTGCCTCCAGCAGCACCTCGCTTTCTCTCACTTAAGTAGAGCTCTACAACCTTCAGGCAGATATCATCACTCACAAGATGGTGAAGCTGTTATCAAGAGAAAAAGGGGTCAGCAAGTTTCCACCAAGAGTGTGACATACACTGGTGCAACCCACACTGCTCCCTTACATCTGCCCCCCTCCCATTTTGCAATGAATGTAACAGAGGGAGCAAGAGGCAGTCAAGTCTTAAGCACTTGTTTAAACATCTAATTGCTAAACTGGTAACGGAGAGCTTGATAATGTAGTTAGTGTGAATCGTCTAACACAACTCCTAATCCAAGCTTCCAAATGGCTTTGGTGGGGACAGTCAAGTGTCATCAGCAGAGAAATCAATGAGAGGTGTAGTCGTAAGTTAACTGGCCACAGGGATTTCCGTTCACAAACTGCATTTTCTCCTGATTTTACCAATAGTCGTTTCCTTTCACTATTTCCTCAGCCTTTTTCCCATCACCTACTAACGGTTGTGTAAACACCTCAGGAGAAATCTTGGCTTCTTATGTTTGCAGGATACCTTGTAACCCTAATGCAACCTTTGTAATCAAAGAGGGAATACTGAAACGTACAGAAGCTGCAAGTCCACAGGCCTAGATTTTCAAATGCCAATTCCTTTAAACTGCGATACCCAGGGTTTTTAAGCTATGGAGAGACGGGGAGGGAAACAAAGAGTTGAATGCCTGTCTCACCAGGAGATACATTCCAAGTGTCACTCTAAGGTTAAGCTCCTCTTCACCTTTACTCTGACCTTTGCTAACTCTCTCATACACACTGAGAGACCTGTTTATCAATAGGACAAGGAAGGGCTGTCCACCAACTGCACCATGGAAGCACTAAGAGATGATTTGAGAGACGATTACCTGGCGGACAATATTCTGCACCAGCTTGTCCATGGTGAAGCCAATATAGGCGTGGATAGTGAACATCTCCCTCAAAGTGTCCTCATACTGTGTGGGGTCAATATTCCCATCCAGCAAACTTCTCACCATATCCAAGAATGCTGGGTAGTATTCCTCCAACTCCACCTCACCTGGGCAGGAGAAGAAAGCAGTCACTGCACACAAGAGGCAGAGGGTGGCCCCGAGGCAGGGGACAGAAGAGATAACTGTGCTCTAGATCTAGGACATTTGGCAGCAAGAATATTTTTAGACATAAGCAATACACTTCAAGTGTAGCACCAACCACATCCTTCCAGATGCCACTGACAGCATACGGAAGACCCCATGAGAACAGTGTCACTATCTGAAATTGTCATTGGGGCAGTGCCTGATTCAACTCTCATACATGTGTCTGTATTTTAAATGTGAGCAACAAACTCCAAGACTCTTTGTAACAGTATTTTCTCATGTTCTAGAAATACCCATATAGAAGACATAAGGTATATATCGTACAACAGCCAATGGGTTTGTAGAGGTGTAAATGAACAAAGATGTGTCCCTTGGCTTGTAAGTTATCCCCTAACTATCCTGGTTAATACATGCAGGTAACATTAGTTATGAATCCATAATTCTCAGACACTGGAGAGGTCTCAGTTATCTCTATTCCTCATATTCATGCCAGCTGGTCCCAGTCACTACAAGTGGCCTCTGCTTAAGGCACTCAGAACGCAAACAGCAAAATAATTCCCAGACTGCAGAATGCTCTTACTTGGTTGTTTCAATCTCAGTTCCATGGCTGGATCATTGGACTTTTCTTTCCTTCCCTCACAGAGGAGTTTCTCCCTCTCCTTTTCAGTCCGATACTCTAGAAGCTGCTTCTGAGCTTGACGATAAATCTTTAAGAGCCTTGAGCAGAGAGTCTGGTGAAGGCGGAGGAAGAAATACCAATTATTATTGGCAAAGAACAGACTATACACATCGTCCAGAGGTTTGTGAGACTCAGCCACAGCGGCATCACAGAACCCGGCTTTCTCCTCCAGAGGGCTGCTCAGCGGCCCTGGCACCTGTTTCTTTCGTAGCTCAGGAGCATCCAGGGTCTGTCCCTGGTGGTTTTCTCTGTCCTCATCAGTTGACTCTTCAGAAACACTGTGGTCAGGGAGCGGAGAGAAAAACAGCTCTGGTACGAAGTGATGGACTATTTGCCGAATGGTGGCTTGATCTTCCTTCTGGATAGTGGGCTGTCGTTTCACATAGTAGCTAATGAGTGAAGCTGCATCTTCCAGAATCTGTTTATCCTCATAGATGAAGATGAGGTGAGGCTCGTTCGTGGTGGCACTTCTCCCCTCTGAATGCTGCTCCTGATGCTATAATCGAGGGACAAACAAGTAAGATCCTTCTAATCCATTCCTGCGAGCCATTCCCGCCACAACACACACACAAAATCAGCCAAGTGTTGATGGCTAGGCTGGGGGTCAAGTGAGGAAAAGGGATATTTATGGGATTACATATGCTATTTCTCTTACATTTTTATCTACAAGTTATATATATTTTCGAGCATTCTTCTCACCCACTCTTGTCATCTTAAATTATAAGCTTTTCAGGGTAGGGATGGTATCTTCCTCGATGTTTGTACAGCGCTTCCCACAACAGGGACCCAATTCTGATCTGAACTTCTGGGCATTACCGTAATACAGAACAATATAAACAGACATGATCGATTGTTTGCTAACATATACACCTCATCGTAGACGCTCTCAATCTCATTCAGCAAACTCTTGGAGCGCAGGGCTTTGGTGTCATTTTGTTTGAAGTTGACGGCCTGGTGGTCAAGGGACTTTAAGTACGCCTTCTCATACTGCTCCCGCCAGATCTTGTTGAAGCCCTGCTGGGCTTCCCGCCATTCCTCCTCTTTTGCTTTTAACCTGCATAATGCAGAACAGACCATTTGAAAACCATACCACAGAAATTCACACACAACGTTTTAAAAGCAGCCTGCTGAGGCACAGCAAGACTTTCAGTATTCCCAGGGGAAAAGAAAAAAAAAGACAAGACTTTGGTAAATAGTCGTGGCTGTGAATATACAATATTTAAAAAACCTCTTAAGTGACAGAAACTCAGGCAATCCACAGTAGAGATGCCAACACCTTAACTCTGCCCTCCTTTTTCTGGAACAATTTTCTCGGGTCCTAGGAGATCTCCACCTAACCGTCTCTGTCTTACATACAAGGATTCCACGTGACCAGCCAGAAATGCTGGGAAGTGGAAATGGCTCAGAAATGAGGGGCAGAGCTAAATTTTCCTCAGGCACTAAAGAAGCTGTCACAGAGCAGGGTCCAGGAACAGTGGGTGCTGTGTGAAGATGCCATAGATGGCTGTTGTCCCAAGTTGCTGGCTGCCAGAAGCCAGGATTCAGAACAGGAGATTTGGCAGTTGGGGATAAGGAAGTTAAGAGCCTATGCACCAGGGAGAGAACAATTGGAGGGTGGGACTGATTTTCTCTCTTTTTAAAATACATGTTGAATAGATTAATTTTAATTGTAATTTTAAAGGGAAAAACAACATGAGATGCGCACGCCTAGCAAGCAGAGGCTCTTTGGAGAAAAATGGCAAGAAAAACCTCCTGTTAAAAATACAAGTTGAGATTATATGGCACTAGTTACGTAACAGTCAATGGACCTGTAACAGTGCTGCCCCACATGCAGAGATCACCTCTAACAACAACACACCCTTGGAATCCAACATGATTAATTAATGCATTGGTTCTCAGTGAAGATTAATCCATAAAGAGGTTTTTCTGTTCTAACTGGACAAAAACAATTAGAATTTTCAAAAAAAGGCCTGCCCCCCACCCCCACTATTCTAAAGTCTCATTCAAAATGACGTCCAATTAACCTCATATTTTCAAAAAATAAAATCCTCCCTTCCTCTGAGTTGGACTAAGACATTTTAATGCAGAAAGGAACTTTTCTCAGCAAGCCAGTGATGAGCATAACCATAACAATGGAGCCACTCTCATGGCTCCATTACAGAGCAATACAGTGTGCAAATGTGAAGAATTCACCAGGGTGGGGGTGACACAGTTGATTGCCATGCACTAGAAATGATGTATTACAGAACCTGTATTATAGACTGAATTAAAAAAAAACCTTACATGTTAATACCAAAGGTATCTGAAACCTTTTACCCAATTACTTAGCCTTTCAATTAAACTATACGCATTTTTATATCATGCCTCCTACAAAGAGAGAATCTGAAAAAAGTTTAATTTGAAAATGTATTTTTCAATGTTCACATTAATACAAAAAGCCATCTGAGGAGAAAGCCTAGCTGAAACTAAACAATGGCAAAGCCCCACAGAACTAAAGGAATAGCTTGGTTTACTTATAAAATGAATGAAAAACCAATTTAACAATTTTCATGGCAGGAGAAGCAGCGATCTTGTTACAGTTATCCCCATATTACACAATCATCACAAAGTTTGTGGTGGGCTATTTTCTGCTGAAACATACACACTGTTACTGCAAGAGCAACAGTGCATTGTCATAATTTGTATTGTTAAAGCTGTTCTCAGATGGAGCTAAGAGTCGGCTAATATCTTTGTGACCTATTATACTGAAGTGATTTTTTAAAGATATTCCATTAATTGCTCACCTCTGGCCTGGGCTAGAGTCCAAAGAGATGAAAATAGGTAATTAACTTCTGAAACAACAAGCTTTTAAAGACTACATTGGCTAATTAGATAGAAATGATAAGTGAACCCAAGAAAGAGTTTGAAACCCAAGAAAGTTTACCTTTTTAAAACTACGGGGACCGCAGTAACCGGATTTTTTTTAAGACTCTCAATGATTTCTGGTGCTTTATCACCATAGATACGGTAGATGGCTCTGCGCTGGATAACTTCCGATGTTCCTCCCAAGCAATCATCCAATCGGAATTTCTCCTGATCCTCTTGAGACATCCGAGACAGCTTTTTCTGAACACTCTCCAACACGCGTATTGTGGCCAGATTGGTTTCCAAGACAACATCCAACTGTTAAAGTTCACAAACGAAACAACAGCATAAGAAAGGATTCAGCAGCTGGTCTCTGCTCTCTTCTCCTTTGCTCAGATCTGTACTTCTATTTCAATGTCCACTGGCTGGGGATCAGGGGCTTCAGTGAGGATTCTCCAACAGTACTCTCAATTGTAGAATTGACCCCCAGATTTCCCTACGGGCTATTTTGTGCTGCATTTGCCCTTGGCAAAGCAGGATGCTATGATGCAGTTGACATCATATCTGGTTTAGAGAGAGACTGTGCTTAGAAATAAAATCCTCTACACCAAAAGCAACATTTAAAGATACAGCACATGCAAGAGTACCAACAGGCGCACCTCCAAGCCCGGCATGAAAAGGAGGGTATGTAAAGCTCTTGAAACCTTTTCCTCCCCTGATACACACAGTGGCATTATGGTGTTCGTGCCTCCTCCCCCCAGTCTGGAGAAGTACAGAGCAATCACCACTACTGGGGAGAAGTGGTGAAAGGGTTAACTTTGGAGAAAAGCAGCCTTGGGAAAGCAAACCCACACTAAAGCTAAAGTAAAAAGAAGGGGAGGGGCTGACACAGCAAGAAGAGCCTAACTCTAATAAATTGAGCCCTGCTCGGATACAAAATTTATATCTGCGTCTGATCCGTGATCTACAAAATTGATCTGTGGATATCCACTTCTGCAGATATCAAGTGGATATCAACAGATTTACAAGCCTTTAGATATAAAATTTGGATCTGTATCTATCCATGATCCACAAAAATAGTCCATGGATATCCATGGATTTTCAGGGCTTTACTAATAAAGCATTCAGCATCTGGCTATTGACTATAAATAAGGCTCAGATTTTGTCACAGATATTTTTAGTAAAAATCATGGACAGATCACGAGCAATAAACAAAAATTCATGGAAGCCCATGACTTGTCCGTGATTTTACTAAAAATATCTGTGAAAATGGGAAGGGAGGGGGTCCAGCACCCACAGTGGCTGGGGGCTCTGGGATACCCCCACTGCCCTTCATGGCTGGGCTGCAGCGGGGAAGCCCCTTCGCCGCCTGCCACAGGTAGGCCACTACAGGGGGTCCCCTCGCCGCTTGGGGAGCTGGGAAATCTGGGGGCCCCTGCTGCCCTCCAGCTAGGAGCTGCTGGGGGCCCGTTGCCAGCAGTGGCTGAGAACTGTGGGGCTGCCTACTGACAGCTCCAGCCCCAGGGAAGAAAATGTCACAGAGGTCTCTGGAAGTCACGGTTTCTGTGACTTCCATGACATAATCGTAGCCTTAACTCTAAATAATTTCAAGGCTCTTGATCACATGAACAGGAGACCAAATTGCAAAGTTCTAAGTTGAACAGCAGAACTACCTCAAACCGTTCGTCCTCACAGCGATGCAGCTGTTCCTCATAGGGCGTCTTCTTTGAGCTGACAAATGTAGAGTCTTCAGACCAGGATGGAAATGAGACCCAAGTGTCATTTAATACCTACAACAGAGTCAAACACAGCAGTCTACAGTGTCCTATGAAAAAGGACCTGTTCCTGAGGACCTGATAGGACCTCTACAGGGGAAAATATAAAGTAGTATATTAACATTGTTTCTATCAGCAGGCAGCCAGCTAGGTATTTTTGCCAATGATCTGTGCCAGAATTTTAAAACGTCAGCGTTGACCATTTCTCAGACATTGTGCATGTGAATAGTTGCACCCAGACATTGTTCAAAAGGTGTCTAAGGTGTCCTTTGCTGCTGTTTCATAAGGAGGAAGAGATGTTTGTCTATAATAGTCAGCTACTGGTGATAATGGAGACAAACATGCCAGTGCCAAGGAGGGTTGCTCTATTAAACCCAACTCCCACTTTCTGCCAGGACGCTCTGACTCAGAATACTCCTTTATAACAAAGGGCAGCAAGTGCTTCACAAACCTACAGGTTTCACTTTCCCTATCACTAGGGCCCTACCACATTCATGGTCCATTTTGGTCAATTTCATGGTCACAGGATTTTAAAAGTTGTAAATTTCATGATTTCAGCTATTTAAATCTGAAATTTCACAGTATTGTAATTGTAGGGGTCCTGACCCAAAAAGGAGTGTGTAGGGGGGTAGGGAGGGTTGTGGTACTGCTACCCTTACTTCTGGCAGCGGTGCTGCCTTCAGAGCCAGGCAGCTGGAGAGCGGCAGCTGCCGGCTGGGAGCCCAGCTCTGAAGGCAGAGCCATCGCCAGCAGCAGCGCCGAAGTAAGGGTGGCCTGGTCTGGTGTTGCTACCCTTACTTCTGCGCTGCTGCCTGCAGAGCTGGGCCCACCGTCAGCAGCTGCCCAGTTCTGACGGCAGCAGTGCAGAAACGAAGGTGGCTCGGTGGGGTATTGCCGCTTTATTTCTGCGCTGCTGCTGGCGGGGTGCTGCCTTCAAACCTGGGCACCTGGCCAGCACCCGCCGCTCTCTGGCCACCCAGCTCTGAAGGCAGCGTAGAAGTAAGGATAGCAATACCATGACCCCCACCTGAAATAACCTTGTGACCCCCATGCAACTCCCTTTTGGGTCAGGACCCCCAATTTGAGAAACACTGGTCTACCCCATGAAATCCGTATAGTATCAGGTAAAAGCACACAATACCAGAGTTCACGGTCTGTGACGCGTTTTTAATGGCCATGAATTTGGTAGGGCCCCACCGATCACTGAACACAGCCAACTTTGAATGACCCCATACTAGAATTGCAACCTGCTTACAAAGGATTTTTTTTTAGGCTTTGACTCAAAATTTGCTTTTTGATGACTCACTGGCCTACTATGCTACAAAGTCTGTGTACATGCCTGATGCTGAAAAACTCATTTTATACTGTGAAATAAAACTTCTCCCCCATTCCTGCTGCCCCTTCTACCTATCACCAAGGACAAGGTATGGGTCCACGCACAAAGTTGTACCAGTTTAATGAAAGGTGTGATTTTATACTGATTCAGTTAAAAAAGAGCAACTTTATGTGTGGCATTCTTATCTCCATATAAACCTGATTTATATCAGTTTAGTTCAGATTAGCAAATTTACAGGTGCAACCTAAACGGACAGAAGCAGTCTTTAACCAGTATAAGAGCCTACATACAAAAGCTGCACCAGTTTAAACAAAGTGATTTAAGTTAAATTGGTGCAGTGTTCATGTTTCAGAGAAACCCTAAATCATCATAAGAAATCAGTATGTGGAGGGTCCTGACTAGCCTGCTTTGGAAAAGGCTATCATTGCAGACTGGGGATTCAATGGTATTAAGCTTGGAGTACCTCCTTGCAAATGGCTGTTCTTCCGCTGCATTTTGGCTGCTGATAGGTTTTTGGAAGAGCCCGGTAACTCGACCCTATGCGTTTGCAGGAAGCATAATCAATTTCCCGACTCATTCCATCCCCAGATCGGTCACTCAGCGGAGAAGCAAATGAAAGCTCTTTCACTCCAAGGAAGGATTTGAACTGTGCAAAGAGTTCTGGGAATTTCCTTAAAAAATGAACAAACATACGTAAGTAATTATATTTCACATCATCACATTCTGTCTGTTTTGTCCATTAAGTATTAATTACTTTGGTTCTTCACTATCTCTTATATTTCATGCAGACCATGGTCAAAACTAAACTGAAAACTAGGACTTTCCTGACATAGCCCTAAGAACTCCCTCCACCATAATGTTATATGCTTCAATCAATCATTCTGCTTAAGGCTCTTTTCAACCATCCTCTTGGTGGAGGGCTAGCGAGAACTCCCTTCAGAGTCCCATCAATACCACTCCTTAACCTGCTGAAGGAGTCTTTGTTCGTTGCCATGAGAGCCCTCCAAGAGAAGTGAGAGTGTAACAGCTCAATTGGCCTCCATCAGATACTACTTCCGCTATTTGGCTGTTTTACAGAATTGTTCTAAGACTTTACGGACTAAAAGTTGTGTCAGATTTTATTTCTCCTCTATCTGAATGATTGCTAAAATTTTGGCATTGCTAACCCAGAAGAAACCTTTGACTTCATAAGGTTTTAATGTTGAAGCATGAGAGAAAAAGTGATATAGCAAATGTTTAAAAACTACACCCTACATGTCACTGGAAAGACAAGTTCACTTACCCTAAAAATGGGGTGACTAGCTGGAGAAGCTCTGAGCCTGACACTAGCTCCTGATTGAAGAGTGCGATACAGCGGAGGAAGTTCTCATACACTTCCTGACTCTTCAGTACCCTGCGCACCTGGCAGAGGGAGGGCAAATAAAAACTGTCATATCATTTGTATACTAGCTTCATTTTTATGTTGATATCTTAAAGGGTCTAAGCCTTTTTGCACAGAGCCAATAAATGCATACACTCATCGGAGCCTCAGAAACAGCATGCATACAGAAATGCCCTGTTACAAACAGTAATTTAGTAACAGGATTTACGCTACGAGGTCCACAATTGCTGAGAAGCAGAGAAATCAAATGCTTGAAAGAAAAACACACACAAGAAGATACTAGTATGCGTTTCCCTCAGGGTCCTCCAAAACTCCTCCATTTGTTAGGAAACTGTTAATTAACGGACTCTACTATACCCTAGAGGGAGTCATAGAATACCAGTCAATTGCTACCTAGCCTATTGAAAGCAAGACCATGCAACAGGATGGGGCCAGATCACTGACCTTATCGAAGAAAGAAAACTCCTGCAACGTTCCATATTTTCCCACTGTCGCAACTGACAGATCTTTGGTACCTCGCAGTTTCATTTTCTTCTGTTGAAAAGGTTCGATACTTTTACTTCAATGGTTTTGATTCAAATACCAGCAATTTACATTTTACTACCCCTTGCTCTGAGCCTTTATTCCCCAAAATGACAAACTAGCTTTGCCACATCAAACCTTCCATGGAGGTCTGTATCAATGACCCCCAGCAAAAACAAAACAGGTTCGCATGACAGGTAAATGATAGGGTATAATCCTGCAGGAAACAGCAATTTATTCAAGGGGAGAGGCCCAATTCTGCCCTTCTATCAAGTCCTCATTTTCCTGATACTTAGCACTTATATATAACTTTATGTTGTATCAAGGGACAATGCACTTGTCCAAACAGTTTTCAACTTCCCTTTGTTAAGTGTCTTCAACACCATTTCCCTTCCTCCCCCGCTCCCCATTTTCTATTTAAAAAATAAGAGTTATTTTATTTTCCCTTCGTGTTTGGCACTAGTCCTTTAAGAGGAAAGAGGACAGTGCACCTGTGACTTGTCAACTGACTCTTAATGGGATTTTACGAGAGAGCACATGCGCCGTATCAATGGGGGGGGAATGCCTGAGGACAGACAGAGAGAAGGCAGTTGAGAGCTGCCTGGGAGTCAGGAGACTGAAGGTGGTGTCTGGGCAAAGTTGCATAAAGAAAGAATTTCTCTACAGACTCTCCATAGCAAGAGGGTGAAACTGTCAGGAAACTAGTGGAGAAACGAGCCTGATGATGTTCCTGCACCAGAGAGTGATGGGCACAGAAGGGTGGAGAGAGCTGAAGGTTGAGTGCAGCGGAGGGAGATGCCTGCTGGCTCTCTGGGGTCGGGAGTTAAAGCCAGAGAAGGCTGAGGCATGGTGATGTGCTGGAACTGTACTGGTGAGGTGAGTGTGGTGAGAGATTCTAAGGATAAGAACATAAGAACGGCCATACTGGGTCAGACCAATGGTCCATCTAGCCCAGTATCCTGTCTTCCAACAGTGGCCAATGCTAGATGCTTCAGAGGGAGCGAACAGGGCAATTACTGAATGATCCATCCCCTTATGTTCAGTCGCAGCATCTGGCAGTCAGAGGTTTGGGGGCACCCAAAGCATGGGGTTGTATCCCTAATCATCTTGGCTAATAGCCATTGATGGACCTATCCTCCATGAACTGATCTAATTCTTTTTTGAATCAAGTTATACTTCTGGCTTTCACATCCCCTGGCAATGAGTTCCACAGGGCAATGAGCTTGACTGTGCGTTGTGTGAAGTACTTCCTTTTCTTTTAAACTTGCTACCTATTAATTTCATTGTGTGACCCCCTAGTTTTTGTATTGCATGAAGGGGTAAATAACACTTCCCTATTCATTTTCTTCACACCAGTCATGATTTTATAGACCTCTATCCCATCCCCCACTAAGTTGTCTCTCTTCTAAATTGAACAGTCACAGACTTTTTAATCTAGCCTTGTATGGAAGTTGTTCCACACCCCTTACCATTTTTGCTGCCCCTCTCTGTACCTTTTCCAATTTCAGTACATCTTTTTTGAGATGGGGCAACCAGAACTGCATATAGTGTTCAAAATGTGGGCATACCATAGATTTATATAGTGGCATTATGGCATTTCCTATCTTACTATCTATCCCCTTCCTAATGGTTCCTAGCATTATATTAGCTTTTAACCGCCACTGTACACCGCGTGATGTTTTCAGAGAACTATCCACAAATGACTCCCAAGATCTCATTCTTGAGTGGTAAAGGTAATCTAGAACCCATCATTTTGTATGTATAGTTAAGATTATTTTTCCCTAGGTGCGCTACTTTGTGCTTATCAGCACTAAATTTCATCAGCCATTTTGTTGTCCAGTTACTCAGTTTTATATGATCCCCCTCTAACTCTCTGCAGTCAGCTTTGGACTTAACTATCTTGAGTAATTTTGTACCATCTGCAAACTTTGTCAACTCACTGTTCACCTCTTTTTCCAGATCATTTAGTAATGTGTTGAACAACACTGGTCACAGTAAAGATCCTTTGGGAACCCCGCTATCTAACGCTCTCCATTATGAAAACTCACCATTTATTCTGATCCTTTGTTTCTTATCTTTTAACCAATTATTGATCCATGAGAGGACCTTCCCTCTTATCCCATGACAATTTACTCTGCTTTAAAGCCTTTGGCGAGGGACCTGGTCAAAGGCTTTCTAAAAGTCTAAGTACATTATATCAACTGAATTACCCTCGTCCACATGCTTGTTGACCCCCTCAAAGAATTCTAATAGATTGGTGAGGCATGATTTCCCTTTACAAAACCCATGTTGACTCTTCCTCACCATATTGTCTTTACCTGTGTGTGAGAATTCTGTTCTTTACTATCATTTCACCCAATCTGCTGGTAACTGAAGTTAGGCTTACGAGGCTTTAATTACCTGGATTGTATCTGGAATTTTTTTTAAAAAAATCAGTGTAACATGAGCTAGCCTCCAGTCATCTGGTCCAGAGGCTGATTTAAGCAATAGAGTACATACCACAGTTAGTAGTTCTGCAATTTCATATTTGAGTTCCTTCAGAACTCTTCAGTGAATACCATCTGGTCCTGGTGACTTATTACTGTTTAATCTAGCAATTTGTTCCACAACCTCCTCTACTGACACCTCAGTCTGGGACAGTTCCTCAAGCTTTGTCACCTAAAAAGAAAGGCTTAAGTGTGGGAATCTCCCTCACATCCTCTGCAGTGAACACTGGTACAAATAATTCATTTAGTGTCTCCGCAATGGCCTTGTCTTCCTTGAGTGCTCCTTTAGCACCTTAATTGTCCAGTGGCTCCACTGATTGGCAGGCTTCCTGTTTCTGATTTACTTTAAAAAAAAACTGCTGTCAGTTTTTGTATCTTTTGCTAGTTGCTCTTCAAATTCTTTTTTGGTCTGCCTAATTATACTTTTACCCTTGACTTTACAGAGTTTAACACCCTTCCATTTTCCTAACTAGGTTTTGACTCCCAGTTTTTAAAGAATGCCTTTTTGCCTCTATCCGCTTCTTTTACTCAGTTGTTTACCACCCATGGTGGCAGTTTTTGATCCCTTTTTTTTTTTTTTTTTAAATGGGCTATGCATTAGGTTTGAGTCTTTATTATGCTGGTTTAAAATAACTTCCATGCAGTTTGCAGGCATTTCACTCTTCTGGCTGTTTCTTTTAATTTCCATTTAACTAGCTTCCTCATGTTTATGTAGTTCCCTTATTTGAAGTTAAATGCTGCCATGGTGAGTTTCTTTGGCATTTTATCCCCCTACAAGGATGTAAAATTTCATTACATTGTGGTCACTATTACTGAGTGGCTCAGATATATTCACCTCTTGAACCAGATCCTGCATTCCATATAGGATTAACTGAAAAATTGCCTCACCTCTTGCGGGTTCCAGGACTGGCTGCTCCAGGAAGCAGTCATTTAATGTGTCTCAAAATTTTATTTCTGTATCCCCTTCCAAGGTGACAGATACCCAGTCAATATGAGGACAGTTAAAATAGTCCATTATTATTGTATCTTCTGCCTTTGTAAGCCTCTCTAATCCCTCTGGGCACTTCATAGTCACCATCACCATCCTGGTCAGGTGGCTGGTAATATATTCCTACTCTTATAATGCAAGCATGAAATTTCTATCCAGAGAGATTCTTTTGGTCTACTTAATGTACTGTCCGGACTATGGCTGTCGGACTTTTGTTATGATTTATGTATACAGGACTTTTGTAATTAACCCTGAAAGGGCTAAATATACTTAAGGACTATTTCTGGGGACTCTGACAGGAAAACTGAGGCATCCATGCATATCATACCATGGCCTGGCACTGGAGAGCACCCAGGTGAGGCTGCCCTATGACATGCACTTAGTAGAATTTGAAAGTTGAGAGCAATTATCTCATACAACACAGGTTACAGCAATGCCTAAGTATGAAAATAGTACACATTTCTGTTTGCAGCAAGATACCTTTGCTGGGCTGGGAACAGGACGCAGCAGTAGTGGTCTGGATCGCTTTTTACTATGTTCCAGATTTTTTTCATGATCTGTTTTCTGGACCCTGTTTATTTCACATGGCCCATTTCCTGTGAACTAAATTAAAGACAATGCTTTCAGTTTGCCCTTATTAGTTCCACAGAAAGAGAACCCCATTTACAAGAACAGAATAGAGGACATGAGATTTAGTTAACTATAAAAAAGAAATAGTGAGAGCATAATTCAAACACTGATAGTCAGTTTCTCTATAACAATATTTTTCAGTGATGTAGCACCACTACACATCACATACAAGTGCACCCCATTGGAATAGCAAGAATTAACCCTTTTTAAAAAAAAAATTAATACTAAATGTTAGTTCTTTAGTAAGACATTAAACTATATTCAGTTGTCTCAGCTATACATACAGCTACAAGGCTAGTTTGAAAATCTTGAGAAGGACCCAGTGGTAGCATCTTAACAGCACCCTACAGTGAAACAGTCATCAGAAGGATCAAGATTTGTGCTAGAGCTGTTCCGAGGGCCAAATCTTTCGCCACATCTCTGGAATTTCAAAGGTTTTTTTTATCCCTAAAGTTTTTTCATTCAGTATTAAGGATTTAGTAGAGTAGAAATTCCAAGAGCAGGAAACGAGGACAACATTCATTTGACTTTCTCAGCCATAGGGGAGATGCTGCAAGAGCAGTCAGATGACACAGAAAGTCACAGGGAAAAGTTGCAGCCCACCAAATAATGGTTTTAACCACATGGATCTCTGTGGACCACCAAAATAATCCCCGCCAGTTTAGACATGGCTTATTTGGCATCCAAAGGTAGCTTGTTTTCACCCAGTACTCTATCACAAGGTACCCCTCAGAGGGGCTCTACTCTCCCCAAGGCAGAAGGCTCAGAGCATACTTTTTTTTTTGGGGGGGGGGGGGGGGGGGGAGATCTTTTAGCTATTGCCAATAGTGCCACAGAGCAGCAACTTCTAAGAATTTACACATTGCTGCTTACTATCTGTTCCATCTCAGGAGACTGGTTATCTCTACTGTGCTTTGTTCAACTGCTCTGAGAGAAAGGTACACAGACGCTCCACCCAAACAACGCTTCTCTCAGTCTTTTCACCCTGATGCATTCTCTCCCAGCCCAGCTCTCAGTCCTGCAGGAGCAAATGTCTGAATAAATACCCTAAAGAATAAAGTTATTATGCAGATTATCCAAGTAGAACATAAACACAGAGCAGACTGTCACAGTGTTCTATCTATTTTGCCTTATACTACCAAAACACATACCAAAGATCTTTTAGCCTCAGGGAGAAACTGTCCAAACTCAGAGAGTAGATCCTCCTGTCCCCTGAAGAGATTTGCTACTTCAGTAAACACTTCTTCCTCTGACATGCCTCGAAAGGGTCGGCCTTTAGTGTTCAGCTGTTCTTTCTGCCAATTTACAGAGAAACATTAAACAAACTGTTACAGTAGTGTACTTCAGTTAGCAAGGAAATTGGAACAGACAACCCACTGTATTCAAGAGTCAAATACAGGAAAAAGCTTTAGATAATTATCAGCTGGCCTAGCGTTCTTGTAGCAGCACAATGTGCTACCACTTGTAGGGTATCCAAGTTTGGCATCCTAGACCACAGGGCTCAGCAGTCAATTATCAAACTGTTGTCCTTCCATGGGCAGGCAGATCTAATCACTGCACCCAGTTAGCAGATATAAAGCATTTAAAAATAGAACATTAGTAATGGTAAAAGAAAATCACCTAACTTAAAACAAAAAATGATTTCCATACAGCTTCAATCAGTCAGTCAGTCAGTCATCTCTCAACTCTGCCGTTTTTCAAACCAAAGCTGGTAGCACGACCACATTACTGAGATGACAAGCATTTGACAGACCCTAAGCATTCCCGCAAGAACACAGGTCTAGCTATGCTGGGGCAAAGCCTATGCTTATGAGTTTCTCAGTGCCACATTTGTCTGAGAGAAGCTGAAGTTGGGGAAGCTTTATAAATCACAATAAAACAGTACTGTACAAACAAATTTCATTTAACATTGCAGGTTCAAACAGCCACAATACTGACCCATAATATCTTATTTGCCAGAACTCTACCTGGTAAGTGTGAAGAATTTCTAAGAATGATCTGTAGATTTCAGGATGGTCAAGAAAACGGGTTTTGATCTTATTCACGTAACTTATTGCATTATTGAACTCTACAGAATCAGATTCCAAGGAGATTTGAGATTTATCTTCTTTGTATGGAAGTTGCTGCCGGAACTCCTCAGAGCAGTCACTGTGGTTGTGAGAATTCTCCTGACAATAATGTAACAATAACCCACCACCTGGGTGAGCACTTGGAACAGGCTCTGATGACACCTAGTGATAGAAGTAATGCAAGCTGATGACTCAAATAAAAATAGATATACAACATGTTCATTAAAATTATCATGCATATTTACAAACTGTTCAGTTAGGGAAAGATTAATTGCACAGTAAAAGATTTAAGTGACCCATGGATTTCTTGACCTCTGTTACTAAGACCATCAATTAAAAAAACATTAGTCACAGTGCTAAACTCTCACTCCTCTTTCCATTTCAGTCCAACATTGCTTGTAAAGAACTCTTCCCATCATACCTATTTGAGAACAGAGCTTCAGACAGAGGTTTACAGTACTTGAAAGTTTGGAACGTAATTATTCAAAGGATTTTCACATCTGATACACCCCACTGTATGAACATTACTGAGACTTCATTTTTGAAGCTTCAGCTTTGATCATTTATAACAAAGGCCAACATTAACCAGCTAAACTTCATGATTCTTGTTTTATTTACAGACACTTATGTTGGAAGGGAAAATAGGTTTGGATTGCACTCTGCTAGCCTTTATCAGGGTGACTAGTAGATATTCCCAACACTTACTTAATTCTCCAGATTATAGCTCCACACTTTTGGACACTTACAGAGTAAAAAAAAATTGTTGTATATACTTGACTGTGTTTACAAAGACTCATACACTGTTATACCAAAACTGAACTACATTTTGGCTATTGACTTATTTGGTGTATGAAGTACCAGTATGTTGAACACACATTCTTTACAGAAAAATAATTACAGTGACATAATAAAAAAGAAGTGTTTAAATATGGTATGTAGCAAGAAATATAGCTACATTTCCTTATTGTAACAGCCCCTATAAAATAACTCAAAATGAGCCTCAATACCGAGAACATCTCCTTCACACCCAAGAGCTGTCCTGTCACACCAGTCAAAGGCTTTCTAAATCCCTCCTTTCACTAATAGATAAAGGTAAGTTCTGACAGCTCCTAGTAGTGCAGCTATACCATGACGTTGCACAGCAGTCAGTCTGATGTACGTTACTGTGTGTCCAAATTTTCAGGAAATGTTTTAAAAGAGGCCAATGACCAACCAATGACAGTTGAACTTCTTGCTTGCAGTTTACAGATGTCAATCAGTGGACAGTAATTTAACAGCTCCAAGCAGTCAAGCTCATTGGAATCTGTATTCATAGAATCTGGTCAACTGTAGTCCCATGCAGACTCTATGCCACATCTTGCTTACGATACTGCCTCAAAGCCACTTTTCTAATCATTAAGCAATTGAGCATTACAAGCAACTTGTTTCAGTCCAATTCTGCCTTTGATTTAATAGCTTCTAGGAGCACATGATTCCTTGGTCCCAAGCTGACCAAAACCACATTAACAAACTATGGAAGAAGTGTCCTTTTGTAGCTGATTCCAACAGAAACTCAAAATATGTTAAATACAGGAACCATCTCTGATAAGGGGATTCACAAAAAGGGCCTTGCAGATAACCTCTGAAAGTATTTTTTTCGAGTTGCAAGTCTCAGTTGTCAGCAAACCCTTGTATTTCTACACCACATGGTAATTTTGTTTCAGGATCCAGGGAGCAAGACAAGTTTCCTGTACACCTCTGAACATCTGAAAGCATTTTCAGCACAATAAAGCCAAATTTCATCATTAGATTCTCACACACTGTTCTTTGTGTTCTTTTATCAAAGGGTTAGTGCCTTTTCAGGTCTAGTTTTCATGAACAATTCTTCCACCAGAGCTAGTCTCATAATCAAAAAGAAAAGGAGGACTTGTGGCACCTTAGAGACTAACAAATTTATCTGAGCATAAGCTTTCGTGACCTACAGCTCACTTCATCGGATGCAGTGAGCTGTAGCTCACGAAAGCTTACGTTCAAACAGATTTGTTAGTCTCTAAGGTGCCACAAGTCCTCCTTTTCTTTTTGCAGATACAGACTAACATGGCTGCTACTCTGAAACCTCTCATAATCAAGGGATTTTCAAATGCTATACTGGACCCAATGGCAATGATCTTGACAAAGAGTCACAAAGTACTCAAAATTCAATGACAAAATGTCCATGAAAAAACGGACAAGCCACCACTGCTTCTGCTCTTCTGTTTTCATTCTTCCCTCAACAATAACTGACTCATTAATGCTTGTGACTGTCACTCCATTATCCTCTGCACTTTAGAAAGTAGCGATGCCAAGAACATACAAAACACTGTGTACTAACACTTCTTTATTCTACAGGAATTGTAGATTTCAAGAAACGTGTTCAACAGTAGAGCTCTCAGAAATGCCAAGTTTCTGAGTGATAGAGAGATCAAAGAACATGAGAGCTAAAAGACTAGCAGGTAGCAGAGATTAGAGTTAAAACCGGAGGCTTCTGAACAAAATTCAGTTAAGATTTTTAAGTTTCAAATTCTGCAACTGTGAAAATGGATGCAAAGTTTGGTGTGATTCTATCTACGTTCTAATGCTACATCAATCACAGCTGTATCTGAACACTTGGATAATGAGATTGGGACTTTTCGGCTTGGAAAAGAGACGACTAAGGGGGGGGTATATGATTGAGGTCTATAAAATCATGACTGGTGTGAAGAAAGTAAATAAGTGTTATTTACTCCTTCTCATAACACAAGAACTAGGGATCACTAAATGAAATTAAAAGGCAGCAGGTTTAAAACAAACAAAAGGAAGTATTTCTTCACACAACACACAGTCAACCTGTGGAACTCTTTGCCAGAGGACGTTGTGAAGGCCAACACAATAACAGGGTTCAAAAAAAGAATTAGATACATTCATAGAGAATAGGTAGGTCCACCAATGGCTTTCAGCCTCTGTTTGCCAGAATCTGGGAATGGGTGACAGGGGATGGATCACTGGATGATTACCTGTTCTGTTCATTCTCTCTGGGACACCTGACATTGGCCACTGTCGGACGACAAAATACTGAGCTGATAGACCTTTGGTCTGACCCAGTATGGCCATTCTTATGATACAAATGAATAACATGTACAAATTTGTGTTCTGTGCAGGTACCTTAATGGGAATGTGGAAATATGATATTTTCAAACATGTTTTTCAAGTTTAAATTCAAGTCTGATTATAAAGACTCACTGGATATTGTGTGTATACACAGCCAGCCAGCCATGATCTTTAACTTTCAAATTTGATTGAAGTATTTAGCCTGCAGTGGCAACTTGTGTGGGAGCTTCATTTTAGTGCAGACTAAAACTATTAAACGTTTCTTAACGAAATTCTATTCTATTTACATTCTCATACCCATTGCCATGGTATCTGAACACCCTGTAAAACATATTTTCAAACGGCAATAAAGGCAAATCAACTCATCTGTTATGCAGACCCTGTATGTCACTTGTAGCTACATGCAGATACATTATGATTCATTTAAATTAATCCAAGCATTTTAACATACCTGACTAGCCAGTGGCGACTGTATACTTAACTTCCCATTCTTTGGAATCTCTATTCTGTAGCCCAAAGGGAGGAAAGCATTGAATCCTACAATGAGGTCGGGATGTTCATGAAACAGCTGAGAAACCCGCCTGATTACACCAGGAGTATCAATGCTAGAACCAAGAACAGGTTATTAACTCCATGCAAGGCCTTAAGTCACAAAATAAAAGGTAAGATACAGAAAAAGTAAGAACTGCAATAACATTTATTAGCAATCAGGGAATTGGATAGACTTAAGCATCAAGATAACACTGACTCCCCTGAAGACAGAGTTCTTGTGGCTTCCTAGAGAAGACTTAGTCACAGCAATTATACTGCAGCAGGTTGAATTATTCCAACTCTCTGGGCATCCATGTACCACAGGAAGGATACTTCCCCTCCCTGAATTTAAACACTGATCATACAATTTATATATTTTGCAAGGTTAAGGCCAGATGTACAGATGTCAGAAGAAACTCCTTGTCCCATCCCCCCAAGTCTAAAGATTGAACTCTCCAAACGAGGCACACATTAGATCCATTAGCCCCAATACTATAGAACACCAGTGTCTGACCAAGCCACTATTCTGGAAGGTCCATGTCACTTTAAAAGACCAAGAGACTTAGTAGGCCCAAATGAAGTGAAAGATTTCCAGTCATCAATAAGCTCCTCCCAAAGTGATGGTTCTGCTTATGGGGCCAGACAGAGATTCAAGGATGTGGATTAGCTGAAGGGGATGTGCCTTCCCTTCACTCCTAGTGTTTTGTGTGTTACAAGTTCTGGCTTCCTCACCTCTTTTTAGGATTTGGGTTCCCTGGGTGAGCTGAGTTACAAGATTTATTGTCTCCCTGGAATTAGGGCCCTGGGAGATTGTGGGATATTGACTCTATCAGGATGAGTGGTTTTGAGATGGGTGCTCTGGAAGGGGATTTGGGACCCTCTGGGGGAGGGGATAATGGACCCCATATATCTGGAATTTAACTCTTGCATAATCTCATGGAACCCAGGAAGCATATTTCCTGCATGAGCTTGCAAGGTGTGAGAATCAGATTTTGCTGAAGGTGTGCTGAAAATGGGAACAGAGGCAGGGGAATATTGGGGGATATTTTATGTGGGGAGGAGGTTCTTAAAGGTGGGTGCTGGCACTAAGGTCTGTGGTCCTTTAAGAGGCATGCTAGGAGCAGGGGACTATTCTAGAGCAAAATGGGATACCTGAGAGGAAGGGCACTGTAGAAGTGGGTATTGGACAGGTTGGGGGGGCAGGGGGTTGACACCTTACCTCTGGCTCTTGAATTCCTTCATGATCTCTAGAAAACCGTTATAGGTGGCGGGATCACTGCCAAAGCGAATCTTCACCTGGTCCAGGTAGGAGAGTGCATCCTCCACCTGCAGGGGAGTGGGAGTTAGTCAGGGAGGTGGGGTGGAGGGCAGAGCGCAAGGCCATCTAGGGTCTGAGGACCTGTCTGCAGGGGGAAGTGACTAAGGGGCTTGCAGGGAGGGGTTGGGGTTCACTCCGGGAGAGGTCCTGGAGCATGCACTGGGGATCATCCCAGGTGGGAGGGACTGGGGGGGTTAACCTGGGTGAAGTGCAGTGTGCCCGAGGGAGGGGTGATGGGGGGCCCGGAGCAAGCAAGGGGGAATTATCCCGGGTGGGAGGGGCCGGAGGTTATCCTGGATGAAGTGCACGGGGCCCGCGGGGCAGGGCGATGGGGGGGCCCGAGCAGGCAGGAGGGAATTATCCCGGGTGGGAGGGGCCGGGGGGGTTATTCCGGGTGAAGTGCACGGGGCCCGCGGGACGGGGCGATGGGGGGCCCGAGTGGGCAGGGGGGAATTATCCCGGGTGAAGTGCAGAGGGCCCGCGGGGCGCTGGGGGGCCCGAGCGGGCAGGGGGGAATTATCCCAGGTGGGAGGGACCGGGGGGGTTACCCCGGGTGAAGTGCAGGGGGCCCGCGAGGCGATGGGGGCCCGAGCGGGCAGGGGGGAATTATCCTGGATGGGAGGGGCCGGGGGGGTTATCCCGGGTGAAGTGCAGGGGGCCCGTGGGGCGGGGAGATGGGGGGCCCGAGCGGGCAGGGGGGAATTATCCCGGGTGGGAGGGGCCGGGGGGGGTTATCCTGGGTGAAGTGCAGGGGCCCGCGGGGCGATGGGGGCCCGAGCGGGCAGGGGGGAATTATCCCGGGTGGGAGGGGCCGGGGGGGTTATCCCGGGTGAAGTGCAGGGGCCCGCGGGGCGATGGGGGCCCGAGCGGGCAGGGGGGAATTATCCCGGGTGGGAGGGGCTGGGGGGGGTTATCCCAGGTGAAGTGCAGGGGGCCCGCGGGGCGATGGGGGGCCTGAGCGGGCAGGGGGGAATTATCCCGGGTGGGAGGGGCCGGGGGGGTTATCCCAGGTGAAGTGCCCGGGGCCCGCGGGGCAATGGAGGGCCCGAGCGGGCAGGGGGGAATTATCCCGAGTGGGAGGGGCCGGGGGGGTTATCCCGGGTGAAGTGCCCGGGGCCCGCGGGGCGATGGGGGGCCCAAGTGGGCAGGGGAGAATTAGCCCGGGTGGGAGGGGCCGGGGGGGTTTTCCTGGGTGAAGTGCCCGGGGCCCGCGGGGCGATGGGGGCCCGAGCGGGCAGGGGAGAATTCTCCCGGGTGGGAGGGGCCGGGGGGGTTATCCCGGGTGAAGTGCAGGGGGCCCGCGGGGTGATGGGGGGGGGCCCGAGCGGGCAAGGGGGAATTATCCCGGGTGGCAGGGGCCGGGGGGGGTTATCCCGGGTGAAGTGCAGGGGGCCCGCGGGGCGATGGGGGGCCCGAGCGGGCAGGGGAGAATTATCCCAGGTGGGAGGGGCCGGGGGGGTTTTCCCGGGTTAAGTGCAGGGGGCCCGCGGGGCGATGGGGGGCCTGAGCGGGCAGGGGGGAATTATCCCGAGTGGGAGGGGCCGGGGGGCTTATCCCGGGTGAAGTGCCCAGGGCCCGCAGGGTGATGGGGGCCCGAGCGGGCAGGGGGGAATTATCCCAGGTGGGAGGGGCCGGGGGGCTTATCCCGGGTGAAGTGCCCGGGGCCCGCGGGGCGATGGGGGCCCGAGCGGGCAGGGGGGAATTATCCCCGGTGGGAGGGGCCGGGGGGGTTATCCCGGGTGAAGTGCCCGGGTCTCGCGGGGCGATGGGGGCCCGAGCGGGTAGGGGGGAATTATCCCGGGTGGGAGGGGCCGGGGGGGTTAGTGAAGTGCAGGGGGCCCGCGGGGCGATGGGGGGCCCGAGCGGGCAGGGGGGAATTATCCCGGGTGGGAGGGACCGGGGGGGTTATCCCGGGTGAAGTGCAGGGGGCCCGCGGGGCGATGGGGGCCCGAGCGGGCAGGGGGGAATTATCCCGGGTGGGAGGGGCCGGGGGGGTTATCCCGGGTTAAGTGCAGGGGGCCCGCGGGGCGATGCGGGGCCCGAGCGGGCAGGGGGGAATTATCCCGGGTGGGAGGGGCCGGGGGGGTTATCCCGGGTTAAGTGCAGGGGGCCCGCGGGGCGATGGGGGCCCGAGCGGGCAGGGGGGAATTATCCCGGGTGGGAGGGGCCGGGGGGGTTATCCCGGGTGAAGTGCCCGGGGCCCGCGGTGCGATGGGGGCCCGAGCGGGCAGGGGGGAATTATCCCGGGTGGGAGGGGCCGGGGGGGTTATCCCGGGTGAAGTGCCCGGGGCCCGCGGTGCGATGGGGGCCCGAGCGGGCAGGGGGGAATTATCCCGGGTGGGAGGGACCGGGGGGGTTAGTGAAGTGCCCGGGGCCCGCGGGGCGATGGGGGGCCCGAGCGGGCAGGGGGGAATTATCCCGGGTGGGAGGGGCCGGGGGGTTATCCCGGGTGAAGTGCCCGGGGCCCGCGGGGCGATGGGGGGCCCGAGCGGGCAGGGGGGAATTATCCCGGGTGGGAGGGGCCGGGGGGTTATCCCGGGTGAAGTGCCCGGGGCCCGCGGGGCGATGGGGGCCCGAGCGGGCAGGGGGGAATTATCCCGGGTGGGAGGGGCCGGGGGGGTTAGTGAAGTGCAGGGGGCCCGCGGGGCGATGGGGGGCCCGAGCGGGCAGGGGGGAATTATCCCGGGTGGGAGGGGCCGGGGGGTTATCCCGGGTGAAGTGCCCGGGGCCCGCGGGGCGATGGGGGCCCGAGCGGGCAGGGGGGAATTATCCCGGGTGGGAGGGGCCGGGGGGTTATCCCGGGTGAAGTGCCCGGGGCCCGCGGGGCGATGGGGGCCCGAGCGGGCAGGGGGGAATTATCCCGGGTGGGAGGGGCCGGGGGGGTTAGTGAAGTGCAGGGGGCCCGCGGGGCGATGGGGGCCCGAGCGGGCAGGGGGGAATTATCCCGGGTGGCAGGGGCCGGGGGGTTATCCCGGGTGAAGTGCCCGGGGCCCGCGGGGCGATGGGGGCCCGAGCGGGCAGGGGGGAATTATCCCGGGTGGGAGGGGCCGGGGGGTTATCCCGGGTGAAGTGCCCGGGGCCCGCGGGGCGATGGGGGCCCGAGCGGGCAGGGGGGAATTATCCCGGGTGGGAGGGGCCGGGGGGTTATCCCGGGTGAAGTGCAGGGGGCCCGCGGGGCGATGGGGGCCCGAGCGGGCAGGGGGGAATTATCCCGGGTGGGAGGGGCCGGGGGGTTATCCCGGGTGAAGTGCCCGGGGCCCGCGGGGCGATGGGGGCCCGAGCGGGCAGGGGGGAATTATCCCGGGTGGGAGGGGCCGGGGGGGTTATCCCGGGTGAAGTGCCCGGGGCCCGCGGTGCGATGGGGGCCCGAGCGGGCAGGGGGGAATTATCCCGGGTGGCAGGGGCCGGGGGGTTATCCCGGGTGAAGTGTCCGGGGCCCGCAGGGTGATGGGGGCCCGAGCGGGCAGGGGGGAATTATCCCGGGTGGCAGGGGCCGGGGGGTTATCCCGGGTGAAGTGCCCGGGGCCCGCGGGGCGATGGGGGCCCGAGCGGGCAGGGGGGAATTATCCCGGGTGGGAGGGGCCGGGGGGTTATCCCGGGTGAAGTGTCCGGGGCCCGCAGGGTGATGGGGGCCCGAGCGGGCAGGGGGGAATTATCCCGGGTGGGAGGGGCCGGGGGGTTATCCCGGGTGAAGTGCCCGGGGCCCGCGGGGCGATGGGGCCCGAGCGGGCAGGGGGGTCACTGAAGGAAGCCGGGGAGGGCCCCGCACTCACGTGCACCGGCAGTTTCTCCTGCGCTGCGCCCCCGCCGGCCCGGCCCCCGCCCCATCTGGGACCACTGGCCCCCCGGCCGCCGCCGCCGCCGCCTCCCCCCGCCGCCATGATGGGAGTCGGGCACCGGGCAGAAGCACCCGCCCACAACCACGTCGTCAGCGCGTTCCGAGCGCCTTGCGTCACCACGCGCTGCACGGCTCCGCCGGGGCCGGTCGAAAGGGGGCGGAACCTAGGGGCGGGGCCAGGGCTATCGGGGACGGAGCACGGGTGGGTCGGGACGACTCGTTCAGCTGGACCAACTTCCGGCCCCCTGAGGTAGCTTCCGGTGCTGGCATTCAGCCCTGTTGCGTTCGCTCGTCCGCGCCCGCGCTCAGGTCAGCGGTAGCCTCGGCGAGAGAGCTGGGCTGCGCTAGGGTACAGCGAGGCGCCGCACCTGGGGCGGGTGGCGGATATGTGGAGGCGTGACGTGGCATGGGGAGGCGGTGCTCAGTACAGACGCCGGTGGGGCTGGGGCACTGGAGTCGCCATGTCAGTGGTCACTATGGCAACGTTGGCTGTGCAGCACACCGAGGTGCGAGCCTTGGCAGCGCCAGCGGAGACAGAAGTTTTCCCAAGTGTCCAGCAGAGACTGGAAGCATGAGAGGGAAGACCGAGGGGCAGGAATATAGCTGCTGAGTGAGCGGGAGAGAGACGTACAGCAGAAGTGGTTGAAGGGAGTGAAAGTGGACGTGAGTTTGCAAAGTGGAATGATTACGGAAAGCACAGGTCAGGGATGGGCTGCGTTCAAGGCATCATTCCTAAAAGAACAGCAAAAGCGTGTAGGGATAAAGGGTAAGTTACACCTTGCACCAAAATGAGTTACACCTTGCAAGGGACATAAAAGGCAACAGTAAGAGGTTATTTGAATACATTAGGATAAAGATGAAGCCCTTTCACATAAAATATAAAAGATTGTGGAAGATTTTTTCTAAACTAAGGGCAGGGGGGAAGCTGACAGGTATGGGGGGAGTACACTGCGTGGAGATATCCCTTAGGGATGAGTTTATTAAATGGGGAACTATAGATCCTAGTAAAGAAGATAGGAAAGAAATTGGTAAAGTACAGGTAGGAGCTAGTGAAAAACAGTCAGAGTTCTATTGAAATATAACAGATGAAGGCAAGCATCTGAATATTGACAAAATGTACAGGTCCTTATGTACAAATGCTAGAAGTCTAAATATTAAGATGGGTGAACTAGAGTGCCTGGCATTAAATGAGGATATTGATCTAGTAGGCATCATGGAAACTTGCTGGAATTAGGATAATCAGTGGAACGTGGTAATGCCATGGGGAAAAATATATAGGAATGAGAGAGTAGGTTGTCCTGGCGGTACTATATGTGAAAGAAAGCATAGAGTCAAATAAAGTAAAAATCTTAAATGAATCAAATAGTACCTTAGCATCTGAATAGATAGAAATTCCATGCTTGAACTATAAGTGTATAATACCAATCTCTAAACTAGGATGGTGACAGCAATTGTGAACTGCTCAGGCAGATTAGAGAGGCTACAAAGGCAGAAACCACAATAATAATGGGGGATTTCAGCTGTCCTCATATTGTATATGTCACACTAGGAAGGGATGCAGAGATAAAATTTCTAGACTTGTTAAATGACTGCTTTTTGGAGCAGCTTGTCCTGGAACCCACACTGGGAGAAGTAGTTCTTGATTTAGTCCTACATGGAATGCAGGATCTGGTCCAAGAGGTGAATATAGCTGAACCTCTCAGTAATTGCGCCATGATGTAACATCCTTGTGGAAGGAAAAATGCCAAGGAAACCCACCACAGGAGCATTTAACTTCAAATAGAACTACACAAAAATGAGGAGCTTAGTAAATGCAAATTAAAAGGAACAGTCACAAGTGTGACATACCTGCAAAGTGCATGGAAACTGTTTAAAAACAGCAAAATAGAGTCTCAAATGAAATGTATACCCAAAATCAAAAAACAGTAAGAGGATGCTGCCATGGCTAAACAGCAGAATAAAAGAGGTAGTCAGAGGCAAAAAAGGAATTCTTTAAAAATTGGAAGTCAAATTTTAAGTACATCAGAAGCAGAAAGGCTTCCAAACAATCAGTAGAGTTACTGGACAATTAAGGTACTAACAAAGCACTCAAGGAAGACAAGGCCATTGTGGAGAAGCTAAATTAATAATTTCCATCGGTGTTCACTGCAGAAGATGTGAGGGGGATTCCTACACCTAAGCCTTTCTTTTTACATGACATAAGTCAAATATGAAATTGCAGAACTACTACCTGTGGTGTGTAATCAATTGCTTAAATCAGCATCTGTACAAGATGACTGGAGTGTAGCTCCTGTAATGCTGATTTTTAAAAAGGCTCCAGAGGTGATCCTGGCAATTACAGGCTTATAAGCCCAACTTCAGTTACCAGGGAGATTAGTTGAAATGACAGTAAAGAACAGAATTATATCACACATATAAATATATGTTGAGGAAGAGTCAACATGGTGTTCCTAAAGGGAAATCATGCCTCACCCATCTGTTAGAATTCTTTAAGGGTGTCACCAAGCATGTGGTGATCCAGTCAATATAGTGTACATGGACTTTCAAAAAGCTTTTAACAGTTTCCTTCACCAAAGGCTCATAAGCAAAATAAGCAGTCATGGGATAATAAGGAAGATCCTCTCATGGCTCACTAACTGGTTTAAAAACTAGGAAACGGGATAGGAATAAATGGTCAGTTTTCACAACAGAGAGAAGTAAATAGTAGGATCCCACAAGGATCTGTATTGGGACCAGTGCTTTTCAATATATTTATCAATGGTCTTGAAAAAAGGGTGAACAGTGAGGTGGCAAATTTGCAGACAACACAAAACTACTCAAGATAGTTAGGTTCAAAGCTGAGTGTGAAGAGATACAAAGAGATCTCACAAAACTGCATGACAGGATGACAAAATAGCCAGTAAGAAAAGGAGTACTAGTGGCACCTTAGAGACTAACCAATTTATTTGAGCATAAGCTTTCGTGAGCTACAGCTTATGCTCAAATAAATTGGTTAGTCTCTAAGGTGCCACTAGTACTCCTTTTCTTTTTGCAAATACAGACTAACACGGCTGCTACTCTGAAACCTGTCAAAATAGCCAATGAAATTCAGTGTTGATAAGTGCAAAAAAGGGCTGTCAAGCAATCAAAAAAATAATTGCTATTAATTGTGTGATTAAAAATATCAATTGCCTGCTTAAAAAAATAATTGTGTGATTAACAGTGCTGTTAAACAATAACAGAATACAATTTAAATACTTATGGATGTTTTCAGTATTTTCAAATATATTGATTTCAATTTCAACAGAGAATACAAAGTGTAGAGTGCTCACTTTATATTTTATTATAAATATTTGCACTGTAAAAATAAAACAAATATTATTTTTCAATTCAATTAATACAAGTACTGTAGTGCTCTCTCTTTTTCATGAAAGTCGAACTTACAAATGTACAATTATGTATAAAAAATAACTGCATCCAAAAATAAAACAATGTCACATTTTACAGCCTACAAGTCCACTCAGTCCTACTTCTTCGTCAGCCAATCGCTCAAACAAATAAGTTTGTTTACATTTGCAGGAGATAATGTTGCCTGCTTCTTATTTACAATGTCACCTGAAAGTGAGAACAGGCGTTCGCATGGCACTGTTGTAGCTGGCGTTGCAAGATATTTACGTGCCAGATATGCTAAAGATTCATGTGTCCCTTCGTGCTTCAGCCACCATTCCAGAGGACATGCATTCATGCTGATGACGGGGTTTGCTCAGTAACTATCTAAAGCAGTGCAGACTGACGCATATTCATTTTCATCATCTTTGAATCAGATGCCACCAGCAGAAGGCTGATTTTCTTTTTTGGTGGTTCGGGTTCTGTAGTTTCTGCATCGGAGTGTTGCTCTTTCAAGGCTTCTGAAAGCATGCTCTGCACCACATCCCTCTCAGATTTTAGAAGGCACTTCAGATTCTTAAACCTTGGGTTGAGTGCTGTAACTATCTTTAAAAATTTCTCATTGGTACCTTCTTTGCATTTTGTCAAATCTGCAGTGAAAATGTTGTTAAAATGAACATGTGCTGGGTCATCATCCAAGACTGCTATAACATGAAATATATGGCAGAATGCAGGTAAAACGCAGAGCAGGAGACATACTATTCTCCCCCAAGGAGTTCAGTCACAAATTTAATTAACGCATCATTTTTTTAACGTCATCAGAATGGAAGCATGTCTTCCAGAATAGTGGCCATTAAGGGGCACTCGAATGTTTAGCATATCCGGCATATAAATATCTTGTAATGCTGGCTACAAAAGTGCCATGTGAATGCCTCTTCTCACTTTCAGGTGACCTTGAAAATAAGAATGGCAGCATTATCTCCTGTAAATGTAAATAAACATGTCTTAGCGATTGGCTGAACAAGAAGTAGGACTGAGTGGACCTATAGGCTCTAAAGTTTTACATTGTTTTGTTTTTGAGTTCTATTATGTAACAAAAAAATCTACATTTGTAAGTTGCACTTTCACGATAAAGAGATTGCACTAGAGTACTTGTATGAGGTGAATTGAAAAATACTATTTTTTTAATCATTTTTACAATGAAAATATTTGTAATAAAATAATATAAAATGAGTTCTGTACACTTTAGTCTATCTTGTAACTGAAATCAAGATATTTGAAAATGTAGAAAAACATCCAAAATATTTAATAAATTTCAGTTGGTATCTATTGTATAACAGTGCGATTAAAACGGCGATTAGTCACGATTAATTATTTTGAGTTAAGCATGTGAGTTAACTGTGATTAATCGACAGCCCTAGTGCAAAGTAATGCACATTGGAAAAAATAATTTCAAATGTGTACAAAGTGATGGACTCTAAATTAGCTGTTACCACTCAAGAAAGAGATCTTGGCATCATCCTGTCCCTCAATGTGGAGAGAGATATGCACAGCTTTCCCCGCCCCCTGCACAGCCCCCCCAGATATGAATTGCACAAACTGGGTTTTGAAATAAACAAGAAACAAGTTTATTAATTACCAAAGTAAATTGTAAGTGATTATAAGGGATAGCAAACAGAACAAAGCAGATTACTAAGCAAGTAAAACAAAACATGCAAACTAAGCTTAATACACTCAAGAAACAGGTTACAAAATGTAATTTCTCACCCTAAATGTTGTTTTAGGCCAGCTGCAAAGTTTCTATAGCTTAGATTTCCAGTTATTTCTCTTTACAGACTGTATCCCTGTCTCAGCCTGGACTCAGCCCTTGCCTTTCCCTTCAGGTGTTTTTAGCAATCTTCCTTCTTGGACCAGGAGGCAATGGAGATGAGTGCTGATTGATTTATGCCCCAGCCTTAAATAGAATTTACATAAGGTGGGAATCTGTTGTTTCCAGTGGAAAAATATCAACAGTGTCCAAGGTGGTACTCTATACCAGGTGACATTGTCAGATGATCCTGCTGTGTCAAAGCAACATCCCAGGAAGCTGCTCAGGAAGGTGGGAGATTACTATCTCCAAAGTTCCAAATGGCTCATTCAGGCTGATTGCCTACTCTCTGGTGAGCATTCCCCCAAGTACACACACAGTTGTAATTGTTACATAGTCAGTATTCCTAACGTCAGATACAGAAATGATACATTCATACAAATTGAGTAAACACATTCAGTAGATCAGAATCTTTTTAATGATACCTCACATGACCCATCTTTCATAAAATATATTTTGGTTATGCTATATTCATATCATAACAATATTTCTGTGAAGAATATGGGGTGTAACATCACAGTATGATTATACCTTGAATATTCTGTGACGTTCTAGTTCCCTCATCTTAAACAAATTATATATATATATATATATATATATATATATATTGGAAAAGGTGCAAAGAAGGGCAGTGAAAATGATTAGGGGTATGGAACAGTTTCTGTATGAGGAGAGATTAAAAAGACTGGGACCGTTCAGCTTAGAAAAAAGATGACTAAGGGGGGAGATGATAGAAGTTTATGAAATCATGAATTATATGGAGAAAGTGAATAAGGAAGTGTTATTTACCCCTTCATATAACAAAAGAACTATGGGACACCAATTAAATTAATAGACAGCAGGTTTAAAACAAACACAAGGAAGTACTTCTTCACACAACCCACAGTCAACCTGTGGAACTCATTGCCAGCGGATGTTGTGAAGGTTAAAAGTATAACTGGGTTCAAAGAAGAATTAGAACAGTTCATGGAGGATAGGTCCATTAGCCAAGATGGGCAGAGGTGCAACCCCATGCTCCAGGTATCCGTACGCCTCCAACTGCCAAAAACTGGGACTGGACAATGGGGGATGAATCACTCAAAATTGCCCTGTTCTGTTCATTCTTTCAGAAGTACCCAGCGTTGGCTACTGTTAGAAGACAAGCTACTGGGCTAGATGTACCATTGTTCTGACCCAGTATGGCCGTTCTTTTGAAGGAAAATGTAGGTCCTCCACTTAGGGAGGAAGAGCTTATAGCAGTTGATATCTAGAAAGGTAAGGTGTTGCCTGTTTTGCTTCAGTCTTCACTAAAAAGATAAACTGACCAGAAACTTAACACAATTAATACTAACAAAAATGGGAAAGGAACGCAAACCAGAATAGGGAAACAACAGGTTAAAGAATATTTAGATAAGTCAGATGTACTCAAGTTTCCAGGACCTGATAAAATGTACCCTATGGTACTTAAGCAACTGGTTGAAGCAGTCTTGGAACCATTAGTGATTATCTCTGAGAGCTCATGGAGGACGGGTGAGGTCCCAGAGGTTTGGAGAAGGGCAAACATAGTAGCTATCTTTAAAAAGTGGGGGAGAAGAGGACCCAGGAAATTATAAACCAGTCAGCCTAACTTTGATCCGTGGCAAGATACTGGAACAAATTATTAAGTAATCAGTTTGTAAGCACCTAGAAGATAATAGGGTAATAAATAATAGCCGACGTAGATTTGTCAAGAGCAAATCATGCCAAACTAACTTTATTGAAGAGGAATACTGCCCTAATGGCAGGTTTCAGAGTAGTAGCCGTGTTAGTCTGTATCCGCAAAAAGAAAAGGAGTACTTGTGGCACCTTAGAGACTAACCAATTTATTTGAGCATAAGCTTGGCATAAGCTTTCGTGACCTACATGAAAGCTTATGCTCAAATAAATTTGTTAGTCTCTAAGGTGCTACAGGTACTCCTTTTCTTTTTGCCCTAATGGGTGTGTGGGGAAACAGTAAACATGATATATCTTGATTTTAGTAAGGTTTTTGACAAAGTCTCACATAAGATTCTCATAAGTAACTAAGGAAATGTGCTCTAAATGAAATTACTATAAGGTGGGTGCACAACTGCTTGAAAGGTTGTACTCAAAGAGTAGTTATCAATGGTTTGTTGTCAAAATGGGGATGTATCTAGTAGGGTCTCACAGGGGTCTGTCCTGGATCTGGTACTATTAAATATTTTCATTAATGACGTGATAATGGAGTGGAGAGTATGCTGATAAAATTTGCAGGTAACACAAAGCTCGAAGGGGTTGCTAGCACTCTGGAGGATGGGATTAGAATTCAAAAGGAGCCTGACAAATTGGAGAATTGGCCTGAAATCAACAAGATGAAAATCAATAAAGACAAATGGAAAGTACTACACTTAGGAATCAGAAATCAAATGCACAACTTCAAAATGGGGAATAACTGACTAGACCGGGTGGGCAAATGTTTTGGCCTGAGGGCCATATCTGGGTATGGAAATTGTATGGCAGGTTGGGGTGCAGGCTCTGGCTGGGGGTGTGGGCTCTGGGGTGTGGCCAGAAATGAGGAGTTCGGGATGCGGGAGGGGTCTCCAGGCTGGGGTCAGGCTGAGGATGTGGGGTTGGGAGAGCAGGAGGGTGCTCCAGGCTGGGTCCGAGGGGTTCAGAGGGCAGGAGGGGAATTGGGATGGAGCATGGGGTTGGGGCATGGGAGAGGTTCAGGGGTGCAGGCTCTAGGGTGCGCTTACCTCAAGCAACTCCCAGAAGCAGCAGCATGTCCCCACTCCGGCTCTTATGCAGAGGCGCAGCCAGGCAATTCTGTGCACTGTCCCGTCCACAGGCGCCACCGCTGCAGCTCCCATTGGCCGGGAACCATGGCCAATGGGAGTTACGGCGGTGGCTCTTGGGGCAGCGTGTAGGGCCCCCTGGCTGCCCCTATGCATAGAAGGCGGGGACGACGACATGCTGTTGCTTCTGGGAGCTGGGCAGAGCAAGGCATGCCCCTGACCCCGCTCCCCGACTGAAGCGGGGCCAGCCCTGGCCCCTGCTCCTCAGCGGAAGCTCGAGGGCCAGATTAAAATGTCTGGAGGGCCAGATGTGGCCCCTGGGCTGTAGTTTACCAACCCCCGGACTAGACAGTAGCACTGCTGAAAAGGAACCACAGGGAACCACAGATAGAATGGGTCAGTAATGTGATGCAATGGCTAATATAATTTCAGGGTATATTTACAGGAGTATCATATCTAAGACACAGGAAATAATTGTCCCACTGTACTTGACACTGGTGAGGCTTCAGTTGCGGTACTGTGTCCAGTTCTGGGTGCCATACTTCAAGAAAAATATGGACAAGTTGTAGAGAGTCCAGAGGAGAGCAACAAAAATGATAAAAGGTTTAGCAAACCTGACCTATGATGGAAGGTAAAAAAAAAAAAACTAGACATGTTTAGTCTTGAGAAAAGAAGGCTAAAAGGGGCTGGATAAGTCTTTAAATATGTTAAGGGCTGTTATAAGAGGACCGCGATCAATTGTTCTCCATATTCACTGAATGTAAGATAAGAAATAATGGGCTTAATCTTCACCAGTGAAAATTTATGCTAGATATTAGGGAAAACTTTCTAACTGTAACGGTAGCAAAGCACTGGAATAGTCTTCAATGGTTGTGGAATCCCTATCATTGCCTAACCTGTTCTTAAAATCCTCCAAACACCTGTCAGGGATGAATTTGGTTTGCAAATTCAGTTTAGTCAGTTTAGGGGGGCTGGATTTAGATGATCCCTTCAGGTCCCTTCCAGATCTACATGGAATGGGTGGGCTGTGCACATTAAGGAGTAAAGTTGCATCTTAAAATATTCCTTCCCATTGTTACTAATAAAACTGTAAATTAACAGTGACAGTTGTAAAATTCAAATTTACTTTTCATCATTTATTCTGTTCTTGTCCAATACCATAGGTATTTTAGAGATAATGCCTCTTTTCTGGACGTCTATTATACATAGATCTAAAGCTTCTCAAGTCAAGACATGCCAGACAGTTTTTCCTGGCCTTACCCATACTCAGTAGTTATCTCAAATGTTCTTTTATGCAGAAGAGTTGGTAGGCACCACCAGAAGGATGAACAAGTATTAGGGCCCTGATTTATAGATTCCAAAGCCAGAAGGGACCATGTTGATCATCTGGTCTGACCTGCATAACACAGTAAATAAACCTTACCTAAAATAATTCCTAGAACATATCTTTTAGAAAAACATCAAATCTTGATTTTGCATCATGAAAATCAATAGGAATGGGATCAAGACCTCAGAGAACAACACAAGCTGATCTGGGATAAGTGGCAAGATCTCACTCTTAGTCCAGAGCCAGGTTGCTGCAAACCAAATGAAAAATATTCAGCAGGTAAATAGTCTGAGAATCTTTCTGGAACTGCTTGACCACTTCACCAGTTTTACATGATCATACAGTTTTGAGAGAGTTTATTGGTTCGACTCTGGTTTCTGGAGATTTTTCCTCTGTCATGTTTCTCTCTTGGGTTTGCCTCCTCTTTCTTTCTGGATTTTACTACACATGTTGCCTTGATGTTCTGGAGTGGATTATACTGTGAGCTTATGGATTGTGGGCAGTGGAACCTCTCACGAATTATGTAGCCGAGTCTTGTTGTTGCAACGAACCCATCTGCAGTTGGCATGATTCTGCTAGCAGTTGCATACACAAATTGAACAGCCAACAGGGCACCTGCAGAAGATCCCCAGAAGGCAAAAGGGAGAAACAAAGGTCAGAATGGACAAAAGGACTTGCAGCTTAGTATATTCCCCTGAAGCATGGGAAAAGGACTTGTCATTTTCCATAAATGGGAACCATTTAGAAGGACAATTTGGACTCAAAAAAAATAATGTTAATAATGATGTTAATGTTAATAATAGTAATAATAATAATAATTTTGTATCAGTAATGTCATTAGCTTCCTGTTGGAACTGTATTGATGGTTTTAGTGAGGGAAGCCTGTAAAGGCCTTATCACACTGCCATAAAACTTGCAACTGATCAGGACCAAATGCTTTGTCTTCACTGTATGCAAGAGGAATAGGTAGAGTACACTTCAAGTGTGTAAGGAGATAGAAAATCTCTCAAAGGCCCACTGGGCTCCTGCCCAGAAAGCATTTTCTTATTACCCCACTCTGAACTCTAGGGTACAGATGTGGGGACCTGCATGAAAACCTCCTAAGCTTACTTTTACCAGCTTAGGTTAAAACTTCCCCAAGGTACAAACGATTTTACCTTTTGCCCTTGGACTTTTGCTGCCACCACCAAACGTCTACAGGGTTTACTATTGGGAAAGAGTCATTTGGAAACATCTTTCCCCCAAAAATCCTCACCAAAACCTTGCACCCCCCTTCCTAGGGAAGGTTTGATAAAAATCCTCACCAATTTGCATAGGTGACTACAGACCCAAACCCTTGGATCTTAAGAACATTGAAAAAAGCATTCAGTTTCTTACAAGAAGAATTGTAATAGCAGAAAAAGGAAAAAGAATCACCTCTGTAAAATCAGGATGGTAAATACCTTACAGGGTAATTAGATTCAAAACATAGAGAATCCCTCGAGGCAAAACCTTAAGTTACAAAAAGACACAAAGACAGGAATATCCATTCCATTCAGCACAGCTTATTTTCTCAGCCATTTAAAGAAATCATAATTAACGCATATCTAGCTAGATTACTTACTAAATTCTAAGACTCCATTCTTGTTCTGTCCCTGGCAAAAGCATCACACAGACAGACCCAGACCCTTTGTTTCTCCCCCCTCCAGCTTTGAAAGTATCTTGTCTCCTCAATGGTCATTTTGGTCAGGTGCCAGCGAGGTTATCCTAGCTTCTTAACCCTTTACAGGTGAAAGGGCTTTTCCTCTGGCCAGGAGGGATTTTAAAGGTGTTTACCCTTCCCTTTATATTTATGACAGGCCCACTGGGCTCCTGCCCAGAAAGCATTTTCTTATTACCATGGTGTAAGTTTACAATCAATTTAGATACCAAAAAGCAGTAAATCTGCTACCAGAGGTGCAGAACACACAGTTGTGCAACCCTTTTGCTGGAATCCCTCTGCTCAGATTAGCACCATCCTTTGGGAAAGACTGACAAGTCATACAGCCATGTAGGACAGGACAGTCACAATGATTATGCAAAATGCGCTGAACTGAGTGTGATCACACAAAATAGCATCTGATACAGAGATGTGGCAAGGAAAAAGACCCCCCCCCTTTCTTTCTTATGCTGAATCTGGTGCTTTTGTACTCCTGGGCCTTAGGCTTTCGGGATACTTCTAAAAATGGACTCATGTGGCAGCCTTGTATGAGGAGGTCAAAGGTCTTTCTCTTCTTTCGAAGAGATAGTACCCTAATCACCTCTGTACATCTGAGAAGGAAACTATAGCCACAGATAATGGTGGCTGGTCAATGTAATAATGTCACTCCCAAAAGAACCACTGTTTGGCCTCTGGGATGGTACATCCTATTGTGATGTCACAAAAGATAGAGGTATCAGGTCAGGCCGTTGTGGAACACAGATATTTGGGGGTGAGGGGGAAGGTGTCAGTGTTCCTCCACACATAATTGTAACCCCTTGTATCCATCTGTGCCTGTCAATTAACTGCTTTAGCCAGGAGATGGATCCCAAGTTTTCTGTTCAAACATGCAGTCAAGGAAGTCTCTCATCCAAACTGCTAAGTGAAAACTGTTTCCCTTTGCACCACATCACGGCCATTGGATCTCTGTTTAATAAAGGCAATAAGGTGTACAGCCTGCCTTATATTTGCTATAAATCCAGAATTACTCACCACTTAAAACATCCCAAACTGTAATGGAGTGATCGAATGACCCAGTGTACAAGTACTTATCATCTTTCGAGAAGCAAGCGCACTGAATACCTTTCAAGAAGGAAGTCTGCTAAAAATGGATAAAGGTTTGAATTAGACCATAAGTATCTTGTTAAATGCAGGTTGAGACTAGGAAGCCATATGCAATTTAGTGGCTACTCAGCAGTTGTGAGAATTGGGATAAAAATCTAATTAAACCAGGATTTCCGTCATAAGGCAGAGTGATCCTGATAGGGGCACAAAATGCCACAATACAAACTCCTGTGCTTGTAAAACAATCTACAGCTGTGCAGAAAGGAGGAGGGCCACTGTGATCTCTCAGGAACCTAATTAATCTACAAGTGACAGGGATTGGACGCAGTCTGACTCCATGGTACATCATCAGGTGAAGTCTGAGGTCTATCAGGCGCAAGCGAAAAGCTAAAAATATCAACTCAAGCTCTTCCCTCTTTTTTTTTTTTCTTTACTTGCCTTCACTACTCCTGGCCTGTTTACTCTGTGTTGCTTTTGCTTATTCATTGAGTAAAATCCTGCACTCTTTACAGCAAGTCCTCCAGCTGATGCCAAGAAAGTAAGTGTGGTGAGCAGGCTCTGGACCAGAGAGATGTTAAGCACATTAGCTCGTGACTGTGCACTGACAGTGTCTCTGAATACGGCATCAAAATCCTGGATATGTACAAATTGGCATTTCAGGGCATAAAATGGGTACCAAGCTGCCAACTGAACTGCCAGACACAGGATTTAGATGTCCTCCTTTATGAAAATTTGGTTTCCTGTGAACTAGTTTTTCTACTGTATTGGCTTTTCAGATGCATTATTAGCTCATTGAAATAAGTGACTCACAATGCTATGTCCCTATCTCTACCCACCAGGGCAGTACCTTATAATAACACATTTCATGTTCCCACTGGCAGAGCTCCAAGTCCCAGAGACACTGCAGAGAATCTTCAGAGCCACTTAGTGCCCATTGCTCTCCATGGCTGGTTTCTAAGCAGGTGACTTTGCATCTGTGCATTTCCAAAGGAAACACTTTGGAATGAGGGCAGTCGTAAAGGAACAAGTCCCCACTTGACATGCCATAGAGGACCCGGTAGTTTGCAAGGACAGCCACACTGGAAATCACAGCAGCAGGGATCTGAGTATAAAAGGTATAAATGGGCTTGTCAATCACAGGGCATGGCTCTCCAGGGCTAACATCCAGCACAAGAACTAAGTCGTCACATGCTATAGCTAGCTGCTCTTCCTGCCTGTTGAGTGCCATGTGGTTGATTGGTTTCTGTGACTTTGGGGGTGGGATGCACACCACATCCTGCCTGGAATTAAGTGGAAACACAAGGACCGTTCCAGACATCAGCCCAGCGAAAAGGAGCTTCCTCTGCTCAGCCACCTCTAGACATCTCACTTGGGCAGAGGTGTCCAGTGTGTCACACTCTGCACCTGCAACAGAGAAGAGGTTTCAATGAGGTTCTCCCTGCTCCAGCTCTAGTCTTTTGGGTTTTCCCATATGTCATGATAATTATCTAGACCAAAAAAAAGAAAAGAAAATTTCTTAAAGAAAAGAGATTAAAATAATTCCTAAATTTACAGTCCCTCTCTGCTCAACCCATTCCTTCTGATGCAGTGTGAAGGAACAGAGAGTCCTTGCAGCATGCCTGGAAGACCAACAAGACCTGGCTCTGTCAGATCGATTATTCATTTTTTTGGAATCATTTTGATTCCCATGCTATGCCAAGTTTTAATTCTTTACAGTGTTTTATAGATTGTCATTCACCTTTAGTGGAGTCCCAGATGATGACTTGATGTCTCTGTCCGGCTTGAGGGAAGTAGACATAGTTCCCATCATGGGACATTGCAGTGCACCCTGTGCGATCTGGGACTGGTGCTAAGGTTTTGTGCTTACGATCATAAGTGAGGTCCCAAACTTTGAGATATGGTGCAATATGGGAGGCAGATACCAATGTGTGGCCACATAGGGCTAAGAGAGTCACTGGTGTTCCCATGCCATCCAAAGTGTCTATCAGCAAACCCTGCTCTGATAAACTCCACACCTGGGAAGAATTAGAAAAAAACATAGTGGCATTCAGTCAAAATAGTAAGAAAACATAAAATCACTAAATAATCTACCTTTTCCTCTTTCCCATACCCTACTAAGGTGGGAGTAGAACAATCAAAGTAAAAATTTATGAAAACAAAGTCAAAGTAATGATACAAGAAACAGTCTCATAAAACAAGAAACAAAGAAGAGAAATCAAGTATGTCATACACAGAGTGGAGAGAGATGGGAAATGTTCCAAAAGTGACAATATCTTAGAAGCATTTCTGTTCAGTTAATAAACACACAAACCTTCTCTTAAGTAAACTTTTATAAAGCACCTTGAGGTGTTCTGCCCATATGATCTCTCTGCTCTGAATGATACTTCATGAGATCCTGCTGACCTCAATTGGGTGGCACCAGGTCTTAGCCTCTTGGAAAGAAATGTTGTCTCAGGTACAGAATATTCCCTTTGGGCTGCTTCACTCTCACTGTTGGAGGAGAGGGTAGTTTCTGGGGTCTTGGAATTTTAATGATTTTTAAAATAATATCCCTTAATACTCTGGTTATAAGCTCTCCCTGGCCTTTTTCTCTCTGAATTTATATAGCACTGTCACTCACTTTTCAGTGTCAGAAAAAGAATTAACAGGAGAGCAGAGTGAGAGCCACACACTACTAGAACTAGAAAAGAGAGAAGAGAAAGACATTCAGATAGGACAACAACAGAAACACCACAAATGCATCCACAAGGCAGGTGGTTAGGGACCCTGCTCAGCACCTTACTAGATCCAGCATACAGTGTGAGCTGGGTCTGCAGGAGGAATTTCTGATGGGAAAGCTTCCCCTCTTACCTGGATAGATTCACCCTGAGAGCATGTGACAATGATGCTGTTGTCAGGAGAGAAAACAGCTGAGTGCACCACACACTCATGTTCCAGGTCTTCTGCCATGAACCTGTGGAATCCCTTTGAGTTGGCCAGGAACACTCGCACATACACCCCAAAGCCTAAAACAATGGAATGTTAAAAGAAAAGGAGTACTTGTGGCTCCTTAGAATGGAATGTTAGTTTCTGATTTATTGATCTGGGGAGGAGCTCTTGAAAGCACTCAGGATGATATAGTGCAGACAAGGCCAGATGCACCCAACGAGCATTCAGGGGCTCTAGAATGTTACATATCTCCATCCATGTTCATAATCTGTTGGTCCCAGCATGCCATTGAAGTTGCACATTGAGACCTGCTCAGAAACCAAAAGACTGAAATTCTCCCCAGCCAGAGGCCTGACACAAGTCCTGTGCATCACATAAGTCCCACTTACTTTCTCATTATAGGACGTATGTGGTGCATAGACCATGTGCGGGCTCTCTGCACAGGATGAATTTCACCCCATTGCTTTCCAGCCCTTTGAGCATATTAGATTGATAAGAACATGTTAATAATGGGGAAAGACCCCCAGCTTGGCCCCTGTTTAAGGGACACTTGGTGTATGATACTTAGAGAGACTACTGCCATCATCTTTTATAAATCTGCTGAAATCTTTCCCAGTTAATCGGGCTGGAGTTAAACCTGCAGCAAGAAGGGACTCATCTTCTGACACGACTAGAAAGCGAACCCTTCCTGGAAGTTTCTTCATTAAGCTGTTTCCATCAGAGAAGATCTGCAGAAAGAGAAGGTACAGTCAGACACAGCACTGTGGTGGTTAAGCTGCCTCTCTCAGGTTAGAGGGAAGATAATAGGAGGATAGAAACTAAGGTGAATAGAATTTAGTTTGGCCTCTCAGTGCTGTACAGCTCCCATGTGTACTGGTATACACAGCACGAGGTCTGCAGGTATAGGGAGCATGTTTTCTTCATCATGAGGAGAAGAAAGTCCTTTGGAGACCCACCGTATTACCTAGCTCAGCACAAGGCTGAGTGGTGCCTGGAACTGTACTTTGGCTCATTTCACTGGACCTTAGTGGCAGTTTACTAGGGAGACCTTGGTGCAAAATCTTTCTCCTCCCCTGCACACTTTTATTGCTAATAATATTCTACCCATGTCTAGCACCTTCTATCCAAGGAGCTCAATGCGCTTTATGAACAGAAAACACCCCAGTGAGGTGTATTTTCTTCATATTACACATGGCCAAATTGAAGCACAGAAAGGGGAAATTATTTGCTCAGTCACATAGCACATTTGTGCCAGAGTCAGGAACAGAACCTAGCTTTACAGCACTTGGATCTTACAATCACACTGCTGCTGATGGATGAGCAAGTGAAGAAAGAACATCATGCTAGAGCATGTCAAATTGACTGTCTTAGAAACTCCTAGAAACCATGGAAGTGTGAAAACCTATCAGAGAATCTGTATGATGACAAAAGCCTATCAAAGATGCAGGCACCAGCACAGAGCGAAGTGAAACTGAGACGAGAGAATCCAGAATCCCCACAAAGCCAGCATTTCATAGATTTAAATCCCTGAAATGTTATAGCTAGCTAATCAGAGAGACGCACCATGGAGAGGGAACCCCTGCTAAATCCTACTATCATCTTTCCTTGCTTCTGGATCAGAATGCTGCAAGTTGGTGCTTCTTCCTGTATCCCTGATAGCTGGTGCTTAGACTGGAGCTCTCCCGTGCTGCTGTCCCACAGACTCAGCATTCCTCCTTCAGACACAGTCAAAACCACCTGCCTTGGTTCAAACACTTCAGTGCACAGCCACGCATCTGGGGCCTCACCAGAAATCTGGAAAATATGTTCCGCTGTTTCCAGGTGCCAGGCATTAACCTAGTAAAAAGAAGGATTGGCAGGTGACCTTTGCTGGAGATCTTTTTGTGCAACATTTGCACATATATTGATTCTGGAGTTTAGATGCTGACTTAACTTCCCAAATTTCACACTCCAAGGATCTCAAAATATTTTACAAAACCAACAAGATTCCTTGGCAGAACTTTCACATGGTTCTTCCTATCACAATCTTGGAGTAACTGCACCTGTGTCCCCCCTCTGTGGTCACAGCCAGGTCTCCTGGTATCACCTGTCTCTGTGTAGCCTTCGGACTGGCGTTTTTTAAGGGTGTATAGCTCCCTGCCTTACACTTTGATATGCCTAGTAAGCCAGTCTACCTAAAGGCCAGTCCCTGTGCTTTGCATTCTCTCTAAGGGCTATGAACAGTGCATTGCCAGCAGTTACAAGTTACCACACGGCTCTTTCTAAGCATTTATTCTTAAGGTGAAAGCATTATAGAGAAAACAAAAACAATAAAAGTTCTTATATGCATGCTAAAAGCTTACCAGCAGTCACCCATCAGTTTTATGGGGCCCTAGTAGGTAAAAGTCCTTCTAATCCTTGTGCAAGGGTTGCCCCCGCCCCCCGCCCTTTGGACAGAAGGTCTTGTCCACTTGCTGGATTAGATAGAAGGCCCAGAGTTAGTTTAAACTCAGCCTTTTTATATCAAAAGCCCTTTCTTTGTCTGTTGTTTCTACAAAACCCAGTTTGAATCAGTATCAGAATCCTTTTGTCGACCTAGCTGCAGTTACACTGGGGGTTAGGTCGACCTAACCATGACACTCAGGGCATGACATTTTTCACATCCCTGTGTGACATAGCTAGGTTGAGCTCATTCTAAAATGTAGATCAGGCCTTGCATTTTATCCAAGCTCCAAACAACCAATTTTTTTTCTTCAGTTCCTTGAATGGTTGCTGAAGACGGGAATCACTGTGCTAGCCAGTGGAAGGGAAGGCATGGGAGGCCCATCATTTAGGACTTTGAAAAGTAGACTGGACAAAGCACGAGAAAATGTCCACCTGAGATATTCTGCATTGGCCCCAGGATTTTGGAGTGGATAGGACCCAGTAGGCTTTTCCATCCAGTGGTGTTGGAACAATTTTTATAGTGGGGGTGCTGAAAATCATTGAACAAAGCTGTAAACCCTGTATATGATGGAAACCACTTAAAGCCAGGGGTGCTGCTACACCTCCGGCACCCCTAGTTCTTAGAATCATAGAATATAAGGGTTGGAAGGGACCCCAGAAGGTCATCTAGTCCAACCCCCTGCTCGAAGCAGGACCAATTCTTGCACCCCTGTTTCCATCTCTATGCTCCATGATTCCCTGATTGTAACTTCTTGTGGCTTCTCCTCAGACTCTTGTCTTCTCTGTGCACTTCACATTATGGGATGGCTTCCAGTTCCATACCTTTGCACCTGATGCTGAATACACAATCCTGTTCCTTTCATCCACATGAAGCTGATATAGATGCTGGTCTCCAGAGTGAGTGTCTTGAATGGAAAACTTCTGTCTGCCAGAGACTAAATTCCAGATGCGTAGAGTGTAATCCATGGCAGCTGAGACAGCGGAAGTACCTTTTCCAAACACTTTCACACATCTCACCTCAGCTACAAAACAGCAGTGAGAAGCATTAGCAAAACAGGGGACCTTGCACACTTCCAGCAATTGGAAGAGTGCCCAGATTACCATCAGCTGTGAAACACCTGCTGTGTTTATAGCTCAGGAAGGAGGGGATGCAAACAGTCAATGCCCTTGTAAGGCCGTGAGAAAAATTCTCCAGTGAGGGTCAACTGGGGAGTTAATTGCATTCTACAGCAACATTAGAGGGGGCAGTTTTAATCCATTAAATGGCTCTCAGTTATCACATTCTAAAATCACTTTAATTATGGGCAATCCCTTGATCTGTTTAAGGGATGGTGCATAGAACAGGACTGTTTGGCCATAAAATACAGTTGGTGCAGCTGACAGCTTCGAGGTCTGGGTGTTGCTACCACACAGAAGCTGTCTGTATAGTACAGCAGTTCTCAAACTCTGGGTCGGGACCAGTGTTCCCTCTAATTTTTTACCTCCATGTGCGGAATGAATTTTGTTATGTGCACCAATATGAAGTTGATGTGTGACACATCACCTTCATATTGGTGCACATAACAAAATTCATGTGGCAGGGGTGGGGGAGGGAATGAGGGCTCTGGCTGGGTGTGCGGGCTCTAGGGTGGGGCTGGGGATGAGGGATTTGGGGTGCAGGAGGGGGCTCAGGGCTGGGACAGAGGGTTGGGGTGTGGGAGGATGTGGACTCTGGGGTGGGGCCGGGATGAGGGGTTGGGGTGCAGGCTGCCCCGGGGCTGCGGTAGGGGGAGAGGACTCCCCCCAGCCCTCTCTTGCAGCAGCAGCAGCTCGGGGCCGGGGGAGAGGCATCTCTCCCTAGCTGCAGCAGCTCTGGTGAGATTGGCCTGGGCCAAGCGAGGGGCTCCTCTCCCCCGGCCGCGGCAAGTCCAGGGCAAGTCCATGCTGGGACTGGTGGGAAGGGGCGGCTCTCTCCACTGCAGTCCTGAGCCCCTGAGTGGGGCTTAATAGGCAGGTGCGCAGCTGCACAGCTTAGAGGGAACTTAGGTTGGGACCCCAAAGTGGTTTAGATTTGCTGGGGCCCAGGGCCAAAGCCTGAGCTCCACCACCCTGGGCCAAAGCCCGAGGGCTTCCACCCTGGGGTTTGGGGCTCAAGGTACAAGCACCCTGCCTGGGGCTGAAGACCTTTGGCTTTGGCCCCTCCTGCCCAGGCCAGTGGGGCTCAGGCTTTGGCTTTGACCCCCTACCCCACCCAGAGTGGCAGAGCTTGGGTGGGCTCAGGCTTCAGTCCTGCCTCCTGGGGTCATGTCATAATTTTTGTTGTCAGAAGGAAGTCGCAGTGCAATGAAGTTTGAGGACCCCTGGTATAGTACAACCATGCTCCCTTTAAAAGGCTCACCAGAGTGCCCAGTCAAGGTGTGCATCACCTCAATATCCTCCATGATCCACACAACCATCGTGCCATCCTGAGATCCTGCCACCAGCACTCTGTGATCAGAACTGAGCTCCAGCACTGTCACACCTGTAATTAGACATACATGGAAGGAGAGTCTGCAGACACAGTAGGCAGAGAGGATACAACTAGAGAACTAGATAAGTTCATGGAGGATAGGTCCATCAATGGCTATTAGCCAGGATGGACAGGGATGGTGTCCCTAGTCTCTGTTTGCCAGAAACTGGGAATGGGAGATAGAGGATGGATCACTTGATGACTACCTGTTCTGTTCATTCCCTCTGGCGCACCTGGCATTGGCCATTGTTGGAAGACAGGATACTGGGCTAGATGGACCTTTGGTCTGACCCATCATGGCTGTTCTTATGTATCCTTTCCCACCTGTGATAGCAGCAGATCTCTTACTGACCTTGTGTGTGTTATGTGACAAGAGACCAACCAAGCTAGATTAGATTCCCTCAGACATTTGTGGATCTGTGTTTGTTTATATTGTGAATACCGTTGAGTGGTATCTCTCCCTTGGTGCAGTAAAAGCAGTCAAAAACAGAACCGTTGCTAAATTCAGCATGAAAGGTGAAATCAGCAGATGGACCCTTACAATTCCTTTGTGTTACAGGCAGAGGAAATACAGAAACTGTCCCATCCCATAATATATACATTAATGCAGCCTAGCAAAATTCTACTTCTACAGGGACATTCATTTTCTTTATTGGGTACTCCGGGGAGCATTCTGCACCAAAAAAATAAAAATTCTGCACATAATATTTCAAAATTCTGCAAATGTTGTTTGTCAAAATAACACTACATAATCATGCCAGTTTCAGTTATTTTTGTAATGTATTTCAAAATACCTGTCAGCAACTATGTCTGTAACAATACAGACACACACACACGAATTCTACCAGGAGTAGAGAGTTAATCATAGGATCATAGAAGATTAGCGTTGGAAGAGACCTCAGGAGGTCATCTTGTCCAACCCCCTGCTCAAACCACTATGACAACCCAGTTCCTGTTTCTCTGCCCCCTTCCTTCCCCCCCCCCACAGAGCCCAGCGGTGGGGAGGGGGAGAGATTCCCACAACCCTCCCCCCCCAGAGCCCAGCTGTGTGGCCCCCCCCAGCCAATACAACCAAACCCCCTCCACTCCCAGCCCAGCCACGGGTTCCCCCTAGCCCAGATACCTGCACCTCCTCCCCACAGAGCCCAGCCGCAGGGCCCCCCTCTTGCCCAGATACCTGCCTCCTTTCCCCCCAGAGCCCAGCCGTTGCCCCCCCAGCCAAGACACCTGCCTCCCTTGGAGCCCAGGGATCCAGAGGGAGAAAGAGCCTGATGCTCTGTCCCAGGCTTGCATGAAGTTTCCTGCATGCAGCCCTCTCCTTCCCTCAAGGCATGCTGGGAACTGCAGCTGTCAGGAACCCTTTAGCTCCCTCCCTGCCCCCACCTCCGCCCCACCCTGCCCCGCCCCAATGTCCTCTATGTGTGATCTGGGCTCTGCTGGGTCCAGCGGCCCCTAGTGGCGGCCAGCAGCACTGCAGCCCATTTATGTAGGGGGAAAGGAAAGCAAAGTTCTGCATAAGAACGGCCATACTGGGTCAGAGCAAAGGTCCATCTAGCCCAGTATCCTGTCTTCTGACAGTGGCCAATGTCAGGTGCCCCAGAGGGAATAAACAGACCTGGTAATCATCAAGTGATCCGTCCCCTGTTGCCCATATCCAGCTTCTGGCAAACAGAGGCTAGGGACCATCCCTGCCTATCCTGGCTAAGAGTCATTGATGGACCTATCCTCCGTGAGCTTATCTAGTTCTTTTTTTGAATTCCCTCAGAATTCCCCCCAAGAGTAATCAGGCAAGCATACTATAATGAGCTTTATCATCTTCATCTTGGTAAGGGATGAGTGAGTAGATTTTGTGCCTAGGCTAATACACCTCCATGACTGTAGTGAGCTGGTGCATTACTGCACTATGCCAATTATTAAGAAATCACTAAGTGAGATTAATAAATAGAAACAATTAAACCAAATATGAGTAAGCCTCACAGTATCATAAGCATACTGGAATGTCCTGCAAAGGAGATCTTGGATAAGTGCCCTATGTCGTGCAATACTCACCTCTGCCTACAAAGGGAGGCACAATATCCAATATTTACAACAATATTAGTCCCCTACCTGGGGAATGAGGCCCTTGCTGATCCCCACATTCAGAAACAGGTCAGGGACCAGACACCCAACATCAATTGTTCATGTTACAAGCTAGTCTGAACTTTAATGCCACTCAGAGTTGCTTGCAGCACATTCCAGGCTCCCTTCATGTGCCCTGGTGTTAGTAATATGCACCATCCTGCCAGTTGGGTCACAGAGAATCACCAGTCAGTAAAGTAACCCAACTATCTGAAAATCCCTAGGAGGCCCATGGAAATCCCTCCGCATTTCCCAAGCACAAAATAGCAAATGTCAGAGACGCTGTGGGACAAAAGAGAGCAGGAAGAGAGCTGAGAGATAGTGCTATCTCCTCACACATAGCTCCTATGCGTCTGGTCTCAGGAATCTTGATGCCCTGAGAAAAGGCCTTACCTTTTAGAAATCCAGTGATTGTCATCTTAAGAGGCCCACCAGGTGGCTGGAGGAATCCACACAGTGGGACAAGAACAGGATGGGGACAGACATTGAGCCAGCTCAGACACTGCTGGCACAGCTTTCCAATTAGACCAGGATAGGAAAGCATGAAAAAATGCAGCCTGGCCAGCACCTCAGTGTATATAATACTCACTCCTAAGAAGGAAAAGACAAAAATAATTTTAAAAGGGCTGTGAGAGGCCATTGCAATCATTCAATATGCAATACAGTGCAGACTACCAGTTTAGAATGAACAGGTGTGAGTTTGCCCTTCCCTGGCTAGGTACTCAGATACTGCAGGGATGGGTGCAGTATAAAAACTTGGATAGATTTAACTGGGTATTGGAGAATTTTCATTGGGAGGGGGGTGGGAATTGTGAATTTATCCCTTTAATTAATGGTAATGCTGCCAGGTGTTTCAGGTGGCTAGTAGATGCTGATAGTGAAGGGAGTGTGAAGGGAAGGACCCTCTGGGTTGGGTGAACTGCTCTGATCTAATAAACAAGATGTCTGTTGATGAAAGCTAACAACGTTCCAAAAAGAAAATTGCGGGTTCCTCCCCAGAGGTCTGGAGATACCTACGGAAGAATTTCATTTTTAGTTGTAATTGCCCAGGAAGAAACTTCTTCTAAGGAGCAAATATTTCAACTTTCCCATAACAGATCTGCCCATGCCCAACTGCAGTTCAAACATGGACCAGAAGTGGCTCTTACCTACACCACCATCTATATAGTCAAGTGCTGGTTTCAAAAGGAGAAGGGTTTCTTGCATAAGACGTAGCTCTGGGCAGTTAATATGCTCATTGCACATGGCAAAGTCATTGGCAATGCCCTGAATTCCAGTGGCAATGATTTTACAGGTGATCCAGTTCATATTCCCTGCAGAAAAGAGTACTGACCATCAGAGCAGAGAACATTGGGCACAAGGAGGAACCATACAGCCCAGAGGACTGGGGGTCATGCTTCTGGTGATGGTGAGGAGGCTACTCTTGGGGAGGGTCTGAGGCCACTCTCTGGGGAGACTGGGGGCTGTCATTGTTGTGGTTCCTTTTTTAGCCCTTTTTTGAGTGGGTGAATAGTTTTTTAATGTACTGTTTTAAAATGTCTCCTCCTGAGCCTTGGGAAGAGTGGGAGCATGGATTTTTATTTCTCTCAGTGACTGGAGTGTGGATGATGAGGACTCTGAAGTGTCTGGGGTAACAGTTTGTGAGGACAGTGTATTTTTCTCTTTCACAGGTTTCCCTCTCAGTTTGGCTGTTGATGCTCAGTTTGGCAGCTCCCAGTGCTTTCAATATAGAAATGTTACATGCATTGTGATTCTGCACCTCCCTTGCATGCAGCTGCAGGAATGAAGCACATTCCCTGTTGAACGTTGTCCCTGGCCCTTACCCAGCACATCTTGCTTTAGCTCCTCAATTCTCCCAGCGTTGAGTAAGTGAAAAGGCAGTTCGCTTAGCTTCCTCCGATTTGCAACGGTATCAGAGAACCAGAGTGGCTGAGGTGCTACCTGGTAAAGGGAGAAACAGGAGGTGACCAAGGAGAACCCAGGTGAGATGCAGGTAATGGATTAATTTCACTAATGCCTCCAGTGCTGTAGTATTTGGATTTCAACTCCTGGTGTGATATCTAGCCCTTCCAGACCACTGCCTGAGGGACATGCTACCTGCAGCAATATTGCAACTGGTCACAGCAGAGCCAGCAGGCAAGTTGATACAGGCCAATTCCCTGTCAAGTGGGGTTACCAGCGATGGACAAAGTGATGTAGATAAAACAAAAGCCACGCAGAAATAATCTGCCCTAATTCCCAATGCCCTCTGATCCCACTCCCTGCCCTGCAGTGTGAGGGCCCAGGCCTCTTGGTCCAGAGCCTGAAAATACCAAGAATGCTTGCTGAGGTGCCTCACCTTCCTGTCAGCATTCAGCGATTTGCCAAGAAGTGGCAGTTTCAGGGACTTCTTCATGCCCCAACTCCAAGTCCCCCTGAAGAAATCTGCCAGGAGCAAGTGACGCTTGGTTTTGTCTTGGGCTGGTAGATAACGATTCTGCACCACTTCAGTAAATTCTCTGGGAGAGGAAAGAAATAGCAGAGACACTGAGATGGGGATCCAGAGGATGGGGTTCCCATGAGCCTCTATCAACAATGATGGGAATGGACAGCAGGGCTGAACCTAAGCAGGATCCTCACACAGCCAGTACTGGGACATCCCCCACACAGGAGTTTATGTCCCAGTACTGGCTGTGTGAGGATCCTGCTTAGGCTCAGCCCTGCTGTCCAGCCCTCCTCATCCTGTGTCCCTGCTGTACCTGTGAGCAAGGCCAAGAAGCGCAAAGCCGTCTGCCTGCCTCTCTGCCAAGCACTCTCCAATGTCACGGCGCAGTCGTGCCCACAGCAGAGGAGGAAAGCGCAGGATGGTTTTACATGGAGGAGAGCCATGCTGGTAAATCTCAGAGAGAACCTCATCATCAAGGGACAAGATGTCCTTCATCTCTGCATCTGATAGCCCATTCCTGATTGGGAATGACAGAGTGGGGGAGATTAGTCTTCTCCCCCCCAACAGTGTGCATTGGCCTCCAAAGTGGGAGGGTGAGTAGTATCTTTACTCCTTGCACACACACACACACACACTCTCTCTCTTTCTCTCATCTTCACTCTCCAGCTGGCCCCAAACCACCATCCACCAGGAAACCCACCTAGCTGCTGTTCACAGGGACTCCAGCTCTGGGCAAGAAAGAGATGCACAACATGTTCACCCACCCCAATCTCCACTAGGCAGCCTTAGCTAAGAGCTCAAAGCCTGGAGGAGCACAGGAGATCAATTACCCATAGATCAGACTAGGCAGTATGGCAGGTAAGAGAAAGGAGCTTGTGCTTTCCAAATGCTCATGTAAAGACATTCACAGGCTGCAGAAGCCAAGAGCTGCTGTTGCCTGGAGCTATGTTTAGCCATTGAAATTCACCCAGACAAAAGGAGCAGTCAGATGGTGCAGGGTGCTCCGAAAGGGGATATGGCAGCACTTACCGTGAGGAGGCAATATACCCCAGCATGTTTGTCACCAGGACTGTGCCATGCAGCTTTTCCAGTCTCCCGCATAGATGGTGCATGGCTTCTTGGGCTGTGGTAGCAATCATCAGTGCTGAAGGCAGAGTGTAGGATGCCCATCTCCTGGCCTCATTGAAGGCCAGCTTGAATAGCAGGGGGTGCCCACCCTCAAGGAAGCTGTGCTGGAAAACAATCTGCTGAGCTGGGCTCAGCTTCCGTCTCACTGATGCCAGTAGCACCTCCAACATCTTCCCACCTTCCTCTCTGGATAATGGACCCACTTCAAAGTAGGCCTCGGGCTCAGGCATGGCCTCTTGGAGAGTTTCCAGAATCCCATGCTCTGCTGTGGAAGTGGAGACAACAATGTGAACCTTTGAGGGGCAGTCTTTTGGCAGCCAGTATAGTCTGTGGGCACCATCAGCAGGGATTAGCTGGTCCACAGAGTCAAAGAACAGCACCAGTGACTGTACACCAAAGTGAGAGACAGTGAGGAGGAGGTTGTGAAAGAACAGGATTAAATCACTGCAAGCCTGTGTTACCTGTACAGGAAGAGGTGGCAAACCAAATGCTAAACACACCTGGAAACAAATATCCCTCAGCAGGCTGTGGATTGCAGAGCTGAGCTGGGATGTCCCCAGCTGGCGAATTACCACCACAGTCTCCTGCCCCAGGAGAGTTCGCACCTGCTCAGACAGTTTGCACATCAGAGCTGTCTTTCCACAGCCTGGAGGCCCATAGAGAATGAGGGGTGTGTGGACGTGGTCATCATTCTGTCTGATGCTTTGTAGAATGTTATCCAGTAAGTCTTGCCTCCCACAGAACACTCTGCAATTCTCCAGGCACCGCATCATGTGGTGGCTCAGCTCCTGCAAAAGCCCCTCTGGCTCCTCGCTGTTCTTCCCTCGGTATCGGAGGCTTCTCAGGACCTGGTGATTGGTAGCAGTGATGAACTGTTCACACAGCTCCCTCAGGTACTTGGTTTGCCCCTTGTATCGCAGGTTCCCAGGGTGTGCATTCCATGGAACTGTGTGCACTTTGAGATGCTGGGGGTAATGGTTTGCAATTTTTGCCTTGAGGCTGTGGAGCAGCTGTTGGGCTTCATTGTCCAGGCTGCCATTTTCCTCTGTATCCAGCAGTTGCATGCTTGTCCCTCCCAGCAGGTGTTTGTCAAGGCCCTCAACCTCTCTGAGGAATATGGAAGCAGCCAAGTCAATCTCTTGGGTCCTGAAGAGGGCGTGTTCAATCTCCCACTCTGTCTCTACAAAAGTAGGGGGGAGATGTGAAGAACATTTAGGTCCAACAAAGAGCAGAGGAGAAGCCACAGCCTAAATCAGCCCAGCACACTCCCACCCACCCACTCTGCACCTCAAGGGCAGCTAGTGAGCCAGCACACTGCCACCTGCCCTGGGGGTGACTCAAAATGGAGTTAAAGGCCCATCTTCTCCTGATTGCCACAAAGAAGACAAAACCAGGGTGCAGGGGGAGAGCCCTGCTTGGCTATGGCCATTGTCTCACGTTGGGGCACACCTGATTTGTCATAGCGATGCCTTTGTTCTTGGCTGATGAGTCCGTGTTTCTCTGCTTCCCGGGCTGCCAGGCGCAGTGCTGAGGCCAAGTCTCTCTCCACGCTCCTCCAGACCTCCATATTTTCCTGGTGCTGAGCCTGGTTGGCAGTGGGGTGGCAGTGGGGCAGGTGGTCAGTAATTGGCTGCAGGACATACACAGAAGGAATGGCGTTCTCATCCTTCCAGTACCAAAATGTCAGGAGATGTGTGGCGGTGGGGTCCCCTGTCAGCTGTGCAATCAGGGCCTCAAACTCCTTCTCTTCAATAAGTCGGGGGAGGGGCCGGTGTCCATAGCGATCACCAAGCAGCCCCTGCAGCAGAGGGACCAGAAAAAGCCTGTAATACTCACCAGCATCATCATCTGTAGGCAAACATAATGCCATCCACAGCCTCAGAAACAACTCTGACATCATAATCAAAAAGGCTGACAAAGGAGGTGCTGTTGTCATCATGAATAGGTCGGAATATGAACAAGAGGCTGCTCGGTAGCTCTCCAACACCACTTTCTACAAGCCATTACCCTCTGATGCTCAAATAAATTGGTTAGTCTCTAAGGTGCCACAAGTACTCCTTTTCTTTTAGGCAAATGCGGGAAACTCATTTCTCCTGGATAAGTAGAAATGAAGGTCTGGGGCTCTGAGAGCTGCACTGGGCTTGTGCCTGCAAGCTGGACAAGGCCTCAGAGGGGAAATTGGGTTGTGATTGTGGCTCTGAGAGCTGGACTGGGCCTGAGGTCCTGGGAGCTTGGCTGTGTCTGAGGCCCTGACAAATAGATTGGGCCTTGGGCTGAGGTCTGGGGAGCCAGACCCCTAGTGGGAGGCAGTCTGGGCATGGCTGGTTGGTTATGAAATTACCTGACTGACACTAGAGGCATTTGCGGAATACAACGTGGAGCAGCTAATGGGAGCATCTGAATAGTCAGAGCAGAGCATGCTCCTCTGGGGCACGCACAGTAGCCCAGTGCAAAGGTTCTAATTGACTCTGTCTCTCTGAGACCTGGCTGGCTTTGAATGGAGAAGACTCTTGGGGAAATCAGATGTATTTCACACAACTACCTAATGACTTATTTACTCGCACACAGCTCTGGCCACAGCAGGGCCCTCTCTGGGGCTGGGCCCTCTCTGGGGCCAGGCCCTTACCAGGATGGGGCTCTTGCTAGGGCAGGGCCCTCTCCCTGTTTGTTCTGTCCTATCAGCAGCATCTTTTCTTCTCTCTTTCTAAAATCTAACCAACCCCAAACAACAGGGTGGGTATGGCACCAGAACAGGTGGCTGATACTGTAGCCCCAGCTCACCTCCTTTGAAGAAAACAGGACCTGACAGCTCTGAGTATTGTGTTCTGATCAGATCTTTAATACCGTGCCTGTCACCACAGTGCTAGGTCGCCTGATGGAAGGACAGCAAGCAGGTCAGGAAAGAGGTTGCCATAACATGCAGCCTTCAACTCCTGGAAGGAGGAGTTAGAGGGGCCCCAGTTCCTCCCCATGTGTGGGGAAAAGCAGTGGAACAGACACACTCACTCCTTGCCATGGTAGTATATTTCTGGTTCTTTGCCACATTCTTTCCTGAGAAGGTTTTTTCTGGGCTGTTTAGTTTGCCAGTGAAAGTCACCCAGGCCCTGGGGTGCTGGGCAGGGGGTAGAGCTCTTGGAGTGATAGATGGCACTGCCCATTCACCTCTTATTCTGTCTGTCTGACTCCTAACTCTGGCTGCTTCTCCAGTATACACAGTCCTCTTTCCCACAGCCCATTGTCTCCAGTGCTCTAGCCCCGTTCCCTTAAGAGCCCATGTGTTCAGAGCTGGCCTGGACATGTGCCGTGTGTGTACTTTTGGGGACCCAACTCCACCTAATTGCTGAAACTTCTCTCTTCTGCTGCCTGATGAAATACTTCTAAAGCCTTCTTCCCCCAAGTAATGACAAGCACCCTGATCATCTCTGTGTGTTGCTAAAATACTCCAGAATCGTCACATGAGCTCAGCAAGTTATGGATGTGTGAGGCCAGCCCCACATGTCTTCCTTGGTAGTGGGGTCTGAGCATGCACCCTTTGTACTTACGATAAAAGTGGGACCCACTGACAGTTTTTGACAGGATTCAATCTCCTCCAGACAGAGTTGTGTGCTCATGTGATCAGTGTCTATAATGTCGCAAACACCCCATCTCAGGTCAATTACCTGCAAAACAGCAAAAAAGCACAGCATCTTGAAATGACAGTGATATGGAGGGACAAAGCTGCCCCATCACTTTAATTTCAAAGATAAAGCTGAAATCAACAAGGCCCATGTGACTTAGTGACTAGAAACTTGGGAGAGGCAGAAAGGCATGTAGTTTCTTACCAGGGATATCTGTAAGGAGGCACAAATTTGAGAATTTGAACCATAGGCAGCCTGGCATGTGACTCATACAGTTTTGTTCAAGTCAAGGAAACTTGTTAATCTGAGGGATGTTTGTTACAATATTTGTATGCTACTGCATTATAGGGTATAATAATAATGATCCCCAGCCTTACAACGATCTCTTTTATGCCAAAAGTTCTGCGCAGATGGTACAGACTGGGATAATTTCAGATACTCCTGAAGTGCATCTACCTCTGGGGTGGAACACAGAACAGTTGTTTATCAGTGTAGAGAAAGTATAGAATAACTTCTCCAGTTGAGCCTGGGAGCCAGGAGGTAATGTAAGAACTAGGAGGCCAACATAGCTCTTCCTGAAAACTCCTGAGCCTTTAGGGAGGCTGAGAAATCAGGGAGCATTTGTGGGGCATGGATCACTTTTTTTCCTGCATCTCACACACTTTGATTGTCTGCAGCCAGGTCAGAAAGCATCAGCAATAATCTGTACTACAGCAAATGACTTACTTCAAACATTAAACTGTGCTTCTGACAGAAGGCTTGGACCTCAGGGTATGCTGCCTTAAGCAGGGTCTCTCTCTCTGTAGCCATGTCTGCAGGGAAGAACGTAACAATGGTCATGCTGGGTAAGACCAAAGGTCCATCTAGCCCAGTATCCTGTCTTCTGACAGAGGCCCATGCCAGGTGCTTAAGAGAGAATGAACAGAACAGGTAATCATCAGGTGAAAGATTTGTGCAGCACCACAAATAAACATTAGGAATCTTCTATCTAGTTGTTCATCAACCTACTCATCACCTTTAGGTTTCAGATTTAAAAACCCTGTTCAGATGAATACTTATCTAATCTAGAAAAAAGAAAAGGAGTACTTAGAGACTAACCAATTTATTTGAGCATGAGCTTTCGTGATGAAGTGAGCTGTAGCTCACGAAAGCTCATGCTCAAATAAATTGGTTAGTCTCTAAGGTGCCACAAGTACTCCTTTTCTTTTTGCGAATACAGACTAACACGGCTGTTACTCTGAAACCTATCTAATCTAGCTAAGTTTCATACTCTCCTCATCACAGTACTGTCTGACAGCACTATTGTTTCCTGCTGCGTGCGGATTCAGACACACATTACTGCATTGGTGCTGTGAAGTCATATTTTAAACATTTTCTTTATAAAGCCTAGAAACATAATGACAAGTTTTAGAGTAGCAGTCGTGTTATTCTGTATCTGCAAAAAGAAAAGGAGGACTTGTGGCACCTTAGAGACTAACAAATTTATTTGAGCATAAGCTTTCGTCAGCTACAGCTTACTTCATCGGATGCATTGAGATGAAGTGAGCTGTAGCTCACGAAAGCTTATGCTCAAATAAATTTGTTAGTCTCTAAGGTGCCACAAGTACTCCTTTTCTTTTTGTAGAAACATAATGTGGTTTTTGTTTGTTTTATGGTTTTTTAAATGCAAGCTGAGCAACAGTGGATTTTGAGATAGCTTCGAGCTGTTGAGTACCACACAGCAGCTTTGATCTATTACTGATCCAGGACAGGTTTCAGAGTAGCAGCCGTGTTAGTCTCTATTCGCAAAAAGAAAAGGAGTACTTGTGGCACCTTAGAGACTAACAAATTTATTTGAGCATAAGCTTTCGTGAGCTGAGCTGTAGCTCACGAAAGCTTATGCTCAAATAAATTTGTTAGTCTCTAAGGTGCCACAAGTACTCCTTTTCTTGATCCAGGACAATGTATTTCTAACCCCTGGATGCATTTCATGGTGGTCAAACCCCCTCATATATGGGACTAATCAGCCCCTCTGTTGGCCATCTCAGTAGAAAAGCCACAGCAAAGGGCACACTTTAACTCCTAGAGGGGGTCCCTCCACATAGGACAGAGCCGCATTTGTGAAGCTTCTGTGGCTGCTGCCCCTACTGTGCCTGCTGTGAAAAGAGGGCTCTCCAGGACTGTCAGTGCAGCACCTTGTAACGGTGTCATATCCACTGAATGAACCCAAACAGTTAACAGAGAAAGTTAAAATAAAATAAATGTGATGATTTGGGGAATCTATTTACGGGCAACTTATGAATACTGGTTGATTTAATTAAATTGCTGTGTCATTGAATTACTCAGTTTATGTGGACAAAGTAGGTGAGGTTACATCTTTTATTGGGCTGATATGGCTGCGATGATACTGCATACAGTAGGTAGGACCCTATCAAATTCATTGTCCATTTTGGTCAATTTCACAGTCATAGGATTTTAAAAATTGTAAATTTCATGATTTCAGCTATTTAAATCTGAAATTTCAGGGTGTTGTAATTGTAGGGATCCTGACCCAAAAAGGAGTGTGTAGGGGGGTGTTGCAAGGTTATTGTAGGGGGGTTGCGGTACTGCTACCCTTACTTCTGTGCTGCTGCTGGTGGCCGTGCTGCCTTCTGAGCTGGGCAGCTGGAGAGCAGCGGCTGCTGGCTGGGAGCCCAGCTCTGAAGGCAGCGCGGCCACCAGCAGGAGCGCAGAAATGATGGGTGCAGTATTGCCACCCTTACTTCTGCGCTGCTGCTGGAGAGGCACCGCCTTCAGAGCTGGGCACTCAGCCCACCCGCTGCCACTCTCCAGCAACCAGCCACTGCTCTCCAGCCACCCAGCGCTGATGGCAGCACAGAAGTAAGTGTGGCAATACCGCACCCCCTCCTAAAATAGCCTTGCGACCCCCCCTGCAATTCCCTTTTGGGTCAGAACCCCCCAATTTAAGAAATGCTGGTCTCGCCCATGAAATCTATATAGTATAGGGTAAAAGCACACAAAAGACCAGATTTCACAGTGGGAGACCAGATTTCACAGTCTGTGACGTATTTATCATGACTGTGAATTTGGCAGAGACCAAACAATAGATGTATGTGGAGTCAGCCATCTACTGTCAGGGGCTGTGCTGCATATCTCCAAAACCAGGGACAATGTAGGGTCGTTAAACCTTGATGGCTCCCATTCAAAGGGGAGCACTAGGACAATGCCATGGCCTATGTTAAACCAATTTTCTCCAACTTCTCTGCAGGGGTTCTGGAGAGTGGAAAATCCCAAACCAGGAGAACAAAAAGGCCAGTTACTAGTGCTGTGTCTTAAAAACCAGGGATCTTGAGAGTGGGGACTCACAGAACAAGGGAAGCTTGGGCAGGAGAGAGGCACATGGTGGCATGCTTTCATAGCTGAGGTGTTGTTTTTAACTGCAGGACCAACTAAGGAGGGGGGAAACTGGATGCAGAGGAAAGAGAGATTCCATGTGTCAGAGGAGAAGCTGTGCACAGGAGAGGAGACTCTGGACTCCTTAAAGACCTCAGACCTAAGCACAAAGAACGCTCAAGAGTGGTGAGGAAATGAGGTAAGGAAATGTGTCCAGGTGTGATTGTTTTGTCTAGATCTGTGTATTTCTTGAGCTAGCTAAAAAAGAAGTGATTGGTTTTTGAAGCCTTTGCAAAGCCTGGGTGTCTTTCTGTTTCCACTATCATGTGTCCCTGGGCAGGTGAACTGTAAAGGGGAGTGCCTACAAGTTGGAACCTGGAAAAGGTTGTGCTGAAGGTACTGGAGAATTTGGGAAGTGAGCTCTGGTCCTGTGGGCCTAGGACAGCTGGGCCATCAAGTCCCATTTTTGTGAAGGGGTAACAGACAAAAGCCTGTGCCCAGGACATGTACCAAGCAGCCAAATAAAGAGACAGTGCTGCAGCCTACTTTGACCAAGGGAAGGTTAAGAGCACACAGGTATAGCATCTTGGGATCCAAACACAGCAGCCTGATGAGGTCTAACTGAGAGAGCTCTACCAGGGCTGGGACAAAGAAAACCAAAGAGCAAATAGGAGAAAGATAAGAACACTCACAGCCACATATATACCCCTTACCCCACACAATGCCCTGCACATTCACAGCCCTTCCCCTCACACACACAGACATGTACATTCATGCATACCCCACTCTTCACATGCTCAAGCGTGCACACTCCCATCCATGCTCTCACACACAAGCACATACACACACATGCTGTTCCATGTATTTTTCTCCACACTACAATGGAAGAACGAAATTCAGGGGACCCATTGCACCCAGCCTCCCTAAAGCCACTTGAAAGGGAGCCTTGTGCACCAGCCAGCATCTCTTCTCCTTGGCCCCTTGCACAGTACAGTGTGCTGCAGACTGACCCTGTCTGCATCGGCAATGCCATTAGTGCCAGAATCCTGCTCTCTTGGACATATCTATATGCAGAGGGGATGGTGGTGGCAAGTACAGCACGCACCTTACTTTGAATAAAATGCAGCAGACAGCAGCCACCTTCACCCTTTGATATGGAGCTGCAACTCCCAGAGAGGACATGATTCTCTCCTGAGTCAAGCAGCCTGGCCATGTTGCAGCACAGTGCAACCCACTACCCTCATCCCTTCTGGTGTAAAGCACAAGATCTACATTCAGACTTCCAAAAGCATTTGGCATCTTCAGCACTTCGCAGCTTATTTACCTGAGGAGGCTGAGCTGATGAAGATTCGGACGACACTGGATGGCTGGAAGGGCAAAGGGACCATCTTACCCTGGAGAAGTTCCTGGCATGTGTCCGGGCTGAGGCAGCTGAGACTCATGCTGGTGTCTTCACTTGCTGACTTCTCCCGTGGAGGACACTGTGCTTTACAGAAGAATCTATTCAAACAAGGCTGAATGCATCCGATGAAGTGAGCTGTAGCTCACGAAAGCTTACGCTCAAATAAATTTGTTAGTCTCTGAGGTGCCACAAGTCCTCCTTTTCTTTATTCAAACAAGTGTCAGGAATGAGACCCAGCATGTGGCACTAGTGAGCAATTAAGCACACTTGGAAACTGCCCCCTCAAGACTTCCTATATCATCCCAGAGAACAGACCATTGTGGGGCTTTGTTCCTTCACATTTAAACAGGACCCAGTAAAATCCTCAGCTGTTCAAATAGAAAAATTAGGAAAACCTAGAGCTCTGAGTCTGCACTGATAGCTGTGAAACACTGTCTCCTTGCAACACAGGGGCTTGGCTGCATCCCAGGAGGGCATCCATCTCTACAGCAACCAGTGTTTGTCACTTGGGCGAATCCCCGGGGTGCTCTAAAAGTGCCAGACTCCAGTGTGCTCTTAGTCAGGGATGTACACTTGAGACCCTTTCGCTCAGTGGCCTTGTTTATGCTAGAAATTCTTGTAGCCATATTCCAGCAGTGGGCAGCGGTACCATCGCTAGCAACAGTATTAGCATGAATCCGGACAGGGCACAGGCCTTCTTTCCACCTGCTCAGAGCAGGTTTTGACGACACGAGGGAATACACTCAAGCCCTGTCTGCACTAGTCTTTTGTCAAAGTGTAAAAGGGTGACCTACTAAAACACCTCAATTAAAAATATTCCCAGTCAATATTTACACTGTTTACAATATTTACACAATATTTACTACAGTGACCTCTGAAGTCTGTGATGTGGCTCCAGGTAAACTACAGGGAGGACAGACGCAGCACACAGGGGAAGCTGACAAGAAAAATGTAATATTGTGCAAGAACTAACTGACCACGCAGTGTCAACAATGACCAGGAAAAAAGTAATGATTTTATTTTGGAAAGTGATATGACAGCTGGACTCCAGTGGCACAAGATGATTCTTACAGTTTGGATTACACTGTACAAAACGCTTAATTTGCTTGTTCACATACTTGTCAGACTGTGAGAGAACTGGCCTTGCACAGGATCACTCCGAATTGCACATTTCTACAGTACATAGGTACAGTGAGAAGGAAAATGCCCTGCCAATAAATTCTCACCAGCTGGAGTTAGCAGCAAACAGACTCCTTCACTCCAAGCAAATGTGTCATATTTCCAACAATTGCCAGCGAGAAGTTCTCAGTCTGTGGCAGCATCACCCAATAGAGGCTCCCAAATTTTCTTGAGCCTGGAAAGTTGCCATTGCTGCTGAAGGACACTGGTAGTTTTCAGGTGCAAAAGTGTGTTTGGTTCCATCGCCCTCCCCCCCAAAAAAGTTTGGGTTTGTGATCATATAAGCTCAGGAGTGCTCAGTGAATGGGAGCTGGATGCTCAGCTCTTAACATGATTGGACCCTTTAGCACCATGGCAAAAAAAAAAACAACAATCCTAAAGGTTCAGCTCTTCAAGAAAGCATTCCTGGCAATAACTTGAATAGTTACAGTACATGCAAATATAGCCGAACACAGAGCCTGTGATACAAATCCCCCAGGGACTGTACTAGCCAGTGGCCTCCATGACAGGGACTTTGTGGCTTTAAAACTCCAAAGAACTGGCACCTCATGGAAAATGGGGGAAATCTTTATTATGAAACAATTCCATCCCTTTGGCACATTCCCCATTAGTTATTACAAGAGACTGGTACTTGTAAACAGCTTCACAATTTCTCCGCAGCAATTGCTAATCGCCTCACTGTGATCAAAGCCCCCCATGTGTGCTATCACAATCATAGAAATGTAGACCTGAAAAGGACCTTGAGAGGTCTTCTAGTCCAGCCCCTTGAACTGAGGGGGGAACAGGTAAAGCTATCCCATCCCTGATGGGCATTTGTCCAACCTGTTCTTAAAAACCTGCAATGACGGGGATTCCACTACTTCCCTTGGAAGCCTGCTCCAGAGCTTAACTATCTTTATAGTTAGAAAGTTTTCCCTAATATCTCCCTGGCTGCAGATTAAGCCCATTTCTTCTTGTCCTACCTTCAGTGGACATGGAGAACAGTTGATCACCATTCTCTTTATAACAGCCCTTAACACATTAGAAGACTGTCATCAGATCCCCCTCTGCCATCTTTCTCAAGACTAAACATACCCAGTTTTTAAAAACTTTTCCTCATAAGTCAGATATATTAAACCTTTTATCATTTTTGTTGCTCTCCTGTGGACTTTCTCCAATTTATCCACATCTTTCCTACAGTGCGGCACCCAGAATTGGACACAGTACTCCCGCTGAGGCCTCACCAGTGCTGAATAGAATGGGACAATTACCTTCTGTGTCTTACAAACAACACTCCTGTTAATGTACCTGTGATGCAGTGTACAAAGCCCACACTGGGCCTGAAGGGGTTAAAGGAAGCACCACCACTCCAGACCTGCAGAGCATGCTCTAACTGGAGAGGCACCTTAAAACTTGAGAGCAACTTAGTTCAGAAGAGGGAGGCTGGGGAGGAAGACAGATCTACCCTGTGGACTCCTGAACAAGGGTGCCAAAGCAGCCTCCCTGTGAGGAATAAGACTACCTGCTGAGCCAAGTTTGGGTTGAAGGTTTAAGTTGTCTTTTCATTTTCTTTTGTTATCTTATATAGGACTTGGAGGCATGTGGGGAGATGGATGGTAGGAAGTGACCCAGGAGCAAATTGGAAGGCATTCCAGGGTGCTTGACATTGTTGGCACTCATACGACCCTGGGTAAGAGCCTGGTGGAGTGGGAGGGACCAGGCTCCCCTTCCAACTGCCCTTGCTGCAGGAGGGGTGTAAGGCTCATTTCCACCCCACTCCCCCTCTAGTAAGGAGAGGGCAAGAACATTAAAGAGCCTGAGATAAAGCTAAGCCCCATCCATACAAGGATTAGGAACTGGACTGAAAGGCCCTCCTGAAGGGAGGCAAGGCTGGAAACTGGGTGGGCTACCCAGCTGGCCCTCTGGGGACTCTATTACAATACCCCAAAATGATATTAGCATTTTTTGCAACTGCATCACATTGTTGGCTCATGTTCAATTTGTGATTTGCTATAACCCCCGGATCCTTTTCAGCAGCACTAACACCTAACCAGTTATTCCCCATTTTGTAGTTATGCATTTGACATTTTTCTTCCCAAGTGTAGTACTTTGCACTTGTCTTTACTGACTTTCACCTTGATTTCCGACCAATTCTCCAATTTGTCCAGTTTCTTTTCAATTGTAACCCTGTCCTCCAAAGTGATCGCTGAAGCAACCAGAGGACTCAGACCACAGATGGAGAATAAGCATCAGGAATCTCAGAAAAAAAAGATCTGGTTTTGTGAATATGTCCATGGTAATAAAACAGGGGGGGAGGAGGGAGAGACCCACCAGGCAGCAAGGGCCCTTTCCAAGCAGCATATGCACAGAAAATGCTTTCCACTGTCTGTTTATTCACCTGGGGCATGGGCCCTGGCACCCTCTGGGGTATTCACAGTGTTTTGTCTGAGATCTCAGTTTGTTCCTTCTCCGCAGCCCACACCAGTGGCAACAGAGACCATGCTGGGCTCTTGATGGGAGTAACAGACTTATTTCTCGGGGCCTCTCCTCCTTGTGCTTTTCCGTTTCTGTATGATCAGGTCGATCTGGTAAATGAGCATCACGGCCATGGAAAACACGAGAATCTGGAAGGGAAAAGGAAGTCACTAGGGCTGGATTCATTAACACCTGAAAGCAACATCCCTGAGGTCTTAAAGCAGGGGAAATGCCAGGGAAGGGACAACAAAATCCTGTAATTTACCCTCTAGACAAAACCCAAGGTTCTGGTGCCAAGAACTGTGTCCCCCACTGTCTTTCATGGTTGCTGCAGGAGTTAAGCACCTGTGAAAATCAGGCTACTTGTTTAGGTGCCTAAGCATTATTGTTCATATGTCACTATATTATTAGTACTGTATATCTGACTATGGATTTAGGTGTTAACATTAGCCACCCAAGATTGAAAACTTTGGCCGGAAGGGTGTGGTTATCATTCACAGGGCTAGCCAAGCAGAGCTAGCCAAGCAGATTCTTGGCTTTGTTTATGCTAGAAAAATGCAATGGTTTAACCACATTTATTTCAAAATCAATTTAAATCAATGCAAACTCTTAATATAGATGCACTTCTATACATACAGGTAGGTTGCATCAACATGCGTGATATTAGTTTAGCTTGCATTTGTAAGTTACCAGCTTAACCTTTGCTTATGTTAATTTAGCTTAAATCAGTTTAACTCTTGAGAGTTTGCACTTGAGAGTTTGCACTGGTTTACTCAATTAGTTTTTAATTAAACTGATGCACTTTTCTAGTACAGACATAGTCTTAACGCTGTTACAGCCTCAGTTACCTCCAAGAAAAACAGTCCTATTGCTAGCCCTGCAACAAGCAGCAGGTTTCTCTGCCCCCAGCCAACAATCTTTTCCAAGCAGCCCTCAGTGTATATCAGACTTTCTGCTTTCCATGATCTCAGGTTCTGGGTCCCATAGCCACACATGCTGTTGAGAACACTCTGCAGGGAGAGAAGAGTCAGCAAGAGTTTAGTGAGTGAGGAACAGGATCTGTTCTTTCCCCCCTGAAGTAGTCACTGCATGCCTGATCCTGAGAGAAGGAGGGGACAGGTGTCCTGATACAAACATCTATCAAGGATGGTCTAGCTAATACTTAGTCCTGCCATGAGTGCAGGGGACTGGACTAGATGGCCTCTCGAGGTCCCTTCCAGTCCTATGATTCTGATACATAGTGATGGGCCCAATCAAAGAACCAGAACAGAACGCTGCTTTGTTCTTAGTGATCTAGCCAGCTATGTTACAAACAGGCACCATGTTAAGTGGTTAGAATAGGGGATTTGGAATTGGGAGATGTGGGTTCTGTTTGCGACTCTTCCATAGACTCACTGTATATTCTAAGTAAATTCACATTGCCTTTCTGTGTCTCAGTTTCCTTAACCCAGAGCGGATAACGATACTGACCTGACCTTGCAAACTGCATTGAGATCCTGACATGAAACGTTATATAAATGCAAAGTACCTCTGATACTTTCCTACTTGATCTCTTTGGCTTTATTTTAATGTGTGCCCTTAGTTCCCAACCACGTGCTGCAATGGAGATTTTTTAAAATAGAAACCTCAAGAAAAAAATTTTAACCATAAAAATGTGGCCAGATTTGACTTACAGTAATGGCTGCCTTTTTATCCTTCTGGATGCAGCAGGAGAAAGGCACAGCACAGCGTTCCAGACTGGGGTTAGAGTCTTGGCACTCAAAGTAAATATTCTGAGACCAGTCCTTGTAGGAATGCACCCCACAGCACTCGAACTGAGAGAGTGAAACAGAAAGGAGGACCTTGGGGTAGCTGCTTGTTTACACAGAGCCCAAGTGTGCATGGGGCTGTACAGACAGAAGTTCTGAGAATAGCTCTGAGATAAGTGACTCTGAAACACGGGTGACAACCATCTCTCTCTTATCTCTCTAATGGGTATTCACAGGTAGACCCTGAGGCTTTCAGGGGACTTTAGCAATCCAACTGGGGAGGGAGAAGCAACTGTGTTTTGTGGTGCAAACAGGGAGCAAAAATGGGGAGTTTCCCTAAATTGGCCCATAGTGAAATTTCACCCTGTTCCCATCTGCCCTGGTGAAAGTCACAGCTGCTGCCATGGACACAAAAAATAAGTGGAGACCATTCTCCTTTCTGTGATGTGAGGAGTGGAGGAAACACTGACTTGAACACTGGCAAGACAATGAGAAGCTGGCTCTCAGGGACCTGGCTTTAGGCTCCATGTGTATGTGAGGATCTAAGGCTGGCACTGAGATCCCAGCACTGACTGAGGATCTGAGACAGGGTCTGTTTAGCCATTTGCCTTCACTGAAATAGTTAAACAGCAAAGCATGATACAAATCTGAGAGGTGTTATTAAATTACCTTTTTCTGTATATAATCAATAAGGTTCTGTAAATCTAGGTCATTCCTATAACCAGAGATAGCTTTTCCCATCAGAAATGCTGCTTTCTCCAACACCTGCAACACACACAGACAGTGCAGTTGTCAGCATCTACCAGGCAGATTCATTGACTTGCAGAAGCTCCCCTTGTTTTCCATTTCCTGCACTTTGGGCCCAAGACTTGTCTCTGTGGCATCTGGCCTCTGACTCCGAGGTACCCCTGACCTGAGCCTGTCACACGGACAAATGCAAGTTAAACCCAAGTGGCTGCCATTTTCCCTGTTCACCTCCCAAAAAATGCAGATGAAGAAGGTTGACCTGCATTTCTGTTGGCAGCCAGAGTATAAATACTCTGCATTTATATAGCACACTACAGTATGCATTCAGATGTTAACTGATTAATCTTGACAACCTCACAGTCAGGTAGGTAGAGGAAGTGTTAATGTTCCCATCTTCCAGAGGGGAAACTGAGGCAGGGAGGGGAAGAGACTTGCCCAAGGCTACATAGGGTGCTGCTGACTTCTAGATCTGTGCTCATGCAACTATGCTGCCAAATGCAACTGTCTAATTCAGCAAAGTGTCAGCCAGCTCTGGAGTTAACTGTGCAGTTACCATGCCAGAGAAGAGAAATCCCAGGACAGCAGCCACGATCTGGAGAATGAGACTGATCAGTAAAATCCAAGCAAACTGAAAAATGAAGGGGTGAGATCATCAGAACAATGTTTAGAGCAACCAGTTCCCCCCTGCCAGCATCGATGCAAGAGCCCTTAGAGCAAGAGCTCTGTGGGGCTGGGGCCGTGTCTATGATGTGTCATGTACATTCACCCTGCTGTGTATGTGTGTTAATACCGATGCCCAGAACACCAATGATACCAGCCTCCACCTCCAACAGTCCAGAGGAAGTCAGCTGTCAGGTGCAATAAATCAGCATTTCCCATTCAGTAATACCTTATCTTGGGGGCCCCCAAGGCACTGGGGCCTGCTTAGGACCTGTTACACACAAGACAATCCCTGGAAACTCCAGAGATGCACCCTGTACAGGAAGGCTTGGAAAATCTAGTTCCAGATTCTACAAGAGGACACAGCAGCTGAAACACTGCAGAGAGCACAGGGGACAAGCCCAAGACCTGGCTGAGCAGGGGAATAATTTAAGTGACCAGCCCCTTGGAGAGACCAGGCCTGATTATTTATGCATAGAAGGCTGTCTCCTGCCTGCACTACACTGCTGTTGTTGTTCCAGGTCCCAGCCCTCCTTGCAGCAGGAGGGCTGAATGCGAGAACTTCCAGGCAACCACCTGGGTACCAGTGTTATTACAAGGCAGGGTTCCCCATCATGGCTTAATAGTAGTACTGCTGGTAAATATCACTACCCGAATGTCCTGGAGCGTCAAGTCCCCTGCCTACAAGTCCCAGTTGAGGAATATAGCATGGCCGAGAACAGAATTTCCCCCTGGCTGGTTTTCCCACAAGCCTCCATGCTTCATTTGCATGTGAGGATAGAAGGAAATGATTAGAATGTTTCAGACAAGAATGGCCCACTGCCTCTGGTGATGGAGCTGGTGATGGAGCTGAGATTGCCTGTGCTAATGGGACAGGCACTGACTCCACAGTCAGATCAGCATTTTGGAGCAAGCCTCCCAGCCCAGATTAGGGCTAATGGGGCTTGCACTCGTGTTTTAAAGATCGTGTTAGAGACAGCACTTTGAAGTTGCTCGGCCTCCAGTGCAAGCTCTGCTCACCCGGATCTCAGAGTAGCAGCCATGTTAGTCTGTATCCGCAAAAAGAAAAGGAGTACTTGTGGCACCTTAGAGACTAACCAATTTATTTGAGCATAAGCTTTCGTCAGCTGTAGCTCACGAAAGCTTATGCTCAAATAAATTGGTTAGTCTCTAAGGTGCCAGAAGTCCTCCTTTTCTTTTTTCACCCAGATCTGTCAACCTAGGCTGGGAGACATACCCTGACCTTGCTGCCATTGTGACTGCCCTATTAGCTGCTTTTTGTAATGTTGTACCTGTGTTGGTCCCAACAAGGTGGGTGAGGTAATATCTTTTATTGGACCAACTTCTACTGGTGAAAGGGACGAGTTTGAGCTTACACAGAGCTCTTCTTCATGACTGGGAAATGTACTCAGAGTGTCACAGCTAAATACAAGGTGGAACAGGTTGTTTAGCATAAGGAATTACATGTTGTAAGAGGTTTCAGAGTAGCAGCCGTGTTAGTCTGCATTCACAAAAAGAAAAGGAGTACTTGTGGCACCTTGGCGACTAACCAATTTATTTGAGCATAAGCTTTTGTGAGCTACAGCTCATTTCATCGGATGCATGAAAGAGATCATTCAAGGTGAAGTGGGCAGTTAACACCTTTGCTGTCATAGGACAAAAGGTTAGTTTTTTTAGGTTAGATTGTTGTAATGAGCCATAAATCCATGTTAGCTGCTTGGAAGGAGCCTTGTCTGAGTGTCCGTCATGGAATCTCAACAATTAGGGATGGAAAAGACCTATGAGGTCAGCTAATAACACTCACCTCCTGGCTGTGCTTTGAAGTTGCAAAGTGCTAGGTATTTGCCAAGTGTTGTTAGCCCATCGCTGGGGCTGGTTGTTGTTCCCTACAGTCTAGTCTCTAGTATTTTGTCCAGTCTAGTTTAAATGCCATCTTTTCATTAGCATGGTTAAGTCTCCGGCACAGGAACCAGCACGGGGAAATGAATTCTTTGAGTTAGCAAACAATTTCTTTGGTGGGTTTTTGCTGCAGTCAGCAATTTCCTCATGTTTATTTGACAAGTTGTGAAAATTTTTTTTTACTCCGTAGATTTATCATGTTGAGTCCACGCATTTGATTCCCAGCACTCAAAATTCAGTTGAGTGTGGTCACATAAGGCAGATGGGATTGTTTCTGTTCTCCAATTGCATAAATATAACTCTTATGGAGCGCTCTTCCTACACAGATTTTTACACAGGCCATTCTGAAATTTGTTCACCCAAATGTTGCTGAGTGCAACTTGAGGGCTCAGAAGGTCAGCTCAGAAACGCACAAGGACATCAAAGCAAGTGTATTTTAAAATTGAAGCCCATATTCCAAGACATTGTTTGGAGGGGGCCAGTATTTACCCAGCAATAGTGATAAACATTAGTTGACACCTGAGAAGGAACCTTTCCTTTTGTATTACTGGGACATGTTAAATCCTGTCAAGAGGGAATTTCTGTTATTTGCAAATGAAAAGAACACACCCTAAACCTCTTCCAGCCACATTGGATTTCATTAGCTAGAAGAAACATGCAGTCTCCAAACATATCATACACACTTTCTTGCATTGCACTGCTGTAGCATGTCTGTGCCTCAAGATACTCCACAATGAAATTATCCCCAAGATAACCTCATAACACCTGGAGGAATGTTATATTTGCAAAGTCTCTGCAAAATTCCCATAAAGGCAACAACTGTGGATTCTGATGGGCAAATATTATAAACAACCCTTCGACTTGGGACAAATAGTGTAAATGGCAAAATGTTGGTGCAAATGTGAAAAACAGGCCACATTAAAAAGGTGACAACTGGCACAAGCCACCAGATCTTTTTGCTTGGATGTGCAACCAAAGGGACAGGTGGGGAGCAGAAGTTATGAGTCACGATGGCTTTAGTAAAAAGAAACAGTACTAATGGCACCTTAGAGACTAACCAATTTATTTGAGCATAAGCTTTCATGAGCTACAGCTCACTGCATCCGATGAAGTGAGCTGTAGCTCACGAAAGCTTATGCTCAAATAAATTGGTTAGTCTCTAAGGTGCCACTAGTACTCCTTTTCTTTTTGCGAATACAGACTAACACGGCTGCTACTCTGAAAGATGGCTTTAGTGTGGTCAGGAATTCACTGTTTTTTTTTCTCTCTCCTTGCTGTTCAGGCAGTTGGGGAGCTATTTTCCCACTAGCTCAGTAACATGCTAGTACTGCCAGTGCTCCCCTTCAGCATCCACTTAAGAAACTGACAAAAATTGATCTCCTAATGCAGGTGGAGCAGGTTCACACTCCACTCTCTGAGGCAGTCTCTTTAGGCGGGAAGTTGCCTAGTAAGGGCAGCCCAAGGCATAGGGATCCCTTTCAGGTAGAAGAAATCATCCCACGAGCCTCGCCTTACAATTTTCAGCAGCACAGGCAGGTCACGCAAGGCTCCTGTACACCCCACAAAGGTGATGCCAAACATTAGGATCCCCACTGTGAGCAAGATCAGCGAGGGATCAGTGAGGAGCGAATCCACAGCACCTGGCAGAGATTGAAAAACAAGGCAAAGTAAGAACTTAGTGCAAGCCAAATCATGCTCCTTCCTCTTCCCTTCGGAGTATCAAGAATGGATGCAGAGCTCACAGAAAAACATTGAGCTGGACAAGTTCCACATACTAGCCTTCCAGGGCAATCCCCAACCCTCCCCTTGAAACACATTTCCTTCCCGCACTCATCAATTGGGATTACAAAACACTCACCAAACAAAGTTCTGCACTACAAGGTGGCCTGGGTCCGCATGTTTAATTGATGAACACATTTGTCACCTTGGACTGTAAACCCTTCCAGGCAGACGCCATGTGTGTCTCTATGGTCTGTACAGGACCAAGCACATAGCTAGTGCTCAGCAAATACAAATGGCACATTGGAGGGAGGGGGAATTTGTGCTTGGAGGTTTATTCCCCAGCCTTGAAACTGGGCAAGGCAACAAAGCCTTAGGTTCATGGCATTGGTGGAAGGAGCTGAGCTCCCTCCTGAGTTTACTTTCCAGAGTTCTCAAGCATTCATTAGGCTGTACCGCCTTATTTGATCCATTTTTAATTTGTTTAGTGATTATTGCTGAACACTCAGCAGTCTTTGGGCATGACAAACGTACATGGTTATTAATAATCCTTCTCACCCTTGTAGATCCATCAAAAGGATTGGGCAACACCCTGCAGGAGTGACATACAGGAACCATGGTGGAGGGTGATTTGAAAACTGCCAATCAGAAATGGGCCATGGAGCTCATCTCCACACGGTACTGGGAAGAGAGCAATGACTACACAATTACCCTGCAGTCACTTTGTTAGCTTTATCTAAACTCCAGTTTGGAAACTGTAAAGGAGCAAAAAGGAGTACTTGTGGCACCTTAGAGGTTAACAAATTTATTTGAGTATAATCTTTTGTGAGCTACAGCTCACTTCCACAGATGCATTCAGTGAAAAATGCAGTGTATTTGAGCGGTAGCTCACAAAAGATTATACTCAAATAAATTGGTTAGTCTAAGGTGCCACAAGTCCTCCTTTTCTTTTTGCAAATACAGACTAACATGGCTGCTACTCTGAAACCTGTAAAGGAGTGGACTCACCCCTGCAGCGCCTCCTGTTGGTCATTGGGGAATTAGCTCTATCCAGCACAGAGCACCCTCTGCAGGCTAGTGATCCACACAGCTCTGGCCCCCATGTCCCTCACAGACCCCAGTGCCCCTTTCTCTGGGTTCTGCCCCCTGGCAGCACCCGCAAACTCTACCTCTGGGTCTCCCCTTCCTGTGGAACCCCCAACCCACTATCCCCACCTTGCCTCAGTCTGGGCTACTGCCAGTCATCACCAAGCCCCCACTCCCTGGGGCAGACTGCAGTGTAAAGGCCACTCATCATAGGCAAGGGGGTTCAGACCTGTTGCCTTCCAGTACCTCTATGGGCCTTGAGCCAGGCCCTACAGCCTGGGGAGTTGCCAGCCTGGAGCACCCCACTTAGCCCACTGCACTGCGTACCCTGGCTAGCCCTACTCTCTCCTAGCCTAGGGAGAGACTCCTTGGGTATTTGGCTCACAGCCTTTTTATACAGGCCAGCTGGGGGCCTGATTGGGGCATGGCCCAGCTGTGGCTGCTTCCCCAGTCAGCCATCCCCAGCCACAGTCCTCTCCAGAACTGCTTTAAACCCCTTCTATTTTAGGAGCAGGATAGCCACCCTGTGACAGTAACTCAGGGAGGGACAGGAAATGGTACTTACTTGCTTCCTTAGAGAGTTTGGCATAAATACCAACTGCCACCATGAGCCCACTGGCCACCTAGGGAGGAAGAATCAGAGACAAACTCATCATTTTGCAAGAGGAAAAATCCCCAACGGCATCTAAGCCTGGGAGCAGGAGATATTTGCCCAGCCAGAGAAGAGAAGCAGGTCTCTCAGCCTGTCCTAGGGGAGCCCAGATGAAGGGATACCAAAAGGCAGATTAGCAATTTACAAGGGACCTGCACCCTGACATCCTCACCACAGGGCCCTAATATCACAACTGGCCAGAGTGACTCTTCACTGGGACGACTTTGAAAGTGGGTTTCCCTGCATGCAGTGATCTTGCTGCCCATCCAGTGTCAGCCACACCCTGGGCCTGGCAGCCCCATCCCTGCTCAGACTCACCCAGAAAAGGTAACAGGAGACAAACAAAGTGTATTTGATGAGCTGTTTTGTTCTCATGGTTCGCGTCCTGGAGTCTCTGATGCCAGCACACCACTCTCCCAGATGTGGAGTCTGTTTCTCTGCTGATTCTTGATGCCTGGGTCATGTGCTCTAGGGAGCATTACGGGCACAAAGGGAAAAGACTGACATGTACAGTCAGGTTTGCCACGTGTTTCCTAGTGTAAGTCACTTGCCTGTTTTCAGCTCTCTTGCAGCTGCAGTAGGACAGGCTGACTAGGCAAAATAAACTCCTGAAATGAAGACCTCAGAAAACACTGGAAGAAGAGGAGGCCAAGGCAAGGAGAAGCCCAGCAGTGAGGTGGGGCAGCATTCTTCCATTCAGGTTATTGAGAATAGGATGAAGAGAAGCCATTTGAAGAGAGATGTCAGAGGAGACAGGAAGAAACAGGCGCAGACTAGATTCTATGCATCAGAGAGGCAGGTTCCTAGGAGCTGGAGTCCCAGCCCCTCATTCCTTGGGTAGGGCTCACTGAGAAGGAAGAGTGCTTGGCAACTGGAATGAGGAGAGAGGCACTTGGAATGGGAACCCTACGAGAACTCACCCTTCACCCCCACATGAAAAAAGAGAGACTCCTACAATTAATTTTTTTTTAAAAACAGCCTTTAAAGTAAACACAGTGAAAGGTGCCAGAGTGGGCTTCCTCTCACTGAGCCAGCCTGTACGCCTCACCAAACATACCTCTCCATTGCTGGGAACCTTCCAGAGGTGAAAGTAAGCCACTTCGGCATACTGGCAAGAGCTAGTGTGCCGTACCAGACCGGCTTCCCCAGGCAGCGATTTAAAGGTCCTGGGGCTCCCAGCAGCAGCTGGAGCCCCGGGCCCTTTAAATCGCTACCAGAGCCCTCAGGTAGCGGAGGCGGCCGGGAGCCCCGGGGCTCTGTCGGCAATTTAAAGGGCCCGGGGCTCTGCTGCGGTAGCGGCGGCCGGGAGCCCCTAGCTCTTTAAATCACTGCCGGAGCCCTCAGCCGCAGCTGCTACCCCGGGGCTCCAACAGCAGGGCTCGGGCGGCGATGTAAAGGGCTCAGGGCTCCAGCCGCCGCTGCTGCCCCGGGCCCTTTAAATCTCTGCCACCTCCAGCAGCGGGGCTCCAGCGGCGATTTAAAGGGCTTGGGGCAGTAGCAGCGGCAGGAGCCCCGAGCCCTTTAAATCCCTGCCGGAGCCCTGGGGTAGCGGTGGCGGGGCACTGGCAGTGATTTAAAGGGCCCAGGGCTCCCAGCCGCCGCTACTGCAGCAGAGCCCTGGGCCCTTTAAATGGCCCTCGGGGCTCCCAGCTGCCTCAGCAGCTAGTAGCTCTGGCAGTGATTTAAAGGGCTGGGGCTCCCAGCTGCCTCTACTGCAGCTGGAGCCCCTGGCTCTTTAAATCTTGATTTAAAGGCCCCGCCCCCCTTCTGGTCGAGGCCCCGCCCCCTTCTGGTCGAGGCCCCGCCCCCTGCTCAGGACTCTGGCTTACCAGTACATCCTTTAAGTTACTTTCACCCCTGGAACCTTCACTTATTCCTGGTCTCCATTCCTTAGGCTCATCATTCTGCTGCTGAATTGGGTCATCCAGGGGCTCCTGAGTTCTCGGCTCATGGAGGGAAGTTGAGCAGCTAGGTGCTGGACAGGGCCGGCTCCAGCTTTTTTTGCCGCCCCAAGTGGCAAAGGAAAAAAAACCAAACCAAGCCTGGTTGAGCTGCTGCCAAAGTGCCACCGAAGAGGAAGAGAGGGACTGCAGGGCCCGCTACCGAATTGCCGCCGAAGACCCGGACGTGCCGCCCTGACGGAGTGCCACCCCTTCTGTTGACTGCCCCAGGCACCTGCTTCCTTCGCTGGTGCCTGAAGCCGTCCCTGGTGCTGAAGCAGGCTCAGGGCTGGGGGCAATCTTAGTATTCCTGAGAAGCCATTTGCAGATGTATTGGGCATCCCAAGCCTGCCTCAAAGGTTCCAGGGAGATGAGCTCTAGAAGAGGCTGACAGAGCAGATGTCTTTGCACTCCAGGGCTGTGAAGTTTGTTTGATCTTAATTGTCCTCCTTAAGAACCCCAAACTGGGCTGTTTTGTAGAAGTCTGAACCAGGGAGAGTGTATGTGAGAGAGAGAGGCTGTGAGGTGGAACGAGCAGAGTCTGCTCAGCGGTTTCACAAGGAGATAGGTAGGGCATACCAAATTCACGGTCCATTTTGAAAATGGACTTTTAAAAATCATAAATTTCATATATTTAAATCTGAAATGTCACAATGTTGCAATTTTAGGGGTCCTGACCCAAAAGGGTGTTGTGGGGAGTGTTGTAAGATTTTTGTAGGGGCGGGTCTCGGTACTGCCACCCTTACTTCTGCGCTGCTGCTGGTGGCTGCGCTGCCTTCAGAGCTGAGCAGCCACAGAGCAGCAGCTGCTGGCCGGGAGCCCAGCTCTGAACACCACCGCCAACAGCAGTGCAGAAGTAAGGGTGGCACGGTATGGTATTGCCACCCTTAGTTCTGCGCTGCTGCCTTCAGAGCAGGGCCATCTGCCAGCAGCCGCCACTCTCTAGCTGCCTAGCTCTGAAGGCAGCAAGACCGAAGCAAGGGTGGCATAGGATGGTATTGCCATCCTTACTTCTGCGCTGCTCCTGGCAGGGTGCTACCTTCAGAGCTGGGCACCTGGCCAGCAGCCACTGCTCTCCAGCCACATAGCTCTGAAGACAGCACAGAAATAAAGGTGGCAATACAATGCCCCCCCACCCCCCACAATAATCTTGCAACCCCCCGCACCGCTTTTTTGGGTCAGGACCTTCTGTTTGAGAAACACTGATTTTTCCCCATGAAATCTCTATAGTATAGGGTAAAAGTACACAAAAGACCAGATTTCATGGGGGAGACCAGATTTCATGGTCCGTGACACATTTTTCATGGACATGAATTTGGTACAGCCATAGAGATAGGATAAGTCCCATAGAAAGATTATGAAAACCGGGGCACAATTTCTTGGCCTTGCTCACCTCACCCAGTAACACAACCTCCACCCCAGTAATTTACATGGATATGTCTGTGTCCACATGCTTGGTGACACTGTCAAAAAATTTGAATAGATTGGTGAGGCATAATTTCCCTTTACAAAATTCATGTTGACTCTTCCCCCAACTTATTGTGTTCATCTATGTGCCTGATAATTCTGTTCTTTACTATAGTTTCAACCAATTTGCCCGGTATTGAAGTTAGGCTAACCAGCCTGTAATTGCCAGGATTGCCTCTATAGCCTTTTTAAAAAATAGGCAGTACATTAGCTTCCCTCCAGTCATCTGGTCCAGAGGCTGATTTAAGCAGTAGGTTACATACCACAGTTAGTAGTTCTGCAATTTCATATTTGAGTTCCTTCGGAACTCTTGGGTGAATACCATCTAGTCCTGGTGACTTACTACTGTTTAATTTGCCAATCTGTTCCACAACATCCTTTACTGACACCTCAATCTGGGACAGTTCTTCAGATTTGTCACCTAAAAAAAATGGCTGAGGTCTGGGAATCTCCTTCACATCCTCTGCAGTGAAGACTGATACAGAGAATTCATTTAGCTTCTCCATAACAGCCTTGTCTTCCTTGAGTACTCCTTTAGCACCTTGATCGTCCATTTGGCAGGCTTCCTGCTTCTGATGTACTTAAAAAATGTTTTTGCTGTTAGTTTTTGTGTATTTTACTACTTGCTGTTCATATTCTTTTTTGGCCTGCCTGATCACACTTTTACATTTGAGTTGCCAGAGTTTATGCTTCTTTCTGTTTTCCTCTGTAGGATCTGACTTCCTATTTTTAAAGGATGTCTTTTTGTCTCTAACCGCCTCCATTTAGCCAAGGTAGTTTTTTGGTCCTTTTTTTTTTTTAAATGTGGGGTATTGTGATGGGGTTTACACCCCACACAGGCATGTAAGGGGTTAATGGAGGCTGAATGGCCCAATTAACCTAGTACATTTAATGCCCTGGTTAGAGGATCAGGCTTACCTGTGCAGGAGCAGGCAGGCTCTGTATAAAGCCAGGTAGCTGGTTACAGAGAGGTAGGGCTGCAATTAAGAAAGACTGCAGGAAAATAGCCACTCTCTGGGTGGAGGGAGTTGGAGGCTGGCAAACCTGGGGCAGGAAGAAGCTAAATAAGTAGGAAGAAGCCCAGGAATAACAGCAGCAAGGCATAGGACTGTACAGGGGCTGTAGTTGCTTGTTATATGGTCCCTGGGCTGGAACCCAGTGTCAAAGGCAGGTCTGGGTTCTCCTACCAGCCACTGGGGAGTGGCAAGGGTATTGGAGATGCTAGCAAGCAGGTCTGGAAAAATTCCCTGGAAAGGCAGAACCTTAGTGACCTGCCTGGAAGGTCATGCCCGGAAGAGGAGATGGCAGGTCTGGGAGCGAGCAGGGCTGTGGAGAGAGACAATATGAGGGAAGATGCCACTGGAGGAGTGTATGCCTGGCAGAGCTAAAGGCACTGCAAGTAGTGAGTGAACACATTACAGGTATACATATAGTTTGGGCCTCTGTTACAGTGTTTTAAAATAGTTTCCATGGAGCTTGCAGGGATATCACTCTAACTGTTCCTGTTAATTTCCCTTTAACTAGCTGTCTCACTTTTGTGTAGTTCTAATTTTTGAAATTAAATGCTATTGTGGTGGGTTTCTCTGGTATTTCTCTTCTCCCCCCTGCCCCAAATGTTAAATTTAATTATATTCTGGTCACTATTGCTGTGTGGTTTATCTACATTCACCTTTGGGATCAGATCCTTTGCTCCACTTTGGACTAAATCAAGAATTTCCTTTCTCTTTGTGGGTTCCAGGTCTAGCTGCTTCAAGAAGCAGTCATTAATGGTGTCTAGAAATGTTGCCTCTGCATGCCACCCTGGGGTGACAGTTACCAGTCAATATGGGGATAGTTGAAATTGCCCATTATTAATGGGTTTTCTGTTTTTGTAGCCTCTCTAATCTCCCTGCGCATTTCACAATCACTGTCACCATCCTAGTCAGGTGGTTGGTGGTATATTCCTACTGCTTTACAGCCTGATGTATCCACAGACACCTGAGACAAAATCAGTCTCATGGTGAGCAAGTCAGTAGCTCCTCAGAGAGGCAAGTTTGAACTCTGTGTGAAGATCAGCAGTCTCTGCTTTGCCTGCTAAGGACAAATTGCCTTAGTTGCTTGGTTATTGCTCTGTATTTCCCATAAAGATGAGATAAGTTTGTATTAAAACAAACACACTTTGTGGGAATCTTGGAAAAACCTTTTTTTCTTTCAGGATTTCCTAATTTCTTACTGCTTTGGTATAAGGCCAAAACAGGCTGCTGAGGGAGGGAAAATTCTTACTGCAGCAAGGAATATAGGAAATACTATATTGGGTCAGGCTAGTCTGTGGTCTAGTATCCTGACTCTGACAGTTGCCAGAACCCCGTGTATCAGAGGGTGGTACAGTAGGCATAGGTAGCTCTAGTTCTGAGCTGAGTTCTCGCCACACTCTGAAATGATACTCAGTACCTGTCTAGTGGTTTGCCTCTTCAAAGCACCATGCAACCATTAAATAGTCAGCAGAAGGAAGTGGCAGGATCCTTTTTGTTTGGGACTTCAGTCTACAGTGAACAAAACACTGGGAAGTGTACAAGAGGGAAATATCCATTATTGCCAGGGAAATGGATTGGATAATCTAACCTCCAACTCTACCTTCTGGGATGTTTCATTCATGTTGAGTTCACATTGGGGTTACTATCTGGACAGAGTTTGAAAGAATATACATACGTGCAGTCAGCAGTAGTAAAAGAAATCGAGAGGGCAGGAGCATTTGCCAATCGGGGGTTGTTCTCCGATGTATTGGCTTTTGCCTTTTCCCCTGCAAGGTCTTTGGTGCAGGAATTCTGTATTTTGTTTGACTTCCCCTTTTTGTATTGTAAAGAGCCATGTCCACTTCTTATAGAAATAATTCTGGGATTTTCTTTCACACAAAATAAGGGCTTTTTACAGCTTTTACATCTCCTCTATGGAAACAATCTAAGGGCAAAAACCAAAGACCCCTTATTCTGCCCTTTTGATTAAAGAGAAAATGGAAACTTGTCTATCAATAGGAAATATTCAGAAGGGTGATTATGAATTGCCAGAAAGTCTCTGCCATCTCCAGCAGGCAGGATGAATACACAAGACCAGGGCCTCTTTGCAGATTGAATCTATTACATTTAGATATTTCTCACGAGAGTTAGCATCAACAAAGTTATCAGATCAGAACATCTTTTGAGGCAGTGACATCTGTGCTATGAAACTGTTTGCCCTGGCAGGCCCACTCCTGCCCCAGCACTGCTGCATGGCTTGGAGTTGGGAATGTTCAGCACTGCTAGGACAGCAATGGACATTGAAACACTTCAGAATTTTACAAAGTAACTGAAACTTCCACCTTCATCTGCCTGCGAGTCCCAGCCAGCACCACACTCTGAGCACATTTTACTGATAAGTTCAGCATTTTCTGTGGATGTGATGGGAGAGGACAATTGTTAAAACCATGTTGTTTTTGTTTTTTTTAAACGGTGGGTTTCAACACATGCAGCAAGCCTCATTCTTCCCTCCTCACACTGACCTTTCCTCTCCTGGCTCAGGTCCTAGGAACAACTCGGATCTAACCGATCATTGCAGCTTATCTTGACCAAAGGACTGATGCCCTGAGCAAAAGATATGATTACCCAGAGGTCAAAAATATTAAATCTTTTAAGGACTTCTCTTAGGAAGAGAGAGATGGATTCACAAGGCTGGAAGTGATTGGCCCTATGCAGGTCTTCATTTGTTTAAAAGCATTGCAGGCAGTTGGATTGTACTGAGTTGTTCTCATCACTCACATTCTTGTGCCATGACTGTGAGTAAATCAAACAATCTCTCCGTAGGACTTCATGGCTGTTACTGTTACAAGAGTCAAAACCAGACACGTCTCCTCTTATAGTCCTAAAGTAGCCATGGTTTATACAGGATGCCCCAGTGGGCTACCAAAAGGTGGGGGCAATCCTGAAGGGCCACTTGTTCCTTTGTGGTAGGGTCTAGGTGCACTGCCTTCTGTAGAACCATATCTACCATCTGGGGTCAGGGAGGCCAGTGCTGGAATTATACCAGAGGCTGCCAGAGCTGAAACCTGCTCATTCAATAAAGGCCCATATGGCTCTCACCATGAAAGGCCTGACTAAATGAAATTGAGCCGCCGCCTTCTGGCAGCTGCGTTCGCCATCCTGGTAAGGGCCTGAGAAGGGTCCTTTGAAGGCCTGAAGACTCTACTTTCTTATAGAGTACGGAACATGTAGTGTAGGTCTTATCAAAGAGCATCAGCCTGACTCAACTGTCCACCTTGGAAAGAGTCTTGGCACTCAGCCCTAGATAACAGCAAAAGGGCTCGTGTAGAGCAAACATGCAGGACTCTTCTTCTTGTAAGAGTCATATGGATTTATCAGCTTTAAATGCAACGACTCAATCAATCCAAACAGATTACACAGAGATGTGTATGTGCATGCACATTTGTCCACATTTCCATCTCCCTGCCTATATGAAGAGAGTAAGTTTCCACAAACTCTAACAGGGAAACTAACAAGTTTTCAAAAAGTCCCCCCCCCCCCTTTCCTGAGCCCATGTGATCAGCCTGAACTATGAACAACAATGGCAGTAGGTGCACACATTTCATTTAGAGCATGGACCAAATCGTAAGTATGCCTTTGGTCATGTTCAAGGCTTTAGTCTGGTTACAGAACACAGTGATGTCTAACCTACACTACACTTTAGAACCTTGTCATAACTGGGTTGGGGGCCAAGCAGGTGGTAACCACATCCCAGGAATCTATTGTAACTGGAGTGTTTCTGGGGCTGAAGCAAATCAGAGGAAAATACATGTCCCTTCTGAGCACCACTGGACACTGAGTCACTTCACAATCTCTTTATGGTGTTGATGGCTGTTTATAAAACAATAATTCCCCTTGAATCAAGCATCTCACTGAACATTAAATACATTCTGGCACACATCAGAGTAACATCAGGCGTCAATAAAACAAAATCTATTAAAATAAACCACTATCAGGCCTATTCTTGTATTTTATAATGAGAGTGAGGGAAGGTCACAAGGATAAGGCACTTTCAAAACTAAGAACCACAGTTAATTTGACCTCCGGTACTGGCTTTAGTCCTGTTGTACGTAGGATTTGGTTTAGGGTTATATGCACCAGCCCCACTAGGCAACTAATTTCCATTTATTTCAATTTTTAAAAATTAAAGTTTTTGGAGTAGGGATGGGGAGAGATTCTCTGAATTCTTTTCACTTATTCCCCCACCTCCAAACACACTAACCCATCCAGGCTGAGTCAGAGCAACTATTCATCAGCCGAGGATGGCAGGATGCAATGCCACTGAAAGCTCACCCATATGCTCCAAGCACCAGTTGGGCTGCCGCTGCAGCAGCATTCCCAGCTCCTGCTGACACATGAAATTCAGAACCCAAACACACTTCATGTGGCAACAACATTCAAGGTCACACTTTTAAAAACACATTCAGTGCCTAGATTTCAAACCCTTCCTATCTAAAGTTTATCCCCAAATATTCACAGAGCGGGATGTGAAAGAATTGGCTGAATTCTCCATAAGCCATGGCTTTCCACATTCAGGAGACTGACCATTTCCTTCTTCACCCTCTAGGCAAAGGCCCTTCTCTCAAGCCCACACTTGTGCTATGGTAACCCAAATGCCTCCTGGGTGTGGTGTTCTGTCCCATTTGAGAGAGAGAAAGAGACTGCTCTACAGCTGTAGCTAATAAGAGTTTGGCTCAATGGGGCTGTACAAAAGAGGTTCATATTTCCTCTGCAGATGCGCTCCAGTCAGATGTTTAGTGGTGTTTTAATCAGATTTATCTGAAAACCATTTCCTGGGTTTATAAAATCTTTAATTTAAGGAAATGCCCCTCCCATCTGTGAGAAAATCAAGCCCCCCCTGCTCTGGAACCACTATGGGCTAAAATGTACTTGTGGGCCTAAGACCTTTCTCAAATGTGCCCTACTGTGTAAATACAGATTCCAAGTTCTTTTAAAAGCCAATTTCGGGCCCAATAATTTGATGCCTTAGCAATAATAAATAGCAGTGAATAATCATTTAGATTGTGCCTGTATCCATCAGGATTACAAAGTAGTTTACAGACAAACCAGTATCCAAACTCTAGGGATCATTTCACCTCCCCAGTGAAATGCAGTCAGCTTTGGGGTGGGGCAGAGAGTTGTTGGCAGTTAGAGTAAACAGCAAACAACACTACCCAACAGTGTAAGATTGTAACTGTATGAATATAGAATACTTATAGCACTTTACATCGTCAAAGCATGTGTAAACATTAAATTAAGGAAGTGAAGAAGTTGTATCAATTAAGAATTGCAGGGGGAATTTAGATGAGAAAAATGTAATTACCGAAGTGGTACTTGGCCAGGCCCATCAGGCAAAAAAATATTCCATGATAATTTGAAGCCCTATATCATGGGGTACTTTGCAAGTATGGGAACTGAAATGCATTAGCTCAGCTTCACAGGAGATAATTTACTCTTGTGCTGAAAAATCCAATTTCCATATTCAGTTGTTTCTAAGTATTTCATTTTCTTTTCAAGGGTATCAAAAGGAATTTGAGTTGTAGGAACACAAAACGGCCCCTTCAATGATGTGTTGGGGGAGGGGGGCAGGCGGGGACAGGAGGGCAGTAGGAATTGTATAGTAACAAAATGCTGTCATGATTGCTGGTGGGCTGGGAACTTGTACCCAAACCTCAGCCTGGCACAAATTTAACCCCCCCCCCGAAAATAGGGGATTAAATGTAGACCCACAGATCATGAAGCTAACAGCAGGGCGAAGCACATGGATGAAATTCATGGATCCATCTGACAGTGTCCTGGTTTCCATCTCTCTTTTGAGGTCTCAGGGAGAAGGATTGGAGGGTATGTGAGGTCACAGGTGGCTTGAAGATGATTTTGATGCAGCTCTGAGGGATTCTTCCTTGGCTTGGCTTGTACCTGATCTTGCTTATTCAGCCTTTTTTGCTTTCCGTTTCCGTGTGCCTTCGTTCAGCTCCTCCTTAGATTTCGCAGGAGGGGAAGTATCATGGGAATCCTCATGGTGGTCATGGTGATTGTTGTACCCATTAGAAACAGAGCCAAAGAGTACTGGGCAGATGAAGCCTTCTATTGGAGCAAACGGCGAGGTATGTGAGTGAGTTGCAGTCATAAACACCTGTCATGCAACATCAGAGATGGGCAGTTACAGATCACATACCTCACCTGTTAAATACTAACTGGGAAGGAATATTCCTGCCCCCAGCTCCCTGAACCTTTGTAGAGAGAGTGAATATAGCTAAGTGATTTGGGTCTTCAGTGCTGGAACCCTAATCTCTCATAGCCTGTGAATAAACTGGGGGTTGAATTCTTCCAGAAGATATCAATAACAGCCTATCCTAGGAGGGTGATGCAGAGCTTGGGCAAGAGCTTGTCCTAGGGCTTCTCTTGAACACAAGTCAATGGAGTCCACAGGCTATCCTCTGCCTTACTCATTGCTAATTGTCCTTGCTGAAAATGGCATTTTCAATTCCTTTTTAAACTTAATAGAAGAGAAACTCTTACTGTCAACACCCACTGGGTAGAACTGCAGCACCCTACATGGAAATATTTGTGTGTTCGGTGAGGGGACATTGGATAGAATCTGACTGAACTAAACAAAAACGTAAAGCAGCATCCCAGAAGGGAGGGTTTTACATTAAACTGATTAACTCCTCCCATCTGACTCTTTACCCTGTGGCAATATGCGCGCACACACACACCCCAGCTCCACACCAGTGTGGGGTACTCCTCCCCCAAGCTGCTGTCTCCATAATTCTGTAGCAATCCTGCCCCTGCCAACCTGACTCCATACCCCTACGGTGATACCTCCACCCCCAACCTGTCTTTGTACTCCTGCGCTGATACGCCTCCCCCAGCCTGACTCTATACTCCAGTGGTGATATGGCCCCCCCAACTTAGTTATGTACTCCTGAGGCAATACACACTGCTTCTTTCCTTTGGTTGTGTAGACTCTTTAGCAGCAAACCTGTTGTAAACTCACCTTGCAAACCATCATAAACATGGTGAAGAAGAAAATGAGGTTGGCTTTAGAGATGGGGACCCAGTGAGACTGCTGCAGGGTGAAGAGGATTGCTCCATACAGACTGGCTTTTGTTGGGCTAGGAAAGAAATGAGGTCTCATTTCATACAGCACGTCAAGTAGAATTGCACAGAATAGGAGGCACTGTTCTTGGATATGTTCTTGGTCTGAGAGAATTTAGTCTAGATACTTACAAGGTCATATGAAGAATTTCATTTGTTTCTGGCTTCCAGATTCCGCGCAGCAGCTGCTCAAAATTAGACACCAAGGCAATGCCAGAACCTGGGAAACAGTTGAAGTGAAGTGGTGAAATCACCAAACCAGAAGAGCCCTGCAAAAGCACTACTTTTCCCAACCAGATGGGAACTAGGCTAGTCCTAAGAGGAATAAAAGGGTCATAAGACCCATTCCTGATTAAAATAAAATTCTAGAACCAACCCTGGAGCCAAAGCTAAACTCTTCTGTACAGCTCTGTAAAGTGTTGTCATGTAGGGGAAGGGTATCTGGTCCCCATCTCAATCAGCAGGGCTGAAACAGACTACACACCCTCTGTTAGCAAAAACGCTAAGGAAAAAGGATTTAAACCTTTTGGCATAGACAGAAACTCCCTGAAAAATATATAGGTGAGAGCCATATCTAGTGGTTACATGCATGGGACAGGGAACTAAGAGATCTTGAATCTTATCTCCAGATCTGCTACTGACTCCCAGTGTGGCCTCAGGCAACTCTCTGTGTCTCAGTTTCCCCATCAATAAAATGGGAATGATGACCCAATTTATAACTCTGCTACAAGGATTAAAGAATCTTTGTGCTAAGCATCATTATTAAGAACCCATTAGTTTCAACCCTAGCTAACCAGGTCACTATTGAGAGACCTGATGCAAGTGCCTCTGCTGCATTTCAAGACTTTCCTCTCCCTCTCTTCAGGGGCTGAATGTACCACTCATGAGTTACGGTAGCTCAGGATTTACCTTTGACCCATCCAATAACCACCATAATGAACCACCCGTGGTGGTAATGGTGGTGTGCATGGTGGACCCCAACAGCAATTTTACGAACTCTAACCACCTCCTTCATTGCCACAAAGATGAGCTTCACAGGCAGGAAGCTGACACACTTGTAGAAGAGGTTCATGGGGCAGAAGAAAATCAAATACCTGGAACAAAACCACAAAGAGTTCAAGCAATGACCCATCTGCCCCGATTGGACTGTGTAGGAGATGGAGAGAGAATAGTGTCTCTACTGTCATTCTGAGTTACTGAGTCAAGGAGAAGGCAGTGCTGGGTGCAGCCTGCACAGAGTACAAAATCTCCTTTGGTATTAGGAAACTCAACTTTTTAGTGTCTGTTGAATTCTGCAGACACTTTACCATCATGATTGACAAAAAAAGGTACACAATTCCACTGAAGTGCTTGCGGTCACCCCAAACACCGCGTCTTTTCAGGGCCAGTGCAGTGTGTGCTGGTTTTGTAGGCTGTGCTACAGTTTAACTGAGGCATCTGTGAACCTACATTTGGGTTATTTCTGTTAACTTTAGCTCATCTCGTCAAAATGTTAGGTCATCAGATTAATTGGAAACTTAGTCCAGAAATTCGAAAGACTATTTCATACTTCTCCCTACCTAATCCCCTCCTTTTCCTAATTCACGCAAATTGGACAATGTGAGTACCCCTCCTAGGGCTGTACCAAAGTGTGAAAGACTCACCATACTGCCGTGGCCAGGAGCACACTAGAGTTATTGCTGAAATAATCAATAGGAGCTTCCCCAAGTAATAGATCAGCAAGAATATAACTTCCAAAGCAATGAAGCATAGCACAAAGCCATGAGGCAACAGGGCTCCGATGGGACATCTCAATGGCTCCTGTGAAACAGATTGAAATCGAGGAAAATATAATCTACCCACACATCACAACCCCAAGGCTTTGTTTTGCCGGGAGACTTGACCTGCATGCTCTCCTTCAGAAAAAGGGCAGAGAACAGTATTCATGTAAAGAAAAACTAATTTTATTGACAGATTCCCCCATTAGGCATACAATCATGAAGCAATTGGACTATCCCCAAACATAACTGATCAGCTAGGCAGAGAATAACTAAACAAGTGTATGTGAAATAAAATTACAAAGTGGAAGGGCTAACTGCTCTTCCCTCTAACTTCTGATAATCCTCAATAGCAGCAGCTGAGACTCCAGTTGTAACGCAACACATTTCAGTGCATAGATCTAGGTAGTTTTCTAAGAATTTGGTTTGCACAAAAATGCTAGTGTTCCATTGACAATAAAAGTAAATCACCACACAACAGGCTGTGATATAAGCATGTGCCACAGGAAGTGAGCCAAGTTTTATTTACAATTTGTGGAGGATGGAAACTATTCTGAGCAGTATGATGAGGCCTATAGGCTCCATGCAGAACCATGGCTGGGAGTAGAGCAGTAGTGGGCTATGGAATCCCTCCCTCTCAAGAGGAAGACCATGTTCCCAATGGAGGAACAATTTAAAAGGCCACTGGTCCCTCAGGAAAAGGGTGCGGGGAAGGAGTTGCATGAGGACACAAGGCTGATGTTGTTATGTCAGGAGTAGCAACAACTTTTGTGAAGGCTGCCCTACCGGCAGGGGCTCGAATTCTTGCTGCTGCCCTCCACTCCCCTGTGGGAGTGGAAGACCCTAAATCAGATTGATTGAACAGGCCACTAAAACACCGAGGAGAGTCTGCTAAGCCAATGATCATGCCCCAGACTGAAGCAGTTCCAGACTGGTAGGCAGTAACTGGAGGAAAACAATTTGGGGTTAGCTCAATAACTAGGCTGGATGCTTTGATAAACCCGTAGGGTCCTGGGTTGGGACCTGGTGGAATGGATGGGCTTGAGTCTCTACCTTGTCCATCCCCTTGCTCCCCTATGGTGCCAGAACCTCTGGGGGAGCAATTGGATCATGTAGGCATGATTGAGGCTGCAGCTGGGCTGGCAGAAACCATAAGTCTATGAACCTGATCATTAAGCTAGTTGTTGTCACTGGACTTTCCTGCTACAAGCAGTCATCCTTTCACACTAAATCCAACTGCAGAGGGGCTTCCTCTAGGATTCTATGGAATTTTACAGAATTGTGTCCTGTTTAAGATGCTGCAAGTAGAGTGTGGAGGGTGCAGTGCAAGCTCCCAAGCCAGCCTGCTTGGATGTCTTTTGCCCCCATATTTGCCATCACCATGGAACCAGAGGCTTGGTTTACCCTGAAAGATAAGTCACTAACTTGGTTCTGAGGCCTACTTAGAGATTCACTTTATCTAGCTAATAGAAGAAAAACCTTGTTTGTAGTTTGACATGAGACTAGGGTGACCAGGTATTCAGTTTTCGCCTGGAACACCTGCTTGAAAAGGAACCGTGGTTGTTCCAGTCAGTATTGCTGACTGGGCCGTTAAAAGTCCAGTTGGTGGTGCTGCGGAGCTAAGGCAGGCTAGTCTCTATCTGTCCTGGCTCCACACTGCACCCTGGAAGCAGACAACAGGTCTGGCTCATAGGAGGGGGAGGCCAGGGGGCTCTGCGTGTTGCCCCTGCCCCGAGCACCAGCTCCACACTCCCATTGGCCAGGAAACGCAGCCAATGGGAGCTGCGGGGCTGGTGCCTGAGGGCAAGAGCAACGCGCAGAGCTGCCACGCCTCCGCCTAGGAGCTGGACCTGCTGCTGGCCACTTCTGGGGTACAGTGCGGTCTGTGGTGCCAGGAAAGGCAGGAAGCCTGCCTAAGCGCCCCCTGCTGCACCACTGACTGGGAGCCGCCAGAGGTAAGCCCATGCCCCAGTCCTGAGGCCCCCTCCTGCACCCCAAACCTCTCATCCTTGTCCCCACCCCAGAGCCCCCGCAAACCAGAGCCCCTCTGAGACTGCCAAAAAGGGGAACAGTTCAGCCTCTGTGAATGTTGAGCATTGCCCAGTAGACTTTGGAAGAAAGGTGCCTGTTATGAACATGGTTTCTATGCTTTGGACACCTGACCCACCAACTCATTTAATTCAGGGACCACTGAACAGCCAAGAGACAGTAAACCATTTTTGCTCACAACCAACTCTGATGGACTCACAGGGTCTGCTCTAGGCCCCAGTTGGTAACCAGTCTCCTGGGAGTGACCCTTTAGTGTCCCAGGCCCCTGTAATTCCACAGGGGCAGGCCCAGGGCCTCCAAGACTGGGCCTTCAGCATCAGCAATTGCTGTCTTTCTCCATGACTCCCTGCAGTAAATCCAGCCAAGCTAGAGTCCTGTGAGAGGCTTATACTGTGCCCCTTCAGGGTGCATTTATCTCAGGGAGTATTTACAGCAACACAGGCAGCCTTTAAAAAACAAGGCAACCATTTATTAATCACCTGGCTACACAATCTTACGGTGCTTATGTTAGTACAGAGACGCAGAAGTTACACTGTAGTCCATCCTGGCCAAACCAGTGCCATGATGAGCCAGCTAAGCTCTAATGGATTCCAGCTTTGGCTCTCCCCAGGTCTGGACCAGAAGTTGGTTCTGTTTTGATAGTTCTACCCTATATATCTTGAAACTTTGTAATATTTTCAATGTGATAGGGACAGTGGAATTCCCTTCAATTTTTTTAAACTTTTTTTGTTTCACTATGTGAATATATAAAAATAAAGCTCTATAAATATATGCACAAGATGGAAATACCATATAAATAACAATTAGGGCTGTCAAGTGATTAAAAATTAATAGTGTGATTAATCGCACTGTTAAACAATAACAGAATACCATTTATTTAAATTTTTTTGATGTTTTGTACATTTTCAAATATACGGATTTCCGTTACAACTCCGAATACAAAGTGTACAGTGCTCACTTTATATTTTTTATTACAAATATTTGTGCTGTAAAAAACAAAAGAACAAGTTTTTTCAATTTACCTCATACAAGTACTGTAATGCAATCTCTTTATCATGAAAGTTGAACTTACATATGTAGAATTATGTACAAAAAATAACTGCACTCAAAAATAAAACAATGTAAAGCCTTAGAGCCTACAAGTCCACTCAGTCCTACTATCTGTTCATCCAGTCACTCAGACAAACAAGTCTGTTTACATTTGCAGGAGATAATGCTGCCCGCTTCTTGTTTACAATGTCACCTGAAAGTGAGAACCAGCGTTCTCATGGCACTGTTGTAGCTGGCATTGCAAGATATTTACATGCCAGATTCGCTAAAGATTCATATGTCCCTTCATCTTCAACCACCATTCCAGAGGACATGCGTCCATACTGATGACAGGTTCTGCTCAATTATGATCCAAATCAGTGTAAACTGATGCATGTGCACTTTCATCATCTGAGTCAGATGCCACGAGCAGATGGTTGATTTTCTTTTTTGATGGTTCAGCTTCTGTAGTTTCGCATCAGAGTGTTGCTCTTTTAAGACTTCTGAAAACATGCTCCACACCTTGTCCCTCAGATTTTGGAGGGCACTTCGGATTCTTAAACCTTGAGTTGAGTGCTGTAGCTATCTTTAGAAATCTCACATTTGTACCTTCTTTGCATTTTGTCAAATCTGCAGAGAGAATGTTCTTAAAATGAACCACATGTGCTGGGTCATCATCCAAGACTGCTATAATATGAAATACATGGCAGAATGAGGGTAAAACAGAGCAGGAGACATACTATTGTCCCCCAAGGAGTTCAGTCAAAATGTAATTAATGCATTATTATTTAATGAGCTTCATCAGTATGAAAGCATGTCCTCTGGAATGGTAGCCAAAGCATGAAGGGGCATACGAATGTTTAGCATACCTGGCATGTAAAGACCTTGCAATGCCGGCTACAAAAGTGCCATGTGAATGCCTGTTCTCACTTTCAGGTGACGTAAATAAGAAGCTAGCAGCATTATCTCCAGTAAATGTAATTGTTTGTCTTAGCAATTGGCTGAATAAGAAATAGGACTGAGTGGACTTATAGGCTCTAAAGTTTTACATTGTTTTGTTTTTGAGTGCAGTTATGTAAGGGGAAAAAAATCTACATTTGTAAGTTGCACTTTCACAGTAAAGCGATTGCATTATGGTACTTGTATGAGGTGAATTGAAAAACACACTTTATCATTTTTACAGTGCAAATATTTTGAATAAAAATATAAAGGGAGCACTGTATGCTTTGTATTGTAATTTATATCAATATATTTGAAAATGTAGAAAGACACCAAAAAATAGTTAATAAATTTCAATTGTTCTGTTGTTTAATAGTGCAATTTAAACTGCGATTAATCGCGATTAATTTTGAGTTAATCATATGAGTTAACTGCAATTAATCAACAGCCTTAATAACAATTCAATATTCATTGTTTTTTTGTCCACATCTTACAAATAAACCCTGAACCTGCAGAGTTTATGCAGCGCATCAATTACTGAAGTGACTAAATAGATCAATAACCTATGAGTATTGGGGACAAACATATATTAAACTGCAAAAGTATAAGGGGATACTTTTCATGTGTAACCAGACATCCTTGTATTTTTTTCTAAGCATTTCTATAAGACAGTCTCTCTCTCTCCTTCCTCTTCCACCCTCCACCCAATTTAATGAAGAAGTAGAAAGCTCACTAAGCCAGTCTGTGTCTGAGGGCAGAATTGCAGATTTCTATTTCCTCCAAATAATTCTTTTGGCTACTAAAATAGTCCATTTCTTAATGATAACTGGTTATACCAACTCATCTAGCACTCCTAAAATACACAAGCTTGGAGAAGGAAAGATAGCAACACTTGGTTTTTGAGAGAGCACTGAATATGGTGTTCCAGAACATGTGCATTTTTTAACAGGTATAGAGATGTGTAAAAGGTGGTTTATAGCTGTTTGCATCTTCTTGACAACAGTTGATTGCAACAATCTAACCTTAAACAAATGTTCTGGAGGCCAGTAGTACCTGCTTAATATCTTGTTCTGGAAGAATCTCAAGGATAAAGAACTCAAAATATCTTTCACATTAAGCCAGGATATTCTCCCAGGTTTCTGTTGTGAGAGTAAGGCTAAATTGGTGTTTGGGTTTTTTTCCCCCTCCTTACCACCCCCTACCTCCAGTATTCTTTGAAATTGAAACGGTAATGCAAAGCATTAAGCCACCTATAAGTAATTCCTACAAAGTGACTTTTGTTTCCATATTAACATGCTCTTCTAGAGATGAGAGAGATGAAACAGACCAATTGTCCCCTATCCTTGCATGAATCCTTGAGCATAGCTGCTGAAAGAAGCAACTGTGAGACAGCAGTAGTTATTTGTTACACTGGCCTCCTTCAATTACATGTGTATCATCCTGAATTATATATTTAATTTTTGTTTATCCTTTTTCTATGCAAATTTTCTTACATGTGGAACTGGACTTGATCCTGAGGCAGGGATTATCCCATAGTTGTGTGAGAAGAGAATTAGTAAAACGATGTTGTAATCATCTTAATGTGTTGCACGGTGCCCCATGTAGATGCAAAGATTGGATTTTTCCTTCATGGTATGGGTAGTCTCTTAAGGTAAATTACAAAAAGAGAGGGAACCAAAGGGCATAGCTAAGCTTTTTTTTCTATTTCAATCCCTTCAATTCTCTTTGTCACTGATTTAATTGAAACTCTACCAATTGCATGAAATGACTATAAATATGATCACAACTTGTGGGCCTCAGCAGACATTGACCTGATCTATTTTAATTGAAGTCTGTGAACTGGCCAAGAGTTAACCCCTGGTGCAGCTGTTACTCTCTGTAGACACCAGAAGGGAATGATGGTCTGATATTTTGTTTCTGAAACTGATAGCTCTGCCACTGTCTAAATATATGCATTGGCCTCAACCTAGGGGCCTGCTAGAACCCCTGCGCCACCTGTTCGGCTCATTCATCCCAAAATAACCAATTAACACACAGCGACCCTGAAGCTTTAAGATAAGAGAAAGGGGCTATATGATTCTTTGCTTCTCCTGTGCTAGCTTTCAACTGCCCTATAGAGTGGAAAATGGGGCCAGTCTATTAAGCATAGCTGCGACTTTGCTGCTAATCAACTCCTTACTCCTAAGAACAATCTGCTGCTGCTTGTGTATCAGAAAACTTCCCTCTTCCCCCAAAGTCTACCCTCACAGACCTGTTTCTGCAGGGAAACCTTTTAAAAACAAATCCTGCAAGATGCTGTATCACCTTGAACTCATACCAGCATCCTGTGTATGGTGTTTCAACTAGTATTTACTAGTTGTCAACTACAAATTGCCAAGTACTCAGTAAGAAGCAGATTGTCAGGGCCTAACTACAATTAACGTTCTTTGCTTAAAAAACAGGTTTTGGATGATTTATTTTACGTTTTGCTGAGCCTCAAAAACGATAGGCACAAATGCATGCCAAAAGGCGGGAAAAAAAATTCTGGGTAGTAAAGATTTTGAATGCAATGAGAAATTATTTTAAATGCAATGAGAAATTATTTTAAAATATTCTGTCAGAACACATCCTTCATCAAAGCTGCCCCCTCCCTGCTCTGTCCAAGTTGGGATCCTTTGAGGTGAAAGCAGTTATTACATCTGGCAAATAATTACCCAACGGGGCCCCTGTCTGCAAGGGACAGAACTGAGTTCAGTAAGTCCACTGGCAGGCCATAGAATGAAAGGATGGGAAAATTCTGTTCTGCTAAGTTAACATAATGCACCATTACCAACAAAGCCCCACTTCAATAATAATGACTGGAGCCTGCCTTAGTCAAATTATGCCTAGCCCACACTACTCAGCTATAAAGAGAACTCTCTCTCAAATATGTTTGAGACAGCTGAAAAATCAGTGAAAATAAAATAACTATGGTAGCTTTTTAGGCAGTTTCTTTATGAGTTAATGTGAACCTTGAAGTTTACATACAGCATCGCTGATCTCATCTGCCATGTAACACCAGGTAATCTCACCCAAAAATCAAATAGTATATTACTATCCACGCCCTGATCTCAACTGTAGAAGTTGTGGACTGAATGATACTAGGAACATAGCAAGAGGCTACACACGCTGCTCTGCAACCCAAGCAGGTTTTTACCTGGCTTGCATACTTATATTATTTTTTAACTTTTTTTAGTCACGTCTTAAGTATTCGTCTTCGGGCTTCCTGTTGGGAGTGGCCTGTAAGTGATCAAACAAGGAAAACCACAAAGCTCTATTTACAGAGACTAAAAGCTGACTGATTCTGGATGGGGATGAAATATCCATTCAAACTGAACAATTCCTGACTCCCAGTATGCTGCCTCAAAGGCACTCCATGGAGAACTTTAAGAAAATTTATGAAGTTTACATCTCCCTTCAGTTTAGGATTTTTAGGGTGTTCGGTGGACCTTCTTGGTTCTGGTAAATTTCCAAGTCATGCTGCCCTCTAGAACTGGATACTAACCAAATTACATTAAAGATGATACAGATCTCTCTTATCTGAAAAGCATGCTCTAATAACAGAAGTAATTTACAATCAAACCTTTGGTGGTGGAATTCCTGAACAAGCTAATTTAATTCCAATCCATTTACAGGCACTCTGACCTCTCTCTTTGGCACAAATAAGGATGGTGACAAGGCATGTACATGGAATGCCTGCAAAAACCAGAAGGGCTGCATTCTACTACATCAGCTTGGTACTCCCATGACTTCAGTGAGTAGCACAGGGGTAAGCAACAGCAGAATTCAGAACATGAAGTCTAAAAATGACAGATTTAATTTCAATGCTTTTTTTTGTTGGTGGTGGTCTAAATGCTCGTTAGAGGAATGACTTGCTAGGTGGCTGTAGTGTGAAGATTTTCACACTGACAAATATCAAAATGCCTTTAGATGGGCATAGTCAACTGGCAGAGACAGACCTCTCATTTATGGTTTCTTTGAGCAATGATGTCAGCCATGGCTAGTCCATGCAGGCATAATGCAGGCAGGGGCCATGAGAGCTGTGCACACACAGATCTGCCACTGCACATTAATTCTGATCTCCAATCCTAGTGTAAACCTCAACATCTCTGCTAATCCATCTCATTCCTGATCTGCCATCCCAGTTCTGGTCTCTTACTGAGCAGAAGCTGCAAAATTTTGTGGCAGCACTGGTGGACATCAGGATGCGGCTTCAGCTGCAGTATGAACCCAGGTCTCTTATAGTAAAAGGAAAGCATACTAATTCACTCCCCTCCCATCTCCTCCCCTCCTCTCAGCACTAGCCCAGTCTAATTAAGTAGACCTGCTGCTAAGTGGTTCAAAGGATTCATGTACTCTTCCTTCTGATTAGACTCATTTTACCAGGAAATGACTGAGAATTCCTGTTTTTATCGTTTTATAACCAACAAAAATTCGTTTCCAAGAGCAGATGTCCCTGCTAGTTGTCACGCTGATCTCAAAACCAGTCAAATCAGGAACCATTTTTTTAATGAGCTGATGGAGAAAAATGATGCTATTAATGGGAATCTTCCTTGCATCAACCACTTTAATAAGCAATCCTTGAGCTTCCCCAAAGACCTAGTACTTAACAGACTCTTCTTCTGTTAAGGGTTTTAGAGAGATTTTTATTAAGTCCTTAAAAACTACCTGTTGCACAAAGTGTGATTGATTGATTTATTTTTTGGAGAACAGTCAGTGTCACGCTGGCAAGGCTGAGGCTGCACCCAAAAAAGTATCTGTTTCAGGCTCACCACCACAGTAAAGTAGGTCAAAGGAAAAAAAAATTGGCAGATGAGATGTGAGGAGAGGCACAGTGGCAACCGCTGCAGTGTTCATAAAAGATCAGGGTTGGAAGAGACCTCAGGAGGTCATCTAGTCCAACCCCCTGCTCAAAGCAGGACCAATACGTACATGGAATCCATCAAGTAGCTCAGCAGAGGATACCTGCATCTGTTTGGAAAAACTGCTGCTCTCAATAGGGATGGTCTAAGTTCTGAGTCAGAATGAGGGCTGCACTTGATGACTTACTGAGGTACCTTCTGGCTCTGTTTGTACAATTTTTATGAAACTTTTCATTCAGATTTACTTTTACTCAAAAATAGGGCTGTTGATTAATCACTCTGTTAAACAATTGACATTTATGAAATATTTTGGATGTTTTTCTACATTTTCAAATATATTGATTTCAGTTACAACACAGAATACAAAGTGTACAGTGCTCACTTTATATTTTTATTACAAATATTTGCACTGTAAAAATAATATTTTTTTTTCAATTCACCCCATACAAGTACTGTAGTGCAATCTCTTTATTGTGAAAGCGCAACTTACAAATGTAGATTTTTTTTTTTTGGTTACATAACTACACTCAAACAAAACAATGAAAAACTTTAGAGCCTACAAATCCACTCAGTCCTACTTCTTGTTTGTCTTATCAGTTGGCTGAACAAGTTTGTTTACATTTATGGGAGATAATGTTACCCGCTTCCTATTTACTATGTCACCTGAAAGTGAAAACAGACATTCACATGGCACTTCTGTAGCTGGCATTGCGAGGTTTTTACGTGCCAGATATGCTAAACATTCGTATGCCCCTTCAGGCTTGGTCCACCATTCCAGAGAACATGCTTCCATGCTGCTGATGCTCGTTTTAAAAAAGAAAATGTGTTAATTAAATTTGTGACTGAACTCCTTGGGGGAGATCTGTATGACTCCTGCTCTGTTTTACCTGCATTCTGCCATATATTTAATTTTATAGCAGTCTCGGGTGATGACCTAGCATGTTCGTTTTTAAAAAATGCTTTCACTACAGATTTGACAAAACGCAAAGAAGGTACCAATGTGAGATTTCTAAAGATAGTTACAGCCCTTGACCCAAGATTTACGAATCTGAAATGCCTTCCAAAATCTGATAGGGATGGGGTGTGGAGCATGCTTTCAGAAGTCTTAAAAGAGCAACACCCTGATGCAGAAACTACAGAACCCGAACCACCCAAAAAAGAAAATCAACCTTCTGCTGGTGGCATCTGACTCAGATGATGAAAATGAACATGCATCAGTCCGCACTGCTTTGGATTATTATCGGGCAGAATCCGTCATCAGCATGGACCCATGTTCTCTGGAATGGCGGTTGAAGCACGAAGGGATATATGAATCTTTTAGCACATCTGGCACGTAAATACCTTGCAATGCCAGCTGCAAAAGTGCCATGAGAATGACTGTTCTCACTTTCAAGTGACATTGTTAACAAGAAGCTGGCAGCATTATCTCCCATTAATGTAAACAAACTTGTTTGTTTGCGCGATTGGCTGAAGAAGCAGTAGGACTGAGTGGACTTTGTTTTATTTTTGAATTCTCCCTCAAGGAGTTCAGTCATAAATTTAATTAAATCATTATTTTTTTAACAAGCATCATCAGCACAGAAGCATGTCCTCTGGAATGGTGGCCGAAGCATGAAGGGACATACGAACGTTTAGCATATCTGGCATGGCAAGGCTGGCTACAAAAGTCCTATGGGAGTGCCTGTTCTCACTTTCTGGTGACAATGCTGCCCACTTTTTATTTACAATATCTCCCATAAATGTAAACAAACTTGTTTGTCTTAGCGATTGGCTGAACAAGAAGTAGGAGTGAGTGGACTTGTAGGCTCTAAAGTTTTACATTGTTTTATTTTTGAATGCAGTTATTTTTTGTACATAATTCTACATTTGTAAGTTCAACTTTCATGATAAAGAGATTGCACTACAGTACTTGTATGAGGTGAACTGAAAAATACTATTTTTACAGTGCAAATATTTGTAATAAAAATAAATATAAAGTGAACAGTGCTCACTTTATAGTCTGTGTTGTAATTGAAATCAAATATATTTGAAAATGTGGAAAATATCCCAAAAAATTATATAAATGGTATTTTATTATTGTTTAACAGTATGCTTAACCATGGTTAATATTTTTAATCTCTTGACAGCCCGAATCAAAAACTTATATGCAAAATGGTCTGTAAGGAGAACGTGTTCCCTTATAGATACTTTCCATTCAGAAGCTGCCATCCTTCTGATTCTAATTTCAGAAAGGAATTAGGCATGGAGAAGTAGGCAAAGTAACTGGAAATGGAAGACAAGGGAAAGACTCAAATACAGCAAATAAACCAAGATGGAGTCCAAGAAGGGCAACAAAAATGATTAGGGGTCTGGAACACATGAGTTATGAGGAGAGGCTGAGGGAGCTGGGATTGTTTAGCCTGCAGAAGAGAAGAATGAGGGGGGATTTGATAGCTGCTTTCAACTACCTGAAAGGGGGTTCCAAAGAGGATGGCTCTAGACTGTTCTCAATGGTATCAGATGACAGAACGAGGAGTAATGGTCTCAAGCTGCAGTGGGGGAGGTTTAGATTGGATATTAGGAAAAACTTTTTCACTAAGAGGGTGGTGAAACACTGGAATGCGTTACCTAGGGAGGTGGTAGAATCTCCTTCCTTAGAGGTTTTTAAGGTCAGGCTTGACAAAGCCCTGGCTGGGATGATTTAACTGGGAATTGGTCCTGCTTCGAGCAGGGGGTTGGACTAGATGACCTTCTGGGGTCCCTTCCAACCCTTATATTCTATGATTCTATGATTCCTATGTGACAGGAAGCCAGGGCCATTTGAGACCGTTTCATTTTTATCTAAAATTTCTGTGCAATAAGGTCTTATACCAACAGCTAATAGAGACAACCCAGGCAGGTATTATTTGGCAGCCTCTGTACTCGAATTAAATGTTTCCTCTCAATGTCTGTACAGTGCTTTGAACCATAAAGCACTGCCAAGTGCTCAGTGTTATTTCCTTGTATTTTCACCTGCACACCTTTTTCTCCCTCTCTATATCCCAGCCAATTCAGTGCAATTCAAAAAATCATAATTGGTGTGAGGAACTATGCAGTCATTGCCATAGGTTAGAGTAGGGTAATGCCCAGGGTCTCTTGCAGTGCATTGATTGCCTACTCGGCATAGGGTTATGTAGCTGAATCTATGTTTGGTTCATATTGACTGCATCTGACTAAGTGACAGATTACGACAGAGCAGAATACAGGCTGTCATTTCTTTCCTTTGGCCAGGCACATTTGCCATCTATGACCCTTACCCATCCCACAGGCTGGAGCCCCTCAACTCCTGTGTTCAAGATCTTTCTTAGCATGCCAAGTTACACAGGTCTTGCCCAAGTTAAACCATAGGAACCCTGAGTGTCCCACTCATCGGAGTCTAACCCGTATCGCTCTAGGACAGAGATTCACAGTCCTTTAGCCCTATCTGGCATTGTTGTCCAGACCTGCTTCAGGGATGGGATACTACATAGTATGAGGCCGTCTCTTTCCTTTCTCCCAGTGCTGTTAACTCTATATTCGAGTTTGTTGTTTCTAAGCTTAGTGGGCATCTGCCTAGTTTGTGTATTTCACGGGGAGCGAGGTATGCGCAAGGGAGACGCTTCTGTGCAGGGATCTACAGAGCAGTTCCTCCGCTTGCGATTTCCCGAGGGCAGTGTGTTGTCCCTCGCCACCCCTCCCCTGGCCCGCTGCGTGGCAGGGGCTATTTTCTGAAGTCGGCGATCGCTTACCCGACCTGCTTGTCCCCGACCGTACATAGACATAGACACGGCCTGTGCTGCACCCCCGGGGGAGGGGATCCCAAGGGGCACGGGGAGGGGAGGAAGAGACGATGGGGCAGTCGTGGGTAGAGGGCTGTGGCAGGGCTGATGGAGGGGAACAGGGGGCCCCATGGGCCAGCTGGAGGTCTGGGGCAGCCTGAGGGGGATCTGGGGATGGGTGACCCCCATAAGCCCCGAGGCAGCCTGAGGGAGAGGGAGAGGAACCCCCCCTTTCTGTGCTCCCTGGAAAGCGGGCCCCAAGCAGCCGCCCTGCCCCGGCGGGGCCCCCGGCGAAGGCGGGGTGTCAGGCGCAGGGGCACAGGCAGCCCGTGCCCCCCGAGACCCCGTCCCCGCACTCACCTGGCTCGTACGCGAGGCAGAGGATGGAGACGATGAAGTAGCCCAGGTCGAAGAGCGGGAAGACCGGCACCCGGGCGAAGGCGGCCGCCAGCTCCCCGAGCTGCAGGGCCCCCGCTAGCTCCATGGCCGCAGCCTCCGCCCACCCGGGCACAGAGCGCGGCTGCGGAGCCGGGCAGCGCTCGGAGCCCAGGGCCCTGGAGCGCCGACCCACCGCCGGGCTCTGCCTCGGCTCGGAGCCGCCCACCCCAGTCGGGCCGCCCCCGGGCCCGCCTCCTCCGCTGCCCTGTCCAGCCGCCGCACTCCCGGCTGCAGGGCCAGCGCCTCCCGCCCCGGGCACAGACCCCCCCCCCCCCGGCCAGCACCTCCCGCCCCGGGCACAGACCCCCCCCGGCCAGCGCCTCCCGCCCCGGGCACAGACCTGGGCACAGACCCCCCCCCCGGCCAGCGCCTCCCGCCCCGGGCACAGACCTGGGCACAGACCCACCCCGGCCAGCGCCTCCCGCCCCGGGCACAGACCTGGGCACAGACCCACCCCGGCCAGCGCCTCCCGCCCCGGGCACAGACCCCCCCCCCGGCCAGCGCCTCCCGCCCCGGGCACAGACCTGGGCACAGACCCCCCCCCCCGGCCAGCGCCTCCCGCCCCGGGCACAGACCTGGGCACAGACCCCCCCCCCCGGCCAGCGCCTCCCGCCCCGGGCACAGACCTGGGCACAGACCCCCCCCCCGGCCAGCGCCTCCCGCCCCGGGCACAGACCTGGGCACAGACCCACCCCGGCCAGCGCCTCCCGCCCCGGGCACAGACCCCCCCCCCCGGCCAGCGCCTCCCGCCCCGGGCACAGACCTGGGCACAGACCCCCCCCCCCGGCCAGCGCCTCCCGCCCCCGGCACAGACCTGGGCACAGACCCACCCCGGCCAGCGCCTCCCGCCCCGGGCACAGACCCCCCCCCCCCGGCCAGCGCCTCCCGCCCCGGGCACAGACCTGGGCACAGACCCCCCCCGGCCAGCGCCTCCCGCCCCGGGCACAGACCCCCCCCCCGGCCAGCGCCTCCCGCCCCGGGCACAGACCTGGGCACAGACACCCCCCCGGCCAGCGCCTCCGGCCCCGGGCACAGACCCCCCCCCCCCGGCCAGCGCCTCCCGCCCCGGGCACAGACCTGGGCACAGACCCCCCCCCGGCCAGCGCCTCCCGCCCCGGGCACAGACCTGGGCACAGACCCACCCCGGCCAGCGCCTCCCGCCCCGGGCACAGACCCCCCCCCCCGGCCAGCGCCTCCCGCCCCGGGCACAGACCTGGGCACAGACCCCCCCCCCGGCCAGCACCTCCCGCCCCGGGCACAGACCCCCCCCCGGCCAGCGCCTCCCGCCCCGGGCACAGACCTGGGCACAGACCCCCCCACCCGGCCAGCGCCTCCCGCCCCGGGCACAGACCTGGGCACAGACCCACCCCGGCCAGCGCCTCCCGCCCCGGGCACAGACCCCCCCCCGGCCAGCGCCTCCCGCCCCGGGCACAGACCTGGGCACAGACCCCCCCCCGGCCAGCGCCTCCTGCCCCGGGCACAGACCTGGGCACAGACCCACCCCGGCCAGCGCCTCCCGCCCCGGGCACAGACCTGGGCACAGACCCCCCCCCGGCCAGCACCTCCCGCCCCGGGCACAGACCCCCCCCCGGCCAGAGCCTCCCACCCAGGGCACAGACCCCCCCGGCCAGCGCCTCCCGCCCCGGGCACAGACCCCCCCCCCCGGCCAGCGCCTCCCGCCCCGGGCACAGACCTGGGCACAGACCCCCCCCGGCCAGCGCCTCCCGCCCCGGGCACAGACCCCCCCCCCCGGCCAGCGCCTCCCGCCCCGGGCACAGACCTGGGCACAGAGCCACCCCGGCCAGCGCCTCCCGCCCCGGGCACAGACCCCCCCCCCCCGGCCAGCGCCTCCCGCCCCGGGCACAGACCTGGGCACAGGCCCCCCCCCCGGCCAGCACCTCCCGCCCCGGGCACAGACCCCCCCCCGGCCAGCGCCTCCCGCCCCGGGCACAGACCTGGGCACAGACCCACCCCGGCCAGCGCCTCCCGCCCCGGGCACAGACCCCCCCCCGGCCAGCACCTCCCGCCCCCGGGCACAGACCCCCCCGGCCAGCGCCTCCCGCTCCCGGGCACAGACCTGGGCACAGACCCCCCCGGCCAGCGCCTCCCGCCCCCGGGCACAGACCCCCCCCGGCCAGAGTCTCCCGCCCCGGGCACAGACCTGGGCACAGACCCCCCCGGCCAGCGCCTCCCGCCCCCGGGCACAGACCTGGGCACAAAACCCCCCGGCCAGCGCCTCCCACCCCGGGCACAGACCTGGGCACAGACCGTCCCCCCCGGCCAGCGCCTCCCGCCCCGGGCACAGACCTGGGCACAGACCCCCCCCCCCGGCCAGCGCCTCCCGCCCCCGGGCACAGACCCCCCCCCCGGCCAGCGCCTCCCGCCCCTGGGCACAGACCCGGGCACAGACCCCCCCCCGGCCAGCGCCTCCCGCCCCCGGGCACAGACCTGGGCACAGACCCCCCCCGGCCAGCGCCTCCCGCCCCCGGGCACAGACCCCCCCCGGCCAGCGCCTCCCGCTCCCGGGCACAGACCTGGGCAAAGACCCCCCCCCGGCCAGCGCCTCCCGTCCCGGGCACAGGCCTGGGCACAGACCCCCCCCGGCCACCGCCTCCCGCCACGGGCACAGACCCCCCCCCCCCCCGGCCAGCGCCTCCCGCCCCCGGGCACAGACCTGGGCACAAAACCCCCCGGCCAGCGCCTCCCACCCCGGGCACAGACCTGGGCACAGACCGTCCCCCCCGGCCAGCGCCTCCCACCCCCGGGCACAGACCCGGGCACAGACCCCCCCCGGCCAGCGCCTCCCTCCCCCGGGCACAGACCTGGGCACAGCCCCCCGGCCAGCGCCTCGTGCCCCTGGGCACAGACCTGGGCACAGACCTCTCCGGCCAGCTCCTCTTGTACCCCTGGGCACAGACCCTTCCCAGGGTACACTCCCCCATCTCTGGCCACAGACCCCCCAGCCAGCTCCTCTTGTACCTCTGGCACAGACCCTCCCCCCTCTCCTCCCGACTGCCATCCCATCTACGGGCGCAGACCCCCATTCCCAGGCACAGACAACCCCCCAGTCAGCTCCTCTCATATCCCTGGTATGGACACCCATTCTTGGGCACAGAGCCCTGCCCTGTCCCTGGGCACAGAACCTGCCGTCCGCGCCTCTCCTCGCCTGGGCACAGACACCCACCCTGGCCAGATCCTCTCGTATCCCTAGCACAGACCCCATCTATGGGGGCACAGAGCTCCCCTGGGCACAGACCTCTGCCCTGTTCCTGGGCACAGAATCTGCTGCCCAGCTCCTTTCCTACCCTGGGCACAGACTCTCCCCAGGGTACACACACACCTCAACCGCCTCCCCCATCTCTGGGCACAGACCCTCTCGACCAGCTCCATGTCCCCCAGGCACAGACACCTCCATCCCTGGGCACAGACCCCCCTGGCCAATTCCTCTTGTACCCCAGGCACATTCCACCCCCGAGGTACAGACACTCTCTCCCCACCCCACGACTGCCCTCCCATCTCCAGGCACAGACAACCCCATTCCCAGGCACAGACCCTCCCCCCCTACCCCGGCTAGTGCCTCATCCCCCCAGCATTGATCCCTCTCCTGAACAAATTCTCCACCTCCAGTGATCAGACCACCCCCCACCCCGCCCCCAGCCCCCGGCTGACTTCCCTGCCCCTGGGGCACAGAACTCTCCGCCCTGCCTTCCGTTCACCTGTCCGGGCAGCCCCACCCTTCTGCCCTCCCAACTGTGTGTCAGGGACCCATACAGATGAATTCCTGTTTCTGTGGGTGGAGATAGATGGAGCTCATTTAGCTGCTGGGAAACATCTCCCACCTCATCGAGCACTACCCATTACATAAGAACATAAAAACAGCCATACTGGGTAAGACCAAAGGTCCATCTAGCCCAGTAGCCTGTCTTCCGACAGTGGCCAATGCCAGGTGCCCCAGAGGGAATGAACAGAACAGGAAATCATCAAGTGATCCATCCCCTGTCGCTCATTCCTAGCTTCTGGCAAACAGAGGCTAGAAACACCATCCCTGCCCATCCTGGCTAATAGCCATTGATGGACCAACCTATCCTTTATGAATGTATCTAGTTCTTTTTTGAACCCTGTTATAGTCTTGGCCTTCACAACATCTTCTGGCAAAGAGTTCCACAGGTTGACTGTGCATTGTGTGAAGAAATACTCCATCCCATTGGACACTCCCGATCTCATCCCAAGGCTACTGTTCCCCTTCCCACTGGGCCCTGTCCACTGTATCCTAGGCCTGCTGCTCCTATCCGATCAGACACTCCCATCTCATTTTACCAGGCTCTTCCCCATCCTATTCCAGTGCTGCTACTCCCCATGCAGCCCATCTCTGATGCTGCCCCTAAGTGTGATTCATGCAAATGACGTTTCTGCTGCTGCTGAGTTATGCAAAGTGGCAACCATGGGCATCAAGTATCAGGGGGATAGCCATGTTAGTCTGTATCCACAAAAACAACAAGGAGTCTGGTGGCACCTTAAAGACTAATGGTGTTAAATTTGCAAATTAATTTTAGTTCTGCTGTTTCTCTTTGAAGTCTGTTTCTGAAGTTTTTTTGTTCAAGTATAGCTACTTTTAAATCTGTTATAGAATGTCCAGGAAGATTGAAGTGTTCTCCTACTGGCTTTTATATGTTACCATTCCTGATGTCCAATTTGTGTCCATTTATTCTTTTACGTATGGACTGCCTGGTTTGGCCAATATACATGGCAGAGGGGCATTACTGGCACATGATGACATATATAACATTAGTAGACACGCAGGTGAATGAGCCTCTGATGGTGTGGCTGATGTGATTGGGTCCTCTGATGGTGTCGCTAGAGTACGTAAGGGGACAGAGTAGGCAATGAGGTTTGCTACAGGGATTGGTTCCTGGGTTAGTGTTTCTGTGGTGTGGTGTGTAATTGCTGGTGAGTATTTGCTTCAGGTTGGGGGGCTGTCTGTAAGCAAGGACTGGCCTGCCTCCCAAGCTCTGTGAGAGTGAGGGATCATTTTCCAGGATAGGTTGTAGATCGTTGGTAATGTGCTGGAGAACAGAAGAACTAAAATTCATTTGCAAATTTAACACAATTAATTTGGGCTTGAATAGGGACTGGGATTGGCTGGCTCATTACAAAAGCAGCTTTGCCTCTCCTGGAATTGACACCTCCTCATCTATGATTGGGAGTGGACTACATCCACCGTGATCGAATTGGCCCTGTCAACACTGGTTCTCACTTGTGAGGTAACTCCCTTCTGTTCATGTGTCATTATATAATGCCTGCATCTGTAATTTTCACTCCATGCATCTGAAGAAATGGTGTTTTACCCAGGAAAGTTTATACCCAAATAAATCTGTTAGTCTTTAAGGTGCCACCAGACTCCTTAACCGTGGGTATAGCTCCTTCACTGCAGGATTTGCCTTTGAATGTGTATCAAAAGCTTCAATGTGTGTCTAAAAGGGGAAGTGCTCTGCTTGTGGCTGCAACGGCAAAGTGAAGTCTGTACTGGGCTATTGAGAAAAGGTTTCTTAGGGACAGCAGATTCAGAAAGAGCCAGAAATAGGGAGGTCTAGCCCCACCTGTAATAACTGTGTTGGGCCCTGCATCCAGCTACTTCCCCAAGAGCAGCGGGAAGAGGATTAAAAATAAGGGGGATTTTAGAAGACCATCCACCTCATCCCAGATAAACAATTAAAAATGAATGGCTAAAATCAGTAAACTACTGAAGCTAGGCTCTGTGGTTTCCCAGCCTAACCTATTGTGTATTATACATGTACTCAGTGCGAGAAGATACTAGTGCCTTGCACAGAACCCACGTTCCTGATCAACAAGCTGTTCTCTCATTAAAGCTCCTAGTTACATAATTCAGTTGGGCTCTGCACTTTCTCCTGACAGAAAGCCTTCCTCACACTTCCTGACACACAAGGTCAAATGGAGGCATCCTAAGGAGAGTGAATCTACCGTCAACATTCATATTTAACATTTGAATATAGCATCCTATATGCACAGGGCACTGTATATTTAACATGTATATCTAAAACCCTAGGTGTATATATATAGCCCTGCATATTTTAAACCTACTTATATAGCTCTGTTCCTGCGAAGGTGCTTAAGCACAAGCTTAATTTTAAATAGTCCTATTAATGTAATTTTGAGTAGTCCCATTAAACTTAATACGACTATACATTTAAGCAGGTGGGTAAGTCTTTGCTGGATAGGGCCTATGACATTTAACTAAGGTTACAAGACAGAAATATTTTCATGTACTTATTCAACGTAAAAGAAAAAGAATCTTTCTCTTTGAGAACATCAGCACTGTACTGTAACATCAAGAATCATCAAAGGACACATAGACATAAGGAAGAAGATGAGCTTTCATTTTTTGTGTTTCAAATAAGAGTCCAGAGTCGGTTTTGTATAGTATAAGTGACTTGGTGAAAAAGTTTGTTTCTAAATCCTCCAATTTCTAAGAGGATTAAAATGTTATCTGTTCTATTGCTGAGGGGGTCTGTGATACTATTAACTATGTTGTATGTGTCTGTAGCACTTTCCACTTGAGCAGATTACGGTGAATTAAGACTCTCAACACCCCTGGCAAATAAATATTAACTAGGGCTGTCCATTAACCACAGTTAACTCATGCGATTAACTCAAAAAAATTAATTGTGATTAAAAAATTAATCGCAATTAATCGCAATTTTAATTGCACGTTAAACAATATTCGTGGGTATTCACCCACAAAAGCTTATGCTCCAATACGTCTGTTAGTCTATAAAGTGCCACAGGACTCTTTGCCGCTGTTAAACAATAGAATACCAATTGAAATTTATTAAATATTTTTGGATGTTTTTCTACATTTTCAAATATATTGATTTCAATTACAACACAGAATACAAAGTGTACAGTCCTCACTTTATGTTATTACTTTTTATTACAAATATTTGCACTGTAAAAATGATAAACAAAAGAAATAGTATTTTTCAGTTCACCTCATAAAAGTACTGTAGTGCAATCTCTTTATCATGAATGTTGAACTTACAAATGTAGAATTATGTACAAAAAATAACTGCATTCAAAAATAAAACAATGTAAAACTTTAGAGCCTACAAGTCCACTCAGTCCTACTTCTTGTTCAGCCAATCGCTAAGACAAACAAGTTTGTTTACATTTATGGGAGATAATGCTGCCCAATTTTTATTTACAATGTCACCAGAAAGTGAGAAGAGGCATTCCCATAGGACTTTCTAGCCAGCCTTGCCATGCCAGATATGCTAAACATTCATATGTCCCTTCATGCTTCGGCCACCATTCCAGAGGACATGCTTCCATGCTGATGATGCTCGTTAAAAAAAAAAATGCTTAAATTAAATTTGACTGAACTCCTTGGGGGAGAATTGTCTGTCTCCTGCTCTGTTTCACTTGCATTCTGCAATTTATTTCATGTTATTAAAAAAAAAAAAAAAAGTGGGGGGGGTGAGAAAGCCTGGATTTGTGCTGGACATGGCCCACCTTGATTACCATGCACATTGTAGGGAGAGTGGTCACTTTGGATGAGCTATTACCAGCAGGAGAGTGAGTTTGTGTGTGTATGGGAGTGGGGGGGTGAGAAAACCTGGATTTGTGCTGGAAATGGCCCACCTTGATTATCATGCACATTGTAGGGAGAGTGGTCACTTTGGATGAGTTTGTGTGTGTGGTTTTTGGAGGAGGGTGAGGGGGTGAGAGAACCTGGATTTGTGCAGGAAATGGCCCACCTTGATTATCATGCACATTGTGTAGAGAGTTGTCACTTTGGATGGGCTATTACCAGCAGGAGAGTGAGTTTGTGTGTGGGGGGGGTGGAGGGTGAGAAAACCTGGATTTGTGCTGGAAATGGCCCAACTTGATGATCACTTTAGATAAGCTATTACCAGCAGGACAGTGGGGTGGGAGGAGGTATTGTTTCATGATCTCTGTGTGTATATAAAGTCTGCTGCAGTTTCCACGGTATGCATCCGATGAAGTGAGCTGTAGCTCATGAAAGCTCATGCTCAAATAAATTGGTTAGTCTCTAAGGTGCCACAAGTACTCCTTTTCTTTTAGTCTCAGATGATGACCCAGCACATTTTGTTCATTTTAAGAACACTGTTGCTGCAGATTTGACAAAACGCAAAAAAGGTACCAATGTGAGATTTTTAAAGATAGTACAGCCCTCGACCCAAGGTTTAAGAATCTGAAGTGCCTTCCAAAAAATCTGAGAGATATGAGGTGTGGAGCATGCTTTCAGCAGTCTTAAAAGAACAACACTCCAATGCAGATACTACAGAACCACTGAAAAAGAAAATCAGCCTTCTACTAGTGGCATCTGACTGCCAGTGGGCCATGGAGCCAGGCCCATGCTCAGAACGGGCCCCGTCCTGCTCTGCTTGCACTGTGACCTGAGACCCCGCCAGCCCACTGGCTCCCCCGCCCACCACTTGCTCTTTTCTGCCTGCCTGCCAGCTGGCAGAGGGCTCCTCTCCACCTCCTGACCCCACCCACTGGCTTCTCTCTACCTCCTGGTGGGATCCCAGGGCACCTCCAGCTCCAGGCAGTCTTTGCTTCCCACCACCTGTGGGGCCCCACCTGTCTCTCTGGAGCTGAGCTGCCTGGGACTGGTGCAGAAGCCTGGCCAGTCTCAGTCAGTGGCAGAGACAGTGTTGGGGGCTTGGCTGGGCCCCTCCAGGCAAGTGGATCCTGAGGGAGCCCGCCTGGGGCAGGCCTTAGCCTGGCTGATCATGCCACTTCCAAGGGGCCGGAGGGATTCCCCATCCCTGGACCACCCCGACTGCACTGGTGGCGCAGCCCGGAAAACACAGTCGCCTCCCAGCAGGACCAGTGAGTGCAGCTGGGCGTGGGTCTGTGGAGGGCCTGGGTGGGAGTGCTGGGCTGTGAAGATCTCTATGTGTTGGGGCACTAGGGAATGGGGTTCTGTGTGGGATGCTAGGCAATTGTGGTGGGGCTGTGGGTAGGGGGGCGCTGGACGGGGTGGTGGTGTGCAGGGTGCTATGCATTTGTGGCCGGGTCTGGGAGACACTGGGCATAGCAAATCCAGGAGGGCTCTGACTATAGGGAATCGGGAGGGTGTTCTGATGTTGGGTAGGGGGGATGTGTGGTACAGCATGGACCCAGCCCTGAGGAGAAGGAGCACGCTGGCAGCACAAGGCTGGGCAGGCCATTGTGCATCTGGTAACTGCCGGTTTGTAAATAGTGCCCTCACACTGGGCTGGGCAGAGCGGGGCCACCCCTGCCATGCCATGACCCTAGCCGGCCCAACCCCCCCGCACCATGCTCCATTGCCCCCATGGGGGCCCACAAAAAGTTAATCCAGCCCTGCTCAGATGATGAAAATAAACATGCATCAGTCTGCACTGCTTTGGACTGTTATCGAGCAGAACCTGTCATCAGCATGGACGCATGGCCTCTGGAATGGTGGATGAAGCATGAAGGGACATAAGAATCTTTAGGGCATCTGGCATGTAAATATCTTGCGATGCCGGCTGCAGTAGTGCGAACGCCTCTTCTCATTTTCAGGTGACATTGTGGACAAGAAGCAGACAGCATTATCTCCTGCAAATGTAAACAGACTTGTTTATTTGAGTGATTGGCTGAAGAAGAAGTAGGACTGAGTTTTACATTGTTGTAGGCTCTAAAGTTTTACATTGTTTTATTTTTGAATGCAGTAATTTTCTGTGCAAATTCTACACTTGTAAGTTCAACTTCCATGATAAAAAGATTGCACTACAGTATTTGTATTAAGTGAATTGAAAAATACTGTTTCTTTTGGCTTTACAGTACAAATGTTTATAATAAAAAATAAATATAAAGTGAACACTGCTCACTTTATATTCTGTGTTGTAATTGAAATCAATATATTTGAAAATGTGGAAAACATTCAAAAATTTATATAAATGGTATTTTATTATTGTTTAACAGTGTGATTCATTTTTTTAAGAGCTTGACAGCCCTCATATTAACCCTTGATAATCAATTAGGGGAAACTGAAATACAGGGAGGGGAAGTGAGATACTCAAGGCATGTTAAGGAGGACTTGTGGCACCTTAGAGACTAACAAAATTATTTGAGTATAAGCGATGAAGTGAGCTGTAGCTTACGAAAGCTTATGCTCAAATAAATTTGTTAGTCTCTAAGGTGCCACAAGTACTCCTTTTCCTTTTGTGGACACAGACTAACACGGCTGCTACTCTGAAACCTGTCAAGGCATGTTGGTAGCAGAGCTGGCAATAGAACATGAGTCCTAATTCCCACTCCTGAGCTTTAACCACTAGTCCATGTTTCCCTCTGTAATTAACCCAGGTTAGCCAATATGGGCTAAAGATTTAATTCCTCACATTCAACATGTGCATCTTCCTTCCTCTAATTCTTCCCCGGTTCTTCTGTCCTTCTGCAACTGGGCTGGGGTTGGGCGGGAGACCAGGACTCCTGGGTTCTACCCTCGGGGATGGGAGGGGGAAGGGTGTAGGATGCTATGCCCAGCCCGGGGGAAGGCCGAGGGGACCAGGACTCCTGGGTTCTATCCCCAGGGATGGGAGGGGGGAAGGAGGACTCTGGGCTCCATGCCCAGCCCGGGGGAAGGCCGAGGGGACCAGGACTCCTGGGTTCTATCCCCAGGGATGGGAGGGGGGAAGGAGGACTCTGGGCTCCATGCCCAGCCCGGGGGAAGGCCGAGGGGACCACGACTCCTGGGTTCTATCCCCAGGGGTGGGAGGGGGGAAGGAGGACTCTGGGCTCCATGCCCAGCCCGGGGGAAGGCCGAGGGGACCACGACTCCTGGGTTCTATCCCCAGGGGTGGGAGGGGGGAAGGAGGACTCTGGGCTCCATGCCCAGCCCGGGGGAAGGCCGAGGGGACCAGGACTCCTGGGTTCTATCCCCAGGGATGGGAGGGGGGAAGGAGGACTCTGGGCTCCATGCCCAGCCTGGGGGAAGGCCGAGGGGACCAGGACTCCTGGGTTCTATCCCCAGGGGTGGGAGGGGGGAAGGAGGACTCTGGGCTCCATGCCCAGCCCGGGGGAAGGCCGAGGGGACCAGGACTCCTGGGTTCTATCCCCAGGGGTGGGAGGGGGGAAGGAGGACTCTGGGCTCCATGCCCAGGCCGAGGGGACCAGGACTCCTGGGTTCTATCCCCAGGGGTGGGAGGGGGGAAGAAGGACTCTGGGCTCCATGCCCAGCCCGGGGGAAGGCCGAGGGGACCAGGACTCCTGGGTTCTATCCCCAGGGGTGGGAGGGGGGAAGAAGGACTCTGGGCTCCATACCCAGCCCGGGGGAAGGCCGAGGGGACCAGGACTCCTGGGTTCCACCCCGACTCTCTCCCAGGGGTACCCTACCGAGAGTCCCCACCGCGAGCAGACAGGCCCCGCCCCCTGTACCGCCCCCTAGCGGCAAAGCCAGGAGGTCTCGGCGCAAGGACTGAGCTGGAGCCGCCCTTTCCGGTTCCGGGTCCGGTCCGGAAGCCGCCGCGATGATCGGGGACCTGCTGCTCTGCGGGTACCGGGGCGGGATACCGGGCCCGGGGCCGGGGCGGGCGGGAGTCCCCGGAGAGCGCCCGGCTCCCCGGCCGCTCGCACCCGCTCTAACCCGCTCTCTCTCTCTCTCTCCCTCCCCCCTTAGGACGCTGCTGATGAACGCCGGCGCCGTGTTAAACTTCAGGCTGTGAGTGGGGCGGGGGGCGGATCGGGCCCTCCCGTAACCAGCCGCTGAACGGACCGCCGCTGGGTCCTCTCGGCCCCCGGCCCGGGTGCCCGCGGCTGCCCCGCTCGCCGGGCCGGTGCTGCCCTCCTCCGGCCCGGGTGCCCGCGGCTGCCCCGCTCGCCGGGCCGGTGCTGCCCTCCTCCGGCCCGGGTGCCCGCGGCTGCCCCGCTCGCCGGGCCGGTGCTGCCCTCCTCCGGCCCGGGTGCCCGCGGCTGCCCCGCTCGCCGGGCCGGTGCTGCCCTCCTCCGGCCCGGGTGCCCGCGGCTGCCCCGCTCGCCGGGCCGGTGCTGCCCTCCTCCGGCCCGGGTGCCCGCGGCTGCCCCGCTCGCCGGGCCGGTGCTGCCCTCCTCCGGCCCGGGTGCCCGCGGCTGCCCCGCTCGCCGGGCCGGTGCTGCCCTCCTCCGGCCCGGGTGCCCGCGGCTGCCCCGCTCGCCGGGCCGGTGCTGCCCTCCTCCGGCCCGGGTGCCCGCGGCTGCGCCGACTGCAGAGGGGAGTCGTGTCCCCCCTGCCTTATGGCACCTTCAGCACCAGCCGGGGTCTCCACCCTCCCAGTCACTCCTGGCAGGCTGCTGTCCCCCAGGGCTCTGGTGGGTCGCACCACGTTCAAACTCTTGTTAGGTTAATTGTCTGGTCCCAAACCCTATGGACTCCCGCCTAGGGCTGGTACTGGCAGTGAGTGTCTGCTCCCAGCAATGTGGAAATAACTCCTGTGTCCCTGCAGGAAGAAGAAAGACGCTCAGGGCTTCGGTGAAGAGTCTAGGGAGCCAACTACGGGTAATAGGCTCAATGAGTGAACACTTCGTCTGGGACTCTTAGGGCATGGCTACACTTGCAGATGTAGAGCGCTTTGGGTTAAACCAGCCTTCGGAGAGCGCAGTAGGGAAAGCGCTGCAATCTGTCCACACTGACCGCTTCAAGCGCTCTGGTGTGGCCACATTTGTGGCACATGCAGCGGCATTGGGAGCAGTGCATTATGGGCAGCTGTCCCAGCATGCAAGTGACTGCACGTGCTTTTCAAATGGGGGGTGGAGTGGAGTGTGACAGGAAGTGTGTTGTGAGTATGTGGGTGGAGAGAGAGTGGGTTCTTGGGGGGCTGAGAGCATGTCAGCATTCTGTCTTGTAAGTTCAGACAGCAGCAGACCTCCATCCCCGCCCGCTGCTCTCTCTCTCACACACAGCCTTCCACACTAATGGTTGCTTTGTCTCGGAGCAGATAAGCAGCTGTCTGTCAGAAACCGAGCTTTCAAAGGGCATGTCCGCATTCCTACGGTGATTCAAAAACAATGACAAGAGTGGCTACTTGAATTAGGGGGATTATGGGGCGTTTCCAGAGGCTGATCAGAGCGCAGTAATGCAACACCTCATCCACACTGGCGCTGCGGGGGTGCAGCAAACATTATTCCACTCGCGAGGTGAAGTACCAGCAGCGCTGTAGCCACCGAGTCAGAGCGCTGTACATGCCTTGCCAGTGTGGACGGGTAGTGAGCTAGTGCGCCTGGGGCTCCTTTATTGCACTGTAACTCGCAAGTGTAGCCAAGCCCTTTGCGTGTGTAGTTTCCCTCAGTGTGGGCACTACAAAGATGGTTGTGAATGAAGCACTTTGTTCATACAGGTGGCTTCCCTCTGATTAATCAAATCTACATGGGAAACCTCTAAGACAAAAGTGCTTAACATGAACCCATTTCTGAGACACCCAAATATGAGTTCACTGATCCATCTATAGCTAGTGACTGGCTCACCAATCTCTGCTTACAACTTGCTGAACAACATTTCCCTAGGGGCTTTGCGGGCACTGCTCTTCCTCTCAGAACTGTGACTTGGAGAAGGAGTCCTAAGATTTACAGTGTACATTCCCTCCTGCATTTTTGGATACTGGCGTCTATGCTGCAGAAGAACTCAGTGCCTTTATGTGTTGATTTCCTCATTAATGTTTGTGCCTTTAAGTTGCCCCAATGTATTTATCCTCATTATGATGAATGATTGAGGTGGGAAGACCACATACTATAACATGTGGCCATGACAGCTGTCCTTTTCCTTTTTTGGAATGGGACGTGACCTACCTTCTGCTTTCTTTTCCTTGTTTTCTAGACCTTTGTGGGTGTTCGTGACAGACTAAACTAGGTGGTGGCCATCCCCTCCCAAATCTCCATTTCTCGTTTGTTTTGTCCTTTGTAACATTCAGTTTTTATTTTGAATTAACAGTCTATGACATGTTTCAGTTAATATTGAAAATGTGAAGTGTAAATGTGTGTGTCTGTATTTGCTGTATATGATAAAGGGTTTTTCCTTTGATTTTCTAGGTGACAATATCAGGGAGTTCTTGTTGAGTCTCAGGTACTTTCGAATCTTCATTGCCTTGTGGAACATCTTCATGATGTTTTGCATGATTGTGTAAGTAGAACCAGATTGGATCTCATTGCTATAATTTTTTTCTTAAGTTAGACATCTTGGTTTTGTTTCTAACTCCTCTTCTTCTGATCCTGCTGTCTTCCTTTGTTTTGGGCTGCTCTTGAGCCTCATTTGTTTCAATTTTGATCTGCAAGGAGATGTTCACTGACCTTGTTACTTAATGATAATGAAACTCGTAATGCATGATGAATTTAGTTTCTCTGTTCATCAATAAGAGATTCAACCTTGAATCTAGTGCTTCTTACCATGTGTTGCTTAAACATGTCAGTTATGTTGGAAGACCAGGGCAAATGACGTTAGTGGTGTCTTGGATGTGAAAAAACCAAACTCTCACACAGAAAAACCAACCCCTTGGGCTAGGCCAGCTTCACGGCCTTGCAGATGCCTTCATGCTGCCTCTCAAAACCCTGGATTTGAGCCTCATGCTCAGTCTCAATGGACAGGCTGGCAAAATATCTGCTAGCGTTTCACCTGTGTAGCTATATGGCCCAATGAGTGGGAAAGCAGAACTGATGCAGATATGTATTAATGTCTCTTCTGGCAGTAGTGACATTTAATTGGATGACTAGTATACAATTATACCCAATTCTCAACTACTTTTGTGTTTTCTGTTATATCTGCTAGGTTATTTGGATCTTGAAAGTCATCCAGAAACCTGTTTGGAGAGCTTTCTTTATCTGGTAACTTGGAGGAGGCTTTTGGCTGGAAACATGACCTTTCCATAAACTAAAAGACTGCAATGTTTTCAAAATATGAACAAAGAATTTTGGTCTGTTCTTTTATACAAGGGTCTAAATGTTAAAGAGATTGTAATAGATGGTGTGATTATTATGTAAATGAAAGTAGCTTCTTGTTAAATGGTGGGGAGCACTTTCATGGTTGGTAGACACACAAACTGACCCTCCTGGACCATATTTACCAAAAGTGTGGGCTGACTCTTGGGACTTACTGCATATCTTTTTTTCAACAGACCCCAATAAATATTGGACTAACAGCAAACACGTTGACCCATGTGTATACCCTCCTCTAGCTTGCCTCTATAAGAGTGTCACCTTTTAGGCCTACCAACCTTGATGCTCAAAGCAAAATTGTTCAACTTTTCTAGCCTATATAAATAACTTCTAAACGATGATGCTGGCCCAGCAACATGATGCTTGGTGAACTGTAGAACTACAACAACATCTGATGGTCACAAGAATCTCTGCTTTCAGTCGCTCCTTGCCCTCAGTCTGTTATGGCATAGTATAGGCTATTTGAGGAGCCACTGCTCTATTGTCTGAGACCAATTTTGCCATTTGTAAGGCATTTTTATAAAGTTAAGCAAAACAATGTTATATTCCTGTAATTTTAATGATTGTCAGTTTTGTATCTAACTATAGAGACCTGCGTAGCACTCGAAATATCTGGATGTCATGGGCTGCGCAATAAAGAAATAACTTATGGGAGGCGGAGAAGAATGTTGTTCACTATATCAAAGATAGTATTTGCCTGCAAACTGCCCTAGAGAATCTACCTACTGAGACAGGTAGATTTTGTGGATATGGAGTTAGCAGAGTAGAGGCCACCAGAATTATGCCTTTCTCAAGCTGGTTATAAATGTCCTTGAAGTTGAAATAATTGAGCATACAGACACTGCTACTTGTACAATTAAATTCCAGTAAAGAGGGTCCAGAATCTCAGGAACAAGCTCCAAAGAACTTGTAGGTTAAAAAAATACACATTCATCATCAAAAGAAGTAACAGGTCTTGAGATCTTAAACTAACTTCCAAGTATTATGAGAATATACACATCAGAACAGGCTGAAAAGAAAATTTTAAGAATAATTAATTCTTCAGTCTTTTTTTCTTTCTCTTCAGGCTTTCCAAGTTATGTGGTAAAACAGCATTTAAGTAAACATTTAATTTAGGCCTAAGGGAGTGATTGTACGTCAGCATTGTACTTGCTGTTAGTGCGCTGTCTTCTTACTAGCAGTTACAATAGTCACATTTCTTTCATGCAAAAGTGCTAAATGTAATTAAGGTTTTTATAGCTTCTGTAATTTAAATATCAATTAAATGATCTGTTTTTATCAGTTGATATGTAATATGCATGTTCTAGATTCATAGCACACATCTAAGATAGTTACCAAATTTAGTGTAATCAGACTTCTTAAATCAGTGTTGGTGATTGTGTATGTGTAAATTGTTTATCTTCCAAACCAGTACTGGAGGTTTCAATAAAAATGGCTCAGATTATACATCCCTGTTGAGCTCTGGTGGATAATATATAAATGGATTTGAAGAGAGTAGTTTTATTTTTAGAGTGTTAAAGCTGCTTGGTACTCTGTTAGTTCCTAGTAGAGTCAACTAGCAAGGGCCAGGTTTCAGAGTACAGGTTTCAGAGTAACAGCCATGTTAGTCTGTATTCGCAAAAAGAAAAGGAGTACTTGTGGCACCTTAGAGACTAACCAATTTATTTGAGCATTAGCTTTCGTGAGCTACAGCTCACTTCATCGGATGCATACTGTGGAAACTGCAGAAGACATTATATACACAGAGACCATGAAACAATACCTCCTCCCACCCCACTCTCAGAGTAAGCTTTTGTGAGCTACAGCTAACTTCACTGGAAGCTTACGAAAGTTTTATGCTCAAATAAATTTTAGTCTCTAAGGTGCCACAAGTCCTCCTTTTCTTTTAGTAAGAGTCAGTTTCATTGTAGAACTGCCGAGAAGGTCTAAGAGTTAATTGGTTTGTCCTGTAATTGTGACTTCTTTTTTTTTTTTCTCCAGCATTTTTTATTTTTATTTATTAATTGAAATTGGCCTCCCTTGGTAAGTAGCTTTGGTGTCCTCTACAACTAAAATAATTAAGGGATAAATAAATAGCTGTTTATAATAAAAAGCCCAGCAGTGGAACCTTCCTAGTCATAGTTCCTATTGACCAGTCAAATCAGGAAGCTTGCCTAAGAGAGCAAATTTTACACTGTGCCCAGAAGCTTCCTAAACTTCATCTCTGGAATGATCAGGCCCCATAGGCATAGGCTCTCCACTTTGAAGAGCCTGATACCAGCCATGAAAATTAACTCCTAGAATGGAGAGGAATCCAGGGGGTTGTAACTTCAGAGAAGGAGAGAGAAGACTCTGATAAGTGGGTCCTAGGCTATAGACTGTAACTAATACCTTGCACTGTACAATAGGTAGTACATAGGTACTGTATTATGTGCTCCAGAAGGTGCTCAGTGAAGAGGAGCAGCTTTATTCCACTCTACCTGAAGTTTTTGTACCTTTTTTGGGGGTAGCCCCAACCAGAATGAATTGCAGCAATCTACCAAGATTGATAAACTGGGAAGGATTTCTGCTGAGAGGTCTGTACCACAAAGGAAAGCTTGCAGCCCCAGGCTAACTCTAAATGAACGAGACCATATTTTAATTTGTAACTCTTTTCCAATTGTTGTATATAACCCCATGCCTGACTGCCTTTTTTTTTTAAAAACTCTCTTATGTTTGTATTTAATCTTTTCTCAGAAAATATGGGAAAAGTAAAGTTTTTATACAGCACTGTAAACGTTTGATAAAGCACTGCACATAAAAATAGAATCCCTGAAGAATTTTCAGTTTCAGGCTCTGAACCTGCAAACATTTATGCATGGGTTTAACTCCATGCATATTAGTCCCATTGAGTTATGAGTACAACGTTTTTAAGCAATTGGGGCTTAAATAAATATAAGGATAAGAGCAGATGACAACTACAGGAAGGGTTTAAGGGGTGGTGAGAGAAGACAAGATCACACTTCGTCATCTGGTTGAGTAATTCAGGTATTTTGGGAGTAATTCTGTGTCTGTCATAGTCTTGTCTGAAACCAAACCATGGGATGAAGATGTGGCTACTTCCAACACTGCTTTCTCCTACAAAACCAAGTAATAAAAACATGCCACTACAAAGGAGTGGACACCTGTGGACAGTTAAATATTATAACATCATAGGTTAGAAAGTTGGCAGTAATGAATGTTGCATTCTTGAGAATGGGTCTAATGCCTGTCTAAGGGCAGCTGACCTTTCCCTTTACTAAGAGACACATTAAAATCTCCCTCCTGCTCATCCCTAGCCATGATTGGCAAGGATCTTGAGATATTTCAGTTTGCAAAGAATAATCTTTAGGATGGGGTTATATTTGAAAGTTCAGTTGTCCCATGCACATCTGTTGAAAAGGGGAGAGATGCTGTCCTTTCCACGGTATGCAGGGGATGGCATCCCATTAAAATCTACTGTTTTTAGAATCCATGACTCTCAAAGTATTTCCACCCTAATTTTTATCTACCTTCCTCAGTGAATACTTAGCCAGTGTATTGAAGAGGATGGTCCTACAGTGTATAAATAAGCCACTAGAGGTCCCCTTAATCGTCAGAGTAGCACTCAGCTCTATTTTGTGTCCACCATTCTTTTGATTTGTATCAGTTATTCAGAGCAATGTTTTGTAGATGTGAAGTTCTGGTCAATTCCATGTAGAACAAGTAGCATTCTCTTCTCTAAGTAACACTTTTCAATGTGTTTTAATTTAGGAGGTAGAAAATGTTCAAGCTATACTAACACTGCAAATATGGCAAACTATATTATAGCAACAAGGTAGGTGAGGTAATGTTTTTCATGAGACCAACTTCTGTTGGTGGAAGGTACAAGCTTCCAAGTTACACAGAGCTCTTGTATAGTAACTATAATATATGTATAATAAACCATATTCTGATTAAATGGATGATATAATGCAATGAAGCATTGATAGTAGTCACTTTAGCAGATGTTATAAATGTAATAGTTAAATGTTTATACATGTTATCATTGCAGTTATACACTGTTGCACTGAAACTGATTAAAATTGTTTGCTTTGAACTACTTATTCTTACCATGCACCCAAGAGTTTAGATCCTTGATTAGTGTGGCAGACCACTTAGTGACCACTGATTTTCAGAGTGTGGGATTTATGGCGCAGCTTTACTTTTTGTGTGGAATGAAATTTTAGATTGTGAATTTCTCAGGGCAGGGCCTGTTTTCTTATTTGTGCCTTATACAGAGCTGAGCACATAGTGCAAGTATGACTGTTGTTAGATATCTGGCTCCATGTGTGTGTTCTCTGTGTGCTGTCCCAACCAGATAGTTGGCACAGCAGACTTCAGTCAAACTGTCCGATGACCACAGGATCCGTTAAGGTACGAAGGCGCCCGGCCAAGTTTATTGTCAACAAAGCATGGTAATAGCACCTGGCAGATTCTGAGGCTACTAAGATGTATGTCTGTGATAATGGATGCAGCTCAATAAATGGCGGGACTTTCCATTCCCCCTTACGCTGGCCAAAGACACTCCCTCTGAGATACCTTTTTATACATCGTTACAAACAAGTTACGTATTGCCCCGATGTATCTGGGCACCACTCTCTGATTTATCTGGCCGCCACCCATTGCCTTGTACCTGTTGGTTTGATCAAAACATCTGTATCCCTCATGCTATCATCCTGACCTAATCTTTAAGATGGGTCAGCATGTTCCTGTTATCTTTGGAGGATAGGTTGGTAGCGGGGTGTTCAAGTACCACCCTTCTGGAATGTGTTTGCGTGTATATTATCGTACCTAACACTACTTAGGAATTGTGTTTCTGCAATATCAGCCCTGTTGCCAGATTCTGTGAGTAGGGTCTAGTTCACAGCCTGACTTTGCTTTATATTAGGAAAACTTTACGACTTTAGCTCAGGCCTCTGATATAAGGCCTTATGTGTCTTTCTTTGTATTTTGTAAACTCAGTCCTTTCCACAAGGCTTAAACTATGCAGGCTCTAGCAGTTGCTTCAATGATCATTTTAACCACTACAGTGAAAATTAGTGGAAATCCTGATTATGCAAGGGGTATAAAAATCATCATTTGCCCAATGGTATATGCCTATCTCTCAGATGTGAGAGGTCAAATGTGACTACACAAAAGGCAGCCAAAAAGCAAATTAATAGGGGCAAGGTGTGGTAGTGATTATATGCCAAATATAATTCTTTCGTGAATATTCTAGAATTATTTAGCATCTATTGATTTCCCTTTTCCAGTAGAGGCCACCAGAACATAAACGGACTCTCCTGAGGTTTTAAACAAGTGCAGCTGCTGCTGGGAGAAGAAAATAGGTTTTCTCCTCCCATATCCAGAACTTTGGTTCTTTGGCAGCATAACTATAGCTTGACTTGTTGGGGATGCCTAGCTTTTAGTTTTATATACCCTACCAATAGATTGCATCTTAGTTTGGTGAGATGTTTAAAAATGTTATGTGAGGGGGAGATTTAATGTAAACCGTGGCTCATAAAATTGACACAAATAGAATAGGGACCTTTAGGAATGTATCTGTGGGCATTAAAGCCCTTGAAAGTAACCTGATTCAAATTATTCTGGGTGTATGTTTTATCCTACTAGGAGTAATGAGGTCCAATCTGTTTAAGAGTTTTTTGCACTGCTTCAGATTGCATTGGCATGCAAGGGAGACACTATGGTGTGTGTTATGACTAACACCATTACTTTCTTGAGGCTGCTGCTGCCAGCAGGAAGATTATGGAAATGTTTGTTTTTAGTAATGGCCGTTTTCTTCAAATAGTGTTAATTATATCATCTGCTTTTCAGCTAGAAAGACTCACTGTTGTCACTCTCTTTACTGAGGGTACCTTGCATTAAAGAAAAATCTTAGCTGTCTGGTTTTGCAGAGGCTATTTCCCCCCCCCCCCCGTTACTGCCAGGACAAGTGCCCATCTCTAAGCGAGAGCTGGAGATCAAACCACGGGCTTTCTGTGAATACTCTGTTTAATCTTGGCCTGTCCCAGCACCCTTGCTGGCTTCAGCGGGGCTTTACTGTAGCCGCACCCCTTGGCCATTATCCCTTGAGCCGCAGCCCCCTATTATTCCCGCCCCCCCGCCGCTGCCCCAGCTCTGGGGCTGCCCCCGAGTCCTGGGCTGGGCCCCGCCGAGCAATCCGGGGCCGGGAGCAGCTGCTGGGGCCAAGGGGAAGGCCTAGCGGGCTCCGTCGCTGTCGCTCCGGGGCAGCCCAGCGGACGCTGGAGCCGCCTCCCCCGCCGGCTCCGTGTTTCCCGCTCCCCCGGCTCGGTAACGTGCGGGGTCAGGGCGCTGCCTTCGCCTTGGCGCTATACGCTGCCGCCCCGCCTTGGGCGCATGCGTATTGCGAAGAGGAGGCCTTCGCTTCTACCGAGCATGCGCACTTGCTCAACGTGCCTGTGCGTGCGTTTGTACGTCACAGTCGCGCCGTGCGTAACGGCGTCGGGTGGGTCCCATGGTGCTTTGCGCGGGGCTGGCTCTCCGAGTCCTGCCCACAGTTGAGTTCGGCCCCGAGCTGAGCAGACGGGTCCGGCCTAGTCCTGCCGCCTCGACCCCCCCTCGCGGTCGCGTCTGGCTCCGAGCGCCGCTCCCCCCGCCGCGCGGGGAGCGAACATGCGGCTGCGGCGCCCTGAGGAGGCTGCTGCCGGCGAGTGAGGAGCCGCTGCCCCGGCCCGGCCCGGCCCCGCCGCCTGCCCGCCCCGGCCGCAGCCGCCCCGCTTCGCCCAGGCAATGACAGCGGCTCCGGCCCCCTCCCCGCAGCAGATCAGGGACCGGCTGCTGCAGGCCATCGACCCGCAGAGTAACGTGAGTACAGACCTCCCCTTCCCCTTCCCCTTCCCCGGGCGGGCGGGGGGGGGCGCGCTGCCCCCTGCTCCGCCGACCTCCCCTTCCCCCTCCCCCTCCCCGGGCGGGCGGGGGGGGGCGCGCTGCCCCCTGCTCCGCCGACCTCCCCTTCCCCCTCCCCCTCCCCGGGCGGGCGGGGGGGGGGCGCGCTGCCCCCTGCTCCGCCGACCTCCCCTTCTCCCCCTCCCCCTCCCCCTCCCCGGGCGGGTGGGGGGGGGCGCGCTGCCCCCTGCTCCGCCGACCTCCCCTTCCCCCTCCCCCTCCCCGGGCGGGCGGGGGGGGCGCGCTGCCCCCTGCTCCGCCGACCTCCCCTTCCCCCTCCCCGGCGGGTGGGGGGGGGCGCGCTGCCCCCTGCTCCGCCGACCTCCCCTTCCCCCTCCCCGGGCGGCGCTGCCCCGTAGATCGTGCCGTCCGCGAACCGGTGACCCTTGTGGGTGTGTTGCGAGCTCCTGGTTTCTGGCCTCCCGGGAGGCGCCTATCCCGCCGGCAGCCTGCATGCCGGTTCCCCGGGGTCCCCTCCTCGCGGAGCAGCCCTCGACCGGAAGCTCCGGCCGCGGGTGGCGCAAGGGGAGCCTGGCTTTCCTGGCTCCCTTCTTGGGATGCTCCGGAGTCCGAGGCGTTTCGTCTCCCTGTGCGAGGGCCCAGGATTCCCGCGCCCCCAGGCCTGGGGGTTTCCCGAGGCCTGATCCCCTTGCCACAGGGCCGGGCTTGCCGGTGCGTGTGCTCCCGCGGGCAGGGCTGTGGGGCCGGGGACCGGGGGCAGATGGTAACCGGCCATGTGGTGCGGAGCCGGCCTGCGCTCCGTACTCCAGCCCGCGGCTCTGGCGCGGCCTGCAGGGGCTCTGGGCTGTCTGTACTGGGTTTTCCTATTCTGGCTCCTTTGGGAAAGCGGCGGGACAGGGAGCTTTCCGGCCTCCGCGCGGAAGGAGGCGGCGGCAGAGCAACCAGTGTCCGTGCCGAGGCTGCTCTGCGTGCGCGATTCACTCCCGAGGGGGCATCCCAACGGTTCTCCCTGCTTCACTCCATAAAAGACCCTTGGAGAGGGGTATCCTCCAGTGGTTTTGGCACCCCTGACCTGTCTGCCCTCTCTGGAGGGCTCCCACCCTTTCCCTATTTCGTGTTCCAGCCTCTCTTTCTCCCCCTATATCTACACCCGCGGGGGGCACTCCCAGCAAACCCCTCTGCTCTCCGCTGCATCTTAGCACATCCTGGAAGGGGCTTCTTGTCATTTCTCCTTCTATTCCCTGACCCACAAGCTCCCACGCTTAGGGACTTCATTTGATGCAGGTTAGTGTCTCAGATAAGATCCTGATCTGGAATTACAGGACTGTGAGGCCCTTGAAACTTTTGGGGCCATCTCTGGGGCTAGGGCAGAAGCAGGCTGTGAGTTCCCGAATACTTTACAGTTGGGGGTAAAACATTCTTGGCCTTTGCTTTGGCTTTATTCTTTTCTACAGGATAAGCTTATTAGCTAGTTTGAAGATGCAGCATAAGCACAGAGAACCTGGTGTACATTTTACCTTGTGCTTTAAATAATTAAACTTACAATTTTCTGTTTCAAATTAGTGGTACGTAGGGGCTGTAGGGTAAGTTTGGATCAGCAGCACATCAAAGTCCATGAAAGCTTATGCTCTAATAAATTGGTTAGTCTCTAAGGTGCCACAGGTATCCTGTTCTTTTTACATCAAAGTCTGCAAGTTGCAAAGTAGAGTTCAGTTCATATAACATCTGAGGTTGGCTATGATGGAGCCTAAGTGTGCGCAAAGTCTAATGTTATACACCAGGTTTCAGAGTAGCAGCCGTGTTAGTCTGTTTTCGCAAAAAGAAAAGGCGTACTAGTGGCACCTTAGAGACTAACCAATTTATTTGAGCATAAGCTTTCGTGAGCTACACCTCACTGCATCGGATGCATTCAGTAGGAAAAAAAAACAACAATGCATCCGATGCAGTGAGCTGTAGCTCACGAAAGCTTATGCTCAAATAAATTGGTTAGTCTCTAAGGTGCCCTCCTTTTCTTTTTGCTATACACCAATACATCATGCCACTCTCAGGGTGGGCAGGTCTCTCTTCCACTTGCCGTAGGGCAGATGGAATTTGATATATCAGTTCACACATACCTGTGTCTTAGAGAAGTTCTCTTTTTATTAGGAGCAGATGTATGTGTCTCAGTAATAAAGTGGGATAATGAAGTGAATGCAGACTGAGGATGCTACAACAAATTATACACATAATCTGAAAACCAGAAAAAATCAGCTCAATCACTTCATGTTTATTTTCCTAAACATCTGATCTTGGACTAAAAGATCCTGTAATAAAATAAATAATGTTACTTATTGAAGCATTTTAAAGATAAAGCTGTCCAAGAATGCAGTACTTGACCCTAGTTGTCCCTCAATGCAGTTATTACAGCATTGTTTTAAATGAGGTCTGTCATACTGTGCCCTGTGCAAACTCATGAGATCGGGATCTTTCAGTTTAACGGGCCACAGGAGTAGCACATACTATTTTAAAGCAATTTATCTTTAATCTTCTGTTCCTATGCACCCTTTATAACCTTTGGTAACGTCATTAAAATGTACTATACACTGACCCTCAGCAGTGCTGGATATTGACAGTTACTGATCCCAAAATGTGGAAGTTAATCAGAATTGTAAAACTTCATGTAATTGATTTTACAGAGTAAATTAATCTATAGGCATTTGTTAGTTTAAATAGAAAACATCTAGGCACAGCATGCTGTGAGTGCTGTAGATTATTGGGAGAGGAAGTGCCCCTAAATAGTAAATTTTCTTTTACCTCCATCTCAGTTACTAATTAAGAACTCTGAAGGGTATTTCAGAGAGAGCAGTTTTCAGGGGGCAGGAGGGAGCGATGGTGCCAGGCTATAATCTTATTGCCTGGCAGTTCAGAAAACAAGTGAAAAAACCATATGAAGTGAAATATGGTTCCTGACTGCTTGCTGGACAGCCTGCCAAACCATATGTCAGAATCTTGGATTTGCTGACTGAGGCAGTATATTGCTCATGAGGTTAAACTGTACAGTTCTGGCCTCATTTTCCACGTAAAGGTCTTCAAGCAGATGGAAGATGGATAGATTTCTTGTCCTGCATTTGCTATTCAGTTTGTTTCATACTGAATTTTTGGATGAGTACAGTGTCTAGAATGTGTAGAGTTGCTTGTTTATAAGGAAACTGAGTCAGGAGGCTAATTCTTACTTTTGCCATCAGATCAGATACATCAGTCAATCAATGTATGTAGGACTTCGAAGTATTAAACAGATCAAAACCTTGACCTTGTAGGAAGGAGATACCAATCTATAATACAGCTTCTGTTTTTTAGAAAATGTGTTAAATTCAGGTCGTCCCTGCAAATCTTTCCTGGCCTCAGTAATAGAATGTAAGTGCAACTTTCAAGGTTTTAATAGGTGCAAAAATAACCATTTAGTGGGGAAAAGGTAAGTCAAAATATTTATGTACCAATGGCTTTCTTCTGGCACTAATGTTACTTGTTTCTAGCTCTGCTGAACCTTCTTTGTTCTAGAGCTCTGTCTAATGTTTTGGCATTCAGAATTATTTAACTTGTATTTGAGCATGTCATCTAATTAGTTTCCCATTTAAAAGAATTCATTTGTCTTTTTAAACAGTAAACTTAGCACAATTTATGACAGACCTGTTGAATTAGTGCTTTCTGTAACATATAACAATATGCAATTAAGAAATAAATATTCTGTGAATTTTTTTTACCCTCCCTCACCAGTCTTGCCAAGACCCATGAAAATGAACATAAAAAGAGCATGTATTTTCAGCACTACTGCTGCTTGGAGTGCAGTTGTGGTGATGTGTTCAGATATTATGGTGATGGGGGCCATATAAGTAAGGCTATGTTTTATTCACAGGTATTTTTAGTAAAAGCCATGGACAGGTTACAGGCAGTAAACAAAATTTCATGGCCTGTGACCTGTTCATGACTTTTACTATATGCCCCTAAATAAAACTTAGGCTGAGGGGCTCTGGGTGCTCTGGGGAGTGGCCCGGGGACCCCCACTGGTGCTGGGAGGGGAAGCTGGGTCGTGGTGTGGCCTGGGGCCCTCGCTGATGCTGGGGGGTGGGCGGGTGGTGGCACGTGGCCTGGGACCCCTGCTGGGGGAGGGGAAGGTTGGTGGGGCTGGCAGGCTCCCTACCCAGTTCTGACCGGCATGTTCCTGCAGCTCCTAGTGGGAGGGGTGGTCGGGGGGCTCCACGCGGTGCTCCTGCCACAGGCACTGGCTCTGCAGCTCCCATTGGCTGGGAACCGCAGACAGTGGGGGCTGCGAGCAGTGTGTGGAGTCCATGGCCCCTCCACCTAGGATCTGTAGGGACATGCTGGTGGGACCCCCTCCCTGGTAAACACCACCCCGTGCTGCAACTCCCTGCCCCAGCCCTGAGACCCCTCCCACACACCCAAGCTGCTGCTGCTGCTGGCCACTCTAGAAGTCACAGAAAGTCACAAAATCCGTAACCTCTGTGACAGACGCGCAGCCTTTACATATAAGTAACCAGACTGATATCTTCAGAGAGAATTAGGTTAGCAGTTAACAGCATTGATGCTGAGCTTGTGACAGGTTAGTTACCCACATAATTTAATGTACATTAATAATAAGCTTATTATTCTGCATATTTTGATAGACTTATCCTGACCAATAATATTGGAAAAATAAGCCCAGTGTTTAAAAGTGCCTATAGGAAGGGGGTGTCTTCCATCTTAACCTTTTCAACCAAGAGCAAAGGTAATGTACTCGAGATCAACTCAATAAACTGTTAATAGACCTTGGATGTTCTAGACTCCAAAGCCTGTAAGACAGTCGTCAAATGCTGCATGGATACTGTGCAGGTAGGTATTTTAATTAAGCAGAAAACTTCAGGGGCCTGTAGCTGATGCGACTGCTAGCCTCAGATATATCCAGTGGCTGGTGATGGGGAGGCTCTGAGTTACTACAATGAATTCTTTCCCAGATGTCTGGGTGGTGGGTCTTGGCCACATGCTCAGGGTCTAACTGATCACCTTATTTGGGTTCAGGAAGGAATTTCCCCCCAGATCAGCTTGGCAGAGACTTGGAGTTTTTTCACCTTCCTTTGCAGCACGAGGCATAGGTCACTTGCAGGTTTAAACTAGTGTTAAATAGTGGCTTCTCTGTAACTTCAAGTCTTTAAATCATGATTTGAGGACTTCTGTAATAGACCCATAAGCTCTGTCTGAGTTACTGAAGTGGATGGTCCCTTTTGGCCTTAAACTCTGAGTTTTGAAAACACTATTTCTCTTCCCCCCCCCCCCCCCCAAACAAAAACAAAAATAAAAAAACCCACCACCAACCTGGATGATGTGTCTGACAGATTTGAGTCCTGGTGTATGTTATAAACAATTGCTTAGAGTCACGTAGGGAAATTGCTTTGGAAACTAAGGAAGCTGCGAGCTGCAGCACTATCTCCACCATTGGAATCAATACTCATCATTAAAAAAAATCTTGGGTGCTTTCTTTCAGAGCCCGGTTATAGCCTGTTAGATTAATTTGATATGAGGGTTTCATTAATCACATACTGAATAAGTTGTTCAGCAAGGAAGTCTGAGTAAGACTAGGCTTATACTTAATTTTAACTGGCATAGCTATACTAGGGAGTCTTATATAGAAATCACACCCCTAACTCATGTAGCTATGCTGGCAAAAGCCCTAGTTTAAATGCAGTTATACTAGCAAAAAAGTCAGTTTGCTGATGTAATTTTTTTGTTCAAGCAACTGGTATAAACTGCATCTCCACTAGGAGGGTTTGCTGGTATGGCTAAACCAGCAAACTCTTTCTAGTGTAGACAAAGCCTGAGTTGACTTTGAGGTCCTTCTTTAAAACAAACAAAACTTGTCCTAGGTCGATTGAGTGTGATTGGCCAAATAAGTGCTCTCCCCACATGGTCAGTTAATTTCATGAACAAGTTGCTCATCTAGAATTAGTGTAGGAGACTTTCAGCTCTTAAATCTTTGCTTTAACCACCAGATCACATTACTCAGGAACAGAATCTGTTAAATTTATATAGACGTTTACTCTTTTAAAACTGAAACCTTTTCCGCCAAACCCAGGAGAATACACTAATATTTTAGAGACTAACAAATTTATTTGAGCATAAGCTTTCGTGAGCTACAGCTCACTTCATCGGATGCAACTCACGAAAGCTTATGCTCAAATAAATTTGCTAGTCTCTAAGGTGTCACAAGTCCTCCTTTTCTTTCTGCGGCTACAGACTAACAAAGCTGCTTCTCTGAAACTAATATTTTAAGTGCTACTAGGTATGTGGAGTATTCCATAAATTCCCTTATTTTTCAAAGGATGCATATAAAAATGAATAGGTCGTGTAAACAACTTTGATATAGATCCTTTCAGGAGACATCCCGTGTCTGTAAGTGGTGCTGCTCAAGCACTAGTCCTCAGTATTCATTTTCCTCAAATGTTTGTAGATTTTAACAGCGTGACGGGACTTAGCGGGGGTAGGGTGTGGAGTTTTGTCAATTCAGGTGATAACATGATGTAGGAATTCCTGTCCCTGGGAGAATAAAAACAGTGGCCAAAGAGGACTGTCTGCCAAGATCCATAAACCTGGAAATCCTGGATGCCCCATCATCTCAGGCATTGGCACCCTGACAGCAGGATTGTCTGGCTATATAGACTCCCTCCTCAGGCCCTACGCTACCAGCACTCCCAGCTATCTTCGAGAAACCACTGACTTCCTGAGGAAACTACAATCCATCGTTGACCTTCCTGAAAACACCATCCTGGCCGCTATGGATATAGAAGCCCTCTACACCAACATTCCACACAAAGATGGACTACAAGCCGTCAGGAACAGTATCCCCGATAATGTCGCGGCAAACCTGGTGGCTGAACTTCGTGACTTTGTCCTGACCCATAACTATTTACATTGTCCCCAAATGTGATACCTTCAGATCAGCGGCACTGCTATGGGTACCCGCATGGCCCCACAGTATGCCAACATTTTTATGGCTGACTTAGAACAACGCTTCCTCAGCTCTCGTCCCCTAATGCCCCTACTCTACTTGCGCTATATTGAGGACATCATCATCATCTGGACCCATGGAAAAGAAGCCCTTGAGGAATTCCACCATGATTTCAACAATTTCCATCCCACCATCAATCTCAGCCTGGACCAATCCACACAAGAGATCCACTTCCTGGACACTACGGTGCTAATAAGCGATGCTCACATAAACACCACCCAACACCGGAAACCTACTGACCGCTATGCCTACCTACATGCCTCCAGCTTTCACTCGGATCACACCACACGATCCATTGTCTACAGCCAATTTGTCTACAGCCAATTTGAGCTCATGCTCAAATAAATTGGTTAGTCTCTAAGGTGCCACAGGTACTCCTTTTCTGTCTACAGCCAAGCTCTACGATACAACCGCATTTGCTCCAACCCCTCAGACAGAGACAAACACCTACAAGATCTCTATCAAGCCTTCTTACAACTACAATACCCACCTGCTGAAGTGAAGAAACAGATTGACAGAGCCAGAAGAGTACCCAGAAGTCACCTACTTGAGGACAGGCCCAACAAAGAAAATAACAGAACGCCACTAGCCATCACCTTCAGCCCCCAACTAAAACCTCTCCAACGCATCATCAAGGACTTACAACCTATCCTGAAGGACGACACATCGCTCTCACAGATCTTGGGAGATAGGCCGGTCCTTGCTTACAGACAGCCCCCCAACCTGAAGCAAATACTCACCAGCAACCACACACCACACCACAGAGCCGCTAACCCAGGAACCTATCCTTGCAACAAAGCCCATTGCCAGCTGTGTCCACATATCTATTCAGGGGACACCCTTATAGGACCTAATCATATCAGCCACACTATCAGAGGCTCGTTCACCTGCACATGTACCAATGTGATATATGCCATCATGTGCCAGCAATGCCCCTCTGCCATGTACATTGGCCAAACTGGACAGTCTCTATGTAAAAGAATAAATGGACACAAATCAGACGTCAGTAATTATAACATTCAAAAACCAGTCTGAGAACACTTCAGTCTCTTTGGTCACTTGATTACAGACCTAAAAGTTGCAGTTCTTCAACAAAAAATCTTCAAAAACAGACTCCCATGAGAGACTGCTGAATTGGAGTTAATTTGCAAACTGGATACAATTAACTTAGGCTTGAACAGAGACTGGGAGTGGATAGGTCATTACACAAAGTAAAACTATTTCCCCATGTTTATTTCCCTACCCCCCACTGTTCCTCGGATGTTTTTGTCAACTGCTGGAAATGGCCCACCTTGATTATCACTACAAAAGGGCCCCCGCCCCACTCTCCTGCTGGTAATAGCTCACCTTACCTGATCACTCTCTTACACTGTGTATGATAACACCCATTGTTTCATGTTCTCTATGTATATAAATCTCCCCACTGTATTTTCCACTGAATGCATCCGATGAAGTGAGCTGTAGCTCATGAAAGCTTATGCTCAAATAAATTGGTTAGTCTCTAAGGTGCCACAAGTACTCCTTTTCTTTTTGTGAATACAGACTAACACAGCTGCTACTCTGAAACCTGCCACTTTATTGTAATAGTTGTGTGAAGTGTTATGGAGAGGAGGTCTGCCACATGCTGCATTGTATTTAACATAACAGTATTTTTCTTTTGCTCTCAGTACATTGAGAAGGCAGATAACACCCTGTCTCCCCCTCCTCCCCCCCAAAACATAAAAAGTGTTGACTGATGCTGCTACTTTAAACTTTTCAGGAGTGGTGTTATCCCACTCCAGTAATGTTGAGATTTATTAATCCTGTTTGACTCACCGTATCAAAGAAAATCTAAAGGTATGTCTATACTGGCAGAGTTATATCGCCGCTCAGAGAGCGCTGAAGGGAAACCGCTGTTGTGTGTTCGCACTGTCAGCTGCCTGCGCAATAGCATGTTCACACTTGTGGCACTTGCAGTGGTATTTGGAGCGGTGCACTCTGGGCAGCTATCCCACAGAGCATCTCTTCCTCTTCTGCCGCTAAGAGTTGTGGGAAGTCAGAGCAGTCGCAAGGCATCCTTGGTCTTGTCCCAATGCCCTGTGATGCATTGCTTTACATCCCAGCAATCCCTATGCTTCCATCCGCATTTGGCGCCATTTTTCAGCAGTTTGTATACTGCGTACTGCAGGAATGGATCCTGCACTGTTAACCAATATGCTGCTCGCTCTCACTAACACGTCCTGAATGGCAGTGGAGTTATTCCTTAAACTACAAAGGCAAGAGGAGTTCGACATTGATCTTGCCATGTGTAGTAGCTATGACACGAGATTGCTTGTGGCATTCATGGAGTTGCTGACCACAGTGGAATGACACTTTTGGGCTCGGGAAACAAGCACTGAGTGGTGGGATCACATAGTCATGCACGTCTGGGATGACGAGCAGTGGCTGCAGAACTTTCGGATGAGGAAAGCCACATTCATGGGACTGCGTGATGAGCTTGCCCCAGCCCTGCAGTGCAAGGACATGAAAATGAGAGCTGCCCTGTCACTGGAGAAGCACATGGAGATTGCACTGCGGAAGCTGGCTATTCAATACTGCTACTGATTGGTCGCTAACCAGTTTGGAGTGGGAAAGTCGACCTTTGGACTCGTGTTGACGGAAGTATGAAGGGCCATTAATTGCATCCTGCTTCGAAAGACTGTGACTCTGGGCAACATGCATGACATTGTGGATTGCTTTGCGCAAATGGGCTTCCCTAACTGCGGAGGGGTGATAGATGGCATGCATATTCCAATTCTGGCACCAGACCACCTACCCACCAGATACATTAATCGGAAGGGGTATTTCTCTATGCTTCTCCAGATGCTTGCGGATCACCTTGGGTGTTTCACGGACATTAACACAGGCTGGTGTATGGGGGGTACATGTGTGGGGGTGCATGGGAAAGAGTTTTGCGACAGCGGCCGCAGAGGAGGGCGGGCGCGGAGCTGCTTGGTTTGCAGTGCTAGTAGTGCCTGGAGCATGTCCGCTTGGCACTCCATAACGTTTAAGAGCTGCTCCGTGGCTTCATTCTGGCATGCCACGTTCTCCTTTCGGTCCATCTTCTTGCTGTCCTTCCACTCCTTCAGTTCTTGTTTTTCAGCAGCAGAGTGCATTATGACATCTTGCAGAGAGTCTCTTTAGTTCTTTGTGGCCGCTTTCTAATTCTGCGCAGCTGTTGAGATGGTGATAACAAAGACGGAGGCTGGGCTCCCAAGGTCATATCCTGTGTTTCGCCAAGCTCCGACAGCTGTGATTGGCTAGCCTCCTCCAGGGTAAAGAAGAGCTCCTGTCTGCATGATCTTTGACCTCTGAGTCATCCTCTGTCTCTGGGTCCCCCTCCACGTCCTTGTACAAGATTTCCTCCTCCTGGCTCAGTCCATTCTTGACTGGCACACGAGCCACCGAAGTATCCACAGTGGCCTTTGCAGTGGATGTGGGGTTGCCACCGAGTATCGCATCTAGTTCTTTGTAGATCCAGCAGCTCGTGGGCACAGCACTGGAGCGGTGGTTTGCCTCCCGTGCCTGTCGTAGGCGTTCTGCAGCTCCTTCACTTTGACCCTACGCTGTAGTGTGTCCCGGTCATGACCCCTTTCTCTCATGCATTGTGAAATCTGTCCCTAGGTATCATAATTCCTACAACTGGAGCGTAGCTGGGACTGGACAGCCTCCTCTCCTCAAATGCTGATAAGCCCAGCAGCTCGGCATTCTGCAAGCGGGGATCTTCTGGTGCATGGAGCAGGCATGGTCACCTGGAAATATGTGCTGAGACCACAGCACACATCACCGAGCAAACATGAACGGGACTCCCAAAATTCCCAAGGAATTTAAGGGGTGGGGCTCACGGTTGGTCACCTGAGGGCAGAGCAGTAGAGTTCAAACCGATGACGGGAGAGGCGAGAACAGGCATTGTGGGACACCTCCCAGAGGCTGGTTGCAGCGCTGTAATCGACCAGGGTGTCTACACTGGCACCACGGTGCTGTAGCCCCAGCGCAGAAAGCTGTATGGCTCTTGTCGGCATGGTTCTTTTACAGTGTACACCGCAGAAAGCTGCGTTACTGCGCAGAAACTTGCTAGTGTACACAAGGCCTATCTTTTAAACTATTTCCCTTTGCTGGCCTCTTATGAGACCCCAGAGAAATGATGGATTCCTAGTACTAAAATGAGTAAATACATAACATTCCCTCCCTGAGTTTAAACACTAGAAATGAATTAGTAAAACAGGGAGTTTGACTTGGAGGATTAAGTGTTGTTGCCGTTACCATCTCTGTCGTTAGTTCAAATCTGATCTGGATTGATGGTGAGTAAACACCTATAAAATACTTACTATGTGAAATGACTTGGTTGTAAGTCAAGATGCCATGGAGATCATATGATAGTTGGCATCACTGCTTAGACTCCCAGAACGGACCTGAATTATTAGTAAAAGATTAAGGCTACCTGTATTGGCCTGGGGAGTTCCCTCCAGTTGGTTTTTGAGTTTTGCAGCTAAGCTTCCATGGCTCAGGGTTTATAGCATCTCACCAATATGAAATTCACTTAGGGTGACCAGATAGCAAATGTGAAAAATTGGGATGAGAGTGGTGGGGGGTAATAGGTGCCTATATAAGAAAAAGCCCCAAATATCGGGACTGTCCCTATAAAATTGGGACATCAGGTCACCCTAAATTCACTTCTTACTTTTTAAAAAAAAATGTAGTAAAAGCATAATGGGAGAATTGTTTTCTCCCTTAATTTTCTAAGCAATAGAAGGGAAAGAGGACAGTGCCCCCTCGCTTCCCTTCTTAGTGACTTTTTTAGGTGCAGGAAAGTGTCTCAGGTGTGGATGAAGGTAAAACAGACTTGACCTTTGCTTTGACTTTATCCTTTCCTTTAAGGAACTAATAAGTTTATTTAGTTCAAGGATGCTGCCTGAGTATATAAAAGCTAGTGTGTATTTTACTTCTTATGGTAAAGAATTAAACTTACAATTTGTACTTTAGTTTTCTGTTTCAAATAACTTGAAATTCTAAATTATACTTTGAATGCAAAAGCAGCTGACAATATTATACCTATCACCTGCCTTGTCTCTCTTGTTACCTGCCTCACTGCATGCTTATGGAGGGGCTGCAGAGTAGAAGGAATAATAAGGTAGTCTTTTTAGAGTTTGAATCAGCACATCAAAATCTGGGTTGCAGAGGAGGATTTGGTGCACTGATATACGTGTTCCACTGTAGTTGGTCTCATCTGAAACCATTTAATTTTCAAAGCCACTTTAAGTGGGGAGGATTGCATTTGATACTTTAATATCTTTAATAGCTGGACTAAGCTAATTGGAGGTGCTTTCTGTTAAGTCACGTGGGTCAAGTGAGAATGTTAGCATAGTGGGTTGACTGGCTTCATGCCTGTGAAAGGGTGTAGTGGGTCAGCTGGATTCAGCCCCATAGTAGTGTTGTTCATTTCTGTTCAGAATAGCTTTCTGAATTTTTGCAGCTCTGTTGTCTTGCTTCCACTGTTTCCAAAAGGTGCCTGTAGTTGGTACAGTAATACTTGCATAGGTACCAGGTTGTAACTAATATGAGCTAGTACTATCCAGAAACATCCTCCTTGATAGTCTTAAACATATTATGGCTCATAGAATCTCAGGGTTGGAAGGGACCTCAGGAGGTCATCTAGTCCAACCCCCTGCTCAAAGCAGGACCAATCCCCAATTTTTGCCCCAGATCACTAAATGGCCCCCTCAAGGATTGAACTCTCAACCCTGGGTTTAGCAGGCCAATGCTCAAACCACTGAGCTATCCCTCCCCCCCCAATATACCAATACAGTACATTTTCTGAGGCCATATTGGATGAAGCTCAGACTGGAAAAATGGCACAGTGGTATCAGCTATCTTGTACATGTTTATGGTTCTTTGGTAGGAAAAACAGAACTTCCTCCATTTTCCCACTGAGGCCTTATGGTGGTCCATTGGTGCAGAGACCGTGTCGCTTGTGGCAGGACATCATCTCACAGGGCTGGGGTTAGTAGCCATCCTTCAGTCAGGTTAGGGTTGGGGCTGAGGCTGCTGAAGGAAGTCTGGGTGCTGTCAAAAAAAGTCAGATGTATGTTGGAGGCCAAAGCAATGGTGTGGTTCAACTGCCCCTTCAACATCTGCTTTCCCCAGGCCCCAAGTGATGGTATCACTTGCGTTTAGCCACCTCACCCCCCCCCCCTTGGTGTTCAGTGCGGAGGGGAGGTAACTTATTCAAGGTATGTCTTCACTACTGAATTAACTCAAATGTTCTACGCTTGTTTTTCTTGAGTGAGCCTAGCTTGAGTGAGAGTGCCCACACTGCTAATAGCACTCAAGATGCTGTGTCCACACTGGTGCTGCACTCACTCATGTCTGGCACGAAAACAATTAATTCTTTCCCAGTGAATTGTGGGAGAACATGTCTGTTCTGGGCGTATGGGAGGAATTCTGCAAAGGCATTGGAGGTTGTAAGTTCTTTGGGGCAGGGCCTGTCTTTTTGTAATGTTTGTAACTTACCTAGGACAGGGAAGTCCTGGTCTATCACTAGGGCTTCTAGGCACGATGGCAAAACAAATAATGAACTAGTATCAGTCAAATGGAGCTAGCCTGTATCCACGATCAGAATGCTCATGTTAGCAGCTGACAGTTCTAGCTTTAGCCTCTGCTCGCTGATGGGCCAACCAACTTAAATTAAAAGCACCATCACAGTTGTTTAGTGTGTGTGTGAGTCAAATTGAGTTGACTTTGCAATGAAGGCAAGGTGTCCACTGATGCTCTCTGCAGTGCCCCATGGAGATTTGTTTCCCTTTGTTTTTAAATGATTCCCTAATCTAAACTGCCCATCTCTCACCCATTCTGCAAGATGGTTAACAACAAAATTCAGCAATGAATAAATTAACAGCACTCTCCATAACAAGGACCCATCGTGAGAAATCAGCATCCTGGCTGCTCTTGAGAATCTCAAGACAAGGGAGGCATACAGAAGGAAATTGCTATCAAAGTACCCTGAAACATTATAGTCACTGTATCACCAGATTTCAGAGCAGCAGCCGTGTTAGTCTGTATTCGCAAAAAGAAAAGGAGTACTTGTGGCACCTTAGAGACTAACCAATTTATTTGAGCATGAGCTTTTGTGATTAAGTGAGCTGTAGCTCACGAAAGCTTATGCTCAAATAAATTGGTTAGTCTCTAAGGTGCCATAAGTACTCCTTTTCTTGTTGTATCACCAGAGGGGTCACTAGAACAAAAACAACTTGATGCAGACTGTCTGGAATAAAACCTTAAACTACTATATAAAAAGGAAAAATAGTGAAGAGGATTTTTGTGTAAAACAGATTCTTACAGAGGAAGCAGGGGAACTGGAAAGTAAAATGCTTAGTATCATTTGTATGAAAGTCATGATATAAGGGACTGAACACTTATCAAGATCATAAAAATCTATTCCGCTCATTTATAGAAAGAGCCAATATTGGAAAAACAAGTGGAAAAAACTGCAGTAACACAAACTTGGTAAACAATAAAGATTCACAGCCAGGTACTTACGTTCCACCTTCAGGCCTTGCAGAGACTCATATAATGACAGGTTTCAGAGTAACAGCCGTGTTAGTCTGTATTCGCAAAAAGAAAAGGAGTACTTGTGGCACCTTAGAGACTAACCAATTTATTTGAGCATGAGCTTTCGTGAGCTACAGCTCACTTCATCGGATGCATACCGTGGAAACTGCAGCAGACTTTATATATACACAGAGAATATGAAACAATACCTCCTCCCACCCCACTGTCCTGCTGGTAATAGCTTATCTACCTGATGATCACTTTAGATAAGCTATTACCAGCAGGACAGTGGGGTGGGAGGAGGTATTGTTTCATATTCTCTGTGTATATATAAAGTCTGCTGCAGTTTCCACGGTATGCATCCGATGAAGTGAGCTGTAGCTCACGAAAGCTCATGCTCAAATAAATTGGTTAGTCTCTAAGGTGCCACAAGTACTCCTTTTCTTTTTAGAGACTCATATAGTGTTCATAGTCTGGCATAGAGTATGCCAGTACATGCCTTCCTCCACCACGTCCAAGGGCTGTGATATGACCCGCAGCTCTTGTCATCTCCATCCAAGAGGTCTTCCCCGATACATCTCTGCGCTGCCTGTCTTTTACCAGGACATCCTCAGGAGCTGGAAACTATTTTCAGCAATGGGGTCTGTAGTGTCATCAAGAGGAAGATATTGCTGAATCCCTGCTACACAAACCACACCTTCCTAAAACTTTCCCCAAATCTGCATTTAAATTGTTTAAGATTTGCTAAATGTCAGATGATGGAGACCTCAGTGAGTGAACTGTAGAGGACAGGTTGCATGATTTTGCAAGGCTTATGCATCTTAGTGGATACTTCAAAGATTTACTGGCATATTTTGTAGAAAAATAGTGTGTGATCATGTGATTAAAGACTATATTAATGTGAGGGGGCTGAGTTGAGGATCCCTGGGCAATCTTAATCCTGGCATTTTCAAATTTAAGAATGCTTTACTTTGCAACCTTACCATTCTTTTAATGTATTTTTTATGTAATATCTATATATACTATCTATTTGTCAATGTTAACATTAATTCAGAAGCATTTTCTTTAGGGCATAGTTATTCAGCAATATCAGATTTGAAAATGATGGGGCGCTTAAGCATATTGTAGTAAGGTGATAAGTGGAAACCTCATTTTTTGTGTGCTATAACTCACTTTCCTGTTACCCTTTCTTGTCATGTCATTCTCCTTCTCTTCTCCTTTCTCCCCCTCCCCCATTTGCTTTTCATCCACCTTTTTTTTGTCTGTTATGACATGATGAACTCTTTGGGATAGAGAGTGTCTTCTTTCTCTAAAAAGAAAAGGAGTACTTGTGGCACCTTAGAGACTAACCAATTTATTTGAGCATGAGCTTTCGTGAGCTACAGCTCACTTCATCACGAAAGCTCATGCTCAAATAAATTGGTTAGTCTCTAAGGTGCCACAAGTACTCCTTTTCTTTTTGCGAATACAGACTAACACGGCTGTTCCTCTGAAACCTCTTCTTTCTCTGTCTGCATAGCATCTGGTGCAGTAGGGCACTGAACCTCAATTAGCATCTATAGGCACTATACAATACAAATACTAAAACCCTTTTTGAATAAAGAAACATAATTGTACTTAAAGTGAACCGGGTGTACTTACACCTTTATTGTATTAGAAAATTGCTCATTTGAGGTACAATCTATTTAATGCCACAGTATTTCATCAGTTTCTGTGGCATGTTTGTGATAGGAGAGTAATGCGTGCTTAAAACTGGAGGAGTTGCTTGACTGGTTTTAGTCTCAGATTATTCAATTTTAACATGTACAAAACAGCTGGTGATAGAATTTTCCACTGAAGAGCTAGTGGATGCAAAACTTGATGCGTTTATATTTTGTTCTTTGAAGAAGGTAGTGGTTGAAGACCAGTTTGTTCCAGCTGGTTCTTCTCACTGAGTTAGTATTGAAGGTCTAGTCCACAGCAGTGGCCTTCGTGAACTGAAACAAAAGTTTAGCAAGAAAAAGTTAAGCTATGAGTTCTTTTGGGAAGTATGATTATCACATCTGACACTTGAATATCTGAACCCAGAAAACAGTTTAGGAATGTAAAGTTTCAGCTCTGAGTGTTTCTGATTCTGCACACTTTTTTTGCCACTTTCCCCAAACAGGATTAAATGGTGTCACTTTGCATGTATCTCACATATTCTTATGAAATAACTGCAAAACAAAATACCGTATTCCTTTAGAATCACTATTCTTCCGGTAAGTTGTACATATGTCCTATCTAGCAGATTTGTATTCTTCTCTTTATTTATATTCCATTTACAAGGGGTTTGTTCCAGGACTGTAGTAGGGGTATAAATCTATTTGCATAGTTTCCAGCAATAAGTTCAGTTCCATTTGGTGTATTTTGTTTTAGGTTTTGTCGCGTTGAAGGTGCTTGTGAGTAAAATCTTTTGCCTGTATATGTTGTGGCTAATGCTTTTGTGGAACTCTTTTAGCATATTATGAAATCCATCTAGAATTAAAACTTGCAGAACATCATGGTTATATTGTAGGGCTAATTTCATTCCATTAATGAATGCAATGTGTAAAATGGAGAAATTTTAATATTACTACTAAAGTGGTGACCTATTTTATTGTATCTTAAGTCCTCCTGATCTCACTCTCAACATTGTTTATTTTTGTGTCATTTGCGGTAGGTAACACACAACATCATGTTAATTTAACTGCCTACAGTGAACAAACTCGACATGCAGCTCCAACCGCCATAAATAATCTCCATAACTGAGCAGTTGCTTGACCAGAGATCTTGTACAAGGTGCATAGCAGAGAGGTGCATGGCATTGTGGGAATATAAGATTCTGTGGGGTAATTCCAGTCAGGTGGGAACATGTTTATGTAAAAATATATTGGATGTTAAGGGTTTTGTCACATTTGGCTTTCTTTGTAGTCACTGTGCTAGATCTCTCCGTAATATTCATATCTTGTCCCAATACCCTTGCTTAGGGAAAATGCAGTTTGACTCTCTCTCTCTTGTGAGGAGGATAGTGGAAAAGAAAATGGGTTTTTTGTTCTTTCAAATGAAATTGAGGTGGGTAGAAAATTAATTTAAAAATATACTTTGTATGGCTATCCCTGCATACTTCATGTAAATAGGCTATTCTCACCTTAATGCTAGTGGAAGACATTCAGTCTTTTAAATTCTGACATAATTGTTTTTTTAATTGGCATAATATTTAGTCCACAGACAAAGCAGCTTTCAGGAGACTTGGGATCTGTTCCAAACTCTGCCACTGGTCTTAATGAGTGAATTTGGGCAAGTCACTTAACCTCCCTGTACCTCAGTTTCCCCATCTTGAAATGGGGATGATATTGACCTCCTTTGTAAAAATAATGAAAAGTGCTATATAAGAGCCACATGGTGGTGTTAGTCTCTTGATATTTTATGACATCAGGGACTTTCCAAAGTGGGAATTGTCACTTCATGTTTGGCATTAGATTACACTGAACAGGTAATCTGATTTGAAATAATTGATTTTTTTTAACTTAGTGCACACCAAGCCCCAACTTTGAAAGGTATTTTTTTATTATTTTACATAATGCAGATCAGTATAGAGAGCTCCTTTATGGCACTCTGTCCTGTTGTAACTATATTGCATGACAGCTTTGCTGTAGTGAAACTTGCTGTAGTGAAACTTGCTGGTAAATAAAATAAACCACTTTGGTGGCTGTACACTGCTGAGGGGAAGGGTTGGGTTTACAACCCTCCAAGAAATGATACTTTTCTTGGCAAAGAGGTTGAGGGGAGAGCTCATTTTGTTCTCAAGAACCTGTTAATGGCCATGCTACTGAATGGCCTTGACAATAGCTGGCTATCCATGGAATAATTGTGCTTGCTTGTAGGGGAAGGAGAAATAACCCAAACCAGATGGAACAGTTTAAAATAATGAGGCACTATTTTGAGAAAACAAAGTACTTGAGTAGGTGGGATGCTGAGGAAGAAACAACCCATACTTCAGTGAGGATAAAAGTAACTTCTCAAAAAGGTGGGGGGCAGGGAGAAAGACTTTTAGCAAATCTGTAGCTAGAATACAAGCTATAGAGTGCAAGCTGTCTTCTGTCAGGGATGGTCTAACTCTGTAACATACTTAGCTCTGCCTTGAGTGCAGGATCTGGATTAGAAGACCTCTCCAGGTCCCTTCCAGTCCTGTGATTCTCCCACTGTAGTTCCATCTCCCACTCTGACTTGGCTCCTTGTGCTGCAGGGCAGGCAGCAACTGGCTCAAGCAGAGGGTCGGTGAGCGGAGAGAGGGATTGTACCTGCAGCATGGTCAGGAGATGTTGAGGGAGAAGCTTGGCCTAGTGAAGGTTACCTGAGGTTAGGGGAGTGGAGCAAGTTGGAGTGGCTGTATACAATGGTCTATTTCCCTTTGCCTCCCAAATTATGCCCATAACTCTGAAGATCTTTCTTACATTTAGTTGTTTTGGCAGATTTCAGGATAAATGCTCTGATTAATGTTAAAAGAACATTGATATCTGGGAAGGAATATATTTGATATACCCATTAAGAGCAGTGGAATTCATTTTTTCTAGAACTCTGGTGTATATCTTGACCCTATAATTTTGTAGTTGTCCCCTACTGAACATGACTTTGTCATTCAGTCAGTATGTGTCAAGAGAACCTGCTACAGAAAGTGGCCAGATTCACCAACATGGGTATGCAATAAGATAATGTGGACTTAAGGTTTGTTCTTGGCCTTGTTGTTCAATCTCCATTTCCTCACCGATGAGGTGTAACTGAGTACTGTTAAATCCAAAGTCTTGTCCTTGCCTCCAAGGCTCTGTTTCTCACTGCTTGCCACTTTTATTCTGAAGTTCTGTAGCCCACCTGTTTTACTTCCTTTTTAAATTTCTAGTTTATCTATTTTAGGTACTTGTATATGGCTCCATCACCATAGTATTGGAGTGTCTCATAATCTTTAATGTATTTATCCTCTCAAAACACCCCAGTGAGGCAGGACTGTTATCCCCATTTTACAAATGAGGCACTGAGGCTAAGTGACTTGCCCAGGGTCACACAGGAAGTCTGGTGGAAGTCCTAAGCTAGTGTTCTTACTACTGGACCATCCTTGAGAGACACATTTTTCCCACAAATGCTCCAGCAGTGACCCCCCTCTCTTACTCTAATGCACTAGATTTAACAGAGGAACTTTCCATTCTCTTTCTTTGTCTGATGCTCATTAGTGGAATGAGGGACATAAGTGACACAAGCCCATCACCAACTGTATTAAGAGATCACCAACTTATTGCACAATAGGCCACTGAACTGCTATTAGATGCTATTAGTACCAGTAAATCAAACCAGGGACTTCGCAGTGAGAGTCAGTATCTTACTACTGTTAAATCTCTTAACCATGCAATACCTAAGTACTGTCATTAGTATGTAGACACTTTATTGATACCTGTTTTTAATGTTATGGGGCAGTTTGAAAATTGCCCTGCTACACACTGAGGCTTATGATACAGAATCCTATTGTTTATCATTGCCATTACTCAGTATCCTGTCTTAGTTGGCATGCTGAAGATCTGAGATAACTTCTTATCTTAAAATTATTTTTGTTTCCAGTTTACTATCGATTAGTCACATTCAGTTTATTGCATTGCCACAAAATACCAGTTGAGGGCACTTGCACATGGTTTCCAGAGTGGTTTTTTTTAATGTCAAACTATTTATACTCACATGCAAACTATTTATACTCACATTTTGATTCTGTAGGAGAGTCAGACTTGTGATGGATCCATATATTGCAAATCTGTATTGGAGGAGTCATTCAGTGCTTGGGCATGCTCTCACCAACAGTAGTTGGTCCAATAGAAGATATTACCTCACTCACCTTATCTCTTTCATGTCTCACTTATAAACAAATATCTCTTCCCTCCCTCCAGACAAGAGGGTAGTTGTTTCTGAGGAGCAAGGGTAACAGGCCTGATCATTCTTTGAGATGCTAGGGCAGTGCTCTTCACTATTTTTGAAGTGGGGGCCACTTTGGCAAAAATCCTTCAATGTGAGAGCCACGTGGGATGGGGCAGAGAGGATTCAGAGTGTGGAAGGTGGCCCAGGGTAGGGCAGATGGTGGGGTGAGGGGTTCAGGGTGGTCTCATTACTGGGGCAGAGGGTTGGGATGGGGGGGTGAGGGTTCTGGGGTGGGGCCGGGGATTAGGAGTTTGGGGCGTAGGCAGGCTGCCCCTGGCTGCAGCCAGAGGACTCACCCCAGCCCTCTCCCTGTTGGCAGCAGCTAGCTCTGGGGAAGGGGTCCTTTCTCTCCCACCCTGCCAGCAGGCAGCACGGGGCTCTGGGGGAAGGGGCCCTCTCTTTCCCTGCTGGCAGCAGGGAGCTCCAGGGCCGGGGGAGAGGCCCACAGCAGCCCTGCAAGCCCCAACTTGCTCCCCTCCCCAGTTCCCTCCCACCCCCACCTCTCTCCTCTCCAGGTCCCTGCTGCATGGCCCTTTAGGTAGATGGGCGCCGCCACTGGCTCACGGGCCCTGCAATGAAGAACGCTGTGCTAGGGTGTCAGCAGTAGTATGCATAAACTTCTTTCCTGCTACTTTGATGCCTCTTTCATAGAGATTACAAAACTTCTGTAGTTCTTGTCATGTCGTCATACTGCTTCCTGCTACATTTGTGCACATGTGATTGCCTGTGATCATTGCACTCTGCCAGGTCACTGGAACAGCATTCACACTCAGACAGCTGGCATTGCAGGAGATGCTTCATATTTTGAGGTTATCTGCCCAGTCATATGTATTGAAGCCAGTAGTGTAGCCCCACTTGATCATCCAGTCTCTTAAGATTTAACTATTCCTCGTCTTGCTCTTTTTAAGGAACTAATTTGAAAATAGAATATCCAAAAAGCAGACAGATCTAATGGATAACTAGCTCTGTCAGAATAACCAGCTTTTTCATTGTGTGGCTCTAGTGAGGGATGAACTTGAGCAGTAGAGAAAAGGGACAGTCTGGAATAGCCAAGCGTGTACTTGGACAAGTTAGCTCTCTGTGTGACTGCTTGCACATTTTGCACCATTGGATATTGTGGACAGAAATAAGAACTCTACATCATCTAGATTAGGGATGTAAAATATTAAATGGTTAACCGATAAGTATTAGTCTTACTATTCATATATTGCAGTTTAATGTTTAAAACAGATTGGTAAAATCATTTCACGATGTAATACCTAATGTGCGCATTACAGTTGGATCTTTCCTGGCAGCAATCTGCTAAACTAGCTGCATTAGACAGCATCTAGTAACTAGGAGAGTGAGTGGTGGGATCAGAGCAAGGCGCACAGCCATGCGCATACAAACAATCCCCAGCATGCTCTGCTCCACCTCAGAGGAGAGACAGCAGGGTGTCGTCGTCCGCGGCCCCCCCTGTGAACTTGTTAATGATTAAACGATTAACTGATATAATTTTAATAGTTGAAACAAGTACTTTTTAAAGCAATATTTACATCCCTAATCTAGGTGACATTAGTTGGACTCTTTGATACTTGTTCAAAGACATAACTCCAGTAGTTATAGCTCAAATGGGCAACACTTGATAGAAATACAGTGAATTGCAAAAAAAAAAAAAAAAAAAAGACTGAATTAGATTCCTGAGAGAGTTTTAGAGAACTGTAGGAGCCATCAGATTCTTAAATGCAAGCTTGCATAATTTTAAATCTCTGATTACTCCCTAGGGTTCATTAGGATTAAGCAAATGATTCCAAAATTATTCTCTCTAGTTGGTTTTTCTAACTCTTTCTCATACACAGCCTGGCTAACAGAGTCTAGCTTTGCTTTTGTTGTAGTGGTGGCGGAAAATGACTGAACTGTCAGTAAAAAGAAAAGGAGTACTTGTGGCACCTTAGAGACTAACCAATTTATTTGAGCATGAGCTTTCGTGAGCCACAGCTCACTTCATCAGATGTGACTTCAGACTTCACATCTGATGAAGTGAGCTGTGGCTCACGAAAGCTCATGCTCAAATAAATTGGTTAGTCTCTAAGGTGCCACAAGTACTCCTTTTCTTTTTGCGAATACAGACTAACACGGCTGTTCCTCTGAAACCTGAACTGTCAGTGATTTCTTTGCTGATCAGATGAAATGGAATGCTGTCACTTTGGGATATTTTGCTCTCAACAGAGAAAACAGTGCTTGTCAGCTGAGTATCAACTGCTGAAACTGGAGAAGGGAGTCAAACTGATTGCATGGTAGTGATTCCCATAATGAGACTTAACTATAGACTTCTGATAGAATACACACACAGGACAAGTAATTTCCTTTTACTGTAAAGAGCACTGAGACCATAGCAAATCGAAATCAAGAAACCTAAAATCAATTGTCTTTCTGTAGATCAGTTGGGCTTTTACTTTTAATTAAAAAAAGTGTTCCAAATTAAATATTATGTTGGTGAAATGGAGTTGTTCATCCCTGTGAATTTAATAACTTACCCAAGAATAAACCTCATATAGAGGTCTCAAAGATTAAAAATTAACACTGTGTCCAGATAATGTTTGGATTACAGTCTTGATATATCAGAATTCAAGCGGTCATTCTTATTCTTTTAAATACATTTCCTTATTGTGAGATACTCCAATTATATTCAACAGAAGCATGTGAAATTTACCGTGTGCAATTGCAGCTGTTCAGTCAGCCTGAGTTTGTGGGTGGTTTAACTGGTGCTTGGATGGTGTTTTACCTACTGATCCCTCTGCCTGGTCCTGGCAGTAAAGATGACAATTCATGTGCCAAAAACTCTGATCCAGTCCAATAGTCATACATTTGACACTCTCCCTTTCAAGCTAGTCTTTCCTAGGATTTTGGTCTCCCAGAAGGAGATTTGGATTAATTAGATCACGGGTGGGCAAGCTTTTTGGTCTGAGGGCCAAATCTGGGTATGGAAATAGTATGGCGGGCCATGAATGCTCACCAAATTGAGGGTTGAGGTGTGGGAGGGGGTGAGGGCTCCAGCTGGATGTGTGGACTCTGGGGTGGGACTTGGTGTGCAGGAGGGGGCTGGAGGTGGAACAGAGGGGTTCGGAGTATGGAAGGGGGCTCTGGGCTGAGGCAGGGGGTTGGGGTACGGGTTCTGGGCTGGAGGTGTGGGTTCCAGGCTGGGGTTAGAAATGAGAGGTTCAGGGTGTAGGAGGGGGCTCTGGGCTGGGATACAAGGTCGGTGTGTGGCCGGGGATGGAGCCCCAGGCTGGGACTGAGGGGTTTGGAGTGCAGGAGGGGGCTCCGGGCTGGGGCAGGGTGCGTGTGTGTGTGTGTGTGGTGGTGGTGATGGTCAGGGCTCTGGCTGGGGGTGCGGGCTCTGCCATGTGGCTGGGAATGAGGGCTTTGGGGTGCAGGAGGGGGCTCTGGGCTGGGACCAAGTGGTTCGGAGGGCGGGAGGGAGAACAGGGCTGAGGCAGGGTTGGGACGTGGGAGGAGGTCAGGGGTGCAGGCTCTAGGCAGCTCTGCGTGCTGCTCTGTCTGCAGGCGCTGCCCCCGCAGCTCCCATTGGCCGCGATTCCTGGCCAGTGGGAGCTACAGGGTTTGCGCTTGTGGTGGGGGGCAGCATGTGGAACCTCCTAGCTCCCCCTACATGTAGGAGCCGGAGTGGGGACATGCTGGTGCTTCTCGGAGCTGCGCGGCACGGGGCAAGCCCGTGACCCTGCTCCCTGGCGGGAGCTTGAGGATCATATTAAAAGGTCTGATGGGGCAGATGCGGCCCGTAGTTTGCCCACCTCTGAATTAGAGTACTTGGAGTTACTATACTAGTAATGAGATATAGCTGAACTGAGTTGAGAATGTAAACTTAATAGAATGTGTAGCCATCTGTGTTCAGGTTTAATTGATGAATTTTGATGTTATTTATACATATGCTGTCGAACAGAGTGAGCACGCTTCATAGGTTATGTACAAAATGGGAAATGACTGCCTAGGAAGGAGTACTGCGTAAAGGGTTCTGGGGGTCACAGTGGACCACAAGCTGAATGAGAGTCAACACACTGTTGCAAAAAAAGTGAACATGATTCTGGGATGTATTCACAGGAGTGTTGTAAACAAGACCCGAGAAGTAATTCTTCTGCTCTACTCCACACTGATTAGGAGGATTGTGTCCAGTTCTGGGCACCACATTTCAGGAACGATGTTGACAATTTGGAGAAAGTCCAGAGAAGAGCAACAAAAATGATTAAAGATCTAAAAAACATGACCTATGAGGGAAAACTGAAAAAATTGAGTTTGTTTGGTGTGGAAAAAGAGAAGACTGACAGGGGACATAAGTTTTCAAGCACATAAAAGATTGTTACAAGAAGGAGGGAGAAAAATTGTTGTTCTTAGCCTCTGAGGATAGGACAAGAAGCAATGGGCTTAAATTGCAGCAAGGGAGGTTAAGGTTGGACATTAGGAAAAACTTCCTACCTGTCAGGGTGGTTAAGCACTAGAATAAATTGCCTATGGTGGTTGTGGAATCTCCATCATTGGAGATTTTTAAGAGCAGGCTAGACAAACACCTGTCAGGGATGGTCTAGCTGATACTGACACTGAGTGCAGGGACTGGACTAGATGACCTCTCGGTCACTTCCAGTCCTGTGATTCTATCACTAAAACTAGTGTAGTTTGCTGCACTATTAGGGCTTGTTTACACACCCACCCACCCACCCGCTCCTACTGCTGCAGCTGTGCAACTTCAGCTCTTCAGTGAAGACACTGTCTATGCCAGCAGGAGGGCTTCTCCCTGAGAGGTGGTAGCTAGGTCCACAGATGAATTTTCCTGTTGACCTAGTGTTGTCTACACAGGAGGTTTGGTTGGTTTAACTGCGTTGCTCAGGGGTGTGGATTTTTCACTCCCCTGAGTGGTGATGTAGTTATAACAACCTAATTTTCTAGGGTAGATCAGGCCTTAGGCAATGTCTACACGGAACTTTCGTCGGTAAAACTTTTGTTGGTCAGGGGTGTGAGGGAAAAAAAACCCACACCCCTGACCAACAAAAGTGTTACTGACAAAAAGCGCTGGTGCGGACAGCCCTTTGTCCTGCCTACAAAGTTACCACCCCTCATTGGGGGTGGTTTTATTTTTTGACTAGAGCTCTCTCCTGCCAACAAAGCGGATATGCTGCATACCTTACAGCGGCACTGCTGTAACAGCACAGCTGTGCCGCTGTAAGATGTGCAGTACAGCCTTAGTCTCTTGCCTACATTCTCATCATTTTTACAGCTGATGAGTAGTCAATTCATAGCAAGAGGATCAGAGAGTCCTGCTTACAATTTTGAAATAATTTCCTATCTCCGCAATCCCTTTCAGCCCCCTTCAAAAAAGCTACTTTTGTCACCATCTAGTAGACTCTTTACTGCCTTAACTTTAAATACCAGAATGGATTTGAACTTTTTTTCTCCTTCAGAACTCTGTGCTAAGAACAAAATATTTGTATCAGATGATGAATTGCAAGCTGAAAGGTTTCTTGCTCAGTTTTCATAGTCCGCAGCCTTTTATAATTACATACAAGCAATTATCCAAGACAGACTGTATCACTTTGACGAGATCTAATTTAGAACAAGAATTGCTGTACTGAATAGACTTTTTTCTGCTTGGGAATAGATAGAAATACACTGCCACGGCCAATCTTGTTTCTAGTGCTTGGTGATTAGAGAGATATCTATTCAGAAGACATCTAAATTTGTGTAAATATTGGAAAGGTTAACCCTTCAATCATTTAATCTGTCATAGTCTTTAATGAAATTTCCAAAGCATCTTCAGTGATGATGCAGTCTTTTTTGCTTGAATCTGATCTAATTTATTACAAATAACTTAGTGTCTTTTCATGGGGTTCCTACTTGCCAAAAAAATCCTTGTTTGGGAAGTATATTTTCAATGCTGATCTTGAAAGGTGCCTGTGGTGGGGTGGACTAGGCCCAAAGGCCTCCTACTGGAGGCCTCAGGGTCCTGCCATACCCATCCCAGGACAGGAGAAGTGCAGAGGTCCTACAAACGGGCTAGAGTGGTTGCAGAGGAAGCAGCCAATCAGAGAGGCACAGGGAGTAGCCAATGAGGGCCCAGCAGGCTCATATAAAAGGAGCTGCAGGGCCAGAGTGAGTGCAGTCTGCTAGCAGGGACCGGGGGAGCAACAGGTACTCCTGGCTGGTTGGCTGCAAGGCGTAAGGCAGGTAGTTGCTGGCAGGGACCAGGGAAGTGAGGGAATAGCTTCTGTGTGGCTGCCAGGACTCATTTAAGGCAGGCCCAGGGAAGGGACTCTGCATAGAACTGTTAACACCTTCCCTTGGAAGGGGGCTAATCTAGACTGAGCCAGCTGGAGAGCCAGAGTCAGAGGACTAAAGGGCAGGCGAAGAGCCTCCAGGGAGGAAGCTCTGGGGGTGCTTCTCCATCCCAGAGCAGGAACCTTCACACGTAAGCTGGCCAACTAGTGTACTGAGAGAGTCCCTGTTGGTCAGACTTTTGAAGACTTGAGCCCGAAGGGCTACAGAGATAGTATGGGTGGCTCAGCCAGAGGACGGAGTCGCTGAATACCTGCTGAGACATGTATCAGCTGGAGGTGGGTGCTCGCAAGAGGTAGGTGCCACCTTGCTGAGAAGAACTGAGAGATCGCAGGCACCATCAGCCAGAGGAAGGAAGTGCTTGTGAGAGGCAGGTGCCAACCCATTACAGTGCCATATATGTCAACTCTGGGGAATGTTACCATGTCTCACTATAGAGCAGCACAGCACAATCTGTACAAACTTCTCCATGTGCTTTAACATGTAGGGTTTAATTCTAGGGATAAGTACAGTAGCTTTTGTGCCTATTTGTTCCTCCAACCTCTGCTGACACAGCCAACAAAGGTGTCATTTGTTGTGGTCATGCACCGTGGACACCTGCACCACTAGAAACTCTGAGCTCCCGAATGCATTTCATGTAGTGCACCAAACTACTGTTGGATGGAAGGTCGCTGACCTCTTATTAAATACTTAACCATGGAAGATACTACAAATGGATAACTTTCAAACTTAGTGCTTAAATTAACTCACAATTCAAAGGTAATAAGTAGGACCCTATCAAATTCATGTCCGGGAAAATCTGGTCACGGACCATGAAATCTGGTCCCCCCCCCCTGTGAAATCTGGTCTTTTGTGTACTTTTACACTATGCTATACAGATTTCATGGAGAAAACCAGCATTTCTCAAACAGGAGGTCCTGACCCAAAAGAGGGTTGCGGGGGGTGCAAGGTTACGGTAGAGGGGGTCATGCTTTACTTCTGTGCTGCCTTCAGAGCTAGGTGGCTGGAGAGCAGCGTGTGCTGGCCAGATGCCCAGCTCTGAAGGCAGCGCCCCGCGAGCAGCAGCAGCACAGAACTAAGGGTGGCAATACCATACCGTGCCATCCTTACTTCTGCACTGCTGTTGGCGGTGGTGTTCACAGCTGGGCTCCTGGCCAGCAGCTGCTGCTCTGCGGCCATCCAGCTCTGAAGGCAGCGTGGCCACCAGCGGAGGCACAGAAGTAAGGGTGGCAATACTAAGACCCGCCCCTACAATAACCTTGCGGAACCACCCCCCCCAACACCCTTTTGGGTCAGGACCCCTACAATAACACTATTTCAGATTTAAGTATATGAAATTTATGATTTTAAAAATCCTATGACTGTAAATTTGGTAGGGCCCTAGTAATGAGCTGACTGTTTAGTTTTACAACCTGTCTGCTGTTGTTGGAGTCGCTGATTCAGGCTTTTTAAGGGCATCTGTCTATACTGATGAAGATTTGAACTCCACCACAAGATTGAGGCCCCACCCTTTCCCCCAAAAATCCAAACTGTAAGAAGTAAAACTTCATAAATTAAGAGTAGTGTAGTACATGATCATCTTACTGACATGAATAGTATCTTATGCATATCCTATCTTTAGACAACTTCGTGATAGTGGGTGGAAAGGAGAATTAATAGATTAGTGCCCTTGCAACTGATTTCAATGTCAAAATCATGTTGCCAACTTGCTAACTTACCTATTTGGTATGCGCTATAGGTAACATTCTAGTTTACGCTGCATGTTCATTGTATGCATCGTTTAACCTCCTAACCTGTTTCAAAGTAGCAGCTGTGTTAGTCTGTATTTGCAAAAGGAAAAGGAGTACTTGTGGCACCTTAGAGACAAACCAATTTATTTGAGCATAAGCTTTCGAATGCATCTGATGAAGTGAGCTGTAGCTCACGAAAACTTACGCTCAAATAAATTGGTTCGTTTCTAGGGTGCCACAAGTACTCCTTTTTGTAAATTCAGAAGTGTGATTAATGAGTTTAACTGCTAGAGACTGATATTGTGGAATAAATAGATTGGATTTGCATTCTGTCATGTTCCATGGACTATGACATTGAATGGGTTGTTGAAAGTGGCTCAACACAGATGTTTGCCTCCTCCAATAAACTTTTGTGTGCACGATCCACGTGGCTATCAAGCTTCAAAACACAGGATAAGGACAAGCAGTAGAAGTTCTTTAGCTTTGCAGAAGAGGAGTTAGAAGAACTGGCTATGTAAATGGGAGTAGTTTTGGCAGGGAGGGAAAGTGGCGGTCATAGACTGAGGGAAATAGGCAATAAAACCACCTATAAGTTATTGAGGCAGCTGAATTATGCAACTATATACTCTTGCAGTTTCTACAGAGACCCAGATTGTTAAAGTCCCTTGCCAGTTCATTTTATTGTTTTATCTGGTATGTAAACAATAATACAACATTCTGAACAGCAGACTGTTATCTGGGCTGCTGTTTTTCAAACTAGAACAGTTTCTCATGGCATGTCAATGTATATGGCTGAAGTTAGCAAAACCATTTCATCTAGCAAGCAAGTATTTAAATATGGTGGTAGCTGTGGGGTTTTGGTGTCTCTAGTAGGAGCCCTGTGTTCAGGGGTTTAACAACTGTGTTTACATCTTATTAAGCCTTGGAATTTAATTCCTGTTAGGAAGAAGAATTTAATTCTCAGTCTTAAACTGGAATTTCTGATTTCTACATTTTTAATTTAGTTTTTACAACTTCTAGAAACACGATTCGCTTTAAAGTAAATTTGGCAAATGGTGAGACTTCAGAGTGAATGAATTGTACATGCGAAATTTTGAAGGAAATCTGAGTTCTCATAAGTGAAAGTTAGTACTTACTCCACGTGCTTATTAGCTATTGCTTACAATATTTATTTTCTGGGGAAATCTTATTGTATAAATGTTTATATTCTTGAAGGTTTATGCTCTGATATGTTAGCCTGATATACTCCTTTGAAATCAATGTTCTAATTGTGAAGTTATGCAGTGTTAATGTGCTATTGTCTCCAAAGGATGGACTTCCTGTTGTAGAGATGGTACTTCTAAGCAGGCTACTCATCTTTGGCAGGTCTCCTTGCCATGTGCAATTTGGCATTAGGTCTGACACTGACAATTAAGATCCTGCACATTCTGTATTATAGTTTAGAATTAGGTGAATATGGTTTTATTAAGGATTCCACAAGATGGTGGTTGTTTTTAGTGAACTGTTGTTCCACAAGGTATGGAAAGAAATTTTCTCATGGTTCTTAACAAAAACAAAATCTGTTGCACCTGGCCACGGGGGCTTTCAGAAGAGAGACATTCTGCTGCCTTTAGTATATGGAAGGCATGCATAGAGCTGGTGGCATTGGTGCCTCATATCCAAGAGTGCTTTTTTACATATTTTTGTGGTTCTAGGAGATTTTTGTAATAGGGTTTCTTTTATTTTGTCAGAATGCTGGAGGTGAGAGTGTATGTGGAATCCCCGAAGTGGCCTCTGTTTATTTCTTTGGGTTTTTTCCAAATTAAAAAGAGTTGCTACTGGATATTCCCTGTCAAAATGCTCTTTTCTGCCAGCTTCATGTGCACACCTGCATTATCAGACTCCTTCTATTAACTTTTTAATAGATGTATGGCCTCTCTCTCCATCAGTTTGACAGTCACTTAAATCTTGTAATGTTTGGGGATTACCAGTAATTGTAAAAAACAGTCACTTAGATTGTTGGTCTGGAGGGCACATTGAGTATAATTACTCAACATGACTCATTTCAGATAAAACTTATTAGGAGGGAAGATACCCAGTTTTCCAAAGCCTAAAGATGCTTTGTGTATTCTGATGTCTAGAAATTCCCCAGAATTATTCTGTCAACAGGGACCTGGAATAGCTAGTGCACTAATCTTATTTTATAAGAACCTTGAGAAAACTGGTGCTGAAATAGTAGAGCAGGTGCCAATGCACCAAGTAGCCTTAAGGTTGCCTAAAAAATTGTGTGGTGCTGAACTGCTGTATCTTGGGCACCAGGGCACTGAGAACAATCCAGGTGCCCGAGCATCAAGAAACAGCAGCCCATTGAAGTGAAACACAGACACCAAAACTGCAGCTGAGGGCAGGCACTGCAGGAAATTGGGTGCCAAAGTGCCTGAAGCTGCAGACTCAAAATTCTGCTCAGTTAAACCGGACCTGATTGGAAAGTAGGGTTAGATATGCACACGATATCTGCTGAGGCACTGCTGGGACCTGATGAAGAGCTGGAGCAGTGATTAATGACACTGAGGCTATGTCTACATGATGGAGTTAAGTCAACAATCATAAACCACTGTAACTACATTGCTTGAGCATGTTTACACAACGCTTCTTGTGTCGGTGGAGCAGGTCCACCCACCGTTGAGCAGCGCATCGTGGGTAGTTATCCCACTGTGCAACTTGTCACCTTCTGCTGCTTGTAGTTCTGGGAATGGATTGCAGTGCAACATGGGGGCAGGCTCACCGTCCCAGGATGCAGTTCTCACTGTTCCATTATTCCATGGGCTTCCAACTACATTTTGTTCCATTTTTCAGCAGCCCCTGTAAACTGTGCGCCCGCCATCTCTGCCTGAAAGTATGCATCCTGCACTGCTGTCCAGTTTTGTGATGAGCGTTATGAACATACTGCAGGATCAGCCATGTTATTTCATGAGCTGTGAATCTGATAATGAATCTGTGATACCTGCCCTGCTGTGTGCTGTGGAAAGAAACAATTCAGGACTGATGTTGGCATTGACAGAGCAGTTGCACATGGAATGTCAGTACTGGGCTCGGAAAACAAGCATTGAATGGTGGGATCGCATCGTGATGCATGGATGACAGGCAGTGGCTGCAGAACATTTGGATGTGCAAAGCCATCTTCCTGGAATGGTATGCAGAGCAAAGACACCAAAATGAGAGCTGCCATCGTGGTGGAAAAGCAAGTGGCGATTGCTGTATGGCAGCTGGCAACTCCAGGGGTTCCTTCATCCTATCTGTTGCCGGAGTGAGTGCCAACGCCATTAGGAGTGCTCTTAGGGCATATAAGTGATGTGACAAGATGCCATATCTGCAAGTCCTTCAAACCTAGGAAGAAGAAGGATCTCGATATCTGTCTAAGAGCGCTCCTAATGGAGTCGACACTCACTCTAGCAGCAGATAGGATGAAGGGTCACCTGGTGTCCTCGCAGAGGATTTCCAATTGGATTACCTCATGAACATAAGAATGGCCATACTGGGTCAGACCAAAGGTCCATCCAGCCCAGTATCCTGTCTACTGACAATGGCCCATGCCAGGTGCCCCAGAGGGAGTGAACTTACTAGGTAATGATCTAGTGATCTCTCTCCTGCCATCCAGCTCCACCCTCTGACAAACAGAGGCTAGGGACACCATTCCTTACCCATCCTGACTAATAGCCATTAATGGACTTAACCTTCATGAATTTATCCAGTTCTCTTTTAAACCCTGTTACAGTCCTAGCCTTCACAACCTCCTCAAGCAAGGAGTTCCACAGGTTGACTGTGCGCTGAGTGAAGAACTACTTCCTTTAATTTGTTTTAAACCTGCTACCCATTAATTTCATTTGGTGACCCCTAGTTCTTATATTATGGGAACAAATTCCTTATTCACTTTCTCCACACCACTCATGATTTTATATACACCTCTATCATATCCCCCCTTAGTCTCCTCTTTTCTAAGCTGAAAAGTCCTAGCCTCTTTAATCTCTCCTCATATGGGACCCGTTCCAAACCCCTAATCATTTTAGTTGCCCTTCTCTGAACCTTTTCTCATGCCAGTGTATATATATCTTTTTTGAGATGAGGGGACCACATCTGTACACAGTATTCAAGATATGGGCATACCATGGATTTATATAAGGGCAATAAGATAGTCTCCATCTAATTCTATATCCCTTTTTTAATGATTCCTAACATCCCATTTGCTTTTTTGACTGCCGTTGCACACTGCGTGGATGTCTTCAGAGAACTATCCACAATGACTAAGATCTTTCTCCTGATTGGTTGTAGCTAAATTAGCCCCCATCATATTGTATGGATAGTTGGGGTTATTTTTTCCAATGTGCATTACTTTACATTTATTCACATTAAATTTCATTTGCCATTTTGTTGCCCAATCACTTAGTTTTGTGAGATCTGTTTGAAGTTCTTCAGTCTGCTTTGGTCTCAACTATCTTGAGCAGTTTAGTATTGTCTGCAAACTTTGCCATCTCACTGTTTACTCCTTTCTCCAGATCATTTATGAATAAGTTGAAAGGACTGACCCCTTGGGGAACAAAACTAGTTACCCCTCTCCATTCTGAAAATTTACCATTTATTCCTCCCCTTTGTTCCATGTCTTTTAACCAGTTCTCAATCCATGAAAGGGTCTTCCCTCTTATCTCATGACATCTTGATTTACGTAAGAGCCTTTGGTGAGGGACCTTGTCAAGACTTTCTGGAAATCTAAGTACACTATGTCCACTGGATTCCCCCTTGTCTACATGTTTGTTTGACCTGCTCAAAGAACTCTAATAGATAGTAAGACATGATCTCCCTTTACAGAAACCATGTAGACTTTTGTACAACAATTTGTTCTTCTATGTGTCTGACAATTTTATTCTCTACTATTGTTTCAACTAATTTGCCTGGTTCTGATGTTAGACTTACCGGTCTGTAATTGCCAGGATCACCTCTAGAGCCCTTCTTAAATATTGGCGTTACATTAGCTATTTTCCAGTCATTGGGTACAGTAGCTGATTTAAAGGGCAGATTACAAACCATAGTTAATAGTTCTGCAATTTCACATTTGAGTTCTTTCAGAAGTCTTGGGTGAATGCCATCTGGTCCCGGTGACTTGTTACTGTTAAGTTTCTCAGTTAATTCCAAAACCTCCTCTAGTGACACTTCAATCTGTGACAATTTCTCAGATTTGTCACCTACAAAAGACGGCTCAGGTTTGGGAATCTCCCTAACATCCTCAGCCGTGAAGACTGAATCAAAGAATTAATTTCGTTTCTCTGCAATGACTTTATTGTCTTTAAGTTCTCCTTTTGTATCTTGATCATCCAGGGGCCCCAGTGGTTGTTTAGTAGGCTTCCTGCTTCTGATGTACTTAAAAAAATTTTGCTATTACCTTTTGAGTTTTTGGCTTTTCTTATTACATTTTTACATTTAATTTGGCAGTGTTTATGCTCCTTTCTATTTACCTCACTAGGATTTGACTTCCACTTTTTAAAAGATGCCTTTTTATCTCTCACTGCTTCTTTTACATGGTTGTTAAGCCACGGTGGCTGTTTTCTAGTTTTTACTGTGTTTTTTAATTTGGGGTATATGTTTAAGTTGAGCCTTTATTACGGTGTCTTTGAAAAGTGTCCATGCAGCTTGCAGGGATTTCACTCTAGTCCCTGTACCTTTTAATTTCTGTTTAATTAACCATCTCATTTTTGCATAGTTCCCCTTTCTGAAATTAAATGCCACAGTGTTGGGCTGTTAAGGTGTTCTTCCCACACAGGAATGTTAAATGTTGGTCACTGTTTCTAAGCGGTCCTGTTATAGTTACCTCTTGGACCAGATCCTGCACTCCACTCAGGACTAAATCAAGAGTTGCCTCTCCCCTTGTGGGTTCCTGTACCAGCTGCTCCAAGGAGTCCTTTAAACTATCGAAGTTTTGTATCTGCATTTCGTCCTGAGGTGACATGTACCCCAGTCAGTATGGGGATAACTGAAATCCCCCACTATTATTTAGGGTTTTTTTGATAGCCTCTTTACTCTCCCTTAGCATTTCATTGTCACTATCACTGACCTGGTCAGGTGGTCGAAAATAGATCCCTACTGTTATATTCTTATTAGAGCATGGAATTACTATCCATAGAGATTCTATGGAACATGTGGATTCATTTAAGATTTTTATTTAGTTTGATTCTACATTTTCTTTCACATATAGTGTTGGTCTCTCCCCCCGGGAACGACCTGTCCTTCCGATATATTTTGTACCGCGGAATGATTGTGTCCCATTGATTTGTCCTCACTCCACCAGGTTTCTGTGATGCCTATTATATCAATGTCCTCTAACACGAGGCACTCTAGTTCACCTGTCTTATTATTTAGACTTCTAGCATTTGTGTACAAGCACTTTAAAAACTTGTCACTGCTTATCTTTCTGACCTTTTCTGATGGGTCAGATTCTTTCTGTGAATGTTTCTCGTCTGATCTGGCCCATACTTTATCCTCTTCCGTACCCACCTCCTAACGAAAACCTAGAGAATCTCTATCAATAGACTCTCCTCTAAGAGAAGTCTCTGTCTGATCCACATGCACCTCTGCAGCAATTGGCTTTCCCCATCTCTTAATTTAAAAACTGCTCTGCAACCTTTTTAATGTGAAGTGCCAGCAGCCTGGATCCACTTTGGTTTAGGTGGAGCCCATCCTTCTTGTATAGGCTCCCCCTATCCCAAAAGTTCCCCAGTTCCTAATAAATCTAAACCCCTCCTTTCTACACCATCGTCTCATCCACACATTCAGACTCTGAAGCTCTGCCTGCCTACCTGGCCCTGCGCATGGAACTGGAAGCATTTCCGAGAATGCCACCATAGAGGTCCTGGATTTTAGTCTCTTTCCTAGCAGCCTAAATTTGGCCTCCAGGATGTCTCTCCTACCCTTCCCTGTGTCATTGGTACCTACATGTACCATGACCACTGGCTCCTCCCTAGCACTACACATAAGTCTTATCTAGATGCCTCGAGAGATCTGCAACCTTTGCACCAAGCAGGCAAGTCATCATACAGTTCTCCCGGACATCACAAACCCAACTATGTTTCTAATGATCGAATCTCCCATTAACACCTGCCTTTTCCTAATGACTGGAGTTCCCTCCCCCGGAGAGGTAACTTCAGTGTGAGAGGATACCCCAACATCATCTGGAAGGAGGGTCCCAATTATGGGAAGTTTCAGAGTAACAGCCGTGTTAGTCTGTATTCGCAAAAAGAAAAGGAGTACTTGTGGCACCTTAGAGACTAACCAATTTATTTGAGCATGAGCTTTGGTTTCCCTTGGTTCCTGTTGACTGCTCTCCTTCTCTGGGCCTTTCATCCTCCTCAACAGCACACGAGCTGTCTGACCGGAGGTGGGACAAATCTACAGTGTCCCAGAAAGCCTCATCAACATACCTCTCTGCCTCCCTTAGCTCCTCCAGTTCCGCCACCCTGGCCTCCAAAGCCCATACACGGTCTCTGAGGGCCAGGAGATCCTTGCACTGAATGCACACATGCCACCCGCCCACAGGGCAGATAATCATGCTACACTGAGTGCAATAAACAGGGTAGTCTCCACTCTGCTGCTTGGCTTCTGCCTGCATTTCTCCTACAGCTACCTAGGTTAATGATAAGGTTTTTGTTTAAATCAAGAAGTTTTGATTATAGTTTAGTTTAAAGGTTTTAAAGAATGGCAAGTGTACCTCACCCCCTTCCCACCTCCCTGTTAGCGGTCCCTGGTCACTTGCTCACTGCTTTATAAAGCCCTGGCCTTCTTGATAGCCCTGCCCCCTGACTAAGGCTCAGCCAATGAACACAGGCTTCTAGATTTCAAACCTTGTTTACAAGCTCATGGCTTCCAACTGCTGGCCACAGCACACAGTCCTTCAGACAGACACACAAGCTCAGCACACAGCAAGTAACCCCCAAACACAAACACACACTACAGACAGCCACTTACCCCAAGGATCCCATATTTGCTCCTCCTTCACCTGGAGAACTCCCTCTCGAAACTCCCTGTGAATAGTCCCTGCAAAAGCACCTGTTACGACCTGGTGGGGGTTCCGCTGCTGCTGATTGTCAGAGCACAGGCATCTTTGGTGGTCTTCTGGTGCACATCCCTATCCAGGACATCTGTAGAGTCGCAATGTGGTCCTCTGTTCATACGTTTACAGCTCATTATGCCATCACTCAGCAGGCCAGAGATGATGCTGGGTTCGGCAGAGCTGTGTTGCAATCTACAAGTCCATGAACTCCTTCCCACCTCCAGGGTACTGCTTTGGAATCACCTAATATGAAATGGACATTAACAAGCACTCAAAGAACAAAAGACAGTTACTTTTTCCATAACTGGTGTTTTTCGAGATGTGTTGCTCATGTCCATTCCACAACCCGCCCTCCTTCCCCACTGTTGGAATTTCTGGCAAGAAAGAACTGAAGGTAGGCGCCATTATACCGTGCCATGTGGGCACCATTCCAGAGGGTGCCAGAGCTGGTCCCCCTATGGATACTGCTGCGAGGAAAAACTTCCGGCACTAGTGCATGTGGCAAGGACATGAGGAACACATCTCGAAGAATACCAGTTACGGAAAAGGCAACTGTCTTTTCTCTGTGGTACTCCAGGCACTGGTGAATCAATGGGGTCACTTCATGGATATCAATGCGGGGTGGTCAGGGAAGCTTCATGACGCATACATCTTCAGGAACTCAGGTCTGTATAGAAAGCTGCAAGCGGGTATTTCCTTTCCAGACCAGAAGATTCCAGTGGGGGTGTGGAAATGCCCACAGTGATCCTGGGAGACCCAGCGTACCCCTTACTCTTGTGGCTCATGAAGCCTTACGCCGAAATCTTGACAGCAGTAAGGAGCGTTCACGTACCAGCCAGGACTTGCCTATCCTTCCTTGGCCACGAGGCTTAGTGTACATAGGTGACTGCCTTTGCTTGACTCCACCTTCATTGCCTCCAGATGTGCTCCAGATGGTTTACTTGCCAAAACGTCACATCATGGACCTCATGCTGACAGTCCTCACCAGGGTACTGTTCACCCTTCAGTGGTGGACAGACCCACATCATATATGCACAGAGGTTTCCTTCCTTCATTGTCCTCAGACAAGATGATGATCATCAATGCATCTCTCATAGGCTGTGGAGTGCACATAGATGAGCATGTGGATGATTACATGTCACAGGGAACATGGTCTCCTTGAGAATCCAGGATGCATATCAATACCCTGGAACTCTGAGCTGTAATGAAAGCATGTCAATCCTTTCTCCCATAACCATTCTCATCATGTTGTCCGACATGAGAGAACACCACTGCTGTTTTCTTCCTCAACAAATGGAGGCACGAGATTGACTGCTTTATGCACAGAAGCAGTCAATCTCTGGAATTAGTGAGTCACTCACCAGATCCTCCTGTCTGCACCCTACCTTGCAGGGACACAGAATGTGCTCACGGATTCACTCAGCAGACGTCTTGTGACTTACCAGAAATGGGTACTCCACAATTCAGTAGTTCAAAACATCTTCACCTGATGGGGGTTTCCAACCACACACCTCTTTGCCTCCCATATAAACCTCAAATGCACTACACACTACTCCAGGGAGGTCTCTGCCACTACCCTCCGGGTCCGACCAAATCAACTATGCCTTTCCTCCTCTGCTGCTCCTACCTTGGGTACTCCATAAAATCTGATGAGACAGAGTGATGGTCATGACCCAGACAGTTCTGGTTTCCCAGTCTCCTTCAGATGTCAACCATCCACCAATTCTTATCCTCACCTTCTCCAACCTGCTGACATATTTCAACCGTGAGATCAGACATCCCAATATACAGGTGCTCCACCTCAGAGCATGGTATTTGGATGGGCATCAACTTCAGGATGGACCTGTCTTGCACAGCTGAGAAATATTCTCTCCAGCAGCAGGAAAGAATCCACTAAACACTTTTACAGGCTAAGTGGAAAGGCTTCATTTCCTGGGTCCAACAAAAGGGAGTTTTGATGGAATCGATGGGGATCCCCCTTCTCCTGGACTACCTTCTAGCCTTGAAGGTGGCGGGTCTTGCCATTAACTCTCAAAGTCCACGTGTATTCCATTTCCTGCCCTCCTTCCCCTTTACTATGGGGGTCTGTCTGATTCACAGTGGAGAAGGAACTGGAGATGTGGTAGGTCTGTCCTGCCCTTTGTCACCTTGAGCGGAAGCATGAGGTCAGCTAAGGCACATGTTCAAACCAAGAGACACTACTTTCAAATTCTCTGACTCTGGGAGCATGGTGCGCATGTGTAAACCCTCAGTGGAATACAGAATAGGGACCACACATCTCAAAGAATCGCCAGTTACATGTAAGTAACCTCTTCGTTTGTTTGATACCCTGTATGAGTTCCAATGTGGGGTGATAGGTGACAATTAGGGGTGTGCGGTCAAAGGGTTTTTTATTTCTGTATTGAAGCAGGTTCTCTCTGGGCATTTGGGTAGCCCATTCCATGATGTGATCTACTTCTCTGGTGGAGTGTCCTTGTGTGGCGAAGTCGTTTAAGGTGTGTATCCCAGACTTTCTCCTCAGAGCATATTCTATGGTGTCTGAGTGCCTGGCTATGTGTAGCAGATTTCTTGGTGTGTTTGGGATGGTTACTGGATCAGTTAAGATAGGTGTGGCGATCTGTGGGTTTCTTGTGTATGGTTTCAGAGTAGCAGCCATGTTAGTCTGTATCTGCAAAAAGAAAAGGAGTACTTGTGGCACCTTAGAGACTAACCAATTTATTTGAGCCTAAACTTTTGTGAGCTACAGCTCACTTCATCGGATGCATTCTGTGGAAAATACAGTGGGGAGATTTATATACACAGAGAACATGAAACAATGGGTGTTACCGTACACACTGTAATGAGAGTGATCACTTAAGGTGAGCTATTCCCAGCAGGAGAGAAAAAAAACCTTTTGTAGTGATAATCAAGGTGGGCCATTTCCAGCAGTTGACAAGAAGGTCCGAGGAATGGGGCGGGGGGAGATAAACATGGGGAAATAGTTTTACTTTGTGTAATGACCCATCCACTCCCAGTCTTTATTCAAGCCTAAGTTAATTGTATCCAGTTTGCAAATTAATTCCAATTCAGCAGTCTCTCCTTGGAGTCTGTTTTTTGAAGTATTTTTGTTGAACTGCAACTTTTAGGTCTGTAATTGAGTGACCAAAGAGATTGAAGTGTTCTCCGACTGGTTTTTGAATGTTGTTCTTGACGTCTGATTTGTGTCCATTTATTCTTTTACGTAGAGACTGTCCAGTTTGGCCAATGTACATGGCAGAGGGGCACTGCTGGCACATGATGGCATGTATCACATTGGTAGATGTGCAGGTGTACGAGCCTCTGATGTGATTAGGCCCTATTATGGTGTCCCCTGAATAGATATGTGGACTCAGTTGGCAACGAGCTTTGTTGCAAGGATAGGTTCCTGGGTTAGTGGGTCTGTGGTGTGGTGTGTGGTTGCTGGTGAGTATTTGCTTCAGGTTGGGGGGCTGTCTGTAAGAAAGGACTGGCCTGTCTCCCAAGATCTGTGAGAGTGATGGGTCGTCCTTCAGGATAGGTTGTAAGTCCTTGATGATGCATTGGAGAGGTTTTAGTTGGGGGCTGAAGGTGATGGCTAGTGGCATTCTGTTATTTTCTTTGTTGGGCCTGTCCTCGAGTAGGTGACTTCTGGGTACTCTTCTGGCTCTGTCAATCTGTTTCTTCACTTCAGCAGGTGGGTATTGTAGTTGTAAGAAGGCTTGATAGAGATCTTGTAGGTGTTTGTCTCTGTCTGAGGGGTTGGAGCAAATGCGGTTGTATCGTAGAGCTTGGCTGTAGACAATGGATCGTGTGGTGTGATCTGAGTGAAAGCTGGAGGCATGTAGGTAGGCATAGCGGTCAGTAGGTTTCCAGTGTTGGGTGGTGTTTATGTGACCATCGCTTATTAGCACCGTAGTGTCCAGGAAGTGGATCTCTTGTGTGGACTGGACCAGGCTGAGGTTGATGGTGGGATGGAAATTGTTGAAATCATGGTGGAATTCCTCAAGGGCTTCTTTTCCATGAAGAAGTCATCAGTGTAGCGCAAGTAGAGTAGGGGCGTTAGGGGACGAGAGCTGAGGAAGCATTGTTCTAAGTCAGCAATAAAAATGTTGGCATGCTGTGGGGCCATGCGGGTACCCATAGCAGTGCCGCTGATTTGAAGGTATACATTGTCCCCAGATGTGAAATAGTTATGGGTGAGGACAAAGTCACAAAGTTCAGCCACCAGGTTTGCTGTGACATTATCGGGGATACTGTTCCTGATGGCTTGTAGTCCATCTTTGTGTGGAATGTTGGTGTAGAGGGCTGCTACATCCATAGTGGCTCAGGTTCCATTGTTGAAGCTGATCGTGGTGTCCAGGAAGTTGATGCTAGTGTGGGTGTGTTCTAGAGCAAGTCAAATGGATGGGCAGTTTAGGCTGTTGAAGTTGTGGTAGATATCTGAGGAAGTTTCTGTCCAGAGGATGAAAATATCATTGATGTATCTCAAGAATATTATTGGTTTTGTAGTGCATTTGTTTTTGAACACTGTCACCTGAGCATTTCAATCTCACTTATGCTAAGTGTGTCCACAGATTCTTTTGTGCACATGTGATGTGTATGCATAAAGCTGCAGATGTACAGATGAAGGTTGCATTGAGGCCCATTTGAAAACATGGCACCAAGTGTGTTAATGTGATATAAATTTATAGAATAACTCCTTCCTAACCTATATGTAAGGTAGCATAGCTTTGGAATTTTTGGTGCTGAGAATACCAAGTGTTTGAGACTGAGTTTAGAGCTCATAAAGCAGAGATTTGTTACTTGCTGTGATAATTGGAGGACACCTACTGGGCATAGTGTTTCTTGTTTCTCTTTCTGGTTTTAAACTCTTTACTATGGTTTATGTTGAGGTTTTTAGACTTTGCTCAGTATCTACCCCTCTGTGAAAATGAGTCACTGTTATGTAGATTTTTCTCAAAGTATTGTTTGATGAAAATTCATTCAGGAAGTACAATGGAGAAGTTACTGTTTTACACAGATATCGATCTCTGGTATAACTAATGCATTCAGTGAAGTGATACTTAAAAATAACTCTGAAATTATGTTTTCACCATTGCTGTTAGAAAAGTCTGTCTAAACTGGTTCCCAAGCTCTTTCATAGTGTAGATAATGTTCAGATTAATGTTCAGATTTTTTGGGTACCAGTTTAACTCCCAATTAACTGCATAATATTCCTATGACAGCAAGATTAATTCCTCACAGGAAAAGTTATAGGAAAGTATGTATTTATTTATTACTTGTCTTGAGTGGTGTTCTTGGAAAGAGTTAATCAGATTGACTACTTTTGCTCTTCGTTTTACCTCTCCTCCCAGCTGTTATGACTTTCTCAGTTGGAAACAAGGAGAGGCAGCACCACATGACCAGACAGCTCTCCATATCAGCATGTGCTCAATGGGCTGTGGGTTGGGAGTTTCTTGTCTAGACTGTAGGAAAAGTAATGCTACTTTAGACTTGGCTGGCTTTCTCTGAAATGTTTATCATTGACAGGGCCAGCATTACAATTTATGGAATCCCGTGTTTCTGGAAGGGGGAGGGAATATAAGGCAGAGTTCCCTTCTTCTGTTAAGTCAAGGATGCTGTTGGGGGCGTCTAGCATCAAGCAGACTTCTCAGCAGCCTTTCCCCCACAGCCCTATTGATGAAGAGGTAGATGGGACCACCCATGAGATGTACTGGTATAATGGGATGGAGGATCCAAAGTGGCTGCTTGCACAGCTTGTGCCTAGTTAGACTCCACTGGAATCAACAGACTGCATGAACTGTGGCTGATTCTGGATCAGGACTTTTGTGTTTAAGACTGGCCCTGATCATTAATCCCACAGTTCAGGTTAGACACGTGCTGTGGCTCCATGAAAACCATTTATATTGGCTGTGTTGTTCTGTTCTCTTTGCATGAGACCGATTTCAAACTGGAACTCTTTATCAGCTTCTAGTTTTCTCAGTGTGGTAAAGTGTAGGCAGAATGCCTATGATGATGATGGAGCAGGTTCCTTTACATGGTAAGCCACCTATCTGAGCACAGACTGAACAATCCTCTGGGGCATCTCCTGCATTTGTTTTTTTCTCTCTGCTTACGTTGTAAACTCACTGGAGCAGGGATTTTCTCTCTTCCTGTCTCATACAGCACTAAACACACTGTATAATGCTTCAGTGGTAGTAATGCTCAACTGCCGGTTAAGCCCCATGTTTTCATGAAACCCTTAAAGCTATGGCCTTGTGGGGGAGAAAAAGTATTGTAAAATTTCATTTTTATTGAGTTCGTTATGTAAGGACAGATATGAATTTCAGGGTTTAACCCCTATTGTGGCATATGATGGTACTGTATTTGTCGATCAAGAACATAGCTTTCACCAGTCTGGCTTTACAGCAGACTTTTTTCAAGAATGCCATAAAATATTGGGCTGGTTCAGTCTGTTATGTGAGTATTTGTTACATGCCACCATATGAGCAATTTGAGTGATTCTCAAAAGTACAGTACATTAATAGACTGAACAAGAGTAAATATTTTAATTTAACATTTAATCTATGCCACCACTGTTGAATATACACAATATTATCCAACCCTAATATCAAGCTGTCTGTGGTTTGGATCCTAGGTTCTTTCCCATAGTACTATGCTGACAGTTGACCAGTGTGGCCATCCTAGCTAACAGACCCTAGATTTGAACTCTGGGCACTGATGTGCATTCTCTGTCTTGTGCTCTGGAATTTGCTTTCCTTGTTGGTCTGACAGAATTGGTCTGACACTTGGGACATAGTACAAGTCTACTCATTCAGGATTTTACCCGGAGGAGTGGAAACTGGGTGGTTTTGTCTTTATGCTTGCCATTCTCACCTTATTTTAACGTATGGTGAACGTACCTTGTGCATAAACTGGTCACATCTTTATGTATGAAAATAGGTATGTACTATCATGGGTGTTCACTTGAAATCAAGCACTTCAGCTGGCAACATGCTCTGAGTGTGTGTGCTGAACTTAGTTTTATGTAAGAGCAAGATTGTAACAGCTCCTTCAACTTCCAGGTGGTAGGCTGGAGGAGTATCCTTTTCCCTCTTATTGCACACAGGCAGCTCCCTAAGCCAGGAGATGTGGTGGCCATTTTGGGCTCAGTTCTTCTTGTAATTATACAATATAACATGTTTTAAATGTGGCATTATTTGAGCACTAAAATGTATGCACGAAAATTTAAATAACTTTCTCTTCCTTGTTGCAGATCCATAACATGGTGGCAGTGCTGGAAGTGATCTCCAGCTTGGAGAAATATCCCATAACCAAAGAGGCACTTGAGGTATGTCACCTTACATGTAAAATCCACATATGCTTATGTATGAAAACAGATCGCCTCTGTACAATATCTTTTGAATCCCCTTTAATGTATTCCAGCTCTTCCACAAAAACAGATAAACAAAAGATTACAAATTTAAGGCAAAGATATAGTAATTAGTCCCCACTCCTCCTTCTGGCACCTCCGTACATGACCGAAAGAGTTGTCTTGGTGGAATCATATACCAGTAGAAGAGTAACTACATTGGTGTATGGGGCAATCCAATTTCTGTTCACATAAGGGACCAGAGCAATCCCTACTTGCCACTGGTTAATTCCTTGTCTTATTCAGCCAGTATCACTTCTGTATCTTATGACTGGTCACTTTCTTCTTCTTGCTCAAATTCTAATTCTCTTTGATAACCTACCATGAATAACATCACTTTATATAGCCATAAAATTAGTTTGAAATATGCCCAATTCAGTGCCAATCGTTGATTGGCTGTGAGGTTAGTTCCCCCTGTGAGAATACTATATAGCTAAAGAACGCTGACTCATACACATTGGGTAATTCATTGTTAATTCACTTTTCACTCTTATGCCATATGCCCTCTGTGAGATTTGGTATACAAAAGGGATCACTGAGAGAACCACCAGATTATGACTTCCAGTACCTCTGCTGGTGGGACAGCAACTGCACAAGCTGGTCCTCTTTGGACCCTTTTAAATCCATAAAGCTAAAGAGGATTTTTTTGCACCTAGATGTTTAAAATATTTAATTTAAATTTAAAGCTTTGGAATTCAAACTTCTGTTGGTGAAAGAGACCAACTTTTGAGCTATGCAGAGCTCTTCTTCAGGTCACCAGTTGCTGTCGATGAATGCACTTAAACTGGCAGTGTCATGCCTCTGAAAAACATAACTGACTTGTATTCAAAAGGGATCCAATTACATTCCTCATTGGGAATCTTTTACTTTCTAGGACAGCACAGCACTGCTCTGCCAATGCCAGTCATAATCATGATTCATTTCCAATTGGCTCAGGTTGAAATGTATCCACTGTTATCAGTTTCAAACCTATCATGTCCCATCCCCTCTAACATGCAAAAGGAGTTAGTGCTTCACTTCACAGACTGCACTTTCTTTGGTCTAATGTTATATGCCAATATTCCTTACCTGTAATCTGATTTCTGGGGCAGTTGCCTAATGTTTCCAAATGAATGTTTTGGGTATAACCACAAAACAAAGAAGGGCTCAGATATTTCCCTTGCAAACTGAGGGAAGTCATGTTTAGGCACCCCAAGAATTTTATTTAAATTGGCCCCATAAATCATTCCCACAGCACTTGGGGAAAATTCTATCTTTGACTCTGGAGGGTGGAGTAGGATGTGACAATAAGCCAAGAGTGATTATCAGCTCTAAGGTCTGTGATTTCTTGTCCCTCTTTCTACATGCCCGTGGTGGTTAACACACACCTTGTCTGGTTGGGGGTTGTGCACACCTTTCCCCAGAACTTGAGCATGCTCCTTGGTCACCTGCAAGAGGTTCCTATTGAGTGAGGGACTCCTTTCCCACCACCCTCCCCAGATGGCTCCCATGGCACTTCAGCCAGTGGAGAAAGAGGAGATAAATAATCAAACTTACAGTAGGTTTCCTAAATGGTGGAGCATGGGGTCAGCTGAATCAATCCCTTCCAAAAAGACTAATGGCATAATATCTTATTTAGCTCCTACATTCTTTGTGAATTTTTGGTTTGATATTTGGCAGAACGGTATGCACTGACAAGTGAAAATGCATCTTACAATTTGACTTGCATGCTATCTGTTCAGAATTAAATTTTTGTAAAACAACTCTTCTCACTTTTTATAGGAAACAAGATTAGGGAAACTCATCAATGATGTAAGAAAGAAGACATCCAATGAGGAACTTGCCAAACGTGCCAAGAAATTGCTACGGAATTGGCAAAAACTAATAGAACCTGTAACCCAGAATGAATCCGTTCCAAGAGGATTACCAAATCCACCTGGATCAGCAAACGGTGGTGCACACAACTGTAAACCAGAAGTGCCACCTGCTGTAGTAACTGGATCAAAGCCCATCAATGAATTGAAAAGCAGGAATGATATCCAAAAGCTAAACTCCCCGAAAACAGAAAAACTGGGAAATCGGAAAAGGAAAGGCGAACATAGGGATGGGCATCAGGGCCCCCCTCCTTCTAAAGTTTCCAAAGGTAGTCATGAAGTATTACAAAACTCTTCTCCTCCACCAACTAATGGGATTGCGGGGAGCCCTGAAAGTTTCCCCAGTCCTGTAGATGTAAACCTGCATCCAGGGCCTGAAAGCAGCAGGACAGAACATAGTGAAAATGACAAACACAGTAAGATCCCAGTAAATGCTGTAAAACCTCACACCAGTTCTCCAGGACTTGTAAAACCTTCAAGCACTTCCTCATTATTAAAGACTGCAGTGCTTCAGCAGCATGATAAATTGGAAGAAACCACAGGACAGCACCAACCTAAGAGTCCCCGCTGTTCCTCATTTAATCCTGGGAATATTAGGCATGACACATTTGCTCGACAGCATATCACATACTCACCAAAGGGTTCAATACCTAGTCCATCTCAAAGGTCCCAGTTCTTAGATACTGCACAGGTGCCATCACCACCACCCCCTTCCTTGATGCAACCATCAACACCTCCAATGCCAGCAAAAAGACTGGAGGTTTCTCAGCAATCAGGAACTGAGGTATCTCAACATTGGCAGGAGCAGGCATCTTCTGAAAGCCAGCACAGGCACACAGCAGGGACACTTCAGCACACATCTCCTAGCTGCAAAACTAACTTGCATCCTGGGGAATCTCTGACGCCACATGTTGGCTTTTCACCGGACACTTCAAAAATGGACAGTGATGATGCTGCTTCAGGTTCAGATAGTAAGAAGAAGAAAAGGTACAGACCCAGAGACCATACAGTCAATTTGGATGGGCAGGTCGTAGAAGGGGGTGTGAAACCTGTGAGATTAAAAGAAAGAAAACTCACGTTTGATCCCATGACCGGACAGATAAAACCTTTAACACAAAAAGATTCTTTGCAGGCAGAAATCCCTGTAGTCGCTGAACAGCACAGGACAGAAACAGACAAGCAGGAGCAAAAACCCAACCTGCAAAGTCCTTTTGAACAAACGAACTGGAAAGAGTTATCCAGAAATGAAATAATTCAGTCGTATTTAAACAGACAAAGTAGCTTGCTGTCTTCATCAGGAGTACAAACCCCAGGAGCTCACTACTTCATGTCTGAATATTTAAAGCAGGAGGAAAGCACTAGAAGAGAAGCTAGAAAGACTCATGTTCTAGCTCCTAACAGCAAACCCACAGACTTGCCTGGGGTCACAAGAGAGGTCACAAGCGATGACCTCAACAGAATACGTGAACATCACTGGCCAGGCGTGAATGGCTGTTATGATACACAGGGTAACTGGTATAATTGGACGCAGTGCATATCTTTAGATCCACATGGGGATGATGGTAGATTGAACATCCTGCCTTATGTCTGCCTAGACTGAGTACAGTTTTGCTAAAATGCTCTCACATCAGCAGTTAGAAAAAATGGCAGACACTATGCCACTTAACATGGAGAGAGCCTCCTGTCCTGGACAAACAGGGCCAACGAGCAGAGGGTCTGAAGGAGCTGGTTGTTTACAGCTCTTTCCTTTAAATTCTCCTTTTGTGAAATGCTGCTACCAGTTTACTAACAAAATTGCAAAGGAAGGCATTCGAAGGTTGATAATTTGAGTTCAAAACTCTATAGCAAGCCAGCTATAAAAAAGTGTTAGTCCCCAAGAAGTGAAGATGATTTCCAGCACTTTGTGAATGCCGGAATCTTATTACAGGCAGGTACAGATAAAATTGTAGAAATTACCTTAACAAAATATGCATCTATTTATTTGACTTGATTTGAGTTTATTTGGCAGTGAGATGTCTGAGACAATGTGCAAAAAATCTAGTTTTTATTTGCATCAGATCTTTGAACATGATTGTGTTCTTTTCAAATTATGTGGTGCAAAGATTGGGTTTTAAACAGCAGGTGTTGCACTGCAGGTTGGCGATCCGGCTTCAGCTCAACATTCCATAGGCATCCACATACTTTAGTCTGGTTTCAGTTAAAATCCAGTCTCTCAGAAATGCTGCAAAAACTAGGTTTTTTTTAAATTTTTTTCTTCCACCACCAGCCAAATCATTTTTCTCCTTTTCCCTTCCTGCAAACCTCTAGAAAAATTCACCTTTTCTAGAATCCAAAAGGAATGAGGGTGCTACAAGTTTGTAACTGTACTGTGAGGGGAAAAAGGAAGCCTGTTTATATGCTGGAAATATACTTGTTACCATTCCTTTAGATATTGTTTGCCTTATGGATATCCATCATAAACGCAATTTGCAAAAACAAAGAGCCTTAGTGAATGTACAGTAATTAGACTTCTGTGTTCTTGGGATGCAGAAGGGAGCAACTTTGCTATTTGGTCCTTTAAGTGGACACATTGTGATATAAATGTGGAAATAAAAAAATTTGCACAAAAAAGTTTGTGAATTATTTATATTTAAACTGGTTACTTTCAAAGTTTGGTCAGTTCAGAAAAGCCAAGTTGAAGCTAAGTACATATTGCCAGCAGTATGATTAAAACTGCATCCTGTTAGTCTACTTTCTAAACCAGTTAAAGGTCGTTAGTCATATAAGATGTACTGTCTAGCTTTTCTTAGTCTTCCAAGTGTGCTGGCAATATTTACTAATATATACTGGATAATTTTAACTATGGTTAAATCCAGGGAGAATGTGCTTGGTTCGGAGAGAGTCCTCCAAGTTACTTTTACTATACCTCACAAGTTGAGCTAATTGTTCAGCTTTCTCTCCAGTCCACTTTTGTATGTAGTAATAATAATTGTAAAATGTCTTTCACCTCTGATCACAGTCTGATTCAGTAATATTTTTATATTCAATATAGGCAAAATACTTGCAGCTCCTGTTAATATATTAGCAATTGGAATAATTTACTTTTACAGCATCTGGTATTGGGCTTTTGGCCTGCTGGTGCTTTAAAAAAAAAATCTGGATTACTGCCACTGCAGTAACATTAGATACATCAACAATCCTGCTTCCACTGAGGTCCTAGTAAAAGTCCCACTGATTTTAGTGAGAGCAGGATCAGGCTCTTAATTTTCAAACAAAATCTACTTTCTATAATGGATGTTATTCACCAGGTTAGCATTGGCTTGTTCCACGGAGTACAATGAGAAAAGATTAGATTTTAAAAGCTTTCCCATTCAGACTGAATGCTTCTGTGATTTGCCTGGCTTGTGAAATATTGAAACCTGCTGTATATGGGTATTTCAAAATCTCTCCTCAGTGCCTAGTTGTTCCCTTTTCTCCAGGACTTCAGAATTAGAAAGGCTTCTCAGCTGGAAAAACCAGCCACCCTAAAAATGTTTCCAAGTATATTTTCAGTTTACTTCCATTTTTTACCCTTCTGCAGTGATAAAGACTACCCAAGCTGTTTGGAGCTGGGGAAGGTAGTATCACCTTGTGTCTTGGAAAGGGTGGAATGGGTGGGGAAGATGCTTGACATTTATTTATTTAGAAAACTTACACACTAAAACACCCCACCCAGGGAGTCTGTTTGCTTCCCCTTTCCCTGAAAGACCTTGGTTATTAACCTGCCCATCTTAGGGCCTTTGAATTTAGGGTTACTCTCAGAAGGGAATGGTTGGGCTCTGATCCACCACATAATTTTTGGCCACTGTTTTATTTCCTGTTTACTCCATTTCTTCTGAAATTCTGGCTGCACTACAGGGGTCTGTAGAGGAATATAATACTCTAAATTGTCACTGGCATTTGCAAGCAACTTGCCACAGTGCCCAGAGGCTGACTAACCACTGTGATGATCTTAATTTCATCTATTTTTTAGGGGAGGAGTCTAAAGTATCAGACCCAGCTCTTGTCCACAGCCCTACAAACTGATCAGACATTCCACTGATTACTGTGTGCTTTAAATCTCTTGTGTGACTAGATTTCATGGTTCTAAACTAGGTCGTCAACCAAGTTGGAAGTAATCCAGGGTCAGAAATAGGTTCAAAGACATTTATATTTCAGCATGGTCTATTAGTGTAAACGGTGATGTTCTATCAGCTCCAGCAAATGTTGAAGATGTTTACAAGGTGGTCTTGTTAATTTTGTAAACCAGTTCAAATGAAGTTTACCTTGTACATGTTTACCTTTGTGTATTTTCATATTTTTGCATGGACTGTTTCTTAGCCAGTTGCTTGTACCCTAGGTGCTTTCCAAAATGCACTGTCCTTGCCCTAACACTTACAATCTAACAAGTGTAGAACAGACATCTCCTTCCACTGTGGCATTGAAAGGCTCCCATGTATGAATCTAGGTTCTGATATGGCCCCATTCCAGTATGGGTGCCTGTATATTAGGTGTGCTGAGATGGTTTTATATAAATTCCTTTATTTTTCAAAGGATGCATAGAAGAAATAAGCAGTACAAACAATTGATATTTACCTATCCAGGAACCATTCAATGTGTCTTGCATTCTATATTTTAGTTAGCCTTAGTTTACTACGAACACTTTACATGATGCTGCTCAAACACTCAACAATAATTTCCCTTAAATGGTTGCAGGATTTTTAACAAGCGTAAAGAAGTGTTTTACCAGTATTGGTGGTAACAGAGTAGAAACTCCCATCCCTAGGAGGAAGACTGTATGGAAACAGTGGCCTTAACAAGCTATCTGTTGCTTCATTGTAAAAGTTATGTGATGTGTTAGAGAGGAGGTTCCCAGCAGGCTATTAGTATTATCCTTTTGTGTTCAATGCACTTAGGGAAAAAGCCCGACACAACACTTACTCTTGCTAGACAATGTTTTACTAATGCTACTACCTCAAACTTTTCAGGAATGTTATCCCACCTGAGTAGGTGTGTTAATCTTGCCCATGACTACCACTGTCAATACAAATCTAATTTTTTAAAAAAAACTTTCTCCCTTCACTTATGAGGGGAGCCCCTCATGAAAATAATTATGCATTGTACCAAAGCAATTACATCTATTAACTATCCCTAAGTTTTAAGCACTACTGAAACACTTATTGTTAAAATTGGTGACCAAGAGTGGCTAGCATGGAGGACTGACTATCTTTATGCTGTTTGCGCTCCCTGGTCCAAATCTGGTGTGCATGAATTTTGAGTGAACACCCATGCGATGCTAACTATGAAATTAGTTGGTCTTATTCTAGCACACTTTTAAACAAGTGTCCCAGTTGGCATCTTTACTGATAGTATAAGTGGAAGGCAGATTATCTGAATTAGTAATAGTGTAAGTTACCTGTGTTGTCCTGCAGATGACCCCTCCAATTCATGAATGAATTGTGTAAGTGAGGAAACTGCTTCCTGTGGTGGTTTGTGGAGTTCATTTTCCAGGACTCTGGGTTGCAATGTCTTTCATTAGTACTAAATTCAGTGCTCATTTAAATGTGGGGTAGGTGGATGGACAGTTAGCAATTTTCCCCTGAATTTTAAAATTAGTGAGACGGGAAGAGGGAGGTGGGGGTGTGTCACATCAAAAAACACGTTTGGAAATGTAGGAGTTTGACAAGAAATCACAAGATGTGAAATGAGGTCTTGATTTTTTTCCATTTGCAGGGAAGGAAACAGTGGTGTATACAGTGAGCTGCCCTCACCTCACTCTGTGAGCAGCTGAAGCCTGAAGGAGGGGGATACCTCATTTGTTTACCACAGATTGCAAGTGGAAAAATTCTGTCACCAAGAAAGTGATGCCCTGGGAGTCCTGGACTAAGGCCTTCAGTCCCACACAGCTAACACCTCAGATACAGAGGAGGTCCCAAAACTCCTGTCCATCTATTCCCTGAGAAAAAAATTACAAAACTGAAAAAAAAACTAGTCAGCTTTATCCTTCTGTACCCTTTTTACTTCATGTAAACAAGTTTATGTGCTTTTACCTACGTGAAGTACTTTCTTTTGTAACTATGCTATCTTAAGGGGAAAAGGTGCCTTTTGTGCTCCCTACCCCTCACCCTATTGGTTTTATGTGCTAGTATCTAGGAGTCCTAGTCATATTCTAGGTCCTGTACACAGATCAAAAACACACCTTCCCTCTAAAGTGTTTAGAACTAACAGCTGCCTGGAGTCAGAGGGGAGTACAGAGAAACAACAGCACTGGTAGACTACATCAAAGACTGTAATCTCTACATCCCCTCTATGTGACCATTGTCAAGGGGCAAAATATACATATGTGTACCTTACTACAATGGTGTTAGGACAGGCATGATTGGTGGCAGACATGGGGCAGTTCAGAGTAAAGAGTGTGATTTGGTAATTTTTATTGGTGGGGGTGAGATCTGCCTCTTGGCTAAATGCTTTTCCAAGCCTTCCTGATCTTTATTAATGATATGCATTAGATAGTAGAGAGTACATCTCCAGTGTATGGTTATTAGTATTTGTTTTTTAGGCCATTCACAAAAATAATGCAAAAAAGCTCTATGTCACCATTATTAAATGCAGGCAAGCAGACTCCCATGACAACCTCTATAAATGCACTGACCCTGACTAACGAATCCGTCAAACGCATGCTAATGTAGACTGCTTCTGAGTTTAATATTCCTGTAACAATTCATGAGTAAGTTAGGTCTGCGGAAGTTTTACCTAGGTTAATTCTATGGAGTAGCTGGCAACAGTTAGTTCTTAAGGCACTTCCCTCTTCTGAAATTGTACCACCATCCTCCCTCGCCCTTCATTATTTTACAGCTGGTGTGCGCTCATGGTGACGTAACAGCTGGTTTGGGGGGAATCTTCCAGAACTACCGCGTTGTGTTTAAGTTGCACTAGCCGTGTTTGAACTATTAGAGAGGAAAAGGTCGGTCAGGGAGTTTCAGCGGTAGTTGCTGCATGCCGGGGCTGCTCTTGCGTTTCTACGTGTGAGGCTGCCGGCCGCGAGGCGAGGCAGGCGCTCAGGAGCTGAAATCAAAGCCAGGTTTCCCCTGCGCTTAGCGCCAACCGCCGCTGTGGGGGGCGGGGGGCGCTGCAGAGAGCCCGTAACCCCCCTTGTAAGCCCTGTATTTGACGGAAAGCATTTCAAGCCCGGGGTGTGGCAGCCCGCCCCCGAGCTCCCCCGCCTCCGTCCATCGGCCTGAACCAGAGCCCGGCCCGCAGAGAGGCCGGGAGGGGGAGGTAACGGCTTTCACGGGACCCGCTCGGGCGGAGAGGGACAAGCAGTCCCGCGGAGAGAGGGGTGCCCAAGACATTACCTCCCTCCTCGTCTCGCGGACGGGGCGAGCCCTGCGCTGCGGGGCCTCCCCCCGGGCCGGGGCCGGGGCCGGGGTCTCGCCCGTTACCTCGGCGTTGGTGCTGCCTCCCGCCAAGGGCACCGCGCGCCTCCTCTTCGAGCCTCGCGTCGCCCCACGACGCTGGCGGGGCCGGGCCGCTCTGCCCCGCCGCCCGGGCACGGACCCCACCGGGCGTAGAGGCCTGTGGCCCACCCCAGCCCCGGGCTTCGGCCCCGCCGGGACGCGACGCTCTCCGCAAACCCGCACTGCCGGGGCCCGTTCCGGCTCCTCGCTGCCCGGGCGGGGGCGGAGGCGGAGGCGGAGCCAGAGCCAGGCGAGCGGAAGTGACGCCACGTGCAAAGCCCCGAGCTCGAGCCTTGTGGCATGGCGGGGAGGGCCCCCCCAGGAAGCGACGCGCTGGCGGCGCTGACGTTGCGCCGCGGTCTGTCGAGACCCGTAGGTAGCGATGGCGGCCGCGCTGGCGGCTCCGGGCGGCGGCGGCTCCGGCTCCGCGGCGGCGGCGGGCGCGGCGCGCGGACCGGCGCTGCGGGAGGGCGCCCGGGTGTCCGCGCTCTGCCTGGCCTGGTACGGGCTGAGCGCGGGCGGGAACGTGGTGAACAAGCTGCTGCTGGGTGGCTTCCCGCGGCCAGTCACCGTCTCGCTCTTCCACATCCTGGGGCTCTGCGGCCTCCTGCCGCCGCTGCTGCGCGCCTGGCGCGTCCCTCCGGCCGGGCCCGCGCAGCTGCCGCCCCGCGCCTACCCGCGCTACATCCTGCCGCTCGCCTTCGGCAAGTACTTCGCCTCCGTGTCGGCGCACGTCTCGCTCTGGCGGGTGCCGGTGTCCTACGCGCACACAGGTGAGGGGCGCCGGGGAGAGCTGAGCCCTTCCGTGCAGCCGCCGCAGAGCCTAGTTCAGCCGGCCCCAGGGAGCCCCCTGCGTTATTCCGGGCCCGGCCCGGCCCCCCTCGGGCCGGGGCGCCTTTGGTGGGGAGGGGTGCCATTTCTCTGACCTGTCCTTGGCTCAGCCTCGTTGCTTCCTTTCCCTTCCCTCGAAACTGAGTTACCCCTGCCCTGGTTCCTGTAGAGTCTTTCCCAGCTCATGTACTAGTAACGTTTGCTCCTTGTGGCCTATTATATTCCTCAAAAACAAGGAGTCCGGTGGCACCTTAAAGAGGATTTTACCCACGAAAGCTTATGCTCAAATACATCTGTTAGTCTTTAAGGTGCCACCGGACTCCTTGTTGTTTTTGTGGATACAGACTAACACGGCTGCCCCCTGATATTATATTCCTGCCACTCCCCTTTTTGAGCTACCCATCCTATTTACTATTTTCTATAGACTCTTAATCTGGTTCTTTGTGTCAGCCTGAGCTATGGACTCCCCACCCCTCTAAATGTATGATCAATGTTAGGCTCAGCCACATTCTAAACAAATGATGTTTTAAAGGAAAGGCATAACACTTTGAGTTTCTAACAGTTTTGTGAAACTTCCACTTGACAAAAGTTAAGGAGTACTTGCGGCACCTTCGTTGATGATCTTAATCTTTGTTTTATTTTCATAACCTCAGTTGTGACATTAACTCTTCCTCAGTACTAGGGTTTGGATATGTCCTTTTCCAGACTTCTGTGTACTTTCCCCATTCATGCTTTTCTGTTGGGAATAGTTTGACTTTAGTACCCTTATTTAAACTTTCCTTCTGCTTTCAGTAAAGGCAACAATGCCAATATGGGTGGTTCTGCTGTCAAGAATTATAATGAAAGAAAAACAGACTACAAAGGTAAGGAAATTACTGGTGATTCCTCATCTTCCTTTCCATTGCTAATCCATGCTGAATTTAATGACAGGGATTGAAAAATTCACTCACATGGGGCAAGTGGAAATCTTTCCCAAGCGAGTACTGTAAGATTTCAGAGAGTAAGCATTCATTTTACAGATATAAGCGTCTAGTCCTTATAATTGTAAAGAAATCCTTCCAAATATGAAGAGCGAGCTTATTCTGTGCTATCTGGAGCCAGACTCCTCCCATGTATCTGGCACAGTATAATTTTCTCAAGCTGCAACAAGGTGAAAGCGGAAACCCAGGATCTTGTTGTCCCTCTAAAAATGTGCATGAATGTTGTTGACTTGAAAGTTCCTAGAAGATGCATGCTGCTGTCATCTGCTTCCTCTTCCAGGTGTATTTATCACTGATCCCTATAATCAGTGGTGTACTGCTGGCTACAGTCACTGAACTCTCTTTTGATATGTGGGGACTCATCAGTGCTCTTGCTGCTACACTCTGTTTCTCGCTTCAGAACATCTTCTCCAAGAAGGTAATAGTTCTGTTGTTCGTTCTGCTGGATGGAACTCTTAAATATGTGGCATCACCTTTTGGATGGTAGGAATGTATTTCCCAGTATAGAACTGGGTTTGTATTCTTATATGGTGCTTTGTGCATCTGTTATATGTCCAGCAATAGTTCACAAAGCCTTGGAAGTTAGCTGTTATGTTGAGTGAAGAAAGTTGGCCATGACCCAGAGTTTATCCTTGGCTTTGTTCCATGCCATGGAATCTTTAGCTTCCATCAACAATGATTGAGAGGACTTCATGTCTAACAACATATTTGAAGGATGGCATCTTTACTGAGCCAGCCCCTCTCTCCAGACTGAAGTGCCATTACTCCAAGTCCTGCAGTGGAACTACAATCCAAATTTAAAACATGTAAATCAACTTGTGAACAAAAGTCAGACTTCTTAATACCAAACAGAATATTTAGCACTTATTAGTATGTGACTGATGCCCTTATATAGAATAAAGACTTGGCTGTTGACCCTTCCAGCATTCAAGTCAACTAGGCAGTACATCACTGCCTTCAGGTAGGCTGCTAGTTATCTTTAATCACATGGTACAAATTGAGTTGTAGGTTCTGTGAAAGAGAAGTATTGTAGTTGTTTGATCAAACACTACATCAATGAGTCAAATGTTTGGAATTGTACTTGCTGAAACAATTCCCCATCCTTTGAGTGAGGATGGTCAATACCTGGAGAAAGGGTGATTTCTGATGTCTTTATCAGGTGTTGAGAGATTCCAGAATACATCATCTTCGGCTGCTAAACATACTCGGATGTCATGCTGTGTTCTTCATGATCCCAACATGGGTTTTGGTGGATCTTTCTTCCTTTCTAGTAGAAAATGACTTGGTAAGTCTTTGGCAAGCTTCAAGGTAGGGTAATTGCTTGGACATCTCTCCTGCTTTTTAAAGATTTATCCATATCTAAGGCAAGAAGTATTGTAATTGCCACCATGTGCCACTAAACAGTGGTGAAAAAGCAGGCACTGAGGTTATGGTAAGGGCTCACTACAGAGTCACGAGGCAAAACAAAACTTGCCTGGTATGTGGCACTAGCACCTTGAGGCAAGAGCACTGAAGAGCAGATTGTGATGAGCCTAAAACATAGGTTGTGAGGTTGCCTGTTGAAATGGACAAAACAGTTAATTTGAGAGGGGAGATAGTGGTGTACCACTGCCTTTTTACTCAGCCCTTCCTACCAAAATGCCAGTAACAAGTGACTTGTTTGAGAAGCTATTGTGAATTGCATCCTTTTCGCCTTACGAAGTTCTCTATTTCTTCTCTGAAACTGAAGATTAACATTTTTTTACTTTGTTTTTTCCATAGAGTACAGTGTCCCACTGGTCCTGGACTTTAATGCTGCTCATAATCAGTGGATTTTGTAACTTTGCCCAGAATGTCATCGCCTTCAGTATTCTTAACTTAATCAGCCCATTAAGTTACTCTGTTGCAAATGCCACAAAAAGGATCATGGTCATTACAGTTTCCCTTATAATGCTTCGAAATCCAGTCACCAGCACCAACGTTCTTGGGATGCTAACTGCAATCTTAGGGGTATTTTTGTATAACAAGGTAAGTCTCTATTGTGAAACCTACGCCAGTCAGCCGTTACTCTTTACTGACTGTAAATAGCCTTTGTAAAATGAGTTGTCCATAAGCAGACCAAAACAGGTAATTGTGTAACAAAAAAAATCCCAAACAAAAATCATAAATGGCCAAGTTGTCAGGCTCAGGGGAGACCAAGAAATGAATGGGCCTTGGTTAATGAGCTCCCCCTGGACCTTGGGTGGATTGAGACACATTGACGTTGGAAGTGGGGAGCAGTGCATAAGGGGAGACTTGCTTTGCTGCTCCTTACTGTGACATTTGTGGCATCAGTGGACTTATCTCCAGAGTTGTAAATTATAGCATCTTTCACCACCACTTAAATTCATTCTTACAAATGTATACAGTGCTGCTCTTGCTCCTTTTCAGCTTCTACAAGCACACAAATACGTGTGCCAATAACTTGTTTGTTTGGGGGTTCTGGTGAACGTAACAAAAGATTTCTCGTGATCACTGTTCTAACCTAGATTGACTTCGTGTTTCACTAGTGGCTCAAGGCTTTTGAGCAAAATCAGGACTCTTGTTAACTAGGAATGATGATGGCAGAAGATTTGCATTAGGAGTAATTGTGGATTTAAAACATTAGTGAGCACAGCCTCTAAGGCAGTGGTTCTCAACCTGTTTACCATTGTGGGCCGCATATATGGCCCACAACATGTTATGTGGGCCGCATCCAATACTACCTGTATGGCCCTGAGACTGTCACCTGGGCCGCAGCTCTGTGCTGACTGGGCCGCAAGTGGAGAACCACTGCAGTCTAATGTGACTGGTTTCTGTGTGGAACATGTGTCTGCTCTTTGCTCACTGTTGTCTGAGAGAAGTAGTTAGTTAATTAATTCTTTGTTCCACAGACAAAATATGATGCAAATCAGGAAGCAAAGAAGCAGCTACTTCCAGTTACAACTGGAGACCTTATGAATATGGAACATCACTGGAACACTCCTGAAAAGTCTCAGAATGGACTCATGGCATTCGCACAACATGGAGATTATCAGTATGGCCGAGCCAGTGTCTTGACAGATCACTTCCAGTATAACAGGCAAAACTATCCAACGACATACAACTTAAACAGATATGATATATAGGATTCTGATAAGCAGGTATAGACTGTAACACAGTTTCCCCAGAATTATCAGAAACTTCTGGCATGCCCTTGAATGTAAAGCTGTAGATTGTATAGGTTCTTCAGAGGGGAAGATGCATGTGTATCAAAAGTGGTATAGACTTTCATTCTCAGCCAAGCAGGTCTCTAAACATGAAGCAATTGGATCAGACACTGGAAAGGAGTGTACAGTATAATTCTTGTACAGAGATTCTGGTGAAATGCAAGTGTAAAACTCCAGCGTAAATATTTGCTGTCATATGTTTTCAGAGCCTGTCAACTGACTGCTGTTTTGGCAGTAAAAATGTAGCCAGTATTTCCTTTCCATGCTAACAACTTGACCTTTAACTTGTGTTTTAATTTTATTTTTAATGCTACATAGCTCATTACTTTCCAAATGAAATTGATGAAACTTTTGGAGAAAGTGAAACTGTGTATGCTCCTAATTGGTGTTAGCAGGGCTTGTCAGCTGGAGGAGAGTTGTGCAGATTTGAATTTCAGTTGCACAGGTTTAAAACTTCATGTTGATATTAAGTACCTCTTGGAGAGATTTCACATTCTTTGATTAATGAAGTTGTGTAACTGTTTCAGTAGTTACTCTTTATCTGACAACAGAAAACACCTTGCCAAATAAAAATTAGTATTTGGAACAAGGGTGTTTTCCTGTGACTTCTCTGCACTGGTTTTTGTAAACCTAGCTTGTTGCCATGCTCAGTTGGGAGACGCTTATGGATTATGTTTTTTCTTTCTTACTCTTTTAATTGGGAGAATTATACTCCATCATATGACTTATGTTTCATGAATGTGGATTTGGATGTATCACATCCCTTCTGATTGTCTACAAAATTTATTTTTTGGCCCCCAATTATATTTTATATGTTTCTCTTCCACAATAGTTCTAGTAGCACTAAGTATGTTCTGCCTAACTTGTATGTTCAGATGAGTTGTGGAAGTTAACGTTTATACCCTTCTTTCCTCCTGTAGTGCCCCTGGCTTGAATAATGAATTATTATGAGAAACTGTTCTTGAGTCAAGAGTGAATATGTAAAATTGTGAAGAATGTGTATTGAATTTTCTGTTTTGCACTTTTTGCATAAATGAGGGTGCTTTGACAAAACATGAAGTTTTGTTAATGAGTTATGTCAGAAATTGTGTGTGTGAGATAAAAGATAAAGAGTTTTCTATACTCCATATGAGCTTTGGAGTATAGAAAACTATTTTTGGCAAAGAAGATGATCTTCAGGCCTTGTCTCTTGGAGGAGGAGCCCATCATATAGTGGACTGAGATTCTGGCAGAAGAAGTGCTGGGCGCATTCTTGCTGATGAGTCATTAAACAAACATTAGTGACTGACGTTAGTGGTGGTGGATACTATACAAAATACTCCGTCCCCATGTGTTCGTTTCATGAAAGATGATTGCCTTTTAGAAGCAAGATAATTTTGTGGCTTTCTTCTGGATTAATTATTTACGTACCTTTTTCTTCTGTAAGTGCAAAGCTAAATCTATTCCCAGTTTGCTAGATGCTTGTAGAAATTCCCAGTTTAATAGTTTTGTTGATGTGTCTCAAAGGAGATAATGGTGCACCTGAATCTCTGAAAGGGCCAAATTCAGTCATGGTGTATGAGCAGAACTCTACTGATGTCAGTGGAGGTGAGTGTGTTCATGCTAGTAGGAAATTTGCACTTGGATGTTTAGTCTGGAAAACTCATGGTTCAGAAATCATTCTGGAGACCCTTCCCACACAACTGTTAAATCACAACTGCTTTCATAGACTCCGGGCTTCATTTCTTTACAACTGTTATTTCATATTAACATGCAAAAGGGAAAAATACAGCCAGTGGAAAGACTGACATAATGTATTTTTAAGGCACCCTTTTTAATATCTGAGTAACATTGCATAAATGCAGAAGGAAGGATGATCTTGTGGTTTAATACTCTGGACTGGGACTCTGGTTCAGTTCCTGGTTCTGCTGTAAACTTCCCATGTGCACTTGGACAAATCACTTAGCCTGAAATTTTCAGAGGAGGTTAAGGGAGTTAGATGCCAAATTCAGTTACTTTCAATGGGAGCTGAGTGTGTAACTCCTATAAACCTGTCTGAAAATCTCAGCCTTGATTTTTGTGCCTCCGTTCCCTATCCGTAAAATGGAGATAATTCTTCCATACCTCATAGGGGTGCTGTTCTGGGTTACTGCAGTGATGGAGGCCATAAAAAGGCATAACAATCCCTCTGATCTGTGCTTTTCTAGTGTGCCTACCACCATAATATCTTGGTACCATGTGAATCATCCCTTCAGGGAAGAGGAACACAGCCACCTTCTCCTTTTTTCCTAAGTAGATACTTGCTTAATCATATTTAGGTGCCTTTTTTTCTAGTGATTGCAACCTAGTCTGTTTCACAACTCCTTCCTTAGAAGGCTTGTATTGCACCCTCCTAAACTAGCAGGACTTGGGCTCAGTCTCAGCTGTGAGGGTTGTAATCACAAGTGAGGGCCCCTTCTGAGAATGCCTTGTCTCTGTTTCTCAAGTTCTGATCTGGACTGTGGCAGCCTCAGTGTCCCCCATGAACACAACTGCTGTAATGCGTAGCAGTGCAATGCAATAGGGGGTGAGAGCTAGGCCATCGTCCACTTAGGGCTCTGAAGATAACTTTGTAGGCTTTTTTCCTAGAGGCTACGTGACCTGTGGTCATGCTTTGCTAGTTCAAGCTGTATAGTCAGTGGAAATTACTTTGTACAATAGAATCTTTAGGTGAATCATACTACAATAAATGATTTCCTTGAATACCTGAACCAAAGTTCCAATGCAATTACTGCCTACATTCAGGTAAAGGAAGTTTCTGATATTGTTGGAACTTGTAATATTACTAGACATTGCGAGATTTTGTTTCGTGAGGTGAAACATTTGTCTAGTTTTAACATGGTTTGTAAATTAATGGCATATTTAACTGTACATAGGTCTGTAGAAAATATGAAAACACAGGAATAAAAAGGGTATATCTAGATAATCATGTATAATGACCCTGCTATTAAATAAGTTACTCTTTTTTTGCTTTCAGTACATTTTGAGGGAGTGCCATAAATCAGTAAGAATATTAGCCAATTGGGGGACCAGATTAATTTTTTGCAATATTTTATTGTGTGTAATATGTTGGTTTCAGATATTTACATAGAATAAAAGAAAGCTGGGGCTCTGTAATTAGTGTCTAAGATTCAGACATCAGCTACTGCAGCTTTTTTAAATTGTCAGAGTTCCACAGTCTGTCTATAGTGTACATTACATTGACGCAAAACTATCCACCCAAAAGTACTGGGTATTACTAAAAATAAGCATGCGCAAAGAAACCAGGCACTTCTTTCAGCTACCCCTTCCGTGGGTTTTTGCATTGAGAGAGTCCATCAAATAACTTGGTGCTGCTCGAAGATCTTGTGAAAACCTTTCCCTTATGGACCAAATGATGACTAGCGGTGTCCTTATTTCAGTCAATGAAACATTCAGGTGTCTTATGCAGTTACCTGAAATAACTAAACACTGATGAATTATATTCTGAGACAGTTCAATATATTAGGAGTGCAAGGCTCTTGTGAAAATGAAAATGACTTTAGTAACTTCAGGTCAACACTAAGAGAGTTGCTGGTCAGAAAAGGTCCCATCCTTCAGTAATGTCCTAACCCACCTCTCTATTGTCTTCAATGTAGCAGTAGAATTTTCTGCTATAAAGCTGTTTGTATTGCCCTTAGCCATGTTATAAGCTGAGAGTTTAAAAAAAAAACAAAAAAAAACCTAGGTTAACTTGGTGCTGCTAAGAGCAGTTTAAGGTAAATGATTAATTGTGATCTTATTTACATACAAATATTTATATGTAAATATTTAAGAGCAGCTGTATGGGTGCACATAAAAACCTTCCCCATTCTGTGTTTTTTAACATGTTGATACGTTTTGGATGAATTTATTGTGTGTTTAGTGTTTTTACCTCTCACAGGATAAAATCTGATGCTTATGGAATCTGGCACTTAAAACTGTAGACAAGAGTGTGAATTGCTGTAAAATGTTTGTGGTTCTTATTTCTACTGCATTACTCTGTACCACTCAGTATGTAACTTAGTATGACTGTTTTGTCTGCCCTTAGTGGCGGATTCCCATCTGCTACTCTGTATATACCATCATTGGTGGTGTGCTGGTGGTCCATATCAGGTGAAAGACTAAGGAGAGGGAGAAATTGCTCTGGTGGCTTTTGAGTGTTGGGGAATCTGTGGGGATTTATCTGCTATCTAATTGGGTAGGTTAGATGGACTTTTTAGACCTGCCGTGGAGTTCCTTACTTAGATACCTGGTGGTGGTGGTGGTGGTGGTTGTAGCCCTCTGGGCACCTTGTGATTACCAAGAAGGTTGAGTAGTGTTGCTGCGGATATGGTAGACTTGACAGTGGTTGTAAGGACTTAGAGCACTAGAATCTTGTAGAGTTTGGCAAGTGGAGGCGTGTGGTGGTGGTAGTCTTGATTGAGAAGTTTCTTGCTAGGTGAAGCTACAACTAAAATTCTTAATATGATCCTGCAGTGTTCTGTGGAACGCCCAAGAATGCAGAGTGATGGAGAAATGGTGACCAGACTCTTCCTATTGTTTGGTATAAAGTCAGTTTCAGTTGTGCACCATCATATCCAGACATGCTGCAAAAGCTCATTTTCTTGTGAGCTTTTAGGGCGATGGGGGTCTAATAGATAGAGGGTGGGTGGGTCTTGTGATATAGTTGTGTTGGGGGAGTTCACCTTTTTTCTTTTGTGGGAGTGTCTATGAACTGGTATTTTGTGTAACTGGAAATATACTGCTGAAGTATACTGCTGAAACTGTGGGAGGTGTCTGCAACTGTATGTCCCAGACAAAGAGGTAAAAAAAACCTCTTGGATCAAGTCCTCATTAGGTCTTCTAAAACTCTAACTGGTCATTTGTTTTTATAAGTTGAGTTTTTCTTTCCTAATAGTTTAGGCCCCACATTTAGATTTTTATGGTCTTGTTCTGTAGTTCTCATATAAACTATATCCCAAAATGGTTTTGAGAATTACTTAGTGAAGCAGAGGGAGTGAAGAGAGAAGTAAGAGTTGGTGACAAAGGAGAAAAGCTGCTCAACTGAAGTGTGAAGCAACATGGCAAGTCAGTGATAGTTTTTAAAGGGTTTTTCAAAACCCTTTAAAAACTATCAACTTGAATATAAATGTTTGATTTTTTTAAACTTCAGTTTTGGAAGAGAAGTTGGAAACTCAAGTACAAAAGGATTGTGTTAACATATGAGAACCATAAAATGAAACATCAGTCTAATTTTATTGTACAAGATGAAATGCAAAATGTGAACTGTAAATGGTGAAAAGCTATATTTTAAATTTTTTAATTAAAAGTAACACAAGGCTTCTTAATTATGGCATGATAGTGTCCCTTTAAAGAATGTGCACTTTCTTTCTCTGTAACAATTATGCTCATACTTAAGTTTAATTAGCTCTGTAGTAGGTTCCTGCATGCCCAGGTTCTTGACATCCTGACATTGGGTAATAAAATTCCTGTGTAGTGTTAAGTGCTGCTGGCGTGGACTGGTGTTAAGTCACAAAAGCTCTCTCTCCCTGTCCCCCTCCACCATGTTCAAATTATAACATTTCTGTAAGAGTTGAGCCAAGGTCCAAATGCTGTGGTTACACTATCCTAATATGTATGCAAATTAGGTGTTTATTCCTTTGAGGATGTTGAAATGGGAATAGTCCAAAAAGATTTGCAAAGGTTTTGGGACAAGGAGGGGGAGAGGAAACAGACCTGCTCTTATTGCACAGATAAGTATTAACTGCTTGTTCTTAGAGGAATAGGAAATTTTTCTGATCTGTGGAACAGGCCTCAACTTGGAAAGATGAGTTCAGGACACTCTCTAAATGGTTAAACTTAGTATCTAAAATCTGAATCCTGTGGTAGAGTTCTTAAATATATTCCAGTTACTTCACAAATGTGAACTTTTTAGTTGTGCATCCAACAGAATTGGTTCATTTATGTTAATATGGAAAGGTGTATTCTGCTCTTGTTCTCTGAACGCTTCTCTTTTTAGAATGTAAAAAGAATATTTCCAGGGAAGGAATATTTAATTGTGATATGTATCTCTCTTCCAAATCTAAAGTGAATTTATTTCAAGTTTTATTTTTTATGTACAGTAATTATGAATTTTTAGCTTATGAACTTTAAAGTGGAAAAAAGTGTTGTAATTATACTTTTTAAATATTGAAAATGTAAATAAAGATGAATTCTGCAAAATCAGTTCCTGCCTACTGGTTAGAATTGTGGAGAAGCTGGCTAATTCTTGTCACCCTTGGGCTGTAACAAGATTAGCTAGTCTGCAGTTGGGCTATGGGACAATTTATTTAATGACTAGGGCCCTGCCAAATTCATGGCTGTGAAAAACGCATCACAGAGCGTGAAATCTGGGCTTTTGTGTACTTTTACCCTCTATTATTCAGATTTCACAGGAGAGACTAGCATTTCTTAAACTGTGGGTCTTAACCCAAGAGGGTGAGGGTGGGTGCAAGATTACTGTAGGGGGATCGTGGAATTGCCACCCTTACTTCTGCGCTCCTGCCTTCAGAGTTGGGTCAGGACTCCTACAGTTACAACACTGAAATTTCAGATTTAAATATCTGAAATCATGAAATTTCAGATTTTTAAAATCCTATGACTGTGAAATTGACCAAAATGGACTGTGAATTTGGTAGGGCCCTATTAATGACCAAAGGATTTAGCCTGTTAAACTTGTAACATGTTGCAGTAAGTGGCTTCTCTAACATATTACCTGTTTAACCAAGGACATAAGTTTTTTTCCTTGCACTCAAGAGTAAGAGTAACTACGTTCTAGTTACAGATCTTCCAGATGCTCACACAGCATAATGAGGAGGGTGGGCTGGTGTCAATATTTTTATCCCAATTAGGTCCTGTTCATTTTGCAGTTTGGTCTAAGCAGGTATATAAAATATACTACAATGCCGGCAATATAAAATCCCCTCTTTTAGCATTTTGATAAGTTTGGTTCCAGTGACTTGTTCTACATTATCCCATGGTTTTCATCTAGATAGTTTAATACAGCCTATCAGCTAGCAGACTCACATTTCCAGTCTCCAACAGTCATAGCTGACTTTTTCAAAATGGCGTAGGGGACTCTTACAAAGGCATAAAGCGCGGTTAGGTACTTAACTCCCACTTAAATCTTCTCCTTAGACACCCTTCCCTAAAATTAATGGAAGATGGTTCTTAAACCCCACTGTTCAGTACTTGCCACCCAAAGGAACACTAGAATTGTCCACTTGTGTGTTTATCATATGCACAGGAACAGGAAGCTTCCTTTATTATTAGTTCAACCTGCAAATGCAAAATTATTTCTGCTGAGTCTCCTCTCCCAGAGATCTGTTTACTGTATACTGGTATAGACTTTGTTTTTGCTCCATGGAAAAAGTAGTGAGATGAAAAAGCTCTCTCTCTCTCTAGGTTTCCCTAGCTGATGCAGTGCTTCATGTGGTTTTCATTCTCTTCCAGGGATGAACAAGGAAACCTAGAGACAGCTTTTTGTCTCTACTTCTTCCATAGAGCAAAAACCACAAAAGTCCGAGTATACAGTGAACAGATCTCTAGGTAAACTGGGATTAAAATAGAAAAATCTGCTCTTGCAGGGACAAGTGGACAATTCTAATGTTCCTTAGGGCAGCAAGTACAACCTTCACAGATTTCAGAGTAGGAGCCGTGTTAGTCTGTATTTGCAAAAAGAAAAGGAGTACTTGTGGCACCTTAGAGACTAACCAATTTATCTGAGCATAAGCTTTCGTGAGCTACAGCTCACTTCATCGGACGTAGCTCATGAAAGCTTATGCTCAAATAAATTGGTTAGTCTCTAAGGTGCCACAAGTCCTTCTTTTCTTTTTGTGAACCTTCACCGAGACAACTGTACCTGGCCTTGATCCGGCCTCTGCATTACAGACTTGTGATCTGTCCCATACAACTCTACTCCAGTAATTGAAATTCAGACCCCATTTAATCTGTCTTGATAGAAGAATCTACCTGCCCCATGTATCCTGTTAGTGAAGCTGTTACAGCTTCCCTTCAAGGAAACTGTAGTGAAGCCGAAGGATGGGCCAGAACCAGGAACAGATCAGTCCAGGAAGCCTTGCCAAAGAAATGGAGTGATGGAACTGATTTTTTTTTTTTTCAATTAAAAGCGATCTCTGTTTTGAGAATTTTCTGATTCAATAAAACCAGCCCTAATTACTGAGATTATTATATGCCTGTAACTGTTTCCATCACATGCTTGCTGAGCACTTTATACAATCATTAGTGAATTAAGTCTCCCATTCTGCTTCTGCTGCCTATGAAAGGCAAAGACTGTTATTCCCAATTTATAAAATTGGAAACTGAGGTGAGTTTGCCGGACACCATGCAGTGAGCACAAGGAAGAGTTAGGGCTGGTATAAACACAGGTGGTGTTGTAGTACTATAAATATCTGTTCAGAAACAGATTATAGTTAAAGTGGGACAAATCCCCAGTGTGGACTATTATGCTGGTATAAAAGTGATTATGCTGGTATATTCCCCTAACCTTCAGGGGCTCCAGGAGTCCTAGTCCCTGTTGTGCTTTTACACTGGAGGGTGCCCTCTGAAGTGCCGCTCTGATTGCGCTGCCCTGTACTCACAGAAGCGGCTGCCCTGGGGCCTCTCCCCGCGGTGGGATGCTCACGGTACCAACGCGTAACTGTGTCAGCGGCAGCAATGGCTGGAAGGTTGCAGCGCCCAGGGGCCGCTCCGGGACAGCGCCGCTGGCCCGAAGCGGTTTCCGTTCTACACGGGGTTGGCAATTCGATTCACGGGCTCTCAGGAACCCCCGGCCCCCAGGACAAAGCGTCCCAGCGCCCCGGGGCAGGGAGCAGCGCTCCAGCGGTAAATTCACACGCGGCGCCCGCCAGGACCGGGGCGCGCCACACGCGGGGCCTGGAGGAGACGGGGCGGGGGGAGAAGCGGCGTTCGTGGATCGGGCGGGGTGGGGCAAGAGAGGCCGCCCCGACCCAGCGCTGCCGCCTCCCTCGCCTCAGCCGCGGGCGCTCGCGGAGCAAGGGACTCACGCGCCGGATCATGAGGCGACGCCCGGCGCGAAGCGGCCCCCGAGGTAGGCAGGCGCAGCAACGGCGAGTGACCCGCCCTCCCGCTTGTTTCTATGGTGACGGACCCGTAAAGCGCGGCTGCGTCAGTGCCGTAAAGGCTCTACTTGCGGCACTTCCGGCCGGCTGGGCCTAGGGCAGGCCGGGCCTACCCTGGCTTTGGGTCTGGAGAAGGCGCGATACCTCGTCCTCCCGCAACGATGGAGATGCCGCTGCCGCCCGATGGTGAGACCGGCCAGGGGGCTGGACTTGTCGCCACGGCCCCGGAGGCACTGGGGGTTCCTTCGCCGGGGGGCGGGGCAGGGTGTGGGCCTCGCCAAGGGGGTGGTCGGGGCGTGCGGGGCTTAGCTCGGGGAGGGTGTGCGGCCTCGCGGGGGGTGGGGGTAGCGGAGGCCCGGGGAATTGGGGTGGGGGCCGCGTGGCCTCAGGGAGGGGTGGGGGCCTGAGTAGGGCTGTGGCAGGGCGATGACGTTTCCCTCTCCCCGCCCCAGACCAGGAGCTGCGGAACGTCATTGACAAGTTGGCGCAGTTTGTGGCGCGGAATGGGCCCGAGTTCGAGAAGATGACGATGGAGAAGCAGAAGGAGAACCCCAAGTTCTCGTTCCTTTTTGGGGGCGAGTTTTATGGCTACTACAAGTACAAACTGGCGCTGGAGCAGCAGCAGTGTGAGTGTTGGTGTCGCCAAAGCCCTTGGCGGACAAGAACAGATGTATTTTAACCATCCGCTTGTTAAAGACTTCACAGCTAGTCTGTGACAGAGCTGGGACTAGACCCCAGCAGCCCCGATTTTCAGCCCCCTGATTTAACCACTCCCCTTGTGTAGCTGGGAATAGAATCTAGGAGTCCTCACTCCCGCCCTCCACACTTCCAGTGAAGAATAGTGTATTTTAAGCTGCTTTTGAAAGGAAACTTTTGATTTTGGGGGGATGTGAATTTTATATTTTATAAAAAAGGAGGACTTGTGGCACCTTAGAGACTAACCAATTTATTTGAGCATAAGCTTTCATGAGCTTCATTGGATGCAGTGAGTTATAGCTCACGAAAGCTTATGCTCAAATAAATTGGTTAGTCTCTAAGGTGCCACAAGTACTCCTTTTCTTTTTGCGAATACAGACTAACACGGCTGCTACTCTGAAACCTTTATATTTTATATAGCTCAGCCCAGACTCTCTCGTCTAATGTTTTGTCCTGACGCAGACAAATCTTAGCTTGAAGGGTTTTTTTCTCATCTTTTTTGTGGTTCGTGCTTAAGCAGTCGACTTAGTCCTGTGCATGCAGTCGCTCGTACTCTTTATACTGTAATTGTAGAAAAATTAAGCCAGTCATTATGGAAAAGCTGATCTGGCATACTTTAATGGTATTATTAAAATGTGAATGAGAATTAAGCATTTGCAACAGATCCAACTTGGGTTGTCCAGAGTCCCATTGTTAAATAAATACATGTTAAAAATCATGTTGAACTATAACATGCTGGAGCTTCAGATATTGGCTAAGTATCCAGGAGTGTGCATCAGTTTGATTGATGTTTGTTTTATATTATAAAATTATGTAAGAAAGAGGTTGAGTTTGGTTTCTGGAGCTGACAGGGTGCATAGGTTGTTTAGGATATTGGTGTAAACAAACGGACCACTACTTATGACTCTTACCATGAACATTTTTTTCTGGTAGTGCTGTGCAAACAGACTCAAGACACAGAGGCCACTGCACAGATCCAGCCATTGTCACAGCCCTCTCTTCCGCCAGCTGCAGCTATCCCAGCTCCACAAGGAGCTCCCTCTGTGGAGGAACTTATCCAACAGAGTCAATGGAATCTCCAGCAGCAGGAGCAGCATCTCCTTGCTATGCGACAGGTAGGCTCAAGATCAAGTACTAGCTTTACATACACTGGACTGCCAGTGACAGCAGTCCACTGTGTGCGCACAAAGATTTGGAGTGAAGGGAATCTTGAGCATCTTGCTTCTAGCTAGTGGTAATTTAGGGTAGCATGGGAGGAGACATGAGCCGGCATCACTTTGCATATGGTGTCTCCTGCAGAACAGAAATGATAACCTGTTTAGAGCAGAGACACCCAACCTTTGTTCAACCAAGGACCACATTTATAATTTACGAAGAAAGTGAAGGCTACACTCATCTTGCATAAAATTGAAAGGTTGCAGCTGTGACTTGCAGAGGCTTTCAGCATGCAGCAATCCATTTTTTATCTGAATGGTGGTTTCTTGGATCAGGGTGAAACATTGCATGCAGGAAACAGTGGTTTTCATGGGCCACAGCTCAGTATTAAAGATGTGTTGTATTACATTGTAGAATTCTCTGGGTGTGGACCTGGATTATGTGCTGAGGTCCTTGCTTGGTTTCTGCTAGATACTGACAAATGCAGGATTTGTCATAGGGAAGCAGGTGGACAAGGGGTTAGTGACAGCCAGCTGAAACGTAGCTGTACCTGTGTCAATAGGAGTAGAGAATCTTGGTCTCCGTAGAGGGCTTCCTATGACTAGGAGCACCTCCGATTTATTTGCTGAGTTTTGTATCAAAAGGATATTGCCAATACTAAAACAGTCTTTTTTAGGAACAAGTTACATCAGCGGTAGCCCTTGCAGTTGAACAACAAATGCAGAAAGTCTTGGAGGAAACCCAGCTAGACATGAATGAATTTGATAACTTGCTGCAGCCAATAATTGACACATGTACAAAAGATGCAATCTCAGTAAGTAAATGTCTAAGCTCACCCATATGTTCTGTTCCTGCCTTTGCCGGTAATATACTTGTGTGTGTAACGTGCAGTTTTAGGAGGGTGTGATTGCATGTAAATAGATCAGACTGGTGGTGTTCCAGCTGTGTATGTCATCCTCTCTGTTAATACGAGTGATTCCATATGTTTCCTGTTCTGCTTATGAACAACTCATCAGAGTTTGTTGACTGCTGTTCAGTAAGGAAGGCAGTTTACAGTCAGGAGCGAGTGGGACTCTGCTTGGGGTGTTGGGGCAAGAGATGCGGGCTGAACTACCCTACATAGGGAGACTAGATCAGTTCCCAATTCACAGTACCATTGGGACAGCTCATTTATAACTCTGATGGTTTGGAAGTCTGATAAAGATATCCACAGGGGGAAGAGAGAAGCCCAGAGCAACAAATCATTTGGTCTGAGGCAGTGAGCAAAAGCAAAATGGGATGGACAAAGCCCCAAAAGATGGATGAGAGGAATTAAGTCTGCTGGACAAAATTCAGTGACCATCATCTTCTTAACCCAAACAGCTGTTAAGTGTCATTACTAGTTTGAACATGGTTTGTGACCTCTAACTGCATTGTATACAGTTTTAGTTAACTGCTTCTTTGTTTAGTTGTATAGTATACTCAATAACAGCTGTTACATGGGAATTCCCTTCCTTGTAGTTTCTTGCAGACTAGTGATCTATTGCTTTATGAAATCCATGCAGTGTGAACAAGTCAGATTAATTTAAAATATTTTAAATTGGTTTTCAAAGGCTGGCAAAAACTGGATGTTTAGTAATGCAAAGTCTCCTCAACACTGTGAGCTGATGGCTGGACATCTGCGAAATCGCATAACAGCAGAAGGGGCACACTTTGAGCTTCGGTTACATTTAATCTATCTAATCAATGATGTGTTGCATCACTGGTAAGATTTAAAATGCATTCTTCAACTTGTTGTTCTCATGAGTTTAATAGATAGTCATGGGTCTCTCTGCTAGAAAATTTGTACTTTGCCTGATTTGGCACAGTTTTTTTTATCTACATAGTCCCATCATGTTTAGTGACTGTAGAATGATGTCTATAATTGGTGCAAGCAGAGTGGTGGTAGAGTAAGAACTGAATTAACTTGGTCATTGTTGTACATTGTTTCCAGCTGATGCTGTGTGGTTAAAAATGTAAAGTATCCTATTCATTATATACAAATGAGTTACTAACCATATACGTCTGTATTTGGATGAGACACTCGTGGGTGGGTATTGCTGCTCATTTAACAATATAGTAAAAGGCTGATACTTTTTTTCCCTCCCTCCCTTTTATAGCCAGCGGAAGCAAGCACGAGATCTTCTGGCCGCTTTACAGAAGGTGGTTGTCCCTATATATTGTACTAGCTTTTTAGCTGTGGAAGAGGATAAGCAACAGAAAATTGCCAGAGTAAGTAGTTGTTTTAGGTTAGCTTGAGCCTTATGTTTCTGTTTTCAATGCTGGAGAAGTCCTTGTGACTAGTTTATAAAGATGTAGCTTACTGTACCCTAATGTTGTTCTGTCACTGCTGTCATGTGCTTAACAGTATTTTTTTTTTTTTTTTTTCCCCTGGGTTTGTACAGCTCCTTCAGCTGTGGGAGAAAAATGGCTACTTTGATGAATCAATTATTCAGCAGTTACAGAGCCCGGCTCTTGGACTTGGCCAGTACCAGGTTAGCCATGAGAGAAAGTTGGCCCCTCATTATAATTGCATAATAGATTGCGGACATATTTTTAAGTGCTGAATGCAGTAACTCCTCTTTTGTGAGATGTAAATAGTAGCTGTCTCTTTGTTATGAACTTCTATTCTGCCGCAGTACAAAAATAATGTAATACATTGTTCTAAAGTTAAATACGGTGGGGCCATTTAAAATATAGCATATAATTATACTGTTCTGATTAGGCCTAGTTTCTTCATCCCTTCACCCCATCAGCTTCCTCATCTCTGGCCCTGATTCTGCTCTCTTGGCATGTTTGTTGTCTTTACGCCCACCCTGGCTCTTTGCTTACTTCATTCTCTTCTTTCTTTGGTTGCTGTTAAAGTTTTTTATAGTACCATCTGCGTCTGTGGTTAACCCTTTGTTAAGTCACCCAAAATGAATGCTGCTAATTGCCAGCTTTTAAATAAGGTAAAGGGAAATACAGGAGGGATTTTCCTTATAGCATCTAGTAAATCGTAATGAGGGTTTGTGATCTGAGTAGTTTCAATCTCTGAATCCCTCTAGGAAGAGGTGGATACATTACTGGGGGAGCCTGTATGAGCAGGGATGGTGTCTATTATGGCTGCACGGTAACTTCTTGAAAATGCTGATCTTAATTTGTGTCTCATCCCATCAGGCAACTTTGATCACAGAATATGCATCAGTAGTGCAGCCTGTGCAGGTGGCCTTCCAGCAGCAGATACAAACCTTGAAAACACAACATGAAGAGTTTGTCAATAGTTTAACACAGCAGCCACAGCCGCAGCAACAAATACAAATACCACCACTGGAGAGTGAGGTAAAATCGACACCCCCGCCTCCGGCTCCAACACCTGCTGCAGCACCGCCTGCTGCTCCAGTCAGTCAAGCAGGTATGATTGCATTCTCGGGACTTGTGTGTTACAAGCTAACGGCTGTCAGCTTTCCTGAAAGTTTACCACTTGTCTTGATAATAGGCTGCTATTTAGACTGACTTGCCTATCACGTATAAGTTGTTTGGGCAGATACTGTCTATTTTTGTTTTTACAGTGCAACAAAGGGTGGCTTTTACAAGAGTCTCCAATTTATTTCAGATGATGGCAAATCTCAGCTTCCTCTAGCTGCTTCTGCAGAGTATGATGCAACAGGGGCCGGGGTGCAAGATCCTGCAGCTGCTGGACCGCGTGGCCCTGGGCCTCATGATCAGATTCCTCCAAATAAACCACCCTGGTTTGACCAGCCTCATCCTGTTGCACCTTGGGGTCAACAACAGGTACCAAACTTGTAAATGTAGCTATGGTAAACACTGGGGTGTCCAATAATTGTCATATTGTGAAAATCATCACACAATTAGGAGCTTGGTGAAAAGCTGGAAATGTTAATCCAGATTTTAAAATATCTGGAGTTTTCATAGTCAAAAGAAAGCTAAATAGCAAATCATTAATCATATTTCACAGTTGTCCTTCTACTGCTTTTCCTTTATGAGCATGCAGGTGCTCCCTCTGGGGTTCAAAGCTCTTTGGGCCATTACTCTTATGTTGTGTTAAGAACAGGAATCCTGGTGGTAGATATGCTGATCAGTGACAAATCTTTTCTTACAGTTAATGACAGGATTGAGAAGAACACTTTAGCTTTTCCTTCAAAATTCTCCTTTTCAGTTTGTCCTAACTTTTAGTTGCAAAGCAGACTCTGTACACAGATGTTTGTTCCCCCTCCTCTGTGCACATGTAGTACTTACACTCTAGTTAATAATTTAGAAATAGACTGTTTTTATTACATTCTTTATATTTATAGCCTTATGACCAACCTTCTTACCCTCACCAGCAGGGACCTCCACACTGTCCTCCATGGAATAACAACCATGAAGGAATGTGGAATGAACAGAGAGACTCAGGATGGAATAACCAGCGGGAGACCCCTTGGAATAACCAGCCAGATCCTTCTTGGAACAACCAATTTGAAGCACCATGGAACAACCAACATGAGCAGCCCCCATGGGGAGGGGGCCAAAGGGAACCTCCATTTCGAATGCAGCGGCCACCCCACTTCAGAGGCCCGTTCCCTCCCCATCAGCAACATCCCCAGTTCAATCAGCCCCCACATCCACATAATTTCAACCGCTTCCCACCTCGCTTCATGCAGGATGACTTTCCACCTCGCCATCCCTTTGAAAGGCCGCCTTATCCTCATCGTTTTGACTACCCCCAAGGGGACTTTCCTCAAGGTAAAGTGGGTACTGAGGATGCTGACGATTGCTGTTTTAAAATTAATTAGTTCCTTGCGATGAGAGCTTGACATCAAAGGAATGGGATAGCCCTTCCTGGAAAGCTCTCACCCCTCAAGGGCTCGCATCCCTCGCCACCTGCTGCTATACACCTTAGTTTTAGAGTTGTAGATTTCCAAAGCCTGAAGAGTCTACTGTGATCATCTAGTCTGACCACCTACATAACTCAGGACTGCCGTGAATTAACTCTTGCTTCAAGTCAAATTGCTGTGGTTGAACTAGAGCATATCTTTTAGAAAAAATGTTCATTGTTGATTTAAAAACTTCCAGTGATTGAGAATCCACCACAATGCTAAAATTTCTTTGAAATGTATTGGATGGAGCCAACATCATGTGTGAGTAGGGAGAGTAGCCCGAGCAATAGGAGAGAATAGAGAGCTAAATCCAGACAAGTTGCTCCATCTTCTGAATTCTAGCAGGGAATTGGAGAGACACTTTCTTATTAAATGTAAACAGGGTGGGAGAGAGCCTGGAAATGGTAGAGACATGTTTTTTACTTCATGTTTAATAGTATTCTGCTTCTAATGAAAGTGAGAGACTACCAGCACCGGCTAGAGTTGGGTTAGTCATAGTGCAGGCTTTCCCTCCAGCATCTGTCTGCTCATTCTTGCCCTGCAGCACCCTTGGCTGTTCCAGGCTGGATCTCCCATGCAGCACTGTCAGCGTATTTCACAATGGCCCAGTTGTGTGCTGTACACACAGCCAGTATTTTTTGTCCGTTATGGGTCATGCTGAGATCATTCATTGCCTTATTTTAACAGGAACATTTTCTCTCCTTCCTTTTGGAATGCCCTGTTAACAAAGCACTTGCATGTCATGTCCTCCTGTGAAACCACTCCCATCTGTTTGTCTGTGCATGTTGATAAAACTTGCAAGTGTATTGCTTTCGAGATGGACTGCAATTGTATTTTGAGCCTTTAGAAGTATAACACATTAGTGCCTCCTTTGTTGAATGCAAGGTAACCTGGTTTTGAGAATAGAAACTTTCATTCTAGCGCTTTCCAAACTCAAGGTACTACAAAGTGACAGGGCCTTAGTTTTTGAAATTTTGCTATTGAAAATATGGGTGGCTGGTATGCTAGGGAGGGAGAGAGACAGTAGGTGCTTCATGAGTGAGCACAGACCTGTATCCAGTGTCTTCTCTTCCCTGTAGTAGTTATTGAGCTCTCCTTGTAGTAGGATTTTTTTTCTCTTAGAATAAATGTATGTGGTGAGGGGCATCTCAATTAGTTGTCCTCCTTCCTGTCTTCCCCTCTTGTCCTTCTCTGTGCAGAAATTGGACCACCTCATCATCATCCTGGGCATAGATTGCCTCATCCTGGAATTGGTGAGCATCCTCCTTGGGGTGGGCCACAGCACCCCGATTTTGGGCCTCCTCCACATGGATTTAATGGGCAGCCTCCTCACATGCGGAGGCAAGGCCCCCCTCACGTAAACCATGATGATCCCAGCCTGGTGCCAAATGTTCCCTACTTTGATCTTCCTGCTGGACTTATGGCTCCACTTGTGAAAGTAAGTTGCTGAAATGGAAGCTGGGCAGAAGGGTTAAAAGATCAAACTCCCATGATCAATTTTAGGGACAGTTTAAAATTAACGCGCTATTTATTACTTCAAAGTAGTGTGCTTTGTGCATCAATCAGGATTGACACAGGGGACATTTCAGAAAAGCAGCTAGCTAGACTATGAAGAAAGAAGACCCTTCTCAAAATGTTAAGTCCCATCGATTTTAAAGTTTACCATAATTTTAAAATCAGTTGCACATAGTGATTTATAGGAGTGTGGAATCAGTTCCAGTTGCTGGCCAGCTATGTTTGGTAGCTGGTCTTAAACTCTTTTCTGTGAAGACTTCTGTAATTCTTATCTAATACAAGTGAAGAAAACACCAGAAAATAGACTGTAGGGAACATACTGGCTGCTGTGGGATGGGTTAAATTGGTATAATTTATATAGTATTCTAGATTAATTAATAGGTCTCTTATGTGTCTAAATTCTGTTATTCCTAGAGCATATCACTGTTTCCCAAGTCTCATGCCAGAAGCTTGGATATCATGGGGCTGTATAGACTACAACTATGTTTTATACACCTAGGAATCCCAGCTAACGTGCTGCCAACTTTAATGCTGCAAATGTCACTAGGTTTTTGTTTTATACTAGACCCAGTGCTTGTTTATGGTACCGGCCAAAGCCTTATTTTTAGACCATTTTAAACTCAGTAATGAAGTGCAAGATGTCTAAGCAGTTAAACTTTCTAGGCATATTTATCTTTTTAGGTAGTCACCCCATGACTTGAAAGCCATCTGTTTTGTTTCTGACAGCTTGAAGATCATGAATATAAACCTTTGGATCCTAAAGATATACGTCTTCCACCCCCAATGCCCCCAAGTGAGAGGTTGCTGGCTGCAGTTGAAGCATTTTATAGTCCACCATCTCATGACAGGCCTAGAAACAGGTAAGAATATGTATAGCCAACAATATGGTAAGGAAAATGCCCTGCCCTGAGAAGCTCTCAGGGCCTTTAACTTGGTTCTGCTAATGCTGAAATAAGTACTCTAAGTTACATTTTGAACTTCATCCACTCCAGTGTGCTGTCTGGTCTCCTACTGAGAGCACGTGAGACCACTTTCCCCAGGCTCCCTATTTTCTAAAAATCCTGAACTCGTCTATTTGACAAAAGTGAGCTTTTCCCATATATTGACTCTGTGTGTGGTTGATATCTTGCAGTGAAGGCTGGGAGCAGAATGGGCTGTACGAGTTCTTCAGAGCTAAAATGAGAGCTAGACGGAGGAAAGGTCAGGAGAAGAGAAATAGGTAAGAGTTCCCTTAAGTGCCTTTTGCCATTCATTTAGACTGTGCTACTGCTGCCTTAATTAGACATATAGTCAAAATCTTTTTGACAATGTGCTGGGGCAATAATTATGTCTAAACTTTCTGGAGCTTGATTTATTTAACATATAGAAAACCGCATACTTGCCACCCTGGCAGGCTTTGGCTTCACTGGGTTGTCAACAAAATTTCAGGATGTTTAAATTTTAGTTTAATTGAAAGTACATGTTTGCTTTTTATGCCGCTTACAGGAATCTTACTCTGGTTTCTTGGTATTTTGTTATCCCTATGCAGTGGGCCATCTCGATCTCGCAGTAGGTCTAAAAGCAGAGGTCGTTCCTCCTCACGATCCAATTCAAGATCTTCAAAGTCATCTGGCTCCTATTCAAGGTCCCGATCACGATCCTGCTCCCGATCACGATCCTATTCACGATCACAGTCCAGGTAGGGTGAAGCAAGAGCTCATTAGGAATTATGGCTAGCTAAATCTCCTAAAATGCTGGATGTGTGCCATTATGATCCTTCACAACAGCCCTTTGGAGGTAGGGCAGTAAATATTCCCAATATTACTGATGAGGAAAATGATGGAGAGGTGAAATGAGCTGTCCAAGGCAATGCAATGAGTTAGTGACAGAGTTGTTAGTTGAACTCAGAAGCTCCTGACTCCTGACCCTGTTACTTTAGACTGTGCTCACTTTGCATATTCAAAAATCTCTCGAAGGTTGAGAATGCAGGGTTTTTCTCCAGAAAATGGAAGATTCTGAAACTTAGCTCTAGGTTTTTTGCTTTCTTCAGGAAATCTTAATTAGTTTAAGGCACCAAAGGTCACAAGGTTTTGTTCAGGGAGATGAATATATAGAATGCACCACACTGGAAGCTGTGTACATGAAATGGTATATCAGCATTTCTGTCCATAAATTCTCCAGATCTTAGATACCTTTTTAAAAATACTATTTCATTAATGTCACAGGTGAATTACAAAAGCTAGGGAACCAATGAAAAAGCTATATATTGCTATAATCCTGTGCATTAGAGAAAGGTAACTGACTTCACACACTCTTACTTTCCAGAAGCAGGAGCAGGTCCCACTCTTCTCGTAGTCGGTCACGGTCACGGTCAAGATCAAGATCTAAATCTTACTCCCCGGGAAGGCGGCACCGGTCCCGATCTCGCAGTCCCACTCCTCCGTAAGGCTTTCCATTGGATTGAGTTTGATGTACTCTCTGAGCGGGATGAGGTTGGGCTAGGACTTTTCTGATAGTTTCTGTATATTAATCACTTAACGAATTGGGTAGAAAAAGGCAGTATTCTTAGCTGATCAAACCATAACTTGAACAAACTGCGCGGTCATGTCATATATACATGGAGAGAGGATAAAATGACTTTGTAGTTCCTGGTGATAACTAAAACTTGTGTTTTAAAACACTGCATAAAAAACCCTTAATTACATAACATACTCTTGAGAAAACCATGGTATCTGATATCCTTGGTATCTGCTGCTGCGGTGGGGAGTTGCATAGAATGTGCTGCAACAGGACTCCTTGTGTCTTGCCTTTCCAAAGGTTTATATCTGGCCAGTTATGTTGATTATAGAAGTTTAAACAATACATATGCATAAAAAATAAGTTATATGCAATATGTTTTAACACAGTGAAATGTTAAAATTCTAATGATAAATTATAACTTGTATTTTCTCTTAGCTCTGCTGCTGGTTTAGGCTCTAACTCCGGGCCTCCTATACCTGATTCAAGACTTGGAGAAGAAAATAAAGGGCATCAGATGTTAGTGAAAATGGGTAAGATTTATTGTCTTTGATTGAAATAATCATCCTGGGTCCTCCCCCAAATAGAACCTTTCACAAAGCAGGGAGGAAAAAAAAAGCAGCCTTCTGACTTTAGGACACAGTGTTTTACACCTTACTCCGGAAGGTCCTTGCTCTCCAGGGTTTCACGTACTGTATGGGTGAGAGGCTATAATGTAATTTTTATGGTGCCCCTTGGCTTGGACTCTTCTGCCTAAAGATAATTTAAGTCACGCTCTTAAAGAGTGTAGACTTCAGAAATAAAGCCACGCTGCATTCATAAATATGTGAGCCAAACTTGTTCTGATCCCCCTGTTAAAGTTGTGCAAGCATTCTGCTGATTAGGATCAACTATATTGGATAACTTTTCTCTAGATGACAAGCTTAATTGTCACACTGGAAAGGCAGCTACTACGTTCAGCCCACAGATAAATGTGAGATAACAGGAAACTATCATTGAACACCAAGACACGGGTCTGATAGATGTGTGTTCTGAGCAGACTGCTGTGTGGCTACTAGATGTGTGTTCTGAGCAGATTGCTGTGTGGTGGAGAGACCTGGACCAGTGACAGCAGGCGTCGGAGAAGGCTAAACTTTCCACAGCCACTGTCTTTTGCCATATTCTAAATATCAAGTGGGAATCCAAAGTTCCTGACACTAAAGTACTTGAGAAAGCAAAACTGCCAAGTCTAATCGCTAGTCTCAAACACCGACCTCTCCATTGGCTTAGTCACCTGCAGCGTATGAACAATGGATGCTCCAAGGCCACTAGGCTGACCTAGGCTCAGGTTCAAGGTCATTTGCAAGAGGGACTTGAAAACTTTCAACATCAACACTGCAAGCTGGGAAGCTGCTAGCAACAGGTCACACTTGGAGGGCTGTGCTGCATCAGGAAGCTGGAGGCTGAAGAGAAGTAGCTAAGAGAGAGGAAAGCAAAGAGCGAAGAGGAAAGACCAGCAGATCTGAAATGCTAGTAGTGTGCTGTCTTCATCTTCTGGCCCTTTGTCTTACGCCTGCATTGTTCATGGAAAGACTTCAAGGATTAGACATTTTAGCCACTCATAATGCTGCAGCATGACATACACTAACTGAACTACTTTGGTGTTTACACCATTCTTTTGAGAGGGATGGTTGCCATATATATCTGTATAAAGCACCCAGGACTAAATGCATTTCATATAGAATCATGTAGGGCCTCGAGGTCATCTAGTCCATCACCATGCTGAGGTAGGAGCAAGTATATCTAGACCAACCCTGACAGGTGTTTTGTTTAACCTATTCTTAAAAACCTTCAATTGTGGGGATTTCACAACTTCCCTTCGTAACCTATTCCAGCACTTAACTATCCGTATAGTTCAGAAGTTTTTCCTAATATCTAACTTAAATCTCTCTTGCTGCAAATTACTTCTTGTCCTATCTTCAGTGGTCACGGAGAACAATTGATCACTGTCCTCTTTATAACAGCTCTTAATGTATTTCAGATGAAGACTGTTAATGTGTAGGTGAATTGTGTGACTGTAGGCCTATTGCACCCAAGGAGCTCTGAAAATAACTGGTACCCCCTGCAATCGTGAGTGAGAGAAGGGATTGAGAGGTCGTAACTTCCCTGCCTTTGCTAATAGTAAATGAAACCAGCCATGCATTTCATTGTCCACCTTATTTTTGGCCTAGGTTGCAAAAGGCTGAGACTGGGGTAGGTTGTTTTGGAGCTTCTGTTGTAAACTGTTTCATCTTACAGCCTTGTCAGAAACAGTATTAACACTGTTTTATTGCAGCTCTTTAAGTACTTATATGGCCCCTATTGTCATAATTGATAGAGCCACTCATACTAACAAATTTATCCTGACTCACCCCTTGTAAGGTAGAGAAGTACTACTAATAATCCCCATTTTACAGATGGGGAAGTGAGGCACAGAGAGAGTAAGTGACATTCTGAAGGTTGCAGAGCAAGCCTGGTAGAGCGCAAGCTTGAATCTAGAACTCCTGAACCCTAGGCTAATGCTCTAACTGTTGGGACTAACCTTCCTTCTAACATATTAGAATGCCAAATCTTGCAGTCCTGCTCTTGACTGCTTCATGTGTAATAATTTTTTAGTTGGAAATACAGACCTCTCCTTCTAATGATTATCTACTTTCCTCCTCCCCAAACTGTCCTGCAGCAGGCAGTTGTTCATCAGTCACTCATATAGGTTCTAAACTGGTTTTATGCACACCTTCATAACAGGGCTAGCTTAAGGCAATACAGGGCCATAGTCACCTTGTTATACACCCCCACCTGCCAGTCCTACTACCATGTTGAGTGGTAGTTGAAGGGGCCCTCATTCCCTTCCAGAGAAGCAGGGGGTATGCCATGGGCGTGGCAGCAAGGGGACTCCCCACACTAGGTACTTGCTCCAGTAGACAAAATATATCTGATGGTTGAGTGGGAAGGTGGAGCCCACTGCACTCCTCCTCGCGCACACAGTGGTGTCAGGTGGTGTCAGTGCCTCCCATTCTCCACAAAGCCGCAGGTCTTGAGATGAACGGGACAGTTCACCCTTCTCGGAGCTGTTGTTTCAGGCTGTGTCAAGCTTCTTGTACACGATTTCCTCACTTTTGTTTCCTGTACAATTCACACTCTACTGAATTCAATAACAAGATGCTCTCCCATGTCCTTTTTATAGGATGGAGTGGATCTGGAGGACTGGGAGCCAAGGAACAAGGAATCCAAGACCCAATTAAAGGAGGGGATATCAGAGATAAATGGGATCAGTATAAAGGAGTAGGAGTTGCACTAGATGACCCATATGAAAACTACCGCAGAAATAAAAGTTACTCGTTTATTGCACGCATGAAGGCCAGAGATGACTGTAAGTGAATGTTGATGGACAATCTAAAAAGGTCCTGTGAACCCATTGTAGTTAATATAATAGCTACTTTAGCCCACTTGGCAAGGGTTTCCCTAGACTATAAAAACCAGTGGAGGTTGCATAGGGAATCAAAAGATTAAGAACACAAATCAGTTTTATAATTATTTTATTATTATTCATTTTTACATTTCTGGGTAAGTAAGTGCCGCTCTCTGAATAACCCCAACACTTTTTCCTTGGTAAGAGCTGTTGTCACACTACATTACTCCTGGGGACATTCCGCACCAAAAAATTAAAAAATTATGCACACAATATTTTAGAATTCTGCAAAGTTTATTTTTCAAAATAACACTATATAATCACACCAGTTTCAATTCTGGTAATTTATTTCAAAATATGTGTCAGCAAGTATGTCTGTAACAATACAGGTTTCAGAGTAGCAGCCATGTTAGTCTGTATTCACAAAAAGAAAAGGAGTACTTGTGGCACCTTCGAGACTAACCAATTTATTTGAGCATAAGCTTTCGTGAGCTAGCTCACGAAAGCTTATGCTCAAATAAATTGGTTAGTCTCGAAGGTGCCACAAGTACTCCTTTTCTTTTTGTAACAATACAGAGATGCACAGAAAAGGAGCAGAGTTAAAGAAACCCCTTTGACAACCCAGTTCCTGTTTCTCTGCCCTCTTCCTGCCTGCCCCCGGCCCTGCAGTGCCCAGCCAGGGGGCCAGATACCTGCACCCACTCCCCTCCCGGAGCCCAGCTGCAGGGTCCACCGGCCCAGATACCTGCACCCCCCCCATCTAGAGCCCAGACACTTCCCCCAGGATCCAAAGGGAGAAACAGCCTGATGCTTGGTCCCAGGCTTGCATGGAGTTTCCTGTGTACCTACCTGCCACTGTCTCCTTCCCTCAGGGCATGCTGGGAACTGCAGCTGCTAGGAGCCCTCTAGCTCCCTCCCCCTGGTAGTGTCTTCTATGTGTGAGCTAGGCTCTGCCAGGTCCAGTGGCCCCTAGTGGCAGCCAACAGCACTGCAGTCCATTTATGGGGGGAAAGGAAATTCTGTGCACACATTAATTTCTGCAAAATTCTGCATTGTGCGGCATTCCCCCAGGAGTACTACATACAGCTGCTATCTCTTTTGGAATACTTGGTTAAAACTGAAAAGACTATTGTAGCAGGAAAGAACTATGCATTTTCTAAATTTAATCTGAGTTGAGCCTTATTTGCAATTTGATGTGCATTTTTAATTAACCTCTTCTTTCATCTTTCATTCCAAGTCAACCCCACTTATTTCCCTCCTCTACAAGCCATGTTTTGGCTGTGGGGTGGTTGCTAGGCAGTTTGTTTTTTTTAACCTTCACGAAACTAGATTTTATCCCTAAACTATCGGGGGAGGATGGCTAATGGCTAGTAGGGCAGGAGGAAAGGATGGGTTTGTGGGTACTGGGAGGCAGGCTGGCATTCCTGCCTGGCTTTGTCTATCCAGCTGTGAGCTGCTCACCCTTACTGTTGAGTTCTGCTCCTTTCCTAAGGACCAGAACCAGAGTGGGTAGGCACAGCACAGACTTGAAGTAGAGGCTTAGGAAAAGATGACACAGGTGTAACTTACAATGGTCTTTGCCATTGTGAGTGGCACTCTGTGTGATGGAGAGCCTCATTTTGAGAATGAGGGAGGGACAGGAGTTGTAGGGGTTCTGAGTGACAAGTACCCTTGCTGAGTAAAGATTCACAAATAGCAATGGGGAAAACAGTAAGAGGGAGGTGCTTTGGGCAGGAAAAGTCACTTCTGGCCATAGCTCTATGGCTGTGTAACAGTCTCTACCCCCCCCCCCCCCCCCCCCAATAAAATGTGGAGAGAGAACCCATTTTGTGAATGGAGCCCTCATCCTAAACTGCATTACTCTTCAGACAGAACTGAGACTAACTGCAGAATGTGTAAGAACTTTTTTCCCTATTGTTTCAGTGAAGCGTGAAACCCAAGACCCTCCACCACCTGAATAAGACTCCCTGAAATCTGAAGAAAGATGTCTTGCATCTTCTGCAAAAGATTAAACTTAATCTTGTATAAATCAGGATTAATGTCTGGAGGAAGTGACTTTAAATCTATGATGGAAAATGGAAGGCTATGACATGTATTCCAACATTTGTTTAGTGCTTTAAAAAGGCCAGTCATTTCTGTTACATGTCTAGCGAGTTTAAAAATACCCATTTATTTTGAAAACTTTTAAAAATTAGTTGCCCTATTTTATACTAGAACTAAACCCCTGCCAAGCTATCCCTGCTCCAGGATTGTGATCCACTCATTCCTGTGGAATACAGCTGTTACTTGTTATGGTTCTATGTCTCTTGTTCCATAATGTATGTTTTTCTCTCAAAGGTTAATTCTATTTGAAGTGGAGGGGTTGCTGCCTTGGGAGCAAGTCAGACTGATGCTGAACAGTGTATCCTAATGTCTAAATGGGGAATGAAGCACCTAATTCCAATACAGGTGACCTATGAGCACTGTATGAGCTTATTAGAATCTACTACACAACTTAAAGCCCCTATGCACCACCTGCTGCAATCACAATTCTATTCAGAATGTAGAGTGTTAACTGTTTTAGCCACTCAAGTGCTCTAAGATGTTCAGTGCTTTGTAATGAAAGGCATTCTTTAAGCTTTTTATATTTTTGTATATACCCTTGAATAAAAAGCTAAAACTAATTCAGTAGAGAAGACTTCATTTTCCCCACCCCACATTTCTAAATATGAAACATTCTTGGAAACCACCCTGCCTACAAAATACCCTTTTTTGTAACTGAATTCTGTTTCCAGAGACCACCAGCTACAGATGTTAGACATCCTTACACTGCACCTCCACTGCAGAGGTCTGCCGGATGGCAGCCTCTTCCAGAGCCATTTTTACAGTAAAAACAATCTTCAAAACCATCCAGTCCAATATGGTAAATCAACTTGTTTTAGATTTATTGTAGCTGTGAAACTGTAACTGTCTGTGAATCAGCAAAAGACATGTATGTTACCAACTTGTGAATTTTACTGTTTTGCCTTCAAATAAACACTTTTATAAAATTGCCTTTAGCTTGTTTTTCCAAAGTAAGTGGGTTGTCCTTACCTAGATAAAGTAGTTTCTTCTTAACTTGTCTGGAATTCACCTTTATTTTTAAGAGTAGGTGTTCTGAAAATTTTTTCTATAACAACTTGAAGACAAAATTATATCCATACACAGTTTGAAATGAAGCAGTGCACTAACTTAATATGATTGATATTCTTTCACTTTTGGACTCCTCACCTGAACAATAATGGAGGTTTGCTTTTTTTTTTAACCATATCACCACTATGTTAAATATGCAGGTCAAGTTCTGATTTATAATGCAACAAACACTACATATAATCCTTTGTTTCTTTGCTTGCTAGGTTTAATGTGCTGTTTCTTACTTAGCACATTTTAAGTCTAACTTACCACTGAAGACATGTAGGTAGTTAAAACTAATATTTGCTGTAGTGATAGGCTACTTTCTTGTTCCTGAAGAGCATGTACATAAGGATAAAGTTTACAGATGGCATGAATTCTTACCACATGCAAAATCAATTCAGTAGCAGTATCTGCCTTTTCTACAACAGTTGAAAATCTTATTTCAGTTTGAGACTTGCAACTGAAAATCCCACTTGTGAAAGTAAATCTGGTTATTCATTATGGTACGCTCAAAGCAGCTACTGCTCTTTCATTTTCTGAACTTCTTCCAATGCTTTCTCAATTGTCAGAGGTGGGGATTTGTGACTCTTGATGTACTGCAAAGTAACAAAAGATTGGTTAATACGCAAATGCTCAATCAATGCTGAAAATAAGATAAGTTTGCCTCACAACACTTGTGCCTTTCTATACCAAGCAACAGGAGCTGTGGTCTCTATCCAAGCTGGTGGAGTGTGGCAGAGGAAGCCTCTTTCTTGTGTGTTGGTGGGTGCAGTGGGGTGATAAAGAAGTTTGTAAGTATGTTCTTTGGAGTAGGAACTATTTCTCTGTATAGCATCTAGCACATTAAAAAACTCCATCAGAACACTATAAAGTGCTTGACTTTGCAACCACAGTTAGGAAGAGCTGAAATCGGGGGTGCCTGTGCAACCTTAATGTAGCCTATTGTGCATATGCATTAAGATCTTTAATTACACTTTCTACAGCTTCCCCTTCCCATTCCCTGTGCATTGAGTTAGGCAGAGCTCTGTAGTGAATACAGCTGTTTGAGACCCTGTGCCTCATTTATTGTACAATGTGGAAGGTGTGTAGTGAACAAGGAAGATGACTGCAAAAAAGAAAGGGTAGTCACAGGGTTAAGGCAGTCAAATTATGTCCCATCTTTCAGGGTTCGTGTGGTTTTTGGCAAATCTCTTAAACCACCTGTTTTGGTTTAACTGTATTCCTTATCCAGCTTGAGACAGCTGGGATACAAGTTACAGGAATGCTGAACACATACAGCTACAAGTGATGTCAGTGGGAGATGTGCATTGACTAGAACGTGAAATACTAAAAAAAACCAAAACAGGCTCTTGGTATCATAAATTGGGCACCCAAAATTAGTGGACCGTTCACAAGTTTGGTTTCCATTCTCCCTATGTAAAACAGAGAAATTTCACCTTGCCTCTCAGAGCTGTTTTGAAAAATTAATGTTTTAAAGTATTCAGCTACTAGGGTAGTGAGCACTGCAGAGAGGATCAGAAGGAAGATTTATATTCAGGTGTAGGGTTTGGATGGTGAGTAGTAAAAGTCTGAGATCACACATTCAATAATTAAAAAAAACTAGCAAGTTCAGTGAGTACTGTCTATTCTGTGCACTGAATGAAGCAGGAGTCTCATGGAAAAAATGTAATTAAAGAGCATAATGCTTAGGCACAAATGGCCTGAACTGAAGTTACAGCAGCCTTAATTCTGGCATTCCTAACCTGACTGCTTCACTTTGCAATCTTAACAGTCTTTTACCGGAACTTTTAGTTGCAATGTGCATTTATAAGATCACCTGCTTGGGTTCTGGTAAAAGGAGCCAGACACAAATAGTTCTCTGCAGGATCCAGTGGGTCAAGACTGCCTTCCAGTTAAGGATTAGTACCATGCCTTAAATTAGTGGGAGAAAATTGGTTCTTCCAAGATGTATGCTATGGATACTATAGGACTTGACCTATGGTAAAGAGTGGCTTTTGAGTTGCTAGACAACACTTAAGTGTTTAAGCTTTTGGTAAGCAATGTAACTATCTATTTTAGATACAACAGTTAAGTAAACTCTACTTGTTAATCTAATGGGGGAACAAATGGTCCTGGAAACAGTTATTTCTTTACTACCCTCTTGCAGGGGAAGAGGGAGACTCTCTTCCATAAACATTTATTCTCTTGCCTAGACCTAGTTTATATAACACATGAACTGTCTTCTGCTCCAGACTGGCATTCTCGACATGCTATTAAACTCCACAGCCCACCTGTCCCACAACTGTTTCTGCATATCCAGTAGATTAAAAGCCAGGGCTGGTGTTAAGGGGTAACAAGCAGGGCAATTTCCCAGGACCCTATGCCACAAGGGGCCTCATGAAGCTTCAGTGCTTGGGCTTCAGCTTTCTGCCTTAGGCCCAGAAACTCTAATGCCAGCCCTGCTCTGGTTTGTTTTGGTTGACCCCGTGAAACCAGCTCACACCTCCCGGGGGTCTCAGATCCCCTCTACCCCCATTGAGAACAGCTGCTCTAGACAACACTCAGTTAGTACTCTGCTGCAGTTACCTCCTTAGCTTCTGCCAGTGTGTGATATTGAAATGTCTCATTCTCCAATGACTCCACAAGTGATGTATGAAGATGGTGGATGGTCTCCACGAAGTGCTGGGTCAGTATCAAGTGCTGTTTTAACAAGTCATTCAAAGCAAACACTGCAGGACTGTATGCTGTCAGGGCTACAAGCAGGAGGGAAGAGAACAAGTGCTTTAAGTGTTGTAATGTGTACAGGTTTCAGAGGAACAGCCGTGTTAGTCTGTATTCGCAAAAAGAAAAGGAGTACTTGTGGCACCTTAGAGACTAACCAATTTATTTGAGCATGAGCTTTCGTGAGCCACAGCTCACTTCATCAGATGAAGTGAGCTGTGGCTCACGAAAGCTCATGCTCAAATAAATTGGTTAGTCTCTAAGGTGCCACAAGTACTCCTTTTCGTAATGTGTACAGTGAATCCTGAACAAGTAAAGTACAAGGACAACAGAATTAGCTTCTTGCTTTTACAATACCTTCCATGGCATCCATGGTGACAACGTGACTGGCAATAGGTACCGGATCAATATAACTGCATCCTAGAGCTGGGCCAAGGATTGCTGTGCCATCCCCTATGTATAGGATAGAATCTTAGCATTAATGTTTCTGATAGAGTATTTCAAAACTAGAAGTATGCAGCATTCCCCTTTTCAAAAGTCTGTGTAGAATTTGTGCATAGCTTTAACCAGAGACTTGTACCAGTCCACATAGAAGCTGAAGACTGCTGCTCATGTTATGCTACTATCTTATTGGAGATGTCACCCTATTATTTGCCATGGTGTGGGAAGTCACCATTTTATAGAAAGCTTCTGACCCTAGAAATGGCATAGGGAAGTGCTCAAGCACCTCAGTGCAGAATAGTTGTTTTCAGATGTACCTGCCTAGTTTTTGTTCTACTTCCTCATGCCTCCTGAAGAGCCCTAGCGACCCTCAACCATTTACAGGCAAGTGCCCTCCCCCCCGAAAGTCTAGTTCACGCAGAACTTCAGCGCTAGGCAGCGAATATTAGGAGAATCAGACCTAGAATCCTTCAGTTCAGGGCCTGAATGGCAAAAGCCGCTGGTGCTTTTTTACTTTTAAAGAAGGGGACAGTCCTGGGTTGAAACAGCTACCTGCAGAAGCAGTACAAGAATCAGCTGCTTGACCTTTGTCACTGAGTGCCTGGCTCTTCACTAGGAAGTACATTCAGTTTAAAGGGTTCTATAGTGGTAGGGTCGCTTGAGCAACATATTTATTTCATACCTTAGTTAAAAAATCCCATTTGAGGACACCATCTGAGTATTATTCCAAACCCCACTGTCTTACGAAGGCCTGTGTAGGTTCCAGTGCCCCTCAAGGAAGTCAGTTCCATCCCTCTGCTGCCCTTTAGCAACAACAGTTGGAGGTGATGAGCTGTACTATCTGGTAATGGGAGTACCTTTTGTACAGATGGCTGAATGAATATTGTGACAGATTAAAAGGGATCTTTCTGATTAATTCAGGATATAGTACCTGAACTAAAAACTACAGCTAGGCAAATTCAAACTGGAAATAAGGCATAAATTTTTAACAGTGAGAGTACGTAACCCTTGGAACAATTTACCACAGGTTGTGGTAGATTCTCCATCACTGGCATTGTTTAAATCAAGATGGGATGTTTTTCTAAGTGATCTGCTCTAGGAATTATTTGGGGGAAATTCTATGCCCTATGTTATACCACAGCTCAGACTATATGATCACAATTGTCCCTGCTGGCCTTGGAATCTATTAATAGAGTTTAGACAACTATTTAGGATTAGCACTTGAATCCTAGAAACCCCAAAACTTTAAATCAATGTGAACTTACTCTTTGACCAGTGATAGGAGAATGGAGAATCAGTTGTCTGCACAGCCATCTCTTTCACAGTCACTCTGCTTACTGTCTCATGCCATTTTTTGTTAGACTGAGGCGATGAGAGTGAGGGAGAAAGGTCTTTTCTGGAATACATAGAGCTGTTAGACTGCCCCACTGTCATTTCAGACAAGGATTTTTTGTCTGTAGTCTCAGATACTGGTAGAGACAGAGATTTTTCAAAGTCTTCAGAATATTCTGAATTAACAGTGCTCTCCTCAGGTCCTGGAAACACTTGTCTAACGCTAAAATAGTCTGTAGAAATTCCACTTAAAACCTCAGAGATTTCAGCTTCAGTCATGATTTCCCCTTCCATATCATTGTTAGAAGCAGCATTAGTACTAGTTAGGACACTCACCACTTTAAGGGGGGTTTGGTCATTATTATTCACAGGAAACACAATTGGTTCTGAGTCCTTGTTTGATTTTTTTTTTATTTGAATGTCTGTCTCCTGTTAAAATTCCAAGAGTGGAGTCTCAGCAATACAAGTTGGAAAGGTTTGTTATATTTCTACAACGTTGTACTACAGTATAGATCACTTATGAAATATTAGCCTTATTGGTTGCTACATACTTTGACCAGACTTATGTTTTCTTAATAGGAAATGAGTAACGTTCTCTTGAAATATTACCAAGAAAGGTAAGTCTAACTAACAGATAATGTGTAATCTACTAAAAGAAATTTAAAACCCAGTGAATATAATCTCAGATAGTGTAAATCTAGTTAATTTGCTTTCTACATAATAGGTCTAGGTAGATTATTAGAAGGTAAAATGGAAGCTGTTCCCTTCAAAACATCCATCTTCATTTAACACATGAATACAAATTCTCCTAGATAACGTAAGGATTTACTACTTACCATTTGTTTTAATGTTTCTCTATCACCAGAAACATTTGGATCCAAGTCATCAATGCTCAAAATATTTAATCTGAAGTCTGCAATTGAATGACAAATGGTATCACAGCAGGAAAGTTACCTTACGTATTCCTTTAAAGGAGAAAAGGCCATACATTCAATACTGTTTTCCTGATTTACATATTCACTTATACAGATCAAGAAAGTTTTACGTGGTATTTACTTCAGACCCTCCATGCCCTATCTATTGAGATCTTTTGTACTTTACAGTTTTCTTGAATTGGAGGATTTTTTTTTTAAAAGAGATAATCCAAGCACTGATTAAGTTAAATCAACTGGATTCATAATGCATGCAGATTCTCTTGTTTAATGTTGTCTAGTGATGATATAAGAAAGCTATTTTTAAAAGTTCCATAAGACTGGTCAGAATGGTACTTTGGTCTGATGTTTAGAACGGGACTAAATCTCAGAATTCCTAGGTTCTATTCCTGGCTCTACCTTGTAATTGTTGTTAGAGTATGGACAAGTCACTAAACCTCATTGTCTTATTTTCCTCCATTTAACATGGAAATAATACCTTTTTGCTCGATGGGGCGATGAATTTGCAAGACTTAATTTATGTTTGTAAAGTGCCTGCCTGCGTAGCTTGAAATGAAAGGCAATATAAATTTTACTGTATTACCATCAGTAATACATCACTAAAACAAAGTTCAAGGTAAGTCACTGTTAGGACTCCAGTCCATAGTGATGGTGCAGCTTGAACCATAATCCTGATTTCTTAAATGCAATTGTCAACAATTATTTGAGCCAAACCAGAGCTAAGCATGAAGCTGCAAATGTAGACATGGACAAACTGTGTTCAGCACTGTAAACTGTGCTTGTCTAGACTTGCATCTTTACCAATTTCTGACAACTGTGCTCAGTAACAGTTTAATTCTGCAGTGCAGACAAGGCCTAAGCTAGATTCCACTGGCTTCCACAGGCGTGTCTGTGAGCTATGATTTATTTTGACATGGTTATAACCAAGCTTTCCTCACTTGTTCATATCACTAAGCTAGAGGTCGCGCACTTTATTTCTTCTGTAGACACAGGTCGTTGCACACACCAGGGACTTCTTGAATTCCTCCATTTCCCCCACAAGCTTCCCATGCTTCTCTCATCCCCCTTTGTTTCAAGGACATCCTGCAATCCTCTCCCTCTCATTCCAGGGATGCTGTGTGCTCTTTCTTACCATGCCAGAGGCTCTGTGTGTTCCCTCCTTCCTGTCTCCCATTCTTTCCACATCCAATGCCAGGGTCTCTGTGGGCTCCTTATTTTCCCCTTCTACCCAGGCCCCCTATTTCACTGTGTGCCCCCCCACATCCCCCTCCCCATACCACTGTCCCCCATTTCCATACCTGCCAGGGTCTCTGTGTGCATCCCCATTCATCCTAGTGCCAGGGTTCCTCATTCCCCCCACCCATGCCAGGGACTCTGGGTGCAACCCCATTGTTCCTGATCATTCTTATTTCTTTTCTTTCTGTTGGGAGATAAGTCATTCAGGTTGTCAACTTTTAAAAGAGAACTAGAAGATTGGGCAGAGATGAGATGGGGGATAATGTTATGCTGGAAGATATCAATGGCTGCCAACAACTTGTTCTTTGATCTATAGACAATTACAGAGGTGGTTGAAGCTGCTGGGTCTCCTAACCAGACAAAAGGGACAACATGTTCCCCCCATTTTCCAATTTTTACCAAAATCAATAGGATTTCTGCTCATTGGTGCCGAGAACATTCTCTGAAATTCTAAACTAATCAGCTGCAGTATTTAAAAGGTATCATATTACAGACAAAGAGAGAAATGCCATCAGATTGATTGTAGGACCTTGCTTCCTTCAGCCAATCAAAAATGGGGGGGGGGGGAGGGGAAGGTTTACATTACATTAGAACAACATTGCTTAGAGCAAATCTCAATCCCTTTGACAGGATCTAGAGTTCTGTAGGATAAGTTTGTTGAATATGATGAGCTCTAATTTAGTTTGAGTGTCCATGGATTATATCAAGTCTGTTCAGAACATAAGCAGAAATGTAAAATGAACTTAGAAAAACTCACCATTGGAACTGTCACTGGTTGCATTTTCTGTATCTGCTGCTTTTGAAAACAACTCATCCAAAGACTTGATTTCACTCCTTTCAGACAAGGACACCTGACTTTGTTTGATGTGGTTCGTTCTAGGTGAAGTGGTCTCTGCAAAGCTGTCTTTTATTGAAGTTGGCAATTGAAAAGACATACTAGTTGGTCTTTGCAAGTTTCTACTTGGTGGAGAGGGAGTTTGTGGATTAATTCTATCAGAGGTTCTTTTCTGAGAACTTCTGCTAAGTAGTGAAGGAACACTAAATAGATTTGTCAAAGACTGTTTTTTGGGTGGAAAAGATGTTCTTGGTGGACTCTTCATCTTGGACTTCATGAATAACTTGAAAAAGAGATTTGTCATTACTTTACCTATTTTCAACCTTTACTAAAAGGTTTACTAACAACTTTTACTTTCACTGAAATTAAAAATACACTATATTGATAATGAATAATCTACCATTCAGAATGCTAAATAGAATAAGTAGTATGTCAATTGACCATTAGCTCTCATCTTATAAAAGTAGATTACAAATACTAGAAATTAAGTTGTTACAGTGTGTTAATTTTCTATAAAGTGATCTGCCATTTTAAAGTGTAATTTCATAAAATGTAAATAACAATGTCTAACCCAGTAAAATTGTTACCTTTCTGTCAGGTTTAGAAAAATTGGTGACATCCTTCTGGTTCTCATTTTCACTGGAAAACTCCAAAGAGCTCCCTAGTAATTGTCTCATTTCCTCTTCATCACTATCTAGACCACGTTGTTTTCTAATTGGCACTTTGTTTTTTGTTGTCTGGCAGCTACTTTTCTCCTTGAAATGGGCTTTACTCAATGTCACATTTTCCTTGACTGTGTCATTTTTCTTCAGATACCTGCTACCTCTTGCACTCTCCTCCAGGCTGGATCTGGCTGATAAGTTCTTTTCATCCGAAATCTTCGGGTCCAATCCAGTATCAGAAAAATCCATCTGCACCTTTCGGGTCATGATCTTGCTTTCTATCTGTGCTAGCTTTCTCAGAACGGCACTTGACCTCACCTTTGAGGCTGTATCCAGAGTTTTTTTTGCAACATGCTTGTTCCCCTCCTGCATGGCACAAGTATTCTGGTTCAGCTGGTTTCTTTGTGCATGCTGCTTTTTCTTTAGGAATCTGCTGTGACTAAACTGAGTTTCCACGAGGCTCTCCCTTTTAAGGTCTTTGTTTTTGTCAGTTTCCACCCTTTCTGTGTTGCCTATAGAAAGGGTACTGTTAGAGTCAGTAGGGGCACTACTATGTTTGGACATGGTAAGTTTTTTAAGGTGAGAATCCATGTGTCCCTGTGGAAGAATTACAAAAGGAGGAGGATGAACAAAAGGTAGGAATAAATGGTAAATTTTCAGAATGGAGAGGGGTAACTAGTGGTGATTCCCAAAGATGAGTCCTAGGACTAATCCTATTCAACTTATTCATAAATGATCTGGAGAATGGGGTAAACAGTGAGGTGGCAAAGTTTGTAGACGATACTAAACTGCTCGAGATAGTTAAGACCAAAGCAGACTGTGAAGAGCTTCAAAAAGATCTCACAAAATTAAGTGATTGGGCAACAAAATAGCAAATGAAATTTAATGTGGATAAATGTAAAGTAATGCACATTGGAAAAAATAACCCCACCTATACATACAATATCATGGGGGCTAATTTAGCTACAGCTAATCAGGAAAGAGACCGTGGATAGTTCTCTGAAGACATCCATGCAGTGTGCCGCTCTGTCAAAAAAGCAAACAGGATGTTAGGATCATTAAAAAAGGGATAGAGAATAAGAGGGAGAATATCTAATAGCCCTTATATAAATTCATGGTATGCCCTCACCCCGCATACTGTGTAGAGATGTGGTCGCCTCATCTCAAAAAAAATATACTGGCATGAGAAAAGGTTCAGAGAAGGGCAACTAAAATAATTAGGGGTTTGGAATGGGTCTCATATGAGGGGAGATTAAAGAGGCTAAGACTTTTCAGCTTGGAAAAGAGGAAACTAAGGGGGGGATATGATAGAGGTATATAAAATCATGAGTGGTGTGGAGAAAGTGAATAAGGAAAAGTTATTTACTTGTTCCCAAAATATAAGAACTAGGGGCCACCAAATGAAATTAATGGGCAGCTGGTTTAAAACAAATAAAAGGAAGTTCTTCTTCACACCACGCACAGTCAACGTGTGGAACTCCTTGCCTGAGGAGGTTGTGAAGACTAGGACTGTAACAGGGTTTAAAAGAGAACTGGATAAATTCATGGAGGTTAAGTCCATTAATGGCTTTTAGCCAGGATGGGTAAGGAATGGTGTCCCTATCCTCTGTTTGTCAGAGGGTGGAGATGGATGGCAGGAGAGAGATCACTCGATCATTACCTGGCATTGGCCACTGTCGGCAGACAGGACACTGGGCTGGATGGACCTTTGGTCTGATCCAGTGTGGCCGTTCTTACGATCCCTTGTTGATCAGACACTACTGAACCATGGGAGACCTACCGCTGATTTCCCGCATGATCTTAGCAAGACATTTAATCTTCCTCAGCTCCCATTCTCCATGGGTAAAATGGGGATAGCAATATTTCCTTCCTCTACCCTGTGCCTGTCTTCTCTATTTCAACTATAATCTTTTCAAGGCAGGGACTGGTCTCTTACTACGTGGACCTACGACACGGCCTCGTGCAACGGGTCCGTGCCCTCGTGGGCCTCCAGGCGCTTCCCTCGTACACACAACAGGCACGACCAAGCCTGAAGCGACCGCGACCCAGCCCCTCCCCTGCACCCCGCACAGGCCACCCAGCGCCGGGGCCGATGCCCCAGCGAAGCCCGTGACGGGAGCCCGGACCCCACCTGCCGCCCCGCCCAGGGGCTGAGGTCGGGTGAGCGCAGCGCTTCCCTCCGCATCCCGGCGGCTGCCCCGCGGGCCCAGGCTGCTGGAGGCGGCACCGAGTCTCCCGGCTCCCGCGGCCTGCGTCCCTGGCCTAGAGAGGACGGGGTGGGCTCCGCGCCCGCCAGCGGCCCGACCAGGGCCACAGCTCCGCACTCCAGCCTTGCCCGTATTCCTTCGGCATCCCGGCAACGCCGGCCCGCGGTGCACCGACCCCTGATTGGCCAGCCCGCCCACGGGCGCCGCTACCGTAGCGACGACCTTTCATCGCCTAACGCGAACCAATCACAAAGCCTTCTCTCCGGCGCGCCGGCGTGCGGCTCAGCGCAGACTACCAGTCCCGGCACACATTACGGCCGGAAGTGCGCGGGCCGGACCGGCAGGTGGTGCCGGACAGTCCGCGCTCCTTCATGGCTCTAAACCAATCAGAGCCCTCTCCACCAGGAGGCGCGAGAATACGAATCAAACAGCGCCAAACTGGCGCGAGGGCAAGGACCAATCAACTGTGACTTCGGCCTGAGGCGCGAGGGAGGTCGGGCGGGCGGGCACCAGCAGATTAGCTGGCGACGGCGTTTGGTTCGGTTACCGTGGTTCCCGGGCTGCTCGGGCGAAGACGGCTTCCCTGCAGGGGGAAAGCGGGATCGGCCGAGAAATGGGGCCCCTGGGCCTCGCCCTGCTCTTCTGGGCAGCGCTTTCCCACGCCGTCGTGTATTTCCGGGAGCAGTTTATGGATGGAGGTGACCCAGGAGGGAGTCCGGTGGAGATCGGCGAGAGGATGGGGCGAGCCTGGGGGAGTCCTCTGAGGAAAGGGGAGTGTGTCTAAGAGGTTGGGTTGATAGGTGGAGATGAACCTGGGTGGGGTAGGGGCAGTGGGAAAGTGCCCATTGATGCCCCCCAGCTCACTGTGGTATGCGAGTCCTGAGGGGAAAGGGAATTTCCGAGAGCGATTAAGGGTAGGGTTGCCAACTTTCTAATCACACAAAACTGAACACCTTTGCCCTGCCTCACCCCTTAGGCTCCACCTCACTCCATTCCCCCTGTTCATCACCCACTCTCCCCTATCCTCACTCACTTTCACTGGGCTGGGGCTGGTGTGGGAGGGAGTGAGGGCTCCGGTGTGGGGCTAGAAATGAGGGGTTAGGTGTGCATGAGGGGGCTTCAGACTGGGGCAGGGGGTTGGGGTGCAGGAGAGGATGAGGGCTCTGGCTGGGGGTGTAGACTCTGGTGTGGAGCCAGGGATTAGGGGGGCAGGAGGGGTCTCTGGGCTGGGGCCAAGGGGTTTGGTGTGTGGGAGTGGGCTCAGGGCTGGGCTTGGGGAGGGGGTTCCAATCTGGGCCAGGGGTGGGGTGGGGGTTTGGGCTCCAGCCACGCAGTGCTTACCTCAGGTGCCTCCCAGTCGGCGGAGTAGCGGGGCTAAGGCAGGCTCCCTGCCTGCCCTGGCTCTGCGCTGCCCCCGGAAGCAGATGGCATGTCTGATTCCTAGGCATGGGGCAAGTGGGAGGCTCTGCACGGTGTGTGCTGCCCGTGCCTGTAGGTGCCACCCCTGCAGCTTCCATTGACCCCCATAAGTGCTGACTTCTATTCCATCTCTGCCCCGGCCCAACCTCTTCCCCGCCTCCTCTCCTGAGCGTGCCATGTTTGCGCTCCTCCCCCCTCCCTCCCAGAGCTTGCTACAGCTGTTTGGCCGCAGCAAGCTTTGGGATGTAGGTGGAGGAGCAGGGATGCAGCACGCTCAGGGGAGGATGCAGAGCACCCACTAATTTTTCCCTGTGGGTGCTCCAGCCCCAGAGCACCCACAGAGTCAGCGCCTATGATTGCCCCTTCACCTAGGGGCCGCAGGGACATGCCGGCCACTTCCGGGAACTCTGTGGAGCCAGGGCAGGCAGGGAGCCTGCCTTAGCCCCGCTGCACTGCTGACTGGACTTTTAGCGGCCTGGTCAGCAGTGCTGACCAGAGCTGCCAGGGTCCCTTTTTGACCAGGCGTTCCGCTCAAAAACTGGACACCTGCCAACCCTAATTAAAGGGTTGAGGAATTTCTAAGGCCATGAGAGTTGGGGGTGCAATTCCTGCTGGGTGAGCGGAGAACCCCAGGTTGGGGAGAAGTTTTTAGAAAGGAGTGATCCCTAGGGAATATGGGAAGAGTCTGGGACTCAGAGAGGTCCTGAATAAATAGGTAACTTAGTTCAGCCCTTCTCAGCACACTGAGTCTGAAGCGGTTATTGTACAGGATGTACTGGCTGCAGATTAGAGGCAGCAAACTTGTGTTCCACACCACCCTATTAAGCAGCCTCCTGTCTTGAATACACCTCATCGTGTTCTGCTTTGTTCAGTTCAGATCCACTTCACTGGAAGACCAGATCTGTCACTTCTGGCCCTTTGAGAAGTTGCTGAAGACATTTTTATCCCTTGATAGTTGGGGCCTATCAAGATTTGCCCCCACTTTTTTTGCTTTAGAAATTTCACTCAATTCTTTATAAGTAGTTTCACCTTTCTTCCCCTGAAATAAATGCTTTAAAAAAAAGTTAGTGTGAACAGTCCATTACTCTTCTGCCACGAGTGCAGGGGACTGGATTAGATGACCACCTGAGGTCCCTTCCAGGCCTATAATTCTATGATTCATTTACTCTATAACAAAAGGTAATAATGAGTAACGGAACAGATTTCATTTTCAAACTTCTGAGGAGTTTTTGTATATAAAAGTATGTTTCAAAAAGTTTTAAAATTTGAGAGACCTTGTCTGTGTCGTTTTAATTTATTTAGTGGCCTAAATGTTTCTATTGGTATCAGATTACTAATATTTAATATCATTTAACAGTTAAATGGCAAGACAGATGGATAAATTCTCAATATAAATCCAATTATGGGAAATTTAGACTAACAGCTGGAAAGTTTTATGGAGATGCAGTCAGAGATAAAGGTTTGTGCATTTCATTTAAAATGTGTTATTAGGACTGCATACATTGTTAATAATTGACATGTTGTTCTTGAAATCTTGTCCTCCCTTGGCTTCCATGACTGTCTTCTCCTGGTTCTCTTCCTACCTCTCTAATCTCTTTATTCATTGTGTCCTTCAGATGATTCTCCTCATTCACCTTCCAACTTTATGCGGGGTTTCCAGAGGGCTCTGCCCTTGGTCTCCTTCACTTCTCCCTCTACACCTGATCTTTGAGTAATCTTATCTGCAAACATAAATTCAACTCCATCTGGTGACTCTCAGATCTACTTCTCTACTCCATCTTTATCTCCTGTACAAACTAAAATCTCAATCTGTTTCTCTGACATTTCCTTGTTGATGTCTAGATATCAGATCAAGCTCAACATGGCTAAAGCAAAGCTCCTAATCTTTCATCCATGCCATTCCTTCTATCTCCTTTCTTGATCACTGTGGATGGTGACAATATCCTGTCTGTCACTCACTCAGGCCCCTAGCCTGGAGATCATCTTCTGTATGGATGTCTCTGTAGGTCTTCACATCCAAGCTAAATCTTACTGATTGTTTTCTGCATAATATAGCTAAGATACATCCACACAGCTAAAACTCTTGTCTAAGCTCTCATCTTGCATCTTGATTACTGCAATTTCCTTAACAAATGCAGTGTTGCCCTGCTCATCTCCATTCAGAAAGCTGCAATAAAGATAATGTTATTTACCCCATTGTTTTGATCATGTCAACCCTCCACTGGCTCCCCATCTCAGTCACATCAAATATAAGTTGCTTATTTTCACTTTTCAGGCCCTGCATATTCTGTATCAGCTCTACCTATCATCTCATTCACTATCAAGCTGTTGACTCTCACTTCTGATTGGCCCATGATGCCAGCCTTCATCACCCACTTGTTAAATTTTTAAATAAGCACATTGGGGTTTTATCCCATGCTCCCCCTCACGCTTGGGAAGTACTTGTATAAACATCTGCAAAGCCACCTCATTATCCACTTTAAAAACCCTCCTCAAAACTCTCCTTTGCTGTGATCAAATCATAGAATATCAGGGTTGGAAGGGACCCCAGAAGGTCATCTAGTCCAACTCCCTGCTCGAAGCAGGACCAATTCCCAGTTAAATCATCCCAGCCAGGGCTTTGTCAAGCCTGACCTTAAAAACCTCTAAGGAAAGAGATTCTACCACCTCCCTAGGTAACGCATTCCAGTGTTTCACCACCCTCGTAGTGAAAAAGTTTTTCCTAATATCCAATCTAAACCTCCCCCACTGCAACTTGAGACCATTACTCCTCGTTCTGTCGTCTGCTACCATTGAGAACAGTCTAGAGCCATCCTCTTTGGAACCCCCTTTCAGGTAGTTGAAAGCAGCTATCAAATCCCCCCTCATTCTTCTCTTCTGCAGACTAAACAATCCCAGCTCCCTCAGCCTCTCCTCATAAGTCATGTGTTCTAGACCCCTAATCATTTTTGTTGCCCTTCGCTGGACTCTCTCCAATTTATCCACATCCTTCTTGTAGTGTGGGGCCCAAAACTGGACACAGTACTCCAGATGAGGCCTCACCAATGTCGAATAGAGGGGAACGATCACGTCCCTCGATCTGCTCGCTAGGCCCCTACTTATACATCCCAAAATGCCATTGGCCTTCTTGGCAACAAGGGCACACTGCTGACTCATATCCAGCTTCTCGTCCACTGTCACCCCTAGGTCCTTTTCCGCAGAACTGCTGCCTAGCCATTTGGTCCCTAATCTGTAGCGGTGCATTGGATTCTTCCGTCCTAAGTGCAGGACCCTGCACTTATCCTTATTGAACCTCATCAGATTTCTTTTGGCCCAATCCTCCAATTTGTCTAGGTCCTTCTGTATCCTATCCCTCCCCTCCAGCGTATCTACCACTCCTCCCAGTTTAGTATCATCCGCAAATTTGCTGAGAGTGCAATCCACACCATCCTCCAGATCATTTATGAAGATATTGAACAAAACCAGCCCCAGGACCGACCCCTGGGGCACTCCACTTGACACCGGCTGCCAACTAGACATGGAGCCATTGATCACTACCCGTTGAGCCCGACAATCTAGCCAGCTTTCTACCCACCTTATAGTACATTCATCCAGCCCATACTTCCTTAACTTGCTGACAAGAATACTGTGGGAGACCGTGTCAAAAGCTTTGCTAAAGTCAAGAAACAATACATCCACTGCTTTCCCTTCATCCACAGAACCAGTAATCTCATCATAAAAGGCGATTAGATTAGTCAGGCATGACCTTCCCTTGGTGAATCCATGCTGGCTGTTCCTGATCACTTTCCTCTCATGCAAGTGCTTCAGGATTGATTCTTTGAGGACCTGCTCCATGATTTTTCCAGGGACTGAGGTGAGGCTGACTGGCCTGTAGTTCCCAGGATCCTCCTTCTTCCCTTTTTTAAAGATTGGCACTACATTAGCCTTTTTCCAGTCATCCGGGACTTCCCCCGTTCGCCATGAGTTTTCAAAGATAATGGCCAATGGCTCTGCAATCATAGCCGCCAATTCCTTCAGCACTCTCGGATGCAACTCGTCCGGCCCCATGGACTTGTGCACGTCCAGCTTTTCTAAATAGTCCCTAACCACCTCTATCTCCACAGAGGGCTGGCCATCTCTTCCCCATTTTGTGATGCCCAGCGCAGCAGTCTGGGAGCTGACCTTGTTAGTGAAGACAGAGGCAAAAAAAGCATTGAGTACATTAGCTTTTTCCTCTGTCACTAGGTTGCCTCCCTCATTCAGTAAGGGGCCCACACTTTCCTTGGCTTTCTTCTTGTTGCCAACATACCTGAAGAAACCCTTCTTGTTACTCTTGACATCTCTTGCTAGCTGCAGCTCCAGGTGCGATTTGGCCCTTCTGATATCATTCCTACATGCCCGAGCAATATTTTTATACTCTTCCCTGGTCATATGTCCAACCTTCCACTTCTTGTAAGCTTCTTTTTTATGTTTAAGATCCGCTAGGATTTCACCATTAAGCCAAGCTGGTCGCCTGCCATATTTACTATTCTTTCGACTCATCGGGATGGTTTGTCCCTGTAACCTCAACAGGGATTCCTTGAAATACAGCCAGCTCTCCTGGACTCCTTTCCCCTTCATATTAGTCCCCCAGCGGATCCTGGCCATCCGTTCCCTGAGGGAGTCGAAGTCTGCTTTCCTGAAGTCCAGGGTTCGTATCCTGCTGCTTACCTTTCTTCCCTGCGTCAGGATCCTGAACTCAACCCAGTGATGCCTACAAAAAACTTGACAATGGTTAGGCTGCTGGTGTGCTGATACCACTGCCTATCATGCTGACGAATATTGTCTCCTTGTTTTCCTCTGTTTGTGGCCATCTGTTGTGTCTCCTCTTAGATTTAGATTGTAAGCTTTTTGGGGCATGGACCATCTTTTTTGCTCTGTGTTTATATAGCTCCTAGCACAATGGGGTCCTGGTCCATGACTAGGGTATGTAGGTCTTCTGGTAATATAAATATATAAAAATAAGTAATATAAACCCACGTGCATTCTCAGCACATTTAGAGAGCTCATAAATAAAACTGAGGAGTTGCATATAAGCCATTATAAGGCTTACGTGAAATCCATAAAGTGCTTACATACTAGAATGACAGAAACATCTAAGATAGGTACCATAGAAGGAAAACATAAGAATGGCCATACTGGGTCAGAACAAGGGTGCACCTAGCCCAGTATCATGTTTTCTGACAGTGGACGGTGCCAGATGCTTCAGAGGGAATGAACAGGACAATTTATTGAATGATCCATCCTCTGTCTGGCACTCACAGGTTTAGGAACACCTAGGGTGACCAGATAGCCAGTGTAAAAAAAAATCAGGACAGGAGGTGGGGCGGGTAATAGGCGCCTATATTTAAAAAAAAAAAAAAAAAAAAAGCAACCCCCCAAAATTGGGACATCTGGTCACCCTAGGAACACCAAAATATGGTGTTGTATCCCTGATCATCTTGGCTAATTGCCATTAATGTACCTATCCTCTATGAATTTACCTAATTCTTTTTTGAACCCAGTTATAGTTTTGGCCTTCACAACATCCACGGACATTGAGTTCCACAGGTTGACTCTGCATTGTGTGAAGCAGTACTTCCTCGTTTGTTTTAAACCTGTTGCCTATTAATTTAATAGGGTGACCCCTGGTTCTTGTGTTATGGGAAGGGGTAAACACTTCCTTATTCACTTTTTCCATACCATTTGTGACTTTATAGACCTCTATCACATCCCTCCTTTGTCATCTCTTTTCTAAGATAAACAGTCCCAGTCTTTTTTAATCTCTCCTCATATGGAAGCTGTTCCATACCCCTAAGCATTTTTGTTGCTATTCTTTTACTTTTTCCAATTCAAATATCTTTTTTGAGATTGGGTGACCAAAACTGCACATACAGTATTCAAGGTGTAGGCATACCATGAATTTTTTTTAATATCTGTATTAGTGGTGTTAAGATATAAGATTGATATTTTCTATCTCTTTTCTAATGGTTCCTAATAGTCAGTTAGCTTTTTCGACGGCCGCTGCATGTTGAGCTGTTGTCAGCAAACAATCCACAATGACTCCATGATCTCTCTTTCTTCAGTGGTAACAGCTAATTTAGACCCCATCATTTTGTATGTACTGTACAGTTGGGATTATTTTTTTCTCCATGTGCATTACTTTCCATTTATCAACATTGAATTTCATCTGCCATTTTGTGGCCTAGTCAACCAGTTTTGTGAGATTCCTCTCTAATTCTTCACAGTCAGCTTTGGACCTAACTCTCGAGTCATTTTGTATCGTCTGCAAATTTTGCCACCTCACTGTTTGTCCCTTTCTCCAGATCACTTACGAATACATTGAACAGCAGTGGTCCCAGTTCAGATCCCTGGGGGGGACCCTGCTATTTACCACTTTTCAATGAGAGAACCTTCCCTCTTATGTCATGACTACTTAGTTTGCTTTTTCCACTGAATGCATCTGATGAAGTGAGCTGTAGCTCACGAAAGCTTATGCTCAAATAAATTTGTTAGTCTCTAAGGTGCCACAAGTCCTCCTTTTCTTTTTTTAGTTTGCTTAAGAGCCTTTGGTGAAGGAGGGACCTTGTCAATGGCTTTCTGAAAGTCCAAGTACACTATGTCCACTGGATCACCCTTCTCCCCCCATTTGTTTACCCCCCTCAAAGATTTCCTCATGTTTATGGATCACTTATGATACAAATTAAAAACATGTTTTGCTGTTTGTTTTTTTACACAAATTATTAATTCACATATATTAAGTGCTAACTGTTTTTTGTGATTTTATTTAAAACTGTCTGGTTAAGTCACTTTTTTGCATGTGATGTTTTGTCAATGTTTAAAATTGGCTGATTTTAGTACGTCTAGCATTAGTTTGGTGAGGAATATGATAAGGCTAAATTCTACTGTTGATTACACTGTTGTAAAGCCAAAGTAAGTTTAGTGCCACAGAATTACTCCAAATGTATAACAGTGTAAATGACAGGAGGACTTGTCCCCTACTTTCAATTTAAATGAAGAAAGCTGAATCCATGAGTTTTTTGCAAACATCCAGTTGATAGATTTTTTTTTAAATCAATGTTAATTTATTTGCCTTAAGAGAGGTCCTGCATTCTTATTCTAATGTAATTAAAACTTATGATTTTATTAATAGCAGATGAAAACAAAACATAAGTATTGTGTTACCATATGCAAATATTAATGTCTTTATAGGTCTGCAAACTAGTGAAAATTCTAAATTTTATGCCATTTCATCACGATTTAAACCGTTTAGCAATAAAGGAAGATCTCTGGTCATTCAGTACACAGTAAAACATGAGCAGAAGATAGATTGTGGTGGTGGATATGTTAAGATCTTTTCTTCAAACTTGGATCAGAAAAATATGAGTGGAGATTCACAGTATTACATTATGTTTGGTGAGTTTAGTTACATGTGCATTGCTAAAATATTGTCACAATAGCTGCACAGTTCTTCAAAGACAGATCTAGAACTGGTACAGCAAAAGATTTAATACAGGACTTCCCTAATAAGATTAAAATCCTGTGACTGGTCAGCAATTCAGCACCTCTGTGGTTCAGATATTTTTAAGCATAAATTGCCAAAATACAAATTGAAATTAGAAATGATTTAACATTCTTAACTAATTAAGGGACACAAATGAGTGTTTTTAGAATTAAACCAAATGTCCAGTAAGATTATTTCATCATAGGGCTTTTGGTAATCCCAATGATGGTCCAAAATTTGCCCTCATGTGACAGGGCGGGATTCACCCCTGCGGCACCTCCTGCTGGTTGTCCAGGGAATTAGCGTTTCCAGCCTCCGGAGTGCCCTCTGCAGGTTGGTGTCCCACTTGCCACTAGGCCCCAAGTCCCTCCCAGACCCCGCTGCCCCTTCCACACCGGGATGCTGCCCCCTGGCAGTACCTCCACAGATCTGGGTCCCCCCCCCCCAGGGAATCCCCACTCTCTATCCCCACCTCATCTCAGTCTTTGCTACTGTCAGTCACCATCTAGCCCCTGCTCCTTGGGGCAGACTGCAGTATACTTGCCATTCATCATCGGCAAGGAGGGTCTAGAGCTGCTGCTTCGGCCTACCCTTGGGCTGCCCTCTGAAACCCCAGTACCCTTTTCCTAAGCCTTCATCAAGGCCTGCAGCCTGGGGGTTTCTCGGGCCAGAGCTCTCCAGTTCCTCTGGCATTTCCCTAGCCCTGCTCCACTTTAGGTACCCTGCTCAGCTCCCAGCAGTCAGGCCCTTCCCTCTCAACAGACAGACAGACTGTGGCCTCCTGGCCCACTGCCCTCTTATAAAGGCTGGCTGGTCCCTGATTGGGGCACGGCCATAGCTGTGGCTGTTTCCCCAATCAGCTGAGGGTTGCTGCTTTCCCTAGCAGCAGCCAGCTTACAGCCTAAGCCCTCTTCCAGGGCTGATTTCAAGCCCTTCAGGGCAGGAGCGGGTGTCCATCCCGCTACACCTCATATATTCACATGTAACTCCCATTAATTGGGAATTGGACTTGTGTATCTCAGAGTAAGCTTTAGTCCAAAGACTTATCAGATGAATAGCCAGTCTGTCACACAGATAGTTCTATAAATATGTATTATGATATAGGCCATGGGTAACTGCAGTTGGTAGTGGATTTCTATATGATTTTTTGCCTGTATTAGGACTGCAGGAGAATCAAACCCTAAAACAGTGTTTGGTTAGTAAAATCAGAATATAATTTTGAGGCAGGTCTAGAGATTGGAAGAGAAGCAATACAAGCAAAAATGGGAATCCATCCAGCGGCATGTGGAATTGAGGGCTGTCTACTGGCATTAAAAAGAAAAAAAAAGACATGAGATAAGCAAACTGTGTATGTATAAAGAAGTTAAGAATAGACAGTATGAAATTTTTTGTAGGACCAGATATTTGTGGATCTGAAACAAAGAAAGTCCATGTTATTTTAAATTATAAGAGTAAACCTTATCCAATGAAGAAACGAATCCGATGCAAGGTAAATGCTAGAATATAAAAGTTTAAAGATTGTTGAAATTCCTGAAATTAGTTATGTTAAAATTCACCTAATAGCTGCATTTAGATAACTTTAAAGAGGCACTCTCACTAAATAATAATTTAAAGATCTGTCATATTAAACACATTATGGAGGCACTAGTTACAACTCAGTAGTTAAGTTTCAGAGTAACAGCCGTGTTAGTCTGTATTCGCAAAAAGAAAAGGAGTACTTGTGGCACCTTAGAGACTAACCAATTAATTTGAGCATAAGCTTTCGTGAGCTACAGCTGTAGCTCACGAAAGCTTATGCTCAAATTAATTGGTTAGTCTCTAAGGTGCCACAGGTACTCCTTTAGTTAAGTTTGAGTTCCATTTTGCATTTAAAGCAGGGCTTCAACCTCATTCTTGTGTTTGAAAAATACAGCATATGCTCCTCCAAGCTTACATCACTTATATCAGTGGGTCTCAACCAGGTGTGCTGTCATGAATATAAAGGGAAGGGTGAACACCTTTAAAAAACCTCCTGGCCAGAGGAAAAACCCTTTAGCCTGTAAAGGGTTAAGAAGCTAGGATAACCTCGCTGGCACCTGACCACAATGACCAATGAGGAGACAAGATCCTTTCAAAAGCTGGAAGGGGAGAGAAACAAAGGCTCTCTCTGTCTGTGTGATGCTTTTGCTGGTTCAGAACAGGAATGGAGTCTTAGAACTTAGTAAGTAATCTAGCGAGATATGCGTTAGATTCTGTTTTCTTTAAATGACTGAGAAAATAAGCTGTGCTGAATGGAATGTAGATTCCTGTTCTCTCTACCGCATATCTCGCTAGATTACTTACTAAGTTCTAAGACTCCATTCCTGTTCTGAACCCGCAAAAGCATCACACAGATAGAGAGAGCCTTTGTTTCTTCCCCCTTCCAACTTTTGAAAGGATCTTGTCTCCTCATTGGTCATTTTGGTCAGGTGCCAGCGAGGTTACCCTAGCTTCTTAACCCTTTACAGGCGAAAGGGTTTTTCCTCTGGCCAGGAGGGATTTTAAAGGTGTTTACCCTTCCCTTTATATTTATGACAGGTGCGCTTACCCCTGGGAGTACACAGAGGTCTTCCAAGGGGTACACCAACTCATCTAGATCAATGTTTCGCAGCCTGGGGGATTGTGACCCCCCTCCCCAGCAGGGTCATAGGATGGGGCTTAGGGGGGTTGCAAGTGCAGGGCTGGCATTGGGGATGGCAAGCAGGGCAATGCCACAGGCAGCCCTGCAAAGCTAAATTATATTCTTCAACCCAAGCCCCAGCGGAGGCTGAAGCATGTATTTTAGCTTCGCAGGGCCCCCTGTAGCTTTTAAGTGAGGTGAAACTTGGGGTATGCAGGACAAATCAGACTCCTGAAAGGGGTACAGTAGTCTGGAAAGATTGAGAACCACTGACTTTTATATTGGGAAAAAAAAAAATCTAAAGTCTTAAAAAAATTAATTTAATCTAATTTTGGACTACAAACATTAAAATGATTTACTCTTGTTGTATGGTTATCACATGGCATCACTACAGGGCAGACTTCAGGTTGCTTTAGAACCTTATATTGTGCATTTCTTAGTTTAACGTTTGAATTTCTAAGTGTAACCTTAACTGAATTTCCTGGATTTGTAATGCTTTCTTTTGGTATAGTTACAACATCCCTGTAATGTTTTTCACCCTTAACTTACTGATAAGAGTTAAGGTTGAAAGTACATCTTTGTTTTTGTCTGGGATATAAATTAGTAAAAAGAAAAGGAGTACTTGTGGCACCTTAGAGACTAACCAATTTATTTGAGCATGAGCTTTCGTGAGCCACAGCTCACTTCATCAGATGTGTACCGTGGAAACTGCAGCAGACTTTATATACACACAGAGAATATGAAACAATACCTCCTCCCACCCCACTGTCCTGCTGGTAATAGCTTATCTATAGTGATCAACAGGTGGGCCATTTCCAGCACAAATCCAGGTTTTCTCACCCTCCACCCCCCCACACAAATTCACTCTCCTGCTGGTGCTAGCCCATCCAAAGTGACAACTCTTTACATAATCAAGTCGGGCTATTTCCTGCATAGATCCAGGTTTTCTCACTTCCTCCCCACCCCCATACACACACAAACTCACTCTCCTGCTGGTAATAGCTCATCTAAACTGACCACTCTCCAAGTTTAAATCCAAGTTAAACCAGAATATCGGGGGGGGGGGGTAGGAAAAAACAAGAGGAAACAGGCTACCTTGCATAATGACTTAGCCACTCCCAGTCTCTATTTAAGCCTAAATTAATAGTATCCAATTTGCAAATGAATTCCAATTCAGCAGTTTCTCGCTGGAGTCTGGATTTGAAGTTTTTTTGTTTTAAGATAGCGACCTTCATGTCTGTGATTGCGTGACCAGAGAGATTGAAGTGTTCTCCGACTGGTTTATGAATGTTATAATTCTTGACATCTGATTTGTGTCCATTTATTCTTTTACGTAGAGACTGTCCAGTTTGACCAATGTACATGGCAGAGGGGCATTGCTGGCACATGATGGCATATATCACATTGGTGGATGTGCAGGTGAACGAGCCTCTGATAGTGTGGCTGATGTTATTAGGCCCTGTGATGGTGTCCCCTGAATAGATATGTGGGCACAATTGGCAACGGGCTTTGTTGCAAGGATAAGTTCCTGGGTTAGTGGTTCTGTTGTGTGGTATGTGGTTGTTGGTGAGTATTTGCTTCAGGTTGCGGGGCTGTCTGTAGGCAAGGACTGGCCTGTCTCCCAAGACTTGTGAGAGTGTTGGGTCATCCTTTAGGATAGGTTGTAGATCCTTAATAATGCGTTGGAGGGGTTTTAGTTGGGGGCTGAAGGTGACCGCTAGTGGCGTTCTGTTATTTTCTTTGTTAGGCCTGTCCTGTAGTAGGTAACTTCTGGGAACTCTTCTGGCTCTATCAATCTGTTTCTTTACTTCTGCAGGTGGGTATTGTAGTTGTAAGAAAGCTTGACAGAGATCTTGTAGGTGTTTGTCTCTGTCTGAGGGGTTGGAGCAAATGCGGTTACCCGCATGGGTACCCGCATGGCCCCACAGTATGCCAACATTTTTATGGCTGATTTAGAACAACGCTTCCTCAGCTCTCGTCCCCTAAAGCCCCTACTCTACTTGCGCTATATTGATGACATCTTCATCATCTGGACCCATGGAAAAGAAGCCCTTGAGGAATTCCACCATGATTTCAACAATTTCCATCCCACCATCAACCTCAGCCTGGTCCAGTCCACACAAGAGATCCACTTCCTGGACACTACAGTGCTAATAAACAATGGCCACATAAACACCACCCTATACCGGAAACCTACTGACCGCTATTCCTACCTGCATGCCTCCAGCTTTCACCCTGACCACACCACACGATCCATCATCTACAGCCAAGCTCTGCGATACAACCGCATGAAGGTCGCTATCTTAAAACAAAAAAACTTCAAATCCAGACTCCAGCGAGAAACTGCTGAATTGGAATTCATTTGCAAATTGGATACTATTAATTTAGGCTTAAATAGAGACTGGGAGTGGCTAAGTCATTATGCAAGGTAGCCTGTTTCCTCTTGTTTTTTCCTACCCCCCCCCCCCGATATTCTGGTTTAACTTGGATTTAAACTTGGAGAGTGGTCAGTTTAGATGAGCTATTACCAGCAGGAGAGTGAGTTTGTGTGTGTATGGGGGTGGGTGGGATGTGAGAAAACCTTGATCTATGCAGGAAATAGCCCGACTTGATTATGTAAAGAGTTGTCACTTTGGATGGGCTAGCACCAGCAGGAGAGTGAATTTGTGTGGGGGGGTGGAGGGTGAGAAAACCTGGATTTGTGCTGGAAATGGCCCACCTGTTGATCACTTTAGATAAGCTATTACCAGCAGGACAGTGGGGTGGGAGGAGGTATTGTTTCATATTCTCTGTGTGTATATAAAGTCTGCTGCAGTTTCCACGGTACACATCTGATGAAGTGAGCTGTGGCTCACGAAAGCTCATGCTCAAATAAATTGGTTAGTCTCTAAGGTGCCACAAGTACTCCTTTTCTTTTTATAAATTAGTAAGGTATTTTTGGATTGTGGTTGTTTTATATACCCTTTCCATCACTATCCACCTTATGCTCTCTATATTATAACTCTTCCTATGGCCAAGCCGGGATAGACCGTGCTTACTTTGGACTCCATCAATGCTGCTCTGACTGCCACACAGAAGAGTAAGCCAGTAACAGTTCAAAGCTTTCCCTCCTGCCCCTTCATGCCATTTAGTTTAGAGTCAAGACAGAGACTTTCAGAAAGGGGAAAAAGTTCAGATGTTTCACATTTAAAATGTAGACTCAGTTACCTTTTTCTCTTGCTGCTTTTTCAAAATGATCAGACATATTTGAAAAAAGAAAAGGAGTACTTGTGGCACCTTAGAGACTAACCAATTTATTTGAGCATGAGCTTTCGTGAGCTACAGCTCACTTCATCGGATGCATGATGGACATATTTGACTTAAACTTTTTTATCTTGCATAATCCTGCAAACAACTCTTAATGCCAAATTTATGATGACAGGCATTTCAAAGGCAAGATTTAAGATGCCATTCACAAAGTGTTATGTCTTTACTGCAAGTCTAAGCATGAGAAAATGGCTAAAAAGGGAGAAAGCTGTTATTCAAACATATATATGTTCAAAAATAGCAGAGGAAACATACAAGATTGCTGGCAAAGTAGATTGCTTTTTGTATAAATAACTTTTCATGTTTAGCCAATATAAAAGTCCTTGCGAGGTTTTTTTGTTTGAGCCTGTTTATAATGGATTTTCTGCAGTAGTGTGATTCTGATGCAAAACTGGTTCTAAAACCTACATGTTTTAGTGATACTTCTAAATGGCACAGAAAACATTTAACTTCCTTTCTTTAAAATTTATAGGTTGATGGATTCACTCATTTGTATACACTGATTTTAAGACCAGATCAGACTTATGAAGTAAAAATTGATAATGAAATAATTGAATCAGGCACCTTAGAAGATGATTGGGATTTCTTGCCACCAAGGAAAATAAATGATCCTACAGCAAAGAAACCCAAGGATTGGGATGATGTACCCCAAATTGCTGATCCCAATGATGTCAAGCCGGAGGTGGTTTCTTTTTCCTGAATATTCCTCTGTCCTGTATTTTTGAGGAAGCACATAAATGTCAGAAATATCTAATTATTTCATTATAATTGAACACAGATTTGTTACTACTGTTCATATCATCAGGTAGAGCTACTTCCAGTACACAGTGAAATTGAACCTGGAGAAACTTCTCTGGGCCAAGGTGTTCTCTGTGCATAGCAGCTGCATGTAATGAAAATACGATTATTTAACTCAGAAGTGCTTTGCAAGGACCCTAAATTTGGAGATACCCAGCTCCACTGCTGCACATCTCTGTACCAAAGTTGGCCTGTTATCAAGGCTAACAGAAAGTGCCCCATCCATTCCTTAGATATATACACTATGTTAGTAACTGAAATTTTCTTGTCATTTGAAAAATTACATGACAAGATGATGAGGGTTGCTTATATGAGGAGAGGATCAGATTGCCTTTAATGTGTTTTGGATTAGACCTACAGTGAGTTGCCTTATCATGTTAATTACAGCCCCAAACAATTAACCCTCTGTTAGCCTGCTTATATGAGCAATCTTCATAGGTTCTGATTGGGTAAACATGCATAATGAGGTTAGGATTTAATCAAAAGCCCCTTCCAGCAAGCCCAACTTCTGACAATTCAGGACACAAATGACCAGGACAACAGATTGAATCCAAATCTCTGATTTGGCATTGCCTAACACTACACTAGGCCACCCCAAGCTTTAACAATAAATCAAGGTTCTAAATATAAATTTTAATATTCATTTTCTAGTTTTCCCTTTTTGTCCAGATTATGCAAAGAACACCTTGATATTTACTGAATTGGTCAGTATGTGAGGGTTTCCTTTTCCTGAAAAGATCTGTTTATTAAAATTATATGATAAAAAAAATCTTTCACAGCTGAATTGGTTGGGGAACCAATATGGCATCTTGCCTCATGGTACGAATATAAAGCCCAGATAATTTTACTTGCTTTATCTTCTGGATATTTTTAAAGGATTGGGATGAACCTGAATACATTCTGGATACTACTGCTGAGAAACCTGAAGATTGGGATAATGCAACAAACGGAGAATGGCAACCTCCTCTGATCAAGAATCCATTATACAGAGTATAAATCATTCTATTTATGCATAACATGTTCCAGTTGACTATTCTTTTGGTGATAGTATTCAGAACATGTGGTTTGTTACAGGGTGAATGGAAACCAAGGAAGATTGATAACCCAAATTATAAAGGAGTTTGGCCCTGTCCACAGATTGAAAACCCAAACTACTCACCAGACTTCAATATCTATAGCTATGAAAACATTAGCATCATTGGACTAGACCTTTGGCAGGTGAGTTGTTTTTAATTATTACAGAAACTGGAAATGAAAGAGCTTCCTATCCTTAACTATGCAACAGTATGTTCTGCCCTTGCATATACACATCATCTAGTGAGTTGGGAGTTAGATCATGCCTATATTTTCAACATGCCCTCATTTCAATAGGTATTTTTAGCCATTTGTTTGAATCATAATTATCTCCAGATGTACTAACAAATGAGGGACATAAACTGTTCTTCTCAATTTATAATTTTATAAACACTTATGAAGTATGTGTTTACACATTCACAAAGCAAAAGTTTTATTAAGTTTTTTGTATTAAAACTAATTTTGAGGATTTATAACTTGATTTTAGCCTGGGAGCATAGTTGGTCACAAATGTCTTTTAAACCTATAGATAGTGGTAAAAGAAATCAGAATATTTTTGTTAAAAACAGTTCAATATTTTATTCAAGAGCTCCATTCTTTTAAATACAACAGGGGTGGCCAAACTTACTGACCCTCTGAGCTGCATACGATAATCTTCAGAAGTTCGAGAATCGGATGTGTTTACCAGGACTCGGGGCTTCTGCCCTGCAGTGGGGTGGTGGGCCTAAGGGCTTTAGCCCTTTAGGGAGTGGGGTCTTAAGCCCTGGCAGGCATCTCCCACAGGGCTGAAGCCCTGAGACGCCCCTCCCCATTGGGAAGAAGCTCCTAGCCCCACCACCCCACAGCAAGACAGAAGCCCTGAGGGCCCTTCCGCCCCACCCTGTCTGGTAGGGGGAGAGGAAGGGGTGGATCTCCGCAAGCTGCACTTTAACTGTAAAAGAGCCACATAGGTCTCGCAAACTGCAGTTCAGCCACCCCTGAAATATAATTTCCATTGGAATTCCTACTGATCACTGAGCCCCTTGCCTTACACAATCCAAAGTACTTGTTCTGATTTTCTGGGTGTTTTTTTCACCTCTATCAAAGTGATAGTTTGCTATCAGTTCATGACATTGCTTAAAAACATTTTTGTCTGAGTTAACTTTAAGCATTCTGTTTCTCAGCTGTTTATTCACTTCATTTAATTTTTATATAAGTATAATACCAGATCTACAAGTTATTTTAAACTGATTAAGAGAAAGACAAAGTGGAAGCATTTTAACATAATTGAGTTTATTTATATAGCTATACTATGTATTTCAGTGACTGCACCATCTCAGCCAAGTCATTTTTGTATATGAGAACTTTTTCTAAGTAGATTGTCTGATTTAAAAAAAAATTGATTGAATATAGTACCTTTTTTATACAGATGTCAAGGCAGAAACAATATATAGGCTTTTTTTTGTTTACTATATTCATTTAAAAAAAGTTAATGTAAACAGTGCAGGGAGAAGAGAAGGATAAACAACAAAGATAGGTGAGGTGTCTAAATTATTGCCCTGATTTTCAGAGGTATTAAGCAACCTCAATTCCCGCTGAACACAGTAGAAGCTGCAGGTGCTCTATTTGCAATGTACATTTGAAAATTAGGATATTCATATACAAAAGATTTGAGAAGCAAAGTCTAGAGGGGGAGGGCAGGAGCAAGGAGGACCTCTTCTACATAGACGGTATAATTAATTCACTTTAACAACTATGCTTGAACATGGCTTAAGCTATTGTGGACAAGTCAAGTAATAGAATTAGGGCTGTCAATCACAGTTAACTCATGCAATTAACTCAAATTAATCACAATTAATCACACTTATAACCTTAGAATACCAATTGAAATGTATTAAATATTTTTGAATGTTTTTCTACATTTTCAATATTATTTTCAATTACAACACAGAATACAAAGTGCACAGTGCTCACTTTATATTTTTCATTACAAATATATTTTGTTCAATATCTTCATAAATGATCTGGAAGATGGTGTGGATTGCACTCTCAGCAAATTTGCGGATGATACTAAACTGGGAGGAGTGGTAGATACGCTGGAGGGGAGGGATAGGATACAGAAAGACCTAGACAAATTGGAGGATTGGGCCAAAAGAAATCTGATGAGGTTCAATAAGGATAAGTGCAGGGTCCTGCACTTAGGACGGAAGAACCCAATGCACAGCTACAGACTAGGGACCGAATGGCTAGGCAGCAGTTCTGCGGAAAAGGACCTAGGGGTGACAGTGGACGAGAAGCTGGATATGAGTCAGCAGTGTGCCCTTGTTGCCAAGAAGGCCAATGGCATTTTGGGATGTATAAGTAGGGGCATAGTGAGCAGATCGAGGGACGTGATCGTTCCCCTCTATTCGACATTGGTGAGGCCTCATCTGGAGTACTGTGTCCAGTTTTGGGCCCCACACTTCAAGAAGGATGTGGATAAATTGGAGAGAGTCCAGCGAAGGGCAACAAAAATGATTAGGGGACTGGAACACATGAGTTATGAGGAGAGGCTGAGGGAGCTGGGATTGTTTAGCCTGCAGAAGAGAAGAATGAGGGGGGATTTGATAGCTGCTTTCAACTACCTGAAAGGGGGTTCCAAAGAGGATGGCTCTAGACTGTTCTCAATGGTAGCAGATGACAGAACGAGGAGTAATGGTCTCAAGTTGCAGTGGGGGAGGTTTAGATTGGATATTAGGAAAAACTTTTTCACTAAGAGGGTGGTGAAACACGAATGCGTTACCTAGGGAGGTGGTAGAATCTCCTTCCTTAGAGGTTTTTAAGGTCAGGCTTGACAAAGCCCTGGCTGGGATGATTTAATTGGGGATTGGTCCTGCTTTGAGCAGGGGGTTGGACTAGATGACCTTCTGGGGTCCCTTCCAACCCTGATATTCTATGATATGCACTGTAAAAATGATAATCAAAATGAACTATTTCGCAATTCACCTCATACAAGTACTGAAGTGCAATCTCTTTATCATGAAAGTGTAACTTACAAATGCAGATTTTTTTTTGGTTACATAACTGCACTCAAAAACAAAACAGTGTAAAACTTTAGATCCTACAAGTCCACTCAATTCTACTTCTTATTCTGTCAATCACTAAGACAGACAAGTTTGTTTACATTGATGTGAGATACTGCTGCCAGCTTCTTATTTACCATGTCACCTGAAAATGAGAACAGGCATTCGCATGGCACTTTTGTAGCTGGCATTGCAAGGTATTTACATGCCAGATATGCTAAACATTCGTATGCCCCTTCATGCTTCAGCCACCATTCCAGAGGACGTGCTGATGGTGTTTGTTTTAAAAAAAAAAAGGATAAATTAAATTTGTCACTGTACTCCTTGGGGGAGGAATTGTATGTCTACTGCTCTGTTTTACCCACATCCTGGATATATTTCATGTTATAGCAGCCTTGGATGATGACGCAGCACATGATCGCTTTAAAAACACTTTCACAGCAGATTTGACAAAATGCAATGAAGGTATCAATGTGAGATTTCTAAAAATAGCTACAGTACTTGACCCAAGGTTTAAGAATCTGAAGTGCAGTCCAAAATCTGAGAGGGACGAGGTGTGGCGTATGCTTTTAGAAGTCTTAAAAGAGAACACTCTGATGGGGAAACTACAGAACCCAAACCACCAAAAAAGAAAATGAACCTTCTGCTGGTGGTATCTGACTCGATGAAAATGAACATGCGTCAGTCTGCACTGCTTTGGATCGTTATCAAGCAGAACCCATCATCAGCATGGAAGCATGTCCTCTGGAAAGGTGGTTGAAGCATGAAGGGACATATGAATCTTTAGCAGATCTGGCACATAAATATCTTGCAACGCCAGCTACAACAGTGCCATGTGAACGCCTGTTCTCACTTTCAGGTGACATAAACAAGAAGCAAGCAGTATTATGTCCTGCAAATTGTAACCAACCTTGTTTGTCTGAATGATTGGCTGATCAAGAAGTAGGACTGAATGGACTTGTAGGCTCTAAAGTTTTACATTGTGTTACTTTTTAATGCAGTTTTTTTGTACATAATTCTACATTTGTAAGTTCAACTTTCATGATAAAGAGATTGCACTACAGTACTTGTATGAGGTAAATTAATTTTGTTTTTTTACAGTACAAATATTTGTAATAAAAAAATATAAAGTGAGCACTATACACTTTGTATTCTGTGTTGTAATTGAAATTAATATATTTGAAAATGTAGTAAACATCCAAAAATATTTAAAATAAATGGTATTCTATTGTTGTTTAATCGCGACTAATCACGCTGTTAATCTTGATTTTTTTTAATCGCTTGCCAGCTCTAAATAGAATTGCTGTCTAAACCAACAAATTTTGTTTAAACAAGTGAAGACAAGGTTTTGGATTCTGTAACAAGGGTGAATTCCTTAGCAAATTCTGCAGCGACTTTGAGGAATACATGGGGGGCCCTGAGTACAGGAAAATATTCAGTAATATCATCCTGATTAAGTAACAACCAATAAAAAGGAATGAAATTAAAATTATGAATAGGGAACATAAATAAAAATGTGATTTTGTTTTCCATTGCAGGTGAGAGCTGGAACAATTTTTGATAACTTCTTGATCACAGATGATGATCAATATGCAGAAGACTTTGGAGACGACACCTGGGGTGAAACAAAGGTAATGGATGAGCTCTTCCTCCCACCCAGGCCCCTTTTTGCAGGTAAAAGGGCTGGAATAGTACAAAGGGGTCCTAAAAATCTCTGTATCTAGTCAAGGCAAGGATTCCCCTGCTGCAGACACTGTGGAAGACAGCCATAAGGGTGCCTCCTGTGGACCCCCTCAAAAGCCCTGGTGAAGTGAATATGCTGGGGAAAGGGTCACAGAGCACATAGTGCTGCAGATAAGACAGCATTGCTGCAATAAAGTAACACCAATAGTTTGTTGCTAGGAGCCTCTCTGGCCCTTGGAGCAGCCTAGGGTCAAGAGACCACAAAGGTTGCTTAAAGCCCCAAGGAACTTACTTGGATTTTTTTTTTTAGAATAGTGCCAGGCATGTAATCTATGATTCAATAATTACAAAATAATAATTAGATTATTCATGTAAACTCCTGCAATCCCATTGACTTTTATAGGGTTGTATTGAGGTCAGATTTTATCCCTAAGTTATTAATAATTTAAGGTTTGTTATTTCTGGAATAAATGTCCAGATTCTGCCACCTCCCGTGACCAGCGCATCCTTACATCAGCTTCCCTATGGCTGCAAATGGATTGCTCTGCAGCCTAGAAAAGCCATAATGCTGAACACTACAGTCACTCCTCCACACATTTATTCCTGCTTCCAGCATGCCCGCTATGGTGGCAGCATAGAGCATGTCAGCCCTATGCAACTTCTGCCCTGGGGACAGTTTTCCCTCTGGCTGTTGAAGCCCCTGTTGCTGCTGGAGGGCTGTATAGGGGCCAGGGACAGAATCTGACCCCCTGTATTCTTGTAGCAGATCTTCCATTTTAAGACGACAACCAATAGTTCAACAACCATTTGCTGCTAAAGTATAATCTATGTGCGTAGTTTGGAAAGATGATTCTGTAAGTAAGTTTAGATGCCAATTCTAAATAAAGGCCCTTGCAATTCCTCTATTGGCAAACTCCCTCCTATTGACTTCAGTGTAAATTCAGTACACAGAGAGCTGGCAGAACTGGACCCAAAATGATATTTACTGTGAACTGACCTTTTCATTATTTCTTCAGGACCCTGAAAAGAAAATGAACATAAAACAGACTGAAGAAGAAAAGAAAAGGGAAAGGGCAAAAGAAGAAAAGCGTTTTAAGGAAAGGTTTAACAAGAAGGTAGAAAAGCCAAAAGAATCTGGAAAGGATAAATCAAACAGGATAACTCTGAAGAAGGAGGAGCTTTAATTCTTATTTTAAAAGACTTCAAAGAAATATTTAAAGTTTGGCTTTTCTCTAATTTGTTGTATAGAGGTTCAGATGTTTTCTTAATAACTAACTGAAAATATTTAAAACTTCCTCTAATAAAACTTTGCTAGAACTATTCATTTTTATGAGATTTAAATATATATATATTTTAGCACAGGAAGACATTAAGAAAACATGTTTCCTGTAAATAGAACATGGAATTGAAATAATTCAATAAAAAAACCTTACTAAAATATATTAAATTACATATTTTGTATTTGAGTTAGGATTTGGTAAATCACCTCTAAAAGAAGGGCCATTATATTTCTCTTGATGCTGTTGGCATACAGTATGTTCCTCTGCAGTGAAAAGTTTTGTAACTAACCTCTTTGGAGCTAAACTGTTTTGATACTTTCATTAATATTAATGTAAAATATTTGCAAATTGTGTTTGTTAAATTCTCCCTTCATCACAAAATTTGTATCCAGGGTTGTAGCCATGTCGGTCCCAGGATATTAGAGAGTCAAGGGGGGTGAGGCAATATTTTTAATTGGACCAACTTCTGTTGGTGAGAGAGACAAGCTTTCAACCTTACACAGAGCTTGAAAGCTTGTCTCTCTCACCAACAGAAGTTGGTCCAATCAAAAATATTACCTCACCCACCTTGTCTCCATCACAAAAGATTTTTCAAAAATTACTTTTTTCAAAGATATTTCACAGATCAGGAATGCTGTATGTTTCTACATAAATTTTACAAAGGCTTAAAGAAGACTTGAAGTACTTCCGTAGTAATTATGCTTGTCATAGTTATAGGGCTAGCTGCTTCCCTGGCCCCTTTGTAGTATCTCTATGTGCACCTTTGGACATGCCAGGCCTCATGTCTTCTGGGTGTGGAATTTCACAATTCTTCTACTCCTAGACCAGGCCTTGGGCTATAGAACCCTGTGTATGTACTGTTCTTCCCCTGGAGGTCCAACTGAGTTCAGCCTGCAGCTCTTCCCTTTTGGAGTCTGTGACCAGTGATATACAATGACGAAACACCTTTCTTAAAGCAAAAAAATGTATTTATTTTGTTGAAAGAACAAACCTTTTAGGAGAAAAGAATTTTAAAATAGCAAAAAGTCTACATGCAAATCTGTCTAACTTAAAGGCTTACTATTGCCTGATGGTAACCTAGGCAGGTTTAACTTCTTCAAAGTGGTTCCTTTGTCTCAGTCCTAGCTCTCCTGAACAACCCTCTCCTGAAGAGTGACCCTTTTAAGCCCAGTTATAGGCATTTTATTCTCCTGCATTTCTAGACTTTGACTCTTCTGGTCAAAACCAGTAATGTTAGGCTCAGCTAGCAATCAAGCCAGGGTCCTCGGAGCCAGTGGTTCTGACATTGTCTCTTAACAGCCCTCAAGTGTTTGCTGAGGAGTGACTAAGTAAAGGCAATATTGCTTCATGTATAGAGCAGGATTCTCTTCTTGGCTCTGCTACTAGCCTCTGAGTAACCTTCGGCAAGCCATGTCACTGCTCTGTGCCTCAGTTTTCCCCATTTGTAAAATGGGGATAATAATACTGACCTTTATAAAGTACTTTGAAATCTATTGATGAAAAGTTCTATATAAGAGCTGAATAGTATCTTGAGCCATTCTTTTCCTCTCTGCTTGTTTTTCTTGACAGACTCCTGTCAAGTTAAACCTATACCGTCCTACTGAAAACATCCCAATAACCAGGCAAACATAGCAGGATCTGTCTTTTGCTGTTTCTATGGAAAAAATTGCTACACGTAGCCAAGTTATAAATCTTTGCAAAATCTTAGACTTACTCAGTAGAGACTTATTATCCAAACATTCCAGTACTATTGAGCATGCTCCAGCCCAGGGTTGAGCAGGACTTCTATAATTGCTGCTCCTGACTGTTGTAGGCTGCTATGACACAGGAACAGAGAGATTCTCTTCTGTTTACTCAATGCTCCACCTGCTTGTGCCCAAGCACCATGAAGGAGAAAGTTGCCTGGTTCTAATACAGAAGTGACAAGAGCAGTACTGGACTGATGAGAGGTACAGAAAATAACAGAGGATGGTAGATTTGGACAAGGAGCTTGAAGGGGGACTGGTGAGGCAATGAACCTGGGAACCAATGGGGAAGGAATGCAGACAGATTGAACCTGGAACCAGCAAAGAAGCGTGAGAGTGAGAGTGGGTTGCGGGAAGACAGATCAGATGTGGAGCCTAGTGATAGAAGATGATCTGGCTGAGCAAGAAGACTAGGATTGAGAAGCGGGGTGTGGGGGATGACTGATTTCGATAAGGAGAGCAGAGTAGGGGACTAGGTCTAGCTGGCCACGGGACTATGATCAGGTGACTGAGGAATGGACATGGGGACTGGCTAGGCAAGGAGACAATCATGGGAATGAGGCAGCAGCACTTCGACAAGTTGCTAGGCGGGAGTAGATGCAATCTTAATGTTCTTTTAGAGAGACAGATAGAGATAAAATAACCCAAGGATGTTTGCCTGTCTCTTTTGTGTTTTTTTTTTTTTTTTTTTTTTGCCTGTAGTATGTTGCTGACACAACCAGAAAACCAGAAGTTTCTGTAGTGACCATTAACTTGTTTTACTATACTTCGAATAGTGACAAGTGTCTTCAGCCACAAATGCTGGAGTCTCTCCCAGAGTAAGGAGTCATAACACCCAGTCACCTGTTCTGTACATTAGACTACATTGCCTTTTAAAGGTTTAAGGTGTTTAAAAGTGACTGGAGAAGAAAGAGCTGACAGAGAGGAATCTCTAGTACATAAAAACCCTTGAATTAAAAAAATCATCAGTCAATATATGAACAAACAGTTACTAATGCCACAGTTTTATGTGATTAGTAGAACCTGATTAAGCTAAAATTTAGAAGTGTAAGGAGGCTTAACCTACCCTAACATATTTTTGAAAAGTGCCTTGGGTGTGAATTTCATGTTATCAGTGGAAATATATTTTAACAAACATGCCAATTTACTGTTAGAACAAACACCTGTTTATTTAGTTAAGCTTAACTCTGTCGTAGTATATTCCATGAAGTAAATACATTCTCTGGGGACTGAAAGTGGAGACTGGAAATCACGATTCCTGCCTGTTACGCTTGGCTCTGCAACTGACCTTGGGCAAGCCTGTTTCCCCAATGGTCTGTACAAAGGGGGATTCTGTAAAATGTTTTGACACCCTCAGTTAAAAGTAGCTACGGTCTCATTGTTACGAAGTTGCACAGCATCGTAGCGGGACCTCCTAGTCCCCTTACCCGCACAGTGAGTCCAGCCACACGTGCCCTCAGCCCCCTGCTGAAGCAAGAACAGGCCCGGCCAGTTCCCTGCGGTGCCTGCTGATCCCTTCCCCCTCCCCTCGACGGCGCTCGCTCCGCCTTCCCCCCGCCCCGCCGCAGTCAGTCAGTGGGAGGAAGATGGCGGCGCTCATTCCCCACAGCCAGCAGGTAACCGGCCTGGCCCGGGCCAGACGCCCCACTCATGGTGGTCGGACCCCGCCAGGGGAAAACCCGGGCCAGGGGGACAGGCCTCTAGGCGGCGGCCTGCAGCTGGCGAGTTAAACCGGCTTATGGCGGGGGGGGGAAGCTGGGCCCCATCCGGCGCCGGCGGGTCAGTGCTCGGAGCAGGGCAGGCCCCCAGCTCCCCTCAGCAGCCGGGGCAGGGATGAGCCTTTGGGGAGGCAGCCGGTCGCTGGGGGGTCTTTGAGCCCCTTGCCCAGCAGCAGGCTCTGAGGTGGAATCTCAGAGAGGGAGGATGCTCGCTGCCTCGTTGGGATGAAGATCGTTGTTGTTCCTCCCCCCAAGCAATAGGGCCTGGTATTGAACCACGGTAGGGGAAGGGGCAGCCTAAGCGTGTGGTGAAGGCATGAGACGAGGCCTCGGGACACTTTGATTCAGCTCTGCTGTAGACTCCTGGTGTAACCTTACTTAAGTCAGTTCATTTCTCTGGGGGTTAGTTTCCCCCCTTGTAAAATGGAGCTAGCAGTGCCTAGTGCACAGGGATGTTGTGAGAAGTTTTGGTTTTGGTGTTTTTTTTTTAAAATCTTGAAAGGTGCTTGCATCCTGTTGTGATGGAAATGTGGGGGTCATAAGTACAGTAGAACGTCTGAGTTATGAGCTGACAATCAACCACATGCTTCATTTGGAACTCAACATACACCCTCAGGCAGTAGCAGAGACACAAACCTCCCCAGTACTGGGTTAAATGTAAACTACTAAAAAATAAAGGGAAAGTAGCTTTTTTCTTCTGCATAGTAAAGCTTCAAAGATATATTAAATCAATGTTCACTTGTAAACTTCTGAAAGAACCACCGTAATGTTTTGTTCAGAGTTACTAACATTTCAGGTTTCAGAGTAACAGCCGTGTTAGTCTGTATTCGCAAAAAGAAAAGGAGTACTTGTGGCACCTTAGAGACTAACCAATTTATTTGAGCATAAGTTTTCGTGAGCTACAGCTCACTTCATCAGATGCATACTGTGGAAACCGTTTCAGAACCACCAGCAATCTCTATTCCTAAGGTGTTCCATAACTGAGGTTCTACGGTATGGTAGTTAATGACACATGCTTGAAAAGCTCATTTCTTCTCACTCCTTATTAGCAAAGAGTGAGTGAGGGGAGTGGGATAATCAGGATTCTGCAGTGGAGAGAAAAGACCCTGAGCCCTTGTGAAAGGCAGGGTTGTGTTACAGGGTATAGTTTAACAGATGGGACACATTTTATTTTTAAATCTTATTATCATAGAAATGTATAGCCAGAAGGGACCTCTAGAAGTACAACCCCCTGTGCTGTGGCAGGATCAAGTAAACCTAGACAATCCCTGACATAAAGAAAAGGAGTACTTGTGGCACCTTAGAGACTAACCAATTTATTTGAGCAAATAAATTGGTTAGTCTCTAAGGTGCCACAAGTACTCCTTTTCTTTTTGCAAATACAGACTAACACGGCTGTTACTCTGAATCCCTGACATGTTTGTCCAACCTGTTTTTAAAAAAGTTCCAGCGATGGGAATGCCACAAACTCCCATAGAAGGCTATTCCAGAGCTTAACTCCATTTATAGTTAGAAAGGTTTTCCTAATATCTAAAAAAAAAAATCTGTTGCTGCAAATTAAGTCCATTACTTTTGTCCCTACTTCTGGTGGGCATATGAAGAGGATGGTGATCAACTGTTTTCTAACAGCCCTTAACATATTTAAAGCCCATTTAGTTTCCTTTCCCCCCCACCCCTTTCTAGAGGCTAACCATGCCCAGTTTTGTTTAAAAAAAGAAACCAGAAAACATTAAACCTCTACACCTTTCCTCATAGGACAGGTTCTCAGCCTTTTATAATTGTTGTTGCTTTCTGCTCTGGACTCACTCAGTTTCATTCATGTCTCTAAGGTGCAGTACCTAGAATTGGACACAGTACTCCACTGAAGCCCAATAGAATGGGACAGTTGCCTCTCAGGTCTTACGTGACACTCCTGTAAATACATCCAAGAATAGTTATCCTTTTTGGAAACTGCATCATAGTTGATTCATCTTCTTTGTGATTCACTAAGACTCCAGAGTCTCACCCATCCTCCTGGAGTTCTCAAATATAGCTGGTAACAGTTCCAATGTTGTATCAGCTGGTTGCTTAAGTACCCTAAGATGAATTTCATTGGGCCCTGCTGACTTGATTACATCTCACATCTAAATATTCTTTAGCCTGTTTCTCTATTTTGGCTTGCATTTCCTTCCCCCTTATTGTTAATATTAATTGTGCTGAGTATTTAGTCCCCCTTAGCTTTTAGTACAGATAAAGGCAAGATAGGCATTAAACACCTTAGCTTTGATATCAGTTTTAACTTATTAGCTCTCCTTCCCTGCAAAATAGAGAACCTATGCTTTTATTCATCTCTTGCTCCTATTTAAATAACCCTCTGACTGCCTTTTATGTCCCTTGCTACAGGTAACTCATTTTGTTCATACATGCTTGTACTATTCCTTTGTACTCCTCCTTAGCAAGTTGTCTATGTTTCCACTTTAATGACTTGACACTCAAAAAGGAATCCTACATAAAGAGCTCCTGAGACCCATATTGGCCTCTCACTAGTCTTCCCAGCTTTCCTTTGCCTCAGAATAATTTGCAGTTATGCCTTTAATATTTTCTCCTTGAGAAATTGCCAGCCATCCTGAATTCTCTCCCCCGCCATGGGCCTTACCTACCAGTTCTCTGAGTTTGTTAAAGTGGGGTGGAGTTTAAGTCCCATGACCTTATTCCACTGCTCACTCCTTCCTTTCCTTAGAATCCTGAAGTTTATTTCATGATCACTTTCACCCAAATTGCCTTTCACCTTCAGATTTGCTACCAGTTTCTCTATGTTGGTCAGAATCAAGTCTAAAAGAACTGTCCCCTGGTTACCTCCACCTCTTTCTGGAACAATAATGTGTCCAACACATTCCAACAACTGCATTACTTTTCTAACATATGTCTGCATAATTAAAGGCTCCCATTACTTCCTGGTCTTGTGCTTTGGAGATTGGTTTTATAAATGCCTCATCCAGCTCCTCTTGTTGATTTGATGGTCTGTAATAGCCACTTGCCATTATATGCTTACCTAAATTCTTAATCATGGCAGCAATATTTGGTGCTTACATAGTCCTTTCTGTCTGCAAAGCACTTTGCAGACATTACCTAAGTGATTTCCTAGGAAGGGATAAATCTACCCAATGTCTTTAAAGTGAAACCCTGTCTTCACCACTTGCATTAGATCAGTCATGTATTTAGGATGACAACTGTCAATCTTCCAAGTGTATTTGAATATTTATAGGCAAATCTGATCTAGATTTCAAGTGAGGAAGGCACTAGATATTACTAATGGCATTACACATTCCTGGTATTTGTCAGCAAGAAGGTTTACAGTTAACTGGGAGCTCCAGAACCCAAATAAGTAACTAATAAAATGTTTCCACTTGATAGTTATTTATGAAGTCTTCCCTCCCCCCAAGTCCCATGCTCAGGGTTCTATCTTCTCTTGCAGTTTGTGGGACTTTACTTGGATACATAGATCCATGCGGTCTTTGCAACATAATCCTCTCTGGCTTCACATAGCTTTTAATATTTTCTAAAATGTTTCCATTTCACTTTTAAATTTCACCCCTGAAATCCATGTTCTCTTGTATAAAGCTTTAAAAGCTCAAGCAACTTGCTGAATTGGGTTTCTGATATAAAGTCAAGGAGTACTTGTGGCACCTTAGAGACTAACCAATTTATTTGAGCATGAGCTTTCGTGAGCTACAGCTCACTTCATCGGGCTCATGCTCAAATGAAGCTCATGCTTCATTGAGCTCATGCTCAAATAAATTGGTTAGTCTCTAAGGTGCCACAAGTACTCCTTTTCTTTTTGCGAATACAGACTAACACGGCTGTTACTCTGAAACCTCTCCTTACAGTGTGTATGGTAACACCCATTGTTTCATGTTCTCTGTGTATATAGATCTCCCCACTGTATTTTCCACTGAATGCATCCGATGAAGTGAGCTGTAGCTCACGAAAGCTTATGCTCAGATAAATTTGTTAGTCTCTAAGGTGCCACAAGTACTCCTTTTCTTTTTGCGAATACAGACTAACACGGCTGTTACTCTGAAACCTGATATAAAGTCAAGTAACTCTTGCTCTTGAAGTCTGACAAGTTGTGTGTAACGATCATTGTGGGAGAAACAGGACTAGTTACCTTGATGAATCTGTTCAGAAGTCAGACTTTTGCAAAATAGTTGTTTGATATTGTTTACACAACTTACTGTGCCATACAAACTCAAGTGTTCCATGTACTGGCCATGAGTAATAAGTTAAAAGAAACCATATTTTGCACTGCTTTTAAGAATAGCAGAGTGAAACTCCAGTGGACTTAAGTCTTCAAACAGTAGGTATCAATCAGCATGCTCAGAATAATTACTTTAGACACATTTTAGAGCTCTGAAGAAATAACGTGGGTCCTTTTAAAGAGAAAACGGTTGACATAATTCCTCAGAGTGTGACAAAACATTGTGGAAACATAATTGGTTGTACAACACAGTTTATCAAGTGCCTTATTATGGGAGAGTGTGTTGCTTTCTAGCCCTTTTTTGGGTACAGATCAGAGCCCTGATTGGCCCCAAATATGTTTGTCACTGTTGCTAATTTGTATTCTTGCTAAGTTGCTAGCAAAGAAAGAATTCCAAAGTTGGCTGTGGTTGCAACAAGGCTGTAGTCACACATACCCCAGATGGATAAGACAGAATTTTTAAGTGAAAGATGGCAAGCATTCCGTCTATTAATTAATTCTAAACAAAAATATACAAAGGAAGCAAAGGACTGTCCTTGTGGAGGCACTTTGCTTTCATGATTTTGCTTAAACTTTATAGGGAAAAAATTCTACCCTAATCACCCTAATTGTGATAAAGCATTTCTGATCTGATCAACAATATGGCTGACAAACATCTAAAAGAAAACCCACTAGTGTGTAAATACCATACTAGAAGTTTGATCTGTATGGATGTTTACAATTTAAATCTGATTAGACTCTGGCCTTTCATATCAAGCTACCATTTGTGATATCTTAGACTTTAGAGGGGAACTTTTCTTTCTTAGAACTTGGTAGATATAGTACTTGCTAAAGACTCATCTAATAAAGTAGGTAAAACAGTTTTAAAGTGGATTCATAAAATGTACCCCATATGGCAAGTCTCAGATATTTACCATACTAGAAATCCTGCTTTTATATGGTTAGTTGCACATGTCTCCTTTGATGTTTGGGAGATTGTTGTTCCAAGTTCTTTTGGTATTCTCTTTTTAATGCAATTTGTATATGTTACTGAAATAATAAGTCTTCTTACTATGGACAGGATGTAGTTCTTTCAACATTAATACATTTTCTAATTAATTAGTTAACAGTGTTGTTTCGTTTCCTTGGAAAAGATGTTTTGCCTATACAGAACTGTCAATGCATTACAATTTTATTTAAGGGAATACATATAATTGTAGAGGAAATGAAAGAACCACCTTGAATTTTTACATTTACTTCAAAATATTCTGGCAAGTCATTAAGTAAAAACCCACCAAAATGGAATACAAAAGAATGGGGAGTGGGGAATGTAATATAATTTAAGTATCCTTACATGGAGGCATCCAGAATAAGACTAGACATAAGTGATTGTCAACATTTAAATGTTGACTCAAATGAGCTGAATTATTTTTGTTGTTTATATAGAATGCAAAAATGTGAGGTGCTTATAATATATCAGTAATGTTCCCAGTAAATGAAGGTTTGTTACATTGTACCTTCTGTTTTATACAGTCTAAGGTTCCAGTTCTGCAAAACAGCATGTGCTTAATTTTAAGCACGTGAATAGTTGCATTAATTTTAAATCAGTAGGGCTTTCTGGTGTTTAAAGTTAAGCATGTACATGAGTGTTCACAGGATCAGTGCCTAAAAGCATGCATATAAAATCAAATCTCAATGCTATATCAAAACAGAAAGTGGTGGTGATACCCTTTGACAAATTTAATTATGTATTTCTTACCTCACCAGCACTCTGCCAACTATTCCATCTCCCCATAGATTTCTATTAGCTTGCCAAAGAAAAATTGATACAGACCATTTCCATCTTTCCACAAATATGCACAGACACCTCCAAAAATGGTCAAAGTGAAGGATGAGCAATATTCAGCTGTGCACCAATCATAACTCAGAATGGGAACTGTATACTGTTGGAAAGCCAGAATTCTTCCCTTCCTAATTGCACATCAAGCACTTGCTTCTGATTCTGTTAAGACACAAGATGTGTGCGCACACCCATGTGCATAATTACAGGCAGTGCTTCCAGCTCCGCCTATACTTCAAGTTACCTGACATTTCCCCATATAAGACCCTGTTTTCAATTGCCTATATCTTTGCCAATTTTTAAATATTTGGCTTAGAATTTCCCATGTCAAGTATCTGCCTCAGCCTGCATATTTTAAGAAATTTTCAACAAAAATGGTTCAGCCATTTCTGAGGAAATGTAGAGGGTGGGGGAAAAATGTCATTTTGCCCATGATTATAAAACAAAAAACTGCACAACCTTACTGTTTTCTTGAGAAGCTGTAGTGCTAGTGTGCCTCCAGGAGCTTGAAATTTTGGCAAGGGGTTGCCTTTGTGTCAGGGATGAACCCTTTGCTATTCCCATGGGGAAAAATAAAAGCCCAAGTTTAGTCATCTTATAAGACTCGGGGGGGGGGGGGAATCTAAGTTTGCATATGCGCAGTAGAGATTGGCCTCTAGATTCTTTGAATATTCTGTCTGTACCAGGCTTGTGCCAACCCAGGACTACATGGGCTGAGCAGGACTTTCCTGCCAATTGTTGCAAGTCACTATGTCACAGACCACCAGAACTGAGACTATGGAGACTCACTCTTGTTCTCTCAATGTTCCCTCTGGGGAACAGGCACTCTGGGGAACAGGCAGCATTGAGGAGGAAACAGCTTGGTTAGAATAGAGAGAATAAGCCAGACCTACGGAGGAGGGGCAGGTGTGGCAGAGGGAGCAGATTGGGACAAAGAGTCTGGCAAGGGGAAGATTTAGGATTGTGACCTAAGGGGAGGAGATCTGGGAGCTGAGTTGGACAGACGCTGGCTGGGCAATGAGCCTGGGGAGGGAAGAGTCACTAGGACAGCCCAGAGGGGAGACATGGACTAGCATGAAGACCCTCAGAGGTGGAGACTGGAATGGACTAGGTGAGGAGACTAGGACAAGAAGCTGGTGGGAGAGAGACAGTACAGGGACAGGGTGGAGGGGATGTGACAGAATGTGTTAGGTGTGGGGGAACAGGAACAGAAGGGTCAGTCCCCTCCAAAATTTGGAATGAGCCAAAGATTGAATCTCACTGTTCCTCTGTAGTCATACATTTTTGTGGAAACCCCTCTGCAAAATGGGTCTCATCCTCCACTAGTGAAGATCCATGAAGAGGATGTCAACTTATTAATGCTATCACTTACTCTTTTCAGATTAGCAACCGTATTAGTCTGTATCCGCAAAAAGAAAAGGAGTACTTGTGGTACCTTAGACTAACAAATTTATTTTAGCATAAGCTTGAGGTGAGCTATAGCTCACTTCATTGGATGCATTCAGTGGAAAATACAGTGGGGAGATTTACATACACAGAGAACATGAAACAATGGGTGTTACCATACACACTGTAACGACAGTGATCAGGTTTCAGAGTAACAGCCGTGTTAGTCTGTATTCGCAAAAAGAAAAGGAGTACTTGTGGCACCTTAGAGACTAACTAATTTATTTGAGCATGAGCTTTCGTGAGCTACAGCTCACTTCATCGGATGCATACCGTGGAAACTGCAGAAGACATTATATACACACAGAGACCATGAAACAATACCTCCTCCCACCCCACTGTCCTGCTGGTAATAGCTTATCTAAAGTGATCATCAAGTTGGGCCATTTCCAGCACAAATCCAGGTTTTCTCACTCCCCCACTCCCATACACACACAAACTCACTCTCCTGCTGGTAATAGCTCATCCAAAGTGACCACTCTCCCTACAACGTGCATGGTAATCAAGGTGGGCCATTTCCAGCACAAATCCAGGCTCTCACATCCCCCCCCGGGGACGGACACACACACACAAACTCACTCTCCTGCTGGCAATAGGTCATCCAAACTGACCACTCTCCAAGTTTAAATCCAAGTTTAACCAGAACGTCCGGGAAGGGGGTAGGAAGAAACAAGGGGAAAATAGGCTACCTTGATTATCATACACATTGTGAAGAGAGTGGTCACTTTGGATGGGCTATTACCAGCAGGAGAGTGAGTTTGTGTGTGGGGGGGTGGAGGGTGAGAAAACCTGGATTTGTGTTGGAAATGGCCCAACTTGATGATCACTTTTGATAAGCTATTACCAGCAGGAGAGTGAGTTTGTGTGTGTATGGGGGTGGGGGAGGTGAGAAAACCTGGATTTGTGCTGGAAATGGCCCACCTTGATTATCATGCACATTGTAGGGAAAGTTTCAGAGGAACAGCCGTGTTAGTCTGTATTCGCAAAAAGAAAAGGAGTACTTGTGGCACCTTAGAGACTAACCAATTTATTTGAGCATGAGCTTTCGTGAGCTACAGCTCACTTCATCAGATGTTTACCGTGGAAACTGCAGCAGACTTTATATACACACAGAAACAAACACCTACAAGATCTCTGTCAAGTTTTTTTACAACTACAATACCCACCTGCAGAAGTAAAGAAACAGATTGATAGAGCCAGAAGAGTTCCCAGAAGTTACCTACTACAGGACAGGCCTAACAAAGAAAATAACAGAACGCCACTAGCGGTCACCTTCAGCCCCCAACTAAAACCCCTCCAACGCATTATTAAGGATCTACAACCTATCCTAAAGGATGACCCAACACTCTCACAAGTCTTGGGAGACAGGCCAGTCCTTGCCTACAGACAGCCCCGCAACCTGAAGCAAATACTCACCAACAACCACATACCACACAACAGAACCACTAACCCAGGAACTTATCCTTGCAACAAAGCCCGTTGCCAATTGTGCCCACATATCTATTCAGGGGACACCATCACAGGGCCTAATAACATCAGCCACACTATCAGAGGCTCGTTCACCTGCACATCCACCAATGTGATATATGCCATCATGTGCCAGCAATGCCCCTCTGCCATGTACATTGGTCAAACTGGACAGTCTCTACGTAAAAGAATAAATGGACACAAATCAGATGTCAAGAATTATAACATTCATAAACCAGTCGGAGAACACTTCAATCTCTCTGGTCACGCAATCACAGACATGAAGGTCGCTATCTTAAAACAAAAAAACTTCAAATCCAGACTCCAGCGAGAAACTGCTGAATTGGAATTCATTTGCAAATTGGATACTATTAATTTAGGCTTAAATAGAGACTGGGAGTGGCTAAGTCATTATGCAAGGTAGCCTGTTTCCTCTTGTTTTTTCCTACCCCCCCCCCCCCGATATTCTGGTTTAACTTGGATTTAAACCTGGAGAGTGGTCAGTTTAGATGAGCTATTACCAGCAGGAGAGTGAGTTTGTGTGTGTATGGGGGTGGGGGGGGGATGTGAGAAAACCTTGATCTATGCAGGAAATAGCCCGACTTGATTATGTAAAGAGTTGTCACTTTGGATGGGCTAGCACCAGCAGGAGAGTGAATTTGTGTGGGGGGGGTGGAGGGTGAGAAAACCTGGATTTGTGCTGGAAATGGCCCACCTGTTGATCACTTTAGATAAGCTATTACCAGCAGGACAGTGGGGTGGGAGGAGGTATTGTTTCATATTCTCTGTGTGTATATAAAGTCTGCTGCAGTTTCCACGGTAAACATCTGATGAAGTGAGCTGTAGCTCACGAAAGCTCATGCTCAAATAAATTGGTTAGTCTCTAAGGTGCCACAAGTACTCCTTTTCTTTTTGTAGGGAAAGTGGTCACTTTGGATAAGCTATTACCAGCAGGAGAGAGAGTTTGTGTGTAGGTTTTTTGGAGGGGGGTGAGGGAGTGAGAGAACCTGGATTTGTGCAGGAAATGGCCCATCTTGATTATCATACACATTGTGAAGAGAGTTGTCACTTTGGATGGGCTGTTACCAGCAGGAGAGTGAGTTTGTGGGGGGGGAGTGGAGGGTGAGAAAACCTGGATTTGTGCTGGAAATGGCCCAACTTGATGATCACTTTAGATAAACTATTACCAGCAGGACAGTGGGGTGGGAAGAAGGTATTGTTTCATGGTCTCTGTGTGTATATAATGTCTTCTGCAGTTTCCACGGTATGCATCCGATGAAGTGAGCTGTAGCTCACGAAAGCTCATGCTCAAATAAATTGGTTAGTCTCTAAGGTGCCACAAGTACTCCTTTTCTTTTTGAGAGTGATCAGGTGAGCTATTACCAGCAGGAGGGGAATTTTTGTAGTGATAATCAAAGTGGGCTATTTCCAGCAGTTGACAAGAACCTCTAGCTTAAGAGGTCTGTAGTGTGCAAAGTTTCAGCCCTACTGATGACCAGTGAGGGTGCTACCTATGATTCCACATGATGGAATTTCTGTTTTTTTCAGTTTGCTTTTTTTAAACACCTACATAATTACAAACACACAGGAGGGCTGAATTAAGATTTCAGAGGTAATTTAATTCTGGCTTTTCCTAACTTTTGAGTGTTTGACTTCATACTTTTAATGTTTCTCTTTGTCCCTGCTCCGGACTAGAACAGCACCCTAGGGCTCCTTCCCTGGAGGCAGCGTCTTCACCCTCTCAGGGCCTTTCTGGCCTAGTTCTTCAGCTGGGCTACTACAGTTCAGTTCCCCTTCTGGGGTGCCTCAAAGTCCAGGCTACTTTTTTTGTGTGGGGGGAATGGAGGGTGGGTAGAGACCAACACCAGCCTCTACACCAGGTCCCACCCAGGGGCCCTATAGATAGCAGCCATTCACAATGTCCCTTTAAATAAACTAGGTTACTGCTATAATTCTCTGGGCCACTTTCCCATGGTTGCCATACATTCTTCATCCTTACCTCAGGGCCTTGTCTTTATGGAGTCCTAGCAGCCAAGCTGGAGCACTATCCACTCTCCTCCAGCTCTAACAGGGAACTGAACTCATGCTAGACCTGCAGCTCTTCTTATACTGACCTGCTTGGCCCTGATTGGCTACTTCCCACACAGCCGATGTAGACCTTTCTACTGCCCTTTTCTGGGCCAGGGTGTGGCAGGCCCATAAGGCCTCGTCCACCCCATCACAATGACTTTAAGTGTTGGGAAGGCTGTGGAGGGGGGGACAAGTTATACACGGTTTAATACTGTTTGCTGCTTTTGAATAACAGAACGTTAATGTTAAAAAAAAATCTAAACTCTCAAGTTACTGGTGTTACAGTTCTCATGGTAATGTTAATTTGGTTACATTGCATGTGTTTATCTCAAACTTATGTTTCTGTATCCCAATTCTGCAAAATGGGTTCATGCAGGCAGACTTCTGTAACTCAGGATCAGGGTTAAATATGAATATTAAACTTTATTGTTGAGAGCTTTCTGTAAGCATGTTGTGTGTCCAATTAACAATACAGTCAGAACCCTAATTTTTAGATTCAGAACTTTAAGGCGTTAAATTTGTAACAATATCATAATATATGGTTTTTTATTTTAAATATGTAATATTAGTGATACTGAAATAATAATTTAAATTAATTTGTTTCATATCAGGATGTGCTTTTTTGACATTCCCTGAAAGTGGAATATGTTTGATCATGGTCCATTTTTGCTTTTCTCATTTTTTATCCCACCCACCAACCCTTTTTGTTTTTTAGCTTTCCACTGGGAATCCATTGTATGAGACTTATTACAAACAGGTATGTTTTTAATACTTTTTTTTTTTAATTGTTTTCCCCCTTTGTAAGTCTAGTTTCTTGCAGTGTTCCCTCTGCTGTGTGGTAATATTGCTCTATTATTGGGTGGTTAAGGGACAGGAGAATCTCCATTCTCCACTTTTGCTTTTGTAGCTGTCATACTTAAGTCAGTTAATTTTTGTTTTCCAGGTAGATCCAACATACACAGGGAGAGTTGGGGCTAGTGAAGCTGCACTGTTCCTTAAAAAATCAGGTCTTCCAGACATTATCCTTGGAAAAGTAAGTTAAGTATGTGTGTGTTTATATGGGGATACATATACATTATACAGTATTTTTTCTGTGCATTATGATCACAGCTGGTATTGAGTGAATGTGGATGTGGTTTGCTAGACAGAGTGTGCAATACAGTGCACCTCTGATTTTTCTGAACTCCAGGTACCTGTAGATTGGTTGTTACTCCCTTGGTTGCACTGACTAAAGCTCTGCTTCTGTGGATATTTTAAGAGCCCCAAAAAGTTTATAACACACAAGATAAAACAGTTCAGTATAAGGAAGATGAGGGGATAATTAATAATAAGGTCATATAAAGAATTGCTTGAAGAGCGAGCGCCTTGTCAATGAGACTGTTCTGTGCACATGAGACAGCATCTGAGAAGTCACAAAGGTTAGAGTGGGAAGAGGAGACAAAGGGAGTAAGCAGTCAGACAAGATGACTGAGAAGAATGTAAGTAGCAGTAGGGGGAACTGGGAACAGAGATATTGAGATATATGGATGAGGAAAAGGAAACTGAAAATGAAGGGAAGAGACAGGAATCCACCAATGCAGGGATCCAAAGAGGGGGAATTGTGTAGGAAGCAGTGGAGGAGGAAAATGTGGACAGAGAGGAGCTGGGAGAGGTGTGATTCTGTGAAGCCAGACAAGAGATTGTTACAGTAATCAAAGTGGGAGATGGCCAGGGATTGAATAAAAGTTTTAATGGTGGAGGCTATGAAGAAAGTGTAGATTCTGAAGATATGTAAAAGAGAAGTAACCAGTTAATCACATCATTTATTGGACTACTGGAAGGCGCTTCGATACCGTGGTGATAAGGGTGATATAAGAACCTATTGAGAGAGAAAGAGACTAGCTGTGATGAGGAATGAATTAAAGATGACAGTGATTGATTAGAGATTACACAATAAGATTTTAAATTACTAATTTTAAAACAAAATATTAGCAAATCTGTTTCTCCTTCACTTACCTCCATGACTTATCTGTCATGAGTTCAGGATTATTGGAAGGGAGTGGGGGCTCCTCTCTACAACTGCAGGCTAGGGAGTGCAGGAAAATGCTAGATCATTTGATCATTGTAGATCATACAATGTTCTGTGTATGTTGGTTATGATGTGATCTCTAATGGAAGAGAAATTCAGACTGTAGGACATAAGGGCCTGATCCAAAGGTCATTAAAGGTAATGGACAGACTCCCATTTACTTCAATGGAGTTTGCATGTGGTTTTATGTGAAGAAGGATTTGACTTTAAAATAAAGAGCACTTTCTTTTTTACATATACAACAATTTGAGGTTTAAAATTTTTAAAGCAAATTTGCAGTTCAAATGTTGAAATATAAAACAAACAGTTCAAGTACTAATGTTTTCTATTTGAGCTTTCCAAGATAAATTACTTACAAAAATACATGTTATCATGATTTTTATTTCCACAGATATGGGATTTGGCTGACCCAGAGGGTAAAGGGTACTTGGATAAACAGGTATATAAAATGTGCAGTGAACATGAACATAAATCTATCATATAACCATACACACTTTGGCCCTGATTCAGGAAAGCATCCTGATTCAGGATAGTACTTAAGTTCCATTGACGTTACGCATGTGCTTACATGCTTTACTGCCTAAAGGCCTTTTTCAGTGCTCCTCATACCCAGATATGTATCTACTATTCTAAACTAATTTAATTAAAATGATTTAATATGGATAATCTGGAGATATTTCTATTAATTATTTATTATATTTTTCTGTCATTTATTATCTGAAAAAATAAATGCACGCGTGACAGGGCGCAGTCCTTTTCTACTGTCTTCTCATTCAAATGGCTCTAATACCTCCAGTTTGTAAACATCGACATGTAGTTTATTTGTGTTTATCTCAACAACCACCCATTTACAGTCCCATGCAGCAACTCTTGTTTACAGTGACATACAAACATCATCCACGCAGAGATCTCCCTTTACCCTGGCCCTGCCTATCCTCTCCAACCCTTTCTCTTTCTCTCATTTCTCCCTTACACTTCTTTCCTGTGCCTTTCTACTCTTCCAGTTAGTGAATAAATAGCTCCTTAGCTCCGTGAGCTTAGACTGATCTAGTAATTAGCCCCTGCTTCCCTCAATCAGGCCCTTCACTGGGAAAAACAAATTGGACTTACAGTGACTAGAGTGTTGGTTTGGCTGCTGATTCTCAGCACTCTGTCACAATTTATTAAAAATACTCTAGATATTTGTGGTTAACAAAAATTATGAAAATAAACTAATCAAATACTGTAGCAAATAAGGGCATTTGACAATATTTTGATATGATTAAAGTCCAAGAAATTTAAAAAAGAATTGAAGGTGAACTTCAAAGTATTAAGAAAACATTTTAAAAATTATTTAATATCACAAATCACCAACAGACCATTTAAGCTTAAATGACAAATACATACATTAAAATATATTTAAAAAGCAATTTCTATCACTTACTTGCCAGATCTTGAGTTCAGGATTGTATGTTTCCATTGCAAAGGCAGAACAGGGAATGCAACCGTATGCTGGCAGCTCCTATGGGTGTTTGTAATGGCATCAGTTTTTGGAAGAAAGATACAAAACGTGAACTCAGGATTTGACAAATAAATGAATGAAGAACGGCTTTTCAAATTTCGTTTTAAAATGTAATGGTTAAGTCTATCCATATATTGTTAATGATTTGGGATATTAAATAGCTTTTGCAGGTTGTGGGGTTTGGGATTGTTAAACAAAAACTTAGTTCATTTTTAAGAAAAAGTGTTTGGCAACAATGGTTTAATTGTGGGAAAGCATTTTTTAGAATGTATACAATTGACTGGGTTTCTTTCCTTAAGCCAAAAAGGCTGTATATAAAGTTGTTGCAAAGTCTCCCTTTCTTTTCTTTAAAAACCCATCTGTAGAAATATATAAAGGTAGAAATGAATGGAAGGGGTGGGAGTGTGAGAGCAACTAATTCAACATTTCCTCAAATGTGGTTTCATCATTTAAGCAATGGTATCTGCATAGTATCATTAAAAACAATATACCAATTATCCTGCTTAAAAACAGTGAGTTAGATTGCTTGTTTTTATTAACAGAATGCCCTGCATTTACTTGTTGTGTTTGAATTTATAGGGTTTCTATGTTGCATTGCGACTCGTAGCATGTGCACAGAATGGCCATGATGTTAACTTGAGCAATCTAAACTTGACTATACCACCTCCTAAATTTGTAAGTGATATTTTAAGTTTAGAACTGAAACTTAAAATGAAAACTTGGGAAATCTTTTCTACTTTACAAATTAGTCTCATAATAGTTACAGGACATAAATTGTAAACTCTTTGGGTCAGGGATTGTCTTTTTGTTCTGTGTTTGTACTGCGCCTAGTACAATGAGGTCCTGGTTAGTGACTAGGCTTTTAGGTGCTACAATAATACAAGTAAATAATAATAATAATATGACATTTAAAGTTTTTGTTATTTGGTTAAGATATGCAAGAGTTCGTTTTTCTTTTCAGTATAACAAGTGAAATACTTCATATCAATATCCATATGTAAAACATTTAAATATTAAAGAGAAAGCTACATGTGCATAAACATATTTATGTTTTTCATTTTAGCATGACACTAGCAGTCCCTTATTGATCACACCTCCTTCAACAGAGGCTCACTGGGCCGTTAGGGTAAGTGTGCAAGATAGTACATTTGAATCCATTCTTTAAATGTAAATTCTGTTTCTGGCAGCTGTGTTTGATAGATTAATTTTACCAAGAGAACATACTTCCTACTTTGGAACACCTTCCTTTATTGAAGCAGACGTGTGAACATTACACAGTACTGAATATGGATTTTTATATACTTCTATATTTAATATAAGTATTGTTACAAGTCTCTGTCAGCATTTGGTATAATATTTGTAAGAAGCATTGTCCAGGACATGAGGGTTATGCTCTAAGATTTTTATCTTATGCCTATCTGCCAGAGTCAGAGCAGAAGGCACTTTGAGTTAATGTTTGATCTAAAGCAGTGGTTCTCAAAGCCGGTCCCCCTGCTTGTTCAGGGAAAGCCCCTGGCGGGCCAGACCGGTTTGTTTACCGGCCGCATCCACAGGTTCGGCCGATCGCGGCTCCCACTGGCTGCGGTTCGCCGCTCCAGGCCAATGGGGGCTGCAGGAAGGTCAGCCAGCACGTCCCTTGGCCCACGCCGCTTCCTGCAGCCCCCATTGGCCTGGAGCGGCGAACCATGGCCAGTGGGAGTCACGATCGGCCGAACCTGCGGACGTGGCAGGTAAACAAACCGGTCCGGCCCGTCAGGGGCTTTCCCTGAACAAGCAGCAGACCAGCTTTGAGAACCACTGATCTAAAGAACAATGAAGCACTTCACCAATCCCATCCCCAAGTATTAGTTTGGAACTTGAACCCACAATCTTCTAAGATTATGATTTCTTTGGTGCCTGCTGTATGGTCTAATGAAAACAGTAATTTTTGCTACATATCCTATATTTATAACTTAATTTTCTAATTTTATGTTATAAATGTAGAATAAAATTTCTGCTTGTAGAAAATTTAAATTATCAAATCATTTAAATAAAGGTTTCTAGTTTGTATATTATATTATAATGTAGAAAGCAAAATCTTTGGAAGTAACACTTCTTAGTAGTGTAAATGATCTCTGAAAGTTTCATAACTTAAAATCTGGGCACCAATATGTGAATCAAAATGCTTTGTCTTTCTAGAACACTAGAGAGATGCATATGTGTAACCCAGTCCTGTAATTTCCAGAAAGCTTGTTTTCATACTGAGAAAAATAAGGTCCTAAAGCCTGTTCCATGAGTTTTACATCAAAATACAGCACAGTGTTTAGGATATAGCATACAGGTGTGTGCTGGGAAACTAGGAAGTTAAAATGATAAATTACTGACCAGTCACTTAGTTTCTTGCAAGATTTAATTTTCGACACTCACACAGGCACACTTTTTTACTTATTCAGGCTATTTCTTACCAACTAGGTAGAAGAAAAAGCAAAATTTGATGGTATTTTTGAAAGCCTTTTGCCAGTAAATGGTTTACTTTCAGGAGACAAAGTAAAACCAGTACTGATGAACTCAAAGCTACCTCTTGATATCCTAGGAAGGGTAAGTGTGCAGCAAATTTTCCTAACCATTTTTTAATGTAACTTCTCTTTCTAGTGAAATTAAATATGTAATATAACTCTTCATAACAGCATTACTTTAAATGGAAGCAATAGTTCAGATCTAGGCCAAGATTTTTAAAAAATGGCTGCCTAAAGTTATGCTCTCTAAACCATTATTTAGACACTTAAATAAATACTCCATTTAAAAGCAAAACAACAAAAAAACTTGGCCCTAGGCTAGACCAGCTTAATTTGTCTTGTATTCTTTCAAGACCAAGAACTTGAATTTAAAAATTATTACATTGAAAAGCAAGTCAGTTTAAAAGGAAAGTGAATGCCTCTTGGTTAGAAAAGCTGTCCTCACCTAAGCAATAATGCCTTTTAGGGCATTATATCCTACTAGCTTTTTTTTCCTAACTAGAAGCTATTAAACCAACTGTAAATATAAACTCCAGCTATCATGCATGTACTCTGGAATAGGTTGTTCTGTGAAAGCATCAGTAAACCAAGGGTTTTAAATAGTGTTGCATTGTACTTTTGTTACACATTCTGTACTATTTTTGAGCAATAGCTTTGAACTTCTGGGGCTCCCCTCACAAATATGTAATACATGCAGTAAACATCCCTAAACAATTTTTCTTTTTTTTTTCTTTTCAGCCATATTCTTAATTATATACACTAGTCCACAGAGAAGTGTTCTGTGCCAGGGCCAAGTTTGGGTTCCAACTAGTTCAGCCTGAGCCCCATCTCTCCTGAAATATGCTTTCATTCTGACCATGAAAGACCACTTCCTTCTTTGCCTTGATGTGAATGATAAGTGAATTGCTTAATCTTGCACTTGAACATTATGCTGCACTTGGTGTTAAAAGGCTTCAGACTTAGTATTATTATTTCTTTTTTGGTGATGTCTAGGCTCTATATAAATGAAACGGTCCTGCCCCAGGTAGCTTACAGTTTAAATAGACAAGACAGATAAAGTGTGGGAAAGGAAACAGCCACAAGAAGATAAAGAGACTTGCTTAAAGTCACACAGCAATCTATGCCAGAGCTGGGAAATAGAGCCCACGTCTCCTGCATCCCCATCCTGTCTCCTCTCCACGGTACCACACAGCCTCTCCATCATAATCATATTAGTTATGATGACATAGGCTGAAGTATAAGTGCTAGAGCAGATGAGACTTTGTATCCCTTTATGCCTCTTGTCAGCCCCAAACATATACTTCCATGTATATTACCATAACTAATATGATCTTCAGAAAACGCACCTCAAATTTCTAAAGGGCATTAATATTCTTAAAACATTTAATGTTTTCTAACCTACTTATTAACTTACACTTTAATAAAATTGGTTGTAACATGTTCTTCAACTTTAATTTTTGTCAAACACTGTAGGTCTGGGATCTCAGTGATATTGACAAAGATGGACACCTGGACAAGGATGAATTTGCTGTGGTAGGTTTTAAATTCTGAATTCATTAAAAGTTTGACAAAGCAATGTATAGGTGTTATTGCTTCCTTGAACTTAGTCTTGAGCATTGCAAACTCCTCCTTTCTGGCTGCTCATTATTCACACTGTGCCCTACTCCAGATCATTCAAATTACAGCCACTAAAATGGCCTTCTTCCTTGAAACCCTCCTCTGGCTCTCCCTTGCCCAGAGTATCAAGTTTAAATGTTTTGTCCTGCGTTCAAAGTCCTGTACTCTGCTCTGACCTGTATTTCTGATCTTTTCTCTTATCATGTTTATCTTCTTCTCTCTAGTATTTTGGACACTTACCATTGGAAACTTTTTGTTGTGTGTTCCTCTCTTCATTGGTGTATTACAGATATTTTTACCTTTTGCCTTTGCAGGCAATGCATTTGGTATATAGAGCTCTTGAGAAGGAGCCAGTTCCCTCAGTATTACCCCCCCCACTTATACCACCTTCCAAAAGAAAGAAGACACCAGTTTTTCCTGGTGCAGTTCCTGTTCTTCCTGCAAGTCCTCCACCTAAAGATAGCCTTCGTTCTACCCCATCCCATGGCAGTGTAAACAGCCTGAATAGCACAGGAAGTTTGTCACCCAAACACAGCATCAAGCAAACACAGGTACACATCTCATGTTAATTTTTATATCCTTTGCGATGAACTGTGCAAAACAGTGAAATGACTTTTTGCTGGATCACTTTTCTTTCCAAGGAAAACACTTTTTTGAGAGAAAGTATTTTATGTTTTGAAAACAAATGATGTCACAGGATGTGGGGAGAGCTGAATGTTAAAGGGTGAATTCTCTTTTAGTATGAATCTTACTGGCATGACCAGTAGGTTGGGCTCACAAAAGTGGGAGCTTGTCCCTGCATCAGCCCTAGCAGCAGTGTAGGGATGGATGTGTGCCCAGGACTCCAGTATGGATCTCCTGAGTTGCAGTGAAGAGTACTGTCAATAAGCACGCCTGTCTGGAGTGTTAGTAAGTCTCTAAGTTAGTAAGTTAGACAAAGCCCTGGCTGGGATGATTTAATTGGGGATCGGTCCTGCTTTGAGCAGGGGGTTAGACTAGATGACCTCCTGAGGTCCCTTCCAACCCTGATATTCTATGATTCTATGATTTTTATAAGTAGGAAGAATGTACCCAGTTTATGAACATTCTGTTTCTCAGTATTTGTGAGGTGGTCACATACAATATTAATCTTGATACGTTACTGAAGTGAAGGGAAATGTCAGTGGACTCTATAGGCTTGATCCTACAATATGTTGTGCACCTCTCAATTACTGTGGGCTTTGAGGGTACTCAGCATTATGCACAGGTGAGCCCTCAGTGTATTAATAAAGGTTGTGTTTGGTTTTGGCTAAAGTAAAAAAAACCTTTTTGTTTTTCAGCCATCTGTGAATTGGGTGGTACCACTGTCTGATAAGGTGCGATATGATGAAATTTTCTTAAAAACTGATATGGACATGGATGGCTATGTGAGCGGCCAAGAAGTGAAGGATATTTTTATACACTCAGGGTTGTCTCAGAATCTTCTAGCACATATATGGTAAGAATTCATCATCAGTTGTTTTGATTTTGCTTTCATTTGATTTTTTTTCAGCTAGTTGACTCTAGGAAATAGCATTTTTCATCCAGAAATGTGATACTAGCAATCCCCTTGTTGACTGCCACTGCTATTCTTCTTCATAGGGCTTCTTTTACCATACTATCTCAACAACATTTCATACATTTATAAGTAAGGATAAATTCTCTCAAGGAGAACAACCAAATCAATTTTCTTCCCTTCCTCTCATATTGAGATTAAAGCTTCTTATTTGATGGGGTAACAAGCTTTATGGATGGGTGGAATCAAATATGATATATCTTGACTTTAGTAAGGCTTTTGACCTTCCTAAACCTTACATAACCTTCTCATAAACAAACTAGATAAATGTGGCTTGGATGAACCTATTATAAGGTGGGTGCACAAGTGGCTGGAAAACCATACTCAGAGTAGTTATCAGTGGTTCACAATCAAGTTGGAAAAGCATACTGAGTGGGGTCCCAGAGGGATCTGTTCTGTATTCAGTTCTATTCAGTATCTTCATAAAGGATTTGAATAATGGCAAAGAGAGTACACTTCTTAAATTTGTGAACGCTACCAAGCTGGGAGGGGTTCCAAATGCTTTGGAGGACAGGATTAGAATTAAAAATGATTTTAACAAACTGGAGATATGGTCTGAATTAAAGAGGATGAAATTCAATAAGGAGAAATGCAAACTACTACACTTAGGAAGGAATAATCAACTGAACAAACACAAAATGGAAAATGACTGGCTAGGAAGGAGTACTGCAGAAAAAGATGTGGGGTTATAGTGGGTCACAAACTAATATGAGTCAACAATGAAATACTGTTGCAAAAAAAGCAAAAGTAATTCTGAGATGTATTAGTAGGAGTGATATAAGCAAGACATGAGAAGTAATTCTTCCATGCTACTTAGCATTGATAAGGCTTCAACTGGAGTATTGTGGCCAGTTCTAAAAACAACACTTTGGGAAGGATGTGGACAGATTGGAGAAAGTCCTGAGGAGAGCGACAAAAATTATTAAGGGTTTAGAAAACATGATGTACGAGAAAAGATTTATAAAATTGAGTTTGTTTAGTCTGGAGAAGAGAAGATTGAGGAAGGACATTAATGGCTATTAGCCAGGATGGGTAAGGAATGGTGTCCCTAGCCTGTTTGTCAGAGGGTGGAGATGGATGGCAGGAGAGAGATCACTTGATCATTACCTGTTAGGTTCACTCCCTTTGGGGCACCTGACATTGACCACTGTCGGTAGACAGGATACTGGGCTGGATGGACCTTTGGTCTGACCCAGTATGGCCATTCTTATGTTCTTATGACATAACAGTCTTCACGTATAAAAGGTTGTTATAAGAGGAGGGTGATAAATTGTTCTTAACCACTGAGGACAGGACAAGAATTAATGGGCTTAAATTGCAGCAAAAGAGATTTAGGCTAGACTTTAGGAAAAACTTCCTAACTGTAAGGGTAGTTAAACGCTGGAGCAAATTATCCAGGAAGGTTATGGACTCTCTGTTATTGGAGGTTTTGAAGAACTGGTTAGACAAACACCTATCAGGGATGATCTAGATAATACTTAGTCCTGCCTGGACTAGGTGACCTATGAAGGTCCCTTCCAGTCCTACATTTCTATGATACTATGATGCTACTTGGAAGGCATTCAGAGAGATCTATGAAACTTTGAAAACATAACCCTCCTTATCATGTCTCTGTAATGGTGGCATAAGTGCAGTCAGTACTCATATAGGCTATTCCATGAATGGGGAACATTTTAGCAGTCCTATCACTCAACTGGCTAAAAAGTCAAAGGCATTTTTTCCAAGAAAACGATGTTTCATTCAGCTAAGTGCATCTAATGAAACATTCATAGCTCAGCGTGTAGGACTTTTCCACTGAGGAAATGGGCTCTGATGAGGCTGAAACAACAATAAAATTATATGTATCTCAGATTTCATTGTATTAATAATAGTTGTTTGGTTTATAACACATTTTGACTTATGATAAGAATAACCAATTTCTAACAGGGCTTTGGCAGACACAAGACAGATGGGAAAGCTAAGCAAAGATCAGTTTGCACTAGCCATGTATTTCATTCAACAGAAGGTCAGTAAAGGGATTGATCCTCCACAGGTGTTGTCCCCAGATATGATCCCTCCTGCAGAGAGGAATACTCCCATACAAGTAAGTAATTGGTTATTAATAAATATATTGCTCTACTGGACCAATATGTGCTTTGAAAGTAACTAGCTTTGAGAGCTGTTAATTTTTTATTTATATTTTGTAACACATGGGATTGTTGAATCTTTAACTTGCAAGAATGTTTGTCTATCTTCTGTTTATAACTGAGTTCCAGATTTCAAAAAATGCTTCATGAATTGGTTATAAATTGTAAAAATTCTTACTAAATGAGTTGTCCGTTACCTTGGTAGCTTTCAAAAATATAAGGCCAGTTTCAGTTACCAGAGGGAATCCTACCTTGTGACTGGAAAAATTCCAGTTTAAAATTTTTATTAAAAAATATATCTTTCATCACAAAAGTGGTGGTGATAGGAAGAAGGGGAGAGGGAGTGGGAGCAAAATGAAAGACACAGTCAAGCAAATAGACAAGGGCAAAGGTTTTTCTGTCAGGACAGAGAGGAAAGAGTATATCTTGTAGACCTTGTGGAGGAAGAAGTGGCATGATTTGGACACAGCCTAGATTTTGCAGACTCCGAGAAAGAGGAGAAATTAAAGATGTCTACCAGATTGCGAGCCTGAGCACAGGAATGATAGAGGTATTGTCAAACAGTGAGAGAGAACAGAGGACTGGGGGAAGTGCTTTGGAGTGAAATCAAATTCAATTTTGGCCACATAAAATTTAACAGTGAGATATCTGGCAGGTGTCATGAGATAGAAAGAAACTGAGAGATGGGATTGGAGGAAGGCAAGTGTGAAGTGGAGGTAGATTTATTTATTATTTGTGTTGCAGTAGCACCTTCAAGCGCCAGCCAGGGACCTTGGCCCAGTTTTGCTAGGCACTGTACACACACAATATAAAGAGTCCCTTCCCAAAAGAGCTTACAATCTTAGCATACAGTGAGAGGCAATAGGTGGAAAAAATAAACAAGTGGAGGGGAGGGGAGTGACTGGCGAAAAGATGGTACAGTAGAACTTCAATTTTATGAACACTAATCATACCAGCACCAGTGATACAAACCATTTTTCCCTAGAGAGTGGAAAAAAATCCCACATAATGTAAATGAATGTCAATGAAGAACAAGTTGACAGCCCTTCACATTCCAGTGCCTTCAGTGCACTGGAAATCACTTTGCTATGGTTTGAAAGATGAAAAGAGGGCAATGCACCGTATCATAGTGTACTTGTGCACCATATCTACTGTAATTTTCAGATGTTAAATTTTATGAATTTTTCAAAATTGTGAACTCCTCAATCCACAGTTAAGTTTGTAAAATAGGGGTTGTACTGTAATTGAAATGAATGTCTATGAAATCCATGTGAGTGGATGAGGTCACTCAGAAGTAAGGAATAAAGGGTGAGGCAAGGACAGAACCTTGTGGCAGTGTTCTATATGTAAGCTGTGCAGCCATGCTGCTCACATCTCCTCTGTGCAGCTTCAGCAGGGATGTGGTGCGGCCCTTTAAGAACCCACTTTGCTCGTTCCCCCTGTTTTGATGACAGGGTGCATACAATCCAATTTATTCCATACAAGGGGTGTGGAAGCCCTTCAGGTCTTTGGGGTACACTTCAGGACACCCATTACGTATGAGCTCAGGTGAGGGGCCTGGCCAGGCTCTGCAGCGCCAGCCCAGGTCAGTGGAGTTTCTGGAGCTGTGGTCTGATGTGGTCAAAGCATGCATGCACACACACACCTTGCCTGGCAGTTGGTTTCCAGGAATGCAGTCATTCCTGCTGCCAAAAGGCAGCAGAGGAAGGAGCTGCAGACTGGGCCCTTTTATGCGAGTGCCCGGGGGTGAGGGAGGGGGAGGGGGTGTCTGAAACCCCCAACCCAGGGAAGGTGCGTCTGACATCACTTCCTGCCCACCCCACATGCATGGCCAGGCTCCTAAGGCTGCTTCAGAGTGAATCCAAGGGACAGGAACTACTAGTGTGTGCTACTGGGGATGAGCCACCAAGGAGTAGCCCCCCCTGAACACCCTTCACTCCCCCAACACACCTTTACACACGCACACACACAAAATTCCCCTCCCCCCTCATACACACTACTCACTTTAAAAATAAAAAAAGTATAAGCTTGCCCAAGGCCAAAAATATAGTGCTTCGTGAAGATGGTAGCTTGCTTAGTTTAGAAAAAAAAAAGTACAGTGAACATTGCTTCTGGGAGTCCTACAGAAAATCGGAAATGAGAGAAGGATCCCAAAAGAGATCCTCCTCTTCCTTCTCTGGATCTTTCTTGGTGTATGAGGAGAGGTCAGCATCGCAGACACTATAAGAGGACAAGGTGTCAGGAAGATATGACTGACACGCATCTTTAGGAAATCATAAATGATGACTAGGCATCAAATAAACAGACGGAGCTCACTTTTTTGCATTATAGTACAGCTAAACAGAAGAGCTCTGAAATAGGGTATATTTTTCTGTCTGCATGCTCATCTTACAGCATAATAGTTTAAGCTTTCTTGTTTAAATATTTATTTTTTTTATTTATTTGAAACCCTTTCCCTTTTTTAACTGGTTTGAATGAAATGGACTTCCTAATGAGTTGACCTGAAATGTAGGAAGTGGCCGTGCTGAGCATTGAGACAGAAAGGGAAAAACTCAGCAAACTTAGAAAGGAGGACTAAATACTGAATTTGAAGGTCGTGTAGAGCTAATAATCTAAACATGAATTATAGCTCTGAATGAAGTCTGAGATTAAGAATTTTACACAGATGCCACAAAGGAAGTCCTACAAGATGAACAGAAAACTATCATAGAAACAGCTGGGATGGAGAAACCAGAAAAATGTTAAGTCCTGTTTTAAGAAATTAGAAGATCACTAAAGAAAATAAGGGAATTTGAGAAGTTGATATTAGAACCGATATGAAATAGATGGACCTGTGCAAGACAATGAAAATAACATAGGAATTGCCAAAGCCGATCAGATCAATGATTGAGTTAGTCTGGTGTCCTGTCTCTGAATGTGGCAGTACTAGATGCTTTCCTTGAAAGTATAAAATCCTGTTAATGGGAGAAATTATTTCCTAATTCCTGGCAATTAATGGTTTATTCCCTGAAGCATGAGGGTAACCCTTATGCCTTTTAAATATTAGTGGAATGAGCTGTATTAATAATACTCTACATTATTCACATAAATGTCTAATTATTTTCTAAATCCTATTATGCTTTTTATCTCAATAGCTTGTAGCAGTGAATTCTACAGGTGGTCAAAGCATTGTGTGTTTCTGGGATTGTAGGGGGAGAATTTCCTTTTATCTGTTTCAAATGTATTTCACCCTTCATCTATGGGCCTCCTTGACACTCACATTGCCCTTGTCCAATCCATACAATGCACTTGTCATGTCACCACTTACAATTTTTTCTGTAAATGAAATAGTCTTAATCTTTTCATTCTCTCCCCAAATGGAAATCTTTCCATGCCTGTGACCATTTTTGTTGCCATTCTCTGAAGCTCTTCTATTTCTCCTATATCCTTTTTCTGTAGACTCTGTCAGGTTACTTGACCCCTTTAGGAACTGAGATCTCAGCGCTAACAGAAATGCGTCGTGTGAGTAATTCAACACCCCAAAGAATGTAAATTTGTTTGTGTAGTCCAGTTGTAACTTTGAGTTCTTTATTTCTGTCTCTTTCCCCATCTCTTCAGCACTAGTGCCCTATGACACCTAACAGTGTGGTGATGTCATTACAATCTGAACCTGCCACTTCTGGCTGTTTACCCAGTGGTAGGAGCTCCTTCAGCAATCTGAGATCCATTAATTTTTCAAGCACTTGTTTTGACAGGTAGCTCAATGTTGGCATATTAAATTACTAGGTCCGTAATTTACATTAAATTGCTGCCAATAAATATACCCTGGTGCAAGAACCTTAAAACTTCCCACTCATTCTTTAATTCATTGGTTCATATTTTTGATTTGCTATGTTTGTAGTTAAATGTAGCATGAAAAAAACTGCACCTTATCTGAGTGTAGTGTATTAACTTTTTGTTCATGTTGATTAGTGGGTTGTATTTGTCTAAGGCCTTGTCTCTACATGGCCACTTACAGTGCTGAAACTTTCTTCGCTCAGGGGTGTGAAAAAACCCCTGAGCAATGCAAGTTTCAGTGCTGTAAAGTGGCAGTCTCCATGCATGTTTGTACTTAGAAAATATGAGTAGTGTTAGAGAACAGGGAGCTGTTGTCTAGTAACTCTAAGACTTTGTATCTAGGTTTTCCTTACGCTCACCTGACCCCAACTAAACATACATGCCAAAGGATCCCTCATCTTCCCAAAGTAGGGTCTTAAGATGTTAAATCATGTAAGTTGGGAACTCAGGTCACCTATTCCTTCATTCTGAGTTGCTAGTTTCTGCTAAAAAAATACCACATATTTTCTGTTTAAAAAGAAAAAAAGCCCATTTTTCTCATCATAGTAGTTAGAAGCCTTTTGCAGTGTATTGTTTAAAAATATAGTTAAATACTGTAGATGTCCTGATTGTCAAACAGACAATGAAAGCTGAGAGGATTCGGTTTACAGTTCTCTCTCAAATACTGTCACTTTTCAGAGGAATAGAAATGCTGATTTTAATTCCACTTAAGGCCAAATCTTGAGGTCCTTCCTCAGTGAACATTTAATGAGCTTAAGAAGTGAGAGAAAACTTTTGAATCTGGCCTCTTAATTTCCAGTATACTCTGTGTTTGGTGATGAATGCCTGACACTGTAGCTTCTATAATCCTGGCCATTGAAATCAACACAAAAACTCCTGCTGACTTCAGTGAGGCCAGGGTTTCACCCATGAGTTTTAATCCTACTTCTTGAGCAAGTCCCTTAACTTCTCTGTGCCTCAGTTAACTCATCTGCTAAAGGGGATAAATGATACTCTTCTACCCCACAGAGAATTGTGAGGCTTGCTCATTTGCTGTTGCAAAATACTTTGTGTTCTCTGATGGAAGGTGCTAGAGAAGTGTAAAGTGAGGGGTGGATCCTGTGTCCTCAGTCTTTGCCCAGAATGCATTCCTGTTCTTAATTTGGCTTGCTTTATAATGGAATACTTTGATTTCTTACAGGATAGTTCAAGTTCTGTTGGCTCAGGAGAATTTACAGGGGTGAAAGAACTCGATGATATTAGTCAAGAGATTGCACATCTGCAGAGGTAAATATAGTGGACTGTTAAAGTTTAGTATTCTGAACCTGGGAAATGGAGGATTTTCCTCACTAATGATGGCTCTTAACAAATTGCATAAGAGTTTCTAACCGCTGCGCCCTCCAAAAAAGAGGAAACCTTGCATTTATTGGTTCCATAGATTCTTGTTTTTTAAAAAATGTGTGTGTATATCTGGTACAATCAAAAATAGGATCCCATCACTTTTTATATAGCTGAACCCAATTGTTCACTGTATTTTTTTATTTATAGCCAGAGTAGTTCATTCTGAAATGTCACTCTGAGGTAAGTAAAGTAAATTTTGCACAAACTAAAACCTTCCTTTTCATTTAAATGGAACCACTGAATCCCTGATTAGTAGAACAGTTTCAGTATTACTTCCCTTTTGGTTACTGGTGATTATTACTCCCATTGGTCCTATATTGTCTCTTGAATGTTAACAGTTCAGGCACCTTATCTGGCTGTCATTGACGTTAATGGTAACTCCCACTGATTACACTGAGAGCAGGAGCAGTGCCTAGAAAGTTTACTTGGAGTCTAGCACATCAAGTGAGAAGATGATTGTGGGGCAAATCAGTCTTTCAATATGAAAAAGAATATTTCTTAATTACTTCTTGAAAGTATGTAGGATTGCTTTTTCATCTGTGCATTGTTTACAAAAGAACGTTTAATTGATTTTTTGTAAAATACTGTCTTATTTTAATTGTATCAGTCATGTGAATGTTTTCCCTACAGAGAAAAATATTCACTAGAGCAGGACATTAGAGAAAAGGAAGAATCAATTAGACAGAAAACCAATGAAGTTCAGGTAAAAACTCTGGAGTATTATTAATGACATTTCTTTAAAATTCTACAGGATGCACCATCCACGTTTTAAACAGTTTTTTTTTTGTTCCCCCCCCTCTTCCCTCCCCACTACTTCCTTTATGAATTCATATGGGTAATGTTTATTCTGACACTTGGGGAATAACTTGTAGCAATGATTTCATTTTTCTGTGCACTGTAGAAAATGTTTTGTTTTGATGCTGGTTAGTGTAAAATTCAGATAGTATAGAATATAATAGAAAATGTTTCTCTTTGTTAATGCTTCATTAATATGGTTTAAACAACATTGTGAAGGTATCCATCTAAATACTGAAATTCATGTTCTCAAAATGATATATAATAGGCTTAGAATAGCTGAAATTCTTGTCTTTTGAGACTCTTCTCCCATCGCCTGGACTTTGATTTGTTATAGTAGATTACTCCTGAGTGCTGAAGTGCTGGCAGGTTTGGGGTTTTTTTGATCTGTTTACAAAAAGCACTGAAACCTTTGAGTGGGGGAAATGCTATAGGCAACACAGGCAGGTTGACTTTGGGGTTTGCCTACTTCAGTATGTCTCTTTAAGCTTAACTGCTTGTCACAGGACATCAGTTAAGTGTAGTCTATAATGTTGTGGATCTTTTTTCAGGAACTGCAGAATGATTTAGACAGAGAAACAAGTAACTTGCAAGAACTGGAAGCTCAGAAACAAGATGCTCAAGACCGTCTAGATGAAATGGACCAGCAGAAAGCCAAACTGAAAGATATGCTAAATGATGTGAGGCAGAAATGCCAGGAAGAAACACAGATGGTGAGTGTGTATTAATTCTGGAGGTGATCATGCATATTGCATCTTTTATTGGGGGATTTTGCTCTTAATCACCTATACCATACGAATACACACAGGTCCAGAAAAGGGCTTTATTAACTTGAATAGCTTTTCTAACAGTCATGAATATTTATTGAGCACCATACAATACGTGAAAAGCATGGTCCCTCTCCACAAGAACTACCGTCGTCGGGCACTGATGCAGGTAGTGGCAATGTTTATGAAAGATTATCATACCAGTGTTTCAGGAGAGAAATATGTTTTGAGGAGAGATACAGTAAAGAGAAGTTACTTTTTTGGTGCATGAAAGAGGTGTGTGGGGTTGGAGTTACAACATGGGGGAGCAGCATGGAAGAAGGTACAAAAAGTTGAGGTGAGAGGAAGATGGTTCAAAGGGAGGGATTAGGAGAAAGGGTAGGGTGGAGCAAAGGGAGGGGGAATTTAAGGGAATGAGAGATGCTAATTGAGTTCTTTGCGTCCATCTTCACTGCAGAGGATGTGGGGGAGATTCCCATACCTGAACCATTCTTTTTAGGTGACCCATCTGAGGAACTGTCCCAGATTGAGGTGTCAGTAGAGGTGGCTTTGATTAAATTAAATTGATAAACAGAAATAAATTGCCAGGCCCAGATAGTATTCACTCAAGAGTTCTAAAGGAACTCAAACATGAAATTGCAGAACTACTAACTGTGGTATGTAACCTATTGCTTAAGTCAGCTTTTGGACCAGATGACTGGAGGTAGTTAATGTACCGTCTATTTTTTAAAAAGGCTTCAGAGGCAATCCTGGCAAGTACAGGCTGGTAAGCCTAACTTCAGTACCAAGCAAATTGGTTGTAACTATAGTAAAAACCAGTATTCTCAGATAGGTAGATGAATGCAATATGTTGGGGAAGTGTCATGCCTCATCAATCTATTAGAATTCTCTGAGGGCCTCTGTCATGCTGTCTTAAATGGCTTACCACTGTGAGTGCCGAACTCAGGTCAGACTGTCAAAAAACAGGGCAGACACCTCAAACTGGTGGTATATTCTATAATTAGATTTCACCACGCCAGTAACAAATGTGAAATCCTGATCAATATATTAGTCTTACCATGGAGTCACAGACAGTCCCCTTAGGCTCTCCTGCCAGTCTTGCCATCCAGACAAACTGCACTTTGTGGTGGAAGGTTATTAAAACCAAAAATTACCTCAGATTAGGTTACTCCTAATCCAAAAGAATTGGTCACTTACCTCAGATCAAATTAGTATTCTGGATCTGACCAAAAACAAAGCTGAAGTCAATTTCTCTAGTAAACTAACTAAAGGGTTTATTAGCTAAGAAAAAGGGATGAGAGTTATTGAGAGGTTAGCAGGTAAAGTACATTAACAGGTGAGTCCAAGTTTGTAAATCCAAAATGTTAACAGAGTTGTTGTAATCTGCTAGATTTCCAAAAGTTCCTCAGGCATACCAAGTGTAATTCTGGGGATCTCTGTCCCCTTATTCAGTATTCCACCCCATTAGAATCCAAAGCAGTTCAGAGATACCTGATTATTCCCTGAATCCATTCTTATAGCTCTTTTTCCCAGAAAGGAATCTGGCAAGTGTCTCCATCACAGCATAGGCTTTTTCTTTGTTGACTAAATGCAGACTGAGTCTGTGGATTTCCCATTGTTGAACACAATGACCCATGCTTTGAAGCTTCTTCATTTACAGTTCCAAGGTGCCAGTCCTGTTTGATGGGCAATCCAATTACAAAGATATACACAGTGCATTTAGTTACAACAATCCAAACAATCTTTCATTAGTTTTCATGCAGTTTACACATCAAGTAAATTCTCACAAACATACACTTTTGATCTAGAGTTAATTAAATATGAGGTATGCTTAATGTAATGTGATAGTAAACTACAGGTTACAAGTATGTGAAGACAATAACATTAACTTTTTTTTTTGATATCCACACACAATTATCCTGAGGTTTTGATTTGAGCTGATTTGTCAGCATCACAGTGTCAACAAGCATATGGATAAGGGTGATCCAGTGAATATAGTGTGCTTGGATTTTCAGAAAGCCTTTGACAAGGTCCCTCACTGCAGGCTCTTAAGCAAAGTAAGCAATCCTGGAATAAGAGGAAAGACCCTCTTATGATCACTAAAAGATAGGAAGGAAACAAAGGGAGGGAAGGGATCTGTACTGGGACTGGTGCTGTTCCACATATTCATAAATGATCTGGAAAAACAGTGAATTCACAAAGTTTGCAGATGATACAAAATTACTCAAGATAGTTATACCCAAAGATGACTGCAGAGAATGACAAAGGGATCTCACTAAACTGGGTGACTGGGCAAGAAAATGGCAGAGGAAATTCAACTTTGATAAATGCAAAGAAATGCACATTGGGAAACGTAATCCAAACTATACATTCCAAATGATGGGTTCTACATTAGCTGTTACCACTCAAGAAAGAGATCTTGGACTCATTGTGGATCTACTCAATGTCCAGCAACAGACTAAAGAGCTAACAGAATGTTAGGAACCATTAGGCAGGGGATAGATAATAAAGCCGAAAATATCATAATGCCACTTAATAAATCCATGGTACGCCCACACCTTGAAAACTGGGTGCAGTTCTGGTCACCCCTTCTCAAAAAATATGTATTAGAAATGGAAAAAGTACAGAGAAAGGAAACAAAAACGATTAGTGGTATGGAGAAGCTTCCAGCTTTTTAATCTCTCCTGATATGGGACTGTTCAGCTTGGAAAAGAGATGACTGAAAGGAGGATATGAGAGAGGTGTTTAAAATCATGAATGTTTTGGAGAAAGTGAATAATGAAGTATTATTCACCCCTTCACAAAATACAAAAACCAGGGGGCACCAAAGGAAATTAATAGGCAGCAGGTTTAATACAAACATGAGGAAGTACTTCTTCACATAACACACAATCAACCTGTGGAACTCGTTGCTGGGGGTGTTGTGAAAGCCAAAAGTATAACTGGGTTAAAAAAGAATTAGATCAGTGCATAGAAGCTAGGTCCATCCATGGCGGTTAGCCAAAATGGTCAGGGACAAAACCCCATGCTCTGGGTGTCCCTAAATCTCTGACTGCCAGAAGGTGGGACTGGATGACATAGTATGGATCACTATAATTGTCCTGTTCTTTTCATTTCTTCTGAAGTGTCTGGCACTAGCCAGTGTTGAAAGACGTGCACTAACAGGTCCCCAGGGTCCCCATGGACAGTTAATTCACACCCCAGCTTGCTGAAAGCTAAATGTTTGTGTAAACAAGCCCTAAGACTAGAGGAAGCCATTGAAGAGACTGAAAGTGGTGAGTGATCTAGTCTGTGATCAGGAGAATGAATATTTTAGCAGAAGCATTTTGAATAGTCTGGAGGATGAGTGGCTGAGACAAGGTGCTAGGAAGCCAAAGAGGAGGAGAAGTCAAGGCAGTGACCAAGATGTAGACAAATGAAGAATATCAGACAAGTTGACTAGATCAGTTTTTGCCATGTTGAGCTTGAGATGTGGCAGTCCATCTGCAAGCGGAGCTGTTTGAATGGCACAGGTGATGGGTATAGATTGTGGTAGAGAAGCGGATTAGGATGTCATCAACACAGAGATGACATCAGTCTGTGGAAGTGGGTAATCCAGGGTTGACCACCTTGTTCTGTGCACTGTAGGAATTACTTAAAAAAATTAGTTTTATCTCTTCTTAAAACAGGCTGGCTGTTCCATTGAGGCAGTGTCATCATATGCCTATTCAATATCTTTTTGGCTGATAATGTTGCGTTGATTATTTTTTTAAAATATCTGGATCAAGTATCTGCCTATCTGAGGAGTCCAGCATACTCTATCTCCATATTCTGGGAGAAGAGACCCTTCCAATTAACTCTCATTAATGTCTAAAGTTTTAGGGTCCTTTAGGTAAACGTGAACATGCTGATCTTTTAATGATAACAGTTTTAAAAAACAAAACAAAACCCTAAATATGTACTGATTCATGGTGCACACCTCCCTATCACTTTCCCATCAGTTTATGTAGTAGTCACTTGAGGCCTTTATTTCCATTTTAGTAGCTTATTTAACTCTTTGCGTAGTCATTCGTATTGTTCTTGGGTGCTGCTGGAAGGTGTTAGCGCGTATACATCTATTTTGTTATTCTTTTACTTGTGATGGGTAAATAAATGGAGAAGAAAAGAAATACAGCAAGATAAATAATGCTCTGGTGCTCTTGTTCAGTTGGGTAACTTTGTTTTACTGGTAGCTTAAAATTGCAGGAAGTATTTATTTGACGCAGTCAGTAGTTTCAAACATCAGAATTTGTGTTTCAGTTCTATGTTAGTCTGATGAAAATACAGATAAGTGAACTTCTTTAATATCCTGACAAACAGGAAAAGGTTATTAAAAAGTGGGAAGTAGGATTATGCAATAATATTCCTCTTCTCTTGTGGACTCTGTCAACATTTACAAGTTGCCCAACTAGATATTATTCATGTTAGAGGTGAAAATGCCAATTTTAGAGGAACCAGGCTCAAAGCTGGGAAGTTTGATTTTGAGTCTTTTTAAAGTTTCAATACAGAAAATGTTTAAGGTACATTATTGTAATGACCAACATTTTAAGTTTGCAAAAAGAAAAGGAGTACTTGTGGCACCTTAGAGACTAACTAATTTATTTGAGCATGAGCTTTCGTGAGCTACAGCTCACTTCATCGGATGCATTTTGCTTGTTCATTTCTAACATTATTTCAGTATAGTCAACATGTTGTCTTTTTATAGAAACTCAATATCATCGGTTGTGACACTACACGACAGGGGAGCACCCTGTGACCCCCATATTCTTCATTTATATATAATTGTGTTATTGCATATAAAGCACGCCATGTAAGACATCAGGGGAAAGGTTATGATCATGCTGTAAGTTGCGGAATCGGCCAGATATTAGTTCTCCATGGAAAACAGCAAGGAAAGCAACCAATGCCCGGGTGGGTGTCAAACAACCATCAACAGCCACTGTCCAGCAAGGGAGTTACAATTTAACGACTCACCTGCATAAGGCCATCCCAGGGGAATTGCTCAACCTTGCCTGGGGACTCAGCAATGCCCACCAGACATGCCTAGACTTTTGTTCTCCAAGCACATGGACTAAGGGTATAAAATAGGTGAAACCTGTGTACTATGAATTCAATATCCAGTGGGGTGAGAAACTGCTTAATCTAGATGTTGCCCAATCTAATAAGGTTGAGAGTGTAGACTGCATGCTTATATTTTCTTTTCTTTCGGTAACTAACTCTGATTTATCACTTATAATCACTTAAAATCTATCCTTTGTAATCAATAAACTTGTTTTAGTGTTTATCTTTACCAGTGAGTTTGCCGGAAGTGTTTGGGAAATCTGCTCAGATTTACGAAGGCTGGTGTATATCCACTTTCCATTGTTGAAGTGGGGAACCAATTAACAAACTTTCACTGATTGTCTTGAGCAATGCAAGACTGTATATTCCTGAGGTACAAGGTGGGGGGATTTGGCTGGTGCCTTATTCTGTGTGATTCATGAGTGGCTCTATGAACATTCATGCAATCTAGCTGGGTGTAGGGCTCCACATGCAGTTGTGCTGAGTAATAACAGCGCCTAGAGGGGTTTGCTGCTTGTCACTAGCAAAGCATTGTGGGAGACAGCCCAGGCTGAAGAGTTAAGGGGGCACAGTGGTCCTACGTTTCCAGGATGCACCCTGAGGATCCCATCACACCGGTCGTATAGGTACATAGGAAACAGGAAATTGGTATAACCCTTGTAAATTTGGTTCTGCTGAAAGCTGACCACTTTAATAAATGTACTCAATGTATTTAAAAAAAAAAAAGTCACAGGCAAAGGAGTAAAAAGAAAAGGAGTACTTGTGGCACCTTAGAAACTAACACATTTATTTGAGCATAAGCTTTCGTGAGCTACTTCATCGGATGCATTCAGTGGAAAACACAGTGGGGAGATTTATATACATAGAGAACATGAAACAATGGGTGTTACCATACACACTGTAAGGAGAGTGATCAGGTAAGATGAGCTGTTACCAGCAGGAGAGCCGGGGTGGGGGGGTTGGGGAGAGAGACCTTTTGTAGTGATAATCAAGGTGGGCCATTTCCAGCAGTTGAGAAGAACATCTGAGGAACAGTGCTGGGGAGGGGGGGAATAAACATGGGGAAATAGTTTTACTTTGTGTAATGACCCATCCACTCCCAGTCTTTGTTCAAGCCTAAGTTAATTGTATCCAGTTTGCAACTTAATTCCAATTCAGCAGTCTCTCGTTGGAGTCTGTTTTTGAAGATTTTTTGTTGAAGAATTGCAACTTTTAGGTCTGTAATTGAGTGACCAGAGAGATTGAAGTGTTCTCCAACTGGTTTTTGAATGTTATAATTCTTGACTTCTGATTTGTGTCCATTTATTTTTTTACGTAGAGACTGTCCAGTTTGACCAATGTACATGGCAGAGGGGCATTGCTGACACATGATGGCATATGTCACACTGGTAGATGTGCAGGTGAACGAGCCTCTGACAGTGTGGCTGATGTGATTAGGCCCTATGATGGTGTCCCCTGAACAGATATGTGCACACAGTTGGCAACGGGCTTTGTTGCAAGGATAGGTTCCTGGGTTAGCGGTTCTGTGGTGTGGTGTGTGGTTGCTGGTGAGTATTTGCTTCAGGTTGGGGGGCTGTCTGTAAGCAAGGACTGGCCTGTCTCCCAAGATCTGTGAGAGTAATGGGTCATCCTTCAGGATAGGTTGTAGATCCTTGATGATGCGTTGGAGAGGTTTTAGTTGGGGGCTGAAGGTGATGGCTAGTGGCGTTCTGTTATTTTCTTTGTTGAGCCTGTCCTGGAGTAGGTGACTTCTGGGTACTCTTCTGTCTCTGTCAATCTGTTTCTTCACTTCAGCAGGTGGGTATTGTAGTTGTAAGAAGGCTTGATAGAGATCTTGTAGGTGTTTGCCTCTGTCTGAGGGGTTGGAGCAAATGCGGTTGTACCGTAGAGCTTGACTGTAGACAATGGATCATGTGCTGTGGTCTGGATGAAAGCTGGAGGCATGTAGGTAGGCATAGCAGTCAGTAGGTTTCTGGTATAGGGTGGTGTTTATGTGATCATCGCTTATTAGCACCGTAGTGTCCAGGAAGTGGATCTCTTGTGTGGACTGGTCCAGGCTGAGGTTGATGGTGGGATGGAAATTGTTGAAATCATGGTGGAATTCCTCAAGGGCTTCTTTTCCATGGGTCCAGATGATGAAGATGTCCTCAATATAGCGCAAGTAGAGTAGGGGCGTTAGGGGAGGAGAGCTGAGGAAGCATTGTTCTAAGTCAGCCATAAAAATGTTGGCATACTGTGGGGCCATGCGGGTACCCATAGCAGTGCCGCTGATTTGAAGGTATACATTGTCCCCAAAGGTGAAATAGTTATGGGTGAGGACAAAGTCACAAAGTTCAGCCACCAGGTTAGCCGTGACATTATCGGGGATAGTGTTCTTGACGGCTTGTAGTCCATCTTTGTGTAGAATGTTGGTGTAGAGGGCTTCTACATCCATAGTGGCCAGGATGGTGTTTTCAGGAAGGTCAACGATGGATTGTAGTTTCCTCAGGAAGTCAGTGGTGTCTCGAAGATAGCTGGGAGTGCTGGTAGCGTAGGGCCTGAGGAGGGAGTCTACATAGCCAGACAATCCTGCTGTCAGGGTGCCAATGCCTGAGATGATGGGGCATCCAGGATTTCCAGGTTTATGGATCTTGGGTAGCAGATAGAATACCCCAGGTCGGGGTTCCAGGGGTGTGTCTGTGCGGATTTGTTCTTGTGCTTTTTCCCAACAAATGGTGTAGTTTCTTTTGGTAACCCTCAGTGGGATCAGAGGGTAATGGCTTGTAGAAAGTGGAGTTGGAGAGCTGCCTAGCAGCCTCTTGTTCATATTCCGACCTATTCATGATGACAACAGCACCTCCTCTGTCAGCCTTTTTGATTATGATGTCAGAGTTGTTTCTGAGGCTGTGGATAGCATTATGTTCTGCCCGGCTGAGGTTATGGGGCAAGTGATGCTGCTTTTCCACAATTTCAGCCCGTGCATGTCGGCAGAAGCACTCTATGTAGAAGTCCAGTCTGTTGTTTTGACCTTCAGGAGGAGTCCACCCAGAATCCTTTTTTTTGTAGTGTTGGTAGGAAGGTCTCTGTGGGTTAGTATGTTGTTCAGAGGTGTGTTAGAAATATTCCTTAAGTCGGAGATGTCGAAAATAGGATTCTAGGTCACCACAGAACTGTATCATGTTTGTGGGGGTGGAGGGGTAGAAGGAGAGGCCCCGAGATAGGACAGATTCTTCTGCTGGGCTAAGAGTATAGTTGGATAGATTAACAATAATGCTGGGTGGGTTAAGGGAACCACTGTTGTGGCTCCTTGTGGCATGTAGTAGTTTAGATAGTTTAGTGTCCTTTTTCTTTTGTACAGAAGCAAAGTGTGTGTTATAAATGGTTTGTCTAGTTTTTGTAAAGTCCAGCCATGAGGAAGTTTGTGTGGAAGGTTGGTTTTTTATGAGAGTATCCAGTTTTGAGAGCTCATTCTTAATCTTTCCCTGTTTGCTGTAGAGGATGTTGATCAGGTGGTTCCGCAGTTTCTTTGAGAGTGTGTGGCACAAGCTGTCAGCATAGTCTGTGTGGTCTGTAGATTGTAATGGATGTTTTACCTTCAGTTCTTTTGGTATGATGTCCATCTGTTTGCATTTGGAAAGGAAGATGATGTCTGTCTGTATCTGTACGAGTTTTTTCATGAAGTTGATAGATTTTCACTCCATACGGCTAAATTCAGTGCCTTGCATAATGACAGCGGCCAGTGCCAGGTGCCCCAGAAGGAATGAACAGAACAGGTAATCATCAAGTGATCCATTCCCAGCTTCTGGCAAACAGAGGCTGGTGACACCATCCCTGCCCATCCTGGCTAATAGCCATTGATGGACCTATTCTCCTTGAATTTATCTAGTTCTTTTTTTAACCCTGTTATAGTAGTGACCTTCACAACATCCTCTGGAAAAGAGTTCCACAGGTTGACTGTGTGTTGTGTGAAAAAATACTTCCTTTTGTTTGTTTTAAACCTGCTGCCTATTAATTTCATTTGGTGACCCCCTATATCTTGTGTTATGAGATGGAGTAAATAAGACTTTCTTATTTACTTTCTCCACACCAGTCATGATTTTTATAGACCTCTATCATATCCCCCCTTAGTCATCTTTTTCCAAACTGAAAAGTCCCAGTCTTATTAATCTCTCCTCATATGACAGCTGTTCCATATCCCTCATCATTTTTGTTAGCCTTTTTCTGAACCTTTTCCAATTCGAATATATTTTTTCTGAGATGGGGCGACCACATCTGCACGCAGTATTCAAGATATGGGCATACCATGGATTTATATCGAGGCAATATGATATTTTCTGTCTTATTTATCCCTTTCTTAATGATTCCCAATATTCTGTTCGCTTTTTTTTACTGCCGCTGCACAGTGAGTGGATGTTTTCAGAGACCTATCCACAATGACTCCAAGATCTCTTTCTTGTGTGGTAACAGCTAATTTAGACCCCATCATTTTATATGTATAGTTGGAATTATGTTTTCCAATGTGCATTACTTTGCATTTATCAACATTGAATTTCATCTGCCATTTTGTTGCCCAGTCACCAAGTTTTGAGAGATCCTTTTGTTGCTCTTCGCAGTCTGCCTGGGACTTAACTATCTTGAATATAATGAAATATGAATTAATCACAAATAATTAATAATAATGTTACTTTAATTTCTATTTGCACTCTGAAGTTGGCACTGCATGGCAATTTTTTTCAGATTTCATCATTGAAAATGGAGATTCAGTCTCAGGAATCCAATTTAAAATCACAGGAAGATGATCTGAATAAAGCAAAAGCAGAGCTGAATCGTCTCCAGCAGGAAGAGACTCAGCTAGAACAGAGTATCCAAGCAGGAAAAGTGCAACTTGAAACAATAATTAAATCTTTAAAATCAACACAAGAAGAAATTAATCAGGTATTGTTTGTAGTCTATACACATCTTTCTCCCTCCTTTAAAGCCCAGTAGTTTAGGAAGGGGTGAACTGCACCTACAAAGTGAATCCTGCAGAAGAAAAATAGACTGCTATAATTTCATAGGGTTTTGTGACTGTAGACTAATACTTTGTTTGCCAGTTCATGTAAAAAATATAGTCGGGACAATTCTGTAACAATTTGACAATTGTTTTTAACCTCGCGCAGAATTACTCCCATATCTCTGGAGCCCTGCAGTAACCAAATTCCAGAGAGAATACAATGTTCAGATTTGTCAATGAAAACTAGTTTTCATTCTCAAAGAGTAGTTAGTTGCTTGCTCATATGAGTGTATGTCTAATCCTGCATGATACTGAAATATTTTTCATTATTTAGGCAAGAAGTAAACTTTCTCAGCTTCAAGAGAGTCACCAGGAAATCAGTAAAAGTATTGAACAAAATAATGATGCTCTGAATGGGATTCATGGTGGTAGTATGACGAATTTAGCGGACATAAGTGAAGGAATTGCACAGAAAGAAAGAGGAAATTTTGGAGCTATGGTAAAGACTGAATAAAAGTAACAAGTGGATTTATGGTTCAATGCATTGTAAAATACATTTTACAATCATTAGATTTGTAACTTGCACCTAAACTCAGATTGTAAAAAGATTTTTATTTAGTTGACTGTGTGATCTTAACAGGCACTGTAATCTCTGCAAGATGGCAGCCTCCATCCACAGGCTTAGAACATTTTAGTTCTCGTGATGATTAATTCTTATGTCTTATCTATGCTAGAAATAGTCTGCTGGAATAGCTGTGCCATCAAACTTTCTTACCGGAGATGCAGCTTATTCCATCAAAACAGGTCTTTTTGTTGGTATAGCTTATAGCAGTTCTTCAAATTAAATAAGCAATACTGGCCAAAGGAATTGTTGCCAGTATAACTGCATGAATGCAGGAAAAGTCCTGGCATAGCTATTGGTTAAGGTTGTGATGTTTTTTTTTCCCCTTACTCCTATGTGACATAGTTATGCAGGTAAAAGTTTTAAATGTAGACTAGACTGTAATGTGTTGCCTGTCTGACTTTTGGCCTGAGCAAAATAGGGACACATTTCTTTTAAATTCCAGTCCAGCTGTTCTCTTGGGGTCCTTCAGTCATGTAGGGTTTCTGTTTTTCTGTAGGATGTGAGCTGTACACTTACACACTTCAGCAATACAACCTAAACCACAAGAAGAAAAGGAGTACTCAGATGTGATGAAGTGAGCTGTAGCTCACGAAAGTTTATGCTCAAATAAATTTGTTAGTCTCTAAGGTGCCACAAGTACTCCTTTTCTTTTTTGCGGATACAGACTAACACGGCTGCTACTCTAAACCACAAGAGTTTATCCAAAAAATAATGTATGGACGTCTTTGTCTTCCTCTAAAATACTCCCAGCATCACTATTCTCTCATCCAGTATATTTATTTTAGCTGTGTATTTTGCCTCCATATATTCCTTCAGGATCTTAAGAACTTCCTTAACTGATTTTCTTTAGGCAGCTATTACTAATACTAATCCTTAGTAAATTACACAAACAACCAATGTTTATAATTTGTGTGTTCATTTCTCCAAATTTAAGTCTTGTTGCATCCATATGCTGTTCGTGTGTCCTCTCCAGGGAAAGCCATCTTGCAAACCCTAATATAAATAAGATGCTTACTGTAGGGTTAGCCTGATTGTACCATGAGCTCCCATTCATAATTTGGAGGCCTAGCTAAAGAAAAAGTGAAGTCAAAGAGATGTGCTACTGGATTGGATGTTGTTTGAGCAAAGCTTATTGTTCTACATTTGCTATTGTACCTGACCACAATTTATCCCAGCATAAGAGGAAGGTTGACATTTTTTGCTCTTTTAAATAATTGTCATTTAAAATCTTTTGTAAAATTAAAAAGTTGTGAACACTGTCTCCAAAATACCCAATTTGAAGGGAGTTTCAAGAAAATTTTATTTTTCCATATTTATTGGTTTTGTTTTTATTTTTTTTGTAGAAATCAGATTTTATTTTGCTATTTTAGAAGACTTGATTATATAAAAGTGAAAGTAGAATAGCTGTCTTAAAGAATGTTTCCTTTTTTAGGTATCCAAAGCACTTTGATCTATTTCAAAATAAACATTTAAGTGAAATATGAAAGCATTAATAATATGCAAATACTTATAGAACACCACTATATTGTACATAGTATATTTAGTACACTGGCCTAATAAGCATTTAGAAAGTACTGTACCTTTCTGCCTTGCATTACTTTGTCTCTGCTCAAGCAACAAAGGGAAAACACTTGAGAAAGAAAGGGATTGTATCAGAACAGTGATGCTTTCACAGACTTGTTGTTTTTTAATACTTTGCTGCACAGTCTTTGTGCTTGAATGGTTATTGTCAAACTCAGTTTCAAGTGGAAGTCTCTGGAATGTTGCTTTTATTGGTAAAGACTGAGAACCACTTATTGGAAGAAAACTCTATGTTCATAGAAAAGTTTGTAAAACATTTGTTTCTTTCCTGTTTCTTAATCCGTCTTTCCTCCTCTGTATTTTGTTTCTTTTGCTGTTGAAAAATTTTATTTTAAACTTCTTCATTTGTGTCTTCTATACTGAGGAGAGATCCTTTTAGCTTTGTAAACTCCAAGGCCTTGTCTGTTGTTGTTAGTAAACATTTATTATGGTCAAAAGGCATCAGTCAGGATTGGCGCTCCTTTGTACTGAGTGCTGTACAAACATAGATAAGCGACAATCCCTACTCCAGAGGGTTTACAGTCTAAAAGACACAAAATAGGCAAAGACAAGGGTATAAGGATATATCATACAAACAAATGCATATGATGAAGAATTGACACAACTTTGTTAGTTCGTGTGTTGTGGTTGTGGCTTGCTTTTTTTAGTTTATCAAAATTGGCTTGAACTGTGCTAGCAATAACCATAGTTAACCTGAAAACTATGCTATGGATGACATCTGTGTAGGAGAGTTAGTTTCCAGCATAGCTAGGGTAGCATGTTTTTAGAAGGAAATCTATCCTTATTCTTGCTTGTCAAGTGGACTGCGGTAGATCTATTCAAAACAGTTTTGTTATAATTGTTCCTGCTCCACTGTAGTCTGGACAGCGATCAATAGCCAAAGATTTGTGGAAAGATATATTTATCTTGGAAATTAAGATGTTTTACATGGTGGTGGGGCTTTTGCAAAACCTAGAGGGGTGGAATTTTAGAAAGTTTGTGAAGGTATTTCATTTTGTGTGCTGTACGCAGTGTTGATGTTCTATGTAGCCTCAAGCAATGTATTTATGACATTTGCTTCAGTTTAAAGGGCACTTCTGGCTTCAATAAGGAGCTTCTTGAATTTAAAACAAAATTGAACAGGAATAAGATACATCAGAATATAACTGGATGATTAATCATTTTAATATTGATAAAATCTTTGTAATATTTCTCTTAATTCTAGGATGATCCCTTCAAGAATAAAGCTTTATTGTTTAGTAATAATACACAAGAATTACATACAGACCCATTCCAGGCCGAAGATCCATTCAGATCTGATCCTTTTAAAGGAGCAGACCCTTTCAAAGGCAGTAAGTAACTAATGGCTAATATAAGAATCAGAAGACCATATTGTACTATAAATGTATTTTTACAAACTGTGCTAATCTTATTAACTGAGTGTATGTCTACAGTGCCTGCAGTTTGGACTAAGGGATGTGAAGAGCCATGCGCACTGAAATGCTGCACTGTAATTTCCCTGTGTGGATGCCCTGGGTACAAACTTAAAGGTACAGAGTTTACACTTTTAAGTTTGCTCCCACAGCATCTACACAGGGGAGTTATAGTGCAGCACTTCGGTGTGCACTGCTGTTCACACCCCATTAGTCCGAACTGTAGGGCAGTTGGAGACATTCTCTAAGTACGTGACAAAACAAGATATTTTTCTTTTTTTTACCTAGATGATCCATTCCAGAATGATCCTTTTTCAGAACAGCCACCTGTTTCAACAGGTAAAAGCTTTTCCTTTGAGACAGGTGGGATATAATTTGTAGCCAAATATAGATATGCCCAGTATACAGCTGGCCTTCCAAGACTTCAGATTTTCAGTTTAAACTGCGGAGCCCAGAGAGAGAGAGAGTATGTGTGTTTGTTTTTCAGTTTAAACTGGGGGGCCCAGAGTGTGCACGTGCATGAGCGAGCTCATTAAGAAGTTTAATAAGGTACCATATATACTCGTTCATAAGCCGAATATTTTTGGTAAAAATGTGACTCATCAAAGAGCGGAGGTCGGTTTATAAACGGGTCTGCACCAAAATTTGATGATTTTAAACTCTATGAAATCATTGTGCCACTTCCTGCAGCTCCCATTGGCTGGGAACAGCGAACCGCAGCCACTGGGAGCTGAGGGGCTCCGTGCCTGTGAATGCCCCAGGTAAACAAAATGTCTCAACCCACCAGTGGCTTACCCTGATGGGCCGGGAGCCAAAGTTTGCCAACCCCTGAAATGTAGGGTCGGTTTATGAAAGGGTCATACAGTTTTTACTATTTTTACCTATCCATCTTGGGGGGTCGGCTTATAAACGACCAGGCTAATGAACAAGTATATGTGGTATATACAGTTTTATTAAATGTAGTTCGTAACTGTAATATCAACTCCATAAAACATCATCCATTTAATCAGAATTTTAAATAATCATAATAGTTTTCTCCTTTTTTAGAGTAGAATATATTCATAATTTATTATTTGATAAATAAGTTTGAGATAAAGGCATATTTGTTCCGACTCCTTGCTAATGCGTGATTGTTCCCTGTAGCACATTGTCTAGTATTTTACCAGTAAAGCAGTACATTTTGTTTACCTCTCGTAACTCTTTTGCTAGATCCATTTGGAGGGGATCCATTTAAAGAAAGTGACCCATTTCGTAGTTCTGTCTCTGAAGATTTTTTTAAGAAACAGGTGAAGAATGATCCATTTACCTCAGATCCATTCACAAAAAAACCCACACTGCCCTCAAAGGTAGGTAATTTTTAAATTTGTGTATGTTGCACTATAATAAACTTTTCTACTGTTATTCACAGTCCATTTTGGTCAATTTCACGGTCATGGGATTTAAAAAATCATAAATTTCATGATGTCAGATATTTAAATCTGAAACTTCATGGTGTTGTAATTGTAGCAGGCCTGACCCAAAAGGGATTAGTGGGGGCATCGCACAGTTATTGTAGGGGGGTCGCAGTATTTCCGCCCTTACTTCTGTGCTGCTACTGGCAGTTGGCGCTGCCTTCAGAGCTGGCCGGCTGGAGAGCAGCAGCTGCTGGCCAGGAACCCAGCTCTGAAGGCAGCGCCACTGACAGCAGTAGCGCTGAAGTAAGGGAGGCCTGGTATGGTATTGCTACCCTTACTTCTGTGCTGCTACCTTCAGAGCTGGGACCTCAGCCAGCAGCCGCCACTCTCTGGCTCCCATTGCTACACTTACTTCGGAGCTGCTGCTGGCGGTGCTGGCAGAGCTGGGCGCCTGGCAAGCAGACACTGCTTTCTGGCCACCCAGCTCTGAAGGCAGTGCAGAAGTAAGGGTGGCATACCATGACCCCCCCTACAATAGCTTGCAAACCACCACCCACCCACCCCCCGCCCCCCCCCCGTGACCCTCTTTTGGGTCAGGACCGCCAGTTTGAGAAACTCTGGTCTCCCCTGTGAAATGTATATAGTATAGGGTAAAAGTACATAAAAGACCAGATTTCATGGTGGAGACCAGATCTTATAGTCTGAGACACGTTTTTCACAGCCGAGAATTTGGTAGGGCCCTACTTATAGCAGAGTAATGGTATCCTTATGGTGAAAATGTGTTTCAGATAATTCCTTTCTATTTACAAGCATAGGGCAACATTTTCAAACTTCAGTGCCTAAAGATATGCACCTACATAAGTGGCCAGATTTTCACAGCTGATGAGTACCTGCAGCTACTATTTATTTAATGAGAAGTTGTGGGTACTCAGCAGCTCTGAAATTAAGCCACGTCTATTTAATGTCAACTTTTGGCACTCGAGTATGAACATTTTGACAATAGACTTCTGTACAAATACGTTCTTGAGTTCTGAATTGTAGACTAGTACCAGCTTTATTTTACTGAAAGATCCCCTGCCTGGAATGTGTTCTGCTCAATGGGATATTTGCCTGTGTAGTCAGCAACCCCACGTTGTATCATTGCTATCAAGACTACATGCGCTAATAATGTGTATTTATCCAAGAAGAGTATTTCATGGTGTTTGGTCAAATGCAAAGTCCGCTGACTATATTAGAATTACACTAGAGCAGAGGTTCTCAAACTGTGGTCTGCGGAGCTCCATTCAGGTGGTCCGCGGATAGTTTCCTCTAAGGTATGTGCCTGGGTGGCTGCACATGAAAGAATGAAGGGCCACTTACCTAATTAGTGGAGCCATGCAGGCGTGAGGTGAGGTGAGGTGGTGGCCTTGGGGGGAATAGGGAGTAGGTGAGAGGGGTGATTGGGGTGAGAAGATGGGGTGGGGGGAATTTGGGACATGCAGGGCTGTGGCAGACAGAGAAAGAGGCGATTTTCCCCAGCTCCAGGGCTGCGGCTGCCAGGGAGAGATGGCCTTCCTTCCCAGCCCCAGCTCTGTGGCTGCTGTGGCAGGGGGAAAGACCCGACTCCTTCCCAGCCCCAGGTCGGGGGCTGCCGCAGTGGGGGAGAGAGGGCACATCCATGGCATTAGAAAGGTAAGACTACTGATATTAAAATATGAGTTGTGTGCTTTTATCTGTAGAACAAAAAAACCTTTATTATTAAGGATTCTTTTATATAGTGCTTTTATCCAAAGTGCTTTACAATAGTTAGCTAATGGTACAAACAACATTCGGAAAGATCGTTAAGTGGTCCGCTGAGACACACAGCAATTTTCAAGTGGTCTGCGAAAAAAAAAATTTGAGAACCACTGCACTAGATTTATTTGGCCTAGAATAGCAGTTTTCATAGTGTAGGGAAGATTTTGGTATACACAGAAAGGTAAGTGCAGAATACATTAAAATTATTAACATGTACCATTTCTTCTTTCCTCCTCATTTAGCCTGACCCCTTTGAAAGTAGCGATCCTTTCACATCTTCAGGTATCTCTTCAAAAGGGCCAGGTAAGAGGGAAGTATTTTCTTCTGTAAAATGCACAGGTAAACTCTGCTGCCTTTTTGACACACAAGTATATCAGTTAAAATTTGGAGATTGCCAGAGTCAATGCGTAGGCGTAAGCAGACTAAACAATTGCTTAGGGCCCTGAGCAGTTCAAGGGGGCCCCCTATTAATTATTAGTATGTGTTGTGGGGAGCCCCCCAAAATATTCCTGCTTAGGACCCCCAATGGGCTGGCACTGGAAATTGCACAGAGTTCACCCTCAAGCTTCGAAATAGCAAAAGCAGACTGCAATTCTATGGGATGCATCCTCACGGTGTACTTATTACAGACTATGGAGGGATCCTCCACACATGCACTGTGCATTGCTCCCAACCTTTCTTCTAAGCAAGCAATGATGAAACAGGAGATAAATTAATCCAACCTGAGGCAACCTTAACTCTTTTGGGGGAATTCCTCTAAGTGGGGAATTCCAAGGGCGGCCAGGGCAGTGCCTGGCAATGTGACTCCAGTGGAACCATGCTGCTGGGGAGCCAGGAGATGTACAGCTAGTGCAAAGGGCCTGGATACAGCAGATTGCTCTGTCCTTCTAGCAGCTCTCTCAACATCCTTAGCTTCTGAGGCCCAAACTACCTGGACCTCCTCAGGTAGGAAAACCACACACCTCTCCCAGTGGCAGAATATGGAGAAATCCTCCATGAGGGGAGAATTTTCATGTGCTGCCCCTTTTTCTCCCCTTCTCCTCTGGATGTGACAGTCTGGGTCTACCTTCATTAAGAACATGTGTCATTTGAGCATGACTGATTCTCATGGGTAAAAAAGACTTCAGGGTGACTTATAGAAGTTTTCAAGATCATGGAAGAGTTTGAAAGAGCTGAAGCTGATAAATTGTTCTTATTGGTTATGAACTCAATTGGGGAACAGAATTTAAAAACTAGGATACTAGAAATAAACAGGAATTTAGAGATGCTATTTTCTAATCTTTGGAAAAACAATGCTTGAGAAAGGAATCTTTGAGAGAGTTGGAATGTGGTCTGAGTAGTCTTGGGCTTGTCTACATTGGGAAATCCAGGAAAATTAATCCAAATTAATTAAAGTTGTGAATTTAATATGGATTATTTAAACCCCTGTGTGAACACCAGCTTTCAGAATTAAAGGAGTCTGAATTTGATTTATCTTAACTAAACCAAATTAAGGCCACGTTAATTCTGAATGAGGGTGTTCACACAGAGGTTTAATGTGGTTTAAATAATCAGCTTCAAATTCATACCTTCTGTTAATTCAGATTAATTTTCCTGGATTCTCCATGTAAACAACCCTTAAGTAACAGACAAAGTCTGAATGAACAGCATTAAAAAGAAACTATGGCCTACAAAAGAGAGCTTGAATGGAGTAAACAGATGGAAGTTCAACTAATTGAGCTTCTCTCCTTATATATTTTCATCTCGGTAATAGTGCATGCCTTGTTACTGCCAAATTTTTCATCCAAGGGAAAAAAATTGATCATTCTTTTAGTTCACTAAAGTCATGATTGCTGACTTGATAGTATTTTAAAGCAAATGTTTTATGAAATCACGTTGTAGCTGTCAGCTCCTATTTAAAGAGACTTTGTCATGATTTGACTGCATCATAAAGAGAGAAACATGACTTTCCTGTGAATCTATTAAATAATTTGTGCTATTGGCACTAGTATTAAGAGGGCTTCTTTATGTTGGTGTCCTTTTTCAATTTGTCTGGTGGTCTACTTCAGTGACAGTAGATTTTTCCTCTGTCTAGGTATTATATTAAACAAAATAAAAACCATATTGCTTTGTTCTATACTTGTTTCAGATCCTTTTGGAACGTTAGACCCATTTGGAAGTGGTGCCTTCAATAGCAATGAGGGTTTTGCAGATTTTAGCCAGATGTCAAAGGTAAATGTTACCAAAGGAAGCATCAGTCCTTCTCTATAAACATTTTTTCCTTTTTTTTTTTTTTCATATAATTCTTGATGAGTGTGAAGAAAAGAATAGCATTATATTGAAACAAGCAAAATCTTGCAGTCACATTTGGAAAAATCCTCTGAAAGGGACTAATGATATAATTATTTTGGACACAGCAGGCTTTTAAATAACTTGTTTGTCTGTCTCACCAAAATCTCTAGATTTTGGGGGGGGGAGCAATAGAGGGGCGTATCTGTGTTCTAGTGTAATTTAGGTGACCAAATGATTATTATTGAGTTACCCTGGTGGTTCCTAAGTTAAGGTTGCATTGAGATTTACGTGGAAAACAGGATTCAAATCCCTTCATTTGACTTTCTGTATTAGAATTTACTCTCCAAATTTTAACATAACATAACTCTTTTTGTTATTTATTTAGTCAAAAATGTATTAACATTTTTTCAGAGGAAACATTTAAAAGTGAACATTTCTTGAAATTTCTCTAGAAAGTCCCAACTTTTGGGGGGGTTCCTGTACTAAAACAGACATCACAGATTAAAACTTCACAAAGTCCATGTCATTTTTTCCAAGATTCTTTTTGGAGAGTTAAAATGAATGTCCATCGCCCAACCTTTACAGTCAGCTCTACAATGACAAGTTGAATGTGTGTGCACTTTAGAGAAAATATTGGATAGGAAATAGATTTTATTTTTTAAGGGATTTTCATATATTGGGAAAGAAAGGAAACCTTTAAAGATATATTTTCCAGGGATTTTAAAATTAGAATGTCTTTGTGGCCAAAATAATAAAATACTGTCTTGTTTTGCTTATAAAGCTTTTTTCCTCCACTGGGTGGCAGCAGCCTCTACAAATAGCAGGATGTTTGGTTTTAATTAGCAGAACTCTCAGAAGGATCTCCCTAGGAGCTTGAGCCTTCTAGTGCTTTACCTACAGAACTCCTATTTTGTTGCAGAATCAAAATTTAACATACATTTGAAAACATGATAAAAATGCAGTAAAGCAATGGATAAATCAGTGTGGAATCACTTTTTATATATTTATTTTTTAATGGTTGGCAGGGTCCTTTACAGGGGCTGGGCTCTGGGAGGGAGTTTGGGTGCGGGGTCTGGGCTGGGGCAGGAGGTTGAGGTGCGGGAGGGGGTGCAGGGGGCAGACTCTGGGAAGGAGTTTGGGTGCGGGGTCTGGGGCAGGTGGTTGGGATGCAGGAGAGAGTGAGGGGTGCAGCACTTACCGTGAGTGGCTCCCGAAAGCAACATGAACACCCTTCTGGCAGCAGTTCCTAGGCGGAGGGCCGGGGGGGTCTCCACATACTGCTGCCTGCAGGCACCATCCCCGCAGTTTCCATTGGCCACAGCTCAGGGCAGGGTCAGCGCACGGAGACACCGCCCCCCATCCCCCTTCGGAGGAGCCGAAGGGATATGCCATCCGCTTCCAGAAGCGAAGTAGAGCGGAGCGGGCGGGCAAGAAGCCGCCTTAGCCCCAGTGTGGTGGCGGCGGGGGCCCCGGGCCCTTTTAGATTGCCCGGGGGCGGCAGGCAGGGCCAGGGGAGAGACCCGGCTCCGAACTTCAGTGGAGCACAGGCCCATACAACTCGCTGCCCCTGCCCGCAACCCAGAGTCGGCTGGCACTGCTCAGCTGCTAGTGTCCATTTGCTGTGTAGACAAACTTACAGAGCTCTTCTTTGGGTCTGGGAAAGGTAGTCCCAGGGTCACAGCAAACTGCAAGGTGGAACAGATTGTTTAGCACAGGGGTTCTCAAACTGGGGGGTCAGGACTCCTCAGGGGGTCACGAGGCTATTACATGGGGGGGTCGCAAACTGTCAGCCTCCACCCCAAACTCCTTTTTGCCTCCAGCATTTATAATGGTGTTAAATATATAAAAAAGTCTTTTTAATTTATAAAGGGGGTCGCACTCAGAGGCTTGCTATGTGAAAGGGGTCACCAGTACAAAAGTTTGAGAACCACTGGTTAGTTAGCACATATTATTAGGGACCGTTCAAGGTAGAGTGGCCTGTTAACACACCCCTACGGTCATAGGACAAAAAGACGGGGTTAGTGGGTTACAGATAGTTGTAATGAGCCATAAATCCAGTGTCACTGTTTAGTCCCTGATTTTTAGTGTCTAGCAGAGTAATGAATTTAAACTCTCAGGCTCATCTTTTGAAACTGCAATGCAGGTTTCCTTTCAGGATGCGGACTGATAGGTCAGCTATAGAGTGATGGCTTCGTGAAAAGTGTTCACCCACAGGTGATAGGGTGTCTTTGTCTTTTATCATTTTCCTGTGTGAGTTCATTCGAGAGCATAGTGATTGTCTTGTTTCACCCCCATAGTTGTTGGTGCATTTAGTGCACTGGATGAGGTACACCACATGTTGTGATAGGCATGTGTAGGGTCCATGGATCTTGAGAGGTGTGTTTGGGATGATCATTGTAGCTTTGGAAATATTTCTGCAGGTTTTGCATCTCTTGTTCTGGCTGAGTTGTACGCTACAGATCTTTTAGAGTGCGGTAGAAGGGTCCATGGGGCCAGTTAGTGCACTCTAGATTTACACCCCAGCTTGCCATATACTCACTCTGTATAGACAAACCCTAAGGAACAAGTGTGTGTGTGTGTGTGTGTATGTGAATATAAAAGAAGTGGTGTATAAAAGCTGTGATGTGACAGCTATAAAATAGTCCTTTTTTTATATATGAAATTTCAATAGGTATGTACACATTGAGTACATTTTACTACGTCCAGTACGCCAAATACCAGATTAGTTACGGTTTCTGTACAATAGGGTAAGATAAAAACAGGAATAAAATACAGTTTTACCTCCCATTCTTTCCCCTTATTATTCCCCAAGTGCCCTTCCTTTCTTGTCAGGGATAAAAATTGTAAAAAGTGCCTTAGGTGACTTAAGGTCTAAGTACCAATGAAAATTATTAGGAGTTAGGCTCCTAAGGGACTTAGGTGCTTTTGAAAATGGAACTCAGACTCCCTAGTCACTAAGTTGCTTTTGTGAATTTTACTCCTTATCATTTTTCTGAGTTAATTCAAACAGGAGTTAATAATTTTCACTTACTTTCTATAAAGTTAACAGGTCATCTTTACTATCTGCATATGTTTACCTTTCCTTTATCTCGTAGCCCACAGCTTCAGACCCTTTCACCTCCTCTTTTGGAGGGATGGGATTCTCAGATGACCCTTTTAAAAGTAAGCCAGACACTCCAGCTCTCCCACCGAAGAAAAGTGTTCCTCCACGACCCAAGCCACCTAGTGGTAAGTACATTTTTTTCCTAGTAGCCAATTCCCCCAGTTTTCACATCTTCTTTGTCAAGATAAAGAGGAATTTACGATTTTCTGTCTTGTCGACCTCGGTCAGCCCAGATTCTAAGAAGACCAGCAGCTGATTCAGACCTGCAGTACTTGGGACCAAATATCAGATTTTCAGTAAATGGCAAGATGTGTCTACATGTTTTTGCATTAGTTCAGCTCAGAGGTGCTTCTGAGTGTATGGGTCAGTTTCTGTTTTGAGAGATACCTATATACAAATGAATCTGCTGTATAGGTTGAGCTAAGAATACAAACCTTGTTTTAATATGTTGTTCAGCTTCAGGTCATTTGCTGTCCCAAGATTTCATTTTCTAAGCTGTTCAGATGCTGGTGAAATTGTTTACAAATGGGAGACATTTCATAAGCTATTAGTTTCAAGTCCACTTTTATCAAGCTGTGGTATATTTCAGTTGACTTAAACAGTGAATTTTTGGTTAGCTCACAGAAAAAAGCATAATCCTGACACAAACATGCTTCCAGTTTGGTCTCTAAACTCTGGCACCAGATTTTCTGTAACATAAAAATGTATAGGCCAAGCATCCAGAATTTCTAGAAACACTTTTTTTTTACTATGGTAATGAGCATTTTGCAAGATCTGGCTAGATATTGTAACTGTCACAGTTCAGGACAACTAAACCTGTATTTCCAGTCAATGGTCCAGCAAGGCACACACTCTTAGGATTCCAGCTCCCCAGCCATTGCCTTTCTTCGGTGGAGACCTGCATCTCACTCCCTTCTGACCATGGTATTTCCAGGCTGCACTGTTCTTGGCCTTCACTGTGTTGTTCCCAGCAGAGACCAGCGGCCCAAACACACCAGTTTGCTTTCTCTTAAGAGATGGTTAAGAGTATGGTTGCCCACAATTATAGATACCACACAGCTCTTTTTAAGCACACTATATTATTCTTAAGGTAAAAGCACTACAGAGAAAACATTATTAAAAACAATAAAAGATCCTATCTGCATGCCAGAGATCACACTAATCCTAACATGGGCTCTGGCAAGACTAGTCCTTCAACACCTCACCTTGAAATTTATGGTTTCAAGTTCATCATTGCTTCAGCTCAGAGTAAGCACATAGTTGTAAGGGGCATTGGTAGGCCAAGTCCTTCCAATATTTCCATAAGGATTGGGGCCCTCCATGAGAGGTTCTGTCCGTTTGCTGGATCAAGAAGAAGGCCCTGAGCCTGTTTAAGACCAGGTTTTTTATCCCAAATCCTTTCTTTGTCTGTTGGTCCCTGGAGAATCCGGTTTAATTGGTATATGCATATATCTTTCCAGGGGCTGACTTCAAACGGCTTATAAACAGAGGAATTATATTAGCATCCCCCTCTTCCAAGAGGAGTTACATACAATTCCACAATAGCACATATACAATTGCATTTTTAAATAATCAACCCAGAGGTATTAAACCTAATTCAGTAAGGTTTAACTTAATTCAGTAAAGTTCATTCAGGATATTGCAGGAAATTGTTAGTCTGCCACTGTAACCCCCATACGTTTTAAGTGTGGGTCACCCAGTTCCTTTGCGTTACATTTTGGTATTGTCTGACACTTTTGCTTTGCAGTTCTCACACCTATTCAACTTATAAAGCAGAATTGCTCATTTGGTTGGCACTGCAGGTTAGCTAATCTCTCCCACCCCACTCAAAAAGAGGAAGCACCCTTATGGATATGCTCCGGATGGTACTGTAGGTTCTCATTTGTTGTAAATCATGCCTTTATCTCTGAATCAATGTTTGGGACGTATTATTTAATAAATCAAAATCTTTGTGCAAACAGAATAAATTTAAGTCTTGCCACCTTTATGGAACCTGCATTTTTGCAGCCTTTAAATCTTCAAACACTAGTTTTCAGCTGCCATTTTGGCTTTACTCCTCGAAAGGATCTGATAGATACTTTAAAAAATTGGTTTCCAATTGATAAGGCATTTTGGAGCATTGCAGGTCTGAGTATGGATGAATACTGACAAAAAAAAAGGATTGTAATTGTAGCAAGGTCCTTGAAGCAGTTAATTCCATAACTATCTACTTATAGGGTCTCTATCACCATAGTATCTAAGAGCTTTCCAAGGATTTAAAAATAGAAATAATAATACATTACATATACAATAAAACAGACCACCAGGACACTGAGCACTGAGAGAGAATATACTGTGCAGCAAGAGGTAATCTCTTTGCCATCTAGAATGCTACGTGTGGTGAAGTGTTGTATTTTTTTGTCAGTTTTCATAGGAGGTATGTTATTGATTAGAGAATACTTTATTTGGTCTTTCTTTCTGGAAAAGGGTCTGAACAAAATAATTCAAAATTTAAAAGGGATCTGTAAAGTGGAATGAGACCAACAGATAATACTGATGAGGCGTATTTTAGTATTATTTTTAAGTGTGGCGTCTTTCTGTGTCTTTCTTGCCTAAACATGATTATTCCTAGCAAATACAGTGTAATTCTACCAACAAAGACAGGGAATGGCAGTCAAAGAATGACTTCTCTGAGTACTCCTCATTCTTTCCCCTATGGATGTTACCTTGATTTGTATCTCGTCCTCCTCCTCCTCAGTTATGCAAACTGTCTTAAAAGGTGGTTGACTCAGAGTACTGCCTATTTTGCCTGTATTTTTAGCTGTAATAGGCTACATTTATTCGGAGTTCATTAATTTGAATTTATTTTTAATTTAGACAAGAGAACATTGCTTTTATCTAGTTTTTTGAAAGAGTAGCATCTTAAGTATCTGCATTTCTCCTGTTATGTGAAGACAGAAAATTTACCAGGAGCAATACTCTTCTGTTAAAGGAGACTATAAAGGAAACAAAGTTGTTCTTTTGGAAAGCAAATGAGCCTCACGTACAAATGCACAGTTAAACTCCTCCCTTCCTTCCACACTAGCAATCATCAGTGGTTTCTTAAAACATGAGAAATTACATAGTAATGTTCTGTGATGCTTGCAAGAGATACAAATGAGTGTTATGATGGAAATCCTGTTCACAAAACAAGTAACAGAAGAGGAACTTCCGTTGTTTCTTACCTTGCTCGTTAGTCCGTTTAATTCAAAAACAAGTATGTGGTAAAGATCTTTCTAAGAGGTGAACAAATATCAGTTCAGATCAGACAAATCTAAAACTTGGTCTTATTACTGTCAGTTTACACTCTTCCTTTATCATGTAGTTGATAAGAAAAATACACAAGCATTGTGTGAAAAGTACTTATGTGGTTTGTATCTACCTTATCCCCTTCATTATTCAGAAAACATAAAGTACCAATAAAAGGTCTCTAACTATCCTTAGGTAGAGGACACTAATACTATGATTTCTACTTAATCTGAATTGATTCTGCAAAATTATTGATCTTGTGCCAGATCCACCTCTGCAGGGACAGAGGACGATATGCATTGACTTGCCCCTGTCCTTGCAGGGGCAGCTGCACTAGGAAGGTGATTCATCCCAGTAGAGGCCAGCAGCAATGTCACCACTGCCTTCCCCATTGGTTTCTGTAGTGTTGGAGCCCATCTTGTGGAGGCTGCCCTAGAAAGACAGTGAATCCGCACATTCATTATCTAGCCTGGTCTGATACCCGCTTTTGGATCTGTGCTGACTGGCTGGCTCAGAATCACCTGACGGAGCAGAAACATGCCCCTCAGACCCACTCTTGCTCTTGGTGAACTTTCTGCGGTAATGAGTCCATAGCCTGGGTTCAGCCAGTTATATTTAATCGCGCTCCTTGTATTAATTTCCTATTATATCTCATTAAACATAAATTGCTTTGACACTGGAATTCTCTCTGTCACTGTGATATGTGAGTACTGTTACTAGGCTATCGTTGATCATCTTTGTCTTTGGTAAGGGATTTCAAAGGGGTCTCCAGAAATGCACCTGTAAAAAGGCATATTTATACATGTAAATGGATAATTAGATTTCAAGACCAGAAGAGGCCATTATGATCATCTAGTATGGCGTCCTGTATAACACAGGCCATATTTATTATTACACAATAAAAATTTATGCCTTATTTTGAGTCTGAATTTGTCTAGCTTCAACTTCCAGCCATTGGATGATATGCCTTTCTATGCTAGATTAAAGAGCCCACGATTAAATATTTGTTCCCCATGTAGATACTTAGACTGTAATCAAGTCACCATTTAACCTTCTCTTTATTAAACTAAATAGATTGACCTCTTTGAGTCTGTTGCTATAAGGCAGTGGTTCTCAAACTTTTGTACTGGTGACCCCTTTCACATAGCAAGCCTCTGAGTGCGACCCCCCCCCTTATAAATTAAAAACACTTACAATATATTTAACACCATTATTAATGCAGGAGGCAAAGCGGGATTCGGGGTGGAGGCTGACAGCTCGCAACCCCCCATTTGATAACCTCGCGACCCCCTGAGGGGTCCCGATCCCCAGTTTGAGAACCCACGCTATAAGGCATGTTTTCTACTCCTGTAATCATTCTCAAGGCTCTTTTCTGAACCCTCTCCAATTTATTAATATCCTTCTTGAAGTGTGGACACCAGAACTGGACACAGTATTCCAGCAACAGTGGCAGCAGTGTCAAATATCCTCTCTCCTCCTCCTTGAGTTCAGTTTATGCATCCCAGGATCATACTAGCTTTTTTGGCCACAGCATCACACTGGGAGCTCATGTTCAGCTGATTATCCATCATGACCCCCAAATCTTTTTAAAATTCACTGCTTTCCACTGTACTATACTGGCAGGTATTTCTGCTCATACATAGTCCATTGTTTGGGGTCATTGCTGTTGCATCTGAAGAGAGCAGGCAAACACAACATACAGTGGTGGGCCCTATAGTGCGGGTCATGTACCTCCCTGAAATCCATATAATTCCATCCCTCCCCACATTTTAAAAGAAACTCTTGAAATTGTTTCCCCAAAGCTGTTTCTTAGACTGTCCTTTATTAGCCTTATTTTTATCCTACAAACATAAAAGGAGGACCTGTCCTTAAGCCTAGTTTAAGGAGCTATCAGAGTTAGTTTTTTGCCTCTTCAGTGTAAATCAGGGTTGTGTTCATTGTTGCGTAATAGATAGTATAAATTACATTGATATTTTGGATGAACGGTGCCATATGTGAGCGATTTGAATTGTATTGTAAATGCTTTTAGAAAATCCTTCTAATATCTTGATATCGTTTGTAGATTTACAAATACACTTAATTTTATCTTTTATTCTCCTGTTGTAAGTAGCTCTTTGATTGTAGCACTCAGTGTTACTAAACTTTAAGGCATTGTGTATTTCTTATGCTAGTATTGCGTCCTGTAGAACTTACCTGTAATTAAAAAAGGAGGAAATTAAAAGCTGATCCACTGAAACCTGTCAGTTAAAATGTGCTGTCTGTAGGTTCTCACAGATTAACAATTACATGTTTTCTGCAATGAACTGCAGATTAAAATCAGTCAGAGTTCACCGCTAACTAGTTTCTAGGTAAAAGTTGTTGATTGCGAAAAAGAGAGAAACAGATTTTTTTAAAGTACAGGAAGTTCCTGTGTGGGTGTCAGTGATTGGGTTATAAGTAAAATTCAATACTCTAGTGCTTTGATCGTGGGACCTGCTGCATTTACCCCACCCTTACCCACTTCCTTTAAATGCAGCACCATGCATTCCACATTGTGGTTTTAACAGTACTGCTAACCAGTGATATTAGTGGAAGAACCTTCACCACTAACCAGTGTGTAACCTTCAACCTCTTCTTCATTTTTATTGCTTGCTTATAGTGGTTGTGACTTTTTTAACCTTGAAAGAATATAAAAATCATAACATTTTGAAATAAAAATGTAATCTACTTATAAATGTGCCTTCTGCTTACAAATGGCTGTTGATATAGCATGCAGTATAAATTAATGCCTGTAATAGTAATTTTTAAAAATAACTTCTGATTGCTCTAGTTTTCTCTCCTTTGTAAATTTGGAATTTGAATTAAATGTCTTATATCTCAATAACTAATCTATTTTTTGTATGTACGAACTGTTGATGTCTGCAGCGATAATATATTTTCCATTAGTATGCCGCACTTCCATGTTTTATTGGTACACTAACAAAGTAACAAATTGCTGGAAAATAATCACATAATATTTTAGAATTCAAGGGAGTAAGTGTTAAACTCAGTGTTAAATAGAAATTGCTTGGCTATTATTTGTTTAAAAAATCTAGATATTTAAATAAATATTAAGTAGGACTTCCCATTCTCCTGGACTATTTGATGCCATATATTTTATGTTTACTTTTATATATGCTTGGTAAAATTTTAAACTATAGACTCTCACCAAAGCTGGAGAAATTAGCCAAGATTTTAGATTTTTTTTTTCATTCTGTATCTGTGAGTCTTGTCTACTATGGAAACTGAATTTATAAACTGGTATCTCAAAGGTTAGTGGTTAGCACCTCTGCCTTTGAGTGAAGGACTTTAATTCCGTTCCCACGTTGTTCTTATAATTGGTATTATTTCTGAGCTGTCAAAATATCACAAGAAATCCTGAGAAGACGAAAACTGTGAACCTCCCGCTGAGCTGGCTTCAATTAAGTATGACCCTGATCTTTCAAAGGGATCAACTTGTTGGAGCTCTATTGGCTTCAGCAGGATTCAGTGTCAGCATTAAGGTCTGCATAAGCGCATCCCTTTTCAGGATCAGAGCTTACATGAACAATAAAATAAATAATTGACCTTTCCAAAGCAGATTTATTAAACATATTTGATTCTGAGACCCTTTTAAATTTCTTTACATTTCAAAGCATTAAGACCCTATCCTACTACCAATAAAGGCAGTAAAGTCTCCCATTGACTTCAGTAGCAGCTAGATCAGGTCCTATATGACCTTTTCCTCTCCTCATGAGCTGGCAGATGAATGCAGATGGTATCTGAACCTTGCAATGTGTGTAAAAGTGTCAAGAATCTTTTAAATACAATTTAAACAATATTTTTATCCGACTATCCTGCAAACTCCAAGTTCAGTTGTGTACATTATTCCATCATCTGCAGGAAAGATACTTCCCTAACACTGAAGACAGGGGCTTTGCCATAGCTTCAACACATGTAAGTTAGTTGGAGCGGGTTATGTCAACCACAGTAAAGAGCTCCCAAGAGCTAAAGGTATGGGAACGGTAGTCAGTCCCTAGGATGAGCTGTTTCCATTATTGTGCAGTTCATATGCTACATGGCTCTTATGGACTGTTTAGGGGGCAGAGGCCCCAGTTTTAACATCCCAAGTGTGAATTTCTATTGACAGAAAATGTGAGCACAGGTTGACTCTGGAGCTACAGTGGATGAATGACTACATAGAGATGTATAGGTATGTATTCATATACATACCAGGTTTATCATTCTAGACCATTCTGACATCGGTTGCTCTCTTCTATATTTGGAGCTTCCTCCTCCTTTATGTTAATGATAAATATAGTTATTTTTCAAATGTTACTTCTCTAAATCTAAGGTATTTTATGGTTTGGCTATTTGACATCTTCTGAAACTTTTAGATCTGTAAAAATAGTTCAGGATTTAGTACTCTCAGAGTGTACAAAGGGGTAAGGACCTTAGGTCAGCACTGCCTTTTGCATTGCACAAGAACACTTTTAGTAGTGTTTGTTTTTTCCTCTCCTATCTCTCTCAATTGGATGGAAATTAGGACAAAATTTTGTTCAATTTCTTGATAAAATATTGAAAACCAAGGTTGAATGCTATATGTCCTGTGGATACATTAGCCTAATTTTCTTAAAAAGCCATATTTTTAATAAAAATCTTAATTGCCTGAACACTTAATACAAAAGGTTTATCTGAACTCTTATCACATTTCTATTATTTAGGCTAAATCCTTTACTGACTTGCATCCAGTGCAATATCACTCGGCACAGTATTTGGCTTATGTATTTCTTCAGATTACTTTTAAGAAGAGAATAGTTGTTTTTGATGTGAAACAATTATTAATTATGCAGTATAGTTGAAATAAAGAATTTACACTGAGCAAATTGGTTAACAAGACAAAAGCAAATACTAAACTTCCCTTGCAGTTTTAAAGTTTTATATTCCTCTTTACTCAGGGCTGTACTTTATTTACTTGTGTTAATTCAAACCACGTGGATGGCTTCCTTTGGGAGGCAGGAAGAATATAAAATGGCTTTATTTAATTAGGTCCTCAACCAAAAAGGTATTGACCTTATTCCCACTCATGGCTAAGCACCTCTGGTTTTGCAGAGCTTTGTAACCTTCTGGATGCATGTTTGGAATAGTGTGGATGCCTGCTCATGGCTCTGTAAGTTGATGTCCATGATTATAAAAAGGTGGTGCAGTCCCCAGTCATCTCAATTCCTCCTCCTTTGCGGCTGTGAGCAGGAACCTCAGCTTTAGAGTTGGTGACTGACAGGAAGGCGTATTTTTTTCATGACTTCCAGAAGACCTGACAGTTAGGTTACAATACAGGCATCCCTTGTTGTGTAGGATAAATGACTCATGGGTGGAGCAGCTGGCCCAGCCACAAACTAAAAATTCCATTCACGTTTTGATTCTGTTGTTTATGATGATCTCTTATTCTAAAGATGATAGTTCAGTACTAATTGATGAAGCAAGTTGTTCAGAAGATAATTTACCTGTTCATTTTTCCCCAACATAACAAAATGATACAGCAGTAGCAACTTATAGTCAAGGTTGCATAATGATTTCTATTCTAACCTCCTCTTTTAGAAGGTTCATAACTTTTGGAAATTTTCACTTTTCCAGAGACATTTTTTCAGGTCTAATGTCTTTCAAAGGGGTGCCTGTTTTGTTTTGTTAAGTTTAAGTAAAAGTGGTTGCAAAAATTTTGTGTACAAGGAGAGGGAGGGAAATGTGTGTGTATATATACGTTTTATATTTTGTGAACAGCTCTACAGCCAAAATAGCTGAGAGTCTGAAATACGGCAAGGAAATAGCCCTTGCTGAGGAGAAATATCAGAGTATTCTGAAAAAAAAATAGTTTTGGTTTTACTGAGTTATGATCACATACTGAAAATGTGCAGTACATTTGTACTCCTTTTTCTATAAGCTTGTAAAGTGACCAGCTAAGAAAAGGTGCATTCAACGTCTATGGACTGGGTGGATAATTTAGCTGCTTGGAAACAAGTTTATTAAAGTTAGGACTGACTGCTGAACAGTTGTTAAGGTGCCAAGGAGGAGCCATGCTGTGAAGTACTTTACAAACACTGCAGTCCCCAAGGCTTGCATGAATGAGGCTTCCTCTTGCATATCCGAGTTGCATGAGACAGGAATCCAGGTACTGTCACAAGTAGTGTCCAGATTATGGATTTTATACTCATTACTGCCAATTTTTCTGCAAACTAGCAGAAATCTGAAATCCTAGATAGTGAACCTTCTGCTCTTTATTATTTTTTGCACCGTAGAAAGTTCCATTCAAAAAGCTACTTTGGGTACATTTAAAGTTGCATATATAAGCGCTTAAATCAGGCTGTGCTAAATTTAGTGTGATATGTGTAACCTTAATTCTCTACCCCTGTGTGTGTGTATTATTATAATTATATGGTCACACGCTCTTTATCATGTAATACAGTAAAATATCTTTTTTATTGTTTTTGTATTTCTGAGAGAAATTTTAGGCTCAGACCCTAAATGGAGAATCTAACAAAATCTATCAGAAAAGATCAAGGTCTTCATTTCTGCGTAAATGTGTTGTTACTCCATCCCACTGCTTCATTGATAAGCCAAATTCTATAATAGCACACTACACCAGTGCTGCCTCAGTGAGATACTGAGAATAAATATTCACCCTGAACTCCAGTGCTGCCTCTAAACAGCCACCCATGTCACTTGCCTTAAAGCTGGTCTTGGGGTATGAAATTAAGATAAGCGCTTAGTATGGGTGGAGTTCATTACTAAGTTAACAGCATTTACTGTGGTAAATCATTTTGTTCATCATCTTTTTGCTGAAGTGAGTCCTCTGTGTGGTTTAGGTGCACCACTTGGGTAACTGCTGAAACTGCTGTGGTTTCAGAATAGGACCTGTTTTGCTTTTTTGTAAAGCTTTTTTCCCTGAAGCTGTTAGCTAAAATACTGACATAATAAGAAAGAACTGCAAATATTTATTTGCATTTTCCTACTTCCAAACCTGAAAAGGCATTTTACTATATGAATTTCATTGTAAAACTGCACATTTATTTAATCTCCAAGGAATCAAAGTTGAAACTGTCCTCTTTACTCAGTCATCATTAACGACATATGTTTACCAATTTTCTGTTACCATTGTTTGCTTTCTTCTGTTAATTTTGTTGGGAATTTGAGGTTTGATTTGGGTTTTGGGGTTTTTTTGGTCTGTTTGTATCAATATGAAAAATAACTTGTACCATGCTTCTCATACCAGCCTGGGTTCTTGTAATTGCACACATGTAGGGCCAAAGACATGCTGTGCACCCTATTGTACATTTACTTAAGTACCTGGTGCAACTCTCTATAAATCAATACAGAATTTGGCACATGCTGCATTACAAAGGGAAGCATTTGAGTGCCAATGATAAGATTATAAATAAGATTATTAATTGGAGGGCAGTGGTAAGAAGGAAACTAGTACATTGGAAGACCTAATTCAGTGAAGCAGACATTTTCCAGCTTTCAGAATCAGAGCATATTTGCCAGGTGGAGGGCCTTCACAAGAAGAGCCTTCACTGGAGAGAATCCATCACCTGTAAGTGGTCACTGGGATTGGTTTATCCAAGGTGAGCACTGCCTAAAAAGGTGTTGCAGGTTAGAAGCATGACTTTTCCATCTTTGACATGTGTTGCTTCAAAATAAATTACCAAATGAAAACTGTCTTGAGATAAGTTTGTTTAATACAAAAAATGAAGAAAACAGCATACATAAAGTGAAATTGAAGACTTCTCAGTTAACAGTTACTCCATAATATTCATAGTGACACTTCCTTTTGCAGCAGATTCGTTCTTTTGTGATCTGAGCTAAATATGAAGCACAAGAAACCCCGATGCTCTTCACATGTGCTCCGAAACCCACCATGGAGCTTCATGCAAAACATTAAAGTAGACAGTTTAGAAAAAACAGTTTTCGTGAGCAAATAAGTTGCAAGACCTGGGACCACAATTCCAGTTATTGATTCCAAACAGTGATTTCAGCAGCAGAAAATCTAACAGCTAAGAAAAGACCACTTAAAATGGAACAAGCTCGCTCTTTACAAATCTGCCCAGTGGGGTTTGGTATTAGAAGCTATAGGGCCAAATTCTCCTCTTGTGTACCCTTGCAGCCCTCTGACTTAAATGGAAATGCACAAGTGCTTCTGAGGAGAATTTGCCTGATTTGGGGTTAGAGAGCACACTAAAAACCACACTTTTAAGGGGACTTGTTCAAGGACAGCCTGAATCTCAAATTAGGTTTTCAGGCAAGAAAACCTAAATATTCCAATTTTGCTTGTAGCCAAAATTAATTATTTTAAAAAATAAAATTGTGTTTGCACATAAGATCCTCTTGCCTGTAGAGCCTGGACTGTTGAAGAACTCAACAAATGACAGTTTTTATCTTTTAACAGTAATAGTCCAAATGCAGAGTTCCGTATTTTTTTAAAGAATAGACTTGCATGGGTGTATGTGAGAGAGAGATCTCCCATCAGCTGTGGCCAAGAGTGGAATGTGTTATGAATATAATGAGGTGGGGGTTAGGGGAGTTCAAAGACAATCTGAAACTGGCAAAGGGCATGAAAGAAGGTCCATATTAGAAGTGAAGAAAGCTAATACTGCTGCTAATTCCTGTATATTTTGTGTAATTTCCTTACCTTGAGGACAATCTGCTAATTTGATCAGCCTTGTTTTTAAAAATATATTGGCTGACCATGAGGCTGAAACCTGAAGTTGACATTTATAAACAGTACCTAGTATCTGTTGTATTAACTAGAAGTGCAACATAGGGCATATAAAGAACTTGCCATGAGCACTCTTCCTCAAATGCATCATGAGGACCAACTGGCTGAGCAGAATCAGAGGAAGAACCTAGCAAAATTGCAAGCAAATCCATTTTTTTTCTGCCATACCTTGACATTTATAAAGAATTGGAGGGCAGGAAGTCCATGTTCTTTTTCAGCCTCAGTCTGGACTCTCTGAACAGTGATTGTACCCAGGTTTTTTAAGTGCAGATGATGAGCTTCTTTGGCCACCACTTAGGGTATGTCGACACTACGAAATTAGGTTGAATTTATAAAAGTGTGTCCCTACTAAGCGCATTAAGTCGGCGGAGCGCATCCACAGTACTGTGGCTAGCGTCGACTTTTGGAGCATTGCACTGTGGGAAGCTATCCCACAGTTCCCGCAGTCTCTATTGCCCATTGGAATTCTGGCATGAGCTCCCAATGCCTGATGGGGCAAAAACATTGTCACGGGTGGTTTTGGGTACATGTCGTCAGTTGCCCCTCCCTCCATGAAAGCAATGGCAGGCAATCGTTTCCACCTTTTTTCCGTGCAGAACCCATACTGCTGTCAGCAGACGGTGCAGTAGGACTGCTTACTGTCATCATCCACCGCTTCCACTGCAATTCTGCTCTCCTGCAGACGACATACCACGGCAAGCATGGAGCCCCCTTAGCTCACCACTGCTGTTGTGAGCGTTGTAGACACCTCACGCATTATCCTGCAGTATGTGCAGTACCTGTAAAAGTAGGCAAGGAGGTGACGACAGTGCGATCACAATAGTGATAAAGACATGGACACAGACTTCTCTCAAAGCACGGGCCCTGGCAATTTGGACATCATGGTGGTAATGGGGCAGGTTCCTGCTGTGGAACGCTGATTCTGGGCCCGGAAAACAAGCACAGATTGGTGGGACCGCATAGTGTTGCAGGTCTGGGATGATTCCCACTGGCTGCAAAACTTTTGCATGCGTAAGGGCACTTTCATGGAACTTTGACTTGCTTTCCCCTGCCCTGAAGCACAAGAATACCAAGATGAGAGCAGCCCTCACAGCTGAGAACCGAGTGACTATAGCCCTCTGGAAGCTTGCAACGCCAGACAGCTACCGGTCAGTCGGGAATCAATTTGGAGTGGGTAAATCTACTGTGGGGGCTGCTGTGATCCAATTAGCCAATGTAATCACTGAGCTACTGCTATCAAGGGTAGTTACTCTGGGAAATGTGCAGGTCACAGTGGATGGCTTTGCTGCAGTGGGGTTCCCTAACTGTGGTGGGGTGATAGAAGGAATGCATATCCCTGTCTTGGTACCAGACTACCTTGGCAGCCAGTACGTAAACCGCAAGGGGTACTTTTCAATGGTTCTGCAAGCACTCGTGGATCACAAGGGACGTTTCACCAACATCAACATGGGATGGCTGGGAAAGGTGCAGGACGCTCACCTCTTCAGGAACTCTGGTCTTTTTGAACAGCTACAGGAAGGAACTTACTTCCCAGACCAGAAAATAACCGTTGGGGATGTTGAAATGCCTATAGTTATCCTTGAGGACACAGCCTACCCCTTAATGCCATGGCTCATGAAGCCATACACAGGGACCCTGAACAGTAGTAAGGAGCAGTTCAACTATAGGCTGAGCAAGTGCAGAATAGTGGTAGAGTGTGCATTTGGACATTTAAAAGCTCACTGGTGCAGTTTACTGACTAGGTTAGACCTCAGCAAAACCAGTATTCCCATTGTTATTGCTGCTTGCTGTGTGCTCCATAATATCTGTGAGAGTAAGGGGGAGACTTTTTTGGTGGGGTGAGAGGTTGAGGAAATCGCCTGGTGGCCGATTACACTCAGCCAGACACCAGGGCAATTAGAAGATTAGAAGAGCCACAGCTGGGTGCCCTGCGCATCGGAGAAGCTTTGAAAACCGGTTTCATGACTGACCAGGCTATGGTGTGACAGTTCTGTTTGTTTCTCTTTAAAGAAAACCCGTCCCCTTGGTTGACTCTACTTCCCTGTAAGCCAACGGATCTCCCCCCTTTGATCACCGCTTGCAGAGGCAATAAAGTCATTATTGTTTCAAAATCATGGATTCTTTATTAATTCATCACACAAATAGGGGGAAAACTCGCAAAGTAGCCCAGGAGGGGTGGGTGAGGAGGGAAGCACCGGGTGGGGTGGTGGATGAGGGGAGGAGGGAAGGACAAGGCCACACTACAGTTCAAAACTTATTGAAAGCCAGCCTTCTGTTGCTTGGGCAATCCTCTGGGGTGGAGTGGCTGGGTACCCGTAGCTCCATCCCCAGACATGTTAACAGATTTTTCCAGTAGCTATATTGGCCGCAAACGCATCCCAAGTCTTTAGGGCAAATTAATCATTAAACACGCTTGCTTTTAAACCCTGTATTATATTTACAAAGGTACACTCACCAGAGGTGCCTTCTCCAGCTTCATGGTCCGGGAGCCCACCTCGGGAGGGTATTGGCTCCAGGGTGACGAACAGTTCCTGGCTGCTGGGGAGAAGGGATTCTTCACTTGCCTGCTGTGCGCTATCCTCAACCACCTCCTCCTCCTCCACAAAATCCTCATCCCTGTTGCGTGAGACTCCCCCCTTGCAGGTGTCCACAGACAGTGGTGGAGTAGTGGTAGGGGCCCCCCCTAGAATTGCATGCAGCCCATCATAGAAGTGGCATGTATGGGGCTCTGACCCAGAGCAACCGTCTGCATCCTTTGTTTCTTGGTAGGCTTGCCTCAGCTCCTTAACTTTCACGTGGCACTGCTGTGTGTCCCTGTTGTACCCTCTGTCCATCATGCCTTTGGAGATTTTGGCAAATATATTGGCATTTCGTCTTTTGGAACAGAGTTCTGCCTGCACAGATTCTTCTCCCTATACAGCGATAAGATACAGTACCTCCCATTCAGTCCATGCTGGAGCTCTTTTGCGATTCTGAGACTCCATGGTCACCTGTGCTGATCAGCTCACCACGCTGGCCAAACAGGAAATGAAATTCATAAGTTCCCAGGGCTTTTTTTGTCTACCTGGCAGTGCATCTGATTTGAGAGTGCTCTCCAGAGCGGTCACAATGGAGCACTCTGGGATAGCTCCCGGAGGTCAATACTGTCGAATTGCATCCACACTACCCCAAATTCAACCCAGCGAGGTCGATTTTAGCGCTAAACCCCTTGCCGGAGAGGAGTACAGAAATCGATTTTAAGAGCCCTTTAGGTCGACTAAACAGGCTTGGTCGTGTGGATGGGTGCAGGGTTAAATCAACCTAACGCTGCTAAATTCGACCTAAACTCGTAGTGTAGACCAAGGCTCAGTATTAGATATCACTTATCAGTACAGGGTTTTTGATGGTCTCAGAATACCTAAAACAGCAATATCTTTCTATACCTTTATAAACAACTCAGAATATTTAGGAGTCACCGATAAGTACTTTTGTCAAGATGATAATTTTTCCACCCTATTTACTAGGAAATGCAGATGCAAAATATTAATAAAATGTCAATGGGCAATCAATTCTTGGAACTAGTTTCTGATGCTGTAACTTTCTGATATTCAAATGACATAACCAAAAGGGTTCTCTTTATGTAGAATCATTATAAAATGGTACTGTTGCTGGAGCAACTCTGTAGTTAAGGGTATAAAAGCTATTACGTCCTAACCTATGTTTTTTAGCATCTTATAAATTCCTTTTTGGATCAAATTTCTCATACTTATTCTAATATTAATTTGTTTGGAAAGTTTCAAGGAAATAGTGTGTGTATGTCTAGGGGGTGGGGTTTTTGTTTTTTGCAACTTCTGCTGTTGCACGGAGGTTGCATAAAAGTGTTGTAATAATATTTTTCGTTGCCTTCACATAACTAAAAAAACCTCACTTTTTAAACGTTTTAAACTTACTGTACAGCTAATGAGGGCAAGTGATTGTGACAGGTTAGAAAATATTTGATTTTGATATAAGTAAACATTGGAATGTGTTAATTTTAAAGCTTTGACAATATATTTTTACATTTTTTACATAGTCAACAGTAGAAAGAAAATAAGATTGCTCTGTGGATGAGGGGAAAGCAGTGGACGTGTTATTCCTTGACTTTGGCAAAGCTTTTGATACGGTCTCCCACAGTATTCTTGCCAGCAAGCTAAAGAAGTATGGGCTGGATGAATGGACTGTAAGGTGGATAGAAAGCTGGCTAGATCGTAGGGCTCAACGGGTAGTGATCAATGGCTCCAGGTCTAGTTGGCAGCCAGTATCAAGTGGAGTGCCCTAAGGGTCGGTCCTGGGGCCATCTTCATTAATGATCTGGAGGATGGCGTGGACTGCACCCTCAGCAAGTTTGCAGATGACACTAAACTGGGAGAAGTGATAGATATGCTGGAGGGTAGGGATAGGATACAGAGATACAGGATTGAGAAAGCTCTGGCTGGGATGATTTAGTTGGTGTTTGAGCAGGGGGTTGGACTCGATGACCTCCTGAGGTCCCTTCCAACCCTTGTATTCTGTGATTCTATTATTCTAAAATTAATCTGAACCATACAATACTATATTGTTGTGGAATTAAATTTTTTAGCTGAGACAGCCCCTGTTGTTTTAAGCTGCATTAATTTTCCCCGAATGTTGTGTGCACTGAATAATAGTCATCAGCACCTCCTACTGATTCACTGTGCATTCTGAGAGGACATAAGACTGACTCACCTAGCTATTATAAAGCATGTTTTTATATCCTCTAAAATACTTGGAGCTTGAACTCAATTCTTATTTTTATATAAGGTCATCCTGGAGTGAATGTATTACAGAATTCATATTAAGTTACATATCAAAGGACTGGATGATTCCAAACAAATGATTTTAATAGTCAAAATAGATCTTATCTTGCGGGCCTGGTTACTACTTTGAATGGGCAAACCATCTGAGAATACCAGGTATTCAAGTCTTCTTTATCTTTCTTAGCAGTAGCTGATAATAAATGTCTTTGTTCCCTTCGGATTTCATAAACTAAGGAAAATTTGATCTGTGTGGTCCTTGGATAAAAGAGCTTTAAGAAAATAAGGAAGGTCTGGAATTCATAGTTTTATATGCACCAAGGGCATTAAAAAGGGCTATACAAACACTTGGGGCTTGTCTACACTGCCCTGCAGTTCAGACTAAAATGCTGCACTGTGTGGATGCTACAGATGCGAACTAAAAGGTTCCTAATTCATATTAATATAGTCCTCTAATGTAAACTCTGCATTAAACCCCTATGGGGACACTCTCATTCATGTTAAATTCACTCCTTTTGTTCATTAACTTCAGAGTGTAGGTGAGCCCTAAGTATCCATGTGGACCCTTCTACCATGCACTAAAAGTTCCATCCTGGACTACTCAGGGAATTAACACAGGCTTTTTCCTTGTGTAGACAAGAACATAGTCTGCTCCTGTTTCAGAGCGCAGTACTGAACTTTTAATGCACAGCAGCAGATTCCACATGAATACAGTGCACATCAGGCTAGTGCCAGGTAGATTTACACCCCAGCTTGCTGTGAACTAAGTTTTGTATTGATGAGCCCTAATTTGTGCTGTTTTTTATCCTTTGGAATCTCTTCCAGGAGTTCTCTTTAAATTTCTCCATGTACTTTGTAACTGATTTGACTTTTATATCAAGAAGGGTCAAGTCAGATATTTGTTTCTAGGGGAGCTGAGTTAAGGGTTGTTTGTACATCTGTGAGGAGTGCTAGCTTAGGAGACCATGTCAGTTTTTATTCTTACCTGGTTTATTATTTAGCTCAGGAAAATGCCCTTGGAAAAATGTTAATGCATATTTAATATCAAGAATTTGAATATCAAGGCTAGAATATGGAACCTTTATTCAGGCTTGTCAGTACTTACACAAGTAATCCCATTAACTTCATTAAAGTCAGTGTCAATGCTTATAAGAATAAGTGCTTAACAAGGGTAAGGGTTACACAATCAAACACAATTAAACAATTCTTTGTTTCCTCACCAACTTATTTTCCTCATTGTGCATATACTGTACACTGCAAATGTGGATGGATGAACCAGTTCTGGAAAAGAAAATTTATATATACAGATAATAGTAATTGTTTAGGAAAATCTGATTGTTTAACATAGTTGTTCAGTGTTTGGAAATGTAAAGCGTTAAAGGCCAGATTTTTAAAGTTGTTAGACATTAGGTCCCTAAATACCTTTAAAAATCTGGCCCTTAGTGCTCATTCTTATTTATTATTTAATGAAAGACCCAAAATCAAACTAAAATGTCTCTACCTTTAATCAAGCGAAGTTAACTACAAGTCATAATTGACAAATATTTTTGATCAAATGCCTTTATATATTGGTCTTCTATCTTCTTAAATTTTGTCAATAGTATTTTCATAAATCTAGATAAACTTATTGCTAGTGTTTACAAATAACATTTATGAAAATCCATGAAGAGAGAAACAACTGTTGAGACCTTTTGCAGGGATAATGGGTGCAGTGATATCAGGTTATCTTTTAGATTATTCCAAGAAGAAAGGATGATATTACAGTAAAAGTGCATGAAGGACAATCTCCTACTTAGGGATTTGCATTTTCCATGGTAAGTAACCTCTCTTTTTCTTCTTTTTTTTTTTTCTTCTCCTGAACTTTCCAGGTAAAAGTACTCCTGTAAGCCAGCTCGGGTCTGCAGATTTTACCAAGCCCCATGATCCATTCCAGCCATTTGGGGCTGAGAGCAGTGACCCGTTTCAAAGTAAAAAGGGGTTTGGGGACCCGTTTAGTGGAAAAGATCCATTTGCTCCTTCCTCTTCAAGTAAAACTTCTAAAGACTCTTCCTTGGGTTTTGCAGACTTCAGCTCTGTAAGTTAAGTTCATTGTCTCTGAGCAAACCACTTTCTGCTCTGCTTGCCGCAAACTCTTAGTTTTTTTGTTTTATTTGCAGACCTACTGTCCACTGGCTTCTGTCTTAGTACCTTCATGCTGTCCCCATTGTAGTTCTGTATTAATATTTCTGTGTAAAAAGGCATTTTCTCTCAATAATAAAGGAGTTTTGAGTTTGATACTCAATTTTAAAAGGATTTGTTTTCTTTTAAATTATTTTACTACAGTGTGCCTTTTCTCTCAAGATATTTGTAGCAAAATCTATGTACTGTTTTTGTTGCATGGAGGCTGCTTTGTAATTGATTTTGGAAGCCAGGATGTAAACATTCCTCAGAAATAATTGTTGAAGACATTTATATAGCAGTTTCACCATATCCTGAAAAGTAAATCCTTAAAACAAAGGGTTCCATATAGTATTTGTAACTGTTTGTGAAAAAGTTCTGACAATCCCGTCACAATGTTTTCTGTATGCACTGGAATATGAATCATAAAGAGACATATACAAGAGAGAGTGGAATTAGCTGTGGAATTTTGTTTCAATTACTGATTATGTATTTTATGAACTTTAATGTTGATAAATGCAAAGTAATGCACATTGGAAAGCATAATCCCAATTATACATATAAAATGATGGGGTCTAAATTAGCTGTGACCACTCAAGAAAGAGATCTTGGAGTCATTTTGGATAGGTCTCTGAAAACATCCACTCAATGCGCAGCAGCAGTCAAAAACGCGAACAGAATACAGGGAATAATTAAGAAAGCGATAGATAATAGGACAGAAAATATCATGTTGCCTCTAAATAAATCCATGGTACGCCCACATCTTGAATACTGTGTGCAGATGTGGTCACCCCATCTCAAAAAAGATATATTGGAATTGGAAAAGGTTCAGCAAAGGGCAACAAAAATTATTAGGGAAATGGAACAGCTTCCGTATGAGGAGAGATTAATAAGACTGGGACTTTTCAGCTTGGAAAAGAGACGGCTAAGGGGAGATATGATTGAGGTCTATAAAATCATGACCTGTGTAGAGAAAGTAGATAAGGAAGTGTTGTTTACTATTTCTCATAACATAAGAACTAGGGGTCACCAAATGAAATTAATAGGCAGCAGGTTTAAAACAAATAAAAGGAAGTATTTCTTCACACAACGCACAGTCAACCTGTGGAACTCCTTGCCAGAGGATGTTGTGAAGGCCAAGACCATAACAGGGTTCAAAAAAGAACTAGATAAATTAATGGAGGATAGGTCCATCAATGGCTATTAGCCAGGATGGGCAGGAATGGTGTCCCTAGCCTCTGTTTGCCATCCTTGTTGGGAAGCTGGGAATGAGCGACAGGGGATGGATCACTTGATGATTACTTGTTCTGCTCATTCCCTCTAGGGCACCTGGCACTGGCCACTGTTGGAAGACAGGATACTGGGCTAGATGGACCTTTGGTCTGACCCAGTAGGGCCATTCTTATGTTCTTACATAGAGAAGCCCTTGTTAAACAAAGCAAACTAAGGTCTGTTTTATAGAACCAGTATATTAACATCCATATTGCACCCCATTAGAAAAGATCAAAAGGTCTTACAGCAAAGCCAAGTGCCTTTCTGGGAGTAAGTACCAAATTTTCTAAAAGCCTGGCTTTGTTTCTAGTGTTGGCAGATACATTTACAATGACTTCAAATGTAGTATAAGAATAGATGTTCTAAATGCTACTGGTGGTGAATAGAAAATATGTTCCATACAAAGCCTCCATCCTGTTCCTTCTTTCATGTGTTTAAGTTTTTTGTTCTGGATTGCACTGCCACACAATAAAATTACCAACTCAGTCTATTTTTTAAATCTGGTGGACGTATTTCACTGTTAAGTAGGTGTTGGTTTTTATTTAAAAAGTTTAATCTCAAGTGGTATTAATTTTTAAACAGTTTCCCCCAGTATTTCAGTTCACAGTAAAACGTGTCTCATTCTCCTCCCTGATATATGTTTAACTGAGGTCCTCTGTGCATATTTTTTTAGTTGCCCTCAATTCTTTAGTTTATCTGAAAATATCAAAGCTCTAAATATTATTAAACTTTACCATAATTAGCAAAAGTCTGTTGAAAGTTGGTATGCAGTTAAATTCTGTGACTGTATACAAAATGGTGACATAATAAAAATCAGACACAAAGCTTGCATTATCTGCAATTTTTTTGAATGGTACCTAGTTTCTTTTTTTGGGAACAAGGATGTAATGTCTAAGCATAAAAATGGAATTACTGTTACCCAGCGGTGATTATTGTATTTACAGAGTACAAATATTTCTTAGCTGGCAGGCTTGAGTAAGTCATCAATGATTTATACCAAATGATTAACCAGTGTCATTTCTTCCATTTAAGTTTGTGTTTATGCCCCTGTGCCATCAGGGTTGTAGGAGATAGGATCAACCTTGGAAAGTAGAAAAAAAATAGGATCTGAATAACTATTTATCATTTAGCTGGTCATAGCTTAGGTTAACTCTTGTCGCTGGACAGTATTTAGTCCGATAAAACAAATTTAAACTTGCATTTGTAAATGCTCTCTATTGCCCTGAGAAATCTCTTCACTAAGTGCTCCTTTAAAAAGAGAGGTTTATTTGTTTCCCTGTTCTATTCAACATTATTTTCTTTCTGGTTGTGTACAACACAGGATCACGTTTCCACGCTTAGTAATACTTCACCTCGTGCTTTGTGAAGTCATAAGTAAGCCAGATATCTCATAAACCAGGGAAAGGATTGTGCTTATCTGTTGGTTGGAAGAACCTGTTCTCGATTATGAAAATTGCAAACAACTCCATTTACAGTATGTTGTCTGACATGAAGTGTGGAGCTGTAGGATCTGCAATTGCCATCTTGGTTAGTTGGAATTCTGCATGATTACAAGCAAAGAGAAGCTGAGGATTTCCTTTAGTTTTTTAATTGTTATTCTAGTGTTGTTGTTTGAATTACTGAGTTGTTGTTATCCATTGGATTTAATGAGTGTGATTCCATTGCATTCTTGACTTTTGGATTGACATAAAACATGAGTCTTGAGAGCTGACAAAACATTGTGTTCGTTCATTTTTCAGATATTTCTAGTTTATAACTGGTAGAAAAAATTGCAGAATTCCAATAATCTTACAATCAGTAGAAAAAGACAAGCCAGGTGAGTCTTCCTTTTGGTGGAAGGTAAAATTTGTCCCTTCCACCAACAGAAGCTGGTCAAAGGGACAATCTTTTCGTTCCACCAAAAGAAGTTTGTCCGATTAAAGATATTACCTCACTGACTTTGTGTGTGTCATATCTTGGAACCAGCACGGCTACAACACCACTGCAAACAATTGATAGAAAGCACATTTTCATTTTCAAGGAACAGAGAGCATTCGGAACTAAGCTCAAAGATTGCTCTTTATTCAATGCATATGAAGTTTTGTCACATATTAGACATATTTTCTCTGCATATGATTTGTCTTCTGTCCACTTATACTAGGCCATTAATGTACTTGTTCTAATATTTTGAAAAATATATCAATACTTTATTATTTGAGTGTTGTTTTCAGATCGCTTGTACCAAATGAAAGTACCTCTGATAATGTATATTAAATCTTCATGTGAGATCTGTCTTTCAACATTAGCTTTTGTGGAAAAATAGACTGCAATAATAATGTTATACTGGTTTATTTTTAGCTTGGTAAAAGGGATTTTTATGGACAATCTGCACATAGAACAGTGATGATACTGAATTGTTAGGTTATACGTTCCAACACTGACCATTTAAGGTTCATTTAGACAGACTTGAACTTTCAGAACCCATGTGACTTGAGCATTTAAGAAGTACAATCAAAATTTGAATGAGCAACAGGGAATGGATCACTTCATGATTACCTTTTCTGTTCACTCCCCCTGGGGCACCTGGCATTGGCCACTGTCAGAAGACAGGATATTGGGCTAGATGGACCTTTGGTCTGACCCAGTATGGTCATTCTTATGTTGTTTAAATTCTAAAAACAAATAACTTCTTTTAATATGGTGGTGATTATAAATTATACTTACATAATAAATAGGGATCTTCATACTGATACAAAAGTATGCTTTTGAAATGATGTTTGATCATGCTAGCACGTTATGATAATGTAAAAATGTCAGTCATCAAGAGTTCCACACTAGTCAGAAATCAAGATTTGCTTTGTCTTGAATCCACATCACTCTTTTAGTAAGCTTTTCTAACCACACAACATGATTTCAGATATGTATGAAATAAACATGTTTGTTTTTAGAAAAGTCTTTAGAAATATGCATCTTATCCTATGGAATGAACACCACTGGTAAACTTACTTTTTCAAAATGTTGAAAAAGTATCTGAGACCAAAAGCAATTAGCTGAAGCTCATTATATCTCTAAAACTTTAAAAGTAACAATAATTTCACCCTAAATCCCATCCCTAGGATTTTCTTTTAAATGTTAGGAAACTTTGGTAAAATTCTGGCCCCACGTAGTCTGACTTCATTGGGGTCAGGGTTTCACTCATTGTCTTGAAAATCATATATTTACAATTTAGTGAGCTTTTTAAGCCTTATTTACTATTCACTGAAATAAGTTGTAATAGGAATGGACTGCACAGTTCCTTGGTTTCAAAGGTCAAGTTGCTAAGATGCAATGCACTTGTATTACTAGTTTTGCTTTTCTGACATCAGTTTTTTAGCAGTAATAGCAGGAGGAACTGCCAACAGCCAGGATAACATAAAGATAAAATACAGTGTAACTAAAAAGATGAGAGAATTGGGCATAGATTAACATTATTAATTTGGACCTGCAAGAAATGTAATCTTATACGTTTGTTTAAAAATAATATGAAGCATGGATATAGTGTGTAATGGAAAGGTAGATTCTTGGGAAAATGTACATGATACATATAATAAACTAGATAAGTGCATGTTTATTATTGTTATTATTTATTATTTAAAGTTAAGCATATGCTTTCTTGAATTGAGGGCTATATGGATAAGACAAAGTTTGTACTGGATGCTGTAGCCAAATAAGCTAGTGCAACTATGTATTGTGCTGCATTCAAAGATATGTCCTATCATGGACCAGGGAGGTGGTATTCACAGTTTATACAGATTTGATTCAACCAAAGGTGAAATTTAGAATTCTATGCACTGCTTTTCCCTTCTAAAAAAATCAAAATAATACATTTTTCTGAACATTCAAATAAGTATCAGAGCAATTTTTTAAACAGTGGAAATAATACAAAACTAAGGACTAGTTTTGCAAATACTTACTATCCGGCAAACATTTGTGTGCATGTTTGCTGGACAGTGGGCCCTTAAAGATTAAACAGTAAAAATTAATCATTGGTTTTATTTAAAGGTAAAATAAAATGTTATTTTGATAAGAAAATAATATTTCTAACATTTTATACAAAATCCAATGCAATCAGTTTTTAATGTCCACTTCTTTAATATGTGAAACTCTGTGTAATATTAGGGATGCTTATTATTGGAATAATTTTGTACATTGCTTCCATGTATTGAAATTATTTGATAATATTCAAAAAAATAAGATGAATATTAAAATGTATTTTATTTCTTTAGTGTGTTGCAAAATCATTTGGATTCTGTTATATTGTTTGCTACTGTACTGCCTGAAAAACTCTGCATTTATTTTATAGACAATTGCAAAAGCAGAATTTTACTTTTGATCGGATGGTGAACCTTCCCACAAATCTTCAGTCTCCAGGTTCATTATTAACATGTATCACCATTTACAGAAACTATTACAGAAAACACTTCACAGTGTAGTGGCATATCAGTAAATAGCTTCCAATTTTTGTCAGCTTGAGGCTAACATCATAGTATGGTTGTAGGCTGCTATACCCTCAAACTCTTCCAAGTAATTTTGCCCATGGATGTAGAGTTTCTCTCTATCCCCAGATCTTCTGGTCACTCGCTTGTATACATTTGGGACCTGGATTCAGGCAGGACAACATCAACATGCAAAGTTTATGCCTTGGGTGGGAGGAGGAATGTATTAAGTAAAAAGATCAGTGAATGGAGTAGGGAAACCAATGAGTTTATTTCTGGTTTCAACCTAAAAGTGATAGCTTTATACGTCTTGTTACTTGATGCACATTTCTTAATGTTGCATACTATTTCTGCTGTCTTAGTTTATATTTCTTTCGTTTATTAACCAAGTTTCCGTTTTTATTTTTTAGTTTGGAAATGAGGAGCAGCAGCTGGCCTGGGCAAAGCGAGAGAGTGAGAAAGCAGAGCAGGAGAGGCTGGCTCGATTGCGAAGACAAGAACAGGAAGACCTTGAATTGGCTATTGCACTCAGTAAGGCTGATATGCCAAACTCTTAAATACAAGTCTTTGGGCTCCACCCAATGCAAGTCAAACCCTTTAAAAAAAGGTTTTGTAAAATTTTTGTTTTATGTTGTTAAGTAATTGTAGTCACCTTTAAGTCAAAGCATAACAAGATTGGCTGGTTATATCAAACTGGGCTCTCCATGGCTTTTCAAGTACATAATGCACAGGAAACACACTGTAAAAATTGTATTATACTTCCTAGATAAAAGTTACTGCTTGTAAGAAATGTAACGTATGACCCTAAGGTACTGAAAGCAAAGTTTCGTTATAATGCAGACAGTGTTGCACACAATAAGCTGCAATTTGTGAATCTGGCTTTTATTACCTGAATTCCATTGTCATTGTTTTGAGGCTGCAGTATGAATAATAAAATTATAGAAAATGACACTTGTTAAAAAAAAAAGGGTATGTTTATAAAATTATCACTTAGCTTTCAGTTCTTTTTGTTACATTTATTTAATTACTCATAGTAGGCCAATGACCATAAAACCACTTAGCTCAAAGACTTTAGGGCAAATTATTTCTTAGGTGTTCACCTTTCATCTGTGAGATATGGCTTATCTTATGAAAGAAACTCTGATTATTTATATATTAGATGCATAGCGACATAACTCGTGTAGAGTCAATCATATTTTGAATTCAAAGCCTATGAGACTTTATAGCTTCTTATTTAAACATGATTATTTGCATAAAATTTTTTTTTAATATTTGTACATGGTGGTATTAAAAGGAGTGATCCTGATATTGTAAATTAGACAAATGATGACTCAGTTCTAAATCATGGGATGAAATATAGATTAATTCCATGAACAAGCATGAAGACAGGAATTATCGTGTTTGAGGCTTTTTCTACATAATGTTGAACAATTTCACACTTTTTAAATTTTAATTTTGAACTGCAGTCTTCCCTGCAACCATATTTTCCCTTCATTTGCTCCAACAGGCAGAATATAGGGCTATTATTTGTATGATCCAATTGACTATGTTACAATCTCTACCTCGGAAGTGATTAAGTGTGTGCTCTCATTTTTAAATATTATGGTTGATGATTAATCTCGCTGCCAGTCATTAAAAGTTATACAACTGTTGTACAGACTAGAAAGTTCTTTATTTTAAACTAGCCCAAGTTCACACAGAATTTATTTGCCAGATAGATAGAATAAATGGATATTCATGCAAAAGTTACAGCAATATTTGTAGAACAGATAGGCTTTAAAAAACAGCCTATCTACTGATAGCACTAATTAGGCCAGTATGTCCAGCTTTTTTATAGACTTCCAGAATTCAGGGGGGATGTTACATGTATTTTATAGAGGTAATACAACATGTATTTTACTTGTTACGGATATAAAATGAGTACTTATGGTATTTTTTGCTGTGAATTATTCATTTATAGAAACTGCCTTTTCTGGTAAATTACAGGAATCTCAGCACTTCATTTGTCCTTGCCTTGTGCTTTGGTTTTGTTTGTAAATGGAGTGGGCATTTAGGGCCAAATTTTCAAAATGTTCTTTGTGATACCTGTATTTGCATCCCCAATTCTGTACATGTGCATTTTGGCTAGTTAACATTCTGAATGTCTGAAAGTGTGGCCCTCTGCTTGTAAAACATTCTCTGTTGGATAGCATTGTATTTCTTCATCTTCTGTAATGTGTTTACATTTTTGTGTGTCCCTGTTTTGTTTTATTTTTCCTTTCACAATGATGTTAGTGCCTATTTTTCCAGTCAAACAATTCCTACATTCTAATTGCCTCATTCTGGATACTTTCCTCACACAGACATAAGAATCCCAGTAGGGATTATTTTTTCTGATGACTAGTTTTCAGACCTAGAAATGTAATTAAACATTGATTGTCTCAGGACAATGCTGCATTTGCATTGAAAATCGACTCTAAATTGAGAACATCTATTTTAAGGTCTTCTGACAGAATATATTTGACAAAACTGAAGCCTGTCATTTCAGAAGACATTGTACAGAGTTGCTGATCCCTGAATGTGTGTGTAACTCCTGTTTAATCTTATTACAAATGATATGGGCTTTTAAATTTGAATCATGAGGGGAGAAGAGACCCCTAAATATTAACAAAACGTATATGTTTCTGTGTTGTCCTGTATTTGATGTAACAAGCTGCCATGAACACTGTTGGAAATAATCCTGCCATACTTTCAGTACTTGATGACCTATGTGGTCCCTTCCAACCATAACTGTTTTTCTGTAAAGTATATTATGGAGAGTTTATGGGCTTGTCTACATGATAGTATAATGCACTCTGTGTGAGTGTGATTTCTAAATCACACTAATGTGTTATGCATTAGTTGGTTCACGTTGACCCCTAGTGTGAATTAACACAGTACTGGTTCAAGAAGCACTATGTTAATGAGCATTAATGTAGTGCTGTTTGAACCAGTGCTGCACTAGACAGATCTGCATGGACTGATTAGTGTGCTACACATTACAGAGGTGTGATTTCTAAAGCACATTAGAGCGCATTACCTAACTGTATGGACAAACCCTAAGTTATCAAGTCTGATTTCAAGTTTCAGAACACTCTCTTTTCCTTTGGTCCACGACACACTGAGCTCATGAAAGCAAATTAGATCTACTTGTACCTAACATCAATACAAAGTTTTTACCATTAAAGGGGGTTGACTGTAGTATATACTTACATGGCAGGGCTGTAGATGTCATCCTAACTATATAGTCAGATCAAATCAGAAACAGCTGTATGAGACAGTATGTGCCTTTTCTCAGTCCACCTTTTACTACAGTCATATTGCTTCAGAGAGATAGTTGCCCCTGTTTTTTGAGCTGTTGTTGCAGTTTTGTTATTTTATTTTGTCTTCTCTTGTATTTTTTCTGTCTTGTGTACATATATATTTTGCATTTGTCTTAGTACCTCTCTTACACATCTAGCTCTTCCAAGTTGAAAAAATAGGCTGTTGGGATGCAGGATGAAATTTAAAAACCTGTATCTGTGCATATAAAGCTTTTAGATTCATTTTTTTTTTCATTTTCAGTAACAGTTCCTACTTTGTAGGATTTTTCATTCCTTATGCAGCTGAATAATCTCATGTGCTGTGTCAAAGCAACTGCAATATCTGAGTCCCCTTCCGAAGTGTAGTGTGAACACAGGGGTCATGCCTTTGATTTTACAGCCACATTAGGCCACTGCTTTTCTCCCTTTACAATTAAAAGATTTTACTTTTATTGCAAATGCTGCTTTTATAGTAATTTCCTCTTTCATCTCTCCTCCAATGTATGGTATCAATTGCCCTCACCTCTGACTGCAGGGTCAAGCCACCTTCTCCAAGTTGGCAGTGCCGTTCCATAATCTATCATTAGGAGGTTCACTCTCCTCCCCCGCAGCCCAGGGAGTAAAAGCATTACTTCTGGAATACACCAGGCCTGAGGAGTGAAAGTTACAAGATTGCATTCAAGCTTGGGTCTTTGTGTGGTAAAGTGTGGGGGCGGGGGGAGTGACATAATTTGTTTCTCTTCTGCTCAAATGAAACAGTATCTTTAAACCAATTTATAAAGGAATTCTACTGCTGGATCTCTGCACACAAATGGGGCATGTGGATGAGCTAAAGAGCCTGATTACTCAGAAAATTTATGTGCCATAGAAAGAATTTCAGCCACTTTATCATATCTCTGAAATCTTCTAATATAATTGTGTTACTTCTGTGATATTCAGTTAGATATTACCTCACCAACCTTGTTTCTCTTACTTCTGTGATAGTTAATGTTTTTGGGACACAGTATGAGGTCAGAAAAATGAATTTATCTAATACATATATTTAGTATTATAACCAAGTATAAACTTTGATTGTACCTTCTGGGGTATATAGCCTTGTGTGGCCAAATATTGAGAATGAGCCAGTAGCAAAAGGTCAAGCAAATTAACCAAACAGGAATCCAAGAAAATATGTAGTTAATCCATTTACAATTGCAAACATGCAATAACCCTAAACTGTTCTGAGATGGTTTTAATTTGGAAAGAGAAGGGATAAATTTTAGAAGGCTGAAGTCTAGGAAATGTCCCTCTGATTTCTTTCTGTAATATCTAAGTTTCTCCTTGTAGAAAGCAGTCATCTTCATTCTTCTCTACCCTTAGAAGCAACATTTTTTATAGAAATCACTCCACTTCTTCTCCTAAAGCAAAAATTTTTCAGAACACATTAATCTTTCCTTCTTCCACCAAACACTGAAATCTTAACCACAAGTAGATTCACTTCAGGTTGAGCAGATTGGTGTGCACGCACACAAAAATAAGGTATATCTGTATGTAAATACCCAATAAATTATATAACAAAGATAGTGTGTATACATTCACACAAACTATATGTAGTATATAAGTATATATGTGCTCTATAAAGTGTATATGCAGTAAATATATAGTATATTACTATATACTGTAAAAATGTGTATATATGTCTATATGCATATGTGCATTTTCTATACAGAAACGGGAAATGAGACCTTTGTGGTTAGAATTTCAAAGTTCTGGCAAAAGAAAAAAATTAACTTCCAGTCATTTCATTCAATAATGCTGTTATTGGCACGACAAGCTGTGTTTGTTGCCAGATGTCAGAGACACCTGAGAGGTTTGTCTGTCAAAGGTGAGTACAAATCTGCCAAGGTGGCGTTTGACAGTGTGGTTGGGATATTATCACCTGTGTCCACTTGCACTTGCTATCCATTTCCAATCTGCTGGCATGTGTCTGTGTTGAAAGGCATCTCATTCCCTTCTCTCAGCATTAGACAAAGCTTTGCCTCCTAGTTTTTTGTTGAATATTTTATTGTTGAATTAAAGAATCTTTCACATATCTTCATATTTGGACATTAGGTAAAAATGTGGTAGAAGATGCCTTTTTCCTCAATCTCTTGTCTGTCATTTTGGTTGCACAGTCACTCTTCTCTGGGTTCAAACTGTGTTTTGTTTGTTTCTCAGTTTCTACCTACATTTTTGCCTTAGGAGAAGTGACTATGCATTGCATTTTTGTCTTCAATGAAAGAATTAAGATGATTCTGTTTTCTACAGGGAGAAATCATTAGACCACAGTATGTAAAACAATCTCAAAGAAGGTGCTAGATTTCTATAGTAGTATGTGTGTGTTGAGTATATACATCTGCATTTATGAAGTGCAGTCGCTACTGGGGTGACTCATGGCAACCATTGATTACCACACAGCAACACTACACTGCATTTCAGACTGAAATGGAAGAAGACTTTTATCCAATTGAAACTAGGCTTTTACAAAATATTCTTGTTGTAGGGACTGCCAACCATTCTACCATAGCAACAGATAATACTAAGGGATGTACTGGTACTTCTGTACTGTTGTATGAGACTTCATATGATCAGCAAAGTTTTCCTTATGAAACCTCTGGCCTAATTATTTTTAAGTGGGGTAAGTGATCAGTCTGTAATGTATTTTGTTTTATATAGTGTGTTCTTAAATGTAAGGAAATTCCAAGCTTTATCTGTTAAAGTGTGGCCCTTTTTTTTTTTTCCTGGTCTATGTGAAATCCTATTGTTAGACACTTCATAGAAATCACCTTGTCATCGCTTCAGCTTTGCTTTTCAGCTTTTCCAGGGTTCTTGTAACCCTTTTGGGGTTTACCATTTTATTTTTGAAATACTTCTCCGTATTTGTCCTGAAGATTCAGCACTTATGGAATTTTGGTCTAAGTGTTAGGAATCATCATTTTCTCCATGTATAAGGATCATTCCTATTTTCCATTTGCCTTTATTCCTGACTCTCAGAAAATGCATTTCTATTTAATTCCAATGTTCCAAAATAAGTTCTGTCAAACAGATGTTTTGTTTTGACCTGTGCTAATAGACTGTGTAATTATAAATGCATTGTCCTATCCCAGTCGCAATTAAATTACCAAATAGTAATAGTTAAATCTTTACGGTCCAGCATTTACAACTTTTCTACAGACCTCCCATTCACAATCAAATCCATTTACATTTTCTGAGTAAGGAAATTTTGTCACAAATTCTGCTTTGAATATGATGGAAACGTTAAGGGTTTTTTAGGATAAACAAGTTAACTTTTAATAATTGCTGACATTTGTTTTATCAGTTGTTATTTTATGGTTCTTTTTACTTGAAAGATGTATAAATAAAAGGCTGAATTGTTATAAATGCCGCAGTCATTTAAAATAGAATTTTCATTTACTCCAACTTCTGCTTTTCCCTTTAAAACTAAATAACTTTAAAAGGGAAACTTAATATAAATGGTTCCTTCTGCTGTTAGTATAATGACAGTGCTATGTTCCTTAATGTCCCTCTTAATATGACTCTGTTTAGTCTGATGGAAGTTACAGGCTAAGAAGGTGAAAATATAAAGTAGAAACTGCAGCATTTACCAGAAATTCACTAGTCTATCCAAATATGTACATTACTGTAGTTATATTTATCCTCTAAATATCATATAACAAATTGGGAAAAGGTGTTTTTAATTTTAATCTTTGCCATGTGTTTATTGTTTAATACAAGAAGAGAAATGTTATTGTTTAATATAATAAATGTAAAGTTACTTTTTTTTGGAGTTCCGTGTCCCTGATTTCACAAACTATCTTGGGTCAAATTTGTGAATCTTGTTTAGAATTACATTTTTAGGTTGTATATTTTTTTCTGGTTGTTAGCCTGTCCACACTATTTCCCCCTCCCATGAACCACACTTGGCACATACCATCCAGTCACAAGATCTTATACCACACCTTCTACAAAAACTATGTCCCATAATGTTAAACCTTCCAGGGAATTAGCATAGGGAGGAGTTGTGAGAGCATTTCAGACAGCCCCTTACATTGAAGTGTGTTTATGCACTGGCCTGAAAGAGGTTTAATCCCTTTGATTCCTTATTATTTCTGCCATATTTCATGTACTCTGTGTCTGTACATAGTGGTGTGTTAACAATAGAGTACCATTTCAGGTCTCATCTGTTATTCTTGAAACTACTCCCCAGAAATATATTCAGCTCTCTAATTTTATTGAAGCCAAGATTTTCATCTTAGTTTCAATGTCCTTAGCTAGTTTAACAAACTTCCTATCCTCCCCACTATACATCCCCTCATCCTGTAATGCCCCATCTTAATCTTACAGGCATGGGGTCCAGATCTTTCTCTTCCTTCCATTTAATTATTTGGACTATGAAGTACAATGTAGTCAAGTACATTTCAAATCATATTACATGCCTCAAACTCCTTTCCTCAGGGCATGTACAATCTAATAGGATGTGCTGTACCAGTGATCCAATACAGAGACTGATAGGTCTTTTTTTTCTTTACATAAAGGAGTGAGGAAGAGGGCTCTCAGGAGGTGAGGGGGAAAGATAAGTGGGACACTAAGTGTCAAAAACCCCAAGCTACCTACCAGCTCCCAAACTTCAATAAAAAACACACCACAATCTGATTGCCCACCCCCCAAACACAACCTAACACTATGGTGTATTGTGTGTGGAAGGTCCTATACTGATTTGCCACTAATCCTAACCCTAGTTGGTGTCCAGTAGTTTAGTGGTTGCAAGCCACACTAACTCTTATTCCTCCCAGCATATACCAAAGTGACAGTGCAGCTGCAGTGCATGGATGAAGGAGGAGTCTGTTAGAAGACAAAAAGAAAAGGAGGCCTTGTGGCACCTTAGAGACGAACCAATTTATTTGAGCGTAAGCTTTCGTGAGCTACAGCTCACTGCATTGGATGCATGTTAGAAGACAGTCACTGAGCATCCGAGCCAATAGACATTGTTCTGAGTCAATCACTTCAAAACAAAATGTTTGCAGCCACTCCCCGTGTGCTAGTCACCATCTTCATGGCAAATGATATGGAAGGTAAACAAATGAATGTTTGTTGAATAAGAAATTAAGAGCATTCATACTTTTGATGCAGCTTTCACTGTGTGTGGAAATAGTTTAGTGCAATCCAAAGACGCAAGAACAATTTTAAATCCTGACGGCATCTGGCATTCAAGGACTGCAGAGGCTGTAGCCTTTCCTGATGATGTGCTTCCTCAACTCTGTCTGTTAGCTGTCAGAAACATTGTGCCTCTGGCCCCTAGGCTTCTATTAATGCTCCTCCTGACCACAGATCAATAGAAAGAGCTTATAGACAGGAGCAGTGAACATTCCTTGTTGTTTTAGGAATAATCCCTTGATTCTTAGAAATGGTTTCTGCACCCAGCTTCAGCTTCATCTGTTCAGGGAATGAGACTCAGTGATTCTAGGAATGCTTTGACTTTTTTTTTTTTATAGGTACAATAGAACATCAGAGTTACGAACTACACACCTCACTTGGAACTGGAAGTATGCAATCAGGCAGCAGAAACCCAAAAAAAAGCAAATACTATACAGTACTGTGTTAAATTTAAACTACTAAAAAATAAAGGGAAAGTTTAAAATAAGATTTGACAAGGTAAGGATACGGTTTCTGTGCCTGCTTCATTTAAATTAAGATGATTACATGCATTTTTCTTCTGCATAGTAAAGTCTCAAAGCTTTATTAAGTCAATGTTCAGTTGTAAACTTTTGAAAGAACAACCATAATATTTTGTTCAGAATTACAAACATTTCAGAGTTATGACCAACCTCCATTCCCGAGGTATTTGTAACTCTGAGGCTCTTCTGTAGATCAATTAATTTCAACACAATTTACTTCCCTTGGTTTGAGGGTGTGTGTGTATAAAAACATAGACTTATGAAAAATAACTTGTAATTTATACAAACATCATGCCCAGGTGCTAAAATAGTCTGTGGAAAACCTTCAAGGTGCAACAATTTCTTTACATTTACCAAAAATGTCCCAGGAAGTACTCAGTCTGCTATTCCAGATGTTTCCTGATGATATAGTGATAGGTCAAACCCTCTAGGAACACTCTGAAGTGTAAGAACATAACTGCAAAAGCATACAGTGAAGCCCACTTAAAGGGATACCACATCTAAGCATAAATCCACCAGAAAGATAAATGTCTTCAGCAGCAATCTCTACACACATTGGATTCATGGTCAGGCCGATGAATAACTTGTTTTAATTTGCAAACAAATGATGGCTGAAGCAGGTAAATAAAAAAAAAAACAGGGCTTTTGTCCAGATACTGCTATTTTGTGATGTACTTTTAAAATTAATTTCTGTTTAGGGAAAACCCTTTAGAATGTGGACAAATGAGTAAGTACTACAATGTGGAGGCCAACCTTTTCAGTTAGGAGGCCAAAGACAGGTGCCTAAATAAGTGTCCTGAAGTGCCAAGTGGCTGTGATTCCCATTGATTTCAGTTAAAGGTGAGAGTGCTCAGACCCTCTGAAAATCAGGCCACTGATGCAGGTACCCAAATAGGGACTTAAGTACCTAACTGGAGGCACCCAGCTTTTTTCATTTTTTGCCTTATCCTATTAAATAAATAATCCATGTAAAAGGCATCTCAATTAAATATACATTTAGTTATATGTAAATATTATCAATCTCGATCCCTTGAAAGACGTCAATGACCGTCTATCCGAATACAGGGCCTCCACATAAATTGTGTTCTCTCTCATGGCTCTTAGGCATTTGTACAGCAGCCATCACTATTACCAACGCACCACCTGTCACATAAAACTTGATAGGTGAGGGGAATATGACCCATCTGTGTTTTGGGACTCCATGGAAAGTCCTAGCTGCCTTTTCCCAGTGGATGGATCTTGTGTTTGTGCATATTTCATACTGGTGTCTCGCACAAAACACAAGAACCATTTCCACCAATCAACAGGCAGAACAGAGCAGAGGAGGCAACTCAAATGATTAGCAGGCACTAATCACTAATCAGTCGCTCCTGGGCCTCGTGGAGCAAATCCTGCTAAGGAAGCAATTGGGTAAAATGTCCACTGCCATTAATAAATTGCTAAATCTGTTAAATTACTGAAAGTTCTTGTATTTGATGTCTACAACACTGTGGCTAGAAGTAGTGAGAGAGCATAGGGAGCTGCAAACAGACTTGCTAAGCTGAACACTCCATGCTGTACAGCCACTGGAGACACACCTTCAGCTGAAAGACTGCAAAGGGGAGTGAGTGGAAAATGGTCTGACAGAACAGACAGGGCACAAAGAGATGCAGCCAGAAGTTCTTCCAACAGCACTACAGATATAGTATTGGTTTCTTGGGGAAACTGGCATCCCAGACCATGGTAAAGAATAGCTATTGAAGGAAGAAGCTCTAGGCATCTATCTTGACTCTGAAGCAAGTGGGTCACCCAGTTGGGCTGCTGTGAAAGCCTCACAGTGAAGCACCACTTTGCTTTTTCTGCACAATCCCTTTCCCTTACAATGCAGACCTTTAGAGGGAGGTGGGAAGGGAATAGCCTCATCAAAAAGCTGTTTGGCAGCTTTAATATTTGTATACTTTTTAAGTTGTTTTAGATAAGTCCACTATTAAATTAATATCCAATCACTTTATTTTGGGCTGTCAGTAAGCAATCTCCAAATCCGCACAATGTGAGAAGACTCTGATTCAAGGAATGGTCTGTCCCGGAGTCCCCGGGCGATGCTCTGGAACTGCTCCCTACAAAGCCAGTCAGGACTCTGGGGGAGTTTCCTTTCTGTGAGGAGACTGTCTTCAGGACTCACAGCTCACACAACTTCCATCTTCCTGGGTCTGACCTCGGAGCATTCAGCCTCCTCTGCCAGTCCGTGCGCTTCCCACAGCGAGTCCGCCCAGGTGGGGTCCTGGGGAAGCCAGAGGGTCCTGCACCCCAACTTCGCAGTCAGACGTGACTCTCAGCCAGCCAGTAAAACAGAAGGCTTATTAGACGACAGGGACATGGTCTAACATAGAGCTTGTAGGTGCAGAGAATAGGACCCCTCAGCCAGGTCCATTTTGGGGGGCAGTGAGCCAGACAACCCCGTCTGCACTTCACTCCATGTCTCCAACCAGACCCAAACTGCAACTCCCTCCAGCCCCTCCTCCTCTGGGCTTTGTCCCTTTCCCGGGCCAGGAGGGCACCGGATTCCTTTGTTCTCCAAACCTTTAGCTCTCACCTTGCAGGGCCCAGGCCATCAGTTGCCAGGAAACAGGGTGTTGGCCATTCTCTGTGTCCAGACCCCTACACACACCTGCCCTCTAGGGCTCTGCAATGATCATACACCTTTATCCCACCACCTAGATACTTAAGAACTGCCTAGGGGAAACTGAGGCACCTCCACAATATTCAGAGGAAACATTAAGAACAGTCCCGCTTCGTCACATGGTCACATCCTTAATTAAAGCTGTAGAAAGTATCTGTGCTACCAGCTTTCTGTGTAAAAGTCTCTTTTGGTCTAATATAATAGTAGGGATTTGGAGGGGTAGCTATCAGAGTTGAAGGTGAAAGGCTGAAGTTGTGCTAGTTCCTGGGCACTTTTAATTTATAAAATAAGCAATAGGCACCAATAACAGATGGTAAAAAAATAAACTTGCAGAATGCATAAAACCTCAATTGGCCCCGATGCTGCAGCAGGTGGGGAGATGCTGTAAGTGAACATACCATCTTTGTACTGTAAAGTTGGGCACATGACTCATTTTGAGTCCACATAAAATATTGTTAGATCAAATAATTGTGGCTGAAACTCACACCGTGAGAGATTAAATCAAACCTGTTTCCTGCACATCGAATTTAGGATAAATCCCCGCCCCCTACCTCTCTGCACCTCAAGCTGAGGATAGTATGAGCAGACAAATCCATTTTCAGATGCTCTACCCTGGAAGGCACTGCATTTAGCCGTATGGAGTGGAAATCTATCAACTTCATGAAAAAACTCGTACAGATACAGACATCGTCTTCCTTTCCAAATGCAAACAGATGGACATCATACCAAAAGGACTGAAGGTAAAACATCCATTACAATCTACATACCACACAGACCATGCTGACAGCTTGTGCCACACACTCTCAAAGAAACTGCGGAACCACCTGATCAACATCCTCTACAGCAAACAGGGAAAGATTAAGAATGAGCTCTCAAAACTGGATACTCTCATAAAAAACCAACCTTCCACACAAACTTCCTTGTGGCTGGACTCTACAAAAACTAGACAAGCCATTTACAACACACACTTTGCTTCTGTACAAAAGAAAAAGGACACTAAACTATCTAAACTACTACATGCCACAAGAGGCCACAGCAATGGTTCCCTTAACCCACCCAGCATTATTGTTAATCTATCCAACTATACTCTTAGCCCAGCAGAAGAATCTGTCCTATCTCGGGGCCTCTCCTTCTACCCCTCCACCCCACGAACATGATACAGTTCTGTGGTGTCCTAGAATCCTATTTTCGATGTCTCCAATTCAAGGAATATTTCCAACACACCTCTGAACAACATACTAATCCACTGAGACCTTCCTACCAACACTACAAAAAGGATTCTAAGTGGACTCCTCCTGAAGGTCGAAACAACAGACTGGACTTCTACATAGAGTGCTTCTGCTGACATGCACGGGCTGAAATTGTGGAAAAGCAGCATCACTTGCCCCATAACCTCAGCCGGGCAGAACACAATGCCATCCACAGCCTCAGAAACAACTCTGACATCATAATCAAAAAGGCTGATAAAGGAGGTGCTGTCGTCATCATGAATAGGTCGGAATATGAACAAGAGGCTGGTCGGCAGCTCTCCAACTCCACTTTCTGCAAACCATTACCCTCTGATCCCACTGAGGGTTACCAAAATAAACTACACCATTTGTTGGGAAAAAGGACAAGAACAAATCTGCACAGACACACCCCTGGAATCCCGACCTGGGGTATTCTATCTGCTACCCAAGATCCATAAACCTGGAAATCCTGGATGCCCCATCATCTCAGGCATTGGCACCCTGACAGCAGGATTGTCTGGCTATGTAGACTCCCTCTTCAGGCCCTACGCTACCAGCACTCCCAGCTATCTTCGAGACACCACTGACTTCCTGAGGAAACTACAATCCATCGTTGACCTTCCTGAAAACACCATCCTGGCCACTATGGATGTAGAAGCCCTCTACACCAACATTCCACACAAAGATGGACTACAAGCCGTCAGAAACAGTATCCCTGATAATGTCACGGCAAACCTGGTGGCTGAACTTTGTGACTTTGTCCTCACCCATAACTATTTCACCTTTGGGAACAATGTATACCTTCAAATCTGCGGCACTGCTATGGGTACCCACATGGCCCCACAGTATGCCAACATTTTTATGGCTGACTTAGAACACACTTCCTCAGCTCTCGTCCCCTAACGCCCTTACTCTACTTGCGCTACATGGATGACATCTTCATCATCTGGACCCATGGAAAAGAAGCCCTTGAGGAATTCCACCATGATTTCAACAATTTCCATCCCATCATCAGCCTCAGCCTGGACCAATCCACACAAGAGATCCACTTCCTGGACAGTACGGTGCTAATAAGCAATGCTCACAAAAACACCACCCTATACCAGAAACCTACTGACCGCTATTCCTACCTGCATGCCTCCAGCTTTCACCCTGACCACACCACACAATCCATTGTCTACAGCCAAGCTCTACGATACAACTGCATTTGCTCCAACCCCTCAGACAGAGACAAACACCTACAAGATCTCTATCAAGCCTTCTTACAACTACAGTACCCACCTGCTGAAGTGAAGAAACAGATTGACAGAGCCAGAAGAGTACCCAGAAGTCATCTACTACAGGACTGACCCAACAAATAAAATAACAGAACGCCACTAGCCATCACCTTCAGCCCCCAACTAAAACCTCTCCAACGCATCATCAAGAATCTACAATCTATCCTGAAGGACGACCTATCACTCTCACAGATCTTGGGAGACAGGCCAGTCCTTTCTTACAGACAGCCCCCCAACCTGAAGCAAATACTCACCAGCAACCACACACCACACCACAGAACCGCTAACCCAGGAATCTATCCTTGCAACAAAGCCCGTTGCCAACTGTGTCCACATATCTATTCAGGGGACACCATCATAGGGCCTAATCACATCAGCCACACTGTCAGAGGCTCGTTCACTTGCACATCTACCAATGTGATATATGCCATCATGTGCCAGCAATGCCCCTCTGCCATGTACATTGGTCAAACTGGACAGTCTCTACGTAAAAAAATAAATGGACACAAATCAGACATCAAGAATTATAACATTCAAAAACCAGTTGGAGAACACTTCAATCTCTCTGGCCACTCGATTACAGACCTAAAAGTAGCAATTCTTCAACAAAAAATCTTCAAAAACAGACTCCAACGAGAGACTGCTGAATTGGAATTAACTTGCAAACTGGATACAATTAACTTAGGCTTGAACAGAGGCAGGAAGTGGATGGGTCATTACAAAAAGTAAAACTATTTCCCCATGTTTATTCCCCACACACACACACTGTTCCTCAGACATTCTTGTTAACTGCTGGAAATGGCCCACCTTGATTATCACTACAAAATGTTTTCTCCCACCCTTCCACCCCTTCTCCTGCTGGTAATAGCTCATCTTAAGTGATTGCTCTCCTTACAGAGTGTATGATAACACCCATTTTTTCATGTTCTGTGTGTATATAAATCTCCTCACTGTATTTTCCACTGAATACATCCAATGAAGTGAGCTGTAGCTCACGAAAGCTTATGCTCAAATAAATTGGTTAGCCTCTAAGGTGCCACAAGTACTCCTTTTCTTTCTACCCTGTAGAGTCTCTCAGGAGCCCATTTATACCACCTTCCCAATTTTGTATAGCGGAGAGTAGAGAAAGCAAGAAGTACACCCACTTCATTGTGGTACTGTTCTATCTGGCCTGATGGGCATAGGGGTGGCCAGATATGAGAACCCAGTCCTAGGTGCTCACAGGCCTGGTGAAGGCCAAGGTAGTGTGCCATGTGTTTTCTTCCTGCTATTAAGAATTATTGTCAAGCATAGATGGGAGGCATAGCAGTTCCTTCTCCCTTTCCTCCATGCCTCAGGTACTCTCCTGCCCTAGAATCTCTAGGAGGACCAGAGAATAGCAGATAAAGTGCAATGAGAGCATGCAGGGAACTGTCAATAGGCACAACACCCGTTGCTGTAATGAGTGAGGATGGGGACAGCCCATTTCATGGAGAGCAGGCAGGGACAGGTGGGAAATATATGGGGAAGGGTTCTTGGTGCCATAGATAGGAAAAAGGGATGCATGGACATAGGGAGGAGGCATATGGACAAGGTCAGTGTCACATATGGGGAAAGGGGCCACATGGAGCAATAAAGGTGTGACACAGGAGGGCTGTTAAGCGATTTCACTTCATGGCCTGGTTCCAGTCACCTGACCTGGATAAGGTTCCAATTGTTAGTGCTCTGTTACATGGGAGGGGTCAGTAGCTCTTACTATATGGATTAATGTTATATATGCTGCAGCTTTGGGCAAGAGGTTGAAGAGTGCCACATGGGTAAAGGGCACAAAGGGAATATCCTGAAGCGAAAGGAAGAGAGGAGATGCCCTTAGGACCTGTCCAGTGGACAGATGAAAGTAAACAAATGGGTCTGTCATGGCTGCTGAGGAAGAAAATGGGGGAAAGATTTGCTGGGAATAGGCCTGCCACCCTTCCCTAAAGACACCACAGGATGAGGCAGCAGGGCACTAGGGCACCCTCCCAACCCCACAGGATGACAACTTTTGGTAGGGGGTACCAGTTCAGGGAGTTGGTTGTTTGGGATCAGAAGATCATGGGAATTTGTGGAAACCCCACTCATTGCCAGATTGAGCCAGCAGCCTCTAGACCCATGGAAACACATTTTAAATGGTGTCTGTTTTATTTCTAAACCGCTTCCTCCTTCTTGAGGCTTGTGAAAGGGAGGTGTTATTGGTGCACAAAATAGTTGTTGAAACCACAACACTTAACAATCCTATTATTTTAAAAATTGACAAACTATTTTTGGTACTGCTTATTGCTAGAGACTGAATTTCAGCCTGGAACAATTTTTTGCAATCAGTTTATAAACTACTGAAAGTAACCAAGGGTTTATACACTCAGAAATACTAGTAGCCCCATCATTACATGGGGTTAGCTAAAGCCTGGATAGGTGCCCCAAAGTTCTGTGTTTGTTATAAACTCTCCTTTGTTGTTAGAAACTTCCCCAGGTTGCTGCAGGATAATCTGGAAGAGCTCCTTTCCATGCTTCTATTTTAGTCTTTAGACCCTTGATTTTAAATTGTTTTGTCTCTGTTTTGGATAATTGTTTTCACTGTAGTGCTGGAAGTATTGGAGGGCTACGATAATGGCTTCTCTCAAGACACAAGCTCTGCTCTTGTTGCTGTTTCAGCAGCAACAGACTTTGAGGCTAGGACAGTATTTGCTAAAGTCTGAGTTCACATCATGTGGCTTTAACTGGCACTTCTGAGTTAACAGGTGAGAGAAGACTGTTTTCAACTGAGTGAAAAATTGCAGGCTGAAACTGAACTATAGCAGTAACTACGTTGGAAAATGTCTCATATTCAAAAATGTGAACAGCTAACTGACTTGGGACATTGTGCTGGATCTGTTTGTTTCTAAGCATGCTCTATCTAATCTATTGATCTATCTTGCATTTATAGTGCACTCATCATTGTGGTATCTTTTAAGAGTGTGTGTGAAAATCTTGTTTACAACGGACTCTACATTTCCTCTTAGCAGATTTGACTGACTGATTTTTATTTATGTATTAATAATCATGTTAAAATGGGTGAATGTAGATATTAGTGTGCTGGAGGGGATGTGGGAAAGGAATTAACTCTCTCTGGCATGGTTAGTGGTAGGGGTCTCCCCTGGCCAGGATTCTTGGAAATCAGTACTTATCATAACAAAGAACATTACTTAAAGAAATAGGACGTGACTGTGCTGTTGTTGGGATGGTGTTTTAGAATAAGAGTGCTCCTTCCAACTGAAGAAAGAATTGGTGGCTTAAATGACTCATATGGCAAAGCACACAATTTCTGTACTCTGTTCTAGAAGACCCCTCTGGAGGTGCATCAATGGATGCACCAATTAAGAAACATTGCTATCTCATAAGGATTGTCTGTTAACATAACATGTCCCTTAACATAAAGTGGAAGGGAATATAAACAACACTGCTCTTTATTGAGGGACTATCTTGAGACATGGGACCTGCAATCTCTCAGTAAAGACTACATAGAAACTGTCATAGATGGCAACCATCAGATAGTTCAAATCATAGTGGTCAGGGGGCTTTGTTAATGTTTAGTTGGCTCCTACTTTGCAGAGGCCTGTGTATGTATCAGGATGACTTTGTACAGTATAACATTTGCTTACATCAAAATGAAAGCTAAAAACATTGTGAACGCTTCACTTTTAAATAGTGTATGGTGGATATTAAATGACTTCTTCATGGACATATTGAACCCCTTCCCACATATGGCATGGAGCAGAGCTCTACAGGGGCTCTCTACAAGGTGTGTGGGTGGAACTGAAAGTGGGCTAGTGAGATGGGGAATCCACAAGGGCAAGAGAGAGCAGTGGCTCTGGCCGCTACGCCTCTCCATAAACTGTAGTAGTAGGCATAGCCACGCTGCACAGGTGGCCAGAGGGAGCTGAAAATGTTGCTTCTCAGGCCCTGCACAGAGCTTACGTGTGGTACAATAAGCCTTGTTCTGGTTCTCTGTATAAGGGTGGGTCTCACCCAGTGAACGTTATTTGGGAGACTGTATCATGTGTAAGATGAGAGATAAAAGAAGGCACAAAAACTGTGAGTCTATGGAGACGAAGGGAGTATTTTAGGAACTAGTTATTATGTTGCAACATATACGAGAACACTCTAAAAAGGGAAATTCTTGAAGTATCCAGTTCAATATGGAAAGATTAGATTAAGATTTGATTTTAAAATTCTTTTCAGGAGGTTATAAACACCAACAGACACGCTCAGATATGAAACCTTGGCCTATGAGAAAAAAGGAGGAAATACTTAGAACTATTGCAACAATGGGTGTGATAATTTTAGAACATCCTTAAGTCATCCTCACTTTCTGGAATTATATTGAGCAATTGTTTCTGGCAAATAAGTTACTTTACCTCAAATTTCACTTTGAAAGAGCTGTAAAAGTGAAATGTGGAACTCACTCTTCCATGTCACTGATTAGAAGCCCAAAATACATCTGTTCCACATGAACAAATCCAGACTTTGCTTTCACAGAAGAATAGCTATATTTGCAATGACTTTAAATACATTCCTGTTGATTTCATTCATGTGCAGTATAACTTGTAAAGTCAGAAAAAAAATCCCAACTCTATTTCTTATACTAAAATATCCAAGTGTATACATTTTAGGAAAAACATTTTCCTAATACTATACTAATTAATAATAATTATAATTTTACTCCAGTAGTGTGAAATCCTAGCTCTAAAAAGTAAAAATGAAGTATATCCACTATAATTTTAGACTAAGTACATAAATATAGAAATTGGGTCAGATTCTGATCTTTTTTTACAGCAGTGTAGGTCTAGAGAAACTCCTTATGGTTTCAGTGGACCGACTTCACCTCTGCACTGTTACAATCACAATACTCAGTTTGTCTGAAATTAGTTTGCAGCAATTGGGACTCTTGACTAGGTTATCTAGCTCCAATACAAAAATGTGTTTATTAACTCTTGTAATCTGTGAATCTTTATAACGTATTCAATGAACCTTTGTTTTTGGAGTGTATTAAAAAGAAACTTTAGCCAAACTCTGTGGGAGAATTATGTTAAAAAGAAAAAAAAGTAGTTTAAACATTTCACTACTGATCAATAGGAATTCTGCACTGAGCTCTTGAGAGCAAGGGTAATTTACGTACAAAGTTGCCTTAAAATAAGCCTCCATAATTACAAAAATGCAGTGTTTAAATTTATAGTAAAAACCCACACACTGCTGGCAAAACTGTGACTACATCTGGAAAACATTAAGGATGCTATTAAAATAGTCCAGCATAAACTAGAAATGAGACTGAAATTACAGTGTTGCTTACTTTTTACCTGAACAACCATTTTTAGGAAGTACATGTTGAATATGAAACACTTTCCTATTTGAAATAACATTGAATTTTCTGTAGTTCAGCTATAACTAATCAGGAGTTTTACACCTAATTTTGTCCTGTTTTTAGAACAGGGACCTGATTTTTTTTTTAAATGTCCTCCTATAATTTTTTCTCATTTAAAACATTTCCAGGAGGCTGTTGATTCAGCTGTTGGGAAGGATAATGACTGGCTCTCAAATAAGATATAAAGTGTGATCACATCTCTTAAACATTTATTTTATTAAAAAGAGAATGTTTTCAAACATTGAAAAATTGCTACTTTTTTAATAAAAACAGAAATAGGCAAAATGCCCATTTGTCTTATTTACATAATACATTACAACATTTCTCAATGTATAAAATTATGTACAATATATAAAAAAAAATCAATCAGTAAAATAGGTTATTTTTTTACAAGACATCAAGCCCTGTACTTCTAGTGTAGATCATGGCAGACAAGAATATTATTGCACCAATGAAACAAATAGTCTAACAATCAGAGTGTTTCTCTTAGCCATGCCTTCAACTGAAATCTAAAATATCATCGACAGAAACATTCATTTAATCCCATCTAGGGTTGACTTCAGGCAGTTTCCATACAAACATTGTCTTATAAAGCTTATGTATTGGGCAATTACAATCAGAGGTACAGTATTTACAGCTTCTTCTATACAATCTGCATGGAATCTTGTTGAGTTTACCCTTCACAGAAGCTCTATAAATAAACCATATTCTCTTGAGTGAAGTGGACAGTCACACTATTACAGTCCCTTTAAATTCTCTTCAGGAGATGACAGGCTAAACCTCCTTGAGTCAAATTCTTCCTTCCCATCCATGGCTAGAGCTTTGTTGCCTCTAAGTAGTACCAGCTACAGATTTTTGAACGATTCTGCACCTGAGCCGTTAAATAATGTCTGATGTGCAGTACCGAGTCTCTATAGCTACATGTGCCTTTTCATGTGCAGAGCCAGGTGGTCTGACCTGGAGAAAGCCCTGTCACAGAGGTGGCACTGGAAGGGCCGGTGGCCAGTGTGCTTGCGATAGTGACGAGTCAGTTCATCAGAGCGAGCAAACTTCCAGCCGCAGCCTTCCCAGTTACAGTGATAAGGTTTCTCACCTGTTGGGAAAATCAGACAGACCATGACTCAGTGAATTCCTCCCACATAAAGGCAGCTCCCAAACACTAGAAGGGTTGTAAATTCTCTCACTAGATCTCAGCATATTCCTAACATTTATTTTAGCGTAGCATTTTATGTTGGTGCCCAGCACTATAGTATCAAAGTGCCTCCCAGGATAATTAAATTGCAGTAGCCACTCTTCTCCCTTCTCTGGGCAGAGGAAGCTCTCTGCTTGGAGTATGGTTGTGGGTTTGTTTGGGGTTTTTTTTTGGGGGGGGGAGGAAGTGATTGGAGGGCCATTGTTGCAAGTATCACTCGTTGTTATGTTGGAAAAACTTAAGCAAAAACACATGCAGACTGCGCCCAGCCACGACAGGGTTATTAACCTCTCAGACTGTGGTTGGGCATGCATGCATGTAGTTTACAGACTCTGTAGGATTAATGAACTTCTCACACAATTCAGGTTACATTCTGCTCTTAGAACTAATTCTGTGGCCGAGGGTTTCTTAGCATCCATACATGGCAAACCGCGTGGTTGCCCCATATAGCCAAGCATTGTGCTGTATTTACCTGTGTGTGTTCTAAGGTGGGCCTTCAAGTGGGAACTCTTGGTATAGGTTTTCCCACAGCCTGCATAGGTGCATGTGTGTGTGGCTGTCCTCTTCCTGGGCCAGGATCGTCGCCCTCTTTTGGGCTTGGAATCCATCAGCTCCAAGGGAGAGGAAGGAGGAGTTAGTATGCCTCTTGGAGCTGAGGGTTGCAAGGGCAGGCTGTCCTCAAACAAGCCAAACTGAGAGGCACTCTGGTACTGGAAGTGGGTCTGGTGATGGTGGAAGCCTGTGGCAGAGTGATAGCTTTGTTGGAATGACATTGACGAGGGGCAGATCATCTGTGTTTGGCAGTCAGTCACCATGAGGTCATCAGGGCTCAGAGGGGGTGTCTCTGTGCCAGGGATCTGGGGTGAGCTGGCCATCCTGGGCTGCTCGTAGGCCATCATGCAGGTTGCATTGCCTTCTTGCTTGATCTTAGGGCATGTCTGAGGGACGAGGCCCATGACAGGCCCATAACTGTCCATGTCAGGTTCTGGCTTAATGTTGTCCACAAAGTGTGGGCTCCCAAAGCTGGATGTCACAAAGAATCGTCCCTGGACATGACTGGGGAGGCAGAAGTTTGGGTCCATTTCAGATCTGATCATCTCTGACATGAGGCTGGAGTTGTAAGGAGGTGGATTGCTCTGTCCCAGGGAACTGTAGCATCCAGAAGATGGATTTGTCTGGTAGAAGCTGCTAGGCTCTGTCTGTGCTGAGGGATAGTCCCCACTAGGTGAGTTCTGGCTGAAGCTGTCGTTGCCCATGGAAAGGATAAAATCCAAAACATTGTTGAGATCTTCATCCTCTTTGCGAGGGGAGAGGCTGCCCAGTCCTGGCCTCAGTTCTGGCATGGTGCAGCTGTTGGCAGGGGCCTTGTCCTCCTGGTCACATTTCCATCTCTGAGAAAGAAAAGCAGAGAATATTAGAGCTCAGGGGAGAGGATCCACGAATCTCTGCTAATGGACAGGGTTAACCCATCTGCTCCAGGGCTAGCGTTTACTCCCAATCAGTGTTACTCAAAATGCTATAATGCCCCAGCACTTCATGGGGCATTCCCCCTGCACATACTCCCCACCCCTAGCACTGCACACACATGCTGACACTCCACAGCATTTCCCACCCAAGCCTTTGCAGGAGTCAGGTCATTACTATCCAGCTGTCCCTTTGCAGGAGCAGTGGGTAGCTGCATCCCTCTGGACCTCCCCGGCCAGAGGAGTTTGGGGCTGGGGGAAAAGGGCGTCTGGCACGTCAGGACGCGGGCCCCCGGCCGGCCCGCCCAGGCGCTTCGCGGACACTCACTTCGTGGAAAGTTTTCTCCCTGCAGGGGCTGGCGAAGGTGGCGAACGAGGGCAGGATCGTGTCGCTCAGCGCCATAGTGCGTCCCGGCTCGGCTGCTCCGGGGCGATGGCTGGAGGGGCTGCGAGCTGGCGGCTCCCGGGCCCTCCCTGCCTTATAGCCCGGGCCGCCAGAGCCCTCAAGCCAATTGCAGGGAGCGGAGGAAACGCGTCCCGGACGGGGCGGGAGGGAACGAGCCAGGCGCAACCTAAATTTAGCCCCGCTATAAAAGGAGGCAGCGGCGGCTGCTGCAGCTGCAGCTCTAGCCTGAGCAGGGCGGAGCGGCCGGCCGGCCCCCGGCCCCCGGGTCCCCCCGGCCCCCGCCCCCGGGTCCCCCCGTCTCCCGTCCCCCGGGTCCCCCCGTCCCTCCACCTGGGCTGCCGCTGATCAGCCCCGGGGCCCCTAGAGTGCTAGTGAAACGGGACCCGAGTTTCCCCGGTACAGCTCCCCTCTCTGCACCGGGGCCACCCCGGGGGGGTCAGGGCTTCCCGTGGGGCAAGAGTGGTGGGGGTTCGTGGTTTCCCGTGGGGGGGAGGGGGGTTCGTGGTTTCCCGCGGGGCAGACGCGGGGGGGCGGGGGGTTCATGGTTTCCCGTGGGGCAGGAGCGGGAGGGGCGGTTTAAGGGTTTCGCGTGGGGCAGGAGCGGGGGGGGGGCGGTTCAGGGTCTCCCGTGCGGAAGGAGCGGGGGGGAGGGGGGTTCGTGGTTTCCCGTGGGGCAGGAGCGGGAGGGGCGGTTTAAGGGTTTCGCGTGGGGCAGGAGCGGGGGGGGGGGGGGGCGGTTCAGGGTCTCCCGTGCGGAAGGAGCGGGGGGGAGGGGGGTTCATGGTTTCCCGTGGGGCAGGAGCGGGAGGGGCGGTTTAAGGGTTTCCCGCGGGGCAGGAGCGCTGTGGCCAGCAGTGTCCTTTCTTTACCGCTAACGATGCAATCATGTCTAGTTTCTTATTTCTCAGCCGGGCTGCGGCCTGGGACTAGGGACAAGTCTTGCTTGGGTGTAAACCGTCCCCAGCCAGGAGGGTCTCCCTCCGGGGGAAATGCTCAGGCACTTCCCAGGGCTGGGAAGCCGCACGGGCCCCATAAGTCCCTGAGGTCCAAGCTGCACCAGCTACAGTGTCCATCCCCGCTGGGGCAGAGCAGGGGGCTCCCCGCAGCGTATTGGCCTGTCTTGTTTGAAACAAGCATGCAGTTTACTGGGCACCCAAGCCGGACTTTGCCATAGTCCAATGCATGGCATGCCCCCTACCTTGTTATCAATGCACGCTGCTGTTTAATCTGCACCAAAGGAGGTTTAGGTAAATTAGGGAAAACTTTTTAACAATCAGGATAGTTAGGTGCTGCAGTAGGTTATCAAAGGAGTTGTGGAATCTTAATGGGAGGTTTTTGAGAACAGGTTGGACAAAGATCTGTCAGGGATGGTCTAGGTAAAACTTGGTCTTGACTCAGCATGGGGTAGATTCTCTGGAGCTCCCATCCAGCCCTGCATATCTATGAGTGCTGCTCTTGGAGCTGGCCCTCAGCCTCCAAACATAAGGTATGTGCTCCAGGTCTCATCTGTGACTCTACTGACGCCCTAGTTTTCCAGGTGTTTGGAGGTACACCTGACAGCTATGTAAGAGAAGAATCATACCATAGGGTTTCAGCTGGAATGTTGTCTTTGTGGGATTTTGCTCTGAAATTGTCTAAAAATTAACAATGTAATTGATTATTATTGTTCGTTACTTATATTGCAATAATGTATAGAGGTCTCAGTCAGGACTGAGGACCACTGTACTTGATGCTGTATGAACACTTGGTCCTGGTTCAAAAGAACTCACAATTTAGACCATCGATTTGCAAAGGGTGGGTGAAGATGGAGGGTGGGGAGGGAAACCCAATATATACACAATTGATATATACAGTTTTTAGACGTGTCTGCACCATGGGGTCTACAGCGCCATTGCTATGCCAGCATAAACCCACAGTGTAGATTCAGCCTAGATCAACTGAAGGGTTTTGTTTTGTTTTGGGAGAAAGGGGTTTTTGTTGCTGTAGGTAAACTACCTTCCCAAGTAATGGTAGCTAGGTTGACAAAACTATTCTCCATCAATATAGTTGTATCTCCACCAAGGGTTAGATTACCATAGATACATCGCTGAGAGGTATGGATTTTTCGCTTAAATTTTAAGTGTAGACCAGGCCTAAATGTATAAATATATATCCCCTCAACTCAGAGCTGAACAGTCATGTATTAGCAGTTTATTGTGGACATCACAGGAGAGCTGGGTCTTGAGAGGGGACATGAAGGAGGAGACAGTAGTGGCCTTATATCCATCTCAGGGAGGGCACCGCGTGGAAGGAGCAGAGATGTTTGTGTGAAGCTAGCGAAGGGTCAATCAGAGCAACTGAGTAGAGTAGGTGGGGTGGTTTAGTAAAATACAGGGGTGCATAGAGGAGGCAGAGCTGTGAAAGGCTTTGAATGTGAGGACATGAAACTTGATCCTGATATGGAGAAAAAGAAGGAGGCAGTGGAGCGATTAAAAGAGGAGGGTGATGTGGTCAGAACTACACATGAGAAAGGCCTAATTAACAAACTAGTAAAAAACATGGGAAATTGCTGGAACATTATCTATACTAGGAATACTTCAGTGCCACCACCCATCCAGATGAACAAAAAGCAGTGGGGATTTATTTTGTGCATACTGTCTCTGCAAGGAAAAGAGATAGAGACTTTCTTTACCTTAGTGGAATCTCAGGTCTCCATCTGTTCTTCACTATGCTGTACAAAGATTGCCAAAGCCTAGTGACATTATGAAATAAAATAATCCTAGTAACTTCTGTAGTTTGGCAGATATCACATAAATTTTGGTCTTCACCTTGGCATCCTGATCTGATGCCAGTTTGGCGAAGCTACCTCCCAGTTACCTTTAACTAACACTCCTCAGACTCATGCTGAGGGTCACTGCTGCTTGTCAGTCATCCAAGAACAGGGATCCACGTGGCCAATTCTCAAAGGAGAAGAATGGTGATTTACCCCAGTAACTGTGGTTCTCTGAGATGATGCCCACAGACAGATCCACGCTTCCTGCCCACATTCCCCCTTCTTTGCAATCTAAAGGGATTCCTGAATTAGTGGGGAAAAATTAATGGTGTTTGGGGACAACTCCCCCTTTTATACCCTGAGATCCCTGTAAGAGATGGGGAGCAAGGTAGACTGGCCTCAGGATTCTGAGTTTGTGTGCTGGGGGCTTTAATCTCAGAAGTGTGGGTCCACGTAGGCATCTGTCTCAGGGAAACACAGTAACTGTGGTAATTAACTGATGTTTTTAAATAGCTACAAGTTATTAAAAAAACCAAAATATTGGTTGAATAATTTGTATCTTTACATTTTAATTTAAAAGTTTACAAAATGGCCAGGAGGAGCAGTAAATCTCCTGTGAATGGACTAGAATCAATGCACTTGAATGCATGGTAACAAAGTACACAAAGATGTATGACTCACTGCAATGTAATGTAATTTTTAAATGCAAACTCTTTTCCTCTAATAAAATATTTGTAAGTGCACACTATGTATATATGGTGATATGAGTCAGCCAAGAAAGTGTCTTCTGTTGAATTCTGAATGAATGCGTATGTTCCCTGGATAACATGCCGAGTGTCTGTGTCAGTTTATATTCTTGTGATTTCAGCAACTGCTACAAAAAATATTTTGTTTCTAGGGTAGACAACTGTAAGTGTAAGTTTAATGACAAAGTTCTAGTCAGATTCTGTTTTCCATTATGTGCTGGAAGCACATATGAATATGCAACTCCATAGTCACTCTGTGTCACCTAAAGTATGTTGTGTTTTCTTCTTTGAATAAAAGAAACATTAAGTGGATGCTGAAGATGAAAGCCAAGTACATGAAATAATCAGCTCTCCGCCTTCAGTTTCTCTTTGTCCTCAGTAGAGCCATTAAGCTAAAAAATTTCAGTATATTGAACTCCATGAGTTGAATGTGAACAGAGTTTACTTACGTTGTGAGTCACTAGTTACGTGCGATTAGGGTGATCAGATGTCCTGATTTTATCGGGATAGCCGCAATTTTTGGGTCTTTTTCTTATATAGGCTCCTATTACCCCCCACCCCGTTCCGATTTTTCACACTTGCTGTCTGGTCACTCTATGTGCGACCCTTGTAACAGTTTGCCACAATCTTCCTCTGGCTTCATTATCATTGTGTTGAAACTGCTTCGTTTCTCACCCTATGGAAGTCTTTTTAATAAATATCCAAAACCAGATTACACTGATTTAATTTACACGAGTGTAATTTTGGAATAATGCCACTGAAGCCAGTGGAGTTACACTAATGTGTAAAAAGCAAGGTATCTGAAATTAAAAGGAAATTATTGCAAAGTGTATTCTTTAATCTGCTGTGAGTAGAATGCTTAATGGGTGAGATTTGGGAGGTCTTCAGCTAGAATAGGACACAAGATACTCCAGTTTGAAAACTGCATATTATGTTGGCAAGGTTGGTTTTCTATAATTTATTGCTGATCTCTGTTGGTCTTTTTATATCAAAGGGAACCAATAACCAACTTTTTAATAGACTGTAATTAGGACCCTAAACTTTAATGAATGGGTCACACCTAGTGCTATATAAAGGGAATGCAGCAATACAGAAAGGCTGCAATGGGATCTGTTGCTGATTGTACCTGGGTCAGCAGCAGGACATGCCTTGTCTATCGAACATTCTGTGTCAGCCCAGAATTCAAACAGGAGCGCTCCTTTCTCACTGGACAGTCCATAGATGGCCTCAGCCTGATGTTCCATGGACTGACATTGGCGTGAGATCAGAATCAGGGCCGTTACCTTTGCATACTATTGTTTGGCTCAAAACTACAGCACCAGCAATATATCTTGACTGTTCACATGTTGCATAAGCAGGAAAGACATGTATTAATGTATCTTTCCCTCAACTATGTACCAAGCAGATATAGATTAATTAATTTGTATTCATAATTTTTTTAAAATTTAACTTAGAATTACACACTGGAATTAGTGCCTGTGGAAGGTGCGAGACTGGCCATGCTAAGACTAAAGTATGTTATCTATCCTGGTAAAGCTCAGGTAATGACTGTGTAAACTTGCCTCCCAATGTCTCTCAGGCATGTCCCAGAGGGACACCTCTTGTCCTTGGGCCAAATTAATCCCCAACATAATTCCATTGATTTCAGTGGAGTAATGTCAGATGCGTTTGACCTTTAATTTGCATTCAGACCTTGCTAAAACAGCCAACAAGGCAGATTTTTTTTCTTTGTGGTCTTTTTGGGCATTGTATATGTTGATACATATTATGTAGGTATGTTGACATGGTGCTCAGATGCTATCATGAAAGGTGTTCAGATGCCACATTATGTGTGCATTATAAATAGGTAACTATTGTTATTATGAGAAGCTGTCATGCGAGGCAACTCAGTGTTTCCACCTCTGTCTGTCAAGTGCCATGTTTCCTACTTCACTGTAGTTTGCTTCTATGAGAGTGGCATCTGTTGGTCTTCTATTTTCCATCTTCCCTAAGTCAAGGACTTATATAAGGGTACTTTTTTGACATTTGTACAACATGCCAATACCACTTCAGCTTTCTTTCTCAAATCACTTTCCTTGCCATCTGTTGGCCAGTTCTTTTAACACATCAGCTTTAGTTATTTTATCCCACTAGTTGACACCAAGTATTTTCTCCAAGCATCTCTGATGGAGTGCATTAGGTTTCCTGTTGTTGGCTTATAACAGTTGCCAAGTTTCAGAAGCATTTACCAGTGTGCGTATCACTAGTAACATTGTGTAACTTTATCTTGGTTCTTGTGTGAATCTCCTGACTTTTCCAAATATTTGCCAGTCTCGAAAAAACTCCACTTGCCTTCCCAATTCTTGCTTTCACTACTTATGAAGTTGTCCATCACCACTGATTGTGCTTTCCAGATATAACATATGTACCATCATTGCTGACTCCTCTTTCAATTGTCATGACTTTACTTTTCTTTTGGCTGATTCTTAATCCTACTTTGGCAGCCTCATGTTTGACACTGATCATGGTCGTTTTCCTGGCATCATCATCTGTATCCAATGTGATCTGAGAAGTCAAGATCTCGAAAATTTCCTCTACTTCACATAACTCCTATATCTTCCTTTGATGTTGCTCTTTGCATCACATAATCTATCACAATGCAGAGAAGGAGTGATAACATGCAACTCTGCCATGCTCCAGTGATGATATCAAGCCAATTGGTCTCTCCACTTTCTGTCCTTACACAGCATTTGAACCTTCATACAGCATCTTGACCAGTGACACTATCTTTCTAGGATGGCCATTTTCTCACAACATCTTTCATAGCGACTCTCTATGAATGCAATCAAAAGCTTTGGTGAAATCTATGAAATTCAAGACTAATTGTCTCTGGTAAGCAAACTCTTTCTCAATCATTTTGTAAAGATGTGCTCTACACGTGATCTTTTAGTCTAAAGCCTGCTTGCTCATTGTGCAATTTTTCATCTGTGACCAGTTTGATTCTGTTCAATAGTATATTGCAGAACACCTTTACAGATACTGAAAGTAATGTTTCTCAACAGTGATCTCACATCAGTTGGTTGCCTTTCTTTGGTAGTTTACAGATCACACCTTTCTTCCAATCCGCTGGGCAGAGTTCTTTCTCCCAAATGATATTGTAAAGTTTATGCATTTCATGTACTATCATATCCTCCCAACCTTGAAGCATTTCAGCAGTGAGTTTACCTTGACAAGGCACTTCGCCATTTTTTAGCTGCTTAATTGTATTACCTATTTCTGCTTCTGACATTTTTAACAGTGAAATGTTTAATTCTTCACCCTCTTCAGATCCATTGGTAGGAATTGTTGGCTCTGGTTGGCTGAGAACTAAATTAAGATGTAGTATCATCTTTTGTTCTGTTTTCACTGTTACCATCTTCCACCTTTTCCTTTGGTGATACCACTGTGAATCTGGAATTGTGTTGGTCATTGTTTACACACATGAAGCAGTTTCTTAGAGTCACATCTCACTGATGCTTCTTCAGCTTATCTTGCTTTTTATTATCATGCCATTTTCTTTTATGGGTCTGACAATTTCTTTATTTCATTATCTTTTTCTACAGACTCTGGTTGCTATCTAGGTAGCTAGCTGGATATTTAACATTTTTAAAAGAAAATGTGAAAAAACACAGGGGCCATGTTGTGCCAATTCATAGATTTTTTTTTTTTAAGGCCAGAAGGGACCATTGTGATCATCTAGCTTGACCTCGTGCATAACACAGGCCATAAATCTTTGATTGATTAATTTCTGCGTCAAGTCCAATAGCTGCCATTGGACTGAGCATGTCTTTTAGAAAAACCTTCAATCTTGAGTAAAAGATTTACAGTGATGGAAAGTCCAACACAACCCTTCATAAACTGTTCCCATGGTTAATTACCCTCACTGTTAAAAATTTGCACCTTATTTCTAGTATGAATTTTTCTAGCTTCAGCTTCCAGCCATTGGATCTTGTTATACATTTATCTGCTAGGTTAAAGAGCTCTCTGTTATCAGAACTCTGTTCCCAGTGTAGGCACTTATAGACTATGATCAAATCACTCCTTAAGCTTTTCTTTGACAAACTAAAATAGATTGAGCTCCATGAGTCATTCACTATAAATGACTTTAAAATCTTTAATCATTCTTGTAGGGTTCTCTGAATCCTTTCCAATTTTTCAACATCTTTCTTGAAGTGTGGATACCGGAACTGGACACATTATTCCAGTAGCAGTTGGACCAGTGCCAAATACAGAGGTAAAATAATCTCTTTACTGCTACTTGGTATTCTCCTGTTTTATACATCCAAGGAATGCATTAGCCCTTTTAGCCACAGCATCACATTGGGAGCTCATGTTCTGATGATTATCCATCATGACCCCAAATCTTTTTCAGAGTCACTGATTCCCAGGATGGAGTCCCCTATCTTGTAAATATGGCCTATATTCTTTGTTCCTAGATGCATGACCTTATAGTTGGCCATATTGAAACACCTATTGTTTGTTTGTGCCAGTTTACCAAATGATCCGGATCCCTCTATATCAGTGACCTGTCCTCTTCATTAATTATCACTCTCCCAATCTCTGTGTCATCTGCAAACTTTATCGGTAATGATTTTATGTTTTATTCTAAATCATATATAAAAATGTTACAAAGTGAAAAGCCATGAACTGATCCCTCTGGGATACCACTAGAAGCACATGCCTGCTGAATTATGTTTCCTTGTTTACAATTATATTTTGAGACCTATCAATTAGCCAGTTTTTAATTCAGCTATGTGCCATGTTGATTTTGTATCATTCTAGTTTCTTAACCATATGTGGTACCAAGTCAAATGCCTTACAGAAGTCTGAGTAAATTACATCAACATGATTACCTTTATCAACCAAATCTGTAATTTAATTAAAAAATCTAGTTTAATTTCACAAAATCTATTTTCCTTAAACCCATGTTGATTGGCATTAATCATATTACTCCCTTTAATTCTTTATTAACTGAGTCCTGTATCAGCTGTTCCATTGTTTTTCCCAGGATTGATGGTCAGCTGACAGGTCTGTAATTACCTGGCTCATCCTGTTTACCTCTTTAAATACTGGAACAACACAAACTTTCTTCCACTCCTCTGGAACTCTTGCCCAATGTTCCAAAACTTACCGAAAATGAGCATTAATGGTCCAGAGAGTACCTCAGCCAGGTTGTGTAAAACTCTTGAATGCAAGTTATCCAGACTAGCTGATTTAAAAATGTCCAATTTTAGTAGCTGCTGTTTAACATCCTCTTTAGTTACTGTTGAAATGGAATGTATTTTATCAGTGGCATCAGAATTGTATGGTATGAATACATCATCTGACTTTTTCCCCAAATACAAAACAGAAATATTTATTGAACACTTTTTCCTTTTCTGCAATATTATTAACAGTGCTACCTTTTCTATCATTTCTGATGGTGGTTTTTGTGCTGTCCATGGAGACCACTGCTAACTCATTTCACAAAGGCTCACAAACATCAACCAGATAGTGGTGGTTACAGACCCAGCCAGGTGACTTCTGTTGATCTAGAAGAAAATGGGACTAGGCTACATTTCCACAAATAGTTCTACCTGTAAAAACAGTATTAAGTTGCCCAGAAATATGCATGAAAAATGTGATCTGGCTGTTAAAGTAGTTTATGGATCTTACTAATCATGAGGAAATTAAATCCTTCATGATGGAAGTTTGCATGAAGGGAAATTAGTTTGTATTTTAAATAATCTGCATTTGATATATTCAGAATTAACATTTTCTTCAGTAACTGATTTCTTATTATTTTGGTTTGGGAGAGTAAGCAGCTATGGATGCAATCTTTAATGTATTTCAAACCAGTCTGTCCATAAAGTTATTTAGGGAGCTTTCACCCCAAAAATACTTATGCCAGTTTATTAGTTACCTGCTTTGCTTAGATATACAGTTTGGTTCCTGTCACCATTCGCCAGCAAATATTTTGAATTCGCATGAGGCTATGTAGCCTGCATTTCATGTTTAGCTGTCAATTAAGGATTAAGAACTCAATTCTGCCTGTTAGTTCATTTTTTTAATCTTATAGAAAAATGGGTGAACCACAGCTTCAGAATTTCTGCAGAGTATCTAAACGCAAATGCCACAAAATGGGAACTTCTGTGAAACCACCGAAATGGTCAGAGGAACAGATCACAATTAGTGACTTTCAAACCTAGCCGAATGCTCTTTTTTGAAATCTGCAATTTGTTAAACATTCAAATGTACAGTGAAGAGTTTGCACCTCATGGGGTTGATAGTAGAGTGGGGCAGAAAGTGCTTGTATCATTTAATTTAAAAAGATAACTTATTCTTTATAAAGATGTATATTACGGTAGCATCCATCTGGATTGGGGCTTCATTAGGCTGGGCACTGCTCAGAGGCAGATAGAGAGACAATCCCTGGCCTGGAAGTTGTATCTGAATTAATGTGATTTTAAAAGAGACACCCCACCCAAAGTGCTGCTATTTGTAAGCATGCCTGGTATCCAACTTGAGGGAGGGAATCAAATGTTCAGTGTGGCAAGAGGGGCTTGATGGTGGGTCATATTGCTAGATGGGGGAATTGGATGCCTGACAGAGCTACCAAGGAGGATGTGACTGGACATGTTTATATGGCACAATGAGTCTCTCTGAAAGTTATGATTCCTAAAGTGAGCTCTGAGTTAAGCAATTTCATTAATCTGGAGAGATGTTAGAGACTTTGGGGAAAAAACATCAGATCTACAAATGTCAGAATTATTGGAATCTCCACAGGAAATGAACCCATTCAATCCCTGTTACATTAATGAGCAGATGCTGCCCAAACTTTCATGTTTACAGATTATGTTTATCTGAATTGTGAGAAAAGTTACAGAATACCTGTGAGAAGACAATGTGAGAAGGAAAGTGACTGTGTCTTTTGTGGCCATTTGGGGCACTAAATAATGCTGAACCGGTATAAAAACTAATGTTTATTTTCCCTGATATCAGCCATGCAACCCAAAGAATAAGGTGTAAACTGTGGTGTATTGAGGACTGAAAGTGTAAACCAGTCGAGTATAGCACTTAACGATTAAAAACAAAACCATCTCTACAGCCCCAGTGTTTTCCTTAAGGGTTTCCCATCTAATTACAGACTAGACCCAAGCCTGCTTAGCTTGTGAGATTTGGTACAGCCAAAGCTCTCATAGAAGCATTGCTGATTATTTTAGTAGACCATTTTGTCAGCATGAAGTTAAACATTTCAAACTTTGCGGCGGGGATGACCTAGCCAAAACTGGAAATAGGAGGTGAAGATGCTTCTTCACTAATGTCCAAAAGTCTTGCTAGTTTCACATTTTTAGCTAAACAGATAGATGCAAGTGTATTATCAAATTATACAGAGATGGAGTTCATGAGGGAAAAACGTATATGGAGTGATAAATATATGTTTAGTTCTCATTTAGAAAATATCATCTTTGTACAGCACCTGTATTATTTATTAGTCATATGTCCTGTGTATCTGGAGCTGAGTAATGGGAAATATTGAAGAAAGAGTTTCACTAACTGTGACACTGTTAATTGGCTGCTGCTGCCTGGAATGACTTTCTCTATTTGAATACATGGAAGTATGAATCAGAGTCTGGTGAATTAACCAGGGAGAGGAAGACAGGGATCTTTACGTTGTAGATTATACTTTACATACAGAGTAGCTGATCTCATTTGTCTTCCTGGAACCTGAAGTTCTGTTCAGACTTAGATAATTAAAGCATCCAAAAACTGCACAGATTTTTCCAATAATACAAATAATTACAGTACTACATAAACTTTTGAAAGTGTAGTAGCATATTTAGGGACGGACTTCTTTCAGATCACTGGTCTCCATTTTTGCAAGTGTCATTTTGTTCCAATTATTTGTGTGCCTCTATTTTAGAACACTTGCATATGTAAATTCCTGGTAAAGTTTGAGATGAAAAATGCCACTTAGTAATTGGTAGAAAGTATTGTCCATTCAGGAACAGAACTCTCAAATTCCCTTCTTTACATATCCCTGAAACTGTACTCCAAGGTGTCCAGGACAAATAATCACAAGAAGCACCGAACCTACTTCTGTTGATGAATTTTAGAAGGGCACTGAGTGCCAATCTTCAGTACAATCCTCGTCAGCCAAAATTATGGATTTATGATATTAGAGTATATCCAGGTACTACTGTAAATAAATACCAGTTCTCCTAGACAATTCTTTTGAAGTCTCTTTAAATATTGCATCCATTTTAAGTAATTAATTTTAAAGGGGCAGACTGATATAATGCAACTTTTAAAATCATGTGGATAACTTTTTATATTTACCATCATGATGGGTGCCAAATAAATACTTGTAATAATAAAAACTAACGTTATGAGTCTGGGATGGCTGTTTTTGCCAGTTATGGCATCATGTGAGTTACAAAGGATGTTTTCAGACCAGAGCTCACTGGAAGGCAGCAGGTTTGTATCAAGTTACTGTAGAGCAAAGGGTGCTTTCATTTGCTAAATACCCAGAATGAATTTGTCTTACATTGCAAGAGAAATCATCCCCTCCAATAAAGAAAAGGAGGATGGAATTGTACACAAAATAAATGCATTGAAAAATGTATACAGTGCTCTGTTTGATAATGCACTAATACTATGCAGCAAAACATGCATTTCAATTACAAATATAGTTGAATATCTACAAATTTAGTATTTTCTCCTGGTAGGTTCCTCAAAGTGAATGAGAAGACAAAAGCTCTGATTCAAGCCAAAGCAACAACTGCAATGTTAGCTGTGATGGTCTAGCACTCACAGGGTTTGTGTCCGCTTTCAGAGGGGACAGAGAGCTTGTGTGATTCAGGCTATTCTTCTCTTTTGCGAATTTCAGATCACAGAAAAACAATACAGTCACTGTCCCATATGGGTTTTTTAATTTCTATGCAAATTTTGGGGTTTAAGAGTTCTACACACAGCCTTATCCTATCCTTACATGCAAAGGTTTTGAAACAAAAGCTAGGGTGCAGCTTTCTGGCAACATGTAAACTATTAAATGCCTGATACGCTGAATTCTTGGGCTTCAGTTCTCCATAGAATTGTTTTCTGTCTCCATTTGCTTAAAAACCACCTGCTCTGTGTAGATGTCAAAGAGTCTCACTCACATGAAATCAGCATGAAGCAGCCAGCCAAGAGGCCGTGGCGTGTATGAGTGAGAGAGGGGATTCTCTGCAGCCTTTATATACCAGAGTTATTTTTAACCACAGCCTCCATGCTTATTACAGTGTTTCCTCTCTCAGACGCTCAGGAAGCCCACTTGGCTCTGTTTCCTGCTAACATGCGGCCCTGGCTCACAAAATCGCTGAGAACAACAGGCCTGAGACTGCTCGGCTCCATTAAAAAAACTGGCAACTTTTCAAGCCCTGACAGAAAACCTTTGAAAGCTCTGGATTCCCTCCAGCTAACGTATGAGGCTCCTAGATCAGTGACAAATTAAACTGAAACAACACAAAATGCTCCTATGTAAATAGCCCTTTTTCTGCATTTACCTTTTTAATAGTTTAAAACATTATTTATAGCTATTTCACTGGATGGAAAAATATTTTGATACTTTACAAAGATGGGTTTCAGGGAAATGTTTTTTTCTTCTAGTTTTCTTGTGACATTCTTCTTAGAATGCAACAGCAACTTTTGCCTTCACTGAAAACCAAACCTGATGACCACTGGGAGCTCTTCGGTTATGGGCCTGTGCCTTGCTCTGTGTTTGTATAACACGGAGCAGAATGGTTGGAGTCTCAGGGTACTACCATAGTATAAGTATTAAATAACAGTAATAATGACCATAACTGGGCTTAGAGCTTCTGATATCCCAAGTTAAGTCAGGGCAGAGATGGGGTGGTTGTATTTAATGGCTTCCTCAGCCCATTAATTTTCCACTCAGCAGTAATTCTTTTCATTTATTTTTTTCTTGTTGACATGTTTTTAATTGCATCCAAAGGAGAATCGTGTTTCCAAAAAATAAAAAGTGAATTAAAAACTCAGAATAGGCATGACCTTAAAGAGTATACAAATGCAGCTTTGTCCTAATGAGACATTTGTCTGATATCATTATTAAATAGTAAAGTGAAGCCTCACTTTGTGTTGGCTGATAATACTTCTTTGGAATTTGTTGACGATCACCCAAAACATTTGAGCTGAGGAATTTTTCATTTATTAAAAAAATGTTTCTTGTAGCTCTTTGCCCTTCTCTAGCGCCCTCTTTGCCTCTGCATGTCACACAAGTGCTTCAGCCAGTACAGAATGTGGCTGCTCTCCCAGTGAGCAGGATAGACCAGCAAGAGCAAATTATGCCTGTGTTCTCACCCTGCACTGACTACCAGCTTATCTTGGTGTGAAGTGTAAGGTTCTGGTTAAAGCCCTAATAGTACAGTTCCCGGTCCAGAATCTCATAGCCCACATCACCTGGCCTCTGGCAGGAATGGTTTAGCTGCCATTCCCAAGGGTAGGACTTACATACTCTGGGAACAGGACATTTGCAGATGAAATTTGCTCCTATTCAAGACATGGCTGAGTCAGAACTTGGCCACTTAGCTTGGAAGTAAGCTGTAGCTCTGTGTTAGAATGGAAACTAGCTGCTGGTTTTGGAATCTGTTGGTATTTCCCCATCACTGGTCTCTGTAGGATAGTTGATTTGGTGTGGCAGGTATGTGAAAAGGAGGCTGTTGTCGAGTGTATGATTCATAATTTGAGGAATTATTTATTTATTTTGTCACTGAATCAAAATTATGTAAAAAGATGCCCAAATGCTATGGTGATAAGCATCTAGGGTGATCAGATGTCCCGATTTTATAAGGACAGTCCCGATTTTTGCATCTTTTTCTTATATAGGGTCCTATTACCCTCCACCCCCGTCCCGATTTTTCACATTTGCTGTCTGGTCACCCTATGAGCATCTTAAAAATGTGGGTAATAACAATAATAATAGATGAAGAGGAAAGTACACATGCTCGAGCCATTTCCATAGCATCGGATGCATTTCTAGACTATCCCATCATTTTGCTAGCTAGGGAAACCTTATCTATAATATATTGATCATAGTGAATAAACTCCACTTATAATATTTTAGTCACTGAGTGCCCGCCTCCACCCTAAGCATTGGAGCGCATGCCTCAGATCAGTGGGTTCACAACAGCAATCTAATCTGCTTGCCCTTTCCTTTTTTCCCAGCTCTGTTGTGACCAGTTGTGCCTGCTGGTCTTGTGTGAGGCCTGTGGACTTCTCTCCCCTTTGTGTCCCTCCACTGAACTGAGCCACGTAGCAGGAAGAAAGTCGCACTCTGATTGTCAGGACAAGCGGGGTAGCTGTTATTGGGATGCAACAGCAGCAATTTTCCTGTCAGGAGGCCAGAAGTAATTAGTTCCGCTGCAAATGTTCTTTTCAGCTGAGGCGTTACACCTGAACTCAGAGTTTTTGCCCAGACAGCCCAGTGCTGAGTTAATCAATATCATTAACTTGAATTAATAATGAAAATCATTACTGTATCAATAATTATGTGATATTAACTTATGGGGCCTGGCTGCCTGGAGCAGGACCTGGGATGAGTAATGATTAATATCTCTCAAATTACCCTCATTTTGAGGGACATCACTCATTTTAGTCCCAAAATTACCTATGTTCCTCACAGAGTTCACATGCCTTCACTTTTATTGTTGAAAAGCTCAGGTGTAACTAAAGAATCATTAAATTGAAATTATAGGAATTAGTCACACTAAAAAGACAAATACCACATTTTGCTTTTCCAGCATGAATAATAATTTTTTTGTGTGTCACTTGTTTTGGGACTTTGTCACACTTTGAGTCTGACATTTGAGCCTTGGCAAGGTCAGAGATATTGCACCATTCTCTTGACACATTAAGAGCTAAAGGGGGAGCAGAATTTGTAAATTAAGGGCTTAATTTTTGACAAATGGCCTCTAATTTTGCAAGTGAAATTTCGCCGTTAGTTGCAGACACAAATGGTAGCTGGCAGGCATAAAACAGAGAGCTGGGTATGTAATGTTAGCATCTGGTCTTACACCTAAAAATGGGGGTACCAAACTTCACCACAAAATTGAGGGCCGTGTTGAGGAATTTAAAAAAAAAATTGTTATTCTTTGAATTACATTTATCACACAGAAGAGCAGCAGTCCAAAAGCAACTTGGTTTTATGCTATTTGGTGTTCACTGTAATGATAAAGTGACTCTCTATAGCTTGGCTTTCTGTGTCATGGCCCATCTTTTTCTGCCCTAGACAGGTGCTAGGTAGCAGCAGCAAAGACAATTGGTTCAGCTATAGTTAGTGTCTGCTGTTTGTACATAGTGGTTTATGTTAGAACTTGAGGGTAGTCTGTCACTTCAAGCATTTTGCTGATGGTTTCAGCAATTGCCCCCTAAACATTGGAGGCAAGGCTCCCTTAGAACTTTCAAAGCTAAGTAATCCTCCTTCAAATATAACTGAAATTATATCTTGCAGCTTCTAAAATAGCTCACATCACTACCACCTCCAAAAACAACCCTGGGACTATGTGGCCTTGTGGTTATGGCTACAGGGTTGTGGTGGTGAAATAGAGATTCAAATCCAGTTGTAGGGAGATAAAAAAGCTTCAAAGAAAGTGAAACTGTTTGTGCCTTGATTATGTGGAAATAATAAAACAATTTTACTTAAACTTGCAAAACAAAATTTGTATCTAAAAATAAATTATGGCATGAGAAGGGTAAGAATCCTATGTCATATCAGGAGAAGTGGATAAAAGCATCAAGTCACTATGAAACCAGAGCACATTCTAATAACTATGTTACACAAGTTTGGAGCATGTTACTCTGAAGTATGTTACATCAATGTGCTCAAAAATCTACATTTTAAGACTCCAAATACTCAGAATCTGGGGCATGTGCCACAATCAGATACTTGAGAGGAACAGCATATTTTAACTTCTTGTATCTGATCTGGTGTGGACTTGGTTACTGCCCCTCCAGACTCACAGAGGTCAAGTGTCTGCACAGGCCCTATAAACAGTGGCCCAATGAGCATTTTTGTAGAACCCTTCTAGTCAGTCTAGGAATAGTATTGACCATCTCTGGAAGGGATGGGGGGAGTGGATATGTGGGGTTGGGGGAGCTGGTGGGAGCAGTAGGGTGGAGTGAAGGGGAGAAAGGCATCCAGGAGGGATAGGAAAAAGAAGCAATAAGGCAATAATACTGGGGAGACATTAAGTGAGGGCTATTAATCAATTAATGAAAGAATAAGCAAATAGACAATAATGAATAAATCAGACAACTAAGTAGCAGATCAATTAGACAAGCTGGTTAAATAATGCATGAGGCTGAAAAGGCCCGAAAGCCTTTACTCTTGACATGTCCAGACCTCTGGTCAACTGTCAGAGAGGTTTTAAAATCTGCCCCACCATCTGATTAGTATAGTCACAGCTTCAAGCACCTCTGCAATTGTTGATGCCACCTATTAACATCTTCTAATAGAACCCTATTGCTGCTCATCCTCCCAATAGCTTTTAACATATTGACACCCTGAAACCCTGAATGATTAATCTCCCAGTCAAAAATAATGGGGGCGGGGGAGAAGGGATGGTGTGCGTGTGTGTGCACACAGCCCCTGCTGTGGGGAGGAGAAAGGGGGAACCGTGGTCTGGGGGATACTTGGAGGGATACACAGACACCCTCGGGGGAAATTGGGGGACCCTAGCATGAGAGGAGGGAAACCACATAAAGCCCCTAGAATGCAGATGAGGTGGGAAATGGGGATGTGATAGATATGGCAATTTGCTGCAACATCTTTGGGAGAGCTTACTGTATTGTCACTGTGGGCCAAGGACTGTATGTAATGCTGGGGGTTGGGGAGGGTGGGGGTGACTACAGCTTCTCCAGGAACTGAGACCTCTGTGTGGGTGGGTGAGCGTTAAAGCAAATTGACTCAGACTGTAACACCTCCAGAGATGTCTCCTCACCCCCCGCACAGAGGTTTGCATATATTGGTTCAAGTTGGAGTCTCCAGGGCCCAACAACCAAAGAAAGGACTTTTGGCTAAATAGCTTTCCGATGCAGCAACCAGACAGGCTCTTCTGTCAAAAGAGAGCCCAAAACCTTCCTGGGAAGGGTGGAAGGATGTTGGCCTACAGAGGCCCCATAAAACTTTTGGGTGATTCTGTGCTTGAGTATGTGTATAAGAACTTTTATTATTTTGTTATAGTTACTCTATAATGCTTTTACCTTAAGAGTAAATGTGTTTGCTTATAAAGAGCAGTGTGGAAACTTGGGTCTGCTGGTCATTACAGCTGTTCAGAGCCTTTGAAGAGTATGCAAAGTGCAGAAGCTGGCCTGTTTAAGCAGTCTGTCTTGCTGGGAATAACACATTGTAATCAGGGATCTGTGCAGCCTGAAAATACCCTGGTCAGGTGAAAAAGCGAGCATCACCTCCACCCAAGAGAAGTGACAGCTGGAGAACCAGAAGCATAAAAGTGGGTGCCCTTGCTGGAGGTGGAAGACTGGGACAGTTGACCTGAACTGTGATGGAGGAAATGGGGAGCATACAGAGCCTCTTAATGGAGGGAAAGTGGGAAAGCGGTGTGCACAGTGTGTCTGGCATAGAAGGAGAATTGGGGACCCCGGGGGTAGGAGGAGGTGAGATTTGGGGGGCACACAGAACCCATGGTGAGGAGTGGGGAATGGAGGAACCTGGTATGAGCAGAGGGGAGAATGGGGCAGGGAGGGTGGCACACAGAACCTCTGGCCGGGCGAAGATTGGGGGAGTTATAGGGAATTTGTGAAATAGAGAAGGATGGGAGCATGGCGCATGGAGAGCTTTAGAGAGGAACAGAGGGACTGGTGGGTGTAATCACCCTGGCCTACACACATTGCAAAGTGTGCACCCCTCTATTTGAATTATGATAACACCTAGATGTGTCAGCTGAGATCTGGTGTACTTGACAATGTAAAAACACATAGTTACAAACAGTCTTTAATATGATACCATACAACAGGCATATCAGTCTGGTATATAGAGGCTCTATAATATACAGATTAGCTGATTTTTCAGATGCTGACAAACATGGCAGGTTAAACTGTTTCTTAAATCTCATCCAGGTTTAGTCCACTTTATGGACTAACACTGGCAGCATTTATAGTGAAGGAAGAACTGGCATTTCCATTGTAGAAATCCAGCAAACATCAAATAGTATAAAGAAAAGGAGTACCTGTGGCACCTTAGAGACTAACCAATTTATTTGAGCATGAGCTTTTGTGAGCTACAGCTCACTTCATCGGATCCATCCGATGAAGTGAGCTGTAGCTCACGAAAGCTCATGCTCAAATAAATTGGTTAGTCTCTAAGGTGCCACAGGTACTCCTTTTCTTTTTGCGAATACAGACTAACACGGCTGTTACTCTGAAGCCTATCAAATAGTATGTCTACTATTTTACCGATAGAAATCAGCCAAATCAAATCAAATCATTCTCTTAGCAAATGGGTTTAATCCTCTACTATATTTATCTGATTTCTAGCATGGTTGATAATGGATCTCTGAGCAAGCATTGTTAGTGATCTGAGGTATAATAATATTTTAATTAAAAAGTTGTACAATAACAGACTCAAAATGTAAACTTAAAAACATTTAAAACTCAAATTACACTGGGTTAAGAACTGGCATTGCATGTGTAATTTTTAACATTCCAGACTCCCTTCATTATAGTTCAAGAAGCCACAGAAATACACTATTACAAGCCAGGAATAGTTCTTCCTTTTATTTGGAAAAAGAATTACAGAGAGAGCTATTGGGAGCTGAAGTTTAGTTCCTAAAGCAGGAGCAGGCTACAATATTTTTATATACAACTGTAACCACAAACTTGCACTCACTCATACATGCCGGACTAAATGGTGCCAGCTGTACAAATACTCAACACTAAGTTAAAACACAGATTCTTTTTTATTTCTGCTTTTCAAGGCTTATTGTGCTATTTTGACTTGCAATACCATTTAAAATCTATATGCATTACACAAAAACCTGTAAACCTACAAATGCAGACTACATTCCTCTGCTGTGCTAGAAGGAAAAAGAAGTTGGGGCTGTTCTGTCCACTGTTAATGGCCAGAATGTTTGCTGCTGTCGCGGAGTTTACTATTGCAAAGCAAATATAGTTTTGCTTTTATCATCTTTTTTTTGCTACTCAGTCTTCAAGTGTAGCATAATTTGTACCTGATTTTTTCAGCAAAATCTCCTGATATAATTAGCTGGTCGGCAAAAGAGCCAACTGCTGCTCCGAATTACGGCCTCGAAACCCCATTGAAACGTATAGGGGAGTTTTGCTTGAGAAAGGAATATGGAATGACACCTTTAATTGTGGCGTGCTTTAAGCTCTTCAGCTAAGCAGTGCTATCCAAGTAAAAAGTATTAGGCTTTATTGTTCTTCACCATGAATAAAAAGGGCTTTGGTCCTTGCTCCGGGGATGATGAAAAACTGGCTTTTGCCCACACCCTGAGAAAAAGCAGATTGTGTCTGATGTAATTATTGTTAAATTAATAGTAATCAATTAAAAAGAAATATCAAGAAAAAAATCCTATTTCTCATCCGCTTTATCAGAAAAAAATAGTGTTTGTTTTACTGAATGTAATAAATGGCCCTTTCCCCCTCTTGTTGCTATAATAGGGGAGCTGATCCTGCTTTGCATCGTTATTCAGTTCTAGACACAAATTCATTCCAAGGTTGAATCTAGGCTTCTGAGGTCTCTGACCTGGGACAGAACACTTTTCACAGTTTTTTAGAAGTTGTTTTGACTATTTTCAGATTGAGCATTGAACCACCATGGAAGTGCATGGATTCAAGATATTTCTGTTGACTGTACAGCTGGAAAAACTGTTTTGATTTTAAAGTATTTTTGGCATGCAATTGAAAGTAAATAAGCAATTTTAGAAACTTAATAGAAAAATGGCTCCTGCAGGTTAGATATGCCAAATAACAAGCCTGGCAGATGGACTAAGAACTCATTATTAAGCTTCAAATGGGAGTAATTTTTTGTGCAAAAGATCAAAAACAAGGGAATGCAGGCTAAAATGTAAGGAACTTGGACAGAACTACTATCTGCAAAGGGAAATATATAAACATATGAAGTGTGTTAGAAGGGAAGGCAGCTGAAGCAGAGTATAGATATGCTCAAGAGATACCTGAATTTGTTCCTGGAGAAGGAGGGAGTTTAGGTAGGGCTGCCACTGCTTTGAATTGTAACCGATGTATGCACCATCACGTCCTTCAGTGCCCCAGGTGTGATGTCACAGTCTCATCCGATCATAGTGCTCTATTGCAATGTAACAACACAGTGTAGAGGGACACAAATATGTTCAGGGATCAACTCCCAGGATGTGGGGTGATCAGTCCTATGAAAATCAGAACTGATCAGATTTTCAGCTTACTGGGGGAGGAGGGGATCTTGGCTTTATGGTTCTGGTGGAAAGTGGCATTAAGATAGGAGCTGTCATGCTGTGTCTGTTCTTTCTCTTGATGATCCATCAGTAAACTATACATTAGTTGTAAGAGCATCAGTTTTGACTATTTAAAGTGTCATTAAAGTGAATGCTTTGTTCACTTCCTGAGCAACTAGATAATCTTTGAAAACTCATGGTGATCGTGGGAGGCCCTGGATGATTGGAAAAAGGCAAATATAGTGCCCATCTTTTAGAAAGGGAAGAAGGAGAACCCGGGGAACTACAGACTGGTCAGCCTCACCTCAGTCTCTGGAAAAATCATGGAGCAGATCCTCCAGGAAAGCATTTTGAAGTACTTGGAGGAGAGGAAGGTGATCAGGAGCAGTCAACATAGATTCACCAAGGGCAAGTCATGCCTCACCAACCTGATTGCCTTCTATGATGAGATAACTGGCTCTGTAGATATGGGGAAAGCGGTGGATGTAATATATCTTGACTTTAGCAAAGCTTTTATTACAGTCTCCCAAAGCATTCCTGCCAGCAAGTTAAAAAACTATGGATTGGATGAATGGACTATAAGGTGGCTAGAAAGCTGGCTAGATTGTCAGGCTCAACGGGTAGTGATTAATGGCTCAATGTCTAGTTGGCAGCCGGTATTAAGCGGAGTGCCCCAGGGGTTGGTCATGGGGGCGGTTTTGTTCAACATCTTTATTAATGATCTGGATGATGGGATAGATTGCACCCTCAGGAAATTTGCAGATGACACTAAGCTGGGGGGAGAGGTAGATACACTGGAGGGTAAGGATAGGGTCCAGAATGACCTAGACAAATTGAAGGATTGGGCCAAAAGAAATCTGGTGAGGTTCAACAGGACAAGTGCAGAGTCCTGCACTTAGGATGGAAGAATCCCATGCATCGCTACAGGCTGGGGACCGACTGGCTAAGCAGCAGGTCTGCAGAAAAGGACCTGGGGATTACAGTGGATGAGAAGCTGGATATGAGTCAGCAGTTTGCCTTTGATGCCAAGAAGGCTAATGGCATACTGGGCTGCATTAGTAGGAGCATTGCCAGCAGATTGAGGGAAGTGATTATTCCCCTCTATTTGGCACTGGTGAGGCCACATCTGGAGTATTGCATCTAGTTTTGGTCCCCCCACCACAGAAAGGATGTGGACAAATTGGAGAGAGTCCAGCGGAGGGCAATGAAAATGATCAGGGGGCTGGGGCACATGACTTACGAGGAGAGGCTGAGGGAACTGGGATTGTTTAATCTGCAGAAGAGAAGAGTAAGGGGGGATTTGGTAGCAGCCTTCAACTACCTGAAGGGCGGTTCCAAAGAGGATGGAGCTCAGTTGTTCTCAGTGGTGGCAGATGACAGAACAAGGAGCAATGGTCTCAAGTTTGCAGTGTGTGAGGTCTAGGTTGGATATTAGGAAACACTATTTCACTAGGAGGGTGGTGAAGCACTAGAATGGGTTCCCTAGGGAGGTGGTGGAATCTCTCCATCCTTAGCGGTTTTTAAGGCCCAGCTTGACAAAGCCCTGGCTAGGATGATTTAGTTGGCTTTGAGCAGGGGATTGGACTAGATGATCTCCTGATGTCTCTTCCAACCCTAATCTTCTATGATTCTATGAATGCACCACTGTTTAGCATTACTGCCATAAGAACATAAGAGTAGCCATACTGGGTCAGACCAATGGTCCAGGGAGCCCAATATCTTGTTTTATGACAGTGGCCAGCACAGGGAAATCATCAGCTGAGCCATACCTTGTTGTTCAGTCTGACCTTCTGGTGATGAGATACTTAGGGACATCCAGAGCATAGGGTTATGTCCCTGACCATCTTGGTTGATAGCCATTAATGGACCTATCCTCCATGAACTTATCTAATTCATTTTTAAACCCTGTTATAATTTTGGCCTTCACAACATCTCCTGGCCTATGCATTGTGTGAAGAAGTACTGCTTTTTGTTTGTTTAAAACCAGTTGCCTATTAATTTAATTGGGTGGCCCCTGATTCTTGTGTAATGGGAAGAGGTAAATACTTCCTTATTCACTTTCTCCATACCATTCATGATTTTACAGACCTCAGTCGTATCCTCCCTCAGTCGTCTCTTTTCCAAGCTGAATAGTTCCAGTCTTTTTAATCTCTCCTCGTATGGAAGCAGTTCCCTTAATATTTTTTGTTGCCCTTCTCTGCACCTTTTCCATCACTAATATACCTTTTTTGAAATGAGGCAACCAGAACTGAAAGGAGTATTCAAGGTGTGGGCGTACTATGGATTTATATAATGTCATTATGATATTTACTGTCTTATTATTTATCCCTTTCCTAATGGTTCCTAACATTTTGTTAGGTTTCAGAGTAACAGCCATGTTAGTCTGTATTCGCAAAAAGAAAAGGAGTACTTGTGGCATCTTAGAGACTAACCAATTTATTTGAGCATAAGCTTTCGTGAGCTACAGCTCACTTCATCGGACCGATGAACTATTTAATCGGACCAATGAAGTGAGCTGTAGCTCACGAAAGCTTATGCTCAAATAAATTGTTTGTCTCTAAGGTGCCACAAGTACACCTTAACATTTTGTTAGTGTTTTTGATTGCAGCTACATATTGAGGAGATGTTTTCAGAGAACTATTCACAATAACTCCAAGATCTCTTTCTTGAGTGGTGACAGCTAATTTAGACCCCCATCACTTTGTATGCATAGTTGGCATTATGTTTTCCAATCTGCATTACTTTGCATTTATCAACACTGAATTTCAGCTGCCATTTTGTTGCCCAATCATGCAGTTTTGTGAGATCCCTTTGTAGCTCTTCACAGTCTGCTTTGGACTTAACTATTGTCAGTAATTTTGTATCATCTGCAAACTTTGCCAGATCACTGTTTACTCCTTTTTCCAGATTATTTCTGAATATGTTGAACAGTATTGGTCCCAGTACAGATTCTGGGGGACACCACTATTTACCTCACGCCATTCTGGAAACTGACCATTTATTCCTACCCTTTGTTTCCTGTCTTCTAACCAATTTCTGATCCATGAGAGGAACTTCCCTTTTATCCCATGACTACTTAGTTTGCTTAAAAGCCTTTGGTGTGCGACCTTGTCAAAGGCGTTCAGAAAGTCCAAGTACACAATATCTACTGGATTCACGCTTTTCCATGTTTGTTGAGTCCCCCTCAAATAGTTCTAATAGATTGGTGAAACATGATTTCCTTTTACAAAAGCTGTGCTGAGTCTTGCCCAACAAATCATGTTCGTCTATGAGTCTGATCATTCTGCTCTGTACTATAGTTTCAACCAATTTGCCAGGCACTGAAGTTAGGATCGCTTCTGGAGCCTTTTGAAAAAAAAAATGTCATCACATTAGCTGTCCTTCAGTTATCTGGTATAGAAACTGTTTTAAGTGATAGTTACATACCACAGTAGTTCTGCAATTTAATATTTGAGTTCCTTCAGAACTTTTGGGTAAATCCCAGCAGGTCCTGGTGACTTATTTCTATTTAATTTATCAACTTGTTCCAAAAACCTCGTCTATTTACTCCTCAATCTAGGACAGTTCCTCAGATTTGTCACTTAAAAAGAATGGCTCCTGTGGGGGAATCTCCTTCACAGCCTCTGCAGTGAAGAGCGATGCAAAGAATTCATTTAGCTTCTTTGTAATGGCTTTGTCTTCCCTGAGTGCTCCTTTAGCACCTCCTCTATCCAGTGGCCCCACTGGCTGTTTGGCAGACTTCCAGCTTCTGATGTACTTACAAATTATTTTGCTGTTAGTTTTTGAGTCTTACACTAGTAGCCCTTCAGATTCTTTTTTGGCCTGCCTACTTATATTTGAGTTGTCAGCGTTTATGCTCCTTTCTATTTTCCTCAATAGTAATTGACTTCCAGTTTTTAAAGGATGGCTTTTTGCTTCCAACTGCTTCTTTTACTCTGTAGTTTATTCACAGTAGCTTTGTTTGTTTGTTTCTTTGTTTGTTTCTTGGCTCTCTTACTATTCTTTTTATTTTGGGGGTATACAATTAATTTATGATCCAGTAACTATTGTCTCAAAGCCTGAAACTAAATGCTTTTATAGTTTGTTGCCGTTTAACTATTTAATCTTTAATCAGTATTTTAATGCATCAGGTATGTTGTGCGTGCCTCTGCAATGTCAGTATTCTCAGTGTTTGCTCTATAAAGTATTGTTATTACCATCAGTAGCTTAACAGTAGATCAGTAAACCTCAAGGGGCTGTGGAGAGCCACACACTCAGTAGTCAGGGACTCAAGTGGTTTTCGAAACTGAGGCCACCTGCAGAAACACTTCAAGGGGTGTGTTTTTTCAATCTTATTTTTTTTATAAAACTGCAGGTTGCTCCTGCTACTCTTTTCCTGAGTTCTAAAACTGCCGGTCTATGATACAGAGATGGCTTTCACAATGGCTAGATTTATGCAGACAGAGTTATAATTGTAGTTCTTAGACATTCTTTTCACAATCCAGATCTGAACAGCAATGTCCAAAGCAGCCTAATTCCTCCTGAGAACTTCTGAAGACAGGTTAACTAAAGCAAATTTTTTAGATTTTTCAGGGTATGTGCCTATCTCTCTAGATCTTTATATGGTCCCAAACTCCACAGTATCAGAGGAAACTGAGACAAGCTGCCTGTAGGTTGTTGTTGGCCCCATGAGAGGTGTGGAATCAAACATTTACATTTCTATTTGGTTTTATGTGTTCAGGAATGTAAGGTCCCTCCATGATGCACATTAAGTTAGACACGAGACCTCATTCTTCACTCACACCAGTGACTCCACTGGTTTCAGTAGTTGTTCCAGATTAACACTGGTGTATATGAAAGGAGAATAAGGCCCATGAAGGATTTCTTTTACACATACATATGCCACCACCTTAAGTAAAATCAAGATATGTACCTATATCTGGGTTTTCATTGCTCTGGTGTCTGGGCTTTCAGAGAAAAGTCTAGCTTGGCTGGCCACTTTGTGGGTACCTATCATGCAATTTCTGCCAGTTAAATTAACGGGTTCCTTCTTTATGATTTTTAAGAGAAAAAGCCATGTCTGTATTCACATTTGGGGTGGAATGGATGTACAAATGGGTCTACTGTCTGGTATTCAATTAAAACAAACTCATGGAAAGTGTGCCTGAAATACTGGAATGTTTAATATTAATAAAGCTCTAAATTTTCAGTTTCCTGATGGATGCTCATCAAAATATACAATTTTATTATATTTACCATCCATTTTAACATGTGCAGAGGCCACAATATGTTTCCTTATGATAATATGGAATAAAATATCTCCTGAACATGCTGATAGTAACACTTAGCATTTATAGCCTTCTTTTCATCATCAGAGCATTTTACAAACATGAACTAAGTTTACATATTTTAAAAAATATTGTGGAAATGAAAAGTGATTACTGTAAGAGGCAAGCAGAAGACATGGATTAAAATATCACCAAGAACTCATTGAAGTAGACTAGAATAATCTCTTAATTTCAAGAATGGAGAGGTCAATGAGAAGGGAAGGAGTCTGCCTACGATTGTGCTTTATGGAATTAATTGGCTTCAGAAATTCTGGATAAAGAAATGCATGTGGTTCCTAATCAAACTACACATATGTATTATGTGTCTTGCTTCACACCAATTTAGAAAGATAACAGTTAACTGCTTGTACTGGTACCAAAAGAGAGAGAGGAAGTGGTTTTTCAGGTAGACAGGTAGCAAGTCACAATGGGTTTGGCTCAGGTGGCATGTGGTCTGGAAGTGCTTAAAAATCACTAAAGACCTTCAACAAATCAACAAGAAAGCCACAGAATCATGGCATTCCATTAGTTAGAGTTGGAAACGCCCAGCTATATCAGTGGTTTCAAGCACCGCACCCAGGGCTGGATCCAGCTGTTTAAAAGTATTTGTCTGACCCCATCATAGAGCGTCTGCAAAGTGCAAACTTTCACTTTTTAAAATGTAAGTTTCTAGAACTTATGACTGTGAAGAAAACTTTCCAAACATAAACTTGGAGCAAATGATTCAAGTGCTGTCTTTACAAGTATGTAACCAGCCTGATTTGACAATGCTATGTGCTGCTGCATGCATCTCATGGTAGCATTATTAGGATGTTGATTCTTAAGACTAATGACGACACTTTAAGAGATACATTTTAAAACAATTTATTGGCATGTTTGTGCTCCTCATTTCCACAGTTACCTCAGCTGTGTGTACAAAACTGGTAACTCCAAAGGGCAGAAGTAGTGGTGGTCCTAAAAGTATCATGGATTATTTTTCCCAGTGATTGATATTGACTGTAACAATAAGGTTACTATGTAAAAGATTAGTTACAACATAAGGCCTATATTCTGCCCTCAATCTTTGTGCAAATCTCCTCTGGTTTTAGACAAGGGGTGAACTGCAGTGGATGGAGACGACTATGTGACCCTAACTTTGTAAACACAACCTATGCATCAAAACTAAAATTTAATTTGTCTCTTTTCTCAGAATGAGTTTGAAACCCCTTTAGTAAATCATTCAAGCCATCTCTCTGTATACTCAGGATTGTTCCCTATGTTGCATTTAATAGTGTTTTGTGCAGTCTAGTTTTTAAAGTCTCTAACAATGGAGCTTCCACAACTTTCTGTGTGTGATTATTCCATAACCTAGAACATCTCACAGGCAGGAAGTTTATCCTGTTAGTCAGCATGTTCCCTTTTAAAATGTCATCTAGCTACTTTATGCATCCGATGAAGTGAGCTGTAGCTCAGGAAGCTTATGCTCAAATAAATTGGTTAGTCTCTAAGGTGCCACAAGTACTCCTTTTCTTTTTGCGAATACAGACTAACACGGCGGCTACTCTGAAACCTTGCTACTTATAGTTACCACCAAGTACCACAGTAAATAGTTCTTGGTTCTTGGTGTTTGCACCCGTCAAATATTTGTAGATTGTTATAATGGTCCTATCACATTAGCCATGCTATATATATATTTAATTCTTAATCTTGCATCATAAAAGCAACCCCTCCAGCCACTTGATCATTTCTGTTGCTCTTCTCTGAATTCCTTCTGAGTGGTCAATATTTTTTCAGTCATGTAGTACCAGAATTGAATGTACTATTCCAGGATGAGTGCACTACAGATCTCCAGAGAAGAATGACCATCACTTTGTGCTATAACATGAAACTTTTGTGTATGACACTCAAGACTGTATCTAATTTGCTGTCTGCTACCACCTCTAGGACCCTTCCAGCATTACTGTGTACCAGGTTTTCCAGTCCCACTGAATATCTATTGTTTTTATTATTATTATTTCTCCCAAATGTTTTACCTTAATTGTTCCAAGATGAATGGAATCAGGAGTGCTGGAACAATTTGTATAGTGGAGGTGCTGAGAGCCACTGAACCAAACTGTAAACCCTGAGTGTAATGGAAACCACTTTAAGTCAGGGGGTGCTGCACCCTAGTTCAAGCACCTAAGAATGCAATGTTATTTTCTTTCATGTGTCTTAGCTCTCAAGATATGATATAATGTTTTTCTGGTCTCAGCCTAACTGGATGTGCATCTCCTCACAATTTAGTATCAGTTGAAATGTCATTAGCCAGTGGAAAACATCCAGAAAAAAGAGACCGGGAGGGTGTGGCTTGGGTTTTTTAGTGTGTGAGCTCTTTTGTGCTCTTTTCTCACAAGACCAAGCACATCACCTTAACCTCCTAACTTTCCTCTTGGTTGCACAACATTTTGCATCTGTGCCAAGACGCTAGTCCCCAGGGCTAGTCTCCTCCCCCTGTTGCCATTTTGAGAGCAGAGGGTTATAAATATACCTGTCTGTGAAAAAAAATTAAACTGATGTCAAATGTATTCATATGATTTATTTTCAGGTTTCAAATCATCATCTAAGTCAACACATCTGGCTGTTTGTGTTTCACAGCTTCTCTCTATCCTTGCTCTCTTTGAGTACCTGCTGCTTTTACTGCAGCTGACAGTTTCAACTGCTTTCATAAGCTTCCCTTGTGGGGTTTCCACAACTCTGCTCTAAGCAGAATACTACACAAAATTGATGTAGCACATGTGAAATGGATTAAAACCTGGCTAACTGGTAGAGCTCAAAAAAGTAATCATAGATGAAGAATCCTCACCTATGAGGAGTGTTTCTAGTGTGGGCTCAAGGATTATGTTATTGGCTCAATGCTATTCAATAGCTTTAGCAATGTTCTGGAAGAAAATATAAAAGAAGTGCTGCTAAAATTTGCAGGTGACAAAAAAATTGATAGCGTGGTGAACACTGTGAGCACTTGGGCCAGGGAACATCTTTTTGTTCAGTGTTTGTGCAGCACCTAGCACAAGAGGGGACCAGGCCATGACTGCTGCTCCTAGGTGATATAACAATAAAAACAATATTAAAAATAAAATAATTAATACAGACAGGGCAGTTATACAGCACAATCTGGTTCACTTGGTAAACTAGGCTCCTTTGAACAACATATGCTGTCATACCACCAAATGCGGCGTCACAAAAGGTATGCTGTAACTTGACTAGAAGTTATGGGCTAGATTGGGTGAACTTGTCTGACAGTGTTATGTGGGTCAGACTAGGTGAACACAGTGGTCCCCTCTGGTCTTATCTATGTACTATTACTGCTACACCTAGCTCACCCTCACGGCTGCAACTGATAGATGTGATGCTCTGATGCCAGCTGTGCAGCTATTGCATATTCTGAACTGTGTTGTTTAATAGCGCAGTCCACACTCCAGTTACTCTTCATTCATATGACAATGAATAATAATCCAGAGCCAAAGCAACCGTCTTCCAGGCAACTCCACCACCTGGGTACAGACTAGAGCAGTAGTGTTTGTTATATTAGGCACGATAGGTCACATCATGCTTTACAATAAATTACAGTAAACAAGCCTTCACAGGTTTCATTACTGATAGGTTCTAACGTTAGGAGCCCGTATCATATGAATCTTGATTGAGGGAAAGATAAATGGGCTGTTTTTTTAGCATTTCACTACAAACATGGTGTTTGTGCCAACTGACACAATGATTAAATATGATCCTCTCTTCTCAGAAATGAGGAGCAGAAAAAACTGTAACCACACATAGCTCTCCGCCACTGATACAAGATAAAAAGAGTCAAAACGTGTGTGGTTTTTTTCAGACCAAACTTGTGGCGCAGTGTTCTTGAATGATGTTGTCCAAAATAAAAATAATCTGCTTTGCTCCAAAGTATTTTTTATGGCAAACTGCTACAAGAATAATTGGTTTGTCCTGCCTCACCAATGTGGTTAGTATTAGCTCTTTATTAGTTCAAGTAGAATCAGAAGAATATGTCCGAATGGCTCAGGATGGGAATGAATTCCCTTGTGTTGGCTCTTGCTTGGTATTGTCTTGTTGCTCTGACAATGAATGCCATTTCTGTGGGCAGCAGAGCTTTACTGCAATGCCATCTTTCAGTTCTGAAGCTTCCTTATGTCTCCCTCACCTTGGCCTGCAGCAGCACCATATAAACTCTGCTCTTGGGTATTTCTGAGCTGCGACTCGAGCCAGACCCAGAAACTGCTGCAAGTGTTCAGAGCTCCTGGTGCGCTGCTTTGTGCAGCATTGTCATGGGTGCAGCAGGAGCCCCACCACCAAGCCTAGCTCTAGCCACAATATAGAGCTGAATCAGTTAACGTGTAAAATCGACAGCAGCTGGTTGTTTCTTTTTAAGAGTACCAGAAAAAAAACAAGCTGGCCTCCTCCCCTGTAAGGGGCAAAAGATCCTTCATGCTCTTCACTTTCAACCACATACCAATGACAATAATAATTCTCTGCTCTTCTCTAATGCTCTCAAAGCAGCCTTACCAAATTAATGACTTGAGGCTCTCAAGTCTCCTTGGAGCTAAGTAAAATTATCATCCCCATTTTACAGATTGAGGAAACTGAGGCATAGAGCAGGGGCAGAAGAACTAGAATGCCAGATTCCTGAGTCCCTGCTTCTTGCTCTAATAACTAGCCATCACCAACCACAGCCAGTGACTGCATGTCCAAAGCTCACGTGTTTTGCAGTAACTAATATGAGGCAGGGGCGGGGGGAATGGACATTCCTCAGCCTCCTGGAAGCTCTGAGGTGGGTCCAGATTGTTATATCTGACATAGACACCCTGCCCCTCTTGCAAGCAAAGAACAACTGGGCCTTATACTGAGATCATCAATGCTTCCTACACAGAAAGTATCTATGAGCCACCTTAAAAAGTGCAGGACTCTACACTTACCCAACCATCTATCCTTTTCTTTTTAGCAAGGGTATTGAGAAAGTGGTGGCATCCAAGTTCCAGCAGCATCTCTCCTGCATTCACCACATTTAGGTGTCAGACACTGCCCAGAGATGGTTTTGCTGGAGCTGATGAACCATCCCTTGTTGGCCTTGAGCCACACCAAAAGCCCTTTGCAGTTTCTGCTAGAGCTCTCTGCAGTCTTTGACACTACTGATCATCCAGCTCGGGTGACACTTGTATGAGATCTTGTGGGAATGAAGGGGCCAGCACTATGCTAGACCTGTTAATTCCTATTGTATCCTATTCTGTGGAAAAAACTCAAGAACAAATCCGCACAGACAAACCCCTAGAACCTCAACCAGGGGTATTCTACTGTTACCCATAATCCATAAACCTGGAAATCCTGGATGCCCTATCATCTCAGCCATTGGCACCTTGACAGCAGGATTGTCTGGCTTTGTAGACTTCCTCCTCAGGCCCTACGCTACCAGCACTCCCACTTTGAGACACCACTGACTTCTTGACGAAACTACAATCCATCGGTAATCTTCCTGAAAACACCATCCTAGCCGCTATGGATGTAGAAGCCCTCTACACCAACATTCCACACAAAGATGGACTACAAACCATCAGGAACAGTATCCCCAATAATGTCACGGCAAATCTGGTGGCTGAACTTTGTGACTTTGGCCTCACTCATAACTATTTCACATTTGGGAACAATGTATACCTTCAAATCAGTGGCACTGCTATGAATACCCGCATGGCCCCACAGTATGCCAAAATTTTTATGGCTGACTTAGAACAATGCTTCCTCAGCTCTCGTCCCCTAATGCCCCTACTCTACTTGCGCTACACTGATGACGTCATCATCATCTGGACCCATGGAAAAGAAGCCCTTTAGGAATTCCACCATGATTTCAACAATTTCCATCCCACCATCAACCTCAGCCTGGACCAGTCCACAAAAGAGATCCACTTCCTGGACACTACGGTGCTAATAAGCGATGATCACATAAATACCGCCCTATATCAGAAACCTACTGACCACTGTGCTTACCTACATGCCTCCAGCTTTCATCCAGACCACTCCACACGATCCATTGTCTACAGCCAAGCTCTATGATACAACCACATTTGCTCCAACCCCTCAGACAGAGATAAACACCTGCAAGATCTCTATCAAGCGTTCTTACAACTACAATACCCCCTGCTGAAGTGAAGAAACAGATTGACAGAGACAGAAGAGTACCCAGAAGTCACCTACTCCAGGACAGGCCCAACAAAGAAAATAACAGAACGCCACTAGCCATCACCTTCAGCCCCCAACTAAAACCTCTCCAACGCATCATCAAGAATCTACAACCTATCCTGAAGGACGACCCATCACTCTCACAGATCTTGGGAGACAGGCCAGTCCTTGCCTACAGACAGCCCCCCAACCTGAAGCAAATACTCACCAGCAACCACACACCACACAACAGAACCGCCAACCCAGGAACCTATCCTTGCAACAAAGCCCGTTGCCAACTGTGTCCACATATCTATTCAGGGGACACCATCATAGGGCCTAATCACATCAGCCACACTATCAGAGGCTCGTTCACTTGCACATCTACCAATGTGATATATGCCATCATGTGCCAGCAATGCCCCTCTGCCATGTACATCGGTCAAACTGGACAGTCTCTACGTAAAAGAATAAATGGACACAAATCAGACATCAAGAATTATAACATTCAAAAACCAGTCGGAGAACACTTTAATCTCTTTGGTCACTCGATTACAGACCTAAAAGTGGCAATTCTTCAACAAAAAAACTTCAAAAACAGACTCCAAAGAGAGACTGCTGAATTGGAATTAATTTGCAAACTGGACACAATTAACTTAGGCTTGAATAAAGACAGGGAGTGGATGGGTCATTACACAAAGTAAAATTATTTCCCCATGTTTATTCCCCCCCTCCCACCCCCATTCCTCACACTGTCAATTGCTGGAAATGGCCCATCTTGATTATCACTACAAAAGGTCCCCCCTGTCCCCGCGCTGGTAATAGCTCACCTTACCTGATCACTCTCTTTACAGTGTGTATGGTAACACCCATTGTTTCATGTTCTCTGTATATATAAAATCTCCCCACTGTATTTTCTACTGCATGCATCCGATGAAGTGAGTTGTAGCTCACGAAAGCTTATGCTCAAATAAATTTGTTAGTCTCTAGGGTGTCACAAGTACTCCTTTTCTTTTTGCGGATACAGACTAACACAGCTGCTACTCTGAAACCTGTGCAAGTTCTGTGAGACAGAATCTAACCAGGTATGATGGGTTCTTGCTCTGTCTCATCTGCACCCCTACCCTTGCAAGCCCTGCAAGGCTCACTACTCTCCTGTTCTTCATGAGACAGCTCAGACATATGGTGAGGGTCCAAGAGCTGAAATACCATCAAAAGGTAGGTGACACCCCTCAGTGCCTATACGTCTCACCTTGCTATATCTTTTGTGGGGAGGTGCCAAGACTTAGACTATTTAACTTCTTCATACTCAATTATTCCTCTTCTTCCCTGATTCTAGTTCAGTCTTTGTGAGTAAATATTTTTAAACTGGGAAAGTCACAAGGAATTCCAGCCTGGAACCTCTTGTCTGGGCCACTCAGCTTCTGGAAAAAAGATGAGTCTAGTGAGTTAGAGCCAGGAAGCCAGGATTCCTGGAGCTGGTCCCTGCTCCACCACTAACTCATTATGTGGCCTTGGCAAATCACTTCTCCTCCCTCCAATATCTACGGTTCCTTATCTCCTCAATGATAATACCACCACTAACCTTTCTCCCAGGTGTGTAATTACCAAATGGCTGTTAAGTGCTTAGAGAGCCTCAGGAAAAAGGCACTATTGACAAGTGCTATCCTACAGGGATAATTATATTTCCTCTAAATACTTCTGTAAGGGGAAAGAATTATAACCACAAAAAAATAGATATTCTACAATATTGTGCCACGATTCTCTGGCTTGTTGCTGTCTCTGACAAAGCAGGTTTATGTGCAGCAGAAGTCCAGATGAGCATACGTGGTGCTAGAGTCCTCTGCCAAAAAGGAAAGGGAGGAAATATTTCCAGCAACAGGTAGAAACACAATTTAGACATTTTCAGGAACTGCCCCACTTACTCAGCAGGACTGTTTGTCCCAAGTGCTGTTGTGCGGCAGAAGATTTCCCCATTTGACGAATTGTGCTGCAAATACAGAGGCCTGGTACAAGCACAGACACATCATCTCTCCTACCTAACACCTTCTTTGCATCATCCTCCCTTCTGCTCTAACTCTTGGCTCAAGCAGGAAGTCTAGCTGAGAATTTTTCTCTGAGCAGATGCTTTTCTTGCTGCATTTGTTTCTTGGTGAGAGAAAGAAAGCTGGCACTGTCCCTCTTTGTGAATTGCTTGTTCACTTCTAGTTTTTGGGCTCAGCTCTGCTCTCACTGACTGTCTTCTAGAAGGTTTGCTGTGGATGCCCCAGGACACCGCAGGAAGCTTCAGATGTGTCTCAAGGAGCTTTGCTTTATCAAGGGGAGATAACTTAATCTAGTGGTCACTGAAAGAAAAAGAAATGTTTAGGATGGATTGTTCAGAGATTCTAAGACCAGAAAGGCCCACTCTGATCATCTAGTCCGACATCCTGCCTAACATAGGAATATAGGACATAAGACTGGAAGGGACATAGGCACCGACTGCATGGGTGCTCCGGGGCTGGGGCACCCATGGGGAAAAATTGGTGGGTGCTCTGCACCCACTGGCAGCTCCCTCCTCCGCCCCTCCACCCCCACCCCAGCTCACCTGGGCCTCCGCTCCGCCTCCTCCCCTGAGCATGCCGCATCCCACATTCCCCCCTGCTCCCCAGCGCTTGCTGTCGCAAAACAGCTGGGGGGGAGGAGGGGGAACGTGGCGCACTCGGGGAAGAGGCAGTGCTGGGGTTGGCATCTGGGGAGGGGTCCAATAGGGGCAGGGTGGGATGGGGACTTTGGGGAAGGGGTTGGAATGGGGCGGGGAAGGGGTGGAGTCGGGGCAGGGGCAGGGGTGTGGGGGTGCAAGCACCCACCGGCACCGGGGAAAGTTGACGCCTATGGGAATGGACCTTCTTGGTCATCAGTCCAGTACTCAGCTATCACAGGCAACTTCATAATATAATCTTGTTCACAAATTTATCAAATTCCATTTTAAATCTAGTAAGGTTGTTTTCCCCCAGTATTCCTACTAGAATGCTGTTTTGGAACTTCATTGTTCCGGTGGTTGGAAGCCTTTTAATTTCCAGGTTAAATTTATTCATGGCCGGTTTATACCCATTTGTTCTTATGCCAACATTATCCTTTAGTTTAAATAGCTGTTTGCCTTCCCTGATGTATTTATAAAGAGCAATCATAGCCCCTCTGAGCCTCGTTTTACTAAGCTAAAAGAGTCAAGCTCTTTTAATCTTCTCTTGTAAGATGGGCTCTCCATTCCTCTGATCATCCTAGTAGCCTTTCTCTGCACCTGCTCCAGTTTGATTTCATTTTTCTTGGATGTGGGGTGACCAGAATTGTACAAAGTATTCCAGAGGATGTCTTACTACTACCCTGAATGATGGCATGAATACGTCCCTATCTCTACATTAAATACTTTGCCTGATACATACGAGGCTTGCATTTGCCTTTTTTATGGCTTCATCATAGTGATGGCTCATAGTCATCCTATGATTGACTAAAACACACAGATCTTAGTCCCTAAGAGCATGACCTTGCACATTGTACTATTAAATTTAATCCCATTTCTATTGCTTACATCATCCTAATTCTTCCTGTATAATATTTTGATCCTCCTTGGTATTTACAATGCCCCCTAACTTGTGTCACCATCAAATTTCATTAGCACACTCCTACTTTTTATGCCACTGTCATTAATTAAAATATTTAATAAGAGCTATTACAAAAACAGATCCTTGAGGAACTCACTAGTAATTTTCCTCTAGCCTGATAGTTCTTTGGCACAACCCATCATTGCTCCACTTTAGCCAATGCTTTACCCACTGTACAATATCTGTGCTAATCCCTATCTTCTGTAGCTTAATTAATATTTTCCCATGTCGTACCATGATCCATCTAGTCCGGTATCCTATTTATGACAGTGGCTAGTGTTAGAGGCTTCAGAGGGAATGAACTGACAGGACAATTTCAATTGATTTATCCCATTGTCCAGTCCCAGCTTCTGGCAGCTGAAGGTTTAGGGACATCCAAAGCATGGGGTTGACTGCCACAGCAGGAGATGTTCTCAGGCCCTATCCATTATAACGCCAAGATCTTTTTCTTGGGTGGTAATAGCTATTGTAGTCACATATACACACAATCCATAATTTCGTATGTATAGTTGGGACTATGTTTTCCAGTGTGTATTACTTTGCACTTATCAGCATTGACTTTCAGCTGCCATTTTGTTGCCCAGTCATCCAGTTTTTTGAGATCCTTTTGTAACTCTCACAGTCAGCTTTGAACTTGCTATCTTGACTAATTTTGTACCATCTGCTAATTTCGCCACCTCACTGTTAACCCCCTTTTCCAGATCATTTACGAATATGTTGAACAACACTGGTCCCAGTACAGAGCCTCAGGGGACCCTGCTATTTAGCTCTCTTTATGGTGAAAAACTGATAATTTATTCCTACCCTTTCTTTCCTATCTTTTAACCAGTTACTGATCCATGAGAGGACCTTCCCTCTTATCCCATGACTGCTTAGTTTTCTTAAGTGCCTTTCATGTGGGACTTTTTCAAAGGCTTTCCTGAAAGTCCGAGTATAGTACAGTGACTGGATCACTCTTGTTCACATACTTGTTGACCCCCCGCTTCAAAGAATTCTAATAGATTGGTGAGGCATGATTTCCCTCTACTAAAACTGTGTTGACTCTTCACCAAGATATTGTGTTCATCTATGTGTCCGATAAATTTGTCCTTTACTATAGTTTCAACCAACTTGCCTGGTAATAAAGTTAGGCTTACTTGCCAGTAATTGCCAGGATCACCTCTGCATCCTGTTTTTAAAAATCAGCATTACATGAGCTACCTTCCAGTCATCTGGTCCAAAGTCTGATTTAAGCAATAGGTTACATACCACAGTAGGTAGCTTTGCAATTTCACATTTGAGGTCCTTCAGAATCTTGGGTGAATACTAGCTGGTCCTGGTGACTTATTACTGTTTAATGTATTAATTTATTCCAAAACCTTCTCTATTAACACCTCAAGCTGGGACAGTTCCTGAGATTTGATACCTATAAAGAACGGCTTAGGTTTGGGAATCACCCTCACATCCTCTTTAGTGAAGACTGATGCAAAGAATTCATTTAGCTGCTCCACAACCGCCTTGTTTTCCTTGGGTGCTCCTTTAGCAGCTCAGTTTTCCAGTGGCCCTACTGACTGGCAGGCTTCCTGAGTCTGCTGTACATACAAATATTTTTGCTGTTAGTTTGTGTGTCCTTATCTAGTTGCTCTTCTAATTCTTTATTGGCCTGTCTTACTATACTTTCACACATGACTTGCCAGAGTTTATACTCCTGTCTGTTGTCCTCACTACGATTTGACTTCCAATTTTTAAAAGGATGCCTTTTGCCTCACACTGGCTCTTTTACTCTGCTGTTTAGTATGGTGGCATTTATTTTTTTAGTCTTCTTACTGTTTTTTTTAAATTTGGGGTATACATTTAATTTTAGCCACTATTATGGCGTTTTTAAGTAGTTACCAGGCAGTTTGCAGGCATTTCACCCTTGAGACTATTCCTTTTAATTTCTGTCTAACTAGTTTCTTAATTTTTATGTAGCTCTCTTCTTAGTCTCTTTTTATTTATATGACTAAAGAACCTCTATTTGTTTTAATTTCCTTTGCAATGTCTAAGTCTGCTTGACTTTTGGCAATTCTCCCTTGAGCCCGACACATTTTTACCTCCAAGATATAGCTTTCTCTGCTGATCAGTGCATTCTTCTATTCCTCATAGGTTCTCTGCTTATGCCTAATATCTGTTCTGAAGTTGTTATTCATCCAGTTAGGTCTGGAGCCCTTCCCTACAAATCTTTTACTCCTTGCCTGGGATACAAGCATTTAAATGCCTCAGCTATTCAGTCCAGTTGATTTCACTAACTAGTTCCTTTAGTTTCTGAAAGTCTGCCCCTTTGAAATCTAAATTTGTTGCTGACCTGCCATGCCAAAGAATTCTCCCCCCAGTGCCGACCAGTAGTCCTTCATATACCTCATTACTTCAGGTTGAGCTCGAGCATATATTTTAGGAAGAGATGCATAGTCTTGATTTAAAGACAGCAAATGATGAAGAATTCCTCCACATCCCTAGCTAAATTGTTCCAATGGGTAATCACCCTCACTGTTAAAAAATGGCACCTTATTTCTACCCTGAATTTGTCTAGCTTCAGCTTGCAGCCAGGGGATCTATTATATCTTTGTCTGCTAGACTGAAGAGCCCACCACCATCAGAAATCTTCTCCCCATGTTGGGACATCTAGACAGTGGTCAAGTCACCCTCTTACCCTTTGCTTGGATAAACTGAATAGATCGAGTTTCATAAATCTCTCACTGTAAGGCAGGTGTTTCCAGACCTTCCAGGAAAATACCCTTCCATGTAGCCTCATCAGGGCAATAATTTCCTTCCTGGAAGACAGTGCCCAGCATTGGACACAGTGCCCCACAAAGAAACTAATGAGGGCCTTAGCATCACAGCATCACCCTTCACTAGCCAGTACTTTTATTCCTCTGGGAGGAGCCCCACCACTACACCCAACAGGAGCCTTAGTAGATAAAAGGTCGCACAACACAGAGATTTGGTGAATGTGACCCTTGATCTTTTGCCTTGATAAATTTGCTTATAAGAAACAAAACCCATCTAACATTAACAATCCTGCCTTGGTGGCTATGTGTAATGTTGGTAGCCAGGGAACTGAGTAACTTGTCCTGTGGCAAAAGGCTGGGGGAAGTGATCTCTGTGAGGATCCCCTTGTGGAAATCCTCACACATCAGCCTGGTGGATGAGTGGGTAGAATTTTCCGCTCCCCCACCCAGACAGCTGCAGGGCCTACCCAAGACCTGGTGACTCACCAGACAGCTGTTGGATCTAAAGGGATCTGTCCAATCCATGAGGAGGCCCTCTGCTGCCATGCCACCTCTGATACAATTATCTCCCTCCTCTGAAGCATTGTTACCCTGATGTCACATACTCACAGCTACATGGAAATGGTAATACAGCCCAAGGCAGTGTTGTCTTTCTGGGATAGAGCTGAAAAGGGGACAATGGGGCCCCCTGTCCCATCGCTAGCTTGCCTGTTCCTGCCCTGGTTTACCTTGTTTCCACCCCTTACCCAGTGAAGACCCCAGACCTGTGGTAAGGTCTCCATGAGTTTTGGCGCAGTTAGAAAAGGAGCTGTGGTGGCATCTAGTCCCTTTTTTGTGTGGGAGAGGGACAGGCAGGTTCAGCGTGTCTCCTTGTGTAGCTCTCAATGAGAAGGACATGAACCCAACTCCTTTGGATATCAACTACGGAGGTGCTGCCAACGGTGAAAAATGTGTGGCTTTTGCTTTATCCTTGTTTCATAAATTTGCATGGTTGCTTTTACAAAAAATTTCTAAACCAGTGAGTGAGGTATTTATCCTGGAAGTCAACTGGAGACGTGAGTAAGAAGGGAGGAAGGGGATAGAAATCAAGAATGAGAAGGAAAGAGTGAAGTGAATGAACCCTTTGGGTTTTGAAATGTGGAACATTGACAAGATACAGTTATTCTTTGCAACAAGCACAATCAATTTCTCTTTATCTGGCATCCTTCATACATGCTGTCATAAAACATCACACGAAGAATTTTAACACTGATGCCTCATTAAGTTTGTGCAATCAAGCACTTAAAAGTCAGGAAGCTCAAAATGTTAATGTTTTTCCTATAATCTTAACTCAGCTATACTGAACAGCATCTAGGGTTGAGAGATTTACTTACACAGGCATGTTTAAGCAAAACAGGGTTTTGCTCTCTGAAAATACTCCATCTGTGAAATGTGGTCACCTTTCACCTAACACACTGCAAATAACTAGAACCCTGCAAATCTGCAGATATCCATTTTATATGTACAGACCATATTTGTGGATCACAGATTGATGCAAAGCCAAATTTTATATCTAGAGCCCTGCAAATCTGTGAATAGCTACTTTCTATCCATGGACCATATTTGCGGATCTCAGCTTGGATGCCGATAACCACAAATCTCAGATGTCTCTGACTTTTGGGTGCTTGATACAATGCACTAAGTCAATTTGTTTGGATTTAATTTAGCTTGTAAAATTTAAGGTGGAATCAGTCAGTTTACACAGCTCACAGGATCTAGCAGTAAGACCCTGGCTATGCCCCCACCAAATCAGTACCACAACTTTTTGTGGCAGTGCTGGCTAGGCAGACACCTTGCCTTCCCATCAGCACGGGATCAGGCACCCTGCATTATGCTGGGTTAAGATGGCATAATCTATGGGTAAAGCAAATCTGCAAAATTATGTGAATATCACCTCCCATGGTGTTTTTGCAAGGGGAGGACAAGCTTAAAATCAAAACAAGACCTTCACCTGCTTGGTGGTGTGCCACTTAATCTTACAGCCCACATCAATCCTGCTATCCAGCTCTGCCGAACACAGCATCAGCCATTCAAAACATATATTGTACATTTTTGAATTAAAGTGACAGCTATTTATGAATAAACTGTAATAAAGATTATGGACATTTAAAAAATCAACATGGATTGGTCTCAGGGGACCCAGTCCTGAGAAGCCGTTCACACCAGAGCAATCCTTACTTACATGAGAATTCAGGATTAGCTGCTACAATGTTAGGTATGGTATAAAAATAGGCAAATAGCAGCCACGGACTAATCACCTGAGGAAGGGTTTGTAGGACTAGATCTATCATTTTATGGGAAAGTTTAAAAACAGCTTTCCAGCTATTACAATTTTTTCTATCATGCTCATCAGGATCTATTTTTTACCCAGCCATGTCTTTAACACCCCAGTGCTCTCAGATAGTTACTTCAGAGGAGAAAGCATTTCACATTGAAAGGGAATCCATAGTCAGCACTTTGGGCCTGATCTTGCCTTCCATGTGGCTTGACTTCATTATGAGATTAGAATGCAAAATCGAAGACGAGTCACGTCCTGTATGAATGGACAGAACTGACTGATTAGCTAAGGTTTAGCCATTTAAGTGCTAGTATGAATTATTTTTCTTATTAGGTAGCTGAAGTTGCTACTGATCCAATCAGCAAAGGAAGCCTTGGAAAATACACTTTAGCAAATGGGGAAAGTGAGGCTTGTAATATCCAGCAAAGGTTTGTCTCTGTGCAGAACATTAACTGTAATTTTGTTCACTCTTCCATCTCAACTCTTTGCTGCCCCATTTGCTTTGCTTTAAAGTGAGTTGTATTTGCACGGAACTTTTTCGTTCACTAATTGAACATTAGTGACTAGCACAGAGACTGCTCCTTTGAACATACAGATCACAGCGTAACTCTCTTACTAGTTCAGTACCTGAGTCCATCACACATATGAAGTTCTATAATCTAGAAAGTTACTGAAGTTTGTTTATATGGAGCTTAATTCTGTACTTTTGAAGTCAGTGGGCATTTTGATAAGGAATGACTAAGGACTTCTATATTTGAATTAATTATTGTAGTTAGTTATTTGCAAAATGTCTCTTTAAAAGCTTCCTCTCAGTGTTAAGTATATCTAATCATACATACATATCCACAAAAATGTCGTAACTATGTATGAACTGTGATGAAATATCAGCCTAAACAATGCATGATGAGAAAATAATCCCCTCTACAACTAATAAAATAGCAAAGCACCACTAAATTTCCCACATTAACCTGTTCCCAATGTTCAAAAGACACTATGTGCTGTGTGCTTTATATATCAGCTCCCAAAATATCTGACTCCTGATAGGATGAGAAAAATACTGTCATGTTCTTGCACCAAGCCAATTACAAGCTGTAGTTCCTGTGCTGTTAAAGATGTTTCCTGTTGATAGCGCAAAGGGACAACATAGCATTTAGTTGCTAATGTTATCTGGGACCTTTGTGACCTCTCAGAAACCTTAACAATTGTAAAGTTCACAACATTTGGAAGCACTTCTGTCTTGGTGCTTTTGCTTTAATAACTAAACACTTAGAAAATAAACACTCATTCTGCAGATAGTCACTTGCTGTTGGTCAGAAATTAATCAGAAAGGGCCAGAACGTACAGGAACTCTGCTCGAATAATGAAAGGACCATCAAAGCAGCTTTCAAATCAGGCAGAAACTTCACTGGCAAATCCCAGTACTACTTAAATTGAATAACGAAGAGAGGTGATGCATTGTATAAAATAAAATATTTCCTCTTACCAGTTTTAAATTTACTGCCTTTCTATTTAATTGAATGCTACCTTGTGCTTGTGTTTTGAGAAAAGTTAAGCAGAAGCGGCTGATTTACCTTTACACCATTAATTATTTTATATTCCTATCATATTCCCTTTGATCATCTCTCTAAAGAGAATAGTCCCAGTCTTTCCAACTCTCCTGTTATGACTTTCCAATGTGCTAACCAATTTTGTTGTGTCACTTTGGCCAGCCTCCATTTCTGCGGGATCTTTGTGGCGATGGAAGATCAGTCCTGAACACAAAATTCCAATATTTTAGGCACTTGCTGCTGACACAGTACCTGATTTTCTCTAGTGTGGCTCAATTATTTTTTATTATAGCTCAGTTGGAGGATATGGGAAGAGCTGGGAGAGCTTGAGGTGGTTTAAGAGAATCAAGGGTAGGGTTTGGGAGTGACAATGAAGCCAATACCTAAAGAAGGACCGAGAGGAGAATCGTGGCTTTTACATTTTGCTTTACGAAAAGCATTTTTAAATATTAAAATTAAATATTTCCCTTGGGAGTTTGCTCTGTGATGACAGTGGGTCCCCTAAGCCCCTCTCAGACCCCACCCTTAGTTTCTCCCTTTGCTCCCCATCCTATGTCTGGATGACTACAAAGGACTGGATGCAGACCAGGTTACTAGTTACTTGTGGGGGCTGATGGGAAAAGAGAGAGCTCCTTGTGATTGACAACCCTTTTTCATTATAAATTAGATGAGGAAGACATGGGGGTTGGAGGCAGTGTAGGCATACCCTATATTACAAATGGAAAACTTCAGGGACACCCACTAAAAATACAGATCTTGCAATCAGTTCCATGAGGGCACACCCTCATACTCAGAGAGCCACAGTGACTGCATTAGATTAATTAATATTTGTGGAAGTATTTAACTACTTACATCTAATAATGTGTGTGCACAGTCCCCTAGTGGGCAATGTAGTTCTGTATCATTTTACATGGGTAAATGTATTCCTTTGCTCTTGCTGACCTCTAGTATTTGTCTAGATGTACTACCACTGTCAGGTACAAGAAAAGCAGGAGTGTCAATGGTAAGGGGAATCAGTGAATGGTCAAGGTATAGGAAGTATAGTCATGCCAGAGTGGAGACTAAGATATAAAATTTAGAAGTCATGTTCAAAGACTTAATAGGTAGGAAATTTACTTTTGTTAAAGATTCTATTTAATGAACTCTACAAGACGATGTTGAAACAGCCACAACCTTCCAAATCAGAAAACATACATTCTTCCTTTAAATGTATGTCACTGATCCTCTTCCATTGACTTTAAATAGCCCAAACACAAGTATGTTAAGCTGGGAAACTTAAGGAGAAAGGTTATGGAATTGCTGAGGGAGACAGCAAACCTTTTCCAAAGCAGGCGGCAGGGCAATTTGAAGTTAATACACTGGTGTAGTGTTGAGGTGTCTGATAGATATGTTGTCCCACTACCGACTCTGCCAGGACACATTAACTACCTTACAGCTACCACGGTTTTCCAGTAAAGGGGAAGGAGATTTTTTTCCCCCATCAAACCGCTTAACTTTCTGGAAATGGGACATGTTTTATCTTAAAGCATTTGAGACTGCTGTGCCTGGAATAGTTTTATATTGACTAGTGAGTTAAGCACAGAATTCTACTTGTCATAATTCTAGAGTCTTACAAAGTTTCCATGCTTTTTATAGAAATTTTTGAAAAGCCAAACTAAGGTACAAGAGAAAGTGCATCTGTAGGTCTAGCCCTGAACACAGCCAGCTTGATAGCAACATGAGGGGTCGGTCCTGGGGCCGGTTTTGTTCAATATGTTCATAAATGATCTGGAGGATGGTGTGGATTGCACTCTCAGCAAATTTGCGGATGATACTAAACTAGGAGGAGCGGTAGATACGCTGGAGGGCAGGGATAGGATACAGAGGGACCTAGACAAATTGGAGGATTGGGCCAAAAGAAATCTGATGAGGTTCAATAAGGATAAGTGCAGGGTCCTGCACTTAGGACGGAAGAACCCAATGCACAGCTACAGACTAGGGACCGAATGGCTAGGCAGCAGTTCTGCGGAAAAGGACCTAGGGGTGACAGTGGACGAGAAGCTGGATATGAGTCAGCAGTGTGCCCTTGTTGCCAAGAAGGCCAATGGCATTTTGGGATGTATAAGTAGGGGCATAACGAGCAGACCGAGGGACGTGATCGTTCCCCTCTATTCGACATTGGTGAGGCCTCATCTGGAGTATTGTGTCCAGTTTTGGGCCCCACACTACAAGAAGGATGTGGAAAAATTGGAGAGAGTCCAGCGAAGGGCAACAAAAATGATTAGGGGTCTGGAACACATGACTTATGAGGAGAGGCTGAGGGAATTGGGATTGTTTAGTCTGCAGAAGAGAAGAATGAGGGGGGATTTGATAGCTGCTTTCAACTACCTGAGAGGTGGTTCCAGAGAGGATGGTTCTAGACTATTCTCAGTGGTAGAAGAGGACAGGACAAAGAGTAATGGTCTCAAGTTGCAGTGGGGGAGGTTTAGGTTGGATATTAGGAAAAACTTTTTCACAAGGAGGGTGGTGAAACACTGGAATGCATTACCTAGGGAGGTGGTAGAATCTCCTTCCTTAGAAGTTTTTAAGGTCAGTCTTGACAAAGCCCTGGCTGGGATGATTTAATTGGGGATTGGTCCTGCTTTGAGCAGGGGGTTGGACTAGATGACCTCCTGAGGTCCCTTCCAACCCTGATATTCTATGATTCTATGAGGCCTCTCTGTCAAATAGGCTGTTTAGCACTGTTTACTACTGACTTGAAGACAACCCTACAGTTCTTTCATAACTCACCCCAGACTTCAGGATTTTGGACTCTAAACTAAGACTCTAGAAACCAGGGTGAAGAATAAGACCAGCCATAGTTTGTAATAATTTCTGTAAAATGGAAGTCTCGGGATTATTCAGACAGATGAGAAAACCAAATAGCTTCACAACACGTATTATGAGATGTGGCTCCGGCAGTTTCAAAAAAGTGCAGAACTAGCTTTTAAAAATAATTTTAGTAAGTATTTCAAATCTTAAATCCTGATCTGTGGAATAGAAGGAGCTTACTAATACCATGCCATGTTTGCATCCATCTTAAATGTTAAAGCTTGTAAATTGGCAAGAAGCAGGGCACATTCAAGAAAGGCCTATGATTATTCTAGCAGGTGTAAAGCAATGACCTACTAAGGGCCCGAGGCTAGAGCTGAATTGTACACCAGAAAATAAGTAGAGTTAAATCATTGAATAAAACTGACTGCAGACTGGTGTGAGTGGTGAACAATCAGGAAGCCAGAGACTAACACATTACTTTCCTGTAAATTCTACAGAACTCTCCAGCTCTAAACAGCCATCAAGCTGACCAGAAAGTCATCTGGCTTTAATTACCTCAACTACACACAGATCTACTCTTTTAAGCAACAAAATGTCATTCACCATAGGTGGTCTAGCCCACCATGCTTGCTAGAGCAACATTTATGATTTTTTAAAATTAAACAATTTAGGCCAATTAGAACAGATGAAATGCGGACATTTGAGCATCTCATGTCTGGTTCTGTGCATGTGGCATTCACAGGTAGAACTGGCCACATGCAAGCTACCAGTAATTCTATCCCATCCAAGGACAGTGGATTAATGGGCAGACACCAGATAAAACAAACTGTAGCCACAGGATGTAGGACTACTTTATTATGACATTAGTAGGACCCTGCAGCCACAGAAGAAGCATCTTGAGAAGCAGAAAGACCCAGTTGCTAATCAAACAATGTAGTAGCCAGATCTCAGTAGCCATTACAAACGTTGGAAATGAATGTTTCACCATGCTCACTGTCCATGAAGTGGAGGCATCTGTGATGGAGTGGACTCCTCACACTAGCCCTGCAAGAGCTGAATTAGGGCAGGTGGGCCCAATCAGCTAATTAGGCTCCAAGCAGGGGAGATTTAGGCTGGAGGTAGCTAATTAAGGACAGGCTCACCTGTGCAGGAACAGGCAGGACCTGTATAAAGTCCAGTAGCTGGGTGCAGAAAGAGGGGCTGCTGCTGGAAAAGGCTGCAGTTGCTCCCTGAGTGGAGTTAGAGGCTGGATATGCAGGAAGAAGCCCAGGGAAACAACAGCAAGAGGTAGACCTGCCTAGGGATTATGGTGGCTTGTTATACAGTCCCTAGGATGGAACCCAGGGTGGAGGTGGGTTCCTTTACCAGCCTTTGGGGAGTAGCAAGGGTGTTAGAGGTGCCAGCCAGCCACCAGCTCTGGAAAGACCATGAAATCCCTGGAAGGGGAGGACTTTAGTGGCATGGCCGGAGGGCCAAGCCACAGAGGAAGCTGCAGACTTGAGAGTGAGTGGAGCAGCAGAGTGAGACAAGATGGGAGCAGACAACGCTTATTGATAGCAATACTGTGGGGGGAGGAGGGTGAGAACTGGGCTGGAGTAAAGAAAATATGGATGGAGAAGTGTGCCCCCCCGCAAAAACAGAGAAATAAGGATGAAACGTATCAACAAGAGGAAAAGACTTCAAACACCAAAGATTTAGTTGCGTGAGGTGTCAAGAGATCTAAATCTATGTCATCTGTGAAGGTGTTACATGCTTCTGACTGAGGAAGGTGTACATGGTCTTAGCAGCAGTTGGGCATTCAGCAAGAAGGAAAAACTGTACTAGGAGATTAAAGCAATCCATAGATAGGTATTCTGGACCATAACCAAAAGGGGGAAGTTTCTGGGGTGGGGGAACCCCTGTTGAGGCAGCTTCGAGGGTACCCTGTCCCTGGTTACCAGCTGTTGGGAGACTGAGGGTTCTACAAAAAGGATGTTGAGATACCTCCCTTCCTCAATGGACATAAGCAAGTAACAATGCTAGGATTTGGTAAATGGCCTCATGCTGAAGACTGACCACATGGCCAGCTATTAAATTGGAAATATCTATCCTCTAAGGAGAACTGCAGAGAGCACTAGGAACTGGAGGAATATGAACATGCAAATATGTGCCCTAAGTTCTATTGAGCAGAGAGTCACCCAAGAAGGACAGGAAATCTGGCCTGATTATTTCCACCTGGAACCTCCATTGTGAATATGCATGTTTGGAATTTTCACGTATGAAGAGTAATCAACAGTAAAATGCCCCTATATGCTCCTTGAAAGGAACAAATTGCTCTCTTGCAAAGCAGGTTCTAGAGTGCCATCACTTTTCAGTACCTCCGCTTCTTGCTTTTTTAAATGGAGACAAGACTTCCATAGTTCATAGCTGAAAAGGCCAGGTCATTAATATTAAAATTCTGAGGGCTACAAATCATTATGAAAGCACAAAATGTTGTATGGACCTCACAGCAAATAGGCACTGCTGTGAACAGTGACTTGTCTAATACAGTTGCTCACTCACTATGTATTCATAAAAAGAAAAGGAGTACTTGTGGCACCTTAGAGACTAACACTTATTTGAGCATAAACTTTCGTGAGCTACAGCTCACTTCATCAAATGCATAAATTCTATGATTTTTAGGTTATTTTTATTTCTCACATGAAGCTCCTGGCAAGTCAGGATTTCCTGTTACAGTAGAACCTCTTATGAGCACCTTGGGAATGGAGGTTGTTCGTAACTTCAAAATGTTCTGACCAAAACATTAGTTTTTTTTTTCAAAAGTTTACAACTGAATATTGACTTAATACAGCTTTGAAACTTTACTATGCAGAAGAAAAATGCTGCTTTTAACAATCTTAAGTGAAACAAGCACAGAAACTTTCCCTAGTAGTTTACTTTTAACACAATACTGTGCTGTATTTGTGTTTTGGTTTCTTTGTCTCTGCTGCTGCCTGATTGTGTACTTCCAGTTCCAAATGAGGGCTGCGGTTGACCGGTCGGTTTGTAATTCTGAGGTTCTACTGTATTTCAGTTCTGGCTTCAGCTACTAGATGCTGCTGTTGGAAATCTGAGCTGCAGGCCTTGGGGAAGCAACAGCTGCTGGGGACATGTGGAGCCAGCTTAGAACAGAAGGTGAGGTAATTCCTACCTGCTCTTCTCTCCCTCTGCTTTGTGCAGTACTAGGGAAAGTTAGCAGTGAGAGGGTTGCAGGGTGGGGAAGAAGGTATGTCCCAAGCAGGTGTGTTAGTGTTCCTCTCCTTTCTGAGCCAGAGGGAACTGGCTCCAGCCCAGCTGTATTTTCCTTCCACTGCCCATACTGCTGGCCTTCAGTGTAGCAGAAGGGGCCAGTATATTAGGGAGCAGTTGTGTAGGTAGGAGTGGCACTGGGGATGAGATAATGCCCATTAGAGGGAAGGGGTTGGGTAATGCGGCAGGAGCAGTCTCCCCTTGGCAGGGGGAAGAGGGGAGAGAGAGAACATGAACACACAGGGCAGAGGGCAATTTCCAGTGGGATCTGCTAAGTCTGCAATGGAGGTAAATGAGTTGGTGTGGAGAACACAAAGGGGCCTTGGGCCCCTCTATCAGAAGTAAAAAGGAGGTTGATTTTTTCCCCACCCTGGTTAGTTTAATTAACTAAACCTGAATTAATTAGTTCAGATTAAACCTAAATATATTTTAAATACCAAAATGTTAACACACACTTTCTCAGACTGTAGTTTATCTTCAAAGGAACTATTAATGTAATAATAAGCACTACTTATGGTAAAATTAAAGGAATAAATTCTCAGCAGGTTTTTTGATAGTAAGAATTCATGTAGCACTTGCATTCAACTATTATTGTGTTTGAAAAAGGGGTGTTACAACATAAGGGCAGACACCTTATTAATAAAGGTTTGTATGTGCTTGAGCACTGTTTCAAATTACCAAGCCTATAAAAGTAAACTGTACCCCCCCCCCCTTGTTTTTGGTCCTACAAATCAGCATTTTTGCAGGAACATTCTCAAATGTGCCAGGGTGCTACTAAAATTAGATGTGCACATTTCAGAACAAAGTGATTATAAGATGTTGCCCTTTCAGTGTTCCCACACTAAGCAATAAGGAACTAGAGCCTTCCTGGTTTATGCTGCTGAATTTCCAGCTACTTATGATAGCCAGAATGTGCCAATTCCTAACTAATTTAAGGATCTATGAAACCACATTGACTTGGAAACCTAGGTGAATATATACATATATATCTTTTCCTTCTCATTTTATAATGAGGTAAGTGGTTAACATCTTATTTAAAAAAATTGTCTACAAGGAGAGCAACACTACTCAATTCACAGTTGCAGATTGCCAAACTAAAGTTACAGAAGCCAGCCAGGAGGTGATAAATTACTAATGCAAAATGAAGACACCCACTGCAAATTGTAAAGGAACAAATTTAATATTTAGCCCAAAAAGAAGAATATAGAAATAGTCTCTAAACAAAGACCAGCACTAGACTAATGTCACAGCTCTTATTTCTGCCTTACATCCATATAGTATGTAGCTACAGAACATTTGGGCAACTGTTGGATTAAATTGGCCTTGTTAGAAGTATCTGGTAATGTGAATGACAAACAACTGAAGGTCTTTCTACCATAATTTGTGCAGTTTGATAAATACGCACATGTCGTTAACTGACTTGCCTACTGCAAAATATTTAATGTTGACAATTCTCTTACACAGTATGATAGTAAGTAAAGCAGGCATCTTAAATTAATACTTTTAGAATTTATAAAACGCTCCTTGAGTTTAGAATGTTAACTGGAGGAACTTTAATCCACAGGCAGATTGACCCTTTTATTTTATAGTGACTGAAGAATGACAGTGGAGTTTAATGCTGCAAGAAAGATTCCTTGTTCTTTGCTGCCTATGGCCACTCCAATATAATCAAACTTCAGCAGCTGCAAAGAGTGTGTAAAATACTGTTCTGGTTTGTAAGGTACATGCTTCAATAGGGAAAATCAAAACTATAACACCTGCCATATTTAACAAGCAAATAATTAAAAGTACTGCATAAACAATGTAGACTGAAGACAACATCTGATGGGTTATGTAACAGGTTAGCTAAGCACATTATATTAAACTTTTTAAATGGTCAGTTTGGTCAAGATTAAAATTTCAACCAAGAAAGACAGTAGTAAAACCAAAATCTGGTGTAAGAGGATTTAATTTGTTTTAACAGTTTCTTGGGTAATAAAATCCAGAAAACTACATGCATCCACATTTAACATTGTCTAATTATCAAGCTACAAGAATGATCTTCCAGATGCTTTAATAACAATGCTATTACAATCTTGAGCAGAATTAGTCCTTTCTGAAACAAATCCTCCTCCTAATATCAAAGCTAAATTGTTCAGGGGGAATTTTGTGAGTATTTATATAATAATGCATACACATACATATAGCCCAGAAATCTACAAGGAACAAACAGGCACAGTGACCTATCCCCTCTCTGGCAGGGCTCAGGCACTTTAACATGGCAACATAGGAGTGGGAAAGCTTGCACCCCAATTATCTGTGCTGCATCAGTTGTGGACAGCGATTTTCAGTCTTCAATGTTAAGTTAAAACCTGGCAGAAGCAATACATTCACACTAAAAATAAAAGTTTAGTCTTTTAAAAAGAAAACACTGATATAACTGCTGTTTAACATTTTCTGAAATTGATGCAACTATGTATAGTTATGTGGTTTGCAGCATCCTCAAGTGTAAAAAACCAAGTTCTAACAAATGAAAGTGTAACATTCTGAACTGTTATGATTTCTACCAGAAAGCTTATAATGAACTGGGCAACCGTTTACAAGTGGAAGAGACTGGCAAAGAAAGTAAAGTAGCCTTTCAGGAGAAGCTGAAGAAAATGTAAATTCTTGAAAATTGAAGAAAAAAGAATTTACCTAAATCTAACCTGGATGACAGATATGTAATTTCTTATTCTTTTATCTACCACCCCCTCTAATGACAGCAATCAATTATCAGGAAGTGCCTGAAGTATGATTATTTATTACTACTTAAACATATTCCATCTGCTGAATTTTGTTTTAAACATTTAAAAGCCAATATGGTTAATCAGAAGTTTCATATTTACAAGTTGAGACCTTTAATTTTTAAATTTCTTTTGCAATTAGAAAAATCAAAGCCAAGCAAGTTTTATATGATAGTTGATAGTTTTCTTAATTTGTCTGGACTTCTCAGCTTTGCATCTTGGCTCCATAATTTGAACAAGCATTGACCACGATACTCCACAGAGACCATAGGCATTTATTCTTGATGTCTCTTCTCCCTCAAGTTAATATAGTAGTTTATGCACCTGTATTTTTATCAAAATTTATGCTTACAAATATCACTCCCAATATCTTAAGGTTTGACAGATATTAAATGGGCTGAACCGTGTCAATAAAACCAACTTTTATTTTGAACTTAGAACCTAACCTTTCTTGACTCATCATTACCTTTAATAATTCCTTTGCAAGCCAAGAAATAAGCCTCAAAACTGTCCCGTGTTTTCAGTGTAAAATAAAGGCCCATGGTTATTTACAACTAAAAATGCTTAACAGCCACTTCAGTTGCACCATGACCTCTCTTGTTTTTAAATAATGCTTCCACTGGCTTTAAAGATGGTATTTACACACTTTTAAAATATGGAACTTTTAAGTATGACTAGCAAGGCAGTCCTGGCTTCTCAAAATAACTGCTACTCCTAATATGATCAGCATTTAGCAGAAGTAGTAACATGCTTTAAGAATTAGACATCCATACAACCTGCACTAATAGTCCAAACACTTAGTGTTGAACACAATAACAAAAACAAACAAACAGTATCTCTTCTCCTCAGTTCAAGTTTGCTGATATAATACCCTGGAGACAATGTTCACAGCCTTTACTGCCACAAAGTTTTCTACAAACAAATTCTAGACCTGAAAATTTGTCATCTGTTCTGGTTGGAAAAAGTACTATTGTGTTCGGAGCTGATAATCTGCAAGAGAAAAATAAATTCAGAAGAGTCAGTTAAATTAGTTCATCTTATTTTATTAATACAAAAGAGTAGCAATATCAGAGCAGAAATATTTATGATACACCAATGCCAAATTAAAGCAAAGATTACTCAAATAAAAAGGAGATCTGTATAAAGGACCATCTTAGAACACCACTAGCTGTTTACATGCTCATGCTCAATAACCAATTAAAGGAAATGTTACGTCATTAGAGTTAAACATTCCAGGTAATAAGAATTTCTGTTCACCAAACTGGACCTTCCCAAATGCTTAATAGATTCCAAGACTAAGCATCACCCTGCCAGTCTTTCTTTGTGTGTATTTTCTAATGTATATGCTACAGGGGTTGAATCTCCGCTTTAGGTGCAAAATACTCAACCCAAGCCTAACTATAATGTCACAACAGTGGCACTTTCCTAATAGCAGGGTGAGTGAAGAGAGGAATATATTTATGAATATAATTTGTAGCGATACTGCACATTATTAAAGAATATGAGAAGTCTAGTGGAATCATGCAGGTAAATTATCTGGGAACATCCAACAAAGAGAAAAGTGTGTTAATAGGAAAACTACATGGGCAACTTCAGCGTCTACAATCTATAGCTTTGCTATTTACCTCCATTTTGGGTGATATAGCGAACCCATGGCAAAGCCTGATAGCCACTCTTCTCAATTATCTTTAAGTAGCGGACCTGAAAAGAAAACACATTAAATTACCTTTCTAGTTCAGCCTAGCAACCCTTAATGGAAGATATATTTTAGGCAAAAAGCCTAGAACACCATTATGAACAGTTCAATGTGCAGCAGCGGTCAAAGCAGAGTGAGTAGAATGCTGGGATGTGTTTAAAAAAATATCATGCCAACATGTAAATAACTGGTAACTCACCTGGAATAACGTGCACAGTTCTGATCACCTCATCTCAAAAAGATATAGCAGAAACAGGAGGTATCAAGAGTCAGGGGGACAAAATTAAAAGAATGGAATGTTTCCATATGAGACATTGGAGACAGAATATTCAGGGGGGAGATAAAATGATGAGGGATATGAAAGAGGTATACAAAATATGAAGTGTAAAAAGCACTTTGTGCTACTTCTTAAGAGAAAGGGAGATATTAAACTCAACTAAAAAAATCTGTTGGAAATTTGTAAACAGGAAAAAGCTTTTTTTATGCAATCCATACAAAAGCTAGGTAAGATTAAGAAAAGATTAAACATGCAGAAGGATAATAAAAGCACCCAGTTACATTAGATGGATGTATTTTAAAAAATATAAATTCTCATGGTTCAGTTCATAAAGCTTCAACTGAAATTGTTGGGAAGAAACTTCCGTTTGGTATAGGTTATTCCATAATTATCCATTAGAGGATTTTTTTTCCACATTCCCTGAAGCATGTGGGACTAGCCATTATCAGAAACAATGTATTGTACTAGATGGATCATTAGACTGATCTTGCAATACAATTCCAATAGTCCTAATATGACTTTTACTGTTTTTACAAAAGAAGGCAGAAGTTTTGCACAAAAATCTTAGAATTATGATGAACAAGGATACTAAGTTCTCAATTTACACACAGTTTCTGGAGGTTCAAAATATTTAATGCACCAACAGGACAAATCCTAATCCCATGATTTAACTAAATAAATATTCCATTTTCAGAAGCTCTTGCTTGGTTTGGGGATAATAAAACCCAAAACTGAGCTCTCTCTTTCAGTTGCAGCCTCCTTCAAACATTTTTATCTATTTTGGTTTAGTAGTAGAAAAATGGAGTACACACCCTTAGTCAGGAGGAAGTTAATTGTGATTAGCTTCAAACAACTATTATAAGTTTTTTTAAAACTTGGACTGAAAAGATCATTCATATTGTCTAAACAGATTTGTACTTCTATGTAGTTGAATTTAAAGAGACAAGCCACATTCTGTATCATTATTAAACCATAATATAATCACACCATCACCTTTTGGTTCAATTACACACAAAGAGCATTATCCAGCAGCTAAATGAACAAAAATTCTATTCACAAATTAATTTTTTTAGTCTTATTAACCTGTATTCCCGAAGTGGTGAAATACGGAATTTCAAACTTGACACTGATGGGAGGTTTTCCTTCTTTATCTTCAGCTTCAACACTTGGAAGCCCAAAGTGAGCCCGCATCAGATACTCCTTTCCCCCCTATCCAAAGAGGAAGGCAAACAAATCATTCTACCAGAAAATATCCTTTAAAAACCGAAGTGCTTCTGAGTGGCAAAGGTCTCATACCTGCTCAAAACTATGAAAATGCAGTCATTTAGCCCTTTTCTAAAGGCTAAAGCTGAGCATTAAGTTACTAATTTAGAAAAAAACAGTAACATTTACTGTTCGCTTTTCCAGTTTAAAATGATCACCGTAAGTACTTGTTGCCTCAAGTGCCAACCCTACAATGAGGAGAGAGGGAAAGCAGATGGTACCAATAGTCCTACAGTACAGTAGGACTGAGCCTAGAGTGAATTTTAGTCAAATTCTAGATTCCATGTATAGAAGACTTACTTTTAATAAAACTCACACTACCTTAAAAAGAAAAGGAGCACTTGTGGCACCTTAGCGACTAACAAATTTATTTGAGCATAAGCTTTTGTGAGCTACAGTGAAATGAGCTGTAGCTCAGGAAAGCTTATGCTCACATAAATTGGTTATTCTCTAAGGTGCCACAAGTACTCCTTTTCTTTTTGTGAATACAGACTAACGCGGCTGCTACTCTGAAACTACCTTAACAGGAGCAGCAATGGGGATACCACTACACCAAGACAGCTTACCGGAAATGATTTAATGGACCAGACAATTTCACTGTTCTCTGGAACCCATTTGACACTGCCCACAGTGGTTTTAAATTTTGGTGAGTCTGCATCATTTGGAACTGGGATGTGAATCTCCACATTGTTGGCAGTTGACCTCCGCTTGAATTGACTCTTTGCCTAGAGAAAGTAAGCAATGCACTTTTTTTTTTGTAATTTTTCCCATCTCCCCACAAATGCCACAATTTGCAGGTTTTAAAAAAATCTTATTTGATCAGGTTCAGAGAGCTGGGAACTGTAAAACATCCTTCTCTGTCAGGAGTCTTATGAAAGATCCATGCACAAAAGTGTAATGCGGAGATCAGAACTAGATTAACTGTCAAATGGAAGTATACAAAAGATGAAAATAATCCATTATGATCCTATTAATACATTTAGCATGTCTATAAGACTTTATATTTTTAAAGTGCTTTTACCAACACTAATGTTAAGACTTTTTTTTAATTAAAAAAACTTGCACTACCTGTCAGTAAATCATACTGCCTTACAGGCAGAACACACCCTCTGCACTAGCTGATTATGTTTTGAATTGAGTAAAAACAGATCAATATTTATGAAAGGAGCTGTGATGTTACACCCCATATTCTTCATAGAAATATGGTTATGATATGAATATGGCATAACAGATATACTTTATGCAAGATGGCTCGTGTAACATATCATTGGAAAGGTTATGATTTACTGAATGTGAATATCCAATTTGTATGCATGTATCATTTCTGTATCTGAAGTTAGGAATATTGACTATGTAACAATTACAACTGTGTGTACACTTGGGGAAATGCGCACCAGACAGTAAGCAATCATCCTGAATGAGCCATTTAAGGAGGACAATAGAACTCTGAAGATACTAATCTCCCACCTTCCTAAAGAATGTCCTGGGATGCTGCATTGACACTACAAGGTCAGATGATAACGTCACCTGATGCAAAATATCACCTTGGACACTGCTAGTACTTTTCCTCTGTAGGGGGATGGGGATCAAACAAAGGTTTCCTGCCTTAGGATAGGTCCATCAATGGCTATTAGTCAGGATAGGCAGGGATGGGGTCTCTAGCCTCTGTTTGCCAGAAGCTGGGAATGAGCGACAGGGGATGGATCACTTGATGATTACCTATTCTGTTCATTCCCTCTGGGGCACCTGGCACTGTCCACTGTCAGAAGACAGGATACTGGGCTAGATGGACCTTTGGTCTGACCCAGGAGGGCCATTCTTATGTTCTAGGTAAATCCTTTTTAAGTCTGGGGAGGGGGTTAAGCTGGACTCTCCTCCATTGCCTACCCAAGAAGAAAGACTGCTGAAAGTACCTGAAAGGAAAAAAGAACTAACCTGAGGGGAAAGGCAGGGGTGAGTCCAGACTGAGATGGGGGTCCAGTCTGTAAAAGAAATAACTGGAACTCTAAGCTACAAAAACTCTGCAACTTGCCTAAAACAACATTATGGGTGAGAAATTACTTCTTGAAACCAGTTTCTTTAAGATCTTAAGCTTAGGATGAGTGTTTTGTTTTATTTGCTCAGTAATCTGCTTCGTTCTGTTTGCTATCACTTAAAATCTGCCTTTTATAGTGAATGAATTTGTTTTGTTTATTATTAAACCCAGTTTGTGCAATTTCTAACGGGGGGTTGGGGGGCACGAAGTTGTGCATATCTCTCTTAACGTTGAGGAAGAGGGCAAACTTTTATGAGCTTGCGCTGTGCAAATCTTTCTACACAGTGCAAGACAGTTATTTTGGGTTTATTCACAAAGGGGGAGTGCACATGAGTGCTGGGTGAATCCTCTCACACAGAGCTGACTTCAATCTGTGTCTGCAGCTGGGTGTAACCCTACTTGTTTCTGTACACTGCAAGAGGCTGGAGAGCCTAATTCAGCAAAACAGTGAGAGGAAATGCAGGCTGGTGGAGCAGGAGGGGCTCAGTGAAGCCTCAGTACATAAGGTGGCATCCCAGAAAGGGGATCTAACCCGTCACAGGAGCAGCTTTCCAGAAATCAAATGTACACTTTATATAACAAAATGTTTAAAGTAGGATCGTTTACATGGTTCGCCTTGTAGAAGGAGACTGAAATTAAGCGTAAGCATTTTGGTATCTCTGACCTTGATCATATACTCTATGCGGCTGTGGGAATGTTTCTCAATCACAGACTCAATCCAGATGAGTGGTTTTACCTGTTGGAGAACAAACAACTATACATCTTATTTTGACCTTGTCAGGAAAATGATACGTTTCCATACAGAGCAAAAAAAAAAAAAAATGAAGAAGAGAAGCCTATAGTGCTCTTTAAGACAAGAGAGTTAGATCAGATTCCAAAGATACTGGTCAGGAAAACATTTAATATGCAAATACATAATACGCAAAAATAATGATCAGGTGAGACCTGAGCGTTAGTCAAGAAGTCCTTAAAATATTCCATATATATAATTTGACAAGTATTTATAGATTATGAAAAAGTAGATAATTTCAATTACATGAGTATCTAATGGTTTTAATTTAACCCTATTCTCTGAGAGAAATTAACCCCCAAACCAGAAAACCATTCTCACTCTAACCCAACAAATTTAATAACTCAGGGCATTTGAGTTATTAAACAATGCTAGCCCTAAAAACTGTGAGATGATAACTCTGAATTTAAAGTATTTGTTTAAATTCAGTACTCCAATAATAAAAAGTCAGAAGTCCCACAGGCTTTTGAAAAGAAAAGGAGTACTTGTGGCACCTTAGAGACTAACAAATTTTTAAGGTGTTCTGGGTCTGCTGTTTTTTGCCAGAGTTTTACAGAGTATGGGTCCTCAATATATAGAAACATGGCGGATGTTCTTGGGTACTGACTGATAAAGTAGGTTTTCCAGTCTCCCACATCATAGGTATGCCCAGCATAAGACGACAGGCAGGCCCTTTACAATGTTTTTGCTCCAAATGCAAATGCACAATGGGTCAATGCACAAATGGGTCAATGCACAAATGTCACTATAGGCTTTAAAACCAATGAAATTCTCTCTTCTTCTCCTGCTCATTCTTCCTCACTGTATGTTACCAGCTTCTTCAGGTAGTTGTAGCAAAAAAAGATCTTACTGCCTTGGTCTTCCCCTTTCTATATTAGTTCTTATAATGCACTCATCACTATTGTATCCAAGCACCTTCCAGTAGTGTGTTAAGTAATGTGACTACACATCAGTCATGTATTGTTTACTCTCTCATCCTTCTCCCAGTAGGTAACTCAGTGACTAGACTTATGTAGTAATTGCTTCTCCTTTTCCCAGTGCCTTGAAGTAGCATATATAGCCTACTCTGAGGTAAGCATGGAACATCCCTATTAACAGCTAGCTCAATAATATCTAAAACTCATACTTTTTTTAAAGAAATATTAATTTTTCAGTGAAAGTGGAAAGGACTTTTACAGTTTTACTTGCAATTTAAAATGTTTTCATACACAAATTTGTTTTAGTCTAGAACAAAACATGTAGCCAGACTTACATGGGTATTAAGACGATATGACATGAGTTCAAACTCTCCATCAGGTGGGATGAAAGAAATTGTCCTGTCGTTTTCAAAGCGAGAGAGACGAACACACTGGTGAAACTTTACATCTTCTAGTTCTACTGATTTGCTTTTGCCACCTATCAGGAAAACATAAACCCCAATTTGTGTAGCACATGAAAAGCCTACCTCTCAGGCCATCACAGCAGATTATAATGCAACTGAGCAATCAGCTGCTCATACTCCCTACATTAGTTCTATTCTACTTCTAAGCTATTTCTAACTTCATTACAGTAACTTCAGGAATATAGGAATCTTAGTGAAAAGAGATTGGGAGTAGGCCATTGAAGTGGACTAATTTAAATGACATATTCTGCTCTTTTTGCTCAGTACAGTCATCGAAAATCTGGAATTGGAGCTCTGGTTTTAAGAGGAAGAAAAGCATTACACGTCCCAAAGAATTTAAGGAAGAGGTATTTCCCCCTGACATTTCACAAGTGCACAACGGAAGATGATGTTGCCATTCGTTCACAACCAATGCAACTATCCTGACACAGACAGACAGTACTATATTTGAATTCCTCCTCAACTCCCCTCCCACTACCTCCTCTCTTGTTCAAAGGCTGTGAATACACACCTCAATCTGCCAATGCCCACATTTAAGACTCTAACAAAGATCAAAAATGAGAAATACTAAAAAGTATTCATGCGCAAACTTAAGATGCAGGATTAATTCCTTTAGTGTGAATAGCTCCTGCTATAAAATTATTCTTTAAATTTAATTGTAAATAATTTTTAACTATCAGAGGGGACACCAAATTTGCATGTAATGTAGGTAACTTTGGGGCTAAAACAAGAGATGGTTCCTTAAAATGAAATTCACAGAGATATGAACCTGCATGATGGAAATCATCATCTTATACGTATCCATTAAGGCTAGAAATGGAGGATTTCTTAATTGAACAAAGACCAGGTCTTCATGGCAAATAGCAAATGAATGTGTTAGACTTCCTGCCCCCCTAAGGAGTGTCTCCCATCTGATAAAACATTAAATGAGTTGCTAACACTAAAATTACTCTTATACAGTGATACAACCTCCCCAACTAGGAAATTATAAGACCCACCGTCCTAGAATAACTCCTGTTATCTGAACTGACGTGCTGCATTGCCCCAAAGACAAAGAAACCAGGGAATACCTTTGTATGTTTTTAGAAATGCTGTATACATACTCACGTCCTGTATTATCAAAGAGTACTTTATCATTTAAACCGAGGCGAAGCTCTGGCATTCCTGAGAGAAAGACCCTCATTTTAATGGATCCAACTATCTCACTGCGCAATACATTTCCGTTGGCACTAACCTAAGAGCAAAGGAAGGTGGAGTCATTCTCCTCAGCTATTGAAACTGAATCTCTAACTAGCTTCATGCAATGATTTTACAATTATCTGTTTTCACAAGATTAGGAACCCAAAATAAATCACATTGAAAACTTAACCATAATCCTGGGAAACATATTTTTCATTAAAATTTGTACATTTGGACTGAAAGATCTTGTGTGTTGGTGCAGAATGTATATTGTCAAGTATCAAAAGGGGTAGCCGTGTTACTCTGGATCTGTAAAAGCAGCAAAGAGTCCTGTAGCACCTTATAGACTAACAGACATATTGGAGCATAAGCTTTCGTGGGTGAATACCCACTTCGTCGCATCGAAGGATATTCACCCACGAAAGCTTATGCTCCAATATGTCTATTAGTTTATAAGGTGCCACAGGACTCTTTGCCAATGTATATTGTGTTGAGGATGACATGTAGAGTTTTGTTTGTTAATAAAAAATAGGTAATAAGACTGTTGTTGTTAGGATACATCTTGAATAGGGCTGTCAAGCGATTAAAAAAACGAATCACGATTAATCGCACTTTTAAACAATAACAGAATACCATTTATTTAAATATTTTTGGATGTATTCTACATTTTCAAATATTGATTTCAATTACAACACAAAATACGAAGTGTACAGTGCTCACTTTATATTTATTTTTGATTACAAGTATTTGCACTGTAAAAAAAAAGATAGTATTTTTCAGTTCACCTAATGCAAGTACTGTAGGGCAATCTCTTTATCATGAAAGTTGAACTTCCAAAGTAGAATTATGTAAAAAAAACTGCATTCAAAAATAAAACTTAAAATTTTATAGCCTGCAAGTCCACTCAGTCCTACTTCTTATTCAGCCAATTGCTCAGACAAACAAGTTTGTTTAAATTTGCAGGAGATAATGTTGTCCACTTCTTGTTTACAATGTCACCTGAAAGTGAGAACAGACATTCTCATGGCACTGTTGTAGCCGGCGTCGCAAGATATTTATGCGCCAGATGCGCTAAAGATTCATATGTTCCTTCATGTTTCAAACAATTCCAGGGGACATGCGTCCATGTTGATGACAGGTTCTGCTCAACAACAGTCCAAAGCAGTGCAGACCAACGCACGTTCATTTTCATTATCTGAGTCAGATGCCGGCAGCAGAAGGTTGATTTTCTTTTTTGGTGGCTTAGGTTCTGTAGTTTCTGCATTGGAATGTTGCTCTTTTGAGACTTCTGAAAGCATGTGCCACACCTCGTTCCTCTCAGATTTTGGAAGGTACTTCAGATTCTTAAACTTTGGGATGAGTGCTGTAGCTATTTTTAGAAATCTCACATTGGTACCATTTTTGCGTTTTGTCAAATCTGCAGTGAAAGTTTTCTTAAAATGAACAACATGTGCTGTTTCATTATCCGAAACTGCTATAACATGAAATATATGGTAGAATGCAGGTAAAACGGAGCTGGGGACATACAATTCTCCCCCAAGGAGTTCAGTCACAAATTTAATTAACACATTTTTTTTTTTTTTAAACAAGCATCATCAGCATGGAAGCATGTCCTCTGGAATGGTGGCCGAAGCACGAAGGGGCATACGAATGTTTAGCATATCTGGCACAAATACCTTGCAATGACGGCTACAAAAGTGCCATGCAAATGCCTGTTCTCATTTTCTGGTGACATTGTAATTAAGGACGCAGCGGCATTATCTCCTGTACAAGTAAACAAACTTGTTTGTCTGAGTGATTGGCTGAACAAAAAGTAGGACTGAATGGACTTGTAGGCTCTGAAGTTTTACATTGTTTTGTTTTTGAGTGCAGTTATGTAATAAAAAAATCTACATTTGTAAGTTGCACTTTCAGGACAAAAATTGCACTACAGTACTTGTATGAGGAACTGAAAAATACTATTTCTTTTGTTTATCATTTTTACAGTGCAAATATTTATAATAAAAAATATACACTTTGATTTCAATTACAACACAGAATATATATGAAAATGTAGAAAAACATCCAAAATATTTAATAAATTTCAATTGCTATTTTATTGTTTAACAGTGCGATTAAAACTGCAATTAATCACGATTAAAAAATTAATAGCCATTTTTTTTTGCGTTAATTGCAAGTTAACTGCGATTAATCAACAGCCCTAATTTTGAAGTTACAGCATTTAAGTTCATCAACCTTACAAGGAAGACACCAATTGAGAAATTGTTTCTTTAAGTGTTTGCTAGATCTATGAAAGTAGGTGTGGTAGACATGGCTTTGGAGTGGAGGCCGGAGCCCAGAGCAGATCCGGAGCAGTGGAGCTGCAGGTTTTTGCCTGGAGCTGGAGTGGAGCTGGAGCACAGCTCCAAAGCCCTGGTGGTAGATCCAGTAACCACTTCACAACACACCAAGAAATCTGTTATCTTCACCCAGGCACTCAGATACCGCAGAATATCTAAAGAAAGAGTCCAGGATATACACCTTAATACACCCAAAACTGCATTCACCAACAAGGACACTCCACCAGAGAAGTAGATCACATCATGGAACGGGCCTGCCAAATACCCTGAGAGAATCTGCTTCAATACAGCAGTAAAACCCCCTTTGACTCCAAGCCCTATTTGTCACCTACCATCCCACACTGGAAGCTATATGCGGTATCATGAAACAATACAACCAATACTCGATGGGGACCCCCACCCTGAAACAGACTTCCTAAACCCTCTCTTCTGGCCTTCAAACAACCCTAGGGTGACCATATTTCCCTATGCTGAATATGGGACACGCCATAAAATTACTCGTATTTAAGCAAGTGCAGCAGCAATCAATCAGAACTATGCAGTACAAACGTTCAAATTAACATCAAGTTGACTAAGCCTTTGTTAAAAATAAATATTGCATAGTTGGATTATATTTATTTGCCTTCTTATCTTTAAGGCTTTAGTGTTCACATGGGGAGAGGTGTCTCACACACACACACACACACACACACACACCCCACCCCCCCACCTCTTTCTCACCCAGGGCAGGTGACGGACTGACCTGACCCTCCCTGCTTGGTGCTCTCTGCCCTCCAGGCCTGGCTGAGAATCAATCCTGAAGCACTTGCATGAGAGGAAAGTGATCAGGAACAGCCAGCATGGATTCACCAAGGGAAGGTCATGCCTGACTAATCTAATCGCCTTCTATGATGAGATTACTGGTTCTGTGGATGAAGGGAAAGCAGTGGATGTATTGTTTCTTGACTTTAGCAAAGCTTTTGACACGGTCTCCCACAGTATTCTTGTCAGCAAGTTAAGGAAGTATGGGCTGGATGAATGCACTACAAGGTGGGTAGAAAGCTGGCTAGATTGTCGGGCTCAACGGGTAGTGATCAATGGCTCCATGTCTGGTTGGCAGCCGGTATCAAGTGGAGTGCCCCAAGGGTCGGTCCTGGGGCCGGTTTTGTTCAATATCTTCATAAATGATCTGGAGGATGGTGTGGATTGCACTCTCAGCAAATTTGCGGATGATACTAAACTGGGAGGAGTGGTAGATACGCTGGAGGGGAGGGATAGGATACAGAAGGACCTAGACAAATTGGAGGATTGGGCCAAAAGAAATCTGATGAGGTTCAATAAGGATAAGTGCAGGGTCCTGCACTTAGGACGGAAGAACCCAATGCACAGCTACAGACTAGGGACCGAATGGCTAGGCAGCAGTTCTGCGGAAAAGGACCTAGGGGTGACAGTGGACGAGAAGCTGGATATGAGTCAGCAGTGTGCCCTTGTTGCCAAGAAGGCCAATGGCATTTTGGGATGTATAAGTAGGGGCATAGCGAGCAGATCGAGGGACGTGATCGTTCCCCTCTATTCGACATTGGTGAGGCCTCATCTGGAGTACTGTGTCCAGTTTTGGGCCCCACACTTCAAGAAGGATGTGGATAAATTGGAGAGAGTCCAGCGAAGGGCAACAAAAATGATTAGGGGTCTGGAACACATGAGTTATGAGGAGAGGCTGAGGGAGCTGGGATTGTTTAGCCTGCAGAAGAGAAGAATGAGGGGGGATTTGATAGCTGTTTTCAACTACCTGAAAGGGGGTTCCAAAGAGGATGGCTCTAGACTGTTCTCAATGGTATCAGATGACAGAACGAGGAGTAATGGTCTCAAGCTGCAGTGGGGGAGGTTTAGATTGGATATTAGGAAAAACTTTTTCACTATGAGGGTGGTGAAACACTGGAATGCGTTACCTAGGGAGGTGGTAGAATCTCCTTCCTTAGAGGTTTTTAAGGTCAGGCTTGACAAAGCCCTGGCTGGGATGATTTAACTGGGAATTGGTCCTGCTTTGAGCAGGGGGTTGGACTAGATGACCTTCTGGGGTCCCTTCCAACCCTTATATTCTATGATTCTATGATTCTATGAGCCCTCAGGATGGGCCCACCTCACCTGGTACCTGGCGCCGCATCTTCCCAAGGTAACACATGGAGTGTGTGTGTGGGGAATGCAGGGTCACATGCCCCAACCCCAGATTTCTGCCAGGGTTCACAGCAGAATGTGGCTAGCAGCAGTCTTTTGGCACTGTGCAAGAAGGAAGGGACGGGAGCTGCTTCCAGATGCAGGGGAGGAGGGGGTGGAGGGAGGGATGATATGGCTCGTGTCTCTGAGGAGCTCATCTCTTCCCTCCTCCGCCCCCCTACCCACTCCCTTATGGCTGGAAGCAACTTGTCCCTTCCTGCCCTCACAGTGTTGAAAGGCAGCTAACACCTCCAGGCCACTGCTGGCCATGGACATAACCCAGTGGCTTCCCATCCCCCAGCCACAGCACGGGTAGGAAGGGGTTAAGCCCTAAGGATGCACTGTGCACCAGGGCCCAGGGAACCTGACTGCAGGGGCTTCAGCAAACAGAGCCAGAGAGGTGGTTCAGCAGGGGAGGGTGCCTAGGGGACGGAGCAGCCCTGGGAGCAAGACCCAGTGGGCAGAGAGAAGTGAAGAGGCCCCTAAGGGTGGGGGAGGCTGCTGCGGAGCCTGCAGGGTCAGGGCACAAACAGGCTGGAAATCACTCTCTCCTCTGCTGCCACCACTCCAGAGATTAGCTGACGGGCGGAAAGGCTGCCCTGTGCGGCTTTGGCACATACAGGAATCAGTTCCTCCTGGCTAGTGCCCTGGGCTGGAGGGTCTTGCGTTTTCCCGGGGCACCGGCACAACCAGAGGCAGTGGGGGAAGGAAGGAGCCTGTTGGCCAGGCTGTTGGTGAACTGAACGCTCCCACCAGGGGCTGGCTCTCTGCACAGCGCTGGGAGCGGGACGTGTCCCGCACGGGGGGAAATGGAAGAGAGAGTCAGGGGAAAGAGGGTGAAGGGGCAAAGCAGGAAGAGGGCAGCGAGAGTGGGAGCATGTAAAGGGCCGATGGCTGGGCAGCAGAGGCAACATGTAACTGGCCGCTGCCTGCCCACACTCACCAGCCACTGCAGCGCGCAGTCAGTGCCGGTCGGAAACGGGACAGGGCCCTACTGGCTGAGAGCTGGCACACAGCAGGGACTGCGCTGATGGACCAGCAGGAGGAACAGCTAGCCTTGCACACTGCAGCTTTACCCCGCCATCAGCCTTGCACACCCACCCCCATCGCTGGCCACTGGACCCCTCCCACTCACTGCTGGTGGGCAGGCGGCTGGCGAGCTGGGATCTGGCCAGCAGCAGGAACCGCCAGTATTGATTTGGGGGGAGGGGGGAGAGGGAGAACAGAAGAGACAGAAAACAGAAAATACAGGACAATTTGCCCATTTTTAAGAAAAATTAAGGACACCTGCAGGAGTGCTTAAATACGGGGATGTCCCTTTAAAAAAGGGATGTCAGGTCACCCTAAACAACTCCCTAACCTCTCCTAGATCATTGTCAGAGGCAAGCTCCCCACAGAACAGGGCACACCTACTCAAAGTGGCACCAGACCCTGCCAGAAGAACAGATGCAAAACCTGTAGATCATTGTAGCAGTGGAGATACAGCAAAACCCCTTACAATACACCTTTCAAGATCCATGGATCCTACACATGCCTAGCACCATATGAGATCTGCCTCATCCACTGCGCTAAACATTCCAACAAAAACTATCTGGGTGAACCAGACAATCATTACGCTCTCAAATGCACTCCCACAGTAAAATGATGAGACAAAAACACCCTATCACTTGTGGGTGTACACTTTTCACAAAGTGATTACTCTATATCTGACTTATCAGTCCTCCTCCTGAAAGGAAACATGCACAACACTTTCAAAAGACAAGCTGTGACACTCAAGAGTACCTTTCCCAGACCTGAAGAAACACTTATGTAGCTCAAAAGCTTGTCTCTCTCACCAACAGAAGTTGGTCCAATAAAAGATATTACCTCAACCCCGCCTTGTCACTCTAATATCATGGGACCAACAGGGCTACAACAACACTGCATACATCCTTGGGAGTCATTCCATGGGAATAGCATAGAGTTTATTTCATTCAGAGTGTGAGGATTAGGCAGGAATATAAGGAGTCCCTTTGTTTTTCAAGTTTAGCATGGAAAAGAAGCTCCCTGAAAGTTGAAAAAAAATCTATTAAGCAGCATAATATAAATGCAGTTATATGAGTATTACTTATAACAGCTTAAGTCACTACCATTATCGATCACTCAATCCGGTGACATTTAAATTGTTTCAAATGTAATACTATAATTTGATAGACTAATTAAGACTACTCATATACACTGACTTCGGCTTTCATTTTGTGTTTGCATATTTACAGATTATTACAATTCTCATTAAAAAAGAAAGATAAAATTCAGGTAAAATATAAACCCACCAAGAGGTTAACAGATTCTATAACGTCCAGAAACACTTCATTTTTCCTATACTTTATCCCTTCTGACCTCCAGGAAACAGCATTGGTAACAGTGGCAGGTGGGCGTGGAGCTCCAGTTTCCAGTTTGTGGCCTTCTTGAGTGATGTACCTTCAGAACCACATATGTTTTTTAAAAATATGAAAGTTACATTTTGTAGCCTTAGCAATTTGTTTGGTGTCACAGGTATTATTATGTCAGCAGCAAAGAAAGGAAGTCTGACAATTCAAGTCCTAGAAAATATTAACTAATCTTTTCTTGCCAGGTCAAGTCAGATCATGTGTTTATTTACCTGATAGGAAACTGTATCAGTCCATCAACAAAGACAGGAAAAGGTTAACAGATTTTTGACAGAAGTGTCCTATTAATTTTTTTTCAGGCTGATAAAAGAAAGGAAAATCTACAAATTGACCCCCACATTGTATAACCTTAATTCATACAAGTTAACATCTTTATGCTCATAAATATTCCCAAAGCATCTGTCACCTGGTATCTAAGAGCCAGTACACTGATACTTACTCTTGCAAAATTTTACTGTCAGTGGTTTGAGGATAGCCAAAATCCATGAGCTCATCAAGCAATTCATAAATTATAACAAAGTTATCTCGAATGCTCTCTTCTTCCAACTCCTTGAAATATTCTGAAAATACCTGAAATGTAAACGTTAGAAAACAACACTCAAGTCTCAAATTAAAGAAAATTTAGTTCACATTACTTCTAACCCTCCATTTCTGAAACTACAAGAGTTTTGGTGAGCTACTGTAGAGAATTAAAGTAATTTGCTGAGCCTTAAAATCCAAGTTTCCTGACTTTCAAGTGTCATTTTTTTTCACACTACAAATTAGAACACAACCATAATTGGCCAAGCTTGAAAAGGCCTTATACTCAATTCAATAGGATTTCTGTGTGTAACAATAACTTTTGACCACCACATCTAATCAATTCCAAAATTTCAGGGAATGTTCTCGGTACCAATGGTCAGAACCCTATTGATTTTTCCCCATTGTGGAAAAATTGGAAAGAGTCCAATGGAGGGCAACAAAAATGATTAGGGGACTGGAACACATGACTTATGAGGAGAGGCTGAGGGAACTGGGGATGTTCAGTCTGAGGAAGAGAAGAATGAGGGGGGATTTGATAGCTGCTTTCAACTACCTGAAAGGGGGTTCCAAAGAGGATGGCTCTAGACTGTTCTCAGTGGTAGCAGATGACAGAACAAGGAGTAATGGTCTCAAGTTGCAGTGGGGGAGATTTAGGTTGGATATTAGGAAAAACTTTTTCACTAGGAGGGTGGTGAAACACTGGAATGCGTTACCTAGGGAGGTGGTGGAATCTCCTTCCTTAGAAGTTTTTAAGGTCAGGCTTGACAAAGCCCTGGCTGGGATGATTTAGTTGGTGTTTGTCCTGCTTTGAGCAGGGGGTTGGACTAGATGACCTCCCGAGATCCCTTCCAACCCTGATATTCTATGATTCTATGATTTCAGGGCAAATCAGAAAACCAAAAAGGGAAAATGGAGGGCAAATACAGCCTCATCAGCTCTTTAGCACCCCTGCAATTGCCTGTAGTTCAAAGATTTCCTTGGTGGCACCATTAACACCTTCACACACAAAGGTACTCCTATTCATCTCTGTTTATATTCCCAGTAGAGAAACAAGGTGGGTGAGGTTTTTTTACTGGACCAACTATGGATGTAAATATCGTTTAAAAAGTTAACTGTTTAAACGATTAAAGTTAAACTGGGGCCACTCTGGCCGAGTAGCGCGGGGCCGCTGGGACCACTCTGGCCAGGGGTTTAACAGTTAAGGTGGGTTAACTGGTAAGACTAATGCTTATTGGTTAACCAGTGAACATTTTACATCCCTAGGATCAACTTCCATTGGTAAGAAGAGCTCTGTTTAATATCAAAGCTTCTCTCACCAGCAGAAATTTGTCCAATAAAAGATACTACCTCACCCACCTGGTCTCTAATATCCTGGGACCAACACAGCTACAAAACTGTATACGCCCAGTAGTTTAACATGCTGAATGGCTTCTCTCTCGCTCTCAAAAAAAAAAAAAAAGTGGCGTGAGAAGGAGAATAGGAGGCATGAGGGGAATGAGGAGAGTGCACACAGCCACTGGAATGTGGAGAGAAAATAGGGGGCGACCCTGGTATGGGGAGGGGCGAATGTAGCACACAGAACCCTCAGTATGGGGGGAGGAGATTGAGGGACCTTGCATGGTATGAAGACAGGGAAGGATAAAGGCAGGCTTATAAAGCCCTTGGATGTGGGGAGGTGGTAATGAGTGTTCACACAGAGCCCCCTGCTATGGAGGAGAGAGGGGGATCCTACTATGGGGAGGGAGCATAGACCCCCTGCAACGGAGGAAAATGAGGGATATTAAAATGCATGGAGGGAGGAATGGGGCACAAAGAACACCTAGTGTCTGTGTGTATGGGGAGGAGGGGAGGAGAGATTGGAGGATCCTGGTATGGGGTGGAAAGGAGGACTAGGGGTGCACAGAGCCCCTGGCATGGTGGGGGAATGGGGCACACAGAGCCCAGGCCATAGAGGGGAATGGGGGAAAATGGGAATGGGGGTGCACACAGAGCTGATGGTGGTGGTGCGGGGAGCACAGAGAGCGAGAGAAGGGGATCACATGGAGACCCTGGAAGGGAAGAGACTGGCTGGAATTGCAGGGAGCCCCTGAAAAAGAGGAGGATGGGAGGGTGGCACCCAGAGATCTTGTGAGGGGAATGGAGGATTGCAAGGAGCCCTTGGTGCATGCAATATATTCAACCTACAAAAGCTATGAAGTGTGTGACTGACACACACACACACCCACCCACCCCTCCCCTAGTACTATTTTAACAATTTTTTGTGTGGGGATATAACAGTTATTGAAATAAACACTGGGCTTAGCCTCAAAACCTATGCTCTGGAAATTTAAACCAACTCAGTCTCAGCTTCTCTTCTTTCAAGCAGTTCCTTACATTTATGCATATCTGAAATCTTTGGCTAAAACACATTGCCGCAGCTCAGAGCAGACTGGGCCCCAAATGCGTATTTTTAAAACCTGCCCACCAAGCAGTAGTGCTTTCCTCCAATGTCATTTAATAGCAGCCCCCCCCCCCTTTTTTAAAACTAGCTGGAGCTTCATACACATTAGGGTTGTGGCCCCTGAAAATTAAAACAAACTACAGTGTATGTGGAATATGACTGCCTATAAATATTCCTTCCAGGAAGGATACCTGTCACCCTGGTTAAGGGAAAAAAAACAAAACCCAATAACCACAGTTTGTAATGTACCACACAGCATCCATTAAGCACATCCAAGCCCTGTCTTATCCTAGAAGAGTAGTCCCTTCCAGAAGTCACACAGTAAGAAAGTCACTAAAGAAAAGGAAACTGTTTTCTTCCCAAATATATACTTCAGAACAGTGGCTCTCAACCTTTCCAGACAACTGTACCCCTTTCAGGAGTCTGATTTGTCTTGCGTACCCTCAAGTTTCACCTAACTTAAAAACTACTTGCTTACAAAATCAGACATAAAAAAAAAAGTGTCACAGCACACTATTACTGAAAAATGGCTTACTTTCTCATTTTTACCATATAATTATATACTGACTTTGCTAGTGCTTTTCATTACCTTGTTGTAAAACTAGGCAAATATCTAGATGCGTTTATGTACTCCCTGGAAGAGTACTGTGTACCCCTGTTTCAAAACCAATGCTTTGGAGAATAGCTTGCTGAAAAGCTATCTTCCTTGCCTGTCAACCAGAGCACAACACCCAGATCTTTGAATCTCTCCACTGGCTTTTATCTGCATACTGCATTGAGTTTAAAATTCTCATCCCCAATCTCATGGCCTTACACACAGCTACCTACAGAAAACACTTCAGACATTGTCTTGTCTGCTGAACTTTGGCTCCCTCCACTCTAAAATACAAGGCCTATGTGTTTCTTTTTTCTTTTCCTGACTCTGTGCTGCCACTTAACTGCAGCATAGGCTCCCTAGTCCAGCTCCTCAAGTCACCATATTACTCAAAGACTTCCTAAAATTTGTTTCTTCCAAAATGCCCACAAAGCACACAAAAATTTAGTGAAGTGGCCTCTCCTCTGACTTTCACATTGTATCTCATTTTCTGTCTCTCTCTTATATTGTAACATTCTGTCAGTATCCTTGTCCTGTACAGCACAAAATAAATATAAGTAGCTAACATGGAAAGATCTTAACATAACCACATATAAACTAGATATACCATTTCTGCACATAACCACATATAAACTAGATATGCCATTTCTGCACAGCACTATAAAATTAAAAGATTTCTACCTCTGTATAAAAGATATGTTCAGTTATCTGAACAAAGATTACTTGACCGATTTAATACTCACCTGAACCACCTTGTAAAGAAATGAAAACACCAGAGACACACAAGCATTCTTCTTAGAAGTAGCAACAACTGAAAAAGTATGTTCAGGAACCAGTGTTTAAAGTTACCATATAAAAAAAATTTACAATTAAATACATTTTTAAAACCCTTTTACTAAGTTATTACAGCTGGCCCAAACATTAAGGAAGCAGCAATAATATTCTTCTTTCCAGAGTCATTAGATACTGAGAATCCTTGGGTTTGTTTTGTCATTTCTGAATGTTTAACTACTGGGAGGCGAAGAACAAAAATAAAGATTCAGGAAATGCTTATATTAAATTGACACTTAAACACTCTCATAACATTATTAGCACAGGATCTTACATGAAAAGAATAACTCCTTTTATATAATTTTTTTTTGCATATTTGTAAATCTCAATCAGTAAAATCATACTCGTGAGCTTATGTTACTTATTGCCCTATATGTTTTCATGTCAGTTCCATTCTAGGGATGTAAAAGTTCAATGGGTTAACTGATAACGATTAAATTCAGCTGGAGTCCTGGTGGCCAACCCGCCAGGACCCCAGCCTTGCCGGGACGCCAGCCGGATGGGGGGGTGGGATCCCCGACAGGCACAGGGCTGGCTGCAGGGGGCCCCCATGTAAGACATGGGGGTGCTACAGCACCCCCCCACACCGCTAGTTTCCCGGTTAAAGGTTTAACCGTGTAACTGATAGAATTTTAATCAGTTACATGGTTACTGTTTTTACATGTTATTTACATCCCTATTCCATTGAAGCCCAAATTCTGAAAATCCACCAACGTGCTCATCAGTTTCACTATATTAACAGGTTTACGCTTTAAAGCAGTCACCAACCGGTCGATCACGATCGACTGGTCAATCCTAGAGGATCTCCCGTCGTCGCAATCTCCAGTGGTGTAGTGGGGCTGCTGCTAAGGCAGGCTCCCTGCCTGACCCTACCCCACGCTGCTCCTGAAAATGGCCAGTGTGGCCCCACAGGCAGGGGTCTCCCTCTGCATGCTGCTCCTGCCTGCAAGCACCGCCCCTGCAGCTCCCATTGGCCAGGAATGGGGAGCTGTGGCCATAGGGAGTTGCGGGAGCAGTGCCTGCAGAGAGGGACTGCACATGGAGCCACGTTTCCCCCCCCCCACTCCCTCAGGGGCCACAAGGGTGCGTTGGCCCCTTCCGGGAGTGGCATGGGGCCGGGGTAGGCAGGGAACCTGTCTTAGCGGCAGCCACCAACCAGGAGCTGCTAGAGGTAAGTGTTGCCCAGCAGGAAGCTGCACACCAACCACCAGCCCTGAGTCCCCTCCCGGAGCCAGCACCCCATACCCCCTCCTGCACGCCAAACCCCAGCCCTGACCCCCCCTCTGCACCCCAACACTCTGCCCCAGCCCGGAGCCTTCCCCCCCACCCCCAGGCTCAGCCCAGAGCCCCCTCCTACACTACAAACCCACTCCAGCCCAGAGTCCGCACCCCCTCACATACCTCAAACCCCTACCCCAGCCCGGTAAAAGTGAGTGAGGGTTGGGGACAGCAAGCGACCGCTGGGGGGGGGTGTTGGGGGGAATGGAGTGAGCGGGGTGGGGCTTTGGGGAAGGGGCAGGGTAGATCCTGGATTGCCCTTAAATTCAAAAAGTGATTTTGGGCATAAAAAGGTTGGAGACCACTGCTTTAAAGGATACGATATAAGTTGTTGTGTTTAATCCACATAAAACGAACTCCTCCATGAGCTAGAATGGGAGAAAGCATTCCCTCTTCTTCCTTTTCCATAAGAATTGGCATGAAATGCTCCACCTCAGACATATCCACATCTCCACGGTAATTCCGGCAGATGAGGACCTGCAATATACGTGCAACAGAAATCTGAATAGGTTTTAAAAACAAATGCCGAAGTTACCATTTGAAAACAACACATATGATCCTTGGGAAGTACTTCATTAAAAGATACAAGACAAATGACCAGGGAAGAGTATAAAAATATTGCTCAGGCATGCAGGAGTGAAATCAGGAAGGCCAAATCACATTTGGAGTTCCAGCTAGCAAGAGATGTTAAGAGTAACAAGAAGGGTTTCTTCAGGTATGTTAGCAACAAGAAGAAAGTCAAGGAAAGTGTGGGCCCCTTACTGAAAGAGGGAGGCAACCTAGTGACAGAGGATGTGGAAAAAGCTAATGTACTCAATGCTTTTTTTGCTTCTGTCTTCATGAACAAGGTCAGCTCCCAGACTACTGCACTGGGCAGCACAGCATGGGGAGGAGGTGACCAGCCCTCTGTAGAGAAAGAAGTGGTTCGGGACTATTTAGAAAAGCTGGAGGAGCACAAGTCCATGGGGCCGGATGCGCTGCATCCGAGAGCGCTAAAGGAGTTGGCGGATGTAATGGCCAATGGCTCTGCAATTATCTTTGAAAACTCATGGCGATCAGGGGAGGTCCCGGACGACTGGAAAAAGGCTAATGTAGTGCCCATCTTTAAAAAAGGGAAGGAGGAGGATCTGGGGAACTACAGGCCAGTCAGCCTCACCTCAGTTCCTGGAAAAATCATGGAGCAGGTCCTCAAGGAATCAATTCTGAAGCACTTAGAGGAGAGGCAAGTGATCAGGAACAGCCAGCATGGATTCACCAAGGGCAAGCGTGCCTGACTAATCTAATTGCCTTCTATGACAAGATAACTGGCTCTGTGGATGAGGGGAAAGCAGTGGACATGTTATTCCTTGACTTTAGCAAAGCTTTTGACATAGCTTTTGACCTAGACAAATTGGAAGATTGGGCCAAAAGAAATCTGATGAGGTTCAATAAGGATAAGTGCAGGGTCCTGCACTTAGGACGGAAGAATCCCATGCACCGCTACAGACTAGGGACCGAATGGCTAGGCAGCAGTTCTGCAGAAAAGGACCTAGGGGTGACAGTGGACGAGAAACTGGATATGAGTCAATAGTGTGCCCTTGTTGCCAAGAAGGCCAATGGCATTTTGGGATGTATAAGTAGGGGCATAGCGAGCAGATCAAGGGATGTGATCGTTCCCCTCTATTCCACATTGGTGAGGCCTCATCTGGAGTACTGTGTCCAGTTTTGGGCCCCACATTACAAGAAGGTTGTGGATAAACTGGAGAGAGTCCAGCTAAGGGCAACAAAAATGATAAGGGGACTGGAACACATGACTTATGAGGAGAGGCTGAGGGAACTGGGATTGTTTAGTCTGCAGAAGAGAAGAATGAGAGGGGATTTGATAGCTGCTTTCAACTACCTAGGAGGTGGTTCCACAGAGGATAGTTCTAGACTATTCTCAGTGGTAGAAGAGGACAGGACAACGAGTAATGGTCTCAAGTTGCAGTGGGGGAGGTTTAGGTTGGATATTAGGAAAAACTTCTTCACTAGGAGGGTGGTGAAACACTGGAATGCATTACCTAGGGAGGTGGTAGAATCTCCTTCCTTAGAAGTTTTTAAGGTCAGTCTTGACAAAGCCCTGGCTGGGATGATTTAATTGGGGATTGGTCCTGCTTTGAGCAGGGGGTTGGACTAGATGACCTCCTGAGGTCCCTTCCAACTCTGATATTCTATGATTCTATGGTCTCCCACAGTATTCTTGCCAGCAAGTTAAAGTAGTATGAGCTGGATGAATGGACTATATGGTGGAGAGAAAGCTGGCTAGATCGTCGGGCTCAACGCGTAGTGATCAATGGCTCCAAGTCTAATTGGCAGCCGGTATCAAGGGGAGTGCTCCAAGGGTCGGTCCTGGGACCGGTTTTGTTCAATATCTTCATTAATGATCCGGAGGATGGCGTGGATTGCACCCTCAGCAAGTTTGCAGATGACACTAAACTGGGAGGAGTGGTAGATACGCTGGAGGGTAGGGATAGGGTCCAGAATGACCTAGACAAATTGAAGGATTGGGCCAAAAGAAATCTGGTGAGGTTCAACAAGGACAAGTGCAGAGTCCTGCACTTAGGACAGAAGAATCCCATGCACCGCTACAGACTAGGGACCGAATGGCTAGGCAGCAGTTCTGCAGAAAAGGACCTAGGGGTGACAGTGGACGAGAAACTGGATATGAGTCAATAGTGTGCCCTTGTTGCCAAGAAGGCTAATGGCATTTTGGGATGTATAAGTAGGGGCATTGCCAGCAGATCGAGGAACGTGATCGTTCCCCTCTATTCGACATTGGTGAGGCCTCATCTGGAGTACTGTGTCCAGTTTTGGGCCCCACACTACAAGAAGGGATGTGAAAAAATTGGAAAACGTCTAGCGGAGGGCAACAAAAATGATTAGGGGACTGGAACGCATGACTTATGAGGAGAGGCTGAGGGAACTGGGATTGTTTAGTCTGCAGAAGAGAAGAATGAAAGGGGATTTGATAACTGCTTTCAACTACCTGAAAGGGGGTTCCAAAGAGGATGGATCTAGACTGTTCTCAGTGGAAGCAGATGACAGAACGAGGAGTAATGGTCTCAAGTTGTAGGTTTAGGTATGATGTTAGGAAAATCTTTTTCACTAGGAGGGTGATGAAGCACTGGAATGGGTTACCTAGGGAGGTGATGGAATCTCCTTCCTTTGAGGTTTTTAAGGTCAGGCTTTACAAAGCTCTGGCTGGGATGATTTAATTGGGGATCGGTCAGGGGGTTGGACTCGATGACCTCCTGAGGTCCCTTCCAACCCTGATATTCTATGAAATTTCAACATAAAGTAGATTTTTACTTACAGTTTAGCAGTTCAGTACTTTACACTTATGCAGTGGAATCCCAAAGAGCTTAACTAACTGAATTACAAACTGTACGTGGGACCCTTTCATTCACAACTCAAATACAGCTTTTAGAATCACAACAGCTGTTAAATAGCACATACCAACATTAGAGACAGAAAATACATCGCTTATAATACAAAATCACAGAATGAATTTGGATATGCAGAATGTAGTTACCCCAAAATGGAATATGGTCAAGAAACCAGAGTTAGCATCACTAACATTTGTTAAAGTATCTTGGTATCTTTAGTTGCCATAAGCAATTGATATCTTCATTTCCCTTACCCAAAAATCAGACCCTTCAGCAGCTCAGTGCCCCCTTAACATGCATGAGCTTTCATTCATCAAAGGCTAGGAGAAAAGGGTCCAGAAGGGGAGAGTGGAGGAGGAAGAGAGCACTCTACTAAAATCAGCATTTCCTGCAACATTGCAGCTGGAAGGTCACTGGTCACCAATCCAAGCACTGACAAGGTCTAGTCCAAATAAAACTTCCAGTGTAAGCCAAGGCAGCATTATCGGCAGGCTGTAACCACAACGTGAGGACCCACGGCAGGCTAGAGGAAATGGGAGGAGAGAGAGAATCCCCATCCTAGGGGCCCAGAACAGAGGGGGGCTCACAGAGCAAGCTAGAGAGAGAACATGGGGGACTGTTACCCTAAGACAGCTCTGAGGTGAGGAAACAGGGCAGGCTAGGGAGAAGTTAGAGAGCTCCCCTCCCGCTCCGGAGCCGTTCGGCCCCTCTACGCCCATGTTCCCTCAGCCTATGAGGAAGCTTAGCCCATTCACAGACCAGGGCCTCTTCACAGGCTCAGGCCGGGCTCCACGGGGCCCACCCGCCCCAGACGTCTCTCTCGGGAGGGGTTACCCCCAGGCCCCGTCCCTCCAACGCCTCACCTTGCCCTTTAGGTCCAGCACGTACACGGCACTGGCAGACATCGCGCCCCCAGGTGCTCGGCGCCTCCCGGCACGGCGCCCCCAGCTCGCGCGCCAGATCTCACTTCCGGCCGGAAAAGGCGCTGCTTCCGCTTCCGCTCTCACTCCGCACCACCGGCGGAGGAAGCAGCAAAGCTCGGGGCCGGCTCGCAGTCGCTGCGTGGGCGGAAGGATATGGCCGCGCGGAGGTCCGTCAGCGAAATGGCCGCGAGATGAAGCTGAGCGTAGAGCGGGACTCTAGAGGCACTTCTCTGAGACCCTCTAATGGAAACATTCCGGGCAGCTGCGGCGGTTGAGGGATCAGACCTATCCGCGCCCGTCTGGCCCTCGCTTTCCTCTCGAGTCTGTCGCTCCGGTGACCCGCGGGGCGAGGAACGTGAGTGCGGGTGGAAGGAGCATAGCGGCGCATCAGCCGGCGTGGGACCAGAGAGAGCTGGCAGGAGAGGCTCGCGGGGCCGCGGCCTCGCACCAGGAGCAGGCTCTTGTCTCTTCCCAGGGGAGACGCAGCACCCCAGGCCTGGAGTTGCACTTCCCCCTCTGTGGAATAAGCCGTTTTAGGGGAGGAAGCGGGTGTTCCTGCCACCCCCTGTCCTTCGGGTGGCACACGCTGACCCACAGATGAGCTTAGGGCAGCTGTTTTTGTTCATCAGAGTGCTTTTACCTACTTTTTATTTGTAACCTTCGCCATTTTGTCCTGTCTTTATCAATTAGTGAATTCTCCTTCTTTCTTTGATAGGGTTACTGCCCTAGTTAATGCGAGGAAGCAATAGATCTGCTATCTCTTGATTTTAGCAAGACTTTTGCCACAGTCCCACATGACATTGTCATAAGCAAACTAGGGAAATGCTATTTAGATGAAATTACTAAAAGGTGGATGCATAACATGTTGAAAGACCATACTCAAAGCATAGTTATCAATGGTTTGCTGTCAAATTGGGAGGGGACTAGTGGGGACTGCAGGAGTCAATTCTGTGTCTGGTACTATTCAATATTTTCATGAGTGACTTGGATAATGGAATGGAGAGTATTCTTCTAAAATTTTCAAATGACACCATGCTCGGAGGATACATGCACTATGGAGGACAGGAGTAGTATTCAAAACAACATGACAAATTGGAGAATTGGTCTGAATTCAGTAAGTTGAAATACACTAAATACAAAGTACTTAAGGAAAAAATCAAATACACAACTACTAAATGACTAACGCGGTTGTACTATATCTGAAAAGGTTCTGGGAGGTTATAATGGATCACAAATTGAATGTCAACAATGTGATGCAGCTGCAAAAAAGGCTAATATTCTAAGCTGTATTAACAGGAGTGTTGTATATAAAAGATGGTAGGTAATTGTCTTGCTCTATACAGCAATTGTGAGGCCTCAGCTGGTGTATGTCCAATTGTAGGTGCTCTACTTTAGTAAAGATGTGGACAAATGAGAGTGAGTCCAGAGGATAATAAAAATGATAAAAGGTTTTGGAATACTGACCTATGAGGAAAGGCTAAAAAGAGAGTCATATTTCATCTTGGGAAAAGAAAACTGCTGAGACACTTAAAATATGGTAAGGGCTGTTACAAAGAGGGCAGTGATCAATTGTTCTCCTATGTCGGCTAAAAGTAGGACAAGAAGCAATGGGCTTAATCTGCAGCAAGGGAGATTTAGATTAGCTATTAGGAAAACCTTTCTAACTGTAAGGGTAATGAAATTCTGAAACAGGCTTCCAAGGGACGTTGTGGAATCCCCACTACTGGAGGCTTTTAAAAACAGGTAGGCCAGACACTAGTCAGGGATAGGCAACGTTTACTTGCTCCTGCCACAGCACAGAGGGCTGAACTTGATTACTTTGATTCTGTTTATTAAACTCCCACGATTATTAATTGAGCAATATTTTACTTATTTTCATAATTAAATGTTACAATTTTAACCTAGAATTGCACTTAGTATTCTTCCAAAACAGAATGAGGGACTAAAGAATTGTAAATATAAAATCAGTTCAGTGGGGTGAGGCTGATAACTGCCAAGGTACCATCAAGGTGCCACCATTCTCCCTTGCATATATAGTCCAATCACAGAAAAAAGGTTGTAAATAAGCTTTTCTCACTTGTAGTTCTAGGTCTATAGTTATTTTGAAGAGTTACAAGCAGTTTAAGAAGAGTTTTAGGAAGCAACCAGAAAATATTTAAGAGTAATTCTAGATGTAGACAAACGACATAATCCCTTGAATTCATAAATGAAGTTTATTATGTAGGACACTGTTGAAGTTATCCTCCTTTCAAAGGAAAGAAGAAAAAAGGTATCTACCAGCTAATATTAGAACAATACACTAGATAAATTTCTCCAATAAGCTTGAACTACCTTTGGCCCTGATCCTGCTGAGAGCTCTGCAAAGGATCCATATCCTTGCACCTGAGTAGAGGCTCAGGGCCTTTACTAGTAGTTCAAGAAGATGGCTGTGCTGTGAACATAGTTTTAAATGAACAATGAAAAAAGTGCCAGGATACAAATGTTTACATAAAATTAATAAAATATACAACTTGGAGAGCAGAGATTTGCGAAGTCATTTCCTTTGAATAAAAAGCCTGCTCAGAATCCAAAACTGTGGAAAAGAAGACATTCACTTAGTCCAGCTAACTTTGGGAATGTCATAATGTTCAGTCAGAGCGTCCAAGTGTCTGTTGAAATCCTAGGAGGAAAAAAAGTATTTTAAGATATATATTATTGACATACTTGATCTTGCTGTTTCCTCCTCCATGTTTATACTTGGCAATTCCAGATCAAACCAGTAGCACAACTGGTACAGTATCCTGTCTGCCAGCACCAGATAAGAACATAAGAGCAGCCATAGTGGGTCAGACCAATGGTCCATCTAGCCCAGTATTCGGTCTTCCAACAGTGGCCAATGCCAGGTGCTTCAGAGGGAATGAACAGATGCTTCAGAGAAAGGGGCAAGAAACCCCACAATGGATAGTTATGAAATAGAATGCCCCGAAGGAAAGTTTCTACCTAATTTTCCATCAAGTGGTTGGCTTTTGACCTTGTATCATTTAAGAAGTCCTTATAGGTGGCTAATCCTTTTTTGGATCCAGGTAAAAACTCTTGATTTCAATATGGGTGTGAGCTACACAGATTACTTTTCTTTTATCAGTTGTAAATCTGTTCCCTTTCAATTTCATTCACTATTCCCCTTTTGCTGTATTTAAAGAGATTACAAAGAAATATCACATTTATCTTTCTATACCACCTATTTTGTATACCTCACTAATATCCTTGTCTTCTCTCCAAAACAAGGACAGTTCTAATCCTCCATTTTTCTCTTCATATATAAGTCTCTTATGCCTCCATTTCTGCTGCTTGGAGCAGGGGGGAGCAAACTACAGCCCGCGGGCCGCGTCCAGCCTATAAAGCCTTTTAATCTGGCCCTCGAGCTCCATTGCCCCACTCTGGCGCTCCTGCTGGAGAGTGGGGTCAGGGGCTTGCCCCGCTCCGGTGCTCCCGCGTGTTCAGGACCTGTGTGACAGGCATGAGGGTGCGCATGTTACTCTGGCTGCACAACCCAAACACACCTCACGCGCCATCAGAACCCGGAACGTGCAAGCCCACTTGGCTGCTACTTGTTCGCTTAGCTGAGTGCTTGGTGGCGGTTTTCAAAGCTGTGGGCTGTCGGGACCTATTGGGGAGGAGATTTCTGAGAGCAGGGGGCTGGTGAATCTCAATGAGTTCCAATGACTGGAAGCTGACACCCGACAAATTCAGGCTAGAGAGAAAGGGCGTAAGTTTACTTTAATTATTGTAAGACATTGTTATGACGGTATATTTAGAATAGTAAGTAAGGTTTTATGTTTATTTCCAATAAAATGTATCTTTATTTAATAAAGTTTATTTGAATATCTCTGAATTGTTAACTTTGTGAGCATTCATGGCCCGCTATTCAATTTCCATACCCAGATGTGGTCCTCAAGCCAAAAAGTTTGCCCACCCCTGCTCTAGAGCCTCTTCTACACCTGCTGTGTATTTTGAGATAGGATGACAGGGTGATAAAAATTGAACAAAGTATTTCAGTTGAAGATGTGTCACCAGTTTCTATATTTCCGAACACTGACTACTTTCCCCCCTTACTTAATAATTAATTTAGAACCCAGCAATGGGTACCATATGCATTACACTTTGCATTTGTCAACACTGAATTCCATAGCCCGTTGTATTGCCCGTTCACATAGTTGATTAGGTCCCCACAGCAGCCCCAGGGCAGCCTGCACCCCAAACCCATCAGCCCCACCCCAGAGCCTTCACCCCCCACACCCCAACCCTCTGCCCCAGCCCTGAGCCCTCTCCTGCACACCAAATCCCTCAGCCCCACCCCTGCCCACACCCCAATCCTGAGCACCCTCCCACACTCTAAATCCCTCAGCCCCACCCCGCCACACATCACCTCCATATTGGAGCACATAAAATTAATTACACACATGGATGTAAAAAATTAGAGGGACCATTGCTTACCTCAACTCTTTGTTTATGAGTTTTGGAGGCTTTCTTCAGTATTCTTTCCATTTGCTAAAATTTTAACACAGAAGCACACTGCTGTGATACTTTTATTTTTTACGTGTGAACACAACACATTGAGTCTGCATTTCACAACTTAGATTTGACCTTTGCCTTGAGGCAAGCTACAAAAATATCCTTTAGGCAAGTTTAAAGTAAAAGCAAGTTTCACGTAGGCCAAACACAGCCCAGCCTAACCCTAACCCTAACCCTAACACCCCTGCCCGACCCCCAGCACTGCTCAGAAGGAGCTGGCCCCATACCCTTTTCTCTTGCATCTTCTCATAGGCAAGCTGTGCAGGGGTCCGCTTGTCCAGAGCCCGCTTCTTCTCCTCCTCCTGCTTCTTACTGCTCACGATCTGCTCCAGGATTTTGCTTTTGTCCTTAGCCACCTTCTTCTTCTTCCTGGAGCAAAACAGACCGAGCAGCTTCAGAGGAGAGGCCAAGGAAGCCCCCCAACCACTGAACCATCCTCCCTTCCCACCAGCGGCCGGGGGCCCCACTGACCAACCCGGGAGCTCACCGCTTCCCAAGCGCCGGGGCCGCGCCGCTCCCCTTCAGCCGCAGCGGCGCGCGCTGCACACCCTCGTAATCCGCCATCCCTCGCCGGGGCCTAGGCCAGGCGCACGACCGCTTCCGGGTTACACACCGGGGGACCCGGGTCGCGTGGGCGGGGCTTCCTGGCACGGGGCGGGGGAACAGCTTGAGGCGGGAGCGAGGTTTCCTGCCCGTGAGGCGCGCAGTGCGCAGCCCCTGCCCCCGCCGGCAGTGGGTGGGGCTGACCCCCGGGAGCCGGGCGGCGCTCGGGACCCGAGGGCCGAGCTCTTGTTGTGCTGTCAGTAGCCGCCGCCCCGTGGGAGGGACAGGAGGAGTGTTGTGTTGTGTTGTGCAGTGCACGGGTAGCTTTTCCGCTGTAAGCAACGTGACCGTCACAACCGGTCCCCGGCCCCGGGGAAGGCCCCGCCCCAAACGGAACTTGCCATAGTGCATGAAGGAGGAAAAACCAACACGTCCCCGGAGTCGCCTCTGCAGTCGGGCCTCTCTGGGCCCAGCTGGGCGGTGGGGCCGGCGCTCGGACTCTGCGACCGCCGCGGGCTGGCGCCGGCACAACGCAACGCAACGCAACACAACACAACAGCAGAGCGCGGGAGGGAGCGTTCAGAGCTAGAGCGCTGGTGGAGAGGATCCGTTTCTTCTGGTTTAAAGGCACTTTTGTCTCCTTACCAATGCAGGGCTGTTCCAGCATTGAAATCATTCGGCTTTGACATTGTAACATACTGGCTGCCGTGGCTTTCGTTGTCCTCATTGTGTTTGTCTGTTAGAGCCAAGCAGAAGCTAAAGTGCTGTCCTTTCATTGTGCTCTGACAGTTGGCACCTCTCACAATTTTATTGCAAGTTTCATAATATTTGGTGTTTTTCTTAAAGCCCCAGCTGCTGGAATCAGGAGGTAACAGGAACATCTCAGCTTTAATTTTTTAAAGTTTCTTGCCCCAGTGGTTGCAGAAAAGAGCTTGAAGACATGAAGCAAACGAAACAAACCATAAAGGCTCATAAATCAAAGGCAAATAAGAACCCCCCCCAAACTTCATAGGTGCTGTAACTAGGGGTGCAGGGGGTGCCTTAGCACCCCCTGACTTGCAGTGGTTTCCATTATATGCAGGGTTTACAGTTTGGTTCAATGGCTCTCAGTGTCCCCACTTGTATGGCACAGCTTCCGTATGAGGAGAGATTAATGAGACTGGTACTTTTCAGCTTGGAAAAGAGACGGCTAAGGGGAGATATGATTGAGGTCTGTAAAATCATGACTGGTGTAGAGAACATAGATAAGGAAAGGTTTCAGAGTAACAGCCGTGTTAGTCTGTATTCGCAAAAAGAAAAGGAGTACTTGTGGCACCTTAGACTAACCAATTTATTTGAGCATGAGCTTTTGTGAGCTACAGCTCACTTCATCGGATGCATACCGTGGAAACTGCAGCAGACTTTATATATACACAGAGAATATGAAACAATACCTCCTCCCACCCCACTGTCCTGCTGGTAATAGCTTATCTACCTGATGATCACTTTAGATAAGCTATTACCAGCAGGACAGTGGGGTGGGAGGAGGTATTGTTTCATATTCTCTGTGTATATATAAAGTCTGCTGCAGTTTCCACGGTATGCATCCGATGAAGTGAGCTGTAGCTCACGAAAGCTCATGCTCAAATAAATTGGTTAGTCTCTAAGATGCCACAAGTACTCCTTTTCTTTATAGATAAGGAAGTGTTGTTTACTATTTCTCGTAAAACAAGAACTAGAAGCAAATGAAATTAATAAACAGCAGGTTTAAAACAAATAAAAGGAAGTATTTCTTCACACAACGCACAGTCAACCTGTGGAACTCCTTGCCAGAGGATGTTGTGAAGGCCAAGACCATAACAGGGTTCAAAAAAGAACTAGATAAATTCATGGAGGATAGGTCCATCAATGGCTATTAGCCAGGATGGGCAGGAATGGTGTCCCTAGCCTCTGTTTGCCAGAAGCTGGGAATGAGCGACAAGGAACGGATCACTTGATGATTACCTGTTCTCTTCATTCCCTCTGGGCACCTGGCACTGGCCACTGTTGGAAGAGAGGATACTGGGCTAGATGGACCTTGGTCTGACCCGTTCTTATGTTCACTATAAACATTGTTCCAGCGCCCCTGCCAAACAATTTTTTTTTTCAAAATCTCATTATTTTGGGGGCCTGACTCATGACTGTTGAATGCTTGAGGCTGGCAATACCTCAACTGAAAGATACTAATTATGTAAAAACAACAAGGAGTCCTTGTGGCACCTTAGAGACTAACAAATTTATTTGGGCATAAGCTTTCGTGGGCTAAAACTGATGAAATGGGTTTTAGTCCTCAAAAGCTTATGCCCAAATAGATTTGTTAGTCTTTAAGGTGCCACAAGGACTCCTCGTTGTTTTTGCTGGTACAGAGTGTCAAGGTTCTTCCCCCACTCTGAACTCTAGGGTACAGATGTGGGGACCTGCATGAAAAACCTCCTAAGCTTATCTTTACCAGCTTAGGTCAAAACTTCCCCAAGGTACAAAATATTCCACCCGTTGTCCTTGGACTGGCCGCTACCACCACCAAACTAATACTGGTTACTGGGGAAGAGCTGTTTGGACGCGTCCTTCCCCCCAAAATACTTCCCAAAACCTTGCACCCCACTTCCTGGACAAGGTTTGGTAAAAAGCCTCACCAATTTGCCTAGGTGACTACAGACCCAGCCCCTTGGATCTTAAGAACAATGAACAATCCTCCCAACACTTGCACCCCCCCTTTCCTGGGAAATGTTGGATAAAAAGCCTCACCAATTTGCATAGGTGACCACAGACCCAAATCCTTGGATCTGAGAACAATGAAAAAGCATTCAGTTTTTTACAAGAAGACTTTTAATAAAAATAGAAGTAAATAGAAATAAAGAAATCCCCCCTGTAAAATCAGGATGGTAGATAACCTTACAGGGTAATTAGATTCAAAAACATAGAGAACCCCTCTAGGCAAAACCTTAAGTTACAAAAAAGATACACAGACAGAAATAGTTATTCTATTCAGCACAATTCTTTTCTCAGCCATTTAAAGAAATCATAATCTAACACATACCTAGCTAGATTACTTACTAAAAGTTCTAAGACTCCATTCCTGGTCTATCCCGGCGAAGACCCAGCATACAGACAGACACAGACCCTTTGTTTCTCTCCCTCCTCCCAGCTTTTGAAAGTATCTTGTCTCCTCATTGGTCATTTTGGTCAGGTGCCAGTGAGGTTACCTTTAGCTTCTTAACCCTTTACAGGTGAGAGGAGCTTTCCCCTGGCCAGGAGGGATTTCAAAGGGGTTTACCCTTCCCTTTATATTTATAGGTTTCAGAAGAACAGCCGTGTTAGTCTGTATTCGCAAAAAGAAAAGGAGTACTTGTGGCACCTTAGAGACTAACCAATTTATTTGAGCATGAGCTTTCGTGAGCTACAGCTCACTTCATCAGATGCATACCGTGGAAACTGCAGCAGACTTTATATATACACAGAGAATATGAAACAATACCTCCTCCCACCCCACTGTCCTGCTGGTAATAGCTTATCTAAAGTGATCAACAGGTGGGCCATTTCCAGCACAAATCCAGGTTTTCTCACCCTCCACCCCCCCACACAAATTCACTCTCCTGCTGGTGCTAGCCCATCCAAAGTGACAACTCTTTACATAATCAAGTCGGGCTATTTCCTGCATAAATCCAGGTTTTCTCACATCCCCCCACCCCCATACACACACAAACTCACTCTCCTGCTGGTAATAGCTCATCTAAACTGACCACTCTCCAAGTTTAAATCCAAGTTAAACCAGAACATCTGGGGGGGGGGGTAGGAAAAAACAAGAGGAAACAGGCTACCTTGCATAATGACTTAGCCACTCCCAGTCTCTATTTAAACCTAAATTAATAGTATCCAATTTGCAAATGAATTCCAATTCAGCAGTTTCTCGCTGGAGTCTGGATTTGAAGTTTTTTTGTTTTAAGATAGCGACCTTCATGTCTGTGATTGCGTGACCAGAGAGATTGAAGTGTTCTCCGACTGGTTTATGAATGTTATAATTCTTGACATCTGATTTGTGTCCATTTATTCTTTTACGTAGAGACTGTCCAGTTTGACCAATGTACATGGCAGAGGGGCATTGGAAAAGCAGCATCACTTGCCCCATAACCTCAGCCCTGCGGAACGCAATGCCATCCACAGCCTCAGAAACAACTCTGACATCATAATCAAAAAGGCTGACAAAGGAGGTGCTGTTGTCATCATGAATAGGTCGGAATATGAACAAGAGGCTGCTCGGCAGCTCTCCAACACGAGTTTCTACAAGCCATTACCCTATGATCCCACTGAGAGTTACCAAAAGCAACTACAGCATTTGCTCAAGAAACTTCCTGAAAAAGCACAAGATCAAATCCGCACAGACACACCCCTGGAACTCCGACCTGGGATATTCTATCTACTACCCAAGATCCATAAACCTGGAAATCCTGGGCGCCCCATCATCTCAGGCATTGGCACCCTGACAGCAGGATTGTCTGGCTATGTAGACTCCCTCCTCAGGCCCTACGCTACCAGCACTCCCAGCTACCTTCGAGACACCACTGACTTCCTGAGGAAACTTCAATCCATCGGTGATCTTCCTGATAACACCATCCTGGCTACTATGGATGTAGAAGCCCTCTACACCAACATTCCACACAAAGATGGACTACAAGCCGTCAAAAACACTATCCCCGATAATGTCACGGCTAACCTGGTGGCTGAACTTTGTGACTTTGTCCTTACCCATAACTATTTCACATTTGGGGACAATGTATACCTTCAGATCAGCGGCACTGCTATGGGTACCTGCATGGCCCCACAGTATGCCAACATTTTTATGGCTGATTTAGAACAACGTTTCCTCAGCTCTCGTCCCCTAAAGCCCCTACTCTACTTGCGCTATATTGATGACATCTTCATCATCTGGACCCATGGAAAAGAAGCCCTTGAGGAATTCCACCATGATTTCAACAATTTCCATCCCACCACCAACCTCAGCCTGGTCCAGTCCACACAAGAGATCCACTTCCTGGACACTACAGTGCTAATAAACAATGGCCACATAAACACCACCCTATCCCGGAAACCTACTGACCGCTATTCCTACCTGCATGCCTCCAGCTTTCACCCTGACCACACCACACGATCCATCGTCTACAGCCAAGCTCTGCGATACAACCGCATTTGCTCCAACCCCTCAGACAGAGACAAACACCTACAAGATCTCTGTCAAGCTTTCTACAACTACAATACCCACCTGCAGAAGTAAAGAAACAGATTGATAGAGCCAGAAGAGTTCCCAGAAGTTACCTACTACAGGACAGGCCTAACAAAGAAAATAACAGAACGCCACTAGCGGTCACCTTCAGCCCCCAACTAAAACCCCTCCAACGCATTATTAAGGATCTACAACCTATCCTAAAGGATGACCCAACACTCTCACAAGTCTTGGGAGACAGGCCAGTCCTTGCCTACAGACAGCCCCGCAACCTGAAGCAAATACTCACCAACAACCACATACCACACAACAGAACCACTAACCCAGGAACTTATCCTTGCAACAAAGCCCGTTGCCAATTGTGCCCACATATCTATTCAGGGGACACCATCACAGGGCCTAATAACATCAGCCACACTATCAGAGGCTCGTTCACCTGCACATCCACCAATGTGATATATGCCATCATGTGCCAGCAATGCCCCTCTGCCATGTACATTGGTCAAACTGGACAGTCTCTACGTAAAAGAATAAATGGACACAAATCAGATGTCAAGAATTATAACATTCATAAACCAGTCGGAGAACACTTCAATCTCTCTGGTCACACAATCACAGACATGAAGGTCGCTATCTTAAAACAAAAAAACTTCAAATCCAGACTCCAGCGAGAAACTGCTGAATTGGAATTCATTTGCAAATTGGATACTATTAATTTAGGCTTAAATAGAGACTGGGAGTGGTTAAGTCATTATGCAAGGTAGCCTGTTTCCTCTTGTTTTTTCCTACCCCCCCCCCCAGATGTTCTGGTTTAACTTGGATTTAAACTTGGAGAGTGGTCAGTTTAGATGAGCTATTACCAGCAGGAGAGTGAGTTTGTGTGTGTATGGGGGTGGGGGGGATGTGAGAAAACCTGGATTTATGCAGGAAATAGCCCGACTTGATTATGTAAAGAGTTGTCACTTTGGATGGGCTAGCACCAGCAGGAGAGTGAATTTGTGTGGGGGGGTGGAGGGTGAGAAAACCTGGATTTGTGCTGGAAATGGCCCACCTGTTGATCACTTTAGATAAGCTATTACCAGCAGGACAGTGGGGTGGGAGGAGGTATTGTTTCATATTCTCTGTGTATATATAAAGTCTGCTGCAGTTTCCACGGTATGCATCTGATGAAGTGAGCTGTAGCTCACGAAAGCTCATGCTCAAATAAATTGGTTAGTCTCTAAGGTGCCACAAGTACTCCTTTTCTTTATATTTATGACACAGAGTAACACGGCTACCGCCCTGAAACTAATTATGTAGAGATACCAGTCATTTTCATTAGTGAAGTTCGAGAAACAAGAATTTGGCAATGTTTGCATAATTTTCAACAAAAACAGTGACTCTGACTGATTTGTGCACTTTACAGCAGGAAGTAATAAACTGACCATAAAAACCAAAAGCAAGGTAAAAATTGCTGTCTCCATTTAAAAATTATTCTTATAAATGCAAATCCTGCCCTTCTAATAAGGAACAAATCAATTAGAGACTAGAAATAGTTTTTTGGAAATATATTCCTACAAAAGGAGTTTTCTTATCATAACTTTTCTGTCACATGTGGCCAAACATATGTCTGAAAGCCCAAGAGTAATCAGGATAATATCTGGTAAAAATAATTTTATTAATGTATTTGTTAATTTGTAAATTTGTCAGTTTAATATGTTTGTTAAAACAAGAATGGCCCACATTCTCTCTGAGGTACACCAATGTGTATAATAAATAATAAAGTTTATGTTAAATACCATGGAAATTTAATTTTGCATTTTCCACCCTAGCATGTATTTCATATGTATATCTGAAAATATATGCTTGTAATAACATGTTGTTGATGTACAAATTATGTACTCTCATTATTTTTCTATGTATAACAAATGTGACTAATTATGACCGAGTAAAGAGAGAGGTAAAGGCTGTGGATGCCTTTCCTATCCTTGAAAGGTCTCTGTTGGCTAACGTGGTGCTGTCCAGATAAATTAATTTTTCTACTTTCTTGATATTTTTGCCTTACTGCTTGATGTCTGGGTTTCAAGGATATTTGTTTTAGCATAATGAATTTGATCCCCATTTGGCCTGTTATTTTTGTCAAGTTTTCTGTCTTTGTAAATTTCTGATGGTGTTGCTCAGTAGCGCAGTATCATTAGGAAAGTCTATGTCTTCTAGGCATTTGACATCTACCCATGTTATACTGGTGTATGTGTTGCTAACACACTTCTTCATTATCCAGTTTATGGTAATGCCAAGCTATAGTGGAGATAAAATGCAGCCCTGTATCATGCCAGTGTCCACACTGAAAACTCTGTTGTCTGGTTGTTAATTTTTACAGAGCACTTTGCATTTGTATACATTTCTTGATTATGTTGATGACTTTAGCTGGGGTACTATAGAAGGAAGAATATTCCACGATGTATGTCTGTGTAGGCTGTCAAATGTCTTTGGAAAATCAATTACATTGATGAAGAGGGGAGCTTGACATTCTATACATTTTTGTATGCTGGTTCTTAATATGGATATCTAATCTGCACAGCATCTCTTGGGCCGAATCCAACCTGTTCTTCTCTAAGCTTTACATCCCCTACCTCTTTCATCCTGTGTGGTATCACACTGCAGAAAGCTCAAGAACATATGGAAATCAAAGCTATACAGCACCAGAAAAAAAAACTGAGAATTTTCAGTTCAAATGTAATCTCAATGCTAACGTACGTCTGTGAGAACTGGAGATCTACTCAAACGTATAAAACTAAATGCCTTTGCAAATAAGTGCCTACCAAAGATTCTGGGCATTGGTTGGAAAGAGTTCATCACCAACTAATTGCTCAGAGAAGTCACTTCACCAACCAGTAGCTCATTTCCACTAGAATCAGAACGGGGCACTGGACATTTTTGGGTCATGTAATCCGGATGCCAACACAGACTCACACATGAAGGTGTCAAGTGGAAACCAACTGGTGTGAGAAATGACAACACATAAGAGAAACCTTAAGAAGAAACCTTAGCAGGGAAGACAGAATAGTCAATCTCTATATCATAGAGCAAATGGAAGGAAGCCTCAGTAAATGGCAGAGGAATGGTTTCTGCATTGTGTGCCAACGTTGGCATGGGATGGATGTTTAAAAAAAAAAAAAAAGACAGAGCGAGAGCTTGAGTATAATATTGCTGCTGCTGCTGTACACAGTCAAAAATACAGTATAGTCTTAGCATATGGAGCAGAATGTGTATTATAATGAACATTAAGAAAAGGACTCAGGACCATACTCACTGTGATTCTTTTTTAGAGTGAGTTGCTGAATGTTGAAGGAAGAAAGAGAGTTCCTAGCAGTCTTCAAGTATGTGAATTTATTTGCTAGAAACATAAAACTAACATCCACAAAGTTCCCTATCTAGCTCAGAGACAAGGGATAGAAAGTGTATTAGTTGTTTGTTAAATGCTGTAATACGAGTCTCTGCAGAGCACACAGGAAGCAGGTGAATGATGCTGTATGAGAGTCTTATGTATTCAGACTAAAGATTTGATGAAATGCTCCTATTATGATTCTGAAATCCATGGAGCAGGGAAGGTGGTTACCTGATCCTCCTCTCTGTCCGAACCTCATTGTTGCAGCTTTTCATATCTCAATATTCAGCCTTCCTGTAAAGATAAGGGGAAAGAGCAATGGGACAAGAATCAGGATTCAGAAACAGAAATGGGCAATAAACAAACCATTTTCACTCCAGAGCAGCTGGATGCGTATCAGGTAAGAACAAACAAAAGACAAATTAGACACAATGCAGGATAATGGCAGGTTGTTTTAAAGAAGTGTCCAGCACTTAGTTATATGGCACTAACCAGGAATATCAAATGGTGTCCGAAGTCTTTAGAGTAAATGATTTATGGCTGTTTAATACCCCTTTACTTTTTTTTATGTGAGAAGAAACGGTCAAACATTACTTTATAATTGAACAGAAAGTTTATAAAGCTTGGGCCAGCTTCATCACTAATGTAAATCCAGCAAAGTCAGTGTGTTTACAACAGGAAAGAGTTTGGGCCAGTGTGTGTTTAAAAACAAACAAACAAATTCACCACCACATTTTATATCTTTCCATATTTTACAGGACTGCACATTCTTTACAAGGAAAGAAATTCTGAGGTGCGTCTATATTTTTTGTCTGTAAAACTATAAGGAGATTATTATAAAGTCAGGCCACTTACCTAGTGAGCTTAGTAATCTTTTTAATAAGTTTTAAATAGGATTTAATACGGTGTCATTATGATAGATAACAGCAGATAACACACACACGCACAAAAATCATGTTCAATGTTTTTAGTTAAGACAAAAATCTATAATTCAATTAACATGCCAGCCACTTCCACCCAAAACACTATAACAAGTTACATCTAAGTATTTCACTAAATACTCTGTCAGAGGGCCCCATGCCCCACTACCTTGTTTTATAACAAGTGCTACACAGAACACTGCTACCCTTGGCATATGCCTTCTGTTTGATTAAGTATTTTCTCAGTAGTGCATGATCTTGTTCTATTGTCTTTATATTGTAACCTAAGAAATATTGTAGTGCCATGCAGATTTATTTTCTTAATGATAACTATAATTTCTTAGATTTATAGAAATATGAGGTATACAAATGTAATTAGAGCCTCTATTTCATCTCTTTACAAATGAAGGATTGTTCTAGCTTTGAAATCATTCTGCTTTGACCATGTAGCATGCTCTTTTCCATGACTTTGGTTGGCTCATTTTTTCTATTAAAACAGCAAAAGCTAAAGTGAAAGCTTTTTATTTTGTCCTGACAACACAGTGCTGTCTCCTGAGCATCTATTGTTTTCTGTCTCTTTTTACATCTGCATTTATTATATTTTCCTGAGACATTTTTTGCAAGTCCCAAGGCCCATGATACAAGATTAGGGATTAAATTATTTCACAAAAATGATTCCACAGTAATCACACCAGCATCAAAGTAGCCTAAAAGCTTTTGCTGAGACAACATGATGCCACCCACTGGGACTTTATGTGTGAAAAGCTGCCTGATATTCTGAAGCCTGGTGCCTCGCTGGAGCACAAGGCCTGGGTTAGCCTGAATCGCTCATTTCCAGAAATTTTAGGACCTCTTCCAAGTAAGTGATACATATTAGACAATTCATTTGATCTTTAGTCACCTGGGAACAAGGGGGTGAGGAGGAAGGGCTCAGTGATTTGTAATACATTATATGTCTCATTGGCTGAGGGCTCAAGAGTCCTAATTGGCAAGTTGAACCTGGTCTCCTAGTGGTACCACAGTTTACTTTTGCAGGTGCTGGCACACAATAGTAGTGTATTCTGCTGATGTGGTGGACAACTGTTTGCACGGAGAAATCAGCTTTTGGTTCTCATTTACCATGCAGCAAATTAATCAGCAGAAACACTTCCAGCACCTGTCCTTTTCTTAGGTTGTCACTGCACAACATCAATGCGCCAATTCCTTTGGAAAATAGAGTGACCTTCTACAGCAGGCTGTGATCTCCTATTGCTGCCCACTCTGGTCTCTGTTTATGAGTGCTGTGCAGCACAAAATGCAAATGAAGTGAACCTCTGTAATAAATTAAACCTAAGCTGGTTGTGTCTTCACGTATTGAATAGAGGCCAAGACCATAATTATATCATGAATAAGGCATTTATTATTGATAGGAAACGCTTTAGAAAATTCTGTCCCATTGTTTGATACCATTTTCATTGGTGACAACTGTGAATGGGCTCCTCAGTCTAGTGCAAGAATGGAAGTAAATAGCACTGAGAAAAATAAACAAATTTTGAGGTCATTTTATAGATCTTCTCCCATTCTTGGCTCTGAGTCCCAACAAAATCAGTGGGAGGTTTAGGTGGGCAACAAAAGGCAGGATGAAGTCGCACATTTGAAGGGTACAACAAGCCCATTTTTTTTAAACCTTAAAGCTGAGAAAAAAGGAAGGGAAATTTTAGCAGGTATCTAAGGAAAGCCTAAGAGATTAGGGTAGAGGACACTCCTACCACTGCGTGGACTACATAGTCCTGGAGGTGTTCCTTATTCCTAGCACCTGTGGGTTTTCTTGTTTGTTTTTGCTGGGGGAAAAGGTTTGCGCATTTCAAAGGCAGGGTAGGCATAAAATATTTTCATTATTGCACCCCATTCTTAATTCTTCTGAGATCTTTTGAAGATTGCTTATTTGTATCACAGAGGTCCCTTCAGACCTTAAAAATCTATGTGTCATTATTACACCCAAAGTGTTTAAAGTTGTGTGCCTTCATTTAGGCACCTAAATCCATATTTAACACCACAATAAGAGGCCTTGACTTCAATGGGAGCTGGAATGAAATATTACTGAGAAGATTGTCTGCAGAATTAGTTTGTAAAATGCGGTGCAGTGCTTTACAGCTCTTTTCTAACCCAGCAGCTCTTCCCTTTGTCTCTTCTGCAGCACCTTATTCACTAGGACTGGATCACTGAGAAGGCTTCACTCAGAATTCATGGCCACACAGAGCCATGAGCAGCATTTGCCCACATACATCCCAGCATGGATTTTGCATGTGGATATGAGGCAGCTCTTTTGGCCTCTTTTGGAGATACACTTGCCAAGTAAAGCAGCTTTCAAGTGGGGGTACTAATGCCTGGGTGGCTAGCTGGGAATCAGAGGAACATGGAAAAGGCTACTGGTGACTAATATCTTGAGAAGGACTTAAAAGACAAAAAGTGTGTGGGGGGGAGGGTTGTTTTGCTATTTCTTGCCTTTATTAATTTTCTCTATCCAGGGAACAAGGACTGTTCAAGAAACTAAAACACAGATTGAGGTGCCACTGCAGGTACAGGGGAAAAAACTGTGCAGAACACCCACAAGCTTCCCTTTCCCTTAGAATCCATCTGAGAAAAGCAGAGTGAAAGCAGATTAGAACCCAGAGATCTGACCCAGTTCTGTTCCTAGGTTTAGTCAGATAGAGCTGTTGAACTGAGACAGGGTTTGGCTTAATTTGCCCTTCTATGACTCATGAAAAATATATTGCTGCAATAGGGAGGTAAACCCTATTTCAAGCGCAGGGACTTGACCAGGGGAATTGTATAGGGATGGTGCTGGAGGAATCCTTTCCTAGAGGCTTCTGCAGCTCTTGCAGCCATGTAAAGATTGCAGTACTGTAGTTTCTATCTGAGTTAGATTCTCCCTCTTCAGGAAGGACAGTGCAGTAGCAGAGCCACCTCCTACTATCCCAACTGGCACCCCACCAGAAGGAGGATCCTAGTATGAGGGGGCTGTGTATCCTCTGAGGGGACGCCAGCCTCCTGGCCTGCCTTCCGCAGTCAGCTGAACTGCACCAGGTGCACTGGAGGTCACACCAAAGCTATAGGGTAGTAATATCAGGATTTGCTGTATATGAATGGCCATTCTATCACTTACTAAGGCTGGCAGCTGAATTAGTTTAATAAGAGACACAGAGATACCATGTTCTTAATTTGCTGAACTAAGTGTCCTCTTACCACATTGTATGGGACTCCTGAAGAAACAGCTGACAATTTTCAGTTCTTAGATGGGCAATGTGATTCCTGCCATTCTGGCCAATTTCTTTATCGGCTTCTAAAACATTCATGAACCAGTTGCATGAAAGTGGCAGCCAACTTAGACTGTAAACTGTTTGGGGCAGAGTGTCTTTTTGTGCTGTTTGTATCCTGGTCCATGACTGAGGCTCCTAGCTGCTATGGTAATACAAATAATAAATAATCAGGAGGAGGCAAGGGGCTGGAGACAAAAGAGAGAACCTGGATCATAGAGTAAAAAGGACTAGCAGGCTAGAAAGATTAGGGGTTGGGGATTAAGACAGGCAGGCCATGGAAAGTGCATGAGAGTGTGAGGACGCATGCTCTGGTCTCTCAAGATGAAAGTCTACAGTGAGTGTGAGCAAAGGGCTAAAGTGCTATGGTGGATATTGTGGGGGATGAGGGGGAACAATTGTAGGCTGCTGGTTTAGTAGTAATAATCCAGATAGTTAGAAATACTGTTTTATGTTGTTTTGCTTTCTCCAGAGTGGAATTTTAGCTGGATTAGTCTTTGAGCATTGAGAACTGTGAAGGCTGTTCCTCTCAGTAATACAATCATGTAAAAATGGCTGCAGATAGAGTGATGTCAGACCAGCAGAAGTGAGATGGAAGCATCACTGAGACAGTAGTAAATTACTAAATAAAGTTAGAAAACTGCTTCTGTCATTCTGTTTCCCATAGTACAACTGCCTAGTTCTTGATTAGACCTTTTTACCCCCTTCATTTTTATGTAACACTGAAAATAACTTTTCTGGTTAATATATAATACAAGAAGTATATTTAATACTATGTTTCTTCCTTCATCAAGCATACTATGTGACATTTAAATGTAACCACCCTGCTAAATGATGTGAAATATAAAAGAGCAATATTGAACAGACAAACATTGTTATTAGAGCTATGAGTATATTGAGCCCTAAATGAGCCTTTCCTTCCCTTTCCAGACTGTTTTACAGATACCGAGACCTGGCCCCACAGCTGGTCCCACTCAGCTATATAAATAAACCAGATGTGAAGCTTCCCTATGAACTTATTGGCAGCATGGCAGAGCTGAAGGTACAGTCCAAGGAACACAGATGCTAGATAGGGAGCCACATTTCACTTTCCTCCACTTCTGCTAAATAATTCATCCTGTACTAATTACCAGGAGGCTGAAAGATATCTGAATCCTGGCTTCCTGGTGAATAGCTCTCTAATTCAGTAGTTGTCTTTGAAAACATTTTGAAACACCATGTAGAATAGAGAAGGCTGAAGCTGGGCCTGCTGGTCTCTGAGTCAGCCTTAGTACATAAAAGAGTAGCAGAGCAAGGGGGTGTTTGTCTGCCACACCTGGGTTAAAAGGGGGCAAAACTGGATCTGGGCTACTGAGTCCATCGGGTGCCTTGACATAAATGATAGTAAAGAGTGACCTGTTTTATCCTGCATCCCTTTTCCACAGGACAATCCATTCCGTCAACGGATAGCAGAGGTTTTCTCAGAGGATGGAGAGGGCAACATGACTTTAGATGACTTTTTGGACATGTTTTCAGTCCTGAGTGAAATGGCTCCCAGAGACCTCAAAGCTTATTATGCCTTTAAAATTTATGGTGAGTGAAACTGGCATAGATAGTAAAGTTTGGAGGAAATCCTGGTGCTGTATATGACTCAAGGTTCCTTGATGCAAGAGCACTTAAAATGTGCACTGCAAACTGCCATCTCAGTTGGGTCTGTGTATGTACTTTGGTACTTATATGGCCCTCATCATCACAAACAAGGGGATCATCTCTCTTAGGGCAGGTCTACATGTACAACTCTGCACTGATGCAGCACTTCAGTGAAGATGCTAGCTGCACCAATGGGTGAGCGTCTCATGTTGATGTAGGTACTTTACCTCCCCAAGGGTACGTCTACACTATGAAATTAGGTAGAATTTATAGAAGTCGGTTTGTAGAAAGCGTTTTTTTATTGTGATTGTGATAGAGCATTTGTGTGGGGACACACACAATCAAAGTGCATGTAGTCGGCGGAGTGTGTCCTCAGTACCGAGGCAACCGTCAACTTCTGGAGTGTTGCACTGTGGATGGCTATCCCACAGTTCCTGCAGTCGCCGCCGCCCATTTGAATTCTGGGTAGAAATCCCAGTGCCTGATGGGACTAAAACATTGTTGCGGGTGGTTCTGGGTACATATCGTCAGGCCCCCGTTCCCTCCCTCGCTCCGTGAAAGCAAGGGCAGACAATCGTTTTGCGCCTTTTTTCTTGAGTTACCTGTGCAGATGCCATACCACGGCAAGCTTGGAGCCCGCTCAGCTCACTGTCACCGTATGTCTCCTGGGTGCTGGCAGACGTGGTACTGCATTGCTACACAGCAGCAGTTTATTGCCTTTTGGCAGCAGACAGTGCAGTATGACTGGTAGCCATCATCAATGTAGTCCTGGGTGCTCTTTTAACCGGGTGCCTGGGCAAACATGGGAGTGACTCAGCCAGGTCATTTCCCTTGTTTCGTCTTGTGGCGATTGAATCCTACCAGCAGTGCACTGTCTTTTAACCTGCAGCTAGCAGAAGATGATGGCTAGTCATCATACTGCACCATCTTCTGCCAAGCACCCAGGTGTTGACGATGACTAGGGGTCGTACTGCACAGTCTGCTGCCAGCAAGATGTATAAAGATAGATGAAGTGGTTCAAAACAAGAAATAGACCGGATTTGTTTTGTATTCATTTTCTCCTCCCTCCCTCCCTCCGTGAAATCAACGGCCTGCTAAACACAGTTTTGAGTTCTAGAGGTTTTGAGTTCTATCCTTGAGGGGGCCATTCAGTTTCTTGCAAAGCCACCCCCTTTGTTGATTTTAATTCCCTGTGAGCCAACCCTGTAAGCCATGTCGTCAGTTGCCCCTCCCTCCATCAGGGTAACGGCAGACAATCGGTCCGCGCCTTTTTTCTGTGCAGACGCCATACCACGGCAAGCATGGAGCCCACTCAGATTACTTTGGCAATTAGGAGCACATTAAACACGACACGCATTATCCAGCAGTATATGCAGCACCAGAACCTGGCAAAGCGATACCAGACGAGTAGGCGACGTCAGCGTGGTGACGTGAGTGATGAGGACATGGACACAGACTTCTCTGAAAGCATGGGCCCTGACACTGTGGGCATCATGGTGCTAATGGGGCAGGTTCATGCAGTGGAACGCCGATTCTGGGCTTGGAAAACAAGCACAGACTGGTGGGACCGCATAGTGTTGCAGGTCTGGGACAATTCCCAGTGGTTGCGAAACTTTTGAATGCGTAAGGGCACTTTCATGGAACTTTGTGACTTGCTTTCCCCTGCCCTGAGGCGCAAGAATACCAAGATGAGAGCAGCCCTCACAGTTGAGAAGCGAGTGGCAATAGCCCTGTGGAAGCTTGCAATGCCAGACAACATTTGGAGTGGGCAAATCTACTGTGGGGGCTGCTGTGATGCAAGTAGCCAATGCAATCAAAGATCTGCTGATATCAAGGGTAGTGATCCTGGGAAATGTGCAGGTCATAGTGGATGGCTTTGCTGCAATGGGATTCCCTAACTGTGCCGGGGCCATAGACGGAACCCATATCCCTAACTTGGCACCAGAGCACCAAGCCGGCGAGTACATAAACCGCAAGGGGTACTTTTCAATAGTACTGCAAGCACTGATGGATCACAAGGGACGTTTCACCAACATCAGCGTGGGATGGCTGGGAAAGGTACATGACACTTGCATCTTCAGGAACTCTGGTCTGTTTCAAAAGCTGCAGGAAGGGACTTTATTTCCAGACCAGAAAATAACCGTTGGGAATGTTGAAATGCCTATAGTTATCCTTGGGGACCCAGCCTACCCCTTAATGCCATGGCTCATGAAGCCATACACAGGCAGCCTGGACAGTAGTCAGGAGCTGTTCAACTACAGGCTGAGCAAGTGCAGAATGGTGGTAGAATGTGCATTTGGATGTTTAAAAGCACGCTGGCGCAATTTACTGACTCGGTTAGACCTCAGCGAAACCAATATTCCCACTGTTATTACTGCTTGCTGGGCGCTGTGAGAGTAAGGGGGAGATGTTTATGGCGGGGTGGGAGGTTGAGGCAAATCACCTGGCTGCTGGTTACGCACAGCCAGACACCAGGGTGGTTAGAAGAGCACAGGAGGGTGCGGTACGCATCAGAGAAGTTTTGAAAACCAGTTTCATGACTGGCCAGGCTACGGTGTGAAAGTTCTGTTTGTTTCTCCTTGATGAAACCCCCCGCCCCTTGGTTCATTCTACTTCCCTGTAAGCTAACCACCCTCCCCTCCTCCCTTCGATCACCACTTGCAGAGGCAATAAAGTCATTGTTGCTTCACATTCATGCATTCTTTATTCATTCATCACACAGACAGGGGGATAACTACCAAGGTAGCCCAGGAGGGGTGGTGGAGGAGAGAAGCACCAGGAGGGGTGGTGGAGGAGGGAAGGACAAGGCCACACAGCACTTTAAAAGTTTAAAACTTTAAAATTTATTGAATGCCAGCCTTCTGTTGCTTGGGCAATCCTCTGGGGTGGAGTGGCTGGAGGCCCCCCCACCGCGTTCTTGGGCATCTGGGTGAGGAGGCTATGGAACTTGGGGAGGAGGGTGGTTGGTTACACAGGGGCTGTAGCAGTGGTCTGTGCTCCTGCTGCCTTTCCTGCAGCTCATCCATAGGCTGGAGCATATTGGTTTGATCTCCAGCAGCCTCAGCATTGAATCCTGCCTCCTCTCATCATGCTGCCGCCACCTTTCAGCTTCAGCCCTCTCTTCAGCCCGCCACTTACTCTCTTCAGCGCGCCATCTCTCCTCCTGGTCATTTTGTGCTTTCCTGCACTCTGACATTGTCTGCCTCCACGCATTCATCTGTGCTTTGTCAGTGTGGGAGGACAGCTCAGAGAACATTTCATCACGCGTGTGTGCCTTCTAATCTTCACTAGCCTCTGGGAAGGAGAAGATCCTGTGATCCTTGAAACACATGCAGCTGGTGGAGAAAAAAAAAGAGAGACTGGTATTTAAAAAGACACATTTTCTAGAACAACGGCTACACTCTTTCACGGTAAACCTTGCTGTTAACATTACATACACAGCACATGTGCTTTCGTTCCAAGGTCGCATTTTGCCTCCCCCCACCACATGGCTAGCCCCTCACCCGTCCTTGTGGCTAACAGCAGGGAATCATAGAATCATAGAATATCAGGGTTGGAAGGGACCTCAGGAGGTCATCTAGTCCAACCCCCTGCTCAAAGCAGGACCAATCCCCAATTAAATCATCCCAGCCAGGGCTTTGTCAAGACTGACCTTAAAAACTTCTAAGGAAGGAGATTCTACCACCTCCCTAGGTAACGCATTACAGTGTTTCACCACCCTCCTAGTGAAAAAGTTTTTCCTAATATCCAACTTAAACCTCCCCCACTGCAACTTGAGACCATTACTCCTTGTCCTGTCATCTTCTACCATTGAGAACTATCCTCTTTGGAACCACCTCTTAGGTAGTTGAAAGCAGCTATCAAATCCCCCCTCATTCTTCTCTTCTGCAGACTAAACAATCCCAGTTCCCTCAGCCTCTCCTCATAAGTCATGTGTTCCAGACCCCTAATCATTTCTGTTCAGCCATAGGCAAACAGCCCAGCAGGAACGGGCATCTCTGAATGTCCCCTTAAGAAAAGCACCCTATTTCAACCAGGTGACCATGAATGATATCACTCTCCTGAGGATAACACAGAGAGATAAAGAACGGATGTTGTTTGAATGCCAGCAAACATACACTACAATGCTTTGTTCTACAATGATTCCCAGGTATGTGCTACTGGCCTGGTGTGGTAAAGTGTCCTACTATGGTGGATGGAATAAGGCTGCCCTCCCCAGAAACCTTTTGCAAAGGCTTTGGGAGTACATCCAGGAGAGCTGCAAATGCCAGGGTAAATTAATCATTAAACATGCTTGCTTTTAAACCATGTACAGTATTTTAAAAGATACACTCACCAGAGGTCCCTTCTCCGCCTGGCGGGTCCGGGAGGCAGCCTCAGGTGGGTTCGGGGGGTACTGGCTCCAGGTCCAGGGTGAGAAACAGTTCCTGGCTGTTGCGAAAACTGGTTTCTCTGCTTGCTTGCTGTGAGCTATCTTCCTCATCCCCAAAACCTGCTTCTGTGTTGCCTCCATCTCCATTGAAGGAGTCAAACAACATGGCTGGGGTAGTGGTGGCTGAATCCCCTAAAATGGCATGCAGCTCATCATAGAAGCGGCATGTTTGGGGCTATGACCCAGAGCGGCCGTTTGCCTCTCTGGTTTTCTGGTAGGCTTGCCTCAGCTCCTTAAGTTTCACACGGCATTGCTTCGGGTCCCTGTTATGGCCTCTGTCCTTCATGCCCTGGGAGATTTTGACAAATGTTTTGGCATTTTGAAAACTGGAACGGAGTTCTGATAGCATGGATTCCTCTCCCCATACAGCGATCAGATCCCGTACCTCCCGTTTGGTCCATGCTGGAGCTCTTTTGTGATTCTGGGACTCCATCATGGTCACCTCTGCTGATGAGCTCTGGCCAGCGTGGCAAGCTGCAGGTGACCATGCAAATAGGAAATTGAAATTCAAAAGTTTGCGGGCCTTTTCCTGTCTACCTGGCCAGTGCATCTGAGTTGAGAGTGCTGTCCAGAGTGGTCACAATAGAGCACTCTGGGATAGCTCCCGGAGGCCAATACCATCTAATTGCATCCACAGTACCCCAAATTCGACCCGGCAAGGCCGATTTAAGCACTAATCCCCTTGTCAGGGGTGGAGTAAGGAAATCGATTTTAAGAACCCTTTAAGTCGAAAAAAAGGGCTTCGTCGTGTGGACGGGTGCAGGGTTAAATCGATTTAACGCTGCTAAATTCTACCTCAACTCCTAGTGTAGACCAGGGCCAAGAGGCGGTAGCTATGTCAGCAGAAGACACCTTCCCATCGATGCAATGCTATCTACAGCAGGGGGATGGGTGGGTGTTGGTATAACTATGTAGTTCAGGGGTGTGGATTTTCCATAAGGCTGAGCAACAGTTATACTGACATACGTTCCTAGTGTAGACCAAGCCTCAAACTTCTGTCGAGCTGCCCTCAGTTATTGGAGGGTTCATAATAGAACCTAAAGAATTTGCTGAGGCCTGAAACTTTGAAAACTGACCATAGTGGTAATGCACAGCCTCCATTTCAAGAATTTCTTCAAATACACATAGTAGTTATCCCATATAGGCCCTGTTGGACAGTGTAGTTAAAATGCATTCCCTCTGCCAACCCCTGGTCTTTCTAGAGACACAAAAAGAAAAGGAGTACTTGTGGCACCTTAGAGACTAACAAATTTATTAAAGCATAAGCTGTCATGAGCTACAGCTCACTTAATTGGATGCATTCAGTGGAAAATACAGTGGGGAGATTTATATACACAGAGAACATGAAACAATGGGTGTTACCATACACACTGTAACAAGAGACACAGTTACAGCAATATAAAAGTGCTTATAGCAGCATAGCTTGTTCCCGTAAAAGAAGGGGAACAGCCATAATGGTATAAGTCAGCTTTATACCAGTATAAGTCTGTCCATACTAGTTGCTTGTGTACACCACCTCGCAGTTTGGACTACAGGCATGTGAACAGCAATATGCATCAAAGTTCTGTGTTGTAATTCCCCTGTGTGGCTGCTGCAGGCATGAACTAAAATGCTCCAAGTTCATGTTAACCTAATCCTCTTCAAACAGGGCTACTAGGTACCTTAGGGTATGTCTACACTACGGAATAAGGTCGAATTTATAGAAGTCGGTTTTTTAGAAATCGGTTTTATATGTTCGAGTGTGTGTGTCCCCACAGAAAATGCTCTAAGTGCATTAAGTGCATTAACTCGGCGGAGCGCTTCCACAGTACCGAGGATAGAGTCGACTTCCGGAGCGTTGCACTGTGGGTAGCTATCCCACAGTTCCCACAGTCTCCGCTGCCCATTGGAATTCTGGGTTGAGATCCCAATGCCTGATGGGGCTAAAACATTGTCGCGGGTGGTTCTGGGTACATATCGTCAGGCCCCCGTTCCCTCCCTCGCTCCGTGAAAGCAAGGGCAGACAATCATTTCGCGCCTTTTTTCCTGAGTTACCTGTGCAGACGCCATACCACGGCAAGCATGGAGCCCGCTCAGGTAACCGTCACCCTATGTCTCCTGGGTGCTGGCAGACGCGGTACGGCATTGCTACACAGTAGCAGCAACCCCTTGCCTTGTGGCAGCAGACGGTACAGTACGACTGGTAGCCGTCATCGTCATGTCCGAGGTGCTCCTGGCCACGTCGGCTGGGAGCGCCTGGGCAGACATGGGCGCAGGGACTAAATTTGGAGTGACTTGACCAGGTCATTCTCTTTAGTCCTGCAGTCAGTCCTATTGAACCGTCTTATGGTGAGCGGGCAGGTGATACGGACTGCTAGCAGTCGTACTGTACCATCTTCTGCCGAGCAGCCATGAGATGTGGATGGCATGCAGTCCTTCTGCACCGTCTGCTGCCAGCCAAAGATGTAAAAGATAGATGGAGTGGATCAAAACAAGAAATAGACCAGATTTGTTTTGTACTCATTTGCTTCCCCCCCTCCCCTGTCTAGGGGACTCATTCTTCTAGGTCACACTGAAGTCACTCACAGAGAAGGTGCAGCGAGGTAAATCTAGCCATGTATCAATCAGAGGCCAGGCTAACCTTCTTGTTCCAATAAGGACAATAACTTAGGTGCACCATTTCTTATTGGAATCCTCCGTGAAGTCCTGCCTGAAATACTCCTTGATGTAAAGCCACCCCCTTTGTTGATTTTAGCTCCCTGAAGCCAACCCTGTAAGTCGTGTCCTCAGTCACCCCTCCCGGCGTCAGAGCAACGGCAAACAATCGGGCATCTGAGAGTGCTGTCCAGAGCAGTCACAATGGAGCACTCTGATGGGGCTAAAACATTGTCGCGGGTGGTTCTGGGTACGTATCATCAGGCCCCCGTTCCCTCCCTCCCTCCGTGAAAGCAAGGGCAGACAATCAATTCGCGCCTTTTTTCCTGAGTTACCTGTGCAGACGCCATACCACGGCAAGCATGGAGCCCGCTCAGGTAACCGTCACCCTATGTCTCCTGGGTGCTGGCAGACGCGGTACGGCTTTGCTGCACAGTAGCAGCAACCCATTGCCTTCTGGCAGCAGACGGTGCAATACAACTGGTAGTCGTCCTCGTCGTGTCCGAGGTGCTCCTGGCCACGTCGGCTGGGAGTGCCTGGGCAGACATGGGCGCAGGGACTAAATTTGGAGTGACTTGACCAGGTCATTCTCTTTAGTCCTGCAGTCAGTCCTATTGAACTGTCTTATGGTGAGCGGGCAGGCGATATGGACTGCTAGCAGTCGTACTGTACCATCTTCTGCCAGGCAGGCAAGAGATGAGGATTGCTAGCAGTCGTACTGTACCATCTTCTGCCGAGCAGCCATGAGATGTGGATGGCATGCAGTCCTTCTGCACCGTCTGCTGCCAGCCAAAGATGTAAAAGATAGATGGAGTGGGTCAAAACAAGAAATAGACCAGATTTGTTTTGTATTCATTTGCCTCCTCCCCTGTCTAGGGGACTCATTCCTCTAGGTCACACTGCAGTCACTCACAGAGAAGGTGCAGCGAGGTAAATCTAGCCATGTATCAATCAGAGGCCAGGCTAACCTCCTTGTTCCAATAAGAACGATAACTTAGGTGCACCATTTCTTATTGGAACCCTCCGTGAAGTCCTGCCTGAAATACTCCTTGATGTACAGACACCCCCTTTGTTGATTTTAGCTCCCTGAAGCCAACCCTGTAAGCCGTGTCATCAGTCGCCCCTCCCTCCGTCAGAGCAACGGCAGACAATCGTTCCGCGCCTTTTTTCTGTGCGGACGCCATACCAAGGCAAGCATGGAGGCCGCTCAGCTCACTTTGGCAATTAGGAGCACATTAAACACCACACGCATTATCCAGCAGTATATGCAGCACCAGAACCTGGTAAAGCGATACTGGGCGAGGAGGCGACGTCAGCGCGGTCACGTGAGTGATCAGGACATGGACACAGATTTCTCTGAAAGCATGGGCCCTGCCAATGCATGCATCATGGTGCTAATGGGGCAGGTTCATGCTGTGGAACGCTGATTCTGGGCTCGGGAAACAAGCACAGACTGGTGGGACCGCATAGTGTTGCAGGTCTGGGACGATTCCCAGTGGCTGCGAAACTTTCGCATGCGTAAGGGCACTTTCATGGAACTTTGTGACCTGCTTTCCCCTGCCCTGAGGCGCATGAATACCAAGATGAGAGCAGCCCTCACAGTTGAGAAGCGAGTGGCAATAGCCCTGTGGAAGCTTGCAACGCCAGACAGCTACCGGTCAGTTGGGAATTAATTTGGAGTGGGCAAATCTACTGTGGGGGCTGCTGTGATGCAAGTAGCCCACGCAATCAAAGATCTGCTGATATCAAGGGTAGTGACCCTGGGAAATGTGCAGGTCATAGTGGATGGCTTTGCTGCAATGGGATTCCCTAACTGTGGTGGGGCTATAGATGGAACCCATATCCCTATCTTGGCACCGGAGCACAATGCCGGCGAGTACATAAACCGCAAGGGGTACTTTTCAATAGTGCTGCAAGCTCTGGTGGATCACAAGGGACGTTTCACCAACATCAACGTGGGATGGCCGGGAAAGGTGCATGATGCTCGCATCTTCAGGAACTCTGGTCTGTTTCAAAAGCTGCAGGAAGGGACTTTATTCCCAGACCAGAAAATAACTGATGGGAATGTTGAAATGCCTATATGTATCCTTGGGGACCCAGCCTACCCCTTAATGCCATGGCTCATGAAGCCGTACACAGGCAGCCTGGACAGTAGTCAGGAGCTGTTCAACTACAGGCTGAGCAAGTGCAGAATGGTGGTAGAATGTGCATTTGGATGTTTAAAGGCGCGCTGGCGCAATTTACTGACTCGGTTAGACCTCAGCGAAACCAATATTCCCACTGTTATTACTGCTTGCTGTGTGCTCCACAATATCTGTGAGAGTAAGGGGGAGACGTTTATGGCGGGGTGGGAGGTTGAGGCAAATTGCCTGGCTGCTGGTTATGCGCAGCCAGACACCAGGGCGGTTAGAAGAGCACAGGAGGGCGTGGTACGCATCAGAGAAGCTTTGAAAACCAGTTTCATGACTGGCCAGGCTACGGTGTGAAAGTTCTGTTTGTTTCTCCTTGATGAAACCCCCCGCCCCTTGGTTCACTCTACTTCCCTGTAAGCTAACCACCCGCCCCTCCTCCCTTCAATCACCGCTTGCAGAGGTAATAAAGTCATTGTTGCTTCACATTCATGCATTCATCACACAAATAGGGGGATGACTACCAAGGTAGCCCAGGAGGGGTGGTGGAGGAGGGAAGGAAAATGCCACACAGCACTTTAAGCACAGCACTTTAAAAGTTCACAACTTTAAAATTTATTGAATGACAGCCTTCTTTTTTTTGGGCAATCCTCTGTGGTGGAGTGGCTGTTTGGCCGGAGGCCCCCCCACCGCGTTCTTGGGCATCTGGGTGTGGAGGCTATGGAACTTGGGGGAGGAGGGTGGTTGGTTACAGAGGGGCAGAAGTGGCAGTCTGTGCTCCAGCTGCCTTTGCTGCAGCTCAACCATACACTGGAGCATACTGGTTTGGTCCTGCAGCAGCCTCAGCATTGAATCCTGCCTCCTCTCATCACGCTGCCGCCACATTTGAGCTTCAGCCCTGTCTTCAGCCCGCCACTTACTCTCTTCAGCCCGCCAGTTACTCTCTTCAGCCCGCCACCTCTCCTCCCGGTCATTTTGTGCTTTCCTGCACTCTGACATTATTTGCCTCCACGCATTCGTCTGTGCTCTGTCAGTGTGGGAGGACAGCATGAGCTCGGAGAACATTTCATCGTGAGTGCGGTTTTTTTTCTTTCTAAGCTTCACTAGCCTCTGGGAAGGAGAAGATCCTGTGATCATTGAAACACATGCAGCTGGTGGAGAAAAAAAAAGGGACAGCGGTATTTAAAAAGACACATTTTATAAAACAGTGGCTACACTCTTTCAGGGTAAACCTTGCTGTTAACATTACATACATAGCACATGTGCTTTCGTTACAAGGTCGCATTTTGCCTCCTCCCACCGCGTGACTACCCCCTCAACCTTCCCCCCTCCCTGTGGCTAACAGCGGGGAACATTTCTGTTTAGCCACAGGCAAACAGCCCAGCAGGAATGGGCTCCTCTGAGTGTCCCCTGAAGAAAAGCACTCTATTTCAACCAGGTGACCATGAATTATATCTCACTCTCCTGAGGATAACACAGAGAGATAAAGAACGGATGTTGTTTGAATGCCAGCAAACATACACTGCAATGCTTTGTTCTACAATGATTCCCGAGTACGTGTTACTGGCCTGGAGTGGTAAAGTGTCCTACCATGAAGGACGCAATAAGGCTGCCCTCCCCAGAAACCTTTTGCAAAGGCTTTAGGACTACATCTAGGAAAACCGCAAATGCCAGGGCAAAGTAATCCTTTCACATGCTTGCTTTTAAACCATGTATAGTATTTTAAAAGGTACACTCACCAGAGGTCCCTTCTCCACCTGCTGGGTCCAGGAGGCAGCCTTGGGTGGGTTCGGGGGGTACTGGCTCCAGGTCTAGGGTGAGAAACAGTTCCTGGCTGTCGGGAAAACCGGTTTCTCCGCTTGCTTGCTGTGAGCTATCTACAACCTCCTCCTCCTCCTCATCTTCTTCGTCCCCAAAACCTGCTTCCGTATTGCCTCCATCTCCATTGAAGGAGTCAAACAACATGGCTGGGGTAGTGGTGGCTGAACCCCCTAAAATGGCATGCAGCTCATCATAGAAGCGGCATGTTTGGGGCTCTGACCCAGAGCGGCTGTTCGCCTCTCTGGTTTTCTGGTAGGCTTGCCTCAGCTCCTTCAGTTTCACGCGGCACTGCTTCGGGTCCCTGTTATGGCCTCTGTCCTTCATGCCCTGGGAGATTTTCACAAAGGTTTTGGCATTTCGAAAACTGGAACGGAGTTCTGATAGCACGGATTCCTCTCCCCAAACAGCGATCAGATCCCGTACCTCCAGTTCGGTCCATGCTGGAGCTCTTTTGCAATTCTGGGACTCCATCATGGTCACCTCTGCTGATGAGCTCTGCATGGTCACCTGCAGCTTGCCACGCTGGCCAAACAGGAAATGAGATTCAAAAGTTCGCGGTTCTTTTCCTGTCTACCTGGCCAGTGCATCTGAGTTGAGAGTGCTGTCCAGAGCGGACATAATGGAGCACTCTGGGATAGCTCTCGGAGGCCAATACCATCGAATTGTGTCCACAGTACCCCAAATTCGAGCCGGCAACGTCGATTTAAGCGCTAATCCACTTGTCAGGGGTGGAGTAAGGAAATCGATTTTAAGAGCCCTTTAAGTCGAAATAAAGGGCTTCATTGTGTGGACGGGTGCAGGTTTACATCGATTTAACGCTGCTAAATTCGACCTAAAGTCCTAGTGTAGACCAGGGCTTATTGTCTCTGCCCACAAAGTCCACACAGGGGAGTTACAGTGCAGGAATTTGGTGTGCATGGTTGTGCGCATCCCTGTAGGCTGAACTGCGGGACAGTGTACACATAACCTAAGGCTTTTACTATTTAGCTGTATTAGTATGTGGAAACAAAAAACACACCCCTAATTGAAATAGTTATGCTGGTAAAATTTTAACCATAGCCAAAGCCTGAGAAGGACACGTAGGTTCTATAAATTCTTCAACCAGCAGCACCTCGCCTGAGCAGTTATAAGGTTTTCTTTTCTCTATGGACTGTGTGACATTACCCAGTAATCATTCGTGACCAATAATCATGACCAAAACCAAGATTGATTAGAAACAGAGGAAATGGAATTAGAAGAAGCAGTTTGCTTAACATATCAAGATTTACACTTCTCATAAGCTAAACTAGATATGGCCTTTTTAGCTTAGTTACAGAGAAACCTACATATTATGAAAACAATTCTGTCCTTTGACTACTCTGGTCAACCTGCCATCAGTACTTGCTATCCAGTACCAACTATTTTGCTATGTCCAGAACAGGTCTTCTGGGTCCCTGACCGGCTTAACTGGCATGTTCAGACATGCCCTTCCTGGCCATTCATGCATCTCACATGGTAGAATACTTAGCCCATCAATGTAAGGTTTCATTAACATTTAACAATGGTGTCTTTGACCAGAAATCCCATTGCAGGGGTGGGGAGCTAGAGAGGAGAGTGGAAGACATGACTCGTGTTTCCTACTTACCTCTGGGAGTTCCCACCCACCAAGAATGTCTCCAATGCTGGTATGTCAAAAGCCCCAAGGATTTCTCTCTTTAGATTAAACATGGTGATCAACTTTTGATCTGTTCCATGGTTCATTTCTATAGAAGCTGGCTCTCATTCTCCTGCTGTATATACTGAGTTTCCATCTCTGCTGGGTGCAGATAGTTAGGATGTGACTTTTAATTTTTTCTTACCATAAAACAAGTTGGCAGGTCCTACATCCTCTGGCACATACACATTTTTTACTGGTTTTGTCTTGCCATTTAATCCTTTCTTGTTAGATTCTCCTGGTATTTCTCCTTCCCCTTTTAAAAATTTATTTAATTAAGCACTTCAATGGCTCTGATCTAGTTTTACTGGGATTGGAGGATGCAATTGATCAGAGTCTGACATCCGCTGGAGAATTTCTGGTGCTTCATCCAGAGCAATTATTTCATCTCCAAACCTCATGATTAGAGGAAGCAGCATTTAAGAAAAAAAACTATTAGACTGCTTGGAAAAGTTCTGCCTTATGAAAATTAGGTGCCCCAACTCCAATGGGGTCCTTTGAAAAGCCTTGCCTTATATCAGAGTTTCTCATAAGGCAATTTTAAGAACAGAAGTAGTTTAGTCTTTCTTGTAATATTGTTTTCAGTTGAATTTTCTTTCGATTTCAACAAAAGCCAAACAACCTATTACGCAAAACAGCAAGTTCTGTTTTTGCACTTTTAGGTGGAAGTGACTGAGCACAGGGGGTGGGAGGGAATCAAACAGTTCCTTTAACTGTGCTTTATTATGTATTTAGTTCGTTAATATTAGTTTGCTATTCTGATTATGGGTAGATTTTATTAGGGGGGGTGAAGCTATTTGGGATCTATATGATTGAGAATGCAGAGCCTGTGGATGGGTGCTTGTCACAGTCACTCACACACTGGCGCCTCCTGCTGGGTGTTTAGGGAATTAGCTCTGTCCCTGCATGTGCGCCCTTAGGTGGTGGTGGTTCCTGTCCTTGCCTCCGCCTGCAGACCTGTTATGGCTTCTTTCTCTCAGAGTCTGCTGTGTGGCACAGCCTTCTAGCTGTGTCACCATCTGGTTCTCCCACTTCCAGGGGACTCCTCCAACAAGAGTCCAGCCACTCCTCACAGTGGCTTGGCAGTCCATAGCCAGGCCACTCCTTCAGTGGCGGGAGGGGGAGAGGCACTGTAAATCCTGACAGCCTGTCAGGAGCCCCCTGCAGCAGACTTAGTGGCTCTGACTTGTAGCTTCCTTTTTTTTGGGCCGGCTGAGCCTGATTGGCTGGTCCAGCCACCACCCTAATTATCTACAGCAGCTGCCCCAATTGGCTGTTTCCCCTGCAGCCACTCCTTTGGCTGCCTGCCCCTCAGCCCCCCTGGGCTGGTTTTAACCCTCTCAGGGCTGGTGTGGGGCAGGCACGCCATCACAGTACTTTTTAAGTAATTTTATAAATGCAAATTAAAAATTGCAAGGAGTGTACAATTATAAAATTCTATTTGGGAGTCCCATTATTCAGAGGTATTGGGATTTGGTAATGAGTCACACACACAACTTTTCACTGTGGGGCTGGCTGAGAGACATGTAGAGGACAGCTCTTGTAATTTTGAAATTATTCATTCTGTTTCCTTTGACAGATTTTAACAATGATGATTACATATGCAAATCAGACTTGGAGAAAACTGTTAACAAACTGACCCGAAATGAACTTACCCCAGAGGAGGTTTCTCTTGTATGTGACAAGGTGATTGATGAAGCTGATCAAGACAATGATGGCAAACTCTCTGTGGAAGATTTTCAGCACATGATAGTACGAGCTCCTGATTTCCTCAGGTAACAGCAGCCTTGTTATACATATGGAAATCCTCCTTACTTTCTATCAGAGGCCCTTTACAAGCACATGGTTTACAAGCACTTGCAGATTAAAAACTTCCCTAACAGTCAGTGCCACTATTCCCAACCTTAACCATTCAAAAGACATGAGTCAACCCTCATCTCCCCAAATTAACAAGATTAAAAAATGATTTGGGTTCTTATTTCTCTTTTGTTTATTGAACTTCAGACCATATTTTCCAACTTTTCTCCACACCCAGGAGTGCTAGAAACCTGCTTTAAAAATATATATATATAGCTGAGATTCTCACATAATCTCATGACTCCAAGAGATGGGATTTACAAAATACTGAGAGACTCATGATAGATTTGGAAGAGTTGGCAACACTGCAATGGAAACAGTCTTTTAAAATTAAAGAATTTTTAATTAAATCATAAGATTCTTCAAAACTTCAGCATTTTAAATTCTTATCCCCAAACCAGAAAATAAAATTAAGTGTACCCAAGTTAAGGATGACTGGATCTCTGTCACACACTACACTGAATTACCGTTCATAAATACTACTATTCAGCATACACTCAATTATACTTTTCTCTCCAGACTCAGTTTCTGACTTCTGTCTTATCCTATGAAGTGTTTCAAATTGTGCAGTTACACAAAAAGACCAGGTACTAAAAAATGTGTCTATGAAACAATCACCGACTTGCAACACAGTCCTAGCATTTGGCTTTCAGCTGTTAGTTTATTCAGCCTTAGTAAAGTGCTTTTAGATCTACAGATGAAAAGCCACACATAAGTGATTTGATTTTTTTTTTTTTTTTTTGTAAATAGTACATTTCACATTCGAATCTGAATCTGGTGAAAGAGAGAGAAAGACAAGAACTGCGTCTTGAGTCTTCAATATGTCATTACCATCAGCTTTCAGAATTATTTTGCTTGGGGTTCTGTTCATATGAGAGAGAGAGAGGACCAAAGAAGGATTTTCAGACACTGAAGAGCAAGTCTTGTTTTGTCTCGTTTAAATCTTTAGAAGATACAAAGGGAAATCCTGATGAATTGTAATTTAGCAGAAGTGGTTTTTTTGCCAATAAAATATTTTAAAAAGTCTTGTTTTGATTTACAGCCTGAGCAGATCTGATCTGTAATGCAGTAATGGAGAATACATGTAGCATAACATGCTGTCATTTTCAGAATAAACTATTTTTGTAGTTCAGAGAGAGCCAGGCCCTAAAAGAACTTACAAAAAATATACAGCTTTCCAACAATGTGTTAGGCAAATACAGTATCCTACCTGGTACATTACTATCAAGTCTTTATCTGACTACTTCACTTTAAAAGCCATCCTTTAGCTTTTTCTAGTGCTAGAGAAATCCTCCAAGATCAAGTGGAATTGATCCACAGATGCCTCTAAAGATTAATGCTTTAAGATGTTACAAAAAATATATATATTGGACATGAATTTGCATCTTTTATTGTATCTAAATGTAAATTCAATCTTAATCAATGATCCTCCTTAAATATCCTAGTATATTCTTCCTAATCCATTATAGATTGTTCTGTTTTACAGATTGTTTTCCATCAGTTTAGATGTTTTCTCCATTGATAGCTCAACTCAGATTGTTCTATCAATAGTATGTTTTGTTTCCGTGTTGTAAATACAAAAAGCTTTAAATGAGAACTTGAATTTGATAGTCTAATTACAGATATTAAATCTATTTTACTTATTAGATCTATTGGTTAGTCTCTAAGGTGCCACAAGTACTCCTTTTCTTTTTGCGAATACAGACTAACACGGCTGTTACTCTGAAACCTTCATTTCTTCTGTAACTGAAGCATAAAGTCCATTCAAACAGCAGCTAGGACGATCAGTTTGTGTTGAAGAAGGTTCTTTGTCACGAATGTTGAAGGATCATTTGGGTGCCACTGTCCTGGGTTGGAGTGGGGGAGCTTCCTGGTCTGCTGGAAGATTCAGTTGCATTGTTCTGTTTCCCGGAACATATGTCAAGGAACCTGAGCCTGGAATCTGCGGTGTTCTAGTGCAGCAGACTGAAAATCTTGTCTTTGCTTCAGATATATGTAAAATTGGATATTTTTTACTGAATTATATGACCTCCTGAGGTCCCTTCCAACCCTGAGATTCTATGAATGTGAAAATGAGTAATCAATTGGAACAACCTTCCTTGTGTTATTTAATTTGGTATTAAATTTAGTTAATTTAAAAATGCAAGGACAGGGTAAATTTTTGATGTGCTGCAAAATTTTATATTGAAAATGCTTAATTGCTTCGCAGAAGTTGTCAGGAGTGAAGCTGGAGGTTTTGGGAACTGGTTAGGGGACAGCTGGGGAATTATGGGAAGTTGTTTAGGGCTGTGGGATAAGCATGTTTGCTACGTGTTTCTGTTAAAGTGGCCAATTAAATATTTTTTAAAATTGACAAATTATAATTGTTAGATTTTGATAAACATTGCTGAGATGAATGGGGCAGTTCACATCCAACCTTAGAGCTATGGTTCAGCCTGTCCGCAGACTCAGGCAAACATCACTGCATTTATTACAATTGCTTCCTCCCCCCCCCCCCTTCAATTAAGAGAGATTCTGGAGCACAATTCCATGGCAAATTCCACTGCTACAGCATCACTGAATACTGGGGACTCTGAATATAAATAATGGCTCAAGTTAACATTAGAAAATGAAAGCAGAGATGCAGCCTGGAATGCCAAGCACAACATAGTAGCTCATTTTCTCATCAATAAAACAACTTAAAAAGCCTGTCTGAGGGATCGGGGAGGGGAATTCCTGGCCCTGCACCTCTTTTCAAGCTCTATTTCTGTATTTATCTATTCTTTCTACTGCAGGTCTGCAGTTTCTCAGCACTCAACAGCCCACCTGCGTATCACTTAAGTGGAGCAGTTTCCGGAGAGGCTGACTCAGAACAAGGTTATCTAGCGGATTTGGGGCAAAAATTGGGGATTGGTCCTGCTTTGAGCAGGGGGTTGGACTAGATGACCTCCCGAGGTCCCTTCCAATCCTGATATTCTATGATTCTAGGATTTTAATAAGCAGCAACCACACATTAGTAGCACCACCTATATCATCCAGCAAGTGGCACTGTAGGATTACTGAAAGCCGCAACAACATCATTTCTTCCCTGTGTTCATAGACCCAGAAGCAGTTTATATTGTTTCTGCACCACAAGTAAAATGCAGTTACAATACTTTACTCTAGGGTAAGAAAAAAAGATGATGCACATTCCGACTTGACTTACCTATCCACATGGTTGGATTAATAGTTCATTGTAAGGTCTGATAGAATTATGTTTATGAAAGTTCATCAAGTCTTCCAATGTCTTATATTTTGTAATCTTTCCTGAAATAATGAACCATCCATTATTTAACTCCTCAGTCATGAAGTGTGGACAGGGCACTAGAAGAAAATGGATAAAGATACTATCATCACTGAATAGAGTTTTTGATTTGGTACATTAGAGCCCAGGAGAACAGATTTCACCTTAATAAGGAGATTTTCATTGTAATCATGGTCCCATTTTCCCCATAAAAAGTCCCGATTTTTGCAGCTGAGCCCCCTGGCCACTCTACATTACATTGGCTTTGTGAAGTTAACTGCCTGTTTTGAGTTCTATACAAATTGGGAAAAAAAATTGTAGAAGGCCGTTACTTGACGGTGTCTGTTATGCAAATTATTAAACTACTTCTTATACATAAAAAATTTCCCCAAATGATTTTGTTGTGCTGTCCACAGCTCCTAGAGTCACTGGTTTGTCTGCCATCTTTAAAAGGGGACCAGCAGAGGAAAAATTGGGCTTGGGCTTTTTACTGGTTTATGGTGATTTATAAAATCGTGAAAGGAACAAATATCTACATGCCCGTTTCCCAGGCTCCAGGGCCATGCAGCAATTACTGAAAACAGAAGACATACAAAGCAGGGCTGAAGGAGGTCTTGTGGTTATGGTGTATGGTTAGACTGACAGTCATGGGATCTGCTTCCATTCCTGGCTCTACTATAGATTTCCTGGGTTGTTGTGGGCAAATCTCTCTATTCCTGTACTTCAGTTCCTCATTTGTAAAACAGGGATACCACTTCTCCAGCTAGGGTGACCAGATGTCCCATTTTTATAGGGAGAGTCCAATTTTTTGGGATTTTTTCTTATATAGGAGCCTATTACCCCCCATCCCCTGTCCCATTTTTTCACAGTTGCTATCTGGTCACCCTGTTCCCAGCTCACACTAGTGATGTGAGGATAAGTCCATTAATACTTATGAAGTGTTCATATGACAGAGAGGGGGAGGGATAGCTCAGTGGTTTGAGTATTGGCTTGCTAAACTGAGGGTTACGAGTTCAATCCTTGAGGGGACCATTAAAGATCTGGGGCAAAAATTGGGGATTGGTCCTGCTTTGAGCAGGGGGTTGGACTAGATGACCTCCTGATGTCCCTTCTAACTCTAATATTCTATGACAGAGATATGGAAAGTTTTTTTTGGCTTGTTTTTTACCTCCAGAACATCAAATGTTGTCTGCAACATTTTTAACCAGAGGACTGTTGATAAATTAAACTCCTCTTCCAGTTCTTTTTTTAGCCTCAGCTGAAGGGGTGAGGGTGATAGAAGCTTGAGCTCCCCCCCCCACAGCATGTATCAAGTTTGAATTAAATTGGTATTAAAATAGTGACTAAAAAATCCCTCCCCTACTCAACTGTTATATTTTCATTCTCTTATGCTATTATATTTGCATTGGTTCCTCCCAGCTGCATATAGACTCTTCCAGCAGAACAGGGAAGAAGAGACCTGATATTTCTAATGTTAATTTTTTTTTTAAAAAAGGAAAAAAAAATTGAAATTTAAATAAAACCTTTCAGATCTATTTTATATGTCATAAAGAAAGGAGGGTCCCAAATATATGATTTCCTGTTGCAGGTCACCATAAATATTTTTCTAAAACAACCAAAATACTTAAATATGAAAAATAGTAGCTGAGCAGACAGTAAAAACTGTATTTTTAAAAAAAAACATTTGTTATGCTAAATCAACAGGTTATTAGGCTCAGACAAAAAAAGAAAAATCCTATTCTATTCAGGTTCTTATACCACACCCACCACTATGATATCTGAATGCTTAAAAGATAGCCTGTAAATCTGCTCCTCTTCTCCCTCCAGCAGCTAAGGTGGTAGTCTGTTAGGAGCAGAAATCATATTTACAAACTGACTGTGTAGTCAGAACTACAACAACCCTATAGCTAGTGAGAGAGACACTGGCAACAAGCTGGATGGAGAATATCTGCAAGATGCCATCAGAGACCACAGGTTTTGACAGCTTAAGCCATGCTGAAAAGGTTACTGCAAGGCGCTGCAAAAGCAATATATGACCAAATACTCCTGGGTATCCAGACTTTTGCTAATCAGTCTCAGCTATCTGGAATTATTTCAATAAAATGTTGGCTAAGAAGCCCCCTTTTATGAGGGACCATGACCAATATGACTTTCACTAACTCATATGAGGAAACATCCCAGAGGTTTATCCTGCAGTAAATCCTCAGCAGCTCTGTAATGAAATATTAAAAGATTGGAACATGTTTCTGCTTGACCATTTTAAATTACTCAGACTGTAAAAGAAGACAGGACTCGTATTAATTCTTTGTCTGACATGTTTTGAATGCTTATGAAGGTTTTCAAGGTTTCATTGAATTAGGAATGAGTTTTGTAAGAACGAAACTTTTGAATTTGGTTCAAATTTGCAGTTTGAGTTTTGACTTCACAATAGTTCTCTAAAGTAATTTAAGGAATCAGATGTAACACATTTATAAGAGTGACCTATCACTATATCCTGAGTCAGTGCACATTACTGTACTGTGACTCTCCAGGTATCTTCTTGGTTTTCACTAGTCAGTTAAATCAGTTATTTCAGTATTGAGATGAGAACTTTCTGTACAACAAAGGGCAAAGACAACAGACAGAACTCACACCAACTTCTGTGGAGCCAGCATTTCATCTACTTAGCAGCTGTGGATTACCATGGTGTAATATAGATACCAGAATGGATTACCTCATGGACAATGATCATGGGGATGTGTTTAGCAGTGCTAGACTTACAACCATTTTAATACAGGGTCAGACTGTGACCCAGCCTTACATAGCCATGCTAGAGAGTAAGTAGTAGCAAGACCTCTCTCTCTCTCACATGTTTTCATACACCTCCTCCTCCCACAGCTCTCCTGTATGACGTTAGTGTTCCCACATCATGGCATGGACCCTGGTGCTCCCTGAAAGCAAGTGGGCATGGAGAGAGGTAAAAGAATGGGTAAATATTTGGCTTTGCCCTTCCCAACACATGCACCAGCCAGCAATGTTGAGCCAGTGCGGGAAGGGAAGTAAGTTTTACCACATAAGAGCTGCAATAAGGTGCTGCTTCCAGGCTTCTCCAGAATAGTCCAGAGTGCACAACCTCTTATGGAGGAATTGAGTCTAAAAGCTCAAACTAGTCTATTCTGCCACCAATTCCATGGCTGGTCAGAGCACTGAGGAGAGCAGAGAATTCATTTCCCCCCCAGTACATGATTGCTAATATATGGGTATCCCAGGTTCTCTCTCTCTCTTCTGGTTTACATTAAGGCACCACTAAATCCCTGAATCAGAAGAACATTTTAGCATGTGCTTAAAGTTACACTTGTGCTTCTGTGGCTTTTCTGAACCAAGGCCTAACTGGGTAGCATGTTTGTCATGATTTCCCAAGAACTCAGTCATATCTGCTGATATGTACAGTTTTGTTAATACTGCACATTCTAGTATCTCTGCAAAATGAAAAAAAAAAACTTTATGTAAAAGACTTCTGTGCTTGGTCCTAACTTAATCTTCTGTTTTGTTGACTGGAGCAGCGCATTAAGGAATAGTCTAATCCTAGTCAATCATAAAGGGATTTATGTTGTACAAATGAAGCTTACAGAATAAAATCCTGTATCATGACCACAAACTGCATTAAGAACTAATGATCAAACTGGGGAACTATTCCTTTTTAACCTCCCAACATTTAAAACTGACCAAAGCAAACTATTATTTATTAATTTGAATAATTAGTTAAAAACCTTCATGGCAGTCTTGTTCAAACAAACTTGGTCCAATTTTTAACAACCGAGAAGCAGGTTTCATAGTAGGAATGCTGATTATTCTCCTACTATTATACTGAAATATCCTAGTTCAACAATTCTCACTTTCTGGGGATGACTCTGAGGAACCATGAGAGCACACCATGGTGTACAAACCAATCTGCTTGAGTTTCCATAAGCCATCTTAAGGTAGAGGATGACTCCAGCACCTGCATTTCTTTTCAGTTTTTCTTTTCCTCCTGGCAGGAAAAAAAAATTGTTAACAAAAACAGAAAACTCAGATTTTAAGAAATATTTAAATGTTGCTCTGCTCAGCATTGCAACACCTAAGTGACTTAGGAGTCCAAGTCTCATTTTAAAAAGTGACACAGGCTTTGGGACTTGCACATTGTAACACTGAGTGTCAAACAAATACTGATCTCAGAAAAAGATTGGTAAACTGCAGCATTTGAATTTACCATGAGAATTCGCCTTGGTGAAATATTTGTTTAAGAATTCCAGGGAGTAGATTTCAGAATACTGAAGGAAGTAAATTTGAATAAAAAGTAATTGTGCTGCCTGTTTTGTATCCAAGTAAACAAACCAGAATACAATGAGGTGATCTCAAAATTATAAAGTCCAGTAGACAAAAGACAGGATATGTTTTATTGTATCAACAAATAAAGACATGAAATGCAAGTTTTGGAGAGGGTAAAAGTAGATGAGTACCTTATTCAGGTGCTGATCTGCATTAACCGAACATCCACCAATTAAATATTAATTCAAGTGACTTTGGGCTGAAGTTATTTCATGGTCAAGGCATTAATGAGGTCAATTATAACTGTTGACATCTGACAGACAATTAAAAGGTCTTTTTAACTAGTATGGGAAAGCACAAATGCTTCTCACCTTCAGATGTTCCTGCTGAATCAGAATATTTAATTCAGGACACTGAGCAGCATGAGAATTCATGACAAAGGAACATGATAATGAACTAAGGTTTAGTGAATCAGATACTGCTATTAGCAGGTTCTATTTTACTTGCAGGTGTAACAAACGCTAACCATGAGTGCTGGAGAGAGAAGGTGGGTGAGGTATTATCTTTTATTGGACCAACTTCTGTTGGAGAGAGAGACAAGCTTTCGAGCCACACACAGCTGTTCAAATCTGGGAAAGGTACTCCAAGCGTCACAACTAAATGCAAGGTGGAACTGATTGTTTAGCATAAGTAGTTAGCACAAAAGTGCTTAAAGGGTCTCTCAGAATGTGCTATGTTATGCTAAACAATCTGTTCCGCCTGGCATTTATGTGATACTTGAAGTATCTTTCCCAGAGCTCAAGAAGAGCTGTGTGTGGCTTGAAAGCTTGTCTTTCTCACCAGACAGAAGTTGGTCTAATAAAAGATATTACGTCTCCCACCTAGCCTCTCTAATATCCTGGGACTGACACAGCTACAACTACACCATATACTGTGAGTGCTGACAGTTAAGTATAGCTGACCTGGATACACAGCAGACCTGTATGGAATTCAGTAGCCAGTGGAGTGGTCCCTCTGTATTAAAATTGGACATTTCCTCACACCTCTCCACTAGCACCTTGTACTGCATCAGAAATGTGCAACTAACTTCGGACATTGGTACAAAGCCATATAAGCAGTTAGCATCCCCCTTTAGAAATCGACCCTAGTGCATCGGAGAGATTCTGGGCCTATCAAGTTTTACTCAAGGTGTCAACCTTGAATCAAGGGCCCCAGCTGCCTTGGTACCGTGCTGCTCAACTTCCTGCTGGCTAGGGAAACTGTCTTTATTGCTCAAAGTTTTTGATCGTCACAAGATTTGGCTTGCTGTAGTTACGAACTTTTCCATGGTCTTCATTTGAAGGTCATGAACTTAGTTTTGGGGACAAGGTTATTCTGAATAAAACAACAGATTACACTGCCTTTGGGAAGGCTCCAACCTCCCTAGGGTATATGTGTGGGGTGTGGAAAAAGAAAAAGCTAGAGTTTGTGTTATCAGGTTCAGAAGCAAGCTACTAACTGGCTAGAGTCAAGAGGTGGGTTAAAAATATCCAAAGACAACAGGGCTGCTAGCAGCAATTTTGACTTATAAACAATTTCAAGTTAAAGAGACAACAGTTGTTACCTTCATGAGCAATCAGCCAATACTGGAAATAGGCAGCTGTACAAGAAAGTACACCATGCACACCATGTGAACACACTTCAGAATTTGTCATCTATTATGTACATTGCAGAACACAAGTGCATTTTACCTATATACTCAACAGTTGTTAATTTTTGGTTACTAGAATCTGGATTTCACTAGCAGCTGTGTGTGTTAAGTTTTCTATGAAGTTACAATGGAGTATATTATTTTCATTGCATTTCATATGATACTTAAGTTAATTAAACTTACTGTGATATGATTAGGTTGTAAAATACTTAGAAAGCTCACTAAGCTTTACATTTTCAAAGCTATCACACAGGCAGCAAAGGGTTACTTAATGGTACATTAGAAAACTGCAGGCACACAACTCCTTCATAGCATAAGGTACAGTATCAAACAATTTTGGAAATTAAAAATCATGTATGAGAGCAGCGGCAGCTGTCTGCTAGCAATATGACAGGGGATAAGCATGCTCGCCAGAGGGAAGGAGTAGGAGCTGGAAGGAATTCCAGAATAAATCCAGAAGAATTGGTTCTATAAAAAGAAAGTACCCTAAGATGGGGATGCTGGAACCAATACACAACAAAACTAATGAGTTAAGACTATGAAGTTTGGAAACAGGAATATTGGCATTTATTGCATTCCTCTTGCCGTAGTTAAATTCATACATTTAGTTAGATAAGGAAATTGGGGGGGGGGGGAGCTCTGTGTGGTTATAGAAAATAATCCAAATTATATCACTGCTACTTTTTGTATATACTTACGATTGGTCCATCTCCTACACTAGTGACCAGTTTTCACACATTACTGCAGCAAGATAAGGTTTTCTAAACCTATGCTTTGTACATTACTGGCCCTAGGTCTACAATCCTATAGCTTATAGCTGAGACTTATGTTGAATTATTTTTATGATATACAAATTCTTATTTTGCTACATATACATTTAACACTGAAATCACTTACATGCCAAGACTCACAAGTTCAATCCCCACATCGATCTGTGGAATAACGTAACTTTTTAATTGTGTGGCAGTTTCAATAAAATTAAGTAAACATCACTTATGGCAGTTTCCCAAATATATGCAAGAGTGGTTGCTTAGAGTAGGGGAATACACAGAATAATAAAATTGAATTGCAGTGTTGTAGTCTTGTGGGTCCCAAGAGATGAGAGAGACAAGGTAGGTGAGATAGTATCTTTTATTGGACCAAATTCTGTTGGTGGAAGGTACAAGCTTTCAAGCTACATAGTCTTGAAGAAGAGCTCTGAGTAACTTGAAAGTTTGTACCTTCCACCAACAGATATTGGTCCAATAAAATTAAAAGTATGTAATCAACTCGATTCTGCAGTAAAATGAGCCCTGTTGCTAAGCATCTTTATGCTAGATACTGTTTCCCTGTGTTGCTCTTCTCAGATGTTTTTTCAATAGAGGACTGGAAATTAGGAAAAAAAATCTGAGTTGAGACCAACTCAGAACTTACCCCAAGTTCTTGTCCCTTCTCTCTAGAGGAATAAATACCCTATTTTCTACTTAGGAAGCTATATACATGAAAGATGAAGAGAACTGGCAGAAACCAAAGAAAAAAAAGTTCTGCTCTTTTCGTAAGAAATTTATTTATGCAGCGTTCAGGGTCCTGTACAACAGAGTAAAAACAAATACCACAAAATAAACATAACAGCTTTTAAAAATACAAACATGAAAACCAATGAGTGCATTTTAAGAAAGGCATAATCACAGAGGGAGCAGACAACAGTGGTCATCCTAAAAAACACTGAAAGAAAAACGTTTACAGGTTTTTTAAAAGTCGGTACGAATGAGGTTAGATTTTCCTTAGTGACCAAGACACACTAAACCCCGATCGACACTCCATTGGGAGTATATAATTCTTGCAGCAAGGGCTGGAGAGAGACCAGCCTGCCAATCTACCTTATTCACACACCTACCCACCATGATCAGCTGAAGAAATGAATCATGGAGCAAGTCACCGTGCAGTAATCAGACTGCACACTACCCAACAGCATTCATTTGGATGTATTTGCAATGTCTAGGAATGATCACAAATGTTTGTGTGCCTTGGTAAGTTCTTCCGTATCCCCCTATAAACGTGTTGTACAAATGAACATCATATTCCAAGCAGCTCTTTGCCAGTCTCTTCTTCAGTGTACCACCCAACTGCTTCAAATCCTACAGAACACCTTTAAACCACGGTGGCCTCTGGGCACTAGTATCAGCCAGAGAAAGTAAGAGGAAAAAACTCCCTAACAGCAAATAAAAGTTGTTAGTAACATCCCACCTAAAGGGAGACACCAAATGTTTCTCAGCAGCGGTAAGGAGATGAAAATAATCCATAGGATTCATAAATCTGAGGCTGAAAGCCTGGTGCTGGCATAAGGCTCTCATGTTGCTAAACATTTAGTGTGCTCAGGTGATCACATTTTGTGCACATCAAGGTGACAACATGTTAAAAAGCACCCTCATTCATTACTGAAAGATAGGGTGTTGAAAGTCTGAGACCTCTGTTTGGGTGGGCCAATCTGAAAATATTCCAGCCATCCTCAAAGATGAAGTCAACCACAAGATCTTGTGATGGTCATTAAATGAAGACAATTGAGATAATGTCTTTGAGTTCACAAATGCCACAGTATGCATCCGATGAAGTGAGCTGTAGCTCACGAAAGCTTATGCTCAAATTAATTGGTTAGTCTCTAAGGTGCCACTCCTTGTCTTTGAGTTCGTGCTCGAGAAGTAGGTTTGTTTCTGTGTAAGCCAAGTGTCAATTGTTAGAGTAACTGCTGTATTTTTAGTTGTTTTTTAAAAACACCTAAAGCTTTTGCAGAAAGAGTGTTAAACACGTTTGAGTAACTAATGAGTTTTCAAAGTTTTACAAAACTTGATACACCAAAAATTTACATTTGCCCTCCATATATAAACAAAACTGTGGTACAAATAGTAGCTGTTGAACATATGTGATGAATGAATATGCTATTGTTCTTTTGTTGCTTCTTCTGGCCATGTTGATATAAAAACATTTTTTTTTCCTAGAATACCAATTTAATTATGAAAGTGCTAGTGAAAGCGTCCAGCTACATGCTGAATTTATCCAAGATCTGTGAGAGTGCTACAAATTGTATATAGCATTGTCAATGTTTAGCAGCACTTGCGGAAAACATGTATCCAACTGTACACATTAATTCACTATATTACAGATATTTGCTATGCTAGAATATCAGCCTTCATGTTGCTTAAAATTGATTTAACCTTTATGTCAAATCTATATAACCTAGATGTACAGTGGTGACAGTACATCACAGTTAACTGCATGAAACTTCCTGAGTTTGAGCAAAAATATAATTGTTAATTAAGTAAACTAGAATCATTGTAAAGAAAAATCATGATGCTGTAAGGTAGGTATATAAACAGGTGCAACCACCTGCATAAACATGGGACATTCATATACAAGAAAGTTAACTTACATTAAAAAGACTAAAGTACTAGCCATGAAGATCTAGAAAAATAAAAAGTGAAGATTACAACTCCATCCTTCAACCTCTGTTTGGAAGTGAATACTCCCCTCCCAAATCAAGCCTGATAACTCTGTAGCATGGGATGCCATGTAATAGTAGGCCGCATAGTGTATCAGACTGCCCACTATTTTACAGTCACGAATCAAAGGATAATATGTACTGCAACACCCAGCTACCATAGGGTATAAGGATGGAGGCTGAACATTCCTCATTCACTGTTTTGAAACAGAAACTAAACATATTTAAATGTACGTATTAGAGAATCTTGTTTGTCGACACTTTTCCACCATCTCGCCCCTAAACCACCCCCAACTATTCATGTCTACCTAGAACATTTTAAAAATGCTCATTTATCCTTCCATCGTAGCATTGCATGTTCATCCTATACCTCTGCATTAGCTGTACTCAGAAATACAAAGGACCCTTTTAGTTTGCATATGTAGCCATGATTAACTGAATTATTTTACTCTAGAGAAGTCTGTCATTCAGCACACTTGCCAAGTCCTCATACTATAAAATCCTTACTTGATTCTTGTTGGAATATGCATGTTACATGCAAATGACTTAATGAACAAAATTAGCTCAGTTTAACATACCAACACTAGACACAGGGTAGCTGACAGCACAGAAAAAAAAAGCCATTTAAAAAAGTAACATGGTAAGTGTGCAAGAGAGTGAAGCTTTAGTTCCTTTTTGTATTCAGTTTGAGCCAAAAGGCTGAGCTCATATTTGCCTGCAGGAGAATTAGTTAATAAAGTATTTTACAATAATGTATTTGCCCTCTAACTCTAGTGACACTAGTGAAAGCTACTGCAAGAAAAGAGGTTGGAACATATTCACGCAGACTTCAAGGAAACAGAGGTAGGGAGTAAAAACCCAATTTTAAAATGAGCTTTAATTTATTTTTCCCTTAAGTGCAGTTGTCAATGTAAACAAAACATGTTAACAATTCCAGTGAGTTGCAGGACATTGCTGATACGTTCATTTTCTTCAAAAATTCTCTTTTACCATTATGCCAGTTATCGGACAGAAAGAGCAGCTTCTAAATACTTCACACTTGTTGGCTTCTTTTCAAATCTAGTTAACTAAATCACTTTTATAACCATTAAACAGAAAGCTGCATAAAAAGAGCTTAAAATTGCTTGGCTGTTAAGTTTTATATATTGGAATGTGTTGTGTGTGTGTGTGTGTATAAAGTGTACATACACAGAAGTATATTTTCTTTAAGGGTCACCACAAGTTTCCTGTTCCTCATCTTTTGCATTGCCATACATAGTTAAAACAGTTCACTGCCACTTTAAATCTTAAGCAATCATGGCATGAGAGAAAGAAATCTCAGCCAAAGGAAAAAAAAAAAGCCAGTTTTCAGAAAGTATCAATATATGGAGTGTGCATTTTCATATGGGAGCAATGCAATACATTTTTGTTTTCGCAAGTTAGAAATAACCACTAAGTCATGAAAGGTTTGCTTGAAGTCATTCTCAACTATGAAATTAAAAATTTATGTGGCTCATCATAGTGTTATTCAGTTATGTCATGACTTTTGAATAAGGTGATCTATATTTGAACCATGGCCTATAACTATAAACAACAGATTAGAAACACAGATCATTTGCACAAGAGTATAGAATAAAATTATCTCAGTTTAAAAGATGCCTAGATAATCCACAAATATATTATGGATGGTCCTCCCTAACATGGGGAAAATAAAGTTTCTTCCTCCAAAACTTCTCATATCAAGGATTTATTATATTTACAGCACACTTTGGTTCTCTTAAAAAAAATAGATATTTTCTTTCTCATGAGGCATTGCATTTCATTTAATTTTTACTGGTGGATTGTCTAGAATGGTGGAACTGAACTAGTGACGTGCAGACAAAAATGATTTTTTCCTGTGATAGCCCAAAGGATAGATATGCAGAAACCTTCTACCCACCATTTGAAAGCTGGAAGTAACTGTTTAAATAAGTGCATTTTTGTTGTTTTGAAGTGATTGTGCTCTATGTATCTATAGACATTTATATGCATGTGTATCATGTACACATAACTTTATTAATGTTGGCATTTCAGTGTAAAGTCATTTAAACTTAATTTTTCTACTTTAGACACATTACAGATATAAACCCCCGCCCAGAGAGTGAAGCTTGTCAATAAAGGTGCTATTGCAGGTCACTTTTGATCTGTATCCCTTCCCTAGACAATGCATGTGCCAAGTGGAAGGTGTGACAGAAAAATATTTAAAAAATTTCATCTCCAAAATTGAAGAGTCAGACAGTTATTAAAATAAACAATTTCTTAATCTTATTCTGATGGCCACAGTGTGACACGACATTGAAATTGTTAAATCCACACACAGAGGAAATCTCACTCAGAACAGGCACAGTCCAGTTTGATGGAGCAGATGCTCAGATTAAGGCAGTGTCCCTCACAGAAGAACACATCGGAAAAAGCTGCTTTTCTTTTGCTGGTCTGGTGTGATTTTGACTCCCTGGTTGCTGCCTTGTGGGCTATTGCCTTCCTAAAGATGCAAAGAATTTAAAAGATTTATTTATATTTAACTCGCGTGATTGCAAGATTACTTTACTTTTGAGCTGGATTCAAAACACACTGAGGTCATTGGGAATCTTTCCATTGACTTCAATGGGTTTTGGATCAGTCTCCATAGCAAGCCAAAAAACACCCCTCCACACACACACAAAAACAAACAAAAATAATCAAAAAACAAAAAGTGAATTTTGCTAAACCGGGCTCAACCAAACATAGACCGTGCATATTCTGGACACGCCTACTGGATTCAAATGCCTACTGAGGTGAAAGCATCCACCACTTTTATATTGGTCTCATTAAAATATCTGAGTCATTAGCAAGACCCAAATATGACAGTTATATCTGCACCCACTTCTATGTCACATGGTGATCATCATCAAAAAAACCTATACAGGAATTTGTTTCAGTAAAAGTCACACAATGCTTCTTCATTAAGCTTGTTTAATAAAGAAGACCAAAATTCATGCACTCTCGTCTGTTGCCTGAAGGAATTTTTAGAAATGCAGCAGGTGAAACATGACTTGATGATAAAATTCCCAGAAGCTAGTCCCATAACTAGAACTGGTTACATGATAATATTTTGGAGAACACTGGGTCCACTACGGAACAACCTGATCTGCCTCCACCCATTTCTAATTTCTATGATTCAATGAGAATGTAAAGGTTTGTTTACACTTACTGCGGGATCAACATGTGGCGATCGATGCATCGGCAGTCGATTTAGCAGGTTGAGTGGAGACCCGCTAAATAGACTGCAGATCACTCTTCTGTTGAGTCCTGTACTCCACCTGAACAAGAATTGCAAGGAATGTCGATGGGAGACACTCCCGTCGACTCAGGTAGTGTGGACCCAGTGGTAAGTAGATCTATGTATGGCAACTTCAGCTACATTATTTACATAGCTGAAGTTGCATTACTTAGATTGATCTCCCAATATAGTGTAGACAAGGCCAAAGTAAGGAATTTCATTGACTAGTTTCTTTGCTATAGCTCTCACCACAATTTCAGTAAAGCAATACAGGATTTATTAGCAACTTTAGAGAATCTCTATTTAAAAACTCTCTCTCAATTATGACTTTACGCTATAGGAATTAGCCATCTGTTTGTATTCAAAAAGCACCCAGAGAGTTGATTGGAGGACTGACAGAAAATTTCTGTCATCACCAATGTGCCTAAGTGGAACAGACCACAAAAAAAAAAAAAAAAAAAAAATCTAATCAATTTAATACTGTAGTGGGATTTAAAAAAAAAACAAAACAAAAAACACCACAAGTGGCTTGGACTCAGTAACAGTTACTCACCAATTTCTTGTCCATTTTTGCTTTGATATCTCTTGCAAGAGTGAAAAATGCCTAAAGTAAGAGCATATTTAAAACTTGTGTTTTATTAGCAACCTATACATGTGGAAGTTTGTTTAATAAAAGTTGCTTTCTTAACTCCAAAAACAAGAAGTACTGATGAATATCAACCTTTCAGCCAGAAGTATTTGTGACCTACCACTTGGAAACCTTTAACAGTTTAAAAAGAGACTTAATTTCAGAGAGAAAGTCTCTCTCTCCAGGATCACTGATGTTGATCCACATATCTAGATAACAGAACTTTGGTTTGATGTGCAAGAGTCACTGAAAGTTACAACAAGCTGACTTAGTGCAGATTACTATGTGAAAGGATATACCAGGTCATGTCGGACACCACCTCAAGTCAATCCATCAGTGGCCAAAGAATCTGCAGCAGGATGCCAGAGACACCCAACCTTGGCACTTTTGGAGGGCACAGTGAGAGATTTTACACACACGCAGCGGAGAGGGCTTCATACCATAACCATTCATCAGGATGGACAGAAGGAATGTTCGTAGTAAGCAGAGAATTACAGTAAATACAGACAAGACTGTACAAAATTATTTTAAGTTAATTTACATAGTGGAACGTGCTCTTTGCAAAATACTTCCATTAGACCGTCTAAATTAGCTAAAAACCCATTGCCAATAACTGATAGGATTTAACAGCATATAGTCAAAATAGATACTCTTATTGCTTTTATGTACAAATCTAAATAAAATAGTCTGTACTAGAAGAAAAAAATGTCAGTACTCACATTCTCTATGTTAATATTCGCTTTTGCACTGGTCTCCATGAATTTAATTCCAAAACCAATAGCTAGCTGAACAGAATAAATAAAGATTTCTCATATCAGATATAAGCCCTGAATAAGAATTCATTCTCACTGTGCAGGACCTGCCAGGATACTGAACAGAGAACTTTGCAAAGTGGCAGCATTAAATTGAAATTCAGATACCACAGAATCTTTTAAAAGTTAAAAAAAAATTTTTCTCTTTACCCAAATTGGTTTTTTAGTATCCTAGTTACATTACACACTGATTTAACTTGCAGTCTTTTTTAAAAAGAAAAATTAAAAGCATTGTATTTAAAGGTAAAAATATGCATATTTTTGCAAAGCACTCATGACAATCCCAACAAGATACCTACACAAAGAGATATGCAAAAATATCAAATCTTGCCTGAGAAACCCAAATTAGAAGAACAACAAAACAGCAAGAATAGGTGATGATGAGAATGAAGTTTCTTACAAATTATAAAACTAAGTGCCTGCAAGCTTTCTGCTCTGGTGGATCCCTGTACCCTTATGGACCTCTCTTGTCATTTATGAGGAATTAGCAGGATTGCATCTTCCAGCTTTAGGTGTCAATATGCCCTATTCCACTAGCCTTCAGGGAAAAGCAGGCCTTCCAAAGCATGTAAATTTTCTTCCTTTTGCTCAAAAAGTTTGTCATTACACACCTAGGAACTCGTCCCAATGGTTGGGGAATAAGACTTTGTTATATAGGATCATCTCCTCCCTCTCATATATTTGACAATATGGAAGGGTGGAGGAGAATTTCAAAAAGGAAGAGAATGTGTGGTATGTTCTTGCATTATAATTTAAAAATACATTTTAAGTGTGTCAAAAAGGTGTCTAGAGAACATGGATAGGTGCATTTTTGTATTTAAAGGTCTAATTAAAAATAAATGAATTTAAGCAATAAGACTTTTAGGACACAGCCTAATGTGCCACAATGGAACATTTTAGAGAAAGGGTGACAACTCTCGGTTTTGAAAAAAGTTATTACCTGTATTCCTAAATAAAATACACACCAGCTGATGAGTTTCCTGAAGTATTGCAGAATTGTTAAAATTTTAACTCTTGCAATAAAGATCAATGATACACAATACAATGCTGTTCTCACTGTGACAATTTGGGGGATACGTCTGTGTCAAATTATGAATTCAGTTTTGTGAATGTCATTTAGCATTGTAAACAGTAGATTAGAGTATCCATTTCACAGCAGAGGCTGGACATGTAATGGACAGACTGTCTGAAAAGCTGTGACAGATCAACCAAAGACCATCAACATTGAACGACTCTTCCCTACTGGAACAATGGGTTTTCTACGAACAGATCAACTGACTTTGGACCCTGGAATTTCCCCAGAGGAAACACATGGTCAACAAGAGGGACTGCGAGTACGTGTAGACTTTAATTGCTGGGTGTAACTGCAGCTTGAGCAGACATACCCAATCTAGCTAGCTTGGGTCCTGAAACAGTCAAGCTGTGAAAGCACAAGCTTCAGTGTGGGCTAGCCCCACAAGTAATTACCCAGGATTTCAGGTGGGTTTCTATAGCCTGCACTGTTGCTTGTATAGCCACAGCTTTCCTGTTCTGAGATTGGAGCCAGTGAGATTAAAGTTAGTTCAGGTATATCTTTTTGAACTGCAATCACACCCAGTGATCGCAACATAGACATACCCCAAGCCTGTTTTAAAAAGGGGTGCTTCTAAACAGGGGAGACCATTACACTGCCAGTTGCAAGATGACCAGGCCAAGAAGGCTGGATAGGCTGTCTGGTTTAAGGACTAATACCAAACCCAAGACTCACAGGGTCAGTGAGGTCAGACTAGGGGGATTGCATTCAGGAGTTTGTTGTTCTCCATAGATCTGTAACTCACGTGTAAGGGTTTGTGATTAAGAAACTTCTGTGCTAAGTCTATTCCTTGCTTTACTGCCATGTTCTCCTTGAAGGACTTAAGAAACCAGAGTTCCTACAGGGAGGTGAACTCTGGGAGGAATATGTATAAACAACCAGGGGCTGAGGAGTTCTGTAGCACCAGTTCCAGCATCTAAGGTGTCCAGAATGTGGGTCTCACTGCCCAGGAAGGATATGAGACACTAGGTCTCCAACTGGGACTGTGCCTGAGAGACCCAGAGCTCAGAACTGGTCACTGTCCATACCAAAGGGGCTTAGAAGAACATGGGATTCAATCACAACAGACTACTGTCTAGCCAGAGAGCGGAACTGGGGCACTCACCTTCTCCCCTTGCTCTCTAGAAACTTGTCTTTTGTCGTTCACATCACATTTGTTTCCAAGAATCATCTTTTCGACATCTGGGGATGCATGCTAAGATGAAAATGGGCAGAAAATTTACAGAGACCTAGGATTTTGTTATTTTACATAATTTTTGGTGATCCTAGAGAAAAGCTTCTTAACTGCACATTGTAAGATTAACAAATTTTCTGAATTCTAAGTACTGAGTTAACTCTAGAAGTGCTCAATAAATGCAGAATGCCATCAACAAGATGAAATAGGTGTTGTGCTGAATGCATTGACAACTTTGATGCTGAACATTTTCCAGGGATTTACGGCTCCAGCTAGGACAATACCTCATAGCTGCAGTATACTGGTGCCACTCAATGCCCAGAAACTGCTTTGTTTAGAAATAATTAGAATGCTGTCAGGGTAGAAAGAGTCAACTATTGGATTTTGTAATTGCAGGGAAGACTCCAGTTCATGCAGTCTGCTCTTACATGTGGGCATACTGAATTACTACTGACTAATAATTCCAGAAGATATTACCAATTTGGAGCTTCTTGCGAACATAGTTTCTCCAACCCACTCCACCAAAAAAAAAAAAAAAAAAAAATATTTATTTTAATATACACAATTTAGTGACAAATTTAACAGTTCTGAACCATTCTGATTTTAACTACTTTTCTAAAGTTTGAATAGGGACAGTATACTTAATATTAAAGATTTCTGTAAATAAAGTGGGAAGTTACCTCTTCAATATTCCTGACCCAATTCCGAATGTTTTCAAAAGATTTCTCATTGGTTATGTCATATACCAACATGATGCCCTAAAGATAAAAAACAAAACGACAAAAAACAAACCATGGCAACTTAATTTTAACTAAAAATTGTTTCTGTAAGGATTACATATATGTCCAAGACAGAAAGAAAAATAAATTCTGAAATGCTAGAATTTAAAAACAAAAAACAAAAAAAACACAAAAAAAAACACATCAACCTTTGATACGAAGCCACTTGCACAGAGAAGCAACTGCTGAAAGGAAACAAAAAACCGAACAGCATTCTAGTATGTAGTTTGGGTTAAATTTATTATGTATCATTAGAGTACAAGAATCTTTGAGCTGTACTGCAACCAATGTCCTAGCAAGCCACACACGTTATTGGTTTATCTGCCACCAACATGCACATGCAAGTCACACTGGAAGTCTGACTTTGTGGGAATCCCAGACCAGCTGTTGCTGCTGCAGCATAATTTGAACATAGAGATGGGAACACTGGTCTTATCAAATACCTTGCCAAGCAGAGTTCAAGTTCTGAGCTCATTATAGTTATAAATGATTATGCTTCATAGTAAAACTTGAATGGTTTCACTTTCTGCAGAACATTATAAATAGATTTAAAATGAAAAAAATTTCAGCTACATCATGCCTACCATTGCTCCTCTGTAATATGCAGTTGTGATGGTTCTAAACCGTTCCTGCCCAGCTGTGTCCCTAAAATAATTAAGCAAACCCAATTAGTACATGCAAACTACTTGAACACATTCTGAAATTAAGATCACTAGAGAGAGTTTCATTAAACATTACAGGGACATTCTTTAAACACACCAAAACTACAGCTTTATCTTCACAGATTCCAAGGCCAGAAGGAACCATTATAATCTAGTCTGACCTCCTGAATAATACAGGCCAGGGAACTTTCCCAAAATAATTCCTCAAGCAGATCTTTTGGAAAAATATCCAATCTTGATTTTAAAATTATCAGTGGTGAAGACTCCACCACAACCCTTGGTAAATTGTTCCAATGGTTAATTACTCTCTGCAAAAAATTTATGGCTTATTTCCAGTCTGAATTTGTCTAGCTTCAACTTCTAGCCATAGGATTGTGTTATACCTTTCTCTGCAATATTGAAGAGCCCATTATTAAACATTTGTTCATTATGTAGAAACTTATAGACTGTAATCAAGAAACCCCCTAACCTTCTCTTTGTTAAGCTAAATAGACCCACCTCCTTGAGTCTATCACTAAAAAGGCAAGTTCTCTAAACTTTTAATCACTCTCATGGTTGGTCTCTGAACTCTCTTCAGTTCTGATGCCAACAATTCAAGAAGGATGTTGATAAATTGAACACAGTATTTCAGCAACAGTTGCACCAGTGCCAAAGACAGAGATAAAATAACCTCTCTACTCCTATTTGAGAGTCCTGGATTAATGGAATGATCTTGGATTGGAGGAAGGTTTCAAGTGGGGTTCCACAAGGATCTGTTCTGGGTCCAATGCAGTTTAACATCTTTATTAAAGACCTGGATGTAGGTATAGAAAGCATAGTGATCAAGTTTGCAGAAGACACAAAGCTAGGGGGAGTTGCCAATACTTTGGAGGATAGAGCCAAAAATTCAGAGGGATCTTGATAAACTGGAGAACTGGGCTATAGACAACAAAATGAAATTCAAAGACAAACGCAAGGTGCTACACTTCGGGAAGAAAAACCCTACACACAAATACAGAATGGGGGAAAACTGGCTTGACTGCAGCATGGCTGCAAAGGATCTGGGAGTTGTGGTGGATCACAACCTCAACATGAGTCAGCAATGCGATGCTATTGCAGAAAAAGCAAATGCAAACTGAAGGACCTGGGTAGGTTTAGTTTAGAAGAGATTGGGGGGGGGGGGATCTGATAGTGGTCTTCAGATACTTGAAAGGCTGTCACAAAAAGATGGAAAAATTGTTCTCTTTTGTCACAGAGGGCAAGACAAGAGGCAATGGGATCAAACCACAGCATAGCAGATTTAGATTAAATTTCAGGAAAAGCTTCCTAACTGTAAGAACAGTAAGACACTGGAAAAAACTGCTTCAGGAAGTTGTGGAAGCTTCTTCACTGGAAGTTTTCCAAAGGAGGCTGGATAGCCATCTGTCTTGGATGGTTTAGACCCAAGAAATCTTGCATCTTGGCAGGGGGGTTAGATTAGATGACCCCTGCAGTCCCTTCTGACCTCTATGTTCCCTTTGTTTATTCATCCCAAGATGGCATTAGCTCTTTTGGCCACAGCATCACATGAGCTCCTAGTGTTCAGATGATTATCCACCACAACCCCCAAATCCTTTTCAGAGTCAATGCATCCCTGGATAGAGTCTGGCCTACATTTTTTGTTCCTAAATGTATATATTTACATGTAGCCATGTTAAAATGCATATTATTTGCTTACACGCAGTTTAACAGGCATCTCTGAATCGTTATTTACCACTCTCCCAGTTTTTGTGTCACCTACAATCTTTCAGTGTTTATGTTTTTCCTTTGGGTCACTGATAAAAATGTTAAATAGCATAGGGCCTGTCATAAATATAAAGGGAAGGGTAAACCCCTTGGAAATCCCTCCTGGCCAGGGGAAAGCTCCTCTCACCTGTACAGAGTTAAGAAGCTAAAGGTAACCTCGCTGGCACCTGACCAAAATGACCAATGAGGAGACAAGATACTTTCAAAAGCTGGGAGGAGGGAGAGAAACAAAGGGTCTGTGTGTCTGTCTATATTCTGTCTTTGCCGGGGATAGACCAGGAATGGAGTCTTAGAACTTTTAGTAAGTAATCTAGCTAGGTACGTGTTAGATTATGATTTCTTTAAATGGCCGAGAAAAGAACTGTGCTGAATAGAATAACTATTTCTGTCTGTGTATCTTTTTTGTAACTTAAGGTTTTGCCTAGAGGGGTTCTCTATGTTTTGAATCTAATTACCCTGTAAGGTTATCTACCATCCTGATTTTACAGGGGGAATTTCTTTATTTCTATTTACTTCTATTTTTATTAAAAGTCTTCTTGTAAGAAAACTGAATGCTTTTTCATTGTTCTCAGATCCAAGGGTTTGGGTCTGTGGTCACCTATGCAAATTGGTGAGGCTTTTTATCCAACATTTCCCAGGAAAGGGGGGGTGCAAGTGTTGGGAGGATTGTTCATTGTTCTTAAGATCCAAGGGTCTGGGTCTGTAGTCACCTAGACAAATTGGTGAGGCTTTTTACCAAACCTTGTCCAGGAAGTGGGGTGCAAGGTTTTGGGAAGTATTTTGGGGGGAAAGACGTGTCCAAACAGCTCTTCCCCAGTAACGAGTATTAGTTTGGTGGTGGTAGCGGCCAATCCAAGGACAAAGGGTGGAATATTTTGTACCTTGGGGAAGTTTGACCTAAGCTGGTAAAGATAAGCTTAGGAGGTTTTTCATGCAGGTCCCCACATCTGTACCCTAGAGTTCAGAGTGGGGGAGGAACCTTGACAGGGCCAAGAATTGATCCATAAGAACAGCCATGCTGGGTCAGATCAATGGTCCATCTAACCCAGTATCCTGTCTTGACAGTGGCCAATGCCAGGTGCTTCAGAGAGAACGAACAGAACAGGTCATCATCAAGCGATCCACTCTCTGTCGCCCATTCCCAGCTTCTGGCAAACAGAAACTAGGGACACTTCAGCGCATGGTTTTGCATCTCTGCCCATCCTGGCTAATAGCCATTGATAGACCTATCCTCTATGAACTAGTTCTTTTTGAACCCTGTTAATCCTGGTCTTCACAACATTCTCTGGCAAACAGTTCCACAGGTTGACTGTGTGTTGTGTGAAGAAATACTTCCTTTTGTTGCTGCCTATTAATTTCATTTGCTGACCCCTAGTTCTAGTGTTATCCAGGCAAGACTCCACTGTTTCCAGTGAAAGCATACTCGCTCAATGATTTTCCCATTTACAATTACATTTTCAAGATCTATCACTTAGTCAGTTTTTATTCCATTTAATGGATGACATGTTAAACTTTATATTGTTTAGTTTTTGGTTGTTTTTTTTTTTTTAAGCAAAATCTCATGTGGTACTAAATCAAACACCTTTACAGAAGTCTATTAAATCAACTTTATTACCTTTATCTACCAAACTTGAAATCTCATAGAAAAAGATATCAAGTTAGTTTGATAGGATTTATTTTCCATAAACCCCATCTTCAATAAACTCAGATACTGTAATCTCCCAAAAACCAGGATTAGGGCAAAAATCCTATTGATAATATCACCACTCAGTATGCAAATTGTGAAGCAGAGAAATACTTGGCATGAGCTAAACATTTTATCTTAATTCATATAGCTTTAAAAGTAAATGCTTACCATATCTGCAGTTTAATTCTCTTGCCATCTAGCTCTATGGTTCTAATCTTAAAGTCAATACCTGGGGAAAAAACCTACATTAATTAAGATTTCCAGTAAAGATCAAGTTAACACTTTTTCCCCTTTAATTTTCCAAAACAAAGGCACCCATTCCATTTAGTTAATAGATTAGATACAAAGTGAATTCTGAATGTCCATGGAGTTCTTAACAACATTTAGCTCATTCTGAACAAAGACATTCAGAAAGCCCCTGTTGAAAGCAGACCTGGTGTAAACCAGCAGGGAAACTGTAACACTGTTACTCCAAATAAATAATATCCCTTTAAGTACAGTCACATTCAAAGCCTAACCTACTGTAGCTGTAGCTGAACCACAATGTACAGTTCAATCTAACTTCAGAAAAGCTGTATCAAGGTCAACAGAGCATTATGCCACACGGTGTCGCTGGAAGTATCATATAATTACTATCTATTAGATTTCTCTTTTCTCAATTCTAATAGATTATTAGAAAATTTATTTTAGCAGTGGGGTAGTCTTTTCCTACTAAGACAATATGTCAAAAACTGGCATCTGTAATAATAAAAATTAACACTTTAAAAATAGTCTTATTTTAGTATGACTAGAAGATAAGTCAGATTTCAGAGCAAAACGGTTTATATTTTTAATTCCATATGTAATTCTACAGAGGTTTGTTTATATACTATCATCAGTTAAGATCACATTACTCCCCCCATTTACTAGTGTATGAAACCTCAACTGCTATGCAAAAAGAAAATTTAAGTACAGAAGTACACTATCTAGCTAAGGACCTGTCTGCACACAAACTGCAACTGAAATAACTAAGGCATAGTCTACATTAGAATAAGTTTACTGGTACAGCTATACCAGCAAATCCTCCTACTACAGACACAGCTTATATTGGCAGAAAAATGTTTTTACTGGTGTAGCTTATACCAGTTCTCCAACCATAAGCTATACTGGTAAAAGCACTTTTATCCTAGTATATCTTTACCTACAGTAGGGCTTTTTTGGGTAATGTAAATGTTGCAAAAAACCCACATGTCCTTAACCAACACTAGCAAAAGAGTGCAGTGTAGACTGGGTCGGAGTTGGCAGTTACTTCGGTGCACATCAGCTTGGAGACTCTTATTGCGGACTGAGCGTGTCCTATTTACATTTAATTTACCGTGGCAAACAACAATACATCGTAAAAAGAAAAGGAGTACTTGTGGCACCTTAGCGACTAACCAATTTATCTGAGCATGAGCCTTCGTGAGCTACAGCTCACTTCATCGGATGCATACCGTGGAAGTGAGCTGTAGCTCACGAAAGCTCATGCTCAGATAAATTGGTTAGTCTCTAAGGTGCCACAAGTACTCCTTTTCTTTTTGCGAGGACAGACTAACACGGCTGTTACTCGGAAACAATACATCGTAGTGTCAATACAAAGCCTTCAGTTTCGGACCATTCCCCTCACCCCCGTGCAGCCCACTCCTGACGGCCCCTGCCCCACCCCGCACACGACAGCTCGGGCTCTACCGGCTACGCCTATCCGTAAGCGGGCACAGGTCACAGACAGGCACACGGATCTCCCCCGCCAGACCCGAACACGCAGCGACCCTGTCCCCCGTGCCCCCTTCTCCTGCCGCCACACGGGCCGCCCTGCCCTAGCAACACGCGCCCCCCGTCTCGCTCGCCCTTTGCGTCCCCGAGGGGCGGCGGCTGAGGGGGCAGCGCTCACCGATGGTGGAGATGAAGGTGGCGTTGAACGCATCCTCGGAGAAGCGGAAGAGCGCGCAGGTCTTGCCCACGCCCGAGTCCCCGATCAGCAACAGCTTGAAGAGGTAATCGTAGGTCTTCGCCATGTTCCACCGGGCTGGGCCCCGCCCCTCCGGAAGCATCCGCCTCTCGCGCAGCTTCACAGGATGAGACTACTGCCCCTCACACCCGCTGCCTGCTCTTATTGGCTAGTCGAGGCATGCGTCACCTCACATCCCACCCTGCCGGTTCCCGAGCAGGAAGAGCAGAGAGCCAAAGTCCCATTGGTGGGGCGTCTTGCCGAATGTGTAACCTGCTCCCGGATTGGTTGGCTGCCTTGCTGCGTGTTGTCATTCCCGAGGTCTTTCGCTGGCGGTGGCGGTAGTAGGGCGAGGCGACGGCCAGAGCCGGAATAGCTCGATGAGCCTTATGGTCCTGGGCCGCCCATGCCTCCGTGGGGCCGCCCTCCCTCTCCCCGGGGTGTCTGGGGTCGAGCGAGCCGAGCCCAGGTCTTTACCAGCCAGCGGTCCCTGTGCGGGGGGGGCGCGGCTCCGGTTGGAGTTTCGTAGCGAAACCGGCTTAGTCGAGTCTCACTGGCCAAGCTGAACGGAACGCAGGGCTCGCGGCTGACCCACTGCGGGCTCCTTGCGCTGTTGCCGCCTGCGCGTGTCGGGGACGGGCAGGGCCACGGGCTGTGTCTAGGAAATGGGCTTCTCACGCTGGCAGCCGCTGCTAAACCTTCAGGGTGAGATCGCGGGCTGAAAATGACCCGACATTAGTGCTAAAGCTTTAATTTTCTAGCTCTGTGTGCGGCAAGTCCTGTTCACTCTCCCTTTTGCCGGGAAAGTAGTTGAGATTTTTGTTCTTTAAAACGCAGTGTATTGGCATGTTACTGATTCTAAGGGCTTGTTTATACTGGGAGGTTTTTGTAAATTATGTTTCTGTGGTGACCGGGGGAGGTCTCGGAGGACTGGAAAAAGGCTAATGTAGTGCCCATCTTTAAAAAGGGGAAGAAGGAGGATCCGCGGAACTACAGGCCAGTCAGCCTCACCTCAGTCCCCAGAAAAATCATGGAGCAGGTCCTCAAGGAATCAATTCTGAAGCACTTGGAGGAGAGGAAAGTGATCAGGAACAGTCAGCATGGATTCACCAAAGGCAAGTTATGCCTGACTAATCTAAAAGTTGCCTTCTATGAGGAGATAACTGGCTCTGTGGATGAGGGGAAAGCAGTGGATGTGTTATTCCTTGACTTTAGCAAAGCGTTTGACACGGTCTCCCACAGTATTCTTGCCAGCAAGTTAAAGAAGTATGAGCTGGATGAATGGACTATATGGTGGATAGAAAACTGGCTAGATCGTCGGGCTCAACGGGTAGTGATCAATGGCTCCAAGTCTAGTTGGCAGCCGGTATCAAGGGGAGTGCTCCAAGGGTCGGTCCTGGGGCCGATTTTGTTCAATATCTTCATTAATGATCTGGAGGATGGCGTGGATTGCACCCTCAGCAAGTTTGCAGGTGACACTAAACTGCGAGGAGTGGTAGATATGCTGGAGGGTTACAGAGATACCTAGACAAATAGAGGATTGGGCCAAAAGAAATCTGATGAGGTCAAGTGCAGAGTTCTGCACTTAGGATGGAAGAATCCCATGCACGGCTACAGACTAGGGACCGAATAGCTAAGTAGCAGTTCTTCAGAAAAGGACCGAGGGGTTACAGTGGATGAGAAGCTGGATGTGAGTCAACCGTGTGCCCTTTTTGCCAGGAAGGCCAATGGCATTTTGGGATGTATAAGATGGGGCATTGCCAGCAGATCGAGGGACGTGATCGTTCCCCTCTATTCGACATTGGTGAGGCCTCATCTGGAGTACTATGTCCAGTTTTGGGCCCCACACTACAAAAAGGATGTGGAAAAATTGGAAAGCATTGAGTGGAGGGCAACAAAAGTGATTAGGGGGCTAGAGCACATGACTTATGAGGAGAGGCTGAGGGAACTGGGATTGTTTAGTCTGCAAAAGAGAAGAATGAGGGGGGATTTGATAGCTGCTTTCAACTACCTGAAAGGGGGTTCCAAAGGGGATGGATCTAGACTGTTCTCAGTGGTACCAGATGACAGAATGAGGAGTAATGGTCTCAAGTTGCAGTGGAGGAAGTATAGGTTGGATATTAGAAAAAACTTTTTCACTAGGAGGGTGATGAAGCACTGGAATGGGTCACCTAGGGAGGTGATGGAATCTCCTTCCTTTGAGGTTTTTAAGGTCAGGCTTGACAAAGCCCTGGCTGGGATGATTTTGTTGGGGATTGGTCCTGCTTTGAGCAGGAGGTTGGACAATTTATCTCCTGAGGTCCCTTCCCAACCCTGATATTCTATGATTCTATGTGCACTAACTATTGAAGAATAACTGTTACAAAATAATTGTGTCCACATAGCCAGCTGTCACTTATTTCCCTCCAAATGTGTACAGAGTCACAGACTTTTTCAGAGTAAGTGCTCAGCATTCTAGACAAGTATCCTATGGTGCTTTGTTAGGTTCTGTGCATTGTGAGACTTTTCTCATAGGTCACTGTGGGAATGTGGGATACCTCTAGGAAGCCACTGGAATTCTGGGAATTGGGATCAAACTTGCAAATTCCCATGATTCATCTCCTGGTTTATCTCATGTTTCATCTGGCTTTTGTGAGCCTGTTCCATTTTCAGACTGGGCTAGGGATCAATGCTGCATGCTGTGGGAATGACAACTGTTTGCAAGAGGCTCTTGTGCATGTGTTTGAGATCACGCTGCTGGATGTCTTTTGCTTTGTAGGCAAGCCACCATGCTGCTGAACCAGTTTGGGTGAAGGAGGAGGAAACGGAGTAACAACTTGTGAATGAACTTTTCCTGGAGCAGCTTCACACAGTGCAGTGCCATTTCTGATATGAGAAGACTAATGGTGACTAGTGGGAAAGGATAGTGATCCAGGCCTGGGGTGACAAGCATCTGCAAAAGAAGTTCAGGCCACCTGCCTAGAAATCTTCACAGAGCTGCACAGTAACATGAGAGCTCCTAGAGAAACGTGGCTGTTACCATCTGGAAGCTCACCAACCCTGATTGCTCCTCATCAGTAGCTAAGCAATTTGGTTTTGGTAGGTCAGGTTGACTGTTGGGCTGTTGTTATGCAGGCATGCACTGCTATGAAGAAGGTGTTGAAACACTGAGTAATAATATTTTGGCAATGTGCAGGAGATTATCAGTTTACACGCTTAAGGTTCCTGAATTGTATTGGGACTGTTGATGGGATCTGTGTGTCTATTCCTTAACCTCGCCACAAGGCCTCGTGTTTATAAACAGAAAGGGCTATTTCTCCAGGGTATTCCAAGGTCTGGTTGATCATAGTATTTGGTTCACCAGTATTAATGTGGTGTGATCTGGAAAGGTCCCTGGTGCTAGAATCTTTAGAAACTCACACCTCTTTTCCTTCATGAAAAATGGAACTTTTGCTTCCAAGACCACTGTAGATATTGATGGTTTTGCAATTTCCTTCTCTCATTCTGGGAAACCCAGCTTCCCTGGTTTATAAAGACTTTTATTTAGGCACCTGGGCAGGAAAAAGAGCCTGTTAAACTATAGCTGGGTACCTGCAGAAAGACAGTGGAGTATATGTTTGGAAGGCTGAAAGGAATTTGGTGCTGTCTAATGATTAAAATGGCAGCTACAGAGCAATATCTGCTTCATGTAATAACTGCATACTGTATTTTTCAGAACAGCTGTGAAAATAAGGGAGATTGTACCTCTGACTCCCCCCACATCAGAGGCTGAGACTGTCGGAGCAAAACAAACTGCCAGAGAGGCTTTCCCTCTTCAAACTGCAGCCAGTTGCCAGGGCCACAGGGTTAAGGGTGCTTTGTGCTCCTACATTGAGGGTAGGAACTGAAATATTTTAATCATATTATGCTTTGTGGCAAGGGTTCATTGTTTTGTAGTTGCTTCGTGTGACAGTTTGCTGAAAGTTGATTTTTTGTTTTGAGATTTGCCATTTTATTAAACTTTGAGCTTTTGTCAAGCAAAACTTTAACAAACATAGAGGGATGAAAACAAAAAATTGAATGTCTGTCCCAATTTGTAACCCTGGTAACAAACAATAATACATTGCAAATTTCAGCTCAATAAAATATGTTGAGTTTTGAAAAAATACTCATTTTTAAACTCTGCAGATACATGGATAGCCTGCCTGTAAGTGCAGAGTAAACATGATTGTACAGGATTTCTGGGTGCTCTTTCCCTTCATATGTGGAATGGTGAGAGCAAAAGCCATTGTTTGTAATTGTGGGGATGAAGGTGGGTTCTCAGAATTCAGTGTTTTCACTCTCCGGGGATGTGGTGTGTGGAGGAAAGTGCCTGATAGATTCTGGGACGTGCAGGTGCTGCTCTCAGGAAGCAGTATTGTCCACAGGCTGCAGGATATGTCTGGGATGTGACTGTAGTATTGGGTGTGAAGATGGCGCTCTAAGGGTCTCCAGCAAAACTGCTTTGTCATCAGTTCAATGAGCTGGTTTTGCATATCATAGAGCTTTCCTTTAGTTTGCCTCATCAGTTCAATGGTCTCTCTGCGATGAAAACTCCTCTCCAGTCTTCTGTCGTCTTGGTGCTTTTCTGGACTGCAGCTCACCCCACATTTCTTGCTTTGTATTTCTTTTCTTGCCCTGGAGATTGGCCACATGATCCACAGTAGATAATAGTCCAGTCAGTTGGGAGTTACAGGACTTCAGGTGCAAGAGGTGGGGGAACTGAGAAACAGAACAAGTAGTTATTGTACTAATTCCAGTTTTCATGTCACCAATGATAAAATTGATTTTTCCTCTCTTTTGGAATGCCATTTCCATAGCCTTTTGCCAGTCTGGAGTGACTCTGAAGATGGTAAGATGTTTTATTTGCTTTCAATTCTACTTTATCTCATCTCCAACATGCACAAAATGCACTGTAAAATGAAGAGTTCTGCAGTAGTTGTTCAGAATGTACAGGGTTAACATAGCTGGAAGGCTGACTTGCCTTATCTCTGCGTTCTGTTCCACTTTGAGGAAATGTATCTCATAAAATGCTGAGATAGCTGAAAGCCCAGGGCATTGCACAAATGGTGATGAACAAATGTCTTTTTTTTTTCTTTAAATATTGCCTTATTTTTATTGCAACTAGTGTTTCAATGAACATGGTTACTTTATAGTATTTATTTCTTTATTTAAATCCTAGTTGACAGGGGAAGGGCTAAGGCATAGCGGTTGAGGAATCTGGAATGTGAAAGGAGACCATAGTGGTGGTGGCGGGGGGGCAGCCCAGTGGGCTATTAATGTATATGGTGGGCAGCAAACAGTCATGCCATTTAAAGCCCCAGGGGGTGTTTCCAAGCTAGTAGGCACAGAGAGGCTCCTAGATCTCCTCTGTCCACAGTGGCATCATCTAGCAGGCATCCATCTAGCAGAGGATTGGTCCTGCTTTGAGCAGGGGGTTGGACTAGATGATCTCCTGAGGTCCCTTCCAACCCTGATATTCTATGATTCACACCAAAAATTTATTCAACTCTCCTATACAGTTATTTAATATAGCACAAACTTACTCGCAGAAGTCTCCTCCTCAGGTCTGTCAGACTGGGTGTCCACCTGGCTTTTAGGAGCTGCATGTTCATTTGACTCTGCCTCAGGCTTTTGTGTGGGAAAGAGATCTTGGCTTTCAGAGGAGCTCTCTTCCTTCTCCTACCTAGAGTCCTGGTTAACACTGGACAGTGCCAAAAGGGATGACACGGCAGACCCATGACAAATGAGATTTGGTGGTGGCCTCACAGCAAATATCTGATCAAGATGCCATAACAGTAGAAGACACACAGGAAAACAGACAGGTCAGGCCTGGCATCATGCATTGCAGCATGAGATAACAGTGGGAGGACTGCCAAGTCAATGTGAAATAGATGCATCCACACATATCTTACTTTGCACTAACTCATTCCTTAATTAACTTAATCTACCTTCAGAAGGGATTATCTTCTTTGTAAAAAACTGGACATTTAAATTGAAAGAAGAATTGTATCATGTGGACAATAGGCACTTGAACTAAAAAACCCACAAGTTACTGTGAAACCCCTCTTCCTCCTAAACACTAAATTATATGTCTCTGCCAGGCCATTCAGCAAAATTAAGGCAAGTCAACTAAGGGTGGGAAGTCAATGCACATGAAGTACATTTAACCCCCGGGGATGCTTTCATTCAGGAGTAAAGCAGTCTACGTTTCCTGTAACTTAGTCCTCCTAAGGTTACATTGCTCCTGAATTCAAACATCTACCTGGGAATGGAGGTTAACACACTAAAAGTTTCAGAGTAACAGCCGTGTTAGTCTGTATTCGCAAAAAGAAAAGGAGTACTTGTGGCACCTTAGAGACTAACCAATTTATTTGAGCATGAGCTTTCGTGAGCTACAGCTCACTTCATCGGATGCATACCGTGGAAACTGCAGCAGACTTTATATATACACAGAGAATATGAAACAATACCTCCTCCCACCCCACTGTCCTGCTGGTAATAGCTTATCTAAAGTGATCATCAGGTGGGCCATTTCCAGCACAAATCCAGGTTTTCTCACCCTCCACCCCCCCCACACAAATTCACTCTCCTGCTGGTGATAGCCCATCCAAAGTGACAACTCTTTACATAATCAAGTCGGGCTATTTCCTGCACAAATCCAGGTTTTCTCACATCCCCCCCCCCACCCCCATACACACACAAACTCACTCTCCTGCTGGTAATAGCTCATCCAAACTGACCACTCTCCAAGTTTAAATCCAAGTTAAACCAGAACATCTGGGGGGGTTGGAAAAAAACAAGAGGAAACAGGCTACCTTGCATAATGACTTAACCACTCCCAGTCTCTATTTAAGCCTAAATTAATAGTATCCAATTTGCAAATGAATTCCAATTCAGCAGTTTCTCGCTGGAGTCTGGATTTGAAGTTTTTTTGTTTTAAGATAGCGACCTTCATGTCTGTGATTGCGTGACCAGAGAGATTGAAGTGTTCTCCGACTGGTTTATGAATGTTATAATTCTTGACATCTGATTTGTGTCCATTTATTCTTTTACGTAGAGACTGTCCAGTTTGACCAATGTACATGGCAGAGGGGCATTGCTGGCACATGATGGCATATATCACATTGGTGGATGTGCAGGTGAACGAGCCTCTGATAGTGTGGCTGATGTTATTAGGCCCTGTGATGGTGTCCCCTGAATAGATATGTGGGCACAATTGGCAATGGGCTTTGTTGCAAGGATAAGTTCCTGGGTTAGTGGTTCTGTTGTGTGGTATGTGGTTGTTGGTGAGTATTTGCTTCAGGTTGCGGGGCTGTCTGTAGGCAAGGACTGGCCTGTCTCCCAAGACTTGTGAGAGTGTTGGGTCATCCTTTAGGATAGGTTGTAGATCCTTAATAATGCGTTGGACCAGCAGGAGAGTGAATTTGTGTGGGAGGGTGGAGGGTGAGAAAACATGGATTTGTGCTGGAAATGGCCCACCTGATGATCACTTTAGATAAGCTATTACCAGCAGGACAGTGGGGTGGGAGGAGGTATTGTTTCATATTCTCTGTGTATATATGAAGTCTGCTGCAGTTTCCACGGTATGCATCCGATGAAGTGAGCTGTAGCTCACGAAAGCTTATGCTCAAATAAATTGGTTAGTCTCTAAGGTGCCACAAGTACACTAAAAGTTATACACATTGACTGCATGACTTCAGTTGATTCACTTTAATTTTCCTGATTGTCCCTTACATAGACCGCTCCTTAGAGGTATTGTTAGAACTAGATGTAGAATCGACAGAAATCCCAGCTGCTTCCATTGGCATATATTTCCCAGTATCACTCATGATTGGTACTAGTGGGAAAGCCATCACAAGCACTGATGGATTTTATTGCACCAATTACAAAAGTACAGCAAAAGAAAAATGGAGCATGGATCATACATTTATAATGCTAGAGATTCCCTTTCTAATTTATTATTTATTTATAAAACAGTTCTTTCAGAGTTCTGATTGAATTATAAAGGTTCCAACCCAGGCAGTTACAACTAGACACTGAGAAGCAAAGGCCTAATTTTCAGAAGTGTACTAGACATAGAATCATAGGACTGGAAGGGACCTAAGGAGGTCTTCTAGTCCAGTCCCCTGCACTTAAGGCAGGACTAAGTATTATAGAGACCATCCCTGACAGGTGTTTGTCTAACCTGCTCTTAAAAATTTCCAATGACAAAGATTCCACAACTTCCTTAGGTAATTTATTCCAGTGCTTAACTACTGTGACATTTAAGAAGCTTTTCTGATGTCCAACCTAAACCGCCTTTGCTGCAATTTAAGTCCATTGCTTCTTGTCCTATCCTCAGCGGTTAATGAGAACAATTTTCCTCCCTATTCATTGTAACAACCTTTTATGTACTTGAAAACTGTTATTATGTCCCCCCTCTGTCTTCTCTTCTCCAGACTAAACATGTCCTTTTTTTTTTTTTATTTTCAGTCTTCCCTCATGGGTCATGTTTTCTAGAACTTTAATAATTTTTGTTGCTCTGGACTTTCTCCAATTTGTCTACATGTTTCCTGAAATGTGGTTCCCAGTTGGTCCCCAGTTGAGGCTTAATCGGCTCAGAGTAGAGCAGAATTACTTCTTGTGTCTTGCTTACAACATACCTGCTAATACATCTCAGAATGATATTTGCCCCTCCAGCAGTGTTACCCTGTTGACTTGTATTTAGCTTGTGATCCACTATGACCCCCAGATCCCTTTTCACAGTACTCTTTCCTAGGTGGTAGTTTCCTGTTTTGTATGTGTGCAACTGATTGTTCCTTCCTAAATGGAGTACTTTGCATTTGTCCTTATTGAATTTCATCTTATTTACTTCAGACCATTTCTCCTGTTTGTCCAGATCATTTTCAATTTTAATCCAATTCTCCAAAGCACTTGCAACTCCTCCCAGTTTGGTATCGTTTGCAAACTTTTTATAAGTGTACTCTATGCCATTATCTAAATCATTGATGAAAATATTGAACAGAACCAGATCCAGAACTGATCCCTGAGGGTCCCCATTTAATATGCCCTTCCAGCTTGACTGTGAACCACTGATAACTACTCTCTGGGAATGGTTTTCCCATCAGTTATGTATACACCTTATACTAGCTCCATCTAGGTTGTACTTCCCCAGTTTGTTTATTAAAAAGTCATGCAAGACAGTATCAAAAGCCTTACTAAATTCAAGATATACCACATATACCACTTTGCCCCCTATACACAAGGCTTGTTACCCACTGGTTGGTCAAAGAAAGCTATTAGGTTGGTTTGACAATTTGTTTTTGACAAATCCATGCTGACTGTTACTTTTCACCTTATCTTCTAGGTGTTTCCAAATTGATTGCTTAATTATTTGCTCCATTATCTTTGTGAGTACTGAAGCTAAGATGACTGGTCTGTAATTCCGTGAGTTGTCCTTATTCCCTTTTTATAGATTGGCACCATATTTGCCCTTTTTCAGTCCTCTGGAATCTCTCCCGTCTTCTATGACTTTTCAAAGATAATCACTAATGGCTCGGATATCTCCTCAGTCAGCTTCTTGAGTATTCTAGGATGTATTTCATCAGGCCGTGGTGATTTGGAGACATCTAACTTATCTTTTCCCTAGTTTAGCCTCTGATCCTACCTCAGTTTCACTGGCATTTATGATGTTAATGTCCAATCACTACTAAATTTTTTGGTGAAAACTGAAACAAAAAAGTCATTTACTACTACTTCCATTTTCACATTTTCTGTTACTGTCATGTCGTGTCCCCACCCCATTTAGTAACAGGACTACCCTGTTCTTGGTCTTCCTCTTGCTTTTAATGTATTTGTAGAATGTTTTCATGTCTCTAGCTAATTTAATATCATTTTGTGCCTTGACCTTTCTAATTTTGTCTCTCCACACTTGTGGTGTTTGTTTATATTCATCCTCTGTAATTTGACCTAGTTTCCCCTTTTTGTAGGATTTTAGTTTCAGATTATTGAAGATCTCTGGGTTAAGCCATCGGGGCGGGTCTGTTGCCATACTTCCTAACTTTCTTATGCATTGGTGTAGTTTGCTCTTGTGCCCTTAACAATGTCTCTTGGAAAAACTGCCAACTCTCTTGAAATGTTTTTTCTCTTAGACTTGCTTCTCATAGGATCTTACTTACCAACTCCCTGAGTTTGCTAAAGACTGCCTCCTTGAAATCCATTATCTTTATTGTGCTGATTTCCCTCCTACCATTTCTTAGAATCATGAACTCTGTCATTTCATGATCACTTTCACTCAAGCTGCCTTCCACTTCCATATTCTCAGCCAGTTCCTTCCTATTTATCAAAATGAAATCGAGAACAGCCTCTCCCCAGTAGCTTTTTCCATCTTCTGAAATAAAAAATTGTCTCCAGTATATTCCAGGAAATTGTTGGATAATCTGTGCCCTGCCGTGTTATTTTCCCAACAGATGTCTGGGTAGTTGAGGTCCTACATAACGACCAAGTCCTGTGCTTTGCATGATTTTGTTAGTTTTTTTTTTTAAAAAAGCCTCAACCATCTCTTGTTCCTGGTTAGGTGATCTGTAGTAGACCCCTACCATGACATCACCCTTGTTTTTTACCCCTTTTATCATTACCTAGAAACTTTCAATAAATCTCTCCTATTTCCATCTCAATGTCAGTCCAAATATATATATTTGCAGCCCCTGTTGCTTTTAGTTTGAAGTGTGGGTTAGAAATATGAATGGCCATACTGGGTCAGACCAAAAGTTCCCTTAGCCCTGTGTCCTTTCTCTGATGATGGTCACTGCCAGATGCTTCAGAGGGAGCGAACAGACCAGGGCAGTTATTGAATGATCCATCTCTGGTCATCCAGTCCCAGCTTCTGCCAATCAGGTTGACTGAGTGCCAGAAGCTGGGGCGGGATGGTCTGCACCTCAAGTTAGGGCCAGGTTGCTCATTTCAGTGTGTGAAATTTAAGCAAATACAAAGTGTGAGGGGGTGAGTTATATTTGCACCAGGAATGCTAAGCCTTTCCTGACTATTGTGCCTTTCAAATCTCAACCACAATATTGCATTAATTTTTTTTTTGTATTCATGATGATCATTTCCCAATGTATTATTTGAATAATTCTTTCCTCCCCTATTTGTTGACATCAGGCATAAAGACTTCATGCAGAAAAACAGAGTAGAATTTATCTTTTTTTTTTTTTTTTAAACGACAGCACAAAATACCTTAATAGTTCAAATGTGCCAGTTGTCTTACAGAAAAGCACTGTTTGGTTGGTTTTTTTTTTTTTTTTAAGCTTCAAATCTAAAATAGGAAGTATGCATTTGGCCAAACTTGCAGAGTCAGATTCAAGGTCATACATATGTGATGAATGTTTGTTTCTTTTCTTGAAACAGAAATCCAAGATATACACATTTAAAGTCTTAACTAGGGTGTTCTAATATACTGAAAATTTAGAGTTACTAGATTTCACATTTCCTTACTCAAGATAAAACCCTTCTCAATTTCATCCCTTTTTGGTATGCTAAATAGTTCTTCATCCCCTGTTTTCACACTCACCCAGTCTCTGTAGATTTATCTCCATCTTCTACTATGGCCATTGTCGTCATTTAGATTAAGAGCTCTAAATATGCATGGTTCAGCTTCGTTATAGGTCACTTTTCAGCCTCCTGGCCATTCTAGTTCTCTTTTCTGAGCTTCCTTGCTGAGGTCCTTCCCATTTGTCAGTTTAATGAAGTGTGCAGAATGAAACAAAATATTCCAGGTGTGGTTACTAAAGTGTTGTATGCAGAAGGATTATTACCTATGTCCCATGGTGTCATACGCATACAGCTGAAAACTGAAAAGTATTTGGATATTTTCTGATCAGAGGCATTAGCTTGCTGTTAACAGGCATTTCTTTAAGTTCCTTTGGATTACTTCTCCCTTTTCACTGGTGTGTGCAACTCCTGTGAATGCAATGATGTTACTTCCTCTTGAATAAGATCAGACTGAACAGATTCCTGTAGTTTTTCACAGGACACTTTGTCATTTATAATAACTATTTAGGGATCCACCAGACAGTTTACAATCCACATAACATTGTCCTTAATCAACATGCAAATATCAATAGAAATATCTATAAATGACTGGACACTATTAAATGAATATCAGACAATGGGTGTCATATTCGATTGTAATTAAGTCTTTGATTCAGTGTCTCTCAAAATTGCACTCAAATTCAAATCTGCTTGGACAGGAACAAACTAGCTAAAATCCTTCTGTTCAAGGAGTAGTTGATTTGAGATACTAGTTATGACAGCATTCATCAGTTTACATCCCATTTGTGGGTAGTATTATTTTGATGCAGCGCACAAAGGGGCATCAGCAGCATAGCAAGTGTATCTGTGGATCTGCTTTTGCTGCCTCAAGTTGAGTCTTTGCACAGTTCCTGTTTGTATGCTCATTATAGTCACTGCTGTCCAGGAAATAAATAACCACTGAAGTAATAGGAGTGCTATAAGTGGGATTTATATTCATTTTTTATTTTGTCCTACCTGCCACTTTATTTGAACTTTCTTCCAATTTTGTTATGTGACCCATCACTTACATTTTAACTAACAACTGGATAGGTTTTTGGTTTTTAAAGAAGAAATCCGAGTACAATGAAACTAATTCTCTTAACAGTATCCTAGTGAGAATTACAGGGCTGTGCTAAAATCTGACCAGAACAAATTAAAGGAAGGACATTAGTTATGTCATTAATCATGGAAAAGAAAAAAAGCACAGAATGTACAAGTTCAAGGTAGCTTGCTTTTGTTTAATTCAGTTTTTACAGAAAAAGACTGAAGGACTAGTACTAGGCATTACTCAGAGACTGGCACTAAAGACAGAATCTTAGTGCACCAAGGCAAAGCCAAAAGAGAAAATTCATTTACAAAGAGGTCATATCATTGAGAGCATGGTCAAGCTCTTCACTGATAGCTTTGTACTTCAGCTTCTGAGCATACAGCTCATCTGCAGGTCGAAGGGCCCAAGGCAAGGTGTTCAACAAGAAATGTAGTAAAACAGTCCACAGCAAGAGATGCATGGTAGAGAATATGGAGAACAGTTGGAATGCAGCAAGTGAGGATGAACGGTGGAAAATAAAGATGAGAAGAAAACATGTAAATAAGATAAGAGAACATTAAAATATAAGGCAGAAGCTATACACATGTACTAACTGCTAAAATGTCAGGAGTTTCAATTTCTTACTAAAAATTTTCAGTGGAGTTTTAGAAAAGATTTAGAAGCCAGATCTTCCTACTGTCACAGCTGAGTCAGATAACAAACCTTAAAATAAATTCTATTCCTATAAATTAAATACAGTGGCCCCTTGATTAGGTGCAGTTGGTATACAGGGATGAAAATAGTTGGCTAAAGGTAGCTTTTAGTTTTGATCATTTCTTTTTTGAAAGAGAAGGGGTGAGTAGAACTTTGGCAACTAAATGTCATGTCATAATTCCCCATTTTCTGGACAGCTGAACTGTTTTTTTGGTGCTGCTTCTAACCTGTATGACTTTAGCTTTAATTTTTGCCCATTCCCAGATGTGACATTTATTAAGAGTATCAGAGCTGATGAACAAAGGTAAAGAGATCAGGAAATCTGAGCAGTCTTCATTTTAAACAGAGTTGTCTGTTTAAATTCTCCTCGACCCCTTAACTTTAGGTGACTTTTAAATGGAAATATAGAATTAAACTGAGAACTTTGGTTCTCATTCTGTTCTCAATTATGAAATTGTCCTTGTTATCCACACAGAATTACCAAGCAGGGATTTTATTTCTTCACTGTGAGTTTTATAATTAGATTGATTGAAGAATGGTAGGAAAATCTGTCGTTCAAGTGAACTGATAGAAATGGGCAATACTGATGAAGACACAGCAGGTAATCACCAAAGCTACTGACTAGCTATAGATGGGCACGTAATATGGGTAAATGATTATTAGCTAAATGACCCTGTTCAGAAATGAGATTAGATACATATACATATTTTCACTAGAGCTGTTGATTAATTGCAGTTAACTCGGTGATTAAATCAAAATTAATCACGATTAATCACAGTTTAAATCACATTGTTAATAGAATACCAATTGAAATTTATTAAATATTTTTGGATGTATTTTTCTACATTTTCAAATATATTGATTTCAGTTACAACACAGAATACAAAGTGTATAGTACTCACTTTATATAATTTTGATTACAATTATTTGCACTGTAAAAATAATGAACAAAAGAAATAGTACTTTTCAGTTCACCTCATACAAGTACCATAGTGCAATCTCTTTATCGTGAAAGTGCAAAATGTAGATTTTTCTTTTTGTTACACACTGCACTCAAAACAAAACTATGTAAAACTTTAGAACCTACGAGTCCAGTCAGTCCTACTTCTTGTTCAGCCAGTCGCTAAGATAAAATCATTTTCATTTACGGGAGATAATGCTGTCTGCTGTTTATTTACAATGTAACCTGAAAGTAAGAACAGACTTTCACATGGCACTTCTGTAGCCGGGATTGCAAGGTGACTTACATGCCAGATCTGCTAAACATTCGTGTGCCCCTTCATGCTTTGGCCAACATTCAAAGGATTTGCTTCCATGCTGATGAGACTCATAAAAAAAAATGTGTTAATTAAATTTGTACAATTCTCCCCAAAGGAGTTCAGTACGTCTCCTGCTCTGTGTTTTACCCGCATTCTGCCATATATTTTTTGATATAGCAGTCTCAGATGATGACCCAGCATGTTGTTCGTTTTAAGAACATTTTCAGTGCAGATTTGACAAAACTCAAAGAAGGTACCAGCGTGAGATTTGTAAAGATAGCTACAGCACTCGACCCAAGATTAAAGAATCTGAAGTTCCTTCCAAAATCTGTTCGGGATGGGGTGTGGAGCATGTTTTCAGAAGTCTTAAAAGAGCAACACTCCAATGCAGAAACTACAGAACCCAAACCACCAAAAAAGAAAATCAACCTTTTGCTGGTGGCATCTGACTCTGATGATGAAAATGAACATGCGTTGGTCTGTACTGCTTTGGATTGTTATCGGGCAGAATCCATCATCAGCATGGATGCATGTCCTTTGGAATGGTGGTTGAAGCATGTAGGGACACATGAATCTTTAGAGCATTTGGCATGGAAATATCTTGCAACGCATGGCACTGTTCTCACTTTCAGGTGACATTGTAAATAGGAAGTAGGCAGCATTATCTCCCATAAATGCAAACAACCTTGTTTGTCTTAGCGATTGTCTGAACAAGAAGTAGGATTGAGTAGACTTGTAGGTTCTAAAGTTTTATATTGTTTTATTTTTGAATGCAGTTTTTTGTGTGCAGAATTTTACATTTGTAAGTTCAACTTCCATGATAAAGAGATTGCACTACAGTACTTGTATTAAGTTAATTGAAAAATACTATTTTTTTATTTTTACAGTGTGAATATTTATAATAAAAAATAAATGATCACTGTTCATTTTGTATTCTGTGTAGTAATTGAAATCAATATATTTGAAAATGTGGAAAACATCAAAAATATTTATATAAATATTCTATTATTGTTTAACAGTGCAATTAATCATGATTAATTTTTTAATCGCTGGACTGCCCTATTTTTCACCTATAGTCATGGTTTCTGCTGCTTACATTGCTTTGTTATTACTTGTTGCATGTGATCTCTGGGAAGGAGTGGTAGCTATTCCATTCAGAAGAGATGCTAGCATAGCTTCTGGGATTGATACACTGTCCTTTTTGTTGGAACACCATCTCAATTATCCTGAAATTTGGGATCTCGTTTGCTTTTGGACCCAACCATCTGTCTCCAGACTAGTATGTGGCCCTCATATCTCCAGATTAGCTATCACTATTTTTCTACAGAGAGCTAAATTTTGAAAAATGTAGTTCCATCAATGACTATTAGCCAGGATGGGCAGGGATGGTGTCCCTACCTTCTGGGGCACCTGGCATTGGCCACTGTTGGAAGACAGGATACTGGGCAAGATGGACCTTTGGTCTGACCCAGTATGGCCGTTCTTATGCTCTTATGATGTTCTTCAAGCAATTTACAGGAACAAAGCCCAGTACTGAACAATATGTCTACTTGTATGAATCTTGTATGCATAGCTTTCAGTTTGCAAGGGACAACTTTTTTGGAACTCCTCCAAGAACACTGATTTAGTCTAATGATAGTCCCAATGACTGGCTTAATCAGAACAAAATGAATATAAGTTCAGCTACATGGAGGCAGGGGACACATTCACCCCATGCCAAGGGATTAAATGGTGTTTAACAAGTATAGAATCTGTAATAGTGTTTTAAAGAAAATGTTCAGTAGAGCATTCTGTCCTATTAAGAATTCAGACATATTTTAAGCGTTCACTTCTTAATCAGGACAATAGGCCATCCACAGAGGCAGATGATTCTACAGTACTACCAAGTGGATGAAGTTTTAGGGGAAAATTACTGAGAAAAAAGTAAATATTATAGCATAACTGTGTTTAATGGTCTAGCTACAGATAATTATAGTAGTATAAAGATTTCCCCCATAATCTACAAAGAATACATAGTGCTAGAATTTATTGTTTCTCAGTTTGAAATTGATGGGACTTGTAAAAACAGTAAAAATTTCAAAAGTAATTTCATACCTTCCAGATCATCAATAGTCTTTTCCAGTTTAGCAACCGTTCTTTCTGCAAACTCAGCACGTGTTTCAGCCTGGAAAGAGATTATGCAGAAAAAAAATTTAAATACTGGATGAGAAACAATCTCTGTTTCTGATGTTGCACTCCATATGATTTTATGAAAATATGCTAATGAGTGTGAATATAATGTAACTGGAATATGCTTCATGCAAAAGGTCTCTTGTAAGGTATCATTACAAAGTTTATAATCTACTGAGTGTGGTCATCCTATTTGTATAAATGTATCATTCTTGTATCTGAAACTAGAAATATGAAATATAACTCTGAGCTCCTATTGTAATTATGCAAAGTGTTGGCCATTAATGACTATTTGGAATCTTGATGGCTCCCATCAACTAGGACAGTTGGTTGTAAATGGCTCTGTTTACTTGCAAGCCTTCCTGTGAGTCAGGCCAGGAAGAATGAAGGCTTGGGGTCTCACAGGACATGTGAACATGTCACATGATACTGGAATCCATCTTTAACCTGGTGCTTTCCCATTTAGAAGGGGGGAGGACCCATAGACAGACAAAGGGTTCTCGCTTTGTGCCAAAGCTATAAAAGGGGGTGGAACAGAACAAAGAGGCTGCAGTCATGAGAAATCTCCTAGTTACCACCTGAGCTGGAGCTAACAAGGATTGCACCAGGGGAAAGGATTGGGCCCAGACTGGGGAGGAGTCTAGTCTGTGAAAGAAGCTTATTGGAACATCTGAGGGTGAGATTTACCTGTATTCAGTTTCTTAATGTATTAGGCTTAGACTTGCATGTTTTGTTTTATTTTGCTTCGTAATTTAGTTTGTTCTGTCAGTTATTACTTGGAAACACTTAAATCCTACTTTTTATAGTTAATAAAATCACTTTTTCTTATTAATTAACCCAGAGTAAGCAATTAATACGTGGGGGAGCAAACAGCTGTGCATATCTCTCTATCAGTGTTATAGAGGGCGAACAATTTATGAGTTTACCCTGTGTACGCTTTATACAGAGTAAAACAGATTTATTTGGGGTTTGGATCCCATTGGGAGCTGGGTGCTGGAGACAGGAGCACTTCTTAAGCTGTTTTCAGTTAAGTCTGCAGCTTTGGGGTGTGTGGTTCAGACCCTGAGTCTGTTTTGGAGCAGACTAGCGTGTCTGGCTCAACAAGGCAGGGTTCTGGAGGCCCAAACTGGCAGAGAAAATGGGCTCAGAGGTAGTCTCAGCACATCAGGTGACAGTCCCCAGGGGGTTACTGTGATCAAACCTGTCACACTGGATAAGAAACAATCTTTGCTGAAATGCAAATTCATTGGGATGGATTGTCTCACCTCCTTGAGTTTGTCAGAGAGAAGCTTGATTTCTTCTTCATATTTATCCTCTTTTTCAGAGTACTGTGGAAACAGGGTGAACAATCTATTAAGGACCTGGTAGGAAAACTAAAGCATCAGACAGTTTAACTTTTTTATTAGGCGACTGTTAAGAGTCATTGACTAATAACAGGTAGTAGCCTCCTGTCATTCTAAAATGCTTTTCCTTAACTATCATTCTGTTTCCTGGATGCAGCTGTGTTACTGTATTTCTTGAGGTTTCTTGTTGGCCCACTGTCAGAATAAAATTCTGAATGCCTTGTCTTTTGCTTGAGGGCTATATTCTGTGCCCTGGACTATGGCTCCACTTACATATAATAAAAAGTGGAGGGGTACGCGCGCGCGCGCGCACACACACACACACACACACACACACACACACAAGTAACTCATATCCTTGAAGTAATTCAAACCATCCCATCCCCCTGGAACAGGCTATTCTTCACCAAGTGATTTATTTTCAAACCCCTTCTCAAAAATCAGTTATTTGGACTACAGTTCTATCTTTAGTCTCTACTCAGTATCTGCGCCCATTCTGGTACCCAAATACTTGAATTAAGTTGTCAGAAGACACAAGAAGCATATGTAAAGTTGGTTACCATCCCCCAATTTTGTTGTTCTTGAAGAACGTCCTACCAGCTGTATTCTCTTTGCTTTTCCTTTACACTTCATCCACCATGGCTCATCATTTGTCAAGTTCTGTTTGAACTACTCTTATAAGCTCCTCAGGGCAGGGATCATGTGAATTTCAGTACAGTTCCATGTACACCTATCCAGCTATATAATATAACTTCTAAGAAGTTCAGGAATGAACGAGATATATTCCTATCCTGTTAGTCTTCTGTGCTAGAAAAACTTTGTAAGTGATGCCAGCAAACAGATTCAAAAGTAAAAAGTGTGGGTAATTTGGAGTTAAGACTCTAGTAGCACAATGCCCTGTACTATATGTGCCTTTCCTGAACGTGTTTCATTCCCCAAAACTCAAGTATTGGATTAACCAAGAAATGCAAAGTTCACTCCAAAACCGCCTTACAAGGGTGTTAACTATTAATAAATACACCAAAAGATATCAACCTCCCTCCCCAAAAAACCCTCTCTCTCAACTACAAACAGAAAAATGGGCAATGCACGGTAAGATGACACTTCCCATACAATACCGTGCTTCATTCTCTCTTCAATTGCTTGACCCCTGCTCCCCTATCCATACAACTTTGTGAAATCATTCATTATCAGTTAACATAGCCTCAGAGTATTATGTAAATTGGTTTGTCTTGTGACATACCCTGGGTCTAATATGTTGCACAGCACAAGGGATTTGTATGCTAATTCCACTCAATTGGATCTCCGGTCAGATTGTCCTAGGACCCCTACCACAAGCAAACGTACTGGCTTTCTACAGAAGATTTTTTGGCATCAAATTTACCTTACACACCAATTCTTCCAATAATTCCTCAATTAATCAATACAAAAAACATGACAAGTTTTCAAATTCCTCTTTTTTTGTGATTGTTGTAAACTTGTATCACCAACTCTTCATTCTCCTTGCTGAACCTTAAACATTCTGTGTTCTTAACCAGGAAGAACCAACCTTCTCAGACTGAGCCTCCAGGGACTTTAGGTTGTTAGTGACATTTTTTAGTTCTTCTTCAAGGTCACTGCATTTTCTACACAAAGACAAAGGTGATCAAATCAGTTCTTCTACATATATTATGCTGTTTGGTTTCCAAATGGGCTAAACAAGTAAAATGTGAGCCAACTTGTCAGATACACTCAGTGCACTAAGTTGGTGTACATGGCATTTATAGTTTCCCAAAGTATACTATACAGACTGCATTTAATAGATTTTTGTAGCAAAATATAGCTTGTTAGGAATTCAAGCAGAACAAATAAGCCTTTCTTGAATCTTAAAGCTCCATGCTCTCCTCTGTGAACAGTTATCTTCTGTTAATTGTACCAGGAATTTAATTGGACCGTAATAATGGCCATACTGGGTCAGATCAATGGTCCATCTAGCTCAGGGGTGGGCAAACTTTTTGGCTTGAGGGCCACATCTGGGTGGGGAAATTGTATGCAGGGCCATGAATGTAGGGCTAGAGCTGGGGCAGGGGGTTGGAGTGTGGGAGGGAGTGTGAGGTGTGGGAGTGGTGCAGTGTGCAGGAAGGGGCTCAGGGCAAGAGGTTGGAGTGCAGGAGGGGGTTCAGGGCAGAGGGTTGGGGTGCAGGGTGCGGCAGGGGGCTCAAGACAGAGGGTTAGGAGGCTCAGGGCAGGGGGTTGGAGTGCGGGCTTCAGGGTGGCAGCGGCATGCAGCAGGGTTAAGGCAGGCTCCCTGCCTGCCCTGGCCCCACGCTGCTCCTGGAAGTGGCCAGCATGTCTGGCAGTGGCTCTTGGGGGTGGGGTGAGGTGGGGCAGATGGCTCTATGTGCTGCCCTCACCTGTGGGTACCACCCCGAAGCTCCCACTGGCTGTGGTTCCCCATTCCCAGCCAATGGGAGCTGTGGGGGGTAGTGCTTGCAAGTGAGGGCAGCACACAGAGACTTCTGCCCCCCTTTCTCCCAGGGGCCGCAGGGACATGGTGCCTGCTGCTTCTGGGAGCAGTGTGGGGCCAGGACAGACAGGGAGCCTGCCTTAGCCCTGCTGTGGCATGGGGCTGGCAATCCTGCGGGCCGGATTGAAAGCCCCGATGGGCTGGATCCGGCACCTGGGCCGTAGTTTGCCCTCCCCTGATCTAGCCCATGATCCTGACTTCCAACAGTGGCCGGTGTCAGATGTTTTAGAGGAAATAAACTGCCTTGTTTCATTCATCAAGTGGTCCATTCCCTGTCATCCAGTCCCATCTTCTGGCAGTCAGAGGCTTAAATACACCCAGAGCATGGGGTTGCATCCCTGACCATCTTGAGTAATAGGCATTGATGGTCCTGTCCTCCACAAACTTATCTAATTCTTTTTTTAACTCAGTTATACTTTTGGCCTTCAAAACATCCTTGGCACGAGGTCTACAGGTTGACTGTGCATTGTGTGAAGAAGTATTTCCTTATGTTTTAAACCTGGTGCCTGTTAATTTTATTGGGTAACCCCTGGTTCTTGTGTTATGGAAGGAGTAAATTACACTTCCTTATTCACTTTCTCCACAGCATTCGTGAGCATGCCAGTCTCTCAGATCTAATAGGATTCCCATCAGGGAATTGTTTGAGATTCCAGGATGACAGGAAACTAAAACTTCTAAAAAATATTTGAAATTTCCATTCTGCAAGAAATTCCAGCTCTAAATAGTGGCAACCTTTACATTAATGAGATACAATACTTGGATCCCACAGTGATGCTACTATGAAAACCTTGAGATAAGGCTCTACATACTGTGCCGGACCAGACTAAGGGATGTGATCCTGTGGAAATCCCTTCCCCTCCCCCCTGCATTCAGAGAACAGTTAGGACCTAATAAGGTCTTTCTATCTCTAGTCTGATATTCCAAAATGATTTATGTACGTGCAGAACCATTCTGAACAGCCACTCACAGTTCTGACACCTCAGCACGTTCCTCGGCTCTCTCTAGTTCACCCTCCAAAATGACCAGTTTACGAGCAACCTGTAGAGAGAGAGGAGAATTATTTTTTCCCCATTTGTTTTCCACAAAGCCCCACATCTCTGCAGGTTTCTTTTTTATCAAATAAAGGTTAGAAGCAACACCGGTCTGGAGATATGCAACATATAAACAACACATTACAGAGATCTGGTGTATGCTCTGTTGACACCCTGTAATCAGCTGCTAAGGAGAGTGAGCTCAGTGCAGGATCCCTTCCCCAGAAGCCTAGAGACTTTCCAATGTTCCTAGCATTAGGCAGCGTAAAATGTAACAAGCTCATTTCATGTTAATTCTCAGGCTGTTAGGAACTGCATCTTTGTGGCCTTGCTGTGCCCAAAAATATATTCCAACTACTTGAACTACCACTTTATAGAAAGTATACAAATAGTATTAAACAGACTATACGACTTTTTGAAGTTCTTCCAGGTAGTTTCTTTATTACTTTCTCACCAAAGCAAATAGCACCTGCTACTTCCTTGCAGCGCCAGTTTTACCTCTTCATATTTACGGTCAGCCTCCTCAGCAATATGCTTAGCCTCTTTCAGCTGCATCTCCTGAATTTCCATTTTTTCTTCATCCTTCATTGCTCTGTTTTCAATAACCTTCATACCTCTATAGAAGGAAACAAAGCGGATTGTTTCAGAGAGAATGGGGTTACTACAAGCCAGTCAGCACATTCAGCCTAATAGGCCTGTTGTGAACTTCTTAATATCTAACTACTGTGACTTGAACCCAAACCAATCTATCATGTTCTGACTGGCTAACAAAGTTGCTGATAATACTAGTTGGAATGAATCTCTACTTATCAGATTGTCTTAACAGTGCTTGCAGCTATTGAATGATGCAGGATTCTTCCTTAGCTTATTTGTGCTTCTTCCATTTAGCAAGATCTTTAAGTAGATTTAATGATACAAGCAAATAAACGTAAACGTATTTGAGAGATACCAGTGGGAACTTTTCTTTTTAAAACCTTACTCAAGTTTGTGGTCCTTAGAATAATTAGGTAAAGAGGAAATAGCTAAAAACAAAATAGCTAAATACTCTTCTCTGTGGCTTTACCCACGACAAATATTAGTTCATTCAAGACAAACTATTCAGGCCGGGTTTTTGTTTAAATATTGAGAAATGTTTTCTTAGAGCTCAAATTTGGAGCAGTTTGTAGACTATTAGAGTAAAATAATATCAAAGGCCAATGTAAAATCTATTGGATACAACTTTTCCCCTCCCAACTCACGGCAACTAATAAAGTTTCTGGACTCTAGCCTGCTGAGCCAGGGAGCCCTGAAGCAGGGGTGTTGGAACTACAAGGACTGGGGTGTGTAGCAGCACCCCCTAGCTTGAAGTGGTTTCCATCATATACAAGGCTTACCGTTTTGTTCAATGGCTTTCAGCACTCCCATCATAAAAATTGTTCCAACGCCACTGCCACCAAGGCTCATAAGCATATAGAATTCAGAGCACAGCTTTGGTTCTAGAAACTGCATTACCTTTACAGATAGCAGATCCAGCAAAAAAACACCAGGTTGAAGAAAAGCCCTTCTTCTGAAGTAAGCGTTCTGGTCTCAAACTTCCATACCCACTGCCTGAGATGCTTGGGTAAAGCATATATATCTGCTCAGCGCACCCTCTGCCATAAATTAGCCAACCAGGCCCTTAGGCACTGGAAGTCTCTTCTGTTGTCTATTGATTGGGGAAGCCTTTAGCATTTTAGGATAGATGTGGAGTCGCAACAGATTATAAGCCCAGATAGTGGAATGTCCACACTACATACAGCCTCTAGAAGGGGATACATAACATTCTTTGACAATGGGATGCACAGCTATTTGCTAGACAGCAGTATAATCTTGGATTCTATTTCCCTAGGAGGGAAATATGGGTTGATGGTTAAAGCAAGGGACAGAGTCAGGATTCTGATTAGATGCTGTTTCACTTGAGTGGATAGGCAAAACTATGTTACAAGTATTTTTACAAACAGCATAGTCAAACACAGAGATTTGGCATATTAATTATAAAATGCATTGTGTCTAAGTGCATGAAAATTGGGTTCTATTACCAAAGCTGCTAGCAGTGACCTGGTGCAATGTCACAGATCTTCAGTTACCTCTTCTGCAAAATAGGGTGGTCGATCTGTATCTACTTCAAAAGGTAGGTGTATGAGGAGTTGCTCAATAATAAAAGGCTGTAAGTACATGGAATCATTATTGATCAATGGAAGAGGTGAGACTAGAATGTGTGGTCTCTTGGCTCCCAGTCCAATGCCCTTCTCCTTAGGTCAACGAGTATTTTAAGGGGGGAAAGCAGAGCTCCAAACAGGAGCCGGCGTAAATGCTGTGCATATTGTATGCATATGATACAGAAAGTTCAGCAAGGTCTGGGAGCCTGTGCAGCTGGAATGTTCAGAAAATTAAGAGCAAGGATATAACAAGTTATACAGTGTATATGCAAATTATGATTTTTCTGTATTTGTAACTGCCAAATTTCAATATATTTTCATGGAGACAACAAAACACCTCCAATCTCAGGACCACTCTGCTGCCAACTTTAAAGTTTTTACCCCAAACTTTAGAGAGACACAAATGTTAAAACCATCAGAAATGTTATTTAATATGACTAGTTCTCACTGTCCTCATTCTTGGAAACACTTCGGTCATTTTTGCTCAGACTTTCAACCAACCTGGAAGCTTTCAGTCCAAATCCTAAGCAATTGTCCAAGTAATAGGCAATCGAAAACAGAGTTCTAATAGAAAGATTTGTGCAGTTTAGACATTGAATAAGTATATATTATAGGTGGAGCAGTAACAAGCAGTATTAAAACAGTTAAGGGCTCAGTTCAGTTCCCACTGAAGTCAGTGACTGACTTCAATGGAAGTTGAATCCAGCTATAAAATAATTTGAGGGGCAAAGTTAAATGGTGTTTGGGGCTAACAATTGAGAATTCTTCTATTTTAATTATCTGACTGCATGAACTGAGTGTTAAGAGCTGCATCAGAATTCTTTGCAGCCTTAGCTTGAGATTTCCATGTGGGTTAGTGATGCGTTCAATGGAAACGTATTCTCTTGAATTGCACTCAGCAACCTTAGCTGTAACTTCATGCAGTTTTATGTTTAATTTTTATTATAGTATCATAGGAGTATGCATAGTGCTCAAGAGGTAAATAAAGATACAGTTTTTCCCAGTGGAGATAACAGGCTTTGTTACAGCAAAATGGGACACAAGTTACAGTAGATCATGGTGGGAAAGAAATAGGTTACACAGCTGAAGGGGAACAGGACAAGGGAGAATACAGCCCTTGGGAAGTCTAGCTTCCCCAAAGGGGCAGCTGGGATGTATATGATATACTGCAAGTTTTGTCATTTTTTGGATGAAACGGGAAATGTCTAGACAATGGGAACAGCTTATTAACCAGTTACAGAGTTGGTACAGTATCACTTTTGTGATTGTGGCCCTTTATTTCTCACAGTACTAAAAGTAGCATCTGAAAGAGTGAGTGGGAAACGGAACTTAAGTGCACCAAGTCTTTAAAACCTACAAAGACTGTTAAAGTATCCTACTACTGGGATCTTCTGATGTAAGTCACTTCTCTGCATCGTTCCTTTTGGATGCCTACCTCTCGCTTTCATCTGCTGCCTTCTCTGCCTCCTCCAGTTTCTGCAGGGCTGTCGCCAGACGTTCTTGGGCACGATCCAGCTCCTCTTCCACCAGCTGGATACGCCGATTCAAAGCTGCCACTTCACCTTCTGCCTATGCAAAACAATCAAACAGCACTGGTTAAATAAAACCCAACTAGCTAGACACCAATAATTCAAAACTGATCACCTCTAATTACTTCATTTTTCACTATTTATATGCATGGAATTCTAGGAAGAGATGTTTTTTAGCTATATAACTATAGGAATTTGAATGTTTTTTTTAAAAAATACACCCGCACCTTCTCTTCCTCATCACACAGAATTAAGCATTAAAAATCTGTTTCACAAGAAAAACATTTTCAGCTAATTGTACTGTGGAGATGGGAGGTTCTACATGTAGAAATCTAGTTGGAACTTTTTTCTTAATTTTCTAACTCCCAGATGGCTCAGTCCAGAAATTCCACATTTGACTTATTGTGTTGGTCTTGTCAAAGATCCTAACTAACCCTAGCTTTGGATGGCTTGCTAATGGAATTTAGTTAAAGCAACTTCTGTGTACATTAGGGGCTCCACTATCTATAAATCTCACATAGTTCATAAATAGGGATTGGCCAGGGGATGGCCTGGGAGCCATCAGGGGAAAGTTACTCGTCTGTGTTGAGTGCATGTGGCACAGCAAGAAACTTTCCAAAAATAATTCCACTTTGTTTTCTACAACTTCTATATAGCCCTCTGAGACTGGGCGGAGAGGGGAGGAAACAGGAGATAGGGAGACAATCTGGGGCCCATGGTGGAAACCGTGGGGGCTGGTCTGATGAACTCTTCTTGTTGCTAGAACTCCTGTCATTTATGCAGCACTTGAATTTTTTTTTAAAAAAATATGAAATTCACATCCCAGTGAAAAAACGTAGTAGGCATCTTGCAGTATTGAGTTATATTAATATCTAAGATAACCCAGTCCTGCAAGAATGTTCAAAGAGACAGATCACTAATTCTGATCCCTCACATCTCCCAGATGCCTCTTGTGACTTGCCAGAATCTTTCAGAAGGATTCTCCAATGGCATAAAGTTTCACTTGTGAAATTCAAGGCAGATGAATGTGGTTTAGCTTTGATTAAATTGGGATGTGGAAAGTCAAATTTAAATTTTGTTTGGTTATTGAATCCAAAACTGACATTCTGAAATTCCACTTTGTCTATGAAGAACAGTGCAAATGTATTTTTTAAATGTGAAACAGTTTGAAATACTGCTCTTTAAGCCATCCTGTTTTTGTTTTCGGCATAAAGGTTTGGTGAAAAATACTGGACAATATAGTGGTCTTGGGAGAAAAAGTTAACACAAAGTTTTGCTATAAAATGAGACAATAAATTTTTTTACCATAATCTAAATGTGTTTTATCAAAAAGCACATACGCTTCCTGCTATATGGATAGGTTTTTCTAAATCACTTACCTTCTTCTAATAATCTGGAAGGAAAATACTATATTTAATTAAATACTTATATGTCTTGTTGGTCTAGGACAGTGTTCCCCAAACTTCTTACCTTGCATTGCTCTTTACCCAGTCTGTGCCCCTCCCTGGGCTGGGAGTGGAGCCATGGCTCCGGGAGGGGGTGGGGACGCAGACGGGGTAAGGTGGCCAAGGCTGGGGCTGGCAGCTAGGGCCAGGAGCTAAGCGGGGTGGCACTCCCTCCCCGCCCCCTGTGGGGACTGATCCAGGCCCCAGCCATGCCCCCCAAACATTTGTGGCCCCCCCCAGGGGACCTATGGTGTAGGAGGTATATCAACAATATTGCCTTCAGCAGCAGTTCTAGGATTCAAATCTCCAACTTCTTAGGATGGCAAGTTGTCCCATACTGGAGACATCTCATTAATGTAGAGTGGTTTCAGAGAAAGATAAATTAAATATTACAGGGTTGGAGTGTTTGGCGTGAAGAAAGATTTTTAGGTACTAAATATGGATAGTTTGGGCCCAACAGTAATTAAGGGAATCCGAAGGTGCAAACAGGAGACAAGGGAGGGTTTACCTAGCAGACGTGGTTTGAAAGTGAGCAATAAAATACACCTCTACCCCAATATAACGTGACCCGATATAACACAAATTCAGATATAACAGGGTAAAGCAGCGCTTCGGGGGGGGCGGGGCTGCGCATTCCGGTGGATCAAAGCAAGTTCAATATAACGCGGTTTCACCTATAACGCGGTAAGATTTTTGGCTCCCGAGGACAGCGTTATATCGGGATAGAGGTGTATCAGGAAATATTTCCTAACAATTAAGTCTTTTTAAAGACCGTTGAATAGTCTGAGAAGTAGTTAAAGCCCCATCACTGGAAAGCTCGCAAGTAAACAAGGCAGTGGAGAAATGTTGTAGGCAACATCAAGACAAGATGATCAAATTAATCCCTTCCATATATACTTCTGAGTAAAAGGAACTATATTATTAAAACACAGACTGGAAAAAAGCAAATAACTATTGGCTCGTGGATTTTTGTATGACGGGAGCTAGAGTGCCTTCTATTTTCCGAGTGCAGTTTGGTCATTAAATTTTTCTAATCACAAGTCAGTCAGAATTTCATTTGTTCTCTTCTTAAGTGCTATCCATTGAATGTGCAGATTACATACAAAAGCCACTATCTTAGAAAAGACATCTAAAGCAATCCAGCACTGATAACCTCCTTCACTAGATGCTTTCATTTTAAGATGCAGTGTTAATGAAACAGGATTCCAACCTGTAACAAGAATCCTCCAAAGATAGGGTTGCCAACTGTCTAATGACACAAACCCAAACACCCTTACCCCACCCCCTGCTCCGAGGCCTCGCTCCTTCCCCAAGCCCCCCTTCACACACACCCCCGCTGTGGCGGGGGGTTGGGGTGCAGGATCTTGGCTGGGACCGAAGGGTTTAGAGTGTGGGAGGGGGCTCCGGGCTGAGCCTGGGGCAGGGAGCTGGAGTGCAGGAGGGGATGTGGGGTGCAAGCTGTGGGAGAGAGTTTGGGTATTGGAGGGGGCTCAGGGCTAGGGCAGGAGATTGGGGTGTGGGAGGGGGTGAGGGCTCTGGGAGGGAGTTTGGGTGCAGGGGGTTGGGGTGCGGAGGGGGATGCAGGCTCTGGCCAGGAGGCACTTACTGCCTTAGCCCCACTGCGCTGCTGGACTTCTAGCACCTAAAATCTCCCAGTTTGGCTCCGGGAGATAGAGTCTGATTCTGGGAGACTCCCGGCGAAACCGGAAGGGTTGGCAACCCTACCTAAAAACAGGGATATGTGGCTACTTGAAAGTTGGAGACAGTTAATTTGACCCCACTTTTTTTCAGTTAAAGCATGCCACGGTCTACAAAGGATTTGCCTTATATAGTAAAAGTAATTCACTGGATCCATGTGGTAAAAGACCAAGAAGATCCTGAGAGGGCTAATCACACACAAATGTATGAAACCAGCAGTCTCACTCCAGAGCGCATGGGGAGCATTCTTTACATGCTCTGAGGCTCACAATAGTGGATAGGGTGACAGACATCCCGATATTAGGGACTTTGTCATATTTTTCACACTTGCTATCTGGTCACCCTAATAGCAGAGGGGTTGCTCTATTAAAGTCCGTAAGAGTTAAGTTATTTTTCCAGCATGTTCAGATTTTTTCGACCTATGTTAAAGTAACATGTAGTTGCAGAGAAGGAGAAAATTGCTTGGAGCGCTCCTTTGACAGAGATTTTATTAAACTGCACATTCATATTCTGCTTGTAACTTTAGCTTTCTACTTCCAAAAAGCTACTTAAAGGGAGCAAGTTATCCAGCTGGAATAAATGACAAAGGAAAGTGAATGGAAGGACTTCATCAGCCTCTGCATGAAGAAAAAGAAAGTCTGTCCCATGCTCCCCAGGAGGGCACGTGGTGGTGGTGAGGCTGGAAGGGACCTATTGGAGGAAGAACAGTTTCAGCAACAACGCAGTGCTGCGCCCCGGCAGTGCTGTGCCCCAGCAGCAGAGGGATAGCTCAGGAGTGCAAAGGGCTACAGATCAGGCCATTTCCCCAGGGCTGCTTCAGGCACTCACTGAATGTAGGTATCAGTAAAGCACTTCAGTCAGTCTGAGGTCCAGGGAAGGTTTGTGTGAGAGTGCAATTACAGGAATTGGCTGCATGTATCCTCAGAGTTTCTTGTGTAAGAATTCAAAGTAAAGATCACCAGGTAATCTGGTTTGATCTCCTACACACCACACACCACCCAATCACCTCTGCATTGAGCACAGCAACTTGGATCAGACTCTCCTGGCCTGCCTATTCTCAGCCTGTGGCACACAATGGTTTAGTCTCCCCCTGGAAATAGGCTGTCCAAGAGAGGTGTCTCTAATGTAATTGTGGGTTTGTCCAGCGTGTTTGGGTCGTACAATATCTGGATGGTAAGGTAAGCAAACTGCTACCGTAGATGGGAATGTGAATTTAACTGATAATGTGCTTGATTTTTTGTGATTGTGTCAGTGGGATTTGCACCTGACCAGCCTTAACTCAGAGGGCCAGATTCTCACCCATGGCTGAGGAAAACAGGAGTGCAAAGTGTCTTTAAGCTACCAGTTCTAGGGCCCTTCTGTGTCAGGCCAATCCTCCTGTCAGGTTGTTCTTACTTGTATCAACTGTCAACAGTCCCAAGGACCATTATGTCAGTTGGGGATTACTAGGGTACTTGGAACCCCCCCCCCCCCGCCCCATGTTCCTTGTGCCAGTAACAGGGAGGGGTAACCATATAGGAAATGGCTCTAAGCTATCTGATGGTCCTACACAGGGGAACATCTCTTGGAAATAAATAAGCTAGTTTTAAGATACTCTTGTGGTGGTGGATCAGCAGGAAGCTTCCTAATGCAGCAACAGATGTAACCCTAGACAACCAATATCGTTTTTTTGTGGGGGTGGGGAGTTATGTACCTCAACCATAACATAATTGTCTCTGCCTTTTTCCTTTTGGCAAACTACTGCAATAAATTAACACTAAATGAAATATACAACCAATATACTGTGTGTTGTAAAATATACCATTTCTAGTTAGTTACTCATCTGCATTCTATGCAGGTACGTACATCTGTTGCCTTCTTTTCAGTCTGTTCCAGTTTTTCCTGAGCATCTTTGAGAGCTTCTGAGTATTTATCCAGTTCATCTTCAGTTCCTTTTAACTTCTTCTGCAGTGCCACCAGCTCATCCTCTACCTTTTGAGAAAGAAAAATAAGTTGTGAACATTCTGACACATTGGTTGCTCTGCTTATAGATAAGGATAGCCAAAGACTTCTTCCTACTATTTGTTTTAAATTATGTTAAGCTTTTTTTAAAGTGATTCTATGGAGAGATATCGAATTGTGGATTTTTCAAAGTTGCTGTGTAACTTCAGTTGTCTAGATGCCAAGTAGCCTACACAGTTTTACACTATTTTAATAAACCTAACATGGCAGCTGAGCAGGCCATTTGGCATTCACATAATGAACATAAGAATGGCCCTACTGGGTCAAACCAAAGGTCCATCTAGCCCAGTATCCTGTCTTCCGCCACTGGCCAGTACCAGGTGCCCTGGAAGGAATGAACAGAATAGGTAATCATCAAGTGATCCATCCCCTGTCGTTCATTCCCAGCTTCTGGCAAACAAAGGCTAGGGACACTATTCCTGCCCATCCTGGCTAATAGCCATTGATGGACCTATCCTCCATGAATGTATTTAGTTCTTTTTTGAACCCTGTTATGGTTTTGGCCTTCACAACATCCTCTGGTAAGGTGTTCCACAGGTTGACTGTGCGTTGTGTGAAGAAATACTTTCTTTTATTTGTTTTAAACCTGCTGCCTATTCTGAAACCATGCTATATCCATATTTCTAAACCGATTTAGCAAACCTCACCTATGAGGAAAAATGTTTAAAATATTAATTTTTAGACTGAGTGGGGACCTGATAACAGTCTTCAAATATATTAAGGGCTGTTATAAAGAGGATGGTAATCTGCTGTTCTCTATGTCCGCTAAAAGTGGCACAAGAAGTAATGGGCTTAATCTGCAGGAAAGGAGATTTAGGTTAGATATTAGGAAAAACTATCCAATTATAAGGATAGTTAAGCACTGGAACAGGCTTTCAAGGAAGGTTGTGGAATCCCTGTCATTAGAGGCTTTTAAGAAAAATAGATAAATACCTGTCAGGAATGGTCTAGGTATACTTGGTCCTGCTTCAGCATAGAGGGCTGAACTACATGACTTCTTGAGGTCCTTGCCAGTGCAACATTTCTATGATTCTATAACTCAGCTGTTGTAAGTAGGCATAACTCCATTTACTTCAATTTAACTATGACAACGTACACAAGTTGAGAATCTGACCCCATACATCCAGGGATTGAGTAACCCTCGATATTGCCCTAGTCTGAAATAAAAAATTATGCTAGCACAGTGTGCTCCTCCTCAGGGAAGGCAGGGACAAGCTTATTCCCATCACTGGCATTCTACCTACAGTACTGTCATTGAATCCCAAAAATAAAGAAAATGTCATGTATATATGAAAAATGCATTGCACCCATATCCCCGAGTTCAGGGAGACTCTTAATGAAACATACATTTGAAACATGTTATGAAAAATAAGTTCTGTGTATGTCTTTTACTCTTTTGACTGTGTTGCCCTTGTTTATAGTCTACAGTCCACTTGGTCTGTATGTAAATACAACACTGGATCTACTGTCTCCTTAACAGAAGCAAGAGGATAGAGAATGAATCACAGAAGTACAGGTATTAAGTAGAGTAGTGTTTAGAGTCCATATCTCCCTTAGCAAGCACTGCTACACTTCACTTGGTAAACTGAGGCATTGCTTGAAATATGTTGAATATGATCAGGGCAAATGTGTTATCTGAAATACAGAGGTACCATCCATTCACTGAGATACAGTTATTTTGTTAGATTTGATGGTAATAACATTATTTTCCTAAAGATTCATAGCTTTAAACCACATATGGTTTTCCAATGGAAGGAGGGACATATGGGTCATCCAAGGTATGTTCCATTTTATCTCATTATCACTCGACCATACCATATAAATCCACACTGTATTCTAAAAAGGTGCTATTTATATCCTGCTGGGAGACTGCCAGATGACAGATTCCCCCCTGCTCCCTGGAGAATTTCTATTATCAAGAGACTTCTTGCTGATAACATAACTGGTGTGCCTGCAGCCTGTCTGATCTGTCATTGAACTCGTAGTACCACCTTTGTTCTATTCTATCCTGGGAATAGTAATTAATTGAGGAGAATGATGGTTTAACTCATCCTTTGTATAAGTTCAGTCTATTAAAACAGTTAATTTAAACCATCTTTATGTGTGTGTTAATTTTTAATGCAGTTCTTTTACTTTAATTGTAGCCTGGAGGATATCTTTATGATTTTGGTTAGCATGTTGTGTACGCACATTGTTATACATTTCTGTACTTATGCTCAAAGTAGCCTGCTGCTGAGGAAAAAAGGGCTAAAATAATACTAGGATATATTAATGGGAATATCGAGCAAGAGTAAGGTGATATTACCTCTGTATATGGCATTGGTGAGACTACAACTGGAATACTGTCTCCACACTTTTAAACAGAAAGTTGCAAAATTTGAGAGTATTCAGAGAAGAGCAATAACGATTTGTGGTCTGGAAAATGAACCTTACAATGAAAGACTAAGGGCTGTTTTGCTAGCATTTTTTACCTTTTTTATTGCCAGTTGACTCATGGTAGTTAATGCCTTTATAAAGACTAATCTGGACAGTTCACAAATGTTTGTGGTTTATACTAAGTTGATCCCTAAAGAAGTGCAAGATATTTAGTATATAAAAGAAAAGGTTAACCAACGATTTAATCGTGGTCTATAAGTTCCAGAATAGCAAGATCCAGGGGCTGTAAACTGAAGTCAGCAAAGTTCAAGCTAGAAATAAGATACAAATTTTTAGCAATGAAAGTAATTACCCATTGAAACAGATGAGGGGTATGCTGAACTCTCTATCACTGGTAATCTTTAAATCAAAACTGGATAATTTTAAAAATGTTACACTAGTTGACTTCAATTTATTGGGTTGATGCAGGATGACAGCTTGAAATACTATAGTCTGAGTTTTTTATGAGGTCAGACTAGGTGATCATAATACTTCCTTAATGCCCTTATACTCTGTTATAATCTAAATGCCCTTGGAAAATATTAAAAACTACAATTTAAAAAATTTAAAATCCAACAATTTTACCTAACACTCTAATAAATACGACAAAGCAAAGCAAATAAATATTCCTTCCACGAACACCATAATTACCACCCTCTAAGTCATTGAATCTCTCTGAGCCTCAGTTCCCCATACACTGAAGACAACTTAACTGGGTACTCAGATACTATAGAGATTGGGGGGCATGTAAGTATTCCCAGAAATCATAACCAGAAGATTAATACTGTGTATAAAGTAGGGCAGTCAAATGAATAAAAAATGAATCGCGATTAATCGCACAATTAAACAAAGGAATTGCGATTAATTGCGCTGTAAAACAATAATAGAATACTATTTATATAAATATTTTTGGATATTTTCCACATTTTCAAATATATTGATTTCAATTACAACACTGAATACAAAGCGAACAATGCTCACTTTATATTTATTTTTATTATAAATATTTGCACTGTAAAAATAAAAGAAATACTATTTTTCAGTTCACTTAATACACGTATGTAGTGCAGTCTCTTTATCATGAAAGTTGAACTTACAAATGTAGAATTATGTACAAAAATAACTACATTCAAAAATAAAACAATGTAAAACTTCAGAGCTTGCAAGTCCACTCAGTCCTACTTCTTGTTCAGCCAATCACTCAGACAAACAAGTTTGTTTACATTTGGAGGAGATAATACTGCCCACTTCTTGTTTACAATGTCACCTGAAAGTGAGAACAGGTGTTCTAATGGCACTATTGTAACCCGCGTTGCAAGATATTTACGTGCCAGAGGCGCTAAAGATTCATATGTCCCTTCAACCACCATTCCAGAGGACATGCGTCCATGCTGGTGACGGGTTCTGCTCAATAACAATCCAAACCAATGCAGACCAACACATGTTCATTTTCATAATCTGAGTCAGATGCCACCAGCAAAACATTGGTTTTCTTTTTTGGTGGTTCAGGTTATGTAGTTTCCGCATCAGAGTGTTGTTCTTTTAAGACTTCGGAAAGCATGTTCCACACCCCATCCCGATCAGATTTTTGGAAGGCACTTCAGATTCTTAAATCTTGGGTCAAGGGCTGTAGCTATCTTTACAAATCTTACATTGGTACCTTCTTTGCAGTTTGTCAGATCTGCAGTGAAAGTGTTCTTAAATGAAAAACGTGCTGGGACATCATCCGAGACTGCTATAACATGAAATATATGGCAGAATGTGGGTAAAACACAGAGCAGGAGACATACAAATCTCCCCCAAGGAGTTCAGTCACAAATTTAATTAACACATTATTTTTTTAATGAGCATCATCAGCATGGAAGCATGTCCTCTGGAATGGTGGTAGAAGCATGAAGGGGCATACAAATGTTTAGCAGATCTGGCATGTAAATACCTTGCAATCCCGGCTACAAAAGTGCCATGTGAACATCTGTTCTCACTTTCAGGTGACATTGTAAATAAGAAGCAGGCCACATTATCTCCTGTAAACATAAAGAAACTTGTTTATCTTAGTGATTGGCTGAACAAGAAGTAGGACTGAGAGGTTCTAAAGTTTTACATAGTTTTGGTTTTGAGTGCAGTTATGTAACAACAAAAAATTCTACATTTGTAAGTTGTGCTTTCACGATAAAGAGATTGCTCTATGGTACTAGTATGAGGTGAATTGAAAAATACTATTTCTTTTGTTTAGCATTTTACAGTGCAGATATTTGTAATAAAAATAATATAAAATGACCACCGTACACTTTGTATTCTGTATTGTAATTGAAATCAATATATTTGAAAATGTAGAAAAACATCCAAAAAAATTTAATACATTTCAATTGGTATTCTATAGTTTAACTGCAATTAAAACTGCAAATAATAGCAATTAATTTTTTAAATTGTGATTGTAATTTTTTTGAGTTAATCGTGTGAGTTAACTGTGATTAATCGACAGCTCTAGTATAAAGATTTTTTTTCCTTTGGAGGTGTCTTCCATTCAGCTGTTTGTTTCCTCCCCTTCAGATCTCCTGTGCACAAAGCCCATAATATGGTATCTTTTTTTCTAGCATAGGGGGACACTGGACAATGTTCCATCAGAAGCTTGTCATTATTATTCCTTGAGTACGCTTGATCAGTCACTTCAGAGTGACACAATGGTAATTTCTGTCTTTGTGCTGTGCATGCTGGGAATACATTTTGTTCTCTTAGACTAGATCAGTGTAATTCAAGAGTAATTACAGAAGTAGAGGTACTTATTCTGGCTTAATACTGGTGTAATTGAGAAGAGAATTTTTGCTGTCTCAAGCCATGCTCTCAGACTCTGCTGACATAAGAATGGGGGCTCAGATCTGAGTCCTGTTCTCAGATTTTCCACATTGTGCCACCATTGGGCAGGCTTTTTCTTTTATATTTTTTAGCTTCTTTTTCATTTACAGATACAAACAACTTTCCATTATAAAAGTTTGGTTTTATTGTTTATCACTTTGCCAAATTTTAACTGGGATGAATTTTTGCATGCCATGTGTCTACTACAGGCTGAATTTTTTGGGAACATTTCAGCCAAAACAGTTCAGCTGCTTCAGAGAATAAGAATATGGAAAAATACATAATTTTGCCCTTGATAAAAATACTGACAAACCTTTTATGTGAGCAGTTCTAGCACCCCATGTTTTGGAACAAGAACTTGAAATTTGTTAGGGTAGGTGGCCTTTCTGTCAGGGATGTACCTTTTGCAGTCACATTGAAAATCTACCTAAATTTGGCGACGTTATAAGTCTTTGAAAAAATCACAGTATAAACATGCTCAGAGTCTGATTTTAGCAGCAAAAAATCTCCAAAGATTCCATCATCACTGAGCATGCTCAAGCCTCTCACAGCTCCTACTGCTGATCAGACTGTGTGTGCACCATCCCCACAGAGAAACTGAGGGTATTTCATCCCCTCAGCATTCTTATGTGTGACCAGACTTGTACATTGCTTTGGGATGGAGAATGTGTAGTCTGGCTACTATAGAGAGAGCACCATAGAAAAGCTTATGAGGACGTTAATAATTTTGTATTCACTGCAGGAATTGGGTACACTTAATGATGAAGATAAAAGAAAATAGTGAATAACTATCCATTCACTGAGCACCATACATCTTGTGCACTGAATGAAGTAGGGTTGTGTGGAAAAAAATAGTACATGATACAGTCTAATTACTTGATCATAATGTGCATGCATAAGGGTTGCTATACAGTGTTTAGAATGTTTTGAGTACTCCTGTTATATCACTAATACTATAAATAACAAATAATTGTAATTTTTTTCATCTCTTTAAAAGCAGAGATCATAGTGGATTCTTTATATTTTTAAATTCTGTTCCCACCAGGTCTCTACATGCAGTATTGGTTTGAGGTTGACGGGACATGGACTGAGATGATAAAAATTATTTTTAAAGCAAATAATGTAAACTTAAATATAACGTCAATTAAAATTCAGTTAATTTTTTCCACTTGGATGCAGCTTTTTCCTTTTCAAATCAATCCTTTTACTTTTTCATTTAGCTCTGCTATTTCATAAACTATTGAGCCAAGAAAATCTTCGGAAATGTGAAAGCTTCAGTATCCACTATATCTGCTTTTTTCGCCAAATCCTTCCTTTAAGCAACCTTGTATAGACAACTGGGATTGCGTAGCCTCCCTTGTCTTTTTCAGATAAAGGGTGCCTTCCCTCTCCTCCATCAAAACTTGTGCAAAATCACTGACTTTGTGAAGCATTTTAGCTACAATTATTGTTCAACATTCTGTGTTTATTCAGAATTGCATTCTTTTATGCCTGGTCTTCGGGTTGAAACTGGTGAGCCTTAAATAGTACGACCCTCTGGACTTGTCTCTTGTAGAAATTATAGTCTGGAATATAAAAAGGAATAATATAAAAAAGCAGAAGCTCTGCAGGAAGTGCTGTATTTGACCTGAATCTGAAGGTCAATATAAAATCCCTGTTAGTACTGGTACGGTGCTGCACTCCAACGCTGATCATTGGTGCATTGGGATACAAATAAACGTATTGTAATCCTTTTCCAATCACATTTAGCAGTGACCGCATGTTTGTGGAAAATATTTTAATGTGCTATGATGATCTCTTTTTGTTTTGAGATATTTAATCACTAGAGAGGAGTGATTTGTAACAAAGGACACCCAAGTGACTCAAAATGTTGGCGTTAGAAAAAATCTAACAGCTCTACCACTGTGTGTCATCCTTGTTTAAGATACAAAGCTCTGGTCTCTTCCAGGAAGGTGCAAGCTCAAGGAAATTTAATGAGGAATCATATAGGATTCAAAAGGATTCTCTGAAGTACAGTGAGTAGTCTAGGAATGGTGCTGAGTCCCAAATCAAAATGGATGAGCAAATAAGAAAAGTTAACAGATTGTCCCATTTGTATGCATGAACTATATTACCAAAATGCAAAATACTTCAAAGGAGGGTAAGCAGAAAAATAGAGGAGACCTAACAATACTATTCTATTTTCTCACCATCACAAAAATATTCTACTTACTTTCTTAATAGGTTATACAATTTTCTCCACAATGTAGATACACAACTGTTTTTATTCCTACTCACCTGTTTGCACTTGTCCTCAGCTGCTTTCTTGTCTGCTTCAGCCTGTTCAGCTCTATCAATTGCATTCTCCTTATCTAGCTTCAGCATCTGCATCTTTTTCTTGATGGCTTCCATTTTTGCTGGAGGATGGGACTGTGTCTCTAACACACAAGAGAAGAAAAGCTTTGCAAGACCAAACTAGTAGTAAACAGTCTTAAAAATAGGTGGAGAAAGTGGTAGAGCACGGCTCTAGGCGTGCAGGACAGTGAACCTTTGAATGGTTGTAGTTCGCTTTAAAGTCTCGAAGACCCTTACTCAATATTTTGGATGCAGCCCAAATCTCTGGTGGCCCCCACCCCACCCCTCCAGACCTTTCATGTGCAGCCTTTCTAAGGAACAAGCTGGAAGCGATTCACTAGGGGAATCTTCAGCACTCAGTCATCTCCTTATTTGGGTGTCTGTTTTCTTAAAGGAAAAAAATGTTTCCATTTTTAACCTTCTGACATAAGCAAATGTGTTGACATATGAACACATATGCTTGAAACAAAGCTCATTAGCAGCTCTGGTTTGTAGAGCAGTTAAATAGTCCACAGAGCTATGGAAAATGATCTGGCTTCCCATACATAGCAAGCAAGCAGAGTAACACCTGGAGGAAGTGGAAGGATCCTTATGGATTTAGAAACTGAAAAATGTTCATGCACAGAAAACTTGAGACAGTGACTACACATGCAAGAGAAACTAGTAAAAAGATGTATTTTATGGGAAACAGGCATCCTATGTGTTATATGTTGTGAAATGCATAACAAAATTATAGGTATAAAAATCATAAACCCTTGGAGTCCCAAATTTTGCTCTCAGTTAGCCTGGTACAATTCCTATAAATAATCTTGCAATGGACGTTTCATATATGTAACAGAGGGCAGATTTGGTACCCAAGATAGTACCATTTTGAGTTTGGCACCTAGCTGCCATTTCGATCTTTGAAAATTCTCCCCCTAAATATTTGGGGGAATAATATATATTTTTTAATTCATTTGGGAGATGATGCTATAAACTTGAAATGTCACAAGTATTTTGTCAATTAAACAGATTCCATTCATAAAACTATTATCTTTGAATATGATTGAGGGAAAGTTTGTTTTAGTTTTTACATTTTATGTATATTAATAAAGTGTGTTTTCCAGAGATGCTTTTTGCCCAATGGCAACGTTGATCTTGCCATCTTGTGGCAACATCTAATGTTCAGGAGACAAAAGCATGTTTGGGTCCTTTTTTGTCATAAGGGTCTCAAACTCTCCCACAGGCAGGGACTATGTCTAAATAAATTATCTCATGCTCTTTGTTTTCATGATCATCTGGATTATCACAGAAATGAAACGCTGGAAGGGACACTGAGAGGTCATCAAGCTGAACCCTGTGCCTGCACTGAGGCTGGCCCAAGTAAACCAGAACATCCCTGGCAGGTGTTTGTCCAACCTGTTCATAAAAACCTCCAGTGAAGGGGATTCCACAACCTCCCTTGGAAGCTTGTTCCAGAGCTTAACTACCCTCATAGTTAGAAAGTTTTCCCGAGTATCTAACCAAAATCTCTCTTCCTTCCTGCAGATTAAGCCTATTACTACTTGTCATGCTTTTAGTGGACATGGAGAACAGCAGATCACCATGCACTTGATAACTCTTCAAATATGTTAAGGGCTGTTATCAGGTCCCCCCTCTTTTCTCAAAACTAAAAATACCCAGTTTTTTAATCTTTCATGATTTTTGATGCTCCTCCTCTAGACTCTTTCCAGTTTGTACACATATTTCTTAAAGTGCAGTGCCTAGAATTGGAAACAGTGCTCCAGCTGAGGCCTCCCAGGGCCGAGTAGATTGGGATAATTACCTCCCGTGCCTTACATACAACATTCCTGTTAATATACCGCAGAATATTAGCCTTTTTAGCCACTGCATCACATTAATTCATATTTAATTTGAGATCCATTATGACTCCAAGATCTTTTTCAGAGGTACTACTGCCTAACCAGTTATTCCTCATTTTGTAGCTGTACATTTGATTTTTCCTAAGTGAATTACTTTGCACTTGTCTTTATTAAATTTCATCTTGTTGATTTCCGCACAATTCTCCAATTTGTCAAAGTTGTTTTGAATTTGAAGCCTGTCCACCAAAGTGCTTGCAACCCCTTCCAGCCTGGGGTCATTTGCAAATTTTATCACTTCATTATCTAAGTCATTGATGAAAATATTGAATATGGCCCTGCTATTCAAAAAATATTATTAAAGTATTTAATGGGTCTTTAATGTTACATGGCAGCCAGAAACAAGGAACCAGTATTATGTGACCAGCCAACATCACAGATCACAAGTAAACCTTTTTTGAACCAGTTTGGGAATCTTTGTTAAACCATTTGAGTCATACAAGTTTGACCCCTCTGCAGTGAGCTAATGTACTAAAAAAAATAGATATTATTTTCTATTACTTAAGATGTTTCACTAAAGGAATTCTACTTTTGTTAAACAATTAAATTGTAATTTGGTAAAGAAATAATCCTCACTGAATAGAAACTTCAGTGTTCTGGAGAAAAATTGGTTCTAATTTGACTGAGTCATGAGCTTAGAAAATCACACACTGTATTTACATAACATTTTAAAATAAAAGTAATATGTTAAACAGTGATCCACGAGTGCTCCAGGGTATGGTAAACTGTGGGTAAGGACTGTGTGATAGATTTAGCTGAGTAAAGCGCATAGTGGATGTATGCAGTGTGTGAAACGTTGTAATAACTGGGCCTATACATTTACCTTAATTGTAAGCTTAACTGCTGAAAAGTGGGTAAAGGCTCACAGATTGTTAGAATGGTCTGTTATATAAAACTGTTTACGAAAAGATGTGGAGCAAAGGAGACAAAGACTGAATTAATATAAATAAAAAGGGTTTACTGATACCAGTCAAAGACTATGTATTACGAATGGTGAACAAGATGAGCAGAAAGTCAGAAATCAGGTAACCAAAAATCGGTGTGTTGGGAATTAGGCCAAATTGGTGGACAAAATAATAGGAGGATGGGCTACTTAGCTCATTGCTCCCTTTTGCGGTCCTTAAAAAGAGACTGGGTGAAAATGCAGTGGAGTGCTTTTTACCATCACCACAGCTGTGGTGGAAAGATTGTTATCATGATATCAGACCGTGGTACTACAGTGGGGAGCTTGATCATCATCGCTGCACCAGGGAAGACTCCAGCCTGATACATTCTTTGTCTTCCCTTCCCTTGTGCATTCCTTTCTGCATCCCCCATCTTCCTTCTGTCCCCTCTCTCTCAGCTTTTCACTGGATCCTGAAATCAACTGTATTGCACAGCACCAGTACAACGAGATGAGATGGCCCATCCAGCTCTGCCCATCCTGAGAAGGATGAATGAAGGAGAGGGACCTGACCAGACCAACTAGATAATGTCCCTGTCTGGGGAGAAGAGCATGTCCAGAGCAATAGCTTTCATGGCTGACCTACAAGACCAAAGCATCTGTCCCATGACTGACCAGCCACCCTGTATTCTGAGCTGTATTTTCACCATCTTTATTATCCTAGTTCTTCTCTCTCTCCTGTGTCTGTTTTGTCTAATGCAGGAAAGTGACTGTCATTCTAAATTCAGAACTGAATAATAGAACACCAAGGGCTGTTTGACTGAATAAGAGATATTATGTCTCTCGAAAAGACTTTGATAGGTTTTTATTATTTTATTATTTGTTCTTTATCTCTTTTTGCTTCTTTCCTTTTGTGAGTTTCAAATAAGCTCCAGAATAGTTCTTGAAGAGTTCCTCAGATCTTGCACTTCTTGTTATCATTAAATGTAGAACTGGTTGCCTAACTTATTGGAAATAATGATTGTTGTACATTTTTGACATCTCTGCAGTGACTAAATTATATTTTTTATTATAATTAAAATAAATTTCTCCATTCTGTGCACATTTGATTACATTCTGTCCCCTGTACCAGACGCTGTCCTGCTGTTACACAGTTCTAATAATTTCAAGAGATGGTGACTAACTGGATGACATGAAACAGACCTAGAGAAGCAGCATGGGAAGCAGAGGCGGCACTTCTCTCAGATTGGAAATTGGATCTATCCCAAAGGACAAGGCAATATCCTGATCCAAAGCCTTGCATGGTAAAAACTGGCCCGATGTAGTACTAATATCAAGGGAATTACATCAGATAAAACTGGATCCCAAAGCAGAGAACCTAAAATATAACCATACGAGCTGGAAGCTACCACATGGAAACTCTTATTAACTACACTTACATTGAATTGGAAAGTACAACAAGAATAATATGGATTACAGAAGTGTGTTTGTTGCTCTGTAGAATCTCTCAATGTTTAAATTATTTTAAATATTTTCATCTCTTGATGCTTCGGACAAGATAGACATGAAAAATATATATGAGCAAAGTTATGATAATCTTAAATGAAGCAAAATTGTTTTGAGTCTGAAGTATTTTTGAAGCTAGTGAAATACTCAGACCCAGTCTGAAATTGTTCATAGATTATATATTTCTTAGGCTGTCGATTAATCGCAGTTAACTCAAGCGGTTAACTCAAAAATATTAATTGTGATTAAAAACATTATTTTGGATGTTTTTCTACATTTTCATATGTATCTTGTATTCTGTGTTGTAATTGAAATCAAAGTGTATATTTTGATTACAAATATTTGCACTATAAAAATGATAAACAGAAGAAATAGTATTTTTCAATTCACCTCACACAAGGACTGTAGTGCAGTCTCTTTGTCATGAAAGTGCAACTTACAAATGTAGATTTTTTTTTTGTTACATAACTGCACTCAAAAATAAAACAACGTAAAACTCCAGAGGCTACAAGTCCTCTCATCCTACTTCTTGTTTAGCCAATCACTCAGACAAACAAATTTGTTTACATTTACAGGAGATAATGCTGCCATCTTCTTATTTACAACATCACCAGAAAGTGAGAACAGGCATTTGCATTGCACTTTTGTAGCCAGCATTGCAAGGTATTTACGTGCCAGATATGCTAAACATTTGTATGCCCCTTTATGCTTCAGCCAGCATTCCAGAGGACATGCTTTCATGCTGATGACACTGCTTAAAAAAATAGTGTGTTAATTAAATTTGTGACTGAATTCCCTGGGGGAGAATTGTACGTCACCTGCTCTGTTTTACCTGCATTCTGCCATATATTTCATGTTACGACAGTCTCGGATGATGACCCAGCACATGTTGTTCATTTTAAGTACACTTTCACTTCAGATTTGACAAACGCAAAGAAGGTACCAATGTGAGATTTGTAAAGATAGCTACAGCATTCAACCCAAGATTTAACCCTAAGTGCCTTCCAATATCTGAGAGGGACTAGGTAGGAAGCATGCTTTCAGAAGTCTTAAAAGAGCAACGCTCCAATGCAGATACTACAGAACCCGAACCACCAAAAAAGAAAATCAACCTTCTGCTGGTGGCATCTGACTCATGATGATGAAAATGAACATGCGTTGATCTGCATTGCTTTGGATGGCTTTCGAGCAGAACCCGTCATAAGCATGGATGCACGTCCCCTGGAATAGTAGTTGAAGCATGCGCATCTGGCATTTAAATATCTTGCAACGCCAGCTACAATAGTACCATGAGAACACCTGATCTCACTTTCAGGTGACATTGTAAACAAGAAGCTGGCAGCATTTTCTCCTGCAAATGTAAACAACCTTGTTTGTCTGAGCAATTGGCTAAACAAGAAGTAGGACTGAGCGGACTTGCAAGCTCTAAAATTTTACATTGTTTTATTTTTGAATGCAGTATTTTTGTATGTAATTCTATATTTGTAAGTTCAACTTTCATGATAAAGAGATTGCATTACAGTACTTGTATTAGGTGAATTGAAAAATACTATTTCTTTTGTCTTTTTACAGTGCAAATGCTTGTAATCAAAAATAAATATAAAGTGAGCACTGTACACTTTGTATTCTGTGTTGTAATTGAAATCAATATATTTGAAAATGTAGAAAATATCCAAAAATATTTAAATAAATGGTATTCTATTATTGTTTAACAGTGCAATTAATCACGATTAATTTTTTAAATCGCTTGATAGCCCTAATATTTCTCCTCTCACTAAAAAGTAAATATGTTTCTTCTTTGAGTGCTTGTTCATGTCAATTTCATTCTAGGGCTGTGCACGCCCACATGCGTGGTTATCGGAGATTTTTGCCTTAATGGTACCCGTAGGGCTGGCTGTAGTGCCCTCTTGAGTGCCGTGCTCATGCGCCGGTATATCAGGTATATATGCGCCGGCCCTGTGCCCTCGCAGTTCCTTCTTACCGGCCATAGTGGTTAATCGGAGTGCCTTTCCTTGCTTAGCAAGGGCTAGTGGATTTTTGTCTTGGACTTCATGCCTTAAGGCCTTGTATATAGTTGTTCTTGGTAGTTAGTGTTAAGTACCCATTAAATGTTAAGTACCCATTAAGTGTTAAGTAGTTAGGGTCCCAGCAGGGACTTTGTCCCTGGTGGGGCATGCCCCCCTCCCCCGTCTCTGGGATTCAAGCGAAGTGCAGACTGTAACAGGCTTATGCCTGTTAGTGATCCCCACGGCAGCTGTCTCAAGTGCTTGGCGGAGGCACACGTTGAAGATAAGTGCTATATCTGTAAGAACTTTTGGCCCCGCACGAAAAAAGAACAGGATATTTGACTTCGGACTCTCCTTATGGAGTCTTCCCTCCATCTGGTGTCTGAGCTGTCTAGGCACAAGTTGCCAAGCACCTCGGCATCAGTGCAAAGTCCACCCCCGGCACTGGGCTCCGCCTGGCACCGCTGCCCATCACCAGTACCTTAAAAAGTGAGGAAGCACAGCTCCCTGGCACCGGTAAAGAAGAGCCAGGTGGCAGCAGGCAAAGGACCTGCCTTGGGCCCTCCGCCTACCCTGGAGCCCCGCAGTCAGCCTTCTCTGGTTGGGACCTGTGAAAGGTCCTCCTTCGACTCCTGTGAGTGGTACTGGACCAATCCCCCTGCCGGCACCAATGCCCTCGCGTACCCCCCAAGCATCGAAGGAGCACAGGCCTCCACCTGCACCACTAGTGCAGCAGGTGCCGCAGGGTTCAGCAAAGGCTCCCCAAGAGGGCAAGCCAGCAGATAAGGCTCCCCAGGGAGCAGTGGAGTGCTGCTGATCTCTCAAGGCGATAGTGTGCCCTCCACCTCTGTGCCACTGGTCACCGGAGCCACCAACAAGGTTGTTGGATGCTTGCCATCAGTCACCGGCTCCATGATCACGGTCACCATTCTCCCAACGTGGGCTGCTGAGAGGGAGGCTGCCGGTCCCCTTACTACCGGCACCAGTCGCCTTCCTGCAGGTTGTCATCACATCACTGATCCAGGTCGCCAACACTATGGGAGCATTCTCTGTCCCGCCTCCAGTCCCCCCGGCACCAACTCCGGTCTCCACACCATTGGTACTGGTCCCCCTGTGCCGGGCTCTGGTTACCGTTATCGATGGTCTCCAAGCAGACTCAAGCATCTCTGGCCCCTACGTGGTCTCTGGAAGGGGGTTCCGCTGGGACTGAGGGTTGCTTTAGCTCATCTCCTAGACCCCAGTGGTGAGAATGGGTGATCCAGCCTGCATCCACAGCATTGGCGCAGTGGCAGTCAGGTCAGTGGCCCATGCAGTGGCTTTGTTGGAATGCATAGGGGGTGCCTGTCATGGCTATGCCCCCTTTGCTCCATTCGTCATCAAGCGCCTTGGAGCAGCAGCAGCTGGCACTAGGCTTGGTACAGGAGACACGCCCGGAAGCCAGGACTCAGGAGGCTGTGCCCACCCCTAAGCCACCCTCCCCTGTGGAGGAGGAGGACCAGGGTTCCCCACCGGTGGTACAATCTTCGTCTTCGTACTCTGACAAGATGCTTGCGGGCCCCTACAGGGCTAGCCTACCTGGTGACTTTAAGCACCCACTAGGCCTTGCTTTGGTGGGTGGCTGAGAACTTGGGCCTGGAAGTGGAGGAGATGGCTGAACAGGTGGACACCTTATTCGATGTCCTGTTAGCCTTGAGAAGGAGAAACGGGCACTCCAGTTCAACCCTGAAAAACAAAGAAGCCAAACGACTGGACTTGTTTGGAAGAAAAATTTATTCCACAACCAGTTTACAGTTTCAGGTGGCGAACCATCACGCCCTCTTGGGCCATTATAATTTTAACTTATGGGACTCCCTCTGTAAGTTCAAGGAGTGCCTTCCTCAGGATTTGGCTGAAGAGTTTGACACTCTGGTGCAGGAGGGCACCACAATGGCTTCTGGTCAGGGGCACAGCTGGAGTGCAGAGGCAGGCGTCCTGCCTGTCCTGACACGGTTCCTGGCCAATGGGAGCGTGGAGCTGGTGCTTCGGGCAGGGGCAGCACGCAGAGCCCTGTGGCCCCCATGCCTAGAAGCCAGACCCACTGCTGGCTGCCTCCAGGGCACAGCACGGTGTCAGAAAAGGTAGACACTAGCCTGCCTTAGCTGGGCAGCACCGCCGATGGGACTTTTAATGTCCCGGTTGGCGGTGCTGACCAGAGCAAGGCAACCGAGTGCCTGACATGGCATGACCCACAGTTTGAAAAACACTGGGCTAAAGGACACCAGAATCACCCTTTGCTCACTGGGCATGCAAACGCCACAGTAGGCGCATAAGTAATGCTGGCCACCCCAGCCGCCAAGGCTTTGGCAGCCTCGTCCGGAGTCTGCTAGAAGAAGGGACCAAGACACTAAGTTTAGTCGGCGCCACCCTTCTACCTCCTGTTTATCTGCGCAGCCTAGACTGGCGAAGCATTCCAGAGGCCAGAAGTGCTTGTTTCGATGGCATGCTCGAGACCGATGCTCCAGTCAATTCCTTTGATCCGCCGTTACCTTTCCTCAACCACCTCCTTCCCGACCATTCAGCCTGGTTGCGGGTCACTTTGGACCACTGGGTCCTGGACATAATATCTCCGGGCTATACCCTGCTGTTTTTGGCCACTCCTCCCTTCCCCTCCCCCTCTTCCCCGTCCCTCTTCAGGGACCCTTCTCACAAGCAACTTCTCATTCAGGAGGTCAAGAACCTTCTGTGCCTGGGGGAAGTAGAAAAGGTTCCTCAGGACATGAAAGGATAGGGGTTCTACTCCTGATAATTCCTAATCCTGAAAGCAAAAGGAGGTCTCAGATCCATCCTGGACCTGCGTTGCCTCAACAAGTCTCTCAAGACGCTTATTTCCATATTCCCAGGTCACAGGCGTTTCCTCTATTTTATAGTGGGAGGGTGCCATTTCCAGTTCATGGTGCTGCCCTTTGGCCTGTAATTGGCCCTGAGAGTGTTCATAAAGTACATGATGCCAGTGGCAGCTTACCTGAGATGTCGAGGGGTTTTCCCATACATTGGCGACTGGCTTATCAAGGGCAGGTCTCGGGAACAGGTGCAAAGGAGCCTTGATCTGGTGCGTTCCACCTGCCGCAATCTGGACCTGTTAATAAACACAAAAAAGTCCACATTAATGCTGGTCCAGTGCATAGAGTTCATTGGGGGTGGTTGTCAACTCCATGTGAGCCAGGGCCTTCCTTCCTCTTTCAGGCAATGTCGGGCTTAATCTGCCTGTTAAAGAACCACCCTCTCACTACAGCCCACACCTGCCTATGTCTGATGGGCCACATGGCTGCATGCATGTATGTTCCATCCGGGGTCTGAACAGAGGTTCCCTTTCGGATGCCTTCTTCATTCCATGGTCGGGGATGCTGATGTATGCCTTTCCACTGGTGCCATTAATCCACAGGGTCCTGGTGAAAGTCAAGTAGGACAGAGCAAGGGTTATTCTGGTAGTCCCAACATGGCCCCATCAGCACTGGTTTGGCATGTTGTTGAACCTTTCTGCAGCCGCCCCTCTTCTGATGCCTCTTTGGCCTGATCTGCTGTCCCAGAACCATGGCAACCTGCTACATCTGAACCTGGAGGTGCCGCACCTGACGGCTTGGCTGCTGCATGGCTGAGTGCAGAAGAAGAGGTGTGCTCATCCCATGTTTAACAGATTTTGCTGGGCAGCAGGAAACCCTCCACCAGGGTGACCTACCTAGCTAAATGAAAAAGGTTTGTGTGTTGGGCCTCGAAGTGGTGCCTTTGGGCTGAGCAGGCCTCTCCACAGGACATCCTGGATTACTTGCTGCATCTCAAGCTCCAAGGGTTGTCCCTCTCTTCCATCAAGGACCACCTGGCAGCCATCTTGGCATTGCATCCCCCATTCCAGGGCAGGACTCTCTTCACCCACCCTATAATGGCACATTTTTTAAATTATCTGAAGAGCCTCTATCCGCACGCCTGGGACCCGGTCCCTCACTGGGACCTGAGTCTTGTGCTGTCAAGGTTCATGGGATCTCCCTTTGAGCCTCTTGCTTCCTGCTCCCTCCTGCTTCTCTCCTGGAAGGTTTCTTTTCTGGTTTCTATAACATCAGTCTGCAGGGTGTCTGAAGTCAGGATGCTCACCTTGGAACTGCCCTAAGCAATCTTCTTCAAGGACAAGGTCCAGCTGCGCCTCCACGCGGCATTTCTGCCTTAGGTCGTTTCCCAGTTTCATACTGACCAGGACATATACTTACCAGTCTTCTGTCCGAAGCCTCATGTATCAGATGAGGAGCACAGGCTACACACCCTGGACATCAAGTGGGTGCTGGCATTCTACATAAATAGAACGAAGCCATTCCATAAGTCAACGCAATTGTTCGTGGCAGTGACAGACAGGATGAAAGGTCTCCCAGTGTCTGCTCGGAGGAGCTTGAACTGGATCACAGCCTGCATCTACTACTGCTATGAGCTGGCAAAGGTGCCCCCACTAGCAATCACTCAACAATGACAGCTCACTCAACTAGGCGTCTTCGGCAGCCTTCCTGATACAGGTGCCGATCCAAGAGATCTGTTGGGCCGCTACCTGGTCATCTGTCCACACGTTCGCATCACATTATGCGCTGACCTGGCAAGCTTGAGATGACACTGGTTTTGGTAGAGCAGTGCTACAAACTGCAAGACTGTGAACTCTGAGCCCACCTCCGAGGATACTGCTTGACATAAACAAGCACTCAAATAAGAAAAAACAGTTACCCACCTTTTCATAACTGTTGTTCTTCAAGATGTGTTGCTCATGTCCATACCATTACCTGCCCTTCTGCCCCTCTGTCGGAGTTGTCAGCAAGAAGGAACCGAGAGGGCATAGGGCTAGCGGTGCCTGATATACCAGCGCATGAGCACGGCACTCAAGGGGGCACCGCAGCCAGCCCTACAGATATCGCTAAGGCAGAAAATCTCCGATGACCACACACGTGGGCGCTCACACATCTAGAATGGAATGGACATAAGCAAAACACATCTTGAAGAACAACAGTTACAAAAAGGTAGGGAATAGTTTTTTCTGGTTACTTCTCCCAAATAGTTTCAATATGAAAAAGCTTTACTAAAGTGAATCTCTGCTGGTAGATATGCTAGCTCCATAAATATGTATGGGAAGTAGGAGTTTTGTTTTTCTCACCATGTTTTAAAGTTTCATATTCTTTTGCAGCTGGGTAGCGGCTGTTAAACATTTTCCATTCCAGTTGGCTAAAACTTTGGCACAAGAATAATTTTCCTTGTGTAAAGGATCAGCTTCTGCCTCACTATTGTCAATTTGGAAACGTGTATTGCCAAAATAAAGAGACTTTGGCCTTTTATATCACTTGGTGTCCTCCAGCAGAGAGTGTGAGCATGCGTGCACATCCCAAGCAGACTCTGCCTTTGCCCCAGTACAGGGAAGGGGTGGGTGTGTCTGAGTGGGACACGTTGCATATTTCTTAGGAAAAAGCTTTCCTCTCCCTACCCCCCACCTTGTGAAGCAGGAGCCCTCCCCCCCGACTCCCATTCTCCCCCCACAACAGTACCAGCAGGTCAGCACCATCTGGTGGCCCCAAGGATCAATGGGAAGAGAGGAAGTGGCCTCAGAGAGAGGTGCAGTGTGGAGGATATAATGTTCTTGGCTTACAGTCCAATCAACAGTCCTTGGAAGCCACATTCCATCATGGGACATGTAGTGCTTGCAGGGCTGCTGCAGCCAAGTCTTCCCCATCTCATCCCTGCGGGGTGGGGTGGGAGGGTAGAATTGGCAAGTGGACACAAACTCCTGGAATCCAGGGGGGAAAGAGGACAGTGTTTGGCAAAGGGACTCAGGTACCCAGTGCTGACAACCCCAAGAGTTTGAAATTCATGGACCTTCCAAATTGTGCTTTTGAGGAGGTGTGTGTCTTTTTATTTGCTTTCTGAGCCTTTAGGTTACAGTTGGGCCACATTTTCAAGCTTTGATTTCTGTAGGTACAAATAGTAGATTATTTTTTTAAGGAAGGCTGAGATTCTCTGCATAGCTGAGAGTGTCAAACCACATTCCAGCACGTGGGGCTGCAGGCTTGGAGAAAAGGAGATTCTGCTGTAAACAACTTAGCTTGTACTAATGTGTGGGAATACCCCTGCCATTAATTAATAAGCATAAGGAAAAACTAGCTCACGAAAGCTTATGCTCAAATAAATTGGTTAGTCTCTAAGGTGCCACAAGTACTCCTTTTCTTTATGAGGCAACTGCTGCTACCAGTTTGTTTTTCTGAGATTCCCTGTTTTTCCTCTACTCCTCAACTAACACCGTGGGAGAGCAGGCATTCAGGACACTTCCTGTATGTGTAAGTGTCCCTATTAGGGGACATTATTATCTGGACAAGAGGGATATCTGGTTTCTGAGGGGATACTACTGGCCAGACATGGGGTACTTTTTGTTTGGGGGGAGGGCACTAGAGACAGGTTGCAAAACACCTCCTCTCTGCGGGGGGAGAGTAACTGTGTATTGGCCAGTTGCTGGGGAAGGCATTTAAAAAAGTTTTATATTATTTACTCTTTTCATAAAATCAACAACATATCTAAGCTATTTCACATTTCTCTGGACCATACCTTCAGGCCTCAAGGCACATAGGGAGGAGCATATCCTGAGTAAACATCTGGAACCAGGAAGGTGACTACAGGTGCTGTTTGTTCTTCCTTCATTGCTTCTCTCTAGTGTGTTGGCCAACATGCTCTCTCTCCTTGCCTGTTGTTATACAGGCTGCCTTCATAGACATGTTCACCTGCATGTGTCCAGTGGTGATTGAGATATAAGTGGCTATGCATATCTACTGTGTTGCGGGGGGGGGGGGGGGAAGGAGTACTAAAACCTTCCGCTGCTTCTCACATGCTTCTAGTGCAGTGTGCCTTGATGCAGCAGATGAATTGTAGTCTTCTCTTACCTTTGTTTTCAGAATGTGTTGCCCTATGCGCTACTTTGTGCAGCTGGAGGTATGAGCTGTAATTAAAAGTACATAGAAACATTGTATCGACAAGTTTGTAAGGACCCCCTTGGGCATTGAAAATGTATTCCCCAGAATGCCCCCCTTCCCCTGTTCCTGCTGCTGTCCCATCCCTACTGCAGTACATTGGTCTTCAGTAGGAAAAATTACACGAATAAATAATTGATTTAAACTTAATTCTGTTTATTGGTTAACTGGTGGGAGTGGTTTTGTGGCTGCAAATATGTGTAACAGTACATGAATATCGTTTAAGTGTTTTCAGGATCAGGGCCAACCCCTTTATGGACTTAGTTGCAGAAAGGACCGAATTTTGCTCCAGAGTCAGACTATATATTGGAGCTTTTTGAAATTTACTTGAATACAATGTCTGCACCCTTGAGAGGGTGAGCAGCACATGCATTACCCCAGTGGGCATCATTATGTTAGCAGAATGAGGTCACATTAGCTGTTCTGAAGGGTTTTTCAGGCTGAGACTTAAAAGAAGATGTAATCCTTAACCTTCTACAGATGGGGAAACCAGCACAGGTGTGCCTGAACAGTCACACCGTGGAACAATATAGAAAGTCAGAAAAATTTAACTACATATAACTGACAGATTACAGAGTAGCAGCTGTGTTAGTCTGTATTTGCAAAAAGAAAAGGAGTACTTGTCAACTGCTGGAAATGGCTCACCTTGATTATCACTACAAAAGGTCACCCCCCCCCCCCTGCTGGTAATAGCTCACCTTAAGTGATCACTCTGGTTACAGTGTGTATGGTAACTCCCATTGTTTCATGTTTTCTATGTATATAAATCTCCCCACTGTATTTTCCACTGAATGCATCCAATGAAGTGAGCTGTAGCTCACGAAAGCTTATGCTCAAATAAATTTGTTAGTCTCTAAGGTGCCACTAGTACTCCTTTTCTTTTTACATGTAACTGAGTTCTTTAATATCTCAGTCATGCTTATCAAACTGGCAGCCTTTCTCTAAGGGGTAAGGATGTATTCTGATGTTTGATTGGTAGTTGTTTTTTGTTTTTGTTTTGTAAATGAAAATAATTTGTGGTGGTGGGCTGTGCATTCTAGCAACTCTAATTCCACCACAACTTTTTATAACAGTGCCATTTAATCTCTATAATAATGTAGTGGGAGCTCTCTTTCTACCTTTGTACCATCACAGCAGTTTTTCTTACATCACAACTGACTGAACATGTAGGAAGAGGGGGCAGGTTATTCCCCTTTGCCTTCGCTCTGCACTGCATGTACTCCGCTGGCGGGGAGACATCCCAGGATCTCTGCAGGTGCCCCTTTTGCCCCATCTCTGAATTGAGATGATGTCACAGCAGGGGCAAAGCACTAAGGGCACTAAGCAGGTGGTTGGATTGAGGAGGAAAAGGTGTACAGTGGTGCACTGTGAGAGATGTAGAGTGTCCTGGCCTATCTATGTTATTGGACTTTGGTGGTTGCATGGCAGCATGAGCAATGCAGTGTCGTGCTTTCTCCCACCATGAAGCGAGCAGACAGAAACTTCTACCTGCCAGGGAAGTGGTGGGAAGGACAAGCTGTCACGACAAGTGCCCTAATACGTGCAACACAAGTCACAGATGGAGCATCCCTGAGCTGTGCTGCCACTGGGAGCAGCCAACCTCACACTGAGGGGGATTGGTGACCCATTCCAAGAGTGGGGATAGTAGGTTACAGGGGGGTACCCTTAGCTATCCCCCCATCAACTCTGCTTCTCTTCTTTGGCCTACATGCCTCAGTTTTCTCCTCTCAAACCACTTCATCTCCTGCTCCCCCACCCCCAGGCACTCACACCCTCCCCCAATCACCTAGATAAAGCCCCCTAATCCCTCTCATTCCTTCCCCCCAGGGCACCTGCTCATCAACCAAAGTCCCTTAATCTCCCCTATCCCCCACATCCCTCCTGCCCATACCCCCCTTGTGGGTCCCAAAGCAGGCTGCCCCCACTTCAACCCCCATGGGTCTAGCCACAACCCCACTACCCAAAACTGCAGGCAGCTCCAATCCCTCTGCTCACCCCCAATCTCCCACCTGCCCCACCTTTTGCCCCTCAGCCTCACTCCTCTTCAGCCCCGCACCGTAAGTCCCCCTATTGGGGGCGCCCTTCCACACCCATGGCCCCTCCACCACTGCCGTGTTCCCAGCGGAGCCCGCCTGGGCGGGGCGGAGGGAAGGAGTTGTACCGCAGTGCCTTGCGGGCGATGTAGTATGTCCCGGCCTGCATCTCCCATCAGCCACCGCAGGGCCAGCGGCACCATGGGAGTGGCAGTGTCCGGTGCCTGCGTCTCCCAGCGGCCAGTGCGGGGCCCGGCGTTTCCTGTTTGGGCGAGAGGAAGGCGCTTTCGGTATCACAGCTTCCGTTTGCAGGGCAAGGCGGGAAGAGGAAGTGACTTAATTCGCCCGGACGCCAAAGCTCCTGCCAACCCCAGTACCTCGGGGGATTGTCTTGATTCTCCACGAGTCGCTGCGGTCGTGAGCGATGCATCATGGGAGTTGTAGTTGACAACGTGCTGCCTTCTCGGGAACGTTTGGTACCCCTCAGCCCGCGGCCCCCTAACCTTCCCAACACTACACCCCCCATCCTTCCACCAGTGGGGTCCTCAGCCCGCCTCTTCCCTCCCTCCCCAACACCACCAGCCCCACACAACTTTTCCCAAGCGGCACCCCCATTCCCCCGAGTCAATTCCTCCACCTGGGGCCCCTCAGCTCCCTCTTTCGCCCCCCCAGCCCCATTCCCCCGAGTCAATTCCTCCACCCGGGGCCCCTCAGCCCCCCTCTCTCCTCCCCCCCAAAATCCCCCAGCCCACCCCAACCTACACCCCAGTCCATGCCCCTCATCCGTGGGAACCTCAGCCCCCCATCCTCCCTCCCTCCCCAACACCCCCAAGCTCACCACAACCTGAACCCCCATTCCTACCCTTCCCACCAGTCCATCCCTCCACCCATGGGACCCCTCAGTCCCCCTCTCTCCTCCCTCCCCAACGCCACCAGCCCACCACAATCTGCACTCCCATCCATTCCTCCCTCCCTTCCACACAGCACAACAACACACACAGCCCATCTCACACAGACACATTGAACACGACACACAACCCGTCTCACACAGAGACAAACAATACGACACACACAACAGGACACACACATCACAAACACGCTGGACAACACTACACACGGACAACACGACACACACACACTCCACACAACACTCGAGATGACACACAACACACACACAACATGACACACACACAACACTACCCACGACCAGTTTCACAAAGACACACACAACACAACATGTCAGACACACACAAGACACACAAGACACCACACACACGACACCGACACACACACAGAACACGACACATAACACGTCACACACACACACACATACAACACAGGACACCGACACACACACAGAGTACACGACACACAACACGTCACACAAAATGACACACACAATAAGACACACAAACATCACACACAACACACCACACAGACACACATACACAACGACACACAACACACACCATGTCCATGTCACACATACACATCACACACAACTCGTCACACGACACACAACATGTCACATACAACACGACACACAAAACATCACACACACAACACCTGTCAGAGTAACAGCCGTGTTAGTCTGTATTCACAAAAAGAAAAGGAGTACTTATGGCACCTTAGAGACTAACCAATTTATTTGAGCATAAGCTTTCGTGAGCTACAGCTCACTTCATTGGATGCATACTGTGGAAAGTGTAGAAGATCTTTTTATATACACACAAAGCATGAAAAAATACCTCCTCCCACCCCACTCTCCTGCTGGTAATAGCTTATCTAAAGTGATCACTCTCCTTACAATGTGTATGATAATCAAGTTGGGCCACTTCCAGCACAAATCCAGGTTTTCTCACACCCCCCCCCCCCCCACACACACACACATACACAAACCCACTCTCCTGCTGGTAATAGCTTATCTAAAGTGACCACTCTCCTTACAATGTGTATGATAATCAAGGTGGGCCATTTCCAGCACAAATCCAGGGTTTAACAAGAATGTCTGGGGGGGGGGGGGGGGAGGGTAGGAAAAAAACAAGGGGAAATAGGTTACCTTGCATAATGACTTAGCCACTCCCAGTCTCTATTCAAGCCTAAGTTAATTGTATCAAATTTGCAAATGAATTCCAATTCAACAGTTTCTCGCTGGAGTCTGGATTTGAAGTTTTTTTGTTTTAATATAGCAACTTTCATGTCTGTAATCGCGTGACCAGAGAGATTGAATTTATGAATGTTATAATTCTTGACATCTGATTTGTGTCCATTTATTCTTTTACGTAGAGACTGTCCAGTTTGACCAATGTACATGGCAGAGAGGCATTGCTGGCACATGATGGCATATATCACATTGGTGGATGTGCAGGTCAACGAGCCTCTGATAGTGTGGCTGATGTTATTAGGTCCTGTGATGAGGTCCAGCAACCACATACCACACAACAGAACCACTAACCCAGGAACCTATCCTTGCAACAAAGCCCGTTGCCAACTGTGCCCACATATCTATTCAGGGGACACCATCACAGGGCCTAATAACATCAGCCACACTATCAGAGGCTCGTTCACCTGCACATCCACCAATGTGATATATGCCATCATGTGCCAGCAATGCCCCTCTGCCATGTACATTGGTCAAACTGGACAGTCTCTACGTAAAAGAATAAATGGACACAAATCAGATGTCAAGAATTATATCGCACAACACGTCGCACGTTGCATGTCACACACACAACACGTCGCACACAGCCTGTCGCATGTTGTACGCAGCACGTCACATGTTGCACACACAACACGTTGCGTCGCGAGTTGCACGTAAACAGCACGGCACACGTATGTCGCACATGCACATGCACAACACGTCGCACGCGCACAACACGTTGCACATGCACACAATATGACACACGACCCGGCACCCAGCACAACACACAAAAATCACAGACGACACCGACACACCAGTCACACACTCAACACACAACATGTCACATACACCAAGACGTCTCACACCGACACACACGACACCTGACACACACGAGACACATGACACCGACACACACGACGCACCCGACACCGACACACATGACGCACCCGACGCACCCGACACCAACACATGACGCACCCGACACCAGACAGCGACACACACACCACACATGACACACACGACACCCACACATGACACACACGACACGTCTCACAACACATTACACGACACAACACTGACACACACACACAAACACGTCTCGCACGCACGCACATCTCACGTCCGCCGACTCACACATAACATCTCACACGCTGACACTCACACTCCGACGCGTGCTGACACACGCATGCCGACGCACGCCGAGGCACAGCGACACTCGCACGCCAACACTCACGCACGCCGAGGCACGCCGAGGCACAGCGACACTCACATGCCGACACTCACGCACACCGTTGCACGCTGACACTCACGGACGCCGACATTCATGCACGCCAACACGCGCACGCTCGCCGACACTCACATGCTCGCCGACACTCACGCACGCCGACGCTCGTGCGCGCCGACACACAACATCTCTCGCGTGCGCCTACACACAACTTCTCTCACGCACGCCGACACGCGACATCTCTCGCGCGCTGTCTCACACGTGCCGATAGACACCGACACACACGCGACGTCTCTCTCACGCGCCCGCACACACGCAACACGCGACGTCTCTCTCACGCGCCCGCACACACAGACGACACCGACACACGACACCTCACATGACAGACAAAACGGCAGACAACATGACACAGAAATCACACACGACATCGACACACGACAGACAAAACGACAGACAACACCTCAAACAACACACAAAACAACAGACAACATGACACAGAAATGACACATGACATGACACACGACACCTCACACGACACACAAAAGGGCAGACATGACACAGAAATGACACATGACATGACACACGACACCTCACACGACACACAAAAGGGCAGATGACATGACACAGAAATGACACATGACACCGACACACACGCGACGACACACACACGAGACGACACACAACACCTCCCACGATACACAAAATGGCAGACATGACACAGCCAGCCCCAAACTGACTTCCCCTCCAGCCCCTCCTCCTCTAGGCTTTGTCCCTATCCTGGGCCAGGAGGTCACCGGATTCCTTTGTTCTCCAACCCTTTAGCTCTCAAGGGCCAGACCATAGTTGCCAGGAAAGAAGGTGTCTGCCATTCTCTGTGTCCAGACCCCTGCACACACCCGCCCTCTAGAGCTCTGCAGCGATCATACACCCTTCTCCCACCACCTACATACTTAAGAACTGCATAGGGGAAACTGAGGCACCCCCACACTATTCAAAGGAAACATGAAGAACAGTCCCACTTCATCACAGATGACTCCAGGAGGTGAATTGCTTTCTATCCTACCATGTTTCTCTCTCTCTCTCCTCTAGTATGTTAGCCAACACACACACTCTGTCTCTGTCTCTCTCTCTCTGTCCTTGCCTTTCCCTGTGCTGTCTCCCTTCGTAGGACACGGGCAGGCACACTAGGTGTGCATCCCCACAGGCTATGTCTCGGAAGCCAAGAAGAAGTAGGAGGGGACGAAAATCATGCAGGGCAGTGCGTGCGAGCGTGGACCAGTGACTGTCAGTGTTAACTTGATCTCTGTTCATCAAGTGGGGCCAATGCATGGATGAGGGCAAGATTTTCAGCACCAATGGAGCTTTATATAATGATAGCTCGTGCTTGGCTTTTGCAGCTGCTCTCGCAGAGGAATTGTCCAGGAGCCCGAGCCAGAGGAGAAGTGGCCAAGGTGTACCTAAGCAGCTTGGACATCCTTCTAAGTGGACATGAAGAGTCGTCAGCTTTCTGTCTCCCGCATAACTGGCTCTGAGTAAGCGGTCAGTGCTTTGAATTCCTCATCTGTGCTCGCTGCAGTATTCTTCAGAGGCCGTGTGCTTCCTCTTTGGGTAAAGGGCTCTGTGAAATTATGGCTGATGAGGGGCCAGAGTCTGCTGTGCAGAGTGATTATTTCGGGTGCCGTTGCAAGGGGTGCTTTCTAGTTTTAGTACTAAAGGCCTGATGGTGGGGAGGGTTGGGGCAGAACGCCGCCGTGCAGGAGAAGAGAAAAGAATAGCCTATGCAATGTTGCCCACTGAGATGGTAACTTATTTGTTTTTCCTCCTCGGTCTGGGTTTAGTACAAACAGTTTACTCCCCTCATTGGATGGAAAGCGAGCGAGAGCAGTGAGCCCGCGAGCACTGTTGATGCAAGCCAGGAGTCGTCCAGTTGGCAGTGGAGCAGTCGCTAATGTCAGTGAGATAAGTGTCTGGTTTGTTTAAGGCTTTGTTCACGGCCCGCCTGGCTCCAGGTAGGGACTCCCCATTAGCTGGGGCTGGGTTTGTAAGAAATGGTTCCTGACCAGCTGTGGTTACGAGAGAGACAAGGTCCCCGTTTTCAGGGGCTGCTCATTTCTCTGGCCAGGAACGGTGTCTCCTTCGCAGGAGAAGGTTGCATCTAGGAGGAGGACTCCAGCTGGTGAGTTGCTTGCCTTCCTCCCATGTTCTTCTCTCTTCTCTTGTGTGTTGGCCAACTTTCTCAGTCTCTCTCTCCTCTGCTCTCCTGGTGCTGTCTCCCTTTGTAGGACAAAGGTAGGTGTGCATTCCCCCAGGTGAGGTCTCGGGAGCCATGGAGAAGTCGGAGCGGACGAAAATCATGCAGGGCAGTAGAAAGGTTGCTGAAAGTACCTGAAGAGACAAAGGAACTGAGAAGGGGGAAGTCCAGACTAAAACAGGAGTCTAGTCTGTAAAGGGAAACCACGGGAAGTCTAAGCTACAGAAACTCTTCAAGTTGCCGAAAGACATTTAGGGTGAGAAATTACTTCTTGAATCCAGTCTCTTCAAGATCTTAGGCTTAGTATGTGTGTGTATTTGTATTTGCTTAGTAATCTGCCATCTTCTGTTTGCTATCCCTTACAATAACTGAAAATCTAACTTTTATAGTGAAACTATTTTTTGTTTATTATTATTATTATTATTATTATTATTAAACCCAGTTTGTGCAACTGGTGCGCCGTGAGGAAATGCTTTGTGTATTACTCCAAGGGGCTGCCCGGTGTCACTGTTGGTCCATGAGGGAAATGATTTGAGCACTACCTGAATTGGCCAGGAAGTGTCACCATTGCTCCTTGAGGGAAATGCTTTCTGCGTTACTCCAAGTGGCTGCCCAAGTGTCACTCTTGCTCCATGAGGGAAATGGTTTGTGCATTGCCCTGACTGGCCACCCAGTATCACTGTTGTTCTGTGAGGGAAATTATTTCTTCATTACACTGAGTAGCCACCCAGTGTCATTGTTCCTGTATGAGGGAAATGATTTGTGCACGATCTGAATTTGCCACCCAGTGTCACTGTTGCTCTGTGAGGAAATGCTTTGTGCAGTACCCTGAGTGGCCACCCAGTGTCACTGTTCGTCCATGAGGGAAATGGTTTGTGCATTATCTGGATTGGCCACGTGGTGTCACTGTTGTTCCATGAGGGAAATTGTTGGTGCATTACCCAGAGTGGCCACCCAGTGTCACTGTTGCTCCGTGAGGGAAATGATTTGTGCATTACCTGAATTGGCCACCCAGTGTCATTGTTGCTCCGTGAGGGAAATTGTTTGTGCATTACCCTGACTGGCCACCGACTGTCACTGTTGCTCTGTGAGGGAAATTGTTCGGGCTTTACCTAGAGTGGTCACCCAGTATCACTGTTGCTCCGTGAGGGAAATTCTTTGTGCATTCCCCTAACTGGCCACCCAGTGTCTCTGTTTGTCCAGGAGGGAAATGGTTTGTGCATTATGTGGATTGGCCACCCAGTGTCACTTGTGGCACCTTAGAGACTAACCAATTTATCTGAGCATAAGCTTTCGTGAGCTACAGCTCACTTCATCGGATGCATAGTGTGGAAAGTGTAGAAGATCTTTTTATATACACACGGTTAAGGAAAAGTTAGCACATGTGACTCCATTTTGGTTTGGGACCCACCATGGTTTAAATGCCAGCACATCATACACCAGGAGGAGTGATCCTTAGATACTGAATCCCTGTGAAAATCCTCCTCCTTGTCTCCAGCCTGCCTTGACTCCCAGTATCTGGTTTTTGTCAGTCTCTAACTCCCTGTCTCTTGGCCTTGATGTGAGGCCTCCCATCCTGATAATAAATGTTACTGATGCATGGCTTTAGGACCATGCTGTGTAATTAACATACTGGTATAGCACGAGGAATGCACCAAGCAGGGATAGGTGGTAGATAAGACAAGGATTTGTTTATTGGCTAAGGTTTCCGATGCACGAGGGCAACATGCTTTGCTAAAAAGTATATAACCTTTGTATAATCTGTATTCAGGGTCCCCTCCTGGCTAGCAGGGGGGCACCACGCTCGAGCGTAATAAACTTAGTGTCTTTTGGGAACTCTGCAGTTGTGGACTTTGTTTATGTGCCTCAGCCTAGATTCGAACTGTGCGTGTCCTACCAGGTGTAATTCGCAGCAGTTGTGTGCGTGTCCAGGTGTAATTTGTAACAGTTTTGGCGACCACAAAGGGACTCTAGGCTCGCCCCAACAAGCGAGACTACACTCCTCCTCTTGGACAGTTCCAGCCGGCACAGGGTGAGTTCACCTTTGAGAACTCTAAGAAGGGGGGGTGTGAGCCGTCACTTAGGCAATAAGGTGGCACATTTGGTGTCCTTTTGGTAGCCCATTATGGGTTCTGGGCAGAGTGTAAGTAAGGGGACCCCTTTGGCTGAAATTCTCGAGAATTGGGGGAATATTTCTTGTACCCATGGGTTAGGTAAAAAAAAAAAAAGCTGTAATCTTGTGCAAGGTTGAGTGGCCAGCACTAACAACTCAAACACCTTTTGACTGGCCACCGGATGGTTCCTTTGCTGGGGAAAAATTAACAGCGCTTAGGAAAAAGCTGGAAAACAAAGCTCCAGTCCAGATGGATTATTGGTATGTATGGGACAACTGGCCTTATGCGCATGCGAAAGGACGTCCTCTTTCCTCCTCCTTTTCTTATTCATCTCAGGGATCTCCAGCCCCGCTCTGTGCTATGCCTGCTTCTGCCCCTCCTCCGGCTTACCCTCGGCTTTCTGACTTATGCCCGTCACCTCCTTGCTTGCCAATTAGCCGTGCTTTCTGTCCAGGTGACAAGCCTCATGGGGGTGGAACTCGGGTAGCCCTTGTAAGTGAAAATATTTAAGAAAAGAGACCAGGAGGGCTGGGGGCTAGTTAAGAAGCCTACCCTCCTTGTTAATTTGGTAGTGAAACAAAGCTGGTGCTCATGGAAGGGACAGTTCAGAGAAAAAAAACAGGATCGGGCCCAAGCGGCAGGCAACAGATAGAGAGATTGGAAAACAGGTTGTAAACTTGGAGGTCATAGTGAAAAAAGAGGAGTAAATAATTACAGAAATGGAAAACGTAAATCCCGGAATAATACTTGAAATGGTAAAATCTAAGTTAATTGGGTGTCGTTTTGGGAAATAAGCAAGTGATTTAAAAAAGGATAGTAAAAAGTTAACTCTGTAGTTGCTGGAAAGAATTAAGCAGTTGAACTTTGTAAAATACTGGAAAGAAAAAGAATTCTTGGTTTCTTTGCAGCCATTTTGGAAAAAAATGGGCCCTTTTCCAAAAAAAAAAAAATGCAATTATACAGTGTTACTTAATTAATATCTTATTAGGCTCCAAGGGGCTACAATAGGTGGTGTCTTCCTTTTCAGGTCGCTGTGTGTTTGACAGCAGGAGTTAAAAGTAAAAGGCAATCAAAAGTCTGGTAAAGTTTATTGTGCCCTTTTTAAAGTAAAAATCTTTAACCTGTGGATCCAAAAGCAAGCCAGAAAGCCTTTGTTTTAATGTAAATTACCTAACTAATAAGGTAGAGGCCACTGAAACCTGGGCTGCTTATAAAACAAATACAAGAAAATATGGGTAATTCCTCTGTTTTGCCTGCAATTAACAAGGGCATTTGTATAAAAAGAAAATATTTTAAGCAATGACTGACTGCCCAAAAGGGGTAGATCTGTGGTTTTTTTTGTCTTTCAAAAAATCAGAGAAAACTAATGCCAGCTGAAAAGCAATTCAACATCTCATAAATTTACTGGCACAATAGGAATTCTGTTCTGTGTTCTATGTCCTGTCTTGTGGTGTTTGTCTTGTGGCCAGAATTGCTGTGTTTAATTTTTCATAGGACAGTTTAGTTTAAAACTAAATAGAAGGGTTAAATCAAAATGCAGATACTCGTTTTATTCAACTTGGAATATATACTAAAGTTTAATATATTTGCTTAAGTAAAAAAAAAAAAATTCATTGGCCAGATCTTTTAATTAAAAAAAATTGTTGTTAAAATTTGCACACCAACAGTCTTTGGAAGCAAGGACATGAAAGGTTAACCCACTCCCCATATTATACATAAAATCCTTCTGGCTACCTCACATTTCTAGCCAAAGGGCTGGGGAGGGAGGAAAGCTACTGGACACCAGAGGTTGTACCAAGTGGACTCCTCAAAAGTGGGTGTGCTTGTCCTGGCTTGTTGCTCCAAAGCTCTGTAATAAAGTCATTTTCGTAAAAGGGTGTATGTGGCATACATTAAACAATAAGACTAAAGTGCTGTATAATGGGCAATGTACATGTGTTCCTTTTTAAACAAAGATGAATAAGTAAAAAGTAAAAGTTTCCTTTGCAGGTTAATAAAAGCCAAGAAGGGGAAAAAAAAATAAAACGGAGGACAAGCTAATTCACAAATGAACACCACGACCAACCCATGGACTAAGCTTTCCAGCTACTGGGACCTTCACAGCCCACCAGGACTTTTTGTGTTCCTGTTTATTGGACTTACATTGGGGGTAGTGTTTTTTGTATAGTATAAAGGAGAATGCTGACATTGGTATGGTTTGCCTGGGGGGTTCCTTTCCCTATTCCCAAGTCCAGTACAAGGATGGAAGGGCAATAGCTTCTTAAATTTAACCTGCGCTATCAAACAGGGTGTAAATTGAACGCAGTGTTGAATTGGTATTCATACCCCCACATATTTAGGTCAGGGGGTCCCGTTGGTAGGAGTACCTATCCCCCTTAATCAAACACTCCAAACTAAGCTTTGGGCAAACACTACATTTAACTGAAATGTTACAATCCAAATATGGTCTATTAATATGGTGGCCCAGGGTAATTATGCTTTATGTGTGTCACGACGTAAGGGCATAAAAAATACAGTTTTTGTAGGAAATTTTGTGGGGTGCAAGGACACCACCCAAATCAGCTCTGGTGCGGGCGGCCCCTCTACCTACTCCAGGACCCCGTGGCCAGTCCCCAAGGGGTCTGGCTGGTATTCATTATGCAATCACACAGCCTATAAGGTTCTCCCAGCAGGATGGTGTGGTACATGTACCTTAGGGGCTACAGTACCTGCCGTGACAGTACACCAAAACCTGACCCAGGGAGAGATCCGCAATCTAGTATGGAGGGACAGACAAAGTATTCCTTTAAACCCCCTTTCTCAACGGCCCAAAGGCTTTCACTCCTTTGTGCGTTGGTTTCTGCCATGGTTGGGAGTAAGCGAGCTAAAAAAAGCTATAGTTAACATTTCAGCTGCTTTGAAACTAATGGCAAATGCTACTGCAGTAGCTCTATCTGCCCTTCAAATTGAAGTCACCCAGCTATCCCAAACGACATTGCAAAACAGCCTAGCCCTGGATTATCTCCTTGCAAATCAGGGCGGGGTTTGTGCTCTGGTCAATTCAAGCTGTTGTGTATTTGTAAATCAGCACTATAGGGTAAAAACTAACATCCACATCCTCAAGCAACAGGCAGCCCTATTCCACCACATCAGCCTTGACACTACCAGCGCCGGATTCCAGGAGGTCTGGGACTGGCTCACCTCATGGCTACCGGATGTGGGGACTTGGGGACGGCGTATTTTGTATTTACTTTTTTTGACTGTTATTGTTTTTGCGTTATTTTTTGTATGCCTACAATGCTGCAGTATGTGCTGTCGGCAGTTGCTAACCCTGCAGCGCGGTTACTCAGCCCCAATATAGCTTACTGACGTACAAAAAGAAAGGGAGGACTGTTAAGAAAAAGTTAGCACATGTGACTCCATTTTGGTTTGGGGCCCACCATTGTTTAAATGCCAGCACATCATACACCAGGAGGAGTGATCCTTAGATACTGAATCCCTGTGAAAATCCTCCTTCTTGTCTCCAGCCTGCCTTGACTCCCAGTATCTGGTTTTTGTCAGTCTCTAACTCCCTGTCTCTTGGCCTTGATGTGAGGCCTCCCATCCTGATAATAAATGTTACTGATGCATGGCTTTAGGACCATGCTGTGTAATTAACATACTGGTATAGCACGAGGAATGCACCAAGCAGGGATAGGTGGTAGATAAGACAAGGATTTGTTTATTGGCTAAGGTTTCCGATGCACGAGGGCAACATGCTTTGCTAAAAAGTATATAACCTTTGTATAATCTGTATTCAGGGTCCCCTCCTGGCTAGCAGGGGGGCACCACGCTCGAGCGTAATAAACTTAGTGTCTTTTGGGAACTCTGCAGTTGTGGACTTTGTTTATGTGCCTCAGCCTAGATTTGAACTGTGCATGACATATCAGGTATAATTCGCAGCATTGGTGTGCGTGTCCTACCAGGTGTAATTCGCAGCAGTTGTGTGCGTGTCCTACCAGGTGTAATTCGTAGCATTTGTGTGCGTGTCCTACCAGGTATAATTCACAGCAGTTGTGTGCGTGTCCTCTCAGGTGTAATTCGTAACAACACAAAGCATGAAAAAATACCACCACCCACCCCACTCTCCTGCTGGTAATAGCTTATTGGCGGCTGTGATTGCAGAGCCATTGGCCATTATCTTTGAAAACTCGTGGCGAACCGGGGAAGTCCCGGATGACTGGAAAAAGGCTAATGTAGTGCCAATCTTTAAAAAAGGGAAGAAGGAGGATCCTGGGAACTACAGGCCAGTCAGCCTCACCTCAGTCCCTGGAAAAATCATGGAGCAGGTCCTCAAAGAATCAATCCTGATGCACTTGCATGAGAGGAAAGTGATCAGGAACAGCCAGCATGGATTCACCAAGGGAAGGTCATGCCTGACTAATCTAATCGCCTTCTATGATGAGATTACTGGTTCTGTGGATGAAGGGAAAGCAGTGGATGTATTGTTTCTTGACTTTAGCAAAGCTTTTGACACGGTCTCCCACAGTATTCTTGTCAGCAAGTTAAGGAAGTATGGGCTGGATGAATGCACTATAAGGTGGGTAGAAAGCTGGCTAGATTGTCGGGCTCAACGGGTAGTGATCAATGGCTCCATGTCTAGTTGGCAGCCGGTATCAAGTGGAGTGCCCCAAGGGTCGGTCCTGGGGCCGGTTTTGTTCAATATCTTCATAAATGATCTGGAGGATGGTGTGGATTGCACTCTCAGCAAATTTGCGGATGACACTAAACTGGGAGGAGTGGTAGATACGCTGGAGGGGACGGATAGGATACAGAAGGACCTAGACAAATTGGAGGATTGGGCCAAAAGAAATCTGTTGAGGTTCAATAAGGATAAGTGCAGGGTCCTGCACTTAGGATGGAAGAATCCAATGCACCGCTACAGACTAGGGACCGAATGGCTAGGCAGCAGTTCTGCGGAAAAGGACCTAGGGGTGACAGTGGACGAGAAGCTGGATATGAGTCAGCAGTGTGCCCTTGTTGCCAAGAAGGCCAATGGCATTTTGGGATGTATAAGTAGGGGCCTAGCGAGCAGATCGAGGGACGTGATCGTTCCCCTCTATTCAACATTGGTGAGGCCTCATCTGGAGTACTGTGTGCAGTTTTGGGCCCCACACTACAAGAAGGATGTGGATAAATTGGAGAGAGTCCAGCGAAGGGCAACAAAAATGATTAGGGGTCTGGAACACATGACTTATGAGGAGAGGCTGAGGGCGCTGGGATTGTTTAGCCTGCAGAAGAGAAGAATGAGGGGGGATTTGATAGCTGCTTTCAACTACCTGTAAGGGGGTTCCAAAGAGGATGGCTCTAGACTCTTCTCAGTGGTAGCAGATGACAGAACAAGGAGTAATGGTCTCAAGTTGCAGTGGGGGAGGTTTAGATTGGATATTAGGAAAAACTTTTTCACTAAGAGGGTGGTGAAACACTGGAATGCGTTACCTAGGGAGGTGGTAGAATCTCCTTCCTTCGAGGTTTTTAAGGTCAGGCTTGACAAAGCCCTGGCTGGGATGATTTAACTGGGAATTGGTCCTGCTTCGAGCAGGGGGTTGGACTAGATGACCTTCAGGGGTCCCTTCCAACCCTGATATTCTATGATTCTATGATTCTATGATCTAAAGTGACCACTCTCCTTACAATGTGTATGATAATCAAGATGGGCCATTTCCAGCACAAATCCAGGGTTTAACAAGAACGTCTGGGGGGGGGGTAGGAAAAAACACGGGGAAATAGGTTATCTTGCATAATGACTTAGCCACTCCTAGTCTCTATTCAAGCCTAAGTTAATTGTATCCAATTTGCAAATGAATTCCAATTCAACAGTTTCTCGCTGGAGTCTGGATTTGAAGTTTTTTTGTTGTAATATAGCAACTTTCATGTCTGTAATCGCGTGACCAGAGAGATTGAAGTGTTCTCCGACAAGTTTATTAATGTTACAATTCTTGACTGTTGCTCCATCAGGGAAACTGTTGTTGCATTACCCAGAGTGGCCACTGAGTGTCACTCTTGCTCCGTGAGGGAAATTGTAGGTGCATTACCCAGATTGGCCACCGAGTGCCACTGTTCCTCCGTGAGGGTAATGCTTTGTGCATTACCTTGACTGGCCACCCAGTGTCACTGTTGCTCCATGATCGAAATTGTTTGTGCATTACCCTGACTGGCCACCCAGTGTCACTTGCTCCGTGAGGGAAATTGTTGATGCATTACCCAGAGTGGCCACCCAGTGTCACTGTTGCTCCGTGAGAGAAATTGTTTGGCATTACCCTGAGTGGCCATGGAGTGTCACTGTTGCTCCATGAGGGAAACTGTTGGTGCATTACCCAGAGTGGCCACCCAGTGTCACTGTTGCTCCGTGAGGGAAATGCTTTGTGCATTACCCTGAGTGGCCACCGAGTGTCACTGTTGCTCCGTCAGGGAAATTCTTCGTGCATTACCAAGAGTGGCCACCCAGTGTCACTGTTGCTCCATGAGGGAAATTGATGGTGCATTACCCTGAGTGGCCACCCAGTGTCACTTGCTCTGTGAGGGGAACACTTTGTGCATTACCCTGACTGGCCACCCAGTGTCACTGTTGCTCCGTAAGGGAAATTGTTTGGCATTACCCTGAGTGGCCACGGAGTGTCACTGTTGCTCCATGAGGGAAACTGTTGGTGCATTACCCAGAGTGGCCACCAAGTGTCACTGTTGCTTCGTGAGGGGAATGCTTCGTGAATTACCTAGAGTGGCCACGGAGTGCCATTGTTGCTTCAGGAGGGAAATACTTTCTGCATTACCCTGAGTGGCCAGCTAGTGTCACTGTTGCATCCCCCTCACTGGCCACCCAGTGTCACTGTTGCTCCATGTTGGAAATTGTTGGTGCATTACCCAGAGTGGCCACCCAGTGTCACTGTCGCTCCATGAGGGAAATGCTTTGTGCAGTACCCTGAGTGGCCACCGAGTGTCACTGTTGCTGCGTGAGGGAAATTGTTGGTGCATTACCAAGAGTGGCCACCCAGTGTCACTGTTGCTTCGTGAGGGGAATGCTTTGTGAATTACTCTGAGTGGCCACCCACCGTCACTGTTCCTCCATGAGTGAAATTGTTGGTGCATTACGCAGAGTGGCCACCAAGTGTCACTGTTGCTCCGTGAGGGAAATTCTTCGTGCATTACCTAGAGTGGCCACGGAGTGCCATTGTTGCTTCATGAGGGAAATACTTTGTGCATTACCCTGAGTGGCCAGCTCGTGTCACTGTTGCTCCGTGAGGGAAATTGTTTGTGTATTACCCTTACTGGCCACCCAGTGTCACTGTTGCTCCGTGAGGGAAATCGTTCGTGCATTACCCTGAGTGGCCACCCACCGTCACTGTTCCTCCATGAGTGAAATTGTTGGTGCATTACCCAGAGTGGCCACCCAGTGTCACTGTTGCTCCGTTAGGGAAATTGATTGTGCATCACTCTTACTGGCCACAGAGTGTCACTGTTGCTCCATAAGGGAAATTGTTGGTGCATTACCCTGAGTGGCCACCCAGTGTCACTGTTGCTCCGTGAGGGAAATACTTTATGCATTACCCTGAGTGGCCAGATAGTGTCACTGTTACTCCGTGAGGGAAATTGATTGTGCATCACCCTTACTGGCCCCGCAGTGTCACTGTTGCTCCATGAGGGAAATTCTTCGTGCATTACCCTGAGTGGCCACCCACCGTCACTGTTCCTCCATGAGTGAAATTGTTGGTGCATTACCCAGAGTGGCCACAAAGTGTCACTGTTGCTCCGTGAGGGAAATTGTTGGTGCGTTACCTGGAGTGGCCACCCAGTCTCGTTGTTTCTTGACGGAAATACTTTGTGCATAACCCAGAGTGGCCACCCAGTGTCACTGTTGCTTCGTGAGGGAAATTCTTCGAGCATTACCCTGAGTGGCCACCCAGTGTCACTGTTGCTCCGTGAGGGAAATTGATTGTGCATGACCCTTACTGGCCACCCAGTGTCACTGTTGCTCCGTCAGGGAAATTCTTCGTGCATTACCAAGAGTGGCCACCCAGTGTCACTGTTGCTTCGTGAGGGGAATGCTTTGTGCATTACCTTGACTGGCCACCCAGTGTCACTGTTGCTCCATGAGGGAAATTGATGGTGCATTACCCTGAGTGGCCACCCAGTGTCACTTGCTCTGTGAGGGGAACACTTTGTGCATTACCCTGACTGGCCACCCAGTGTCACTGTTGCTCCGTAAGGGAAATTGTTTGGTATTACCCTGAGTGGCCACGGAGTGTCACTGTTGCTCCATGAGGGAAACTGTTGGTGCATTACCCAGAGTGGCCACCAAGTGTCACTGTTGCTTCGTGAGGGGAATGCTTCGTGAATTACCTAGAGTGGCCACGGAGTGCCATTGTTGCTTCAGGAGGGAAATACTTTCTGTATTACCCTGAGTGGCCAGCTAGTGTCACTGTTGCATCACCCTCATGGCCACCCAGTGTCACTGTTACTCCATGTTGGAAATTGTTGGTGCATTACCCAGAGTGGCCACCCAGTGTCACTGTCGCTCCATGAGGGAAATGCTTTGTGCAGTACCCTGAGTGGCCACCGAGTGCACTGTTGCTGCGTGAGGAAAATTGTTGGTGCATTACCAAGAGTGTCCACCCAGTGTCACTGTTGCTCCCTGAGGGAAATACTTTATGCATTACCCTGAGTGGCCAGATAGTGTCACTGTTACCCCGTGAGGGAAATTGATTATGCATCACCCTGATTGGCCACCCAGTGTCACTGTTGCTCCATGAGGGAAATGCTTTGTGCATTACCTTTACTGGCCACCCAGTGTCACTGTTGCTCCGTGAGGGAAATTGATTGTGCATCACCCTTAATGTTGTAGGTGCATTACGCAGCGTGGCCACCAAGTGTCACTGTTTCTCCGTGAGGGAAATTGATTGTGGATCACCCTGATTGGCCACCGAGTGCCACTGTTCCTCCGTGAGGGTAATGCTTTGTGCATTACCTTGACTGGCCACCCAGTGTCACTGTTTCTCCATGATCGAAATTGCTTGTGCATTACCCTGACTGGCCACCCAGTGTCACTGTTGCTCCGTGAGGGAAATTGTTTGGCATTACCCTGAGTGGCCACGGAGTGTCACTGTTGCTCCATGAGGGAAACTGTTGGTGCATTACCCAGTGTGGGCACCCAGTGTCAGTGTTGCTCCATGAGGGAAAATGTTCGTGCATTACCCTGACTGGCGCACCAGTGTCACTTGCTCCGTGAGTGAAATTGTTGATGGATTACCCAGAATGGCCACGCAGTGTCACTATTGCTCCGTGAGGGAAATTCTTCGTGCATTACCCAGACTGGCCAACCAGTGTCACTATTGCTCCGTGAGGGAAATGATTTGTGCATTACCTCAATTGGACACCCAGTGTCACTGTTGCTTCGTGAGGGGAATGCTTTGTGAATTACCCTGAGTGGCCACCCACCGTCACTGTTCCTCCATGAGTGAAATTGTTGGTGCATTACGCAGAGTGGCCACCAAGTGTCACTGTTGCTCCGTGAGGGAAATTCTTCGTGCATTACCTAGAGTGGCCACGGAGTGCCATTGTTGCTTCATGAGTGAAATACTTTGTGCATTACCCTGAGTGGCCAGCTAGTGTCACTGTTGCTCCGTGAGGGAAATTGTTTGTGCATTACCCTTACTGGCCACCCAGTGTCACTGTTGCTCCGTGAGGGAAATCGTTCGTGCATTACCCTGAGTGGCCACCCACCGTCACTGTTCCTCCATGAGTGAAATTGTTGGTGCATTACCCAGAGTGGCCACCCAGTGTCACTGTTGCTCCGTTAGGGAAATTGATTGTGCATCACTCTTACTGGCCACAGAGTGTCACTGTTGCTCCATAAGGGAAATTGTTGGTGCATTACCCTGAGTGGCCACCCAGTGTCACTGTTGCTCCGTGAGGGAAATACTTTATGCATTACCCTGAGTGGCCAGACAGTGTCACTGTTACTCCGTGAGGGAAATTGATTGTGCATCACCCTTACTGGCCCCGCAGTGTCACTGTTGCTCCATGAGGGAAATTCTTCGTGCATTACCCTGAGTGGCCACCCACCGTCACTGTTCCTCCATGAGTGAAATTGTTGGTGCATTACCCAGAGTGGCCACAAAGTGTCACTGTTGCTCCGTGAGGGAAATCGTTTGTGCATCACCCTTACTGGCCACCCAGTGTCACTGTTGCTCCATGAGGGAGATTGTTTGTGCATTACCCTGACTGGCCACGCAGTGTCACTGTTTCTCCGTGAGGGAAATTCTTCGTGCCTTACCTAGAGTGGCCACCCATTTCCACTGTTGCTCCGTGAGGGAGATTGTTTGTGTATTACCCTGGGTGGCCACGGAGTGTCATTGTTGCTCCATGAGGGAAATACTTTGTGTATTACCCTGAGTGGCCACCCACCGTCACTGTTCCTCCATGAGTGAAATTGTTGGTGCATTATCCAGAGTGGCCACCAAGTGTCACTGTTTCTCCGTGAGGGAAATTCTTCGTGCATTACCTAGAGTGGCCACGAAGTGACATTGTTGGGATGTATAAGTAGGGGCATAGTGAGCAGATCGAGGGACGTGATCGTTCCCCTCTATTCGACATTGGTGAGGCCTCATCTGGAGTACTGTGTCCAGTTTTGGGCCCCACACTTCAAGAAGGATGTGGATAAATTGGAGAGAGTCCAGCGAAGGGCAACAAAAATGATTAGGGGACTGGAACACATGAGTTATGAGGAGAGGCTGAGGGAGCTGGGATTGTTTAGCCTGCAGAAGAGAAGAATGAGGGGGGATTTGATAGCTGCTTTCAACTACCTGAAAGGGGGTTCCAAAGAGGATGGCTCTAGACTGTTCTCAATGGTAGCAGATGACAGAACGAGGAGTAATGGTCTCAAGCTGCAGTGGGGGAGGTTTAGAGTGGATATTAGGAAAAACTTTTTCACTAAGAGGGTGGTGAAACACTGGAATGCGTTACCTAGGGAGGTGGTAGAATCTCCTTCCTTAGAGGTTTTTAAGGTCAGGTTTGACAAAGCCCTGGCTGGGATGATTTAACTGGGAATTGGTCCTGCTTTGAGCAGGGGGTTGGACTAGATGACCTTCTGGGGTCCCTTCCAACCCTTATATTCTATATTCTATGTTGCTTCATGAGGGAAATACTTTGTGCATTACCCTGAGTGGCCAGCTAGTGTCACTGTTGCTCCATGAGGGAAATTGTTGGTGCAGTACCCTGAGTGGCCACCCAGTGTCACTGTTGCTCCTTGAGGGAAATACTTTATGCATTACCCTGAGTGGCCAGATAGTGTCACTGTTGCTCCGTGAGGGAAATTGTTGGTGCATTACCCTTATTGGCCACCCAGTGTCACTGTTGCTCCATGAGGGGAGTGCTTTGTGCATTACCCTGACTGGCCACCCAGTGTCATTGTTGCTCCATGAGGGGAATGCTTTGTGAATTACCCTGAGGGGCCACCCACTGTCACTGTTCCTCCATGAGTGAAATTGTTGGTGTATTACCCTGAGTGGCTACGGAGTGCCACTGTTTCTCGGTGAGGGGAATACTTTGTGCATTACCCTGAGTGGACACCCAGTGTTACTGTTGCTCCGTGAGGGAGATCATAGAATCATAAAATCATAGAATATAAGGGTTGGAAGAGACCCCAGAAGGTCATCTAGTCCAACCCCCTGCTCAAAGCAGGACCAATTCCCAGTTAAATCATCCCAGCCAGGGCTTTGTCAAGCCTGACCTTAAAAACCTCCAAGGAAGGAGATTCTACCACCTCCCTAGGTAACGCATTCCAGTGTTTCACCACCCTCATAGTGAAAAAGTTTTTCCTAATATCCAATCTAAACCTCCCCCACTGCAGCTTGAGACCATTACTCCTCGTTCTGTCATCTGATACCATTGAGAACAGTCTAGAGCCATCCTCTCTGGAACCCCCTTTCAGGTAGTTGAAAACAGCTATCAAATCCCCCCTCATTCTTCTCTTCTGCAGGCTAAACAATCCCAGCTCCCTCAGCCTCTCCTCATAACTCATGTGTTCCAGACCCCTAATCATTTTTGTTGCCCTTCGCTGGACTCTCTCCAATTTATCCACATCCTTCTTGAAGTGTGGGGCCCAAAACTGGACACAGTACTCCAGATGAGGCCTCACCAATGTCGAATAGAGGGGAACGATCACGTCCCTCGATCTGCTCGCTATGCCCCTACTTATACATCCCAAAATGCCATTGGCCTTCTTGGCAACAAGGGCACACTGCTGACTCATATCCAGCTTCTCGTCCACTGTCACCCCTAGGTCCTTTTCCGCAGAACTGCTGCCTAGCCATTCGGTCCCTAGTCTGTAGCTGTGCATTGGGTTCTTCCGTCCTAAGTGCAGGACCCTGCACTTATCCTTATTGAACCTCATCAGATTTCTTTTGGCCCAATCCTCCAATTTGTCTAGGTCCTTCTGTATCCTATCCCTCCCCTCCAGCGTATCTACCACTCCTCCCAGTTTAGTATCATCCGCAAATTTGCTGAGAGTGCAATCCACACCATCCTCCAGATCATTTATGAAGATATTGAACAAAACCGGCCCCAGGACCGACCCTTGGGGCACTCCACTTGATACCGGCTGCCAACTAGACACGGAGCCATTGATCACTACCCGTTGAGCCCGACAATCTAGCCAGCTTTCTACCCACCTTGTAGTGCATTCATCCAGCCCATACTTCCTTAACTTGCTGACAAGAATACTGTGGGAGACCGTGTCAAAAGCTTTGCTAAAGTCAAGAAACAATACATCCACTGCTTTCCCTTCATCCACAGAACCAGTAATCTCATCATAGAAGGCGATTAGATTAGTCAGGCATGACCTTCCCTTGGTGAATCCATGCTGGCTGTTCCTGATCACTTTCCTCTCATGCAAGTGCTTCAGGATTGATTCTTTGAGGACCTGCTCCATGATTTTTCCAGGGACTGAAGTGAGGCTGACTGGCCTGTAGTTCCCAGGATCCTCCTTCTTCCCTTTTTTAAAGATTGGCACTACATTAGCCTTTTTCCAGTCATCCGGGACTTCCCCGGTTCGCCACGAGTTTTCAAAGATAATGGCCAATGGCTCTGCAATCACAGCCGCCAGTTCCTTCAGCACTCTCGGATGCAACTCGTCCGGCCCCATGGACTTGTGCACGTCCAGCTTTTCTAAAAAGTCCCTAACCACCTCTATCTCCACAGAGGGCTGGCCATCTCTTCCCCATTTTGTGATGCCCAGCGTAGCAGTCTGGGAGCTGACCTTATTAGTGAAGACAGAGGCAAAAAAAGCATTGAGTACATTAGCTTTTTCCACATCCTCTGTCACTAGTTTGCCTCCCTCATTCAGTAAGGGGCCCACACATTCCTTGGCTTTCTTCTTGTTGCCAACATACCTGAAGAAACCCTTCTTGTTACTCTTGACATCTCTGGCTAGCTGCAGCTCCAGGTGCGATTTGGCCCTCCTGATAACATTCCTACATGCCCTAGCAATATTTTTATACTCTTCCCTGGTCATATGTCCAACCTTCCACTTCTTGTAAGCTTCTTTTTTATGTTTAAGATCCGCTAAGATTTCACCATTAAGCCAAGCTGGTCGCCTGCCATATTTACTATTCTTTCGAATAGTTTGTTTGTGTATTATCCTTGGTGGCCACGGAGTGTCATTGTTGCTTCATGAGGGAAATACTTTGTGCATTACCCTGAGTGGCCAGCTAGTGTCACTGTTGCTCCATGAGGGAAATTGATTGCATCACCCTTACTGGCCAGCCAGTGTCACTGTTGCTCCGTGAGGAAAATTGTTGGTGCATTACCCTGAGTGGCCACCCAGTGTCACTGTTGCTCCGTGAGGGAAATTGTTGGTGCATGACCTGGAGTGGCCACCCAGTGTCGTTGTTTCTTGATGGAAATACTTTATGCATTACCCAGAGTGGCCACGCAGTGTCACTGTTGCTCCGTGAGGGGAATGCTTTGGGCATCACCCTTACTGGCCACCCAGTGTCACTGTTGCTCCATGAGGGAAATTGTTTGTGTATTACCGTGAGTAGCCACTCAGTGTCACTTACTCCGTGAGGAAAATTGTTGGTGCGTTACCCTGAGTGGACACCCAGTGTCACTGTTGCTCCGTGAGGCAGATTATTTGTGCATTACCCTGAGTGGCCACCGAGTGCCACTGTTGCTCCATGCGGGAAATGCTTTGTGCGTTACCCTGTGTGGCCACCCAAGACAACACAGACATCTCACACAAAATATCTCACACACACAACACGACATACGACACTGACACACACACACAATACGTCATTCATACACAAGCACGTCTGTCACACACACAACACATGACACTGACACACACAAACAACATGACGCACAAAAATCAACACACAAATGACACCGACAGACACAGACACACAACACAACACACAAAATGGCACACAACAAGTCACATACTCAACACAATACTGGAGACAACACACAACACACGACACCAATACACAACACTGAAGGAAACACAGAAGACACACAACACGTCAATACATACACACAACACGATACACAACGCCTCGCATGACACACAAGATGGCACACAACACGACACACAAAACATCACATACAAAACGTGAGACAACACACTACACTGACACACACACACATGTCACACAAACACTCAACACAACACACAACACACTCACAAAATAGCACACAAGTCACACACATAGAGAACACGACACACATGTCACACATACACAAACATGTCTCACACACACAACACCAGACACCAACACACAACAGAACACACAACATGTCGCACACACAACACAACACACATGTCACACATGTCCTACGCCATACAAAACGACAGACAACATGACACAGAAATCACACACGACACCAACACACGACACACACATACACTCCACACAACACTTGAGACGACACCCAGTGCGTGCGAGAGTGGAGCGGTGACTGTCAGTGTTAACTTGATCTCTGTTCATGGAGTGGGGCCCATGTAGATGGGATGAAAGAGGGAGGCAGGGCTGAGGGCAAGATTTCAAGCACCAGTCGAGCTTTGTGGAGTGATGGCTCATGCTTGGCTTTTGCAGCTGGGCTTCCAGAGGAATTGTCCAGGAGCCCTAGCCGGATGAGAATATGGCAGAAGTGGACCTGAGCAGCTTGGGCATCTTTCCAAGGAGATATAAACAGGGCTCAGCTTTCTGCCTTCTGCAGAACTGGCTGTGAGGTCAGTGCTTTCAGTTCCTCATCTGTACTTGCTGTAGCACTATTCACAGGCCGTGCGCTTCCTCGTTGGGTATGGGGCTCTGTGGTATTAAGGCTGGGGAGGGGACAGAGTCTTCTGTGGGAGAGGCAAAAAGAAGAGCCTACGAGACGTTGCCAACTGAGATGGTAACTTACTTGTTTTTTTCACCTTGTGCTGGGTTTAGTACCAAGGAAAAAGAAGATAAGCCTCGGAATCTACTGCCCTCATGTGATGGTGAGTGAGAGAAGCGAGCCTGTGATCATTGTTGATGCCAGGCAAGAGGCGTCCATCTGGGAGCCGAGCAACCGCTGCTGTCAGTGAGATAAGTGTCTGGTTTGGTGAGGGATCTGCTCACACCCCACCTGAGTCCAGGTAGGGAAGCCCTGTAAGGTAGGATTGGGTTTGTAAGAAAAGATTCCTGACTAGCTGTGGTTAAGAGGGAGAACTGGTCCCTATTTTCAGAGGCTGCTCATTTCTCTGGTCAGGAACGGTGTCTCCTCTGCAGCAGAAGGTTGGATCCAGGAGGATGACTCCAGGAAACGAGTTCCTTGTCTTCCTCCCACGTTTTTCTCTTTGTCTCTCTCTCTTCTCTAGTGTGTTGGCCAATTCTCTCTCTCTCTCCTCACCTTACCTTTCCTTGTGCTGTCTCCCTTCGTAAGACGCGGGCAGGCGTGCTAGGTCTGCATCCCCACAGGCTAGGTCTCGGGAGCCATGGAGGAGTAGGAGCGGAGAAAAATCCTGTGTGGCAGTGGGCGCTAAAGTCAAGCAGTGACTGTCGGTGTGAACTTGGTCTCTGCTCATTGAGTGGGGCAGATGGAGATGGGATTGGAGAGGGAGGCCAGGATGAGGGCCAGATTCCCAGCACCAATAGAGCTTACTGTGGGGATGGCTTATGCTTGGCTTTTGCAGCTGTTCTCGCATAGGAATTGCGCAGGAGCCCTAGCCACAGGAGAAATGGCAGAGGTGGACCTGAGCAGCTTCGACATTCTTCTAAGGAGACATAAGCAGTCCTCATGTTTCTACCTTCTGCATAACTGGCTGTGAGGTCAGTGCTTTCAATTCCTCATCTGGACTCGCTGCAGTACTCTTCACAGGCTGTGAGCTTCCTTGTTGAGTACGAGACTCTGGGATTAAGGCTGAGGAAGGGACCAGAGTCTCCTGAGCAAAGTGACTATTTTGGGTGCCCTGACAATGGGCGCCTTCTAGTTGCAGCTGTAAAGTAGGAATGGAAGATGGGTTGAGGGCGGAGCCGTGGGAGCTGGGAGATGTGAAATGAAGAGACTATGTGACACTGCAGAAGGAGATGCTAATATTTTTTGTTCCCCCCCCCCATCTGCTGGGTTTAGTACCAAGGAAAAAGAAGTCAAGCCTCAGAGTCTACTGCCCTCATGCGATGAAAAGTGAGTGAGAGCAGCGAGCCAGTGACCATTGTTGATGCCAGGCAAGAGCCCTCCATCTGGGAGCTGAGCAGCCGCCAGTCTCGGTGAGATAAGTGTCTGGTTTGGTGAGGACTCTGCTCGTGCCCCACCTGAGTCCGGGTAGGGAAGCCCCGTTAAGTTAGGGTTCGGTTTGTAAGAAAAGGTTCCTGATCAGCTGTGGTTACGAGGGAGAAAAGGTCCCCATTTTCAGAGGCGGCTCTTTCTCTGGTCAGGAACGGTGTCTCCTCCACAGCAGAAGTTTGGATCCAAGAGGATGACTCCAGGTGTTGAGTTGCTTGCCGTGCTCTCATGTTTCTCTGTCTTCTTTAGTGTGTTCGCCAACTCTCTCTCTCTCTCTCCTCTTCTCTCCTTTTGCCGTCTCACTTCATAGGGTACGGGTAGTGTGCATTCCCAGAAGTGAGGTCTCGGGAGCCCTGGAGAAGTAGGAGCGGACGAAAATCGTGCAGGGCAGCGGGTGCGAGCATGGAGTGGTGACTGTCGGTGTTAACTCTGTGTCTGTTCATCGAGTGTTGGCAATGCATGGATGAAGGCAAGATTTCCAGCACCAATGGAGCTTTGTATAATGATAGCTCATGCTTGGCTTTGCAGCTACTCTCGCAAAGGAATTGTCCAGGAGCCCTAGCCAGAGGAGAAGTGGCCAAGGTGTACCTAAGCAGCTTGGACATCCTTCTAAGTGGACATGAAGAGTCGTCAGCTTTCTGTCTCCCGCATAACTGGCTCTGAGTAAGCGGTCAGTGTTTTGAATTCCTCATCTGTGCTCGCTGCAGTATTTCTTCAGAGGCCATGTGCTTCCTCTTTGGGTACAGGGCTCTGTGAGATTATGGCTGATGAGGGGCCAGAGTCTGCTGTGCAGAGTGATTATATTGGGTGCCGTTGCAAGGGGTGCTTTCTAGTTTTAGTACTAAAGGCCTGATGGTGGGGAGGGTTGGGGCAGAACGCCGCCGTGCAGGAGAAGAGAAAAGAATAGCCTATGCAATGTTGCCCACTGAGATGGTAACTTATTTGTTTTTCCTCCTCGGTCTGGGTTTAGTACAAACAGTTTACTCCCCTCATTGGATGGAAAGCGAGCGAGAGCAGTGAGCCCGCGAGCACTGTTGATGCAAGCCAGGAGTCGTCCAGTTGGCAGTGGAGCAGTCGCTAATGTCAGTGAGATAAGTGTCTGGTTTGTTTAAGGCTTTGTTCACGGCCCGCCTGGCTCCAGGTAGGGACTCCCCATTAGCTGGGGCTGGGTTTGTAAGAAATGGTTCCTGACCAGCTGTGGTTACGAGAGAGACAAGGTCCCCGTTTTCAGGGGCTGCTCATTTCTCTGGCCAGGAACGGTGTCTCCTTCGCAGGAGAAGGTTGCATCTAGGAGGAGGACTCCAGCTGGTGAGTTGCTTGCCGTGCTCTCATGTTTCTCTGTCTTCTTTAGTGTGTTCGCCAACTCTCTCTCTCTCTCTCCTCTTCTCTCCTTTTGCCGTCTCACTTCATAGGGTACGGGTAGTGTGCATTCCCAGAAGTGAGGTCTCGGGAGCCCTGGAGAAGTAGGAGCGGACGAAAATCGTGCAGGGCAGTGGGTGCGAGCATGGAGTGGTGACTGTCGGTGTTAACTCTGTGTCTGTTCATCGAGTGTTGGCAATGCATGGATGAAGGCAAGATTTCCAGCACCAATGGAGCTTTGTATAATGATAGCTCATGCTTGGCTTTGCAGCTACTCTCGCAAAGGAGAGTAGCTGCAAAGTGCTGCTGGTGCTAGAGAGTGAATTTGTGTGGGGGGGTGGAGGGTGAGAAAACCTGGATTTGTGCTGGAAATGGCCCACCTGATGATCACTTTAGATAAGCTATTACCAGCAGGACAGTGGGGTGGGAAGAGGTATTGTATCATATTCTCTGTGTATATATAAAGTCTGCTGCAGTTTCCACGGTATGCATCCGATGAAGTGAGCTGTAGCTCACGAAAGCTCATGCTCAAATAAATTGGTTAGTCTCTAAGGTGCCACAAGTACTCCTTTTCTTCTTATGATTCTATGATTTGTGCATTGCCTGAATTGGCCACCCAGTGGCACTGTTGCTCCGTGATGGAAATTGTTGGTGCATTACCCTGAGTGGCCACCTAGTGGCACTGTTCGTCCATGAGGGAAATGATTTGTGCATTATTTAGATTGGCCACGTGGTGACACTGTTGCTCCATGAGGGAAATTGTTGGTGCATTACCCAGAGTGGCCACCCAGTGTCACCGTTGCTGCATGAGGGAAATGCTTTGTGCATTACCCCGAGTGGCCACCCAGTGTCACTGTTCGTCCATGAGGGAAATGGTTTGTGCATTATCTGGATTGGCCACCCACTGTCACTGTTGCTCCGTGAGGGAAATGCTTTGTGCATTGCCCTGAGTGGCCACCCAGTGTCACTGTTGCTCCATGAGGGAAATGCTTTGTGCATTACCCTGAGTGGCCACCCAGGGTCACTGTTCGTCCATGAAGGAAATGGTTTGTGCATTATCTGGATTGGCCACCTGGTGTCACTGTTGCTCCATGAGTGAAATTGTTGGTGCATTACCCTGAGTGGCCACTGGGTGTCACTGTTGCTCCATGACAAAATGCTTTGTGTATTTCTCCAAGGTGTCACTGTTGCTCCATGCATTACCCTGAGTGGCCACCCAGTGTCACTGTTGATCCATGAGGGAAATTCTTTGTGCATTACCCTGAGTGGCCACCCAGCGTCACTCTTGCTCCATGAGGAAAATACTTTGTGCTTTGTGAATTACACTGTGTGGCCACCCAAGAGAATACACACACACAACATCACATCACACAAACATCACACACACAACATCAGACACAGACAACACGACACATGACCCCAACATACACAGACGACACCGACACACACAAACAACATGACACACAGCACTCAAGGAAACACAGAACCGACACACGACACCGACACACACAACCATGACACACAACACACACACGACACTCATGACACTGACACACACAAAGAAGGTGACACACGACACATGACACTCACGACACCGACACACACAAAGAAGACGACACACGACACTTACGACACTGACACACACAAAGAACACGGCACACGACACTCACGACACCGACACAGACAAAGAACACGACTTACGACACACACAAAAAACATGACACCGACACACAGCATGACACATGACACACAACACCGACACACACACAATATGAAACCGACATACACACACAACCCAACTCACAACAGCGATACACACACGACGCGATGCACAATACCAACACACACACACAAGATGACATGCAAAACATAACATACACACAACACATGACACCAACACACACACAATATGACACACAACACACGACACCGACTCACACAGAACACGACACTCAAATGACACACACACGTGACACACACACGACACTGAGACACACGCAACATGACACTCACACGACATGACAACGACACCAACAGACACACACGCTACACAACGCCAACAGACACATACGCAAGATGACACTCACACGACCTGACACATGACACCAACAGACACACACGCAACACTGACCGACACTCACGCAACACGACACTCACACGACATGCAACACGACACTCACACGACACACACCTGACACACAACACAGACACAAGACATTGCACATTGCATGTCACACACCGCACGTGGCACATTGTACACAGCACGTCACACGTCACGCACACAGTAAGTCACATGTCTCACATCGCACAAGTCGCATGTGACGCAAAACACGTTGCACTTTGCAGACGCACAAGTCGCACGCGTGTGCACGCCCACAACACGTGTCACACACACACACAACATGACACACAAGACACACGACAAACAAAATGACACACAAAAATCACACACAACACATGACACTGACACACCACGTCTCACACACACAAACACCCAAGACGGCATATGACACTGAAACACACATACACCACATCACACACACACAGACACACCCAAGATGGCATATGACACTGACACACACACATACAACACGTCACATGCACAGAAACACACCCAAGACGGCACATGACACAAGACACATGACACGTCACACGTAGCACACGCTGCACGTCACAGAGACAGCACGTCGCACGTCACACATTATACGCAGCATGTCAGATGTTGCATGTTGCGTCACACGCACAACACGTCGCATGTTGCGTCACATACAAAACACATCGCACACACCACATTGCACACATCACCCGTTGCATGTCACGCATCACGTGATGCACAACACGTCACACTTTGTATGTCACACAACACTTTGCATGACACACAGTGGCACACAACATGACACACAAATGACACAACACCAACACACACAACACGACACACAACCCCTGACAAGAAACATGAAACGGCACACAACACACACACAACACACGACATGGACACACACACAACACGACACACAGCCTGTTACACACACACTCAAGACAACACTCAACAACACACAACACGACACACAGCCCGTTACACACACATAGAACACATGTCCCAGATACATAAACACGTCTCACACACACAAAATGATACACAACACGGACGACACATCATACGACACACAACACGGCACACAACACAACACACAAAATCACACACAACATACAACACTGACACACACAACATGACACATGACACAGAGAATGGCACACCACACAAAACATCACACAGCAAACTTCACAGACAGACAACACCGACACACACACACAACATGACATACAATGGCACACAACATGACACACAAAAATCACACACAACAGATGACACCGACACACACACACAACACGTCACACACACACACGACACCCCACTCATTGCACGTGGCACACACAGCATATCGCACGTCCCATGCCACATACAGCACGTTGCACGTCACGCACATGTCGCAAGTTGTGTGTCACACACACAGCACTTCGCACACATCATGTCGCACGTCACCCACAACATTTCACACGTTGTATGTCACACACACAACACGTGGGATGTTGCAAGCGCAGACCCAACACGTTGCACACACATCACATTGCGCGTCGCACATTGTACACAGCATGTCGCATGTCACATGCGCAGACACACCACATCGCACGTCACGCACACTTCGCACACGCACAAAACGTTGCACGCACACAACACACACAACCCATCACACAGACACAATAAGGAAGCTCAGAGTAAGAAGGTGATATGGAAGGGAGGGGTTCAGCTGTTGTGACCTGCACTGGATGTGCCATGTCTGTCTTTCTTCCACAGGACAGAAGCGACTTTGTGTGTACAAAGTGCAAGCTGGTCTCCATACTGGAAGAGAAGATTGAAGGTCTGGAGCAACAGATAACGACCCTGCGTTGCGTACGAGAAACGGAGGATTTTCTGGACAAAAGTCAGGATATGCTTCTACGGGCACAAAGCTCTAAAGATTTAGAGCAGGTTGCACAGCGGAGCCAAGGGGCCAGTGAAGAAGCTTGGCAACATGTGACCTCCAGAAGAAGAAGGGGGAATGTCCAGGTTCCAGCAACGTGGACACAGGTAACTAACAGCTTTCATGTTCTCTCCACAGGTACCATTGCGGAGAGTGGACCAGATGATATGTCCGGGGGGAGAGGCTGGTTGGAAGGCATGAGATGCGCTGTCCTGAGATGGGGGGTTCCACGACCACCACTCCCAAGAGAAGGAGGCGGGTGGTGGTGTTCGGGGACTCTCTACTCCGGGGGACTGAGTCATCTATCTGCCGCCCTGACCGGAAAAACCGAGAAGTCTGCTGCTTGCCGGGGGCTAAGATTCGCGATGTGACGGAGAGACTGCCGAGACTCATCAAGCCCTCGGATCGCTACCCCTTCCTGCTTCTCCACGTGGGCACCAATGATACTGCCAAGAATGACTTTGAGCGGATCACTGCGGACTACGTGGCTCTGGGAAGAAGGATAAATGAGTTTAAGGCGCAAGTGGTGTTCTCGTGCATCCTCCCCATGGAAGGAAAAGGCCTGGGTAGGGACCGTCGAATAGTGGAAGTCAACGAATGGCTACGCAGGTGGTGTCGGAGAGAAGGCTTTGGATTCTTTGACCATGGGGTGGTGTTCCATGAAGGAGGAGTGCTGGGCAGAGACGGGCTCCACCTTATGAAGAGAGGGAAGAGCATCTTTGCGAGCAGGCTGGCTAACCTAGTGAGGAGGGCTTTAAACTAGGTTCACTGGGGGAAGGAGACCAAAGCCCTGAGGTAAGTGGGACAGCGGGATACCGGGAGGAAGCACAGGCAGGAATGTCTGTGAGGGGAGGGCTCCTGCCTCATACTGAGAATGAGGGGCGATCAGCAGGTTATCTCAAGTGCTTATATACGAATGCACAAAGCCTTGGAAACAAGCAGGGAGAACTGGAGGTCCTGGTGATGTCAAGGAATTATGACGTGATTGGAATAACAGAGACTTGGTGGGATAACTACATGACTGGAGTACTGTCATGGATGGTTATAAACTGTTCAGGAAGGACAGGCAGGGCAGAAAAGGTGGGGGAGTAGCACTGATGTAAGGGAGCAGTATGACTGCTCAGAGCTCCGGTACGAAACTGCAGAAAAACCTGAGTGTCTCTGGATTAAGTTTAGAAGTGTGAGCAACAGCAGTGATGTAGTGGTGGGAGTCTGCTATAGACCACCGGACCAGGGGGATGAGGTGGATGAGGCTTTCTTCCGGCAGCTCGCGGAAGCTACTAGATCGCATGCCCTGGTTCTCATGGGTGACTTTAATTTTCCTGATATCTGCTGGGAGAGCAATACAGCGGTGCATAGACAATCCAGGAAGTTTTTGGAAAGCGTAGGTGACAATTTCCTGGTGCAAGTGCTAGAGGAGCCAACTGGGGGGGAGCTTTTCTTGACCTGCTGCTCACAAACCGGGAAGAATTAGTAGGGGAAGCAAAAGTGGATGGGAATCTGGGAGGCAGTGACCATGAGTTGGTTGAGTTCAGGATCCTGACACAGGGAAGAAAGGTAAGCAGCAGGATACGGACCCTGGACTTCAGGAAAGCAGACTTCGACTCCCTCAGAGAATGGATGGGTAGGATCCCCTGGGGGACTAACATGAAGGGGAAAGGAGTCCAGGAGAGCTGGCTGTATTTCAAGGAATCCCTGTTGAGGTTACAGGGACAAACCATCCCGATGTGTCGAAAGAATAGTAACTATGGCAGGCGACCAGCTTGGCTTAACGGTGAAATCCTAGCGGATCTTAAACATAAAAAAGAATCTTACAAGAAGTGGAAGGTTGGACATATGACCAGGGAAGAGTATAAAAATATTGCTGGGGCATGTAGGAATGAAATTAGGGCCAAATCGCACCGGGAGCTGCAGCTAGCGAGAGATGTTAAGAGTAACAAGAAGGGTTTCTTCAGGTATGTTGGCAACAAGAAGAAAGCCAAGGAAAATGTGGGCCCCTTAATGAATGATGGAGGCAACCTAGTGACAGAGGATGTGGAAAAAGCTAATGTACTCAATGCTTTTTTTGCCTCTGTCTTCACAAACAAGGTCAGCTCCCAGACTACTGTGCTGGGTATCACAACATGGGGAATAGATGGCCAGCCCTCTGTGGAGAAAGAGGTGGTTAGGGACTATTTAGAAAAGCTGGACTTGCACAAGTCCATGGGGCCGGACGAGTTGCATCCGAGAGTACTAAAGGAACTGGCAGCTGTGATTGCAGAGCCTTTGGCCATTATCTTTGAAAACTCGTGGCGAACGGGGGAAGTCCCGGATGACTGGAAAAAGGCTAATGTAGTGCCAATCTTTAAAAAAAGGAAGAAGGAGGATCCTGGGAACTACAGGCCAGTGAGCCTCACTTCAGTCCCCGGAAAAATCATGGAGCAGGTCCTCAAAGAATCAATCCTGAAGCACTTACATGAGAGGAAAGTGATCAGGAACAGTCAGCATGGATTCACCAAGGGAAGGTCATGCCTGACTAATCTAATCGCATTCTATGATGAGATTACTGGTTCTGTGGATGAAGGGAAAGCAGTGGATGTATTGTATCTTGACTTTAGCAAAGCTTTTGACACGGTCTCCCACAGTATTCTTGTCAGCAAGCTAAAGAAGTATGGGCTGGATGAATGCACTATAAGGTGGGTAGAAAGTTGGCTAGATTGTCGGGCTCAAAGGGTAGTGATCAATGGCTCCGTGTCAAGTGGAGTGCCCCAAGGGTCGGTCCTGGGGCCGGTTTTGTTCAATATCTTCATAAATGATCTGGAGGATGGTGTGGATTGCACTCTCAGCAAATTTGCGGATGATACTAAACTGGGAGGAGTGGTAGATACACTGGAGGGCAGGGATAGGATACAGAGGGACCTAGACAAATTGGAGGATTGGGCCAAAAGAAATCTGATGAGGTTCAATAAGGATAAGTGCAGGGTCCTGCACTTAGGACGGAAGAACCCAATGCACAGCTACAGACTAGGGACCGAATGGCTAGGCAGCAGTTCTGCGGAAAAGGACCTGGGGTGACAGTGGACGAGAAGCTGGATATGAGTCAGCAGTGTGCCCTTGTTGCCAAGAAGGCCAATGGCATTTTGGGATGTATAAGTAGGGGCATAGTGAGCAGATCGAGGGACGTGATCGTCCCCCTCTATTCGACATTGGTGAGGCCTCATCTGGAGTACTGTGTCCAGTTTTGGGCCCCACACTACAAGAAGGATGTGGATAAATTGGAGAGAGTCCAGTGAAGGGCAACAAAAATGATTAGGGGTCTGGAACACATGAGTTATGAGGAGAGGCTGAGGGAACTGGGATTGTTTAGTCTGCGGAAGAGAAGAATGAGGGGGGATTTGATAGCTGCTTTCAACTACCTGAAAGGTAGTTCCAGAGAGGATGGTTCTAGACTATTCTCAGTGGTGGAAGAGGACAGGACAAGGAGTAATGGTCTCAAGTTGCAGTGGGGGAGGTTTAGGTTGGATATTAGGAAAAACTTTTTCACTAGGAGGGTGGTGAAACGCTGGAATGCGTTGCCTAGGGAGGTGGTGGAATCTCCTTCCTTAGAAGTTTTTAAGGTCAGGCTTGACAAAGCCCTGGCTGGGATGATTTAATTGGGGATGGGTCCTGCTTTTGAGCAGGGGGTTGGACTAGATGACCTCCTGAGGTCCCTTCCAACCCTGATATTCTATGATTCTATGAATATGACACACACAACACGTCACCCACACACAAACACATGCAACATGACACGCAACACGTCACACAACCCACCTCAGACACACACACAACATGTCACACTCACAACACAACACATAACACGTCACACACACATGACAGAACACAACACCGACACACAGACACAGAAGACGACACACAACACATCACACACAAGATCACACACACACCACACCACACAGACACACACACACAAGAACACACAACATGTCTCAGACACACGGTAAATGACACACAACACACACACTGCACACAACACTTGAGACGAGACACAACACATGCACAACACATCACACACACACACAACCCTACACACAACCAGTCTGAAAGACCCACACAACACAACGCACAAGACGTCAGATTCACACAGAACAGGACACACAAAAAGGCACACAAGAAAACACACACAAGAGAACACACACAACATCACACACAGACAACACATGAGAACGACACACACATAACACGTGACACACGCACAGAACATGACCCACAACACATGACACAGACACAACTCACAACAGCGACACCCACAGAGAACACGACCCACAACACGTGACACACACACAGAACACGACACACAAAATGGCACACAACACTACACACACATAACACAAATAACATCAAACACAAAACACATGACACTGTCAAACACACACAACACGACAGACGACACCGACACACACGCAGAACCCAATGTATGACAGACGATACCGACATGCGACGCACGATACCGACACACACATTCTCATGAGACACAACACGTCATGCACACACAACACACAAAACAACACAGACACACACACAACACGTCACACACACGGTAGACGACACAGAAGACATGGACAACATGACACACACACACACTCCACACACTTGAGATGACACACAACACACGGACAACACGACACACACACACTTCACACAATACTCGAGAGAACACAGAACACGTCCCACACACACAACACTGCACCCAACCTGTCTCACAAAGACACACACAACACGTCAGACACACACACAACAGGACACACAAAAGGCACAGAAGACAACACACACACACCACGACACACAAAACATCACACACACAACAGATGACTCCGACACACACACACAGAAGACGACACACAACCCCGATGCACACACACACAGCACGTCACATACACACACAACACTACACACACAAGACAACACACAACATGACACAAATAACATCACATACAAAACACACGACACTGACACACACACAAGATGACACACAGAACACGTCACACCCACACAACATGACACACAACACGTCACATGGCACACAACATGTCACAGACACATAAGATGACACACAAAACATCACACACCACACAGACAACGACACACAAACGTCACACACACGCTAGACGACGCACAACACATGCACAAGAGGATACACAACACATCACACACACACTAGAGGGCACACAACACAATACATCACACACACACACAATGACACACAACACATCACACAACACGGGGGCTGGGCTGTCGGTGCGGGGAGATAAAAAAATACCCCCCCAGCCCCTCCCCCTCCCCGTGCTGGGGTTCTGCCACCCCCCCCGCTTAGCACTCGCTCCTGGACCCAGAATTTGGCCGCTCCCCTGTCCCCGCTCCCAGCTGTTTGACCCCCGCACAGTCAGTGTCCGCCCCCTTCCCACACTCCGCCCCTCCCACATAGGGAAGTTTAGGGCAGAGTGAGGGCACAGCGGCTTCAGCAGCTACTACTGAGCATGCGCCATCCGTGTTCAATCCGCATGCTCACTGCCAGCTAAGCTAGCGCGCGCGCGGGGGCCCATCGCCGCCGAACCCGCCTCCCGGGTCTGACCCGGTGTCACCACGTTTGACTGGCGGGGCGGGGCGGTCTGTATGAACGGGGGGATCGGTACGGGCTGGGCCCGAGAATTCGGCAGCGCCCCAGGGCAGGCTGGGAGATGTAGTTCCTGAGGCACCTCGGGCCGAAAATAACGTTGCCCCAACCTACGGGCGGAGGCGGTTAACGGTGCGACTGAGGGCGCCACGCTCGCTGATTGGCTGAGAGACCCCATTGGCAGCCGTGAAGACATAGACTCCCGGAGCCAGGGGTGGGGGAGGGGCAGATGGTGTGAAGGGGAAGGTCAGGCGGCGGGGGGACATGGGAAACTGTTGCTGTGATTTTCTCTCAGCACATGGGGAACGAGGGGGGCGGGTGCAGGTTCGATCCCCCGCTGCAATGGTCCGTTTAAAAGGAGTCTGGCCTCCTCCAGCCTGAGCCACGTTTCTGGTCTCGCTGAGAGGCGTGTTAATCCGGAGTCACTGCAAGGCAGAACAGGGAGTAACTCCAAATTAACATGGGGGGCAGATAAGATCAGGGTGTGTCCCTGTGGTGAGGGGGTTTCAGTTGTTGCTAAAGGGGGGAAAGTTACTCAGTTTCTCTCTTTCTCTGCCTCAGGATATTGGGGTTGAGCTTCCTGGTTCAGACACTGCTGCCTCGATTGTGATCTGGGAGCCCAGGCTGAGCAGCTGCTGCTCCCCCAGCGGGATCGGGGCTGGGGAGTGACCGTGAGTAAAGCTTCCTCTGTGCCCAGCCAAGGTGAGGATTTTCTCCAGCTGTAATTAGCCCCATAGGGCAACCCAAGGCTCTGCCCACACCAACATCTGAGCCACAGACTCCAGGCGATTGACAGAGACCTCAGGGAATGTGCAGGGAATGGGCATGAAAGTGACTCTGCACAAAGAGCCTCTCCTCCCCATAGCAATTGCAGGAGCCGATCCAGCCATAGGAGAGGGAACCCCCAGGATTGGCTGACAATAAGAGACAGGGGAAGGGAGACACAAGGAGAGAGAGAGAGAGACTGAAAAGGGCAGTGGGAGAAATAATTGGGGGGAGAGATTCCCAGATTTCTGACCAGCCCACGCACGGTTATTGCCGCATCCCTGGGTGGATTCACTTTGCTATGAATAAGGTGAGGTGCAGGGGGAGGAAAAGCCAGCTTCTGACTCTCCCTGTACCCCCTGCTGTAGGAGTTTGCTGCCTTGGGGACAATGTCAGGGGGAATCCCCCAGTGTCACTCCTTTTGTTCTGCTCTTCTCTCCCATTTGGTTCCCAGACTTTATTACTGGGAGGGTTTCAAAATGTCTCACTGGTTTAGTGCTAGTGGGAGGGGCTGGTCAGTGCTGTAATCAAGTGACCAAACATTTCCCCAGCATAGAATCGTCGAACGGTAGGGCTGGAATGAACCATGAGAGGGCATCTAGTCCATCCCTCAGCACTGAGGTGTTTGTCCAACCTGTCCTTGAAAACCTCTAATGATGAGGATTCCACCACCTCTCTTGCTAATCTATTCCAGTGCTTAATTACGTTTTTTTCACAATTGAGTCACGTGGTTGACTTAGATTCAATTTGTGATCCACTATAACTCCCGATCGTTTTCAGTAGTACTACCTCGTAACCAGCTATTCCCCACTTGGTCGTTGTGCATTTGGTTTTCCTTCCCTAAGTCTAGTACTTTGCACTCGTCTTTATTGAATTTCATCTCATTCATTCAGATCACTTCTCCAATTTGTAAATGTTACCTTGAATTCTATGCCCAAATAAATCTGTTAGTCTTTAAGGTGCCACCGGACTCCTTGTTGTTTTTGTGGATACAGACTAAGACGGCTACCCTCTGATAGGTGACGCTTTGTTATTTTTATGTCTGATTTTATAAGCAAGTAGTTTTTAAATGAGGCGTAACTCAGAGGTACGCAAGACAAATCAGACTCCTGAAAGGGGCACAATAGTGTGGAAAGCCACCGGTCTACACAGCTATTTTTAATGGGCTAGCACCTAAAGTGGAGCACCCATAGGGAGACACATCTCAAAGAACTGTTAGGGAGCTTATTCCTTCACCCACTTACTTCCCTGGTCCTTCTCACATGAACAGAGAGCAACAATACCCGAAGTCCACAGGTGCAAAAGTAATGGTCTAGCTAATCTAGCTTCGTGGAGCAACTGTGGATTACCCTGAGGGTATGTCTACACTACAGAATAAGGTCGAATTTATAGAAGTCGGTTTTTTAGAAATCGGTTTTATAAATTCGAGTGTGTGTGTCCCCACAGTAAATGCTCTAAGTGCATTAAGTGCATTAACTCGGCGGAGCGCTTCCACAGTACCGAGGCAAGCGTCGACTTCCGGAGCGTTGCACTGTGGGTAGCTATCCCACAGTTCCCGCAGTCTCCGCTGCCCATTGGAATTCTGGGTTGAGATCCCAATGCCTGATGGGGCTAAAACATTGTCGCGGGTGGTTCTGGGTACATATCGTCAGCCTCCCGTTCCCTCCCTCCCCCCGTGAAAGCAAGGGCAGACAATCATTTCGCGCCTTTTTTCCTGAGTTACCTGTGCAGACGCCATACCATGGCAAGCATGGAGCCCGCTCAGGTAACCGTCACCCTATGTCTCCTGGGTGCTGGCAGACGCGGTACGGCATTGCTACACAGTAGCAGCAACCCCTTGCCTTGTGGCAGCAGACGGTACAGTACGACTGGTAGCCGTCATCGTCATGTCTGAGGTGCTCCTGGTCGCCTCTGTGAGGTCGATCAGGAGCGCCTGGGCAGACATGGGCACAGGGACTAAATTTGGAGTGACTTGACCAGGTCATTCTCTTTAGTCCTGCAGTCAGTCCTATTGAACCGTCTTATGGTGAGCGGGCAGGCGATACGGACTGCTAGCAGTCGTGCTGTACCATCTTCTGCCGAGCAGTCATGAGATGTGGATGGCATGCAGTCCGTCTGCTGCCAGCCAAAGATGTAAAAGATAGATGGAGTGGGTCAAAACAAGAAATAGACCAGATTTGTTTTGTACTCATTTGCCTCCTCCCCTGTCTAGGGGACTCATTCCTCTAGGTCACACTGCAGTCACTCACAGAGAAGGTGCAGCGAGGTAAATCTAGCCATGTATCAATCAGAGGCCAGGCTAACCTTCTTGCTCCAATAAGGACAATAACTTAGGTGCACCATTTCTTATTGGAACCCTCTGTGAAGTCCTGCCTGAAATACTCCTTGATGTAAAGCCACCCCCTTTGTTGATTTTAGCTCCCTGAAGCCAACCCTGTAAGCGCCCCTCCCAGCGTCAGAGCAATGGCAAACAATCGGGCGTCTGAGAGTGCTGTCCAGAGCAGTCACAATGGAGCGCTCTGATGGGGCTAAAACATTGTCGCGGGTGGTTCTGGGTACGTGTCGTCAGGCCCCCGTTCCCTCCCTCCCTCCGTGAAAGCAAGGGCAGACAATCATTTCGCGCCTTTTTTCCTGAGTTACCTGTGCAGACGCCATACCACAGTAAGCATGGAGCCCGCTCAGGTAACCGTCACCCTATGTCTCCTGGGTGCTGGCAGACGCGGTACGGCTTTGCTGCACAGTAGCAGCAACCCCTTGCCTTCTGGCAGCAGACGGTGCAATACGACTGGTAGTCGTCCTCATCGTGTCCGAGGTGCTCCTGGCCGCGTCGGCTGGGAGCGCCTGGGCAGACATGGGCGCAGGGACTAAATTTGGAGTGACTTGACCAGGTCATTCTCTTTAGTCCTGCAGTCAGTCCTATTGAACCGTCTTATGGTGAGCAGGCAGGCGATACGGACTGCTAGCAGTCGTACTGTACCATCTTCTGCCAGGCAGGCAAGAGATGAGGATTGCTAGCAGTCGTATTGCACCATCTTCTGCCAGGCAGGCAAGAGATGGGGATGGCTAGCAGGCGTACTGTACCATCTTCTGCCAAGCAGCCATGAGATGTGGATGGCATGCAGTCCTTCTGCACCGTCTGCTGCCAGCCAAAGATGTAAAAGATAGATGGAGTGGGTCAAAACAAGAAATAGACCAGATTTGTTTTGTACTCATTTGCCTCCTCCCCTGTCTAGGGGACTCATTCCTCTAGGTCACACTGCAGTCACTCACAGAGAAGGTGCAGCGAGGTAAATCTAGCCATGTATCAATCAGAGGCCAGGCTAACCTCCTTGTTCCAATAACAACGATAACTTAGGTGCACCATTTCTTATTGGAACCCTCCGTGCAGTCCTGCCTGAAATACTCCTTGATGTACAGGCACCCCCTTTGTTGATTTTAGCTCCCTGAAGCCAACCCTGTAAGCCGTGTCGTCAGTCGCCCCTCCCTCCGTCAGAGCAACGGCAGACAATCGTTCCGCGCCTTTTTTCTGTGCGGACGCCATACCACGGCAAGCATGGAGCCCGCTCAGCTCACTTTGGCAATTAGGAGCACATTAACCACCACACGCATTATTCAGCAGTATATGCAGCACCAGAACATGGCAACGCGATACCGGGCGAGGAGGCGACGTCAGCGCGGTCCCGTGAGTGATCAGGACATGGACACAGATTTCTCTGAAAGCATGGGCCCTGACAATGCATGCATCATGGTGCTAATGGGGCAGGTTCATGCTGTGGAACGCCGATTCTGGGCTCGGGAAACAAGCACAGACTGGTGGGACCGCATAGTGTTGCAGGTCTGGGACGATTCCCAGTGGCTGCGAAACTTTCGCATGCGTAAGGGCACTTTCATGGAACTTTGTGACTTGCTTTCCCCTGTCCTGAAGCGCATGAATACCAAGATGAGAGCAGCCCTCACAGTTGAGAAGCGAGTGGCGATAGCCCTGTGGAAGCTTGCAACGCCAGACAGCTACCGGTCAGTTGGGAATCAATTTGGAGTGGGCAAATCTACTGTGGGGGCTGCTGTGATGCAAGTAGCCCACGCAATCAAAGATCTGCTGATATCAAGGGTAGTGACCCTGGGAAATGTGCAGGTCATAGTGGATGGCTTTGCTGCAATGGGATTCCCTAACTGTGGTGGGGCCATAGACGGAACCCATATCCCTATCTTGGCACCGGAGCACCAAGCCGCCGAGTACATAAACCGCAAGGGGTACTTTTCAATAGTGCTGCAAGCTCTGGTGGATCACAAGGGACGTTTCACCAACATCAACGTGGGATGGCCGGGAAAGGTGCATGATGCTCGCATCTTCAGGAACTCTGGTCTGTTTCAAAAGCTGCAGGAAGGGACTTTATTCCCAGACCAGAAAATAACTGTTGGGGATGTTGAAATGCCTATATGTATCCTTGGGGACCCAGCCTACCCCTTAATGCCATGGCTCATGAAGCCGTACACAGGCAGCCTGGACAGTAGTCAGGAGCTGTTCAACTACAGGCTGAGCAAGTGCAGAATGGTGGTAGAATGTGCATTTGGACGTTTAAAGGCGCGCTGGCGCAGTTTATTGACTCGCTTAGACCTCAGCGAAACCAATATTCCCACTGTTATTACTGCTTGCTGTGTGCTCCACAATATCTGTGAGAGTAAGGGGGAGACGTTTATGGCGGGGTGGGAGGTTGAGGCAAATCGCCTGGCTGCTGGTTACGCGCAGCCAGACACCAGGGCGGTTAGAAGAGCACAGGAGGGCGCGGTACGCATCAGAGAAGCTTTGAAAAACAGTTTCATGACTGGCCAGGCTACGGTGTAAAAGTTCTGTTTGTTTCTCCTTGATGAACCCCCCCGCCCCTTGGTTCACTCTACTTCCCTGTAAGCTAACCACCCTCCCCTCCTCCCTTTAATCATTGCTTGCAGAGCCAATAAAGTCATTGCTGCTTCACAGTCATGCATTCGTTATTCATTCATCACACAAATAGGGGGATGACTAGCAAGGTATCCCAGGAGGGGTGGTGGAGGAGGGAAGGAAAATGCCACACAGCACTTTAAGCACAGCACTTTAAAAGTTTACAACTTTAAAATTTATTGAATGACAGCCTTCTTTTTTTTGGGCAATCCTCTGTGGGGGAGTGGCTGGTTGGCCGGAGGCCTCCCCACCGTGTTCTTGGGCGTCTGGGTGAGGAGGCTATGGAACTTGGGGAGGAGGGCGGTTGGTTACAGAGGGGCTGCAGTGGCAGTCTGTGCTCCAGCTGCCTTTGCTGCAGCTCAACCATACACTGGAGCATACTGGTTTGGTCCTGCAGCAGCCTCAGCATTGAATCCTGCCTCCTCTCATCACGCTGCCGCCACCTTTGAGCTTCAGCCCTGTCTTCAGCCCTCCACTTACTCTCTTCAGCCCGCCACTTACTCTCTTCAGCCCTCCACCTCTCCTCCCGGTCATTTTGTGCTTTCCTGCACTCTGACATTATTTGCCTCCACGCATTCGTCTGTGCTCTGTCAGTGTGGGAGGACAGCATGAGCTCGGAGAACATTTCATCGCGAGTGCGTTTTTTTTTCTTTCTAAGCTTCACTAGCCTCTGGGAAGGAGAAGATCCTGTGATCATTGAAACACATGCAGCTGGTGGAGAAAAAAAAAGGGACAGCGGTATTTAAAAAGACACATTTTATAAAACAGTGGCTACACTCTTTCAGGGTAAACCTTGAAAGTTAACATTACATACATAGCACATGTGCTTTCGTTACAAGGTCGCATTTTGCCTCCTCCCACCGCGTGAACGGATTTTGGTTGAATGCCAGCAAACATACACTGCAATGCTTTGTTCTACAGTGATTCCCCAGTACGTGTTGCTGGCCTGGAGTGGTAAAGTGTCCTACCATGAAGGACGAAATAAGGCTGCCCTCCCCAGAAACCTTTTGCAAAGGCAGAACCGCAAATGCCAGGGCAAAGTAATCCTTTCACATGCTTGCTTTTAAACCATGTATAGCATTTTAAAAGGTACACTCACCAGAGGTCCCTTCTCCGCCTGCTGAGTCCAGGAGGCAGCCTTGGGTGGGTTCGGGGGGTACTGGCTCCAGGTCTAGGGTGAGAAACAGTTCCTGGCTGTCGGGAAAACCGGTTTCTCCGCTTGCTTGCTGTGAGCTATCTACAACCTCCTCCTCATCATCTTCTTCGTCCCCAAAACCTACTTCTGTATTGCCTCCATCTCCATTGAAGGAGTCAAACAACACGGCTGGGGTAGTGGTGGCTGAACCCCCTAAAATGGCATGCAGCTCATCATAGAAGCGGCATGTTTGGGGCTCTGACCCAGAGCGGCCGTTCGCCTCTCTGGTTTTCTGGTAGGCTTGCCTCAGCTCCTTCAGTTTCACGCGGCACTGCTTCGGGTCCCTGTTATGGCCTCTGTCCTTCATGCCCTGGGAGATTTTCAGAAAGGTTTTGGCATTTCGAAAACTGGAACGGAGTTCTGATAGCACGGATTCCTCTCCCCAAACAGCGATCAGATCCCGTACCTCCCGTTCAGTCCATGCTGGAGCTCTTTTGCGATTCTGGGACTCCATCATGGTCACCTCTGCTGATGAGCTCTGCATGGTCACCTGCAGCTTGCCACGCTGGCCAAACAGGAAATGAGATTCAAAAGTTCGCGGTTCTTTTCCTGTCTACCTGGCCAGTGCATCTGAGTTGAGAGCGCTGTCCAGAGCGGTCAGAATGGAGCACTCTGGGATAGCTCCCGGAGGCCAATACCATCGAATTGTGTCCACAGTACCCCAAATTCGAGCCGGCAACGTCGATTTAAGCGCTAATCCACTTGTCAGGGGTGGAGTAAGGAAATCGATTTTAAGAGCCCTTTAAGTCGAAATAAAGGGCTTCATTGTGTGGACGGGTGCAGGTTTAAATCGATTTAACGCTGCTAAATTCGATCTAAAGTCCTAGTGTAGACCAGGGCTGAGTGACCACCCCCTGTCATTGTTGCTCCATGGGGGAAATGCTGTGTGCATTACCTCGAGTGGCCACCTGGCGTCACTAAAATATTTCCCGCATGGAACAAGAGTGAAACCAGGTAGCCAATCCAGGTAATGCACAAACCATTTCCCTCACCAAGGAAGAGAGGCAACAAGGGGCCACTCGAGTTAATGTACAACGCATTTCCCTCATGGAGCAACAGTGACAAGCATAGAATATCAGGGTTGGAAGGGATCTCAGGAGGTCATCTTGTCCAACCCCCTGCTCAAAGCAGGACCGATCCCCAATTAAATCATCCCAGCCAGGGCTTTGTCAAGCCTGACCTTAAAAACTTCTAAGGAAGGAGATTCCACCATCTCCCTAGCTAATGCATTCCAGTGTTTCACCACCCTCCCAGTCAAAAAGTTTTTCCTAATATCCAACCTAAATCTCCCCCACTGCAACTTGAGACCATTACTCCTCGTTCCGTCATCCGCTACCACTGAGAACGGTCTAGAGCCATCCTCTTTGGAACCCCGTTTCAGGTAGTTGAAAGCAGCTATCAAATCCCCCCTCATTCTTCTCTTCCGCAGACTAAACATCCCCAGTTCCCTCAGCCTCTCCTCATCAGTCATGCGTTCCAGTCCCCGAATCATTTTTGTTGCCCTCCGCTGGACTCTTTCCAATTTTTCCACATCCTTCTAGCAGTGTGGGGCCCAAAACTGGACACAGTACTCCAGATGAGGCCTCAACAATGTCGAATAGAGGGGAATGATCATGTCCGGCGATCTGCCGGCAATGCCCCTACTTATACATCCCAAATGCCATTGGCCTTCTTGGCAACAAGGGCACACCGTTGACTCATATCCAGCTTCTCGTCCACCGTAACCCCTAGGTCCTTTTCTGCAGAACTGCTGCCTAGCTGTTCGGTCCCTAGTCTGTAGCGGTGCATTGGATTCTTCCATCCTAAGTGCAGGACTCTGCACTTGTCCTTGTTGAACCTCATCAGATTTCTTTTGGCACAATTCTCCAATTTGTCTAGGTCCCTCTGTATCCTATCCCTACCCTCCAGCGTATCTACCTCTCCTCCCAGTTTAGTGTCATCTGCAAACTTGCTGAGGTTGCAGTCCACACCATCCTCTAGATCATTTATGAAGATATTGAACAAAACCAGCCCCAGGACTGGCCCTTGGGGCACTCCGCTCAATACCGGCTGCCAACTAGACATGGAGCCTGACAATCTAGCCAGCTTTCTATCCGCCTTATCGTCCATTCATCCAGCCCGTACTACTTTAACTTTCTGACAAGAATACTGTGGGAGACAGTGTCAAAAGCTTTGCTAAAGTCAAGGAACAACACGTCTACCGCTTTCCCTTCATCCGCAGAACCAGTTATCTCATCATAGAAGGCAATTAGAGGAGAGGAAAGTGATCAGGAACAGTCAGCACGGATTCACCAAGGGCAAGTCATGCCTGACTAATCTAAGTGCTTCAGAATTGATTCCTTGAGGACCTGCTCCATGATTTTTCCAGGGACTGAGGTGAGGCTGACTGGCCTGTAGTTCCCAGGATCCTCCTCCTTCCTTTTTTTAAAGATGGGCACTACATTAGCCTTTTTCCAGTCGTCCGGGACTTCCCCCGATCACCATGAGTTTTCAAAGATAAGGGCCAATGGCTCTGCAATCACATCCGCCAACTCCTTTAGCACTCTCGGATGCAATGCATCTGGCCCCATGGACTTGTGCACGTCCAGCTTCTCCAAATAGTCCCGAATCACTTCTTTCTCCACAGAGGGCTGGTCACCTCTTCCCCATGCTGTGCTGCCCAGCGCAGCAGTCTGGGAGCTGACCTTGTTCGTGAAGACAGAGGCAAAAAAAGCATTGAGTACATGAGCTTTTTCCACATCCTCTGTCACTAGGTTGCTTCCCTCATTCAGTAAGGGGCACACACTTTCCTTGACTTTCTTCTTGTTGCTAACATACCTGAAGAAACCCTTCATATTACTCTTAACATCTCTTGCTAGCTGCAACTCCAGGTGTGATTTGGCCTTCCTCATTTCACTCCTGCATGCCCGAGCAATATTTTTATACTCATCCCTGGTCATTTGTATAATCTTCCACTTCTTGTAAGTTTCTTTTTTGTATTTAAGATCAGCAAGGATTTATTGCAGTTTGCTCATGATCACAGGTCCTTGTACTATTTAAAGTGATCTTAGTTTTACTAACTAGTACTCATTTCAGTTATGCCAGTGATGGGTCGTCTGCACCCCAGTCGGGAATATTTCTCAAAGAGAGGAGGAGGACCCAAAAATAAGACAGCAACCTCATCATTAGCTGTCCTCCTCCATCTGTACTCACGGCAACAAGATCGCTTGATGGACAATTGGAGCATCGCCAAACTGAGGGGAGGCCGGTTGTGGCTGGAAGTCTTTCCAGTTAGTATGAACTGCTGTAAGCTGTTGGGTGAGAAATCTTTTGGCTTTGAACTGGTATTTAGCTTGGTGATGTTTAGAAATTGGTTACAAAAGAAATAAAATGTGTAAGGCCATAAAATTCAGAATCGGTTTGTGATTTTATCCTTGTAAGTGATATTTTCCTAGTTAATCGACTCGTTGCATCATGTTGCGTCGAAGCAGCGTGTTGCGGTCGATGTATTTGGGGCGTCTCTAGTTAGGTTAACGAAGGCTCGGGCATAATTGCTTCCTCAGATGACGTGATGGACTAATAATGAGCTTGTTCTGTGCAGTAGTGTGCTGGACAGTTAAAGATGCACATTTCTGGGGTCCAAGGCCAGGACTGAAAATGTGTGTATGTCACCCTGTACATCGTTCGTGAGCGGCTGGGAGCGACTGTACATGTTCACGTATGTGTTTGAGCAGAGTGTGGAGAGGCTGCTTTTCACTAGCCAAGCACAGTTCAAGGGAGACAGGAGTTGAGCGGTTCGGGTTCTACCCTGGGGAACGTCACCGGGGGTCACTTTGATTGGTATGTGGGCTAATTCTTGTTTCTGGGGGGGATGGTATACAGTGGATTTGGGGTGTTGCTTGTTTTTCACGGAACACACCCTTGACGGGACTTGGGGCATTTTATGTTCAGACAGGTTACTGTTGATAGAATGTACGCCACTTAAAGGCTGGGAATAAATGTGGTTATGGGAGGAGGGCTACTTCCTGTTTATATGGAAGAGAGACCATTTTCATTGGGTGGGTAGGGAGCACTAGCGATGGAATGAGGAACATTTTCTTGTCAAAGGAGACAGTTTTTGGGGACATGAGTTTTTCACACAAGCTCATGATGGGGAGGAGGATTTTTTTTCCCGTAACTGCTCGTTCAAAGGCTTTGGGAGTTGGGGAAAGAGGAGCGCTCACAGCTGGCTCCCCTCCTGCCCCTTTGGAATGAGTTTGGGTTAGGGAAAGTGAGAGAGCTAGCGCTACGGTAGATCTGAGAAGTTGCCCTAGTCCAGGAGGGGCACGTATGGTAAGCAATCGGAGAGCACTTTTCTCCATGCAGGATTCAAATGTGTACAAGGGCTGCAGCTATTAGAAATTTTGTGCTTTGGGATGCAGCCCCAGCCATCTTGTTTCTGAAGTAAATATTAATAGCAACACTCAAATAGTATCCCGCTGTCCTCTTGGAAACCAATAATGACTTACGGTTAGTCAGTAACATTTTATGTATAATAAAAAATAGGGTGTGTTTTGTTAGTCTTCTTCAGAAACAGGAAGTAGTTTAATTCCCCGCTGTAACAGTCTGCTTTGCAGATGGTGCGATTCTAATTTTCCCCAATATAATTATTCCCGTGACGAGATGCATTCAATGTCTTCTCGGCCACATTCCCTCAGCGAAAACATGTCCCATGCAGGGTCGACTCCGTGCTCGGGAACTCCAGGGATCTGTTGTCAATAGCATTCCACCTGGAAAGAAGGGGGGTGAGTCGGGAATACTGCCCCCTCCAAAAAGAAGGGGTGCATCATCAGTAGTACTTCTCCTGGAAAGGAGAGGTGTGACACAAAGACTGTCCCCTCGGGGAACAAGGGGTGTGTCACGAATACTGTGCCCTCCAGAAAGATGTGTCATGAATACTGTGCCCTCCAGAAAGAAGATGTGTCACGATACCATGCCCTCCAGAAAGAAGGGGTGTGTTATCAATAGTACTCCTGGAAATGAGGTGTGATACGCATGCTGTCCTCTCTGGAACCGAGAAGTGTGATGTGAATACTGTCCCCCTCTCCCATTAAACAAGGGGTGTGTCATGTATACTGACCCTGCAGAAACCAGAAGCATGACACAAATACTGGCCCCCTGAGGTGTGTTCTGAATACAGTCCCCTATGGGAACAAGAGGTGTGTCTCGAATAGCATCCCCTCCCGAAAGAAAAGGTATATCATTAATAATGACAGGTTTCAGAGTAGCAGCCGTGTAAGTCTGTATCTGTAAAAAGAAAAGGAGTACTTGTGGCACCTGAGAGACTAACAAATGTATTGGAGCGTAAGCTTTCGTGAGCTTCATCTGCCGTAGCTCACCAAAGCTTATGCTCTAATACATTTGTTAGTCTCTAAGGTGCCGCAAGTACTCCTTTTCTTTTTATCATTAATAGTATTGCTCCTGGAAACTATAGGTGTCATTAATAGTACACCTTTTGAGAACAACAGGTGTGTCCTGAATACTATCCTTTCTAGGAATAAGAGATGTGCTACGAGTACCCTGCCCTCTGGACACGAGGGGTGTGTCATGAATACCGTCTGCTCTGGGAACAAGGTGTGACCGGTGAATACCGTTCCCCCTGAAACAAGGGGTGTGTCATGAATTGTAATCCCCCTGGAAACAAAGGCATGTCGTGAATTGTAGTCCCCCCAGAAACAAGCGGTGTGTCCTGAATACTGTCCCCCCGAAACAAGAGGGGTGTCATCAATAGTACTCCTCCTGGGAACGAGAAGTGAGTCCCGAATAACCTCGCCCCGGAAACAAGAGCTGTCTCATCAATAGTACTCCTGGGAACGAGAGGTGAGTCACAATTACTGTCCCCAGTGGGACCGAGAGGTGTGTTCTGAATACTGTCCCCTCTGGGAACAAGCGGTGTGTGCCGAATATTGTGCCCCCCAGAAACAAGAAGTGTGTTATCAATAGTGCTCCCTCTGGGAACAAGAGGTGGATCCTGAATACTGTCCTCTCTGGAAAGGAGAAGTGTGTCACAAATACTGTCCCCCCACAGAAAGAAGGGGTGTTTTATCAATAATACTCGTCATAAAAACAAGTGGTGTGTCACGAATACCGTCCCTACCGGGACCAAGAAGTATGTTCCAAAGACCGTTCCCTCCAGAGAGGAGAGGTGTGTTCTGAATACAGTCCCCTCTGGGCACAAGGGGTTTATCCCGAATAGCATCCCCTCTAGAAAGATGCGGGTGAGTCATTAATAGTTCTCCTGAGAACAAGAGCTATGTGCGACATACTGTCCTTTCTGGCAACAAGAGATACGTTAGAAGTACAGTGTTCTCTAGAAACAAGAAGCGTGCCATGAATACTGTCTCCTCTGGAAACAAGAGGTGTGTCATCAATAGTACTCCTCCTAGGAACGAGGGGTGTGTCATCATCGGTGGTACTCCTGGAAATAAGGGGTGCGGTCATCATTCGTACTCCTCCTGGGAACAAGCGGTATGTCCTCAATATCTTCCCCTCCGGAAAGGAAAGGTATGTCCCAAATACCGTCCCCTCTGGAAACAAGAGTTGTGCCATCAATAGTACTCCCCCTGGGAACAAGAGGTGTGTCCTGAACACCGTTCCTTCTGGGAAGAAGAGATGTATTATGAGTACAATGTTCTCTGGAAACAAGGAATGTGTCTTGAATATTGTGTCCTCTGGAAATAAGAGGTGTCTCCTGAATACTGCCCCATCCAGAAACAAGGAGTGTGTCATGAATTGTAGTCCTGTTGGAAACAAGCGTGTGTACTGAATACTGCCCCCCGAAAACAAGAGGTGTGTCATCAATAGCACTCCTCCTGGAAACAAGGGGTGCGTGATGAAAAGTGTCCCCTCTGGAAACAACAGGTGTGTCATCAATTGCACTCCTCCTGGGAACAAGGAGTGTGTCCTGAATACTGTCCCCTCTGGAAACAAGAGGTGTGACATGAATACCGCCCCCCTCCGACCAGAAACAAGAGGTGTGTCATCAATAGCACTCCTCCTGGGAAGAAGGAGTATGTCCTGAATACTGTCCCCTCTGGAAACAAGAGGTGTGTCATTAATAGCATTCCTCATGGAAACATGAGTTGTGCCGTGAATACTATTCTGTCGAGAAACACAGGTGTTTCTTCCCCTTATGGCTTGTAGAAAATAATATTAAAAGCAATGGGGCATGGCTCCCCGGTGCCCTCTGTTTCAGTGCCCCTGCTCTCGCCCCCTCCCCACACTTGGAGCAATCGCCGGCCAAGATGGTCCTGGGAACCTCTTGTCTGCTGTGCAGAGGCTGATGCTGGCGTGTCACAATCCCCCGTCTTTGTACCTGGTCTCTGCTGAGCTTGGGTAGGGGGGCAGAGGACTCTGTGATTTTGCCTCTGTGTCCTGAGTGGGAGACGCTGAGTGCTGCTGCTGGACCAAACAAGCCTTCTGATGAGTGAGGTCTACGCTTAAAATAAGAGTGTGCTGTCTCTCTCCCTCTCCAAATAAACACAGCCTCTCTCTCACATACACACTTGTACTGTTGTTGTTGTTATTACTTCCTTTGGAAGAATAAAATTACAGAGACTATATGTGCATGATGCATTTCAAAGTTTAAGGGATACAGTGCTGTTTGTTCATTTTTTTCTGTGGTCTGTTCATTTCATAAGTTTACTACTCAAATAATGAAATTTAAGGTAGAAATGAGTTCTAAAATGCCTAACCTGTCCGGGCCGGTAATTGTAATTGCTTAATTGTCATTCGTTATTTAAAATAACAACGATAAAGCACAATATGATAAAAGTCAGACAATCAAATAATAGTATCCTGCTAGAACATAAATTCTGCTTCTACTTACAACTGTAGACACCGCAGCTGAAGGTCGCTTATTTTCAAATCGTATTTTTAGTGATATCTGTAAAATAACTTAATGTTTGTATGAAAATAAATGTGGTTCCATGTATGATACTAATAACCACGATGGACTCAAATGTTAGTAAAAAGAAAAGGAGTACTCGTGGCACCTTAGAGACTAACAAATTTATTCGAGCGTAAGCCGTAGCTCACGAAAGCTTATGCTCAAATAAATTTGTTAGTCTCTAAGGTGCCACGAGTACTCCTTTTCCTTCTACGGATACAGACTAACAGCTGCTACTCTGAAACCTGTCAAAAGTTAGTGAGTCACATACATGATTTTGATTTATTGGTAAACATAAATGCAAAAATATTTAGAGAAATGAATTTCCTTTCTTAATAAAAGAGAAAACACCACATCAATCATGTATGTTTATTTTAGTGAATTGTTTTTTCACTGCACTAAAAAGCATTTACTTCATTTTGACTAGATAAAGGTAGTAACGCAGAGTGTGTGTTAAATAAACTCTGCTTATTTGTTCACTTTGTATATATCTGTACTAAAGATAATGTACAAAATAGCAAACGTGCGTTTCTGATATCTGTGTTAAAGCTCCAGAATTGACACCTTCAGGCTTGGGAGCGGGACCGTATCGTCTCCCAATTGTTCTAAACTTACATATATACAAACTCCAATGAAAGCCACATTTTCAGTTTATATTTTTTTCTTTCTTTATATATATATAAGAATTAGGATTTAGCTGACAGGAGTACTATATCTAAGTTATCATGTGCAAGAAACCTGGAGTTTTCAGGTGCTCAAATAGCCCCTGGAATCATGATTAAAATCGCCTTCCTCCAAAAAAATATGAAACGTCACCTCCGGTGAGCCAGGAGCGGGCTCCAGCAAGATGCAGCCCCCTGCATGACAGCACGAAGTCCACCTTGAGCCGAGTGCCAGGCACCACAAGCTGCAGCAGCAACGGAGGCGTCAGGGTGGCAATACGCTACGTGACCCTTACGTCTGCGATTCCGCTGGGGATGGTGGCGTCGCCCCAAGATCCGGGTGCCTACCCGGCAGCTGGTGCTCTCTAGCTGTCCATACCATGTGTGCCGGGGCTGAGCTCTGTGACCTTTGTCTATGTAAATTAAGCACTCGGAGGAGGCAGCGGGGTGTGCAGGGGATGCAGGGAGGTAGCCCAGGGCAAAGTACTAGTTTGCACAGGTTGCCATTTTCCCTAAAGTCGGTCATGGGGATGGTACGGTTTCTCAGGGAGTGACACCGCCCTCCATTTTGAACTCGAGGCCGTGGTATGCCCTCAAGCGTCGGCCCAGTAATCTTTCCATTGCCCCCTAAATACCCTCTCACAGTACAAACACACCCCTTCAGCACCGTTGAGGTACCTCTTTCGGCAGCCCCCAACTGGACCTACCGTGGAGTCCCCTCTTCCCTCTAGGTAGCATTTTCTTTTTAGGAACCTGAAACATGGTCATTATAGTGTTACTCGGTGATAGAGTTTGAGTCTTGTGCAAATTTGTATTGTAAGAAGGAAGGCCGATTAATACATCAAGACGAACAGTGCTTACCACCGCTAAGCTAGGAATGAACTGAAGGGTTTCTGTGTCCCCTGAGTCTGTATTTATAGCTGCCTTTGGCTTCTAAAGCATGCTGGGAAACGGAGGGGTGGAGCTTAGGCAGTATATAAGCTGGGGTCTTGTCACAGTAAGTCATTCGGCTTTGTGTTGCTTCAAAGAAATGCCCATAGGCACTGGTACCGGTGTTTATAGTCACGGTGAGTATCGATACGAGGTAACGATGACATGTATTTGCGGTTAATGTGCTATTTTTCTGTGCTTATTTTTGTGTAATGTGCTTTTCTTTCATTTCAGGCTGTTTATAGCGTGTTCGATTTCCATGTTATCATTTGTATTTTCATTAGGAGGAAAGACATTAGGGGTTGTTTCCGACAGAGCTTCTGTTAAACACACATCTGGTATCGGTAGAGCGTCCGTGGTGTCGGACTGTTGTAGAAGCATAGAAGTTTTCTGTCTGGGTTAGGTGGGGACCGGTCTGAGGAGACCGTAATGTTTAGTACGAGTTTCTTCTCTTAATCTCAGCTGCTTGCCCCTCCTGTATTTTCTACTACTCGGTTGCCTGGAACCGTGCGAGTAGAGTTTATAAACCACGTTTGCAGTCAAGCTTTCTTTGTATTCATAGCTGCGTCCAGATCAGGTATCAAGTCGTATCGCGAAGTGAAGGGTTGTGCATATTTTTCTCTTCGTCCGTCGCAGGACCGCTGTATTTTGTAAGCAATTTCAACATACGGGAGTGAAGGACCGTTTACCGAGGCGAAGGAAATCTCGAGAGGGAGAGCACCTGTCCAAAGTCCAAAGATAAGTATACGCCAAAGCGTTCGATGGTCAGAAGCGTTTCTGATGTTGAGGTTTTTTCTTTAGTTATGGGAGTTCTCTAAACTCTGCTCATTCTTAATGGGCCCGTGAGGGGTGGGCGGGAGCTCACTGTACGGAGGGAGCGTGCGTTTCCCACAAGCTGGCAGAGTGACCTATCTGTAACTAGAGATGCTCCCTTCTCAGTTCTTCTCTCTTACGCAGCACTGGGTTGGCATGACAGGTCACCGCTTCCACCTTGAGTTGTCCTCTACACGGTGGTGGTTTTCAGAGGAGGATGCGAGCATCCTAGTTAGCGATGGGTCCCTGCGGTGTAGGGAAAGGGGGAGAGCCGCCACTATGTAAAAGCGTAGCCATTTTCCATGTGGATGAGAGCGTCCTATGTGGGGGGGTATAGCAGCTGTTCCCTCTCAAGGAATCGGTATGTAAGTGAGGTCATCTTTCATATTGTGGTGTCGGGAGCTTTGTTAGTAGAGTTTATAAGCGAGGTTTGCAGTCAAGCTTTGTTTTTATTTTCAAACGCGTCCAGATCCGGTACCGTGTCATTCCGTGGAGGGTCGTGACTACTTCTCCGTGACCGTGTCACGACATCGCCGTACGGCTGTCAACGTACAGGAGCGAAGCCCTGTGTACAAAGCACAAGACGATCTTGAGAGCGGGAGCGGTTGTCAAAGTTAAGTCTGTGCCCAAGGGTTCGATAGTCAGAAGTATCTGTGGCCATTGAGGCTCCTTGTTTAGGGGCGGGAGTCCTGTAAACTCTCTCCTCATTCTGAATGGGCATGCGAGGGGTGGGCGGGAGATGGTTGTATGGAGGGAGCATGCGTTTCCCCCGAGGGAAGGTCGATCGCGGGCAGAGTGACCTGTCTGTAACTAGAGATGCTCCGTTCTCCGTTCCTCTCTCATACGCGGCACTGGGTTCACATCACCGGTCACCGCTTCCACCTTGCGTTTTCCTCTACGTGGTGGTGGTTTTCCGAGGAGGATGTGAGCATCCTAGTTAGCAATGGGTCCCAATTGTGGTGGGACACATGGGGGGCCACCAATATGCGGATGAGCGTGTTTGGGGTGGGTGGGCGTTTCTCTGAGGGGGGGTGGAATGTGTGGTTGGCGTTCTTTCTGTTCAGAAAGCAGTATGCAGGTGAGGTCATGTTTCAGATCGCGTAGTTGGGTGCTTTGCAAGGAGGTTTGCAGTGACGCTTTCTTTGTCTTTGCAGACGCATCCAGACCGGTACCGCGTTGCGTCGTTCCGCGAAGGGTCATGACTACATCTCTTTGATTGTCACGTCAACATATGGGAGCGAAGGCCCATGTACAAAGGACGAGAAGATCTTGAGAGCGGGAGCGGCTGTCAAAGTTAAGTCTATGCCGAAGGGTTCGATAGTCGGAAGTGTTTGTGCCGTTGAGGCTCTCTGTTTAGGGGCGGGAGTCATCTAAACTGTCCCCATTCTGAATGGGCATGCGAGGGGTGGGCGGGAGATGGTTGTACGGAGGGAGCGTGCGTTGCCCTCTAGGGAAGGTCGATCGCTGGCAGAGTGACCTGTCTGTAACTAGAGATGCTCCGTTCTCCGTTCTTCTCTCGTACGCGGCACTGGGTTCACATCACCAGTCACCGCTTCCACCTTGCGTTCTCCTCTTCGTGGTGGTGGTTTCCGAGGAGGATGTGAGCATCCTAGTTAGCGATGGGTCCCAATTGTGGTGGGACATGTGGGGGGCCACCAATATGCGGATGAGCATGTTTGGGGTGGGTGGGCGCTTCTCCGAGGCGGGTGTAATGTGCGGTAGGCGTTCCTTCTGTTCAGAGAGCAGTATGTAGGTGAGGTCATCTTTTGTATCGTGCGTCCGGGAGCTTTGTGAGCAGATTTTCGGTCAAGCTATGTTCATCTTTGCAGACATGTCCACATCCAGTACCGCGTCGCCTCGTTCAGTGGAGGGTCGTGACTAGTTCTCTCATGGCATAGCTGTACGTCGGTGCCGGATGGATGCTGATGTGTGGGAGCGAAGGCCTGTGTACAAAGGAAAAGAAGATCTCAGGAGCCGCTGTCAAATTAAGTACATAAGAACGGCCATAGTGGGTCAGACCAAAGGTCTATAAAGCCCAGTATCCTGTCCTCTGACAGTGGCCAAGGGCAGGTGCTGCAAAGGGAACAAACGGACAGGTTATCATCCAGCAGCCCGTCCCATCACCCAATCGCGGCTTCCGGCAAACGGAGGCTAGGAACACCATCGCTGCCCATCCTGGG